>NC_072786.1:13920039-15229173 GCF_022539595.1 Amphiprion ocellaris
ATATATATATATATATATATATATATATATATATATATATATATATATGTAAAAAACAAATGAGGTGGTCCTTGTGTTGTTTTTGACTTCCCCTGAAAATTTCATCCAAACCCGTTAGTCTGTTTTCGTTTTCGGGTAATGTTTCACACAGACAGACAGATTCACAGACAAACATGTGCCGATCATCACATAACTCTGCCATTTCTTGGCCGAGTGATGAATACCAAAAAGGAAACCTTGTGCTGAGGGTGGAAAAACAAATAAATAACAGAAGTGCCTCCTTTTGAGAGCAGGTACAGTACAGCATGACTCACATTCACACAAAAGCACTGCTGCTGCACACCACAGGGAAAAAACACGTCCAAGCAAAGATGTCCCAGCACACATAGAACCACGTAGGCTACATGCACACTTACATAGCTCTAGATACACACAAGAGTTCAACAAAGGTGTCTGAATTATTTCTGTGATGTCTAAATAGCAGTGAAATCTGATAATTATTATCAGGATTATTATTGCTTCTTGGAGCCTCAGAGGAGTCTTTGCCCTATCTGATTCATGATTAATCTGTGAGCAAATTATTACTCGGCATCCTTGGAGGCCTCTTTTTAAATTGCATTGCAGTGTCCCTCACAGAATGTCAAACCTGAAGTAGGCATTTCATCCACATGAATTAGGCTTCCTTATTCACCGTTTCTTTTCAGAAAGTGAGTTTTCACTCACTCACTGAAAACCTTCAGTGCGTTCACAATGAACCGAACCTGCAACTGTCTCACTCACACTGCACTGACAGCTGATGATACTTAAGTGGATTATGTAATTTCCGACCGACCAATAGACGTGTGCATTAGTGTCACATTCATGCAGTGATAGACTACTGTACTGTACGTCCAAGTGGATCTGTGCATCTACGTGGATCAACACTTAATTGCTTGCTGAAGACTCTGGAGTTTCCTTCTCTTTAAATTCACATCCAGATGATGCAGGGTGGGTAGTAGTGACAATGACAGCGTGGCGTTTTAGATTATTGTTTTTTCTCTGCTTCTTCCTCCCCCTCTGTCAGTCATCGGGTTGTGGTGGTTTGGCACTACAGTGTTGACCAGTCGAATGTATACAAGACAGAAAATACTCTGAGTTATGTAGCATTGAGTCTTTTCTACCTCGAAAACAATTGAAAACGAGCAAATTTGTTGAATATATTTTAGTAAAAATCTTTCCAAAGCACAGCCCAGTCAGAATTTGTCAGTTTGGGGGAGTATTTTTCTTTATTTTTATTCTTTTTGATTAACTAGGTAGTAAGACTAGAGAGACAACACAAGAGGAAGAGGGATGCACAAAACAACAGACCGTTGCCTCAACCCCTAACCCACGAGGGACTGTCAGTATTTGGCTTCTTTTATTAAATGGGAAGGGGTTTTGTTTGAAACGATGCCGAGCCCCAGGTGTGATAACTTTCCACACTGGTGTTTATTAAGGGGATGATGATTAGTTCTACCAGCAGATTTGTTGTTGCTGCTCAGATCCTTCGAGAGTTTCTTCAAACAGCAGAGCCTTTTCTAGCAAATCTAACTGTCAAATCCTTTGCTATAAAACCTCTGGTTCAACAAGATGGAGAGACAGTTAGCAAAAGTGTTTATTGTGGAAACACAGCAAGGTTTCAGCTGAAACATTTGCTGACATGTTAGTAATAAGAGCCTAATATTATGTACTGTTTTAGCAAATTACTGAAAATTTCACGTCCCCAAATGTGTCTCTTCATTTTTAAGCTCAAAATACGGCAAAGAGGTTAATTTCACCATAAGTCCTGGTTTTAGTCCTAGTTTAAATGGGCTGATTCAGTGGCTTTAAATACAGCTGAACTACTGCTACCCATGCCCCTTTCAGGAAGAAAACTCTCTCTGCACGAACCAATTGACCACCTGGCAGTCATCATGATTGAGTGTCTGAGAACAAGACTTTCTATCACTTCTGGCTTTGTTTCTAAGCAATGGAAAATGGCTGATTTCACAGCACAACTGTTGTTTTTACCTCATGTGTATGGTGAGGTGTCAGACAACATTGCAGTTGTAAAATCAGCATTTTTTAGTTGCGCATTATACTAAATCCCATGTAAATTACTGTCAAGCTCTTACGGTGTTTTACTGAAGAAAGGTGAATTTATGTTCAAAATAAGGCTGATGGCTGCACGTAAATAAAGGCTTTATGAAACATCAGTAGCTTCACCATTGTCTGGCTGGGGTTTGCTACATTGCATGACCTAAATATGTAGCGGGCGGCAGGAATTGATGGGACTCAGAAACACCCCATAGTTTAATCATTTGTTCCTTGTATGTTAAATTCTTACTGGTTAACTGGTTGTGAGAGAGGCTTGAGGAAAGGCAGAAGTAAACATCTTTATATCTAAACAGCTTTAACTTTACACCTCTTAGTTTATAACAACCACAAAATGCAATAAAAAAGGATTTTCACCATATGGGACTGTTAATACAGGCAACGCTAAAATTCTAGTCTTCTTGTGTGTTTCTTTATTCCTTAAATTTAAGCCGCAAAGTATGTTTGGCAAATACTCATTAGTGGTATGAGCAATATGGTATTAAATATGTTCTGTCAATGTTTATGTATTATGAAAATTGGTAGTATCAATGAAGAAGAGCTTTTTCACAACAAAAAAAAAAATAACCGGTGCAGACATGAAAAGAATCAAGTGGAGTTGGATATGCATCTCCCCTGAGTTGTATGTTTTTCAGCTGTATTTGTATTTGGATCTGAAAAGTCTTCAAATTGGCCCACAAGTTTCATCAAAAACATGCCCACACCAACGCCCACACCACCACAGAGCCTTGAAGTTCTGCTGTTGTTTGTCTGACCATGACCTTTGGTGGTGAGGGGCTTCCACAGGGGTCACTACTGACTGAGTGGAAATGTCAGCATCCGATCGTGCAGCTGGGATCAGAACGTTCTCTTTGTTAATGATACTGGACGCAGTGCAGTGATATTGGTTGGACACATTAGCATTTTACTGGTTGCTTTTAGTTTTGAGAACTCCAGGCACAAAACCAATCCTTTGCTCTGTGTTCCTGATCACATTTGAATATAATGCACAAAAGCAGTCCTCGGATAGCTCAACAGCTTTAATTAAATTAGACAAATCCCCATTTCTGTGTCCACTAACAATAGCTTCATCACTATCTGGGACCTACAATGGGACGGACTCACAGTTGTAATAGGAGCTTACAGAAAAAAGTACTCTCGGGTGGTGAAATGTTAAGAAGCAGGATTATGCTGAAAACTGAAAAGGAATTGCATGTAAATCTATATATTCCGGACAATGTCTACCTAATTAAACTTGAATTCTGGCTCTCTGGGGTGTCTTCCAAGAAGCAGTAATTCTTCACGTAAGTTGCTATTGCACAGTATTTTTAAGGATTATTCTAAGGCTTAACCTGCTTCTTCACTCTCGTCTTAGTGTATTCAAAACAGTAAATTCACTTTATTATACAGTAATGAGCAAGTACAGTAGAGTGCCCCCCAAGAAAAAGACGTCATATCAATAAATCCACTGTCCTCTATGAGCAGCAGTTAAGACTACACTGAATGTGAATTCATTTAAATATGATGAATGATAAGGCGAAAGACAAGCTGCAGAGCTCTATGGCCAAATGTGGATAGTGCCGGCCCAGTGGGAGCATTAATAGTGGACTCAGATCCCAGAGGGTAAGTCCAATACCTGCTATTTTATTAACATTATGTGACGTTCAAATATAATGGCAGGGATAGAAAAGTTCACAGATGGCTCTCAGGAATAATACTGATTAGATTGAAAAGGCAAATAACACCGCTTGTGAGTATTATGGATTTCAATCCCACGCCCCCCTTATTCAAGCCAGTTTAATTAAACTCTTTAATTGATATAAGATTAGCAACAATCATAGAAGCATTAGGAAATGGTATTAGTACTTTAAGGAAAATCATTTTCCCTAATTAATATACAGATTTATATGATATACGACCAAACAAATAAATTGACGACTTCCTTAGGAAACTCAACTTATTAGTCAGCTCAATGTATTAAAGCAGCCAAATCCTGCCTTGATGACCCATTTAAAGCATAAACTGTCCCATCACTACAACTTTACTGCACCCAGTCGTCGCCATTAAACCAGGAGCGTGATTAAAGCTGCAAGCAAAATCTAAATCAGCAGTGATATTTATTTTGTGACTTAGTTAAAGTCTGAGAGTGTTCCTGATGTCATCCAGATATAGGGCTGCATCTAACGATTGTTTCCATTGTCAATAATTATTTTCTTGAGTAATCAATTTGTTGTTTGGTCTATAAAATACCCAAAAATAGAAAAAAAAATCAGTGGCCAAAGATGATCTCCTAAAATGTATTGTTCTGTTCACAACGTAAGATATTCAGTTTACTATTTTAAAGGAGGAATGAAACCAGAAAATGTTCAAATTAAAGAAGCTTGAGTCAGAGAATATTTCCTTTTTGTTCTTTGAAAGTTACTGAAACCGGTTCATTGGTTATCAAAGTAGTCTGAGAGTAATTTAAAGCTGATATCTAATCATTTAATTGTTGCACCTCGTATTTGATATTTGACAAGTTATTGTGGATTTTGTGTAGCGTACACATTGTTCATAGTTCTGTGTGCTGTAGCTCCAGAGAGGTGGCAAATTAAAGAATAAATCCAACATCAAGTTCATGTACTTAGGCTGATTAAGACTGGCCTTTTACTGAATGTTATCCACTCTCTGTCTCCCAATGCTTTCTCTCTTCAGATGCCCCTACAATAAAGTAATCACAGAAATGAGCCACCTGGAATGGCCATTTTGCTATCTGCATGGGGGATCTACATTCGAGACAGCTTGCCGGCTTTTTGCCCCGATACACAACATTTTGTGCAAGTCTTTATTTCCCTGAATTGCTAAAACAAAGGAAGAGAGTGCAAAGCAAGTAACTGCAATAGCCACAAACAAAGAGAAATACACCATTTTGAAATAAACCATAGTCATAATACATCAATAATTTTAGCACCTTAACAGGGTTCCCTTTGAACCCCAACCAATTTCTGCTATTTTATATATATTTTTAAAAATAGTAATAATAATACAATTAAATTAATTCGATTTTTTATTTTACAATATTGAGAAAACCTGGAATCAACATGTACAACATTTTTCTGAATGCCTACAGGTGTTACAAATACTGGGGGAAAAGGTGACTCCACATACTATAAATATTTTACTTCTTAGATCTTTAAGTTGCTTCTATGTTGTTTCTTATCTGCTTTGCGTAAACGCTGCCTGCAGTTCAGCCAGAAACATCAGAATGTTTGTCATGTGACTGTTTCTGAGAATATCCTGACTTTGTATCGTATTTTGTCCTTTAGCTTGAAGAGGTGAATGAGGTGAAAATCAGATGATTTTTCCTGATTTTTTTTTACAGTTTATGGCACTTTCCGGCTATTTTTAAATAACAACAGCAGCAGGTTTTGTGGTTCGGCAGCTTAACATCCAGAGAGAGCATGTTTACGGACCCTAGAAGAAAACATTTAATAGCATTATAATGTTAGCCAGTAGCTAAGCAAAGGGGAAATTTAGAGTTGTTACCTGAATTTTTAAAAAATATCTCATATGTTTTGCTTTAGTTTCAAAAATTTGCAAAACTGCATAGCAATAATCACAAGATGCGACACCACTTTCAAAAAGGATTAAAATAATAGAGGTAAAGTCGCCATGCTTAATAAAAAAATCTGCCAATTTTGACTTCTTCAGTGTTATTAAAAACTAAATTAGTTGCAGATTTGACATAATATGCATAGAATGACTCCTTGTATTATTTATGTAAATTACACTTCTTTACTAATACATTCATCACGTTATTGTTTTCATTCGTGTGAAGCCACTAATGGGCCACTTGACCCCCTCCTAGACAGTGAAGCAGTTTGATAGCAACACATTTCCATTTTTTTCAACACGTTGTGGTTTTTGGCAGTGAAGCTTAAGGGGGGTTGATGATTCACATATTTGACGCCAAACAGCTCTTTGTTGCTGGGAGTTAATGAATAAGATGACAAACACATGGCAAGCTGAGCATTTATCAGCAACATGTGTTACACAGGATGCTGGTTTGAATGCCATTGCCACTGAAAATGTCAGAAAATGAGACGATGAATCACACACAAGAGTTCAAAGGGATAAATACACAGAGTCTGCTGTTCAGAGGTGGACTCTGTAGACTAACTTTAAATCAAACAACATTTTAATCTAAAGATACTGCACTGTTTACTCAGGTAGGAGAAAAGAAGACAGGAAAATGCCAAGAGGCACTTAAAGGAACTGCCTGTAATACATGAGGGAAGTGGTTTGGAGCGCCTCAGATTTGTGTGTTATCGTTGTCTGTGGTGTAATATGATGATGCACAGAGCAAGTGAAATCGCTCAGGGATGAAGCAGCTGGCATCCCGGCTTTTGCATGCTAGATTTCATCCCTGATGGTGGCAAAGTTATGTTGATAAAAACAGTGTACCGCAAGTCAACAAAATGGCAAATAATGTTTTACTGCGGTGCTCCAAGCATAGTAAATGTAGAAAAAAAAAGCATGGCGTCTGTTTCTAACCTGTGTGTAGAAGAAACGTTAATTGCTGTTGTTAACAATAACTGTTAACAGTCCTGGCTCCATTCCTGTTCACTCTGTGTACATCAGACTTGAAATACAGCACTGAGTTCTGCCACATTCAGAAATACTCTGATGACACTGCTATCGTGGCGTGTATCAGAAATGGACATGAAGCTGAATACAGGGATCTGATAAGTGCCTTCAGTGGTCAGAGTCACAAACACTGCCTGCTACTCAACGCCTCAAAGACAAAGGAAATGATCATAGATTTGTGCAGATCCAAACCTCCTTTTCAGCCAGTGAACATTGGTGACGTGGACATCGTATAAATACTTAGGTGTCCACCTTGATAATGAGTTGGAACAGTCTAAAAACATAAACTTAATCTACTAAAAGGGCCAGAGCCGACTTTTTTGCTTTAGAACACTTTGATCATGCAGTAAGATGCTGCAGATGTTTTATCAGTCTGTGGTAGCAAGTGTTCTGTTCTACGCTGCAGTCTGCTGGGGAGGCAGTATAAAAAACAAGGATACAAGGCGTCTGAACAAACTGATTAAAAAAGCTGGCTCTGTGGTTGGAATCAGATTGAACTCATTGGAGGATGAGGTGGAGAGACGGGCACTGAGCAAGATGGAGGCCATTCTGACAAACATGGATCATCCACTTCATATCTGCCTCAATGAGCAACGAAACATCGGTGGACGACTCCTATCCCTGCGCTGCAGGACAGAAAGATTCAGAAAATCTTTCTTACCATCAGCAATTAGACTATTTAATTCTAAAGAAAACCAGTGAGACCCCAGACAATTGAATTTCCCTTCTGGGATTAATAAAGTTATTGTATTGCGTTGTAATGTATTGTATTGTATATTTGTTCCTACTTGACTGCAATTCTTTGAAAAGCTTTCATGTCACTCCTCAGAATGCTGCCAGTCTGGCTGAATCACTGTGGAGTCTTTTCATTCAGTCGTACTTACACATTTAACGTAATCCTGTGTAAAACTTCAGAGTAACATGACAAATTGAGATGATGTTGAGATTTTGTTTCATCAGCCACACACAAAGATTTGTTTCAACTGAATTTTTCAGTTTACAGTAAATAGAAATTAAATTATTGACCCATAGTGTGTTTTACACCATATCAAATCCCAAATTACCTTAATTGAAACTGAGTGTTAACTTGATGCAGATGAAGTAATATAAACAATGAAGCAGCACCAAAAACAGGATGTGTTTTATTGAATTTCATAAGAGTTTATAATGAAGGTCAGTCATAAAACTAACTTTTGGTTGAAAAAACTCAAGTTTTAAATTCTCAATAAGCAGCAAACTAAAGCTCGTTAGTTCCACCCTCATGTTATTCTGATGCATTAATGCCATTTTATTCTTTCCATCAACATTTTTAAGCTGTACAGTAAAATGCCCAAACACTGCATCATTTTACAGCACCATCTGTTAATGGCCATTAAAAGTCAGACTTCTATGTGGCTGTAACTGATACCATTAAAAGCCAAACATAGATTTGTCTCTCTGGCACGTCCCTCTAATCTGATTCATGCCACATATAAAACCATGTGTCATATATAATCAGCTAATTGTTGTTGTATCCTGCTGTATGATGTTAATTTTGAAATTAAATTTTAATGCAGTTTTAGTTATATCATTTAAAAAGATCAGTCTTTAGCGTAAGGGTATTTGGACAGTTAAGGATTTTTTTTTTCCTCTTCAGCTTCTGTGCTCCAGCACATTCAGTTTGAAATAAAGTAATGGATACTACATTAAAGTGTCAAGCCTCAGCTTTAATTTGGCCTTTTAACACAAAGTGCCCAAATTGCAAGGGTTCTGAAGTAATTATGCACTCTGCCACTAAATGCTTCTTGGGCAGCTGTGTGTCATTTCAGAGTCAATTAATGCACAAAAGAGTTCACATGTGGCTCAGAGTGGATTGAAAGTGCCCATGCAAATGAAAGCAGAAATCTGTCAGAGAGATTTCAAAAGTAGGCGCTTTGCCAAAATCAACAGTTGGGAACATTTTTTTAAAAGCAGGTGCACACCACAAAACTGGAACAAACAACCTTGTAGATCAAGGAGCTTTGCAGGTGGCCTTAAAATGATTTAAATGGTGAAGAAAGATCATCTTACTATTGTTCAACAAGTCAAGAATATTCTCCAAGACCAGAGGATTCAGTGTAACCTGGTCCTGGGCCTCAGTAACAGAAAGGCTAGACGGCACTTCAGAAAAACATACAAGAACAGACTGGCTGGAGTTGTGGTACACAGTTTGATGGACTGTTGAAACAAAATTGAAGGCCTGTCAGAATAATGAAAAGAAGAAGCAAAAGACTGGATAAATGCAGGGACATTGTGTTTGCTCAGATTCAGTCAGATGCTTCAGATTCATTGGTCGATATTTCATCATTCAGCAGGACAGCGATCCTAAACACACGGACAAAGCAACCAAAGAGCATTTCATGGTGAAGATGTAAAGAATCAGCTGGCCAAGTCATTCATGAGAGCTCAATCACACTGAGCTGCATTCATCTTCCTGAAGACTGAACTAAAGAGCCACACAACAAGTAAATGCTGCAGGTGGCTGCATTGAAGGCCTGTAAGAGGATCATTACAGACAAGAGAAAGTGTCTGGTTATGTCTATGGCTCCACCACTTCAGGTTGTTACTGACAGCAAAGGATTTTTCACAACATACACTAAACTTCAAAAACTTTAAGAGAACACTTCTATCATTGATACACACTGTGTAATGTATCGAGAACAAAATGATGTCAGAATGGACAGTGGAAACCAGAATTATTAACCCACTGAGGAGGAGATTACCAAACACTATGCTTCCTAACTGGACAGATCAAAATCCTTGACGTTTACTTGAATTGGTGTTATACTGTGATGATTAAGCTTTCTGCCATTCTGTGTTTATACTGAACAGTTGTTTTGAAGCTCAGCCTGGTTGCCATCTTGGCAGTGCCTGACTCCAACAAACTCATGGCTGATCCAAAAATGGGCAAGACTTGAAGCTGGAGTGGAGCTAAATGAATTGTCCTATGGCCCACCTGACACTCAAAGCAACCGCACCTTAATTCAGCAGAAGTTTAAGCCTTAATACTAGTTTAACAGATGAAGTATATAAAAATTCACACCCTGTACAGTTGACATTAACAGGAAAATTAGCTACAGGGGCCAAAATTGCATTTTGTACGGGGCTGTGAACATGTATATTTATGCCGCAAAGTTGGGTATTTTAACATGGAGGTCTATGACGACTGACTCACTTTTGAAGCCAACCTCAAGTGGTCATTCGAGGAACTGCAGTTTTTCAGTATTGGCTTCATTTTTCAGCTCTGAAGGTTGGCGCTTGATGTTTGTCCAGTTACTTTTAAACCCCTTAACTTTGGTGACTTTATGTTGAAAGGGTCTTTTTACAATTTTTATTGATAGTACTGGTGTTCTTCGCAAAATGTAAGATTCTGCTAATTAAGACAACAGATTAAAAGCAGCAGCAAACACTAAATCACCTTCTGAAGAGCAAATACTAGCTGTGGTAGGTCTCAAAAAAGATTAGTATGCAGTGGATAGTGTGTACAGTTAGTGTTGTAACAGTCAGGATTCTGCTGATGCATGTAAGTTATTGAGAGCTCACTTGTCTTTCACCTTATTTGTTTTTGTAAGTATACAAACCATGAAAAAGACCCTAAATTTGTTTCTAATTTTAATTTTTACTTACCAAATTAACACGGCTTGTCTTGAAAAATACAAATGCACTGAATAAAACAACAAATTAACACGGCTTCTACCTCCTAAAAGCTCCAACATCCCCCACGGCAGTGTGTGTAGCACTGAGTGATGTGTTACAAAGTGCCATCTATAAGTGCCAGACAGGCAGGAGAAGCTCTTACAGAGAGGATTCCACCCTGAAAACACAAACACATAAACACACATGTAGCTCCAGTATGAGAGCTGTGCGGACGTGAGCTGGCCAGTGTGATGGTGTCTGCCATCCTGCAGGGACTGAAGCAGGTAGATTCTGGACTCAAATTGGACCAGTGGAGGACAGGGGGCAGCACATGAATGGGTGTTACTGGGAGATAAGGAAGGATAGGGGAGCAGTGTAATAGTTTTTGGGAGTGGAGGCATAAAATCAAGTGGCACGAACAATAAATTAACAATTCAGAAGAGCACGTCGACATTATAAATGGAATCAAATGAATTTTTTTCCGCCAAAACCACATTTTTTAGCTCCTTATCTCAGCTTGTTAGAATAAGAGTAGGTCTTTACATGTTAAAGGTTGTCCATCCATGAAATATTTTACATATTTGTCATCTTATCTAAAAAAAAAAAAAAAAAAAAAAAAAAATACAATCAGACCAAAAAATGACCAAAGGAGTTCAAGAGAAAACAAGAGCTGGACAACAGAGATCTGTGTGATCAGTGATGCGTTCACTGTACCACACAGAAACTGTACACACACATAAACAAAGTCACTGAAATCTACTCTGTGTTCAAATCAGCCCTCAAATGTGTTGAGAAGCAATGAAGTAAACATAAATGTGTTTACTCCGTTTCTTTGTTCCCCTTCCTTCTTACGCTTTTGAATTATTAAGATTCATTTTCTCCCCAAACCCCTCAAAGGGGAAACGTGTCTTGGGTTCATGAAAAAAAGATATTTCCTCTACTGCTGCCTTTTGTTCACATCAAATCATTGATTTCTTTTTTTGTCTCCCTGGCAGTCTTGTATCTACACTGGTAACACACATGCAGAGATCACAGGAAAAACACTATTTGCCTGATTGAAATAGAACCTCTGTGATGGCTGCTTTACTCTTACAAATCCCTTCGAAACAAGGCAACATTTCATGGTTTAATTGTTGTTGACACAGTTTTGATTTGGCTGCCTCAGATGGTGTGGAAGACACCGAATAATCGACGTTTCTAAGCAAACAATTTGCTGACAACAGCTCTCTGTAATCTGGCTGTTACGTCTGCTGGGCGTAGTTTCAACTATGACAGCTTTACAAACAAAGATGAAATCAGAAGGCTTCACTTACGACTCAAACAGACAACCACTTTTCATATCTTCCATGATCGCTTTCTTTTCCTTCCTTTTCTTCTTTCGTGGCCCAGTCGCGATTTCATCAGCTCCGAGAGGAGAAGCAATGAGGCAAATAGGGAGAGAAAGCGCAGGAGACGATGAATAGTTTGTGACAAAAAAAGACAGCGGAAGGACATGGATCTAAAAGACAAAGTCATCTCACCGAGTTCATGAATCAGCTGACAGCACAGACAGGATTCTTAATTGCCCTTAGAGCATATTTCTCATCCCAACTTCTGGTAATTGGACATGAACACCCGTGATAAATTGCTCGGGCCAGCTTTGATTTGGTGGCTCCTGACTGCTGTGCAGCACCTTGGAATTAGGACTGGCAGGAGGGATGTAGACAACATGTGCTTTGTTTTTTTGTTTGTTTCTTTTTATTTAACTTTACATCCCACACATATATTCTGAATAATGTAAAGACATCTGCTTGTGTACCTCTTTATGTATGAGTTTTATTACAGATACAATACAAAGTTCATTCATGAATAGTAATTTATGTCTTTGGTTCCTACATGATCACAGTGAAAACGCATCGTGTCGTCTATCAAACACCAGGGAGGTCGTAAATAAAAGCACGCCTGTCACGAATGCTTCATTTCAAGAGGCAAGTAACTAAGCTGATTTGTTGCCACTGCAGCTGTTTTTCATATTAAAGTCCAACTTAAATTAAATGATTTTTTTCTGCTACAGAAAAAAGAAAGAAAAGGAAAATACTACTGTGCACAAACATTTATGGTGAGTAATTTCCAATTTCATCATTATTCCCTCTTTCCAAGCATTAACCAATCAGAGACTATTAGTTTTGAACTGACCGAGGTTATTTTGATTGAACTACTCAAATGAGTTAATTTTATTTTTGCGTAAAGCCGTGAAGTCATTACACTGTAATAAGCAAACCTAACAGTTGAAGTTCAGAAGCTGGTGTGGTAGTTACTCTTCAATACCTCATCAAGAACAGACTGTCTTTCCTCATCGAGTTATTTACAGTTTCCAACACAAATGTGCTTATTAGGAGTTCAACAGTGCACAAAATTTATAGTTTATGTGAACATAGGGCTAGGAGTCAGAGTTTGCTATGTTTTTATACTTTCATTTTTTATTTCTTTTTTTAATGTATTGTATGTTATATTATGTTCACAAAATCAAACTACCAGAAATAGTCATATTTCTTACAGTTAAAGCACTTAAATGCTGCAAATTCTCAACAAGAAAAAACACTGACATGTTCACTTTCAAGTAAAACAAAATACAAATATATAATTGTTTTACATATGTATATATAAATCCATTAAGACTAGTGCAAGTCACTTAAAGTGACCAATAAGGCCAGCTCTCCCCATTACTTTCTGTGAACACAAAGTACGCAGACATCTTGTTTGAAAAAGCCTTAATGGTGACTGGACATGACAGTTGGATGGTTAATGTGTGCAGAGCAGAGAAGTTGCTGATTATACTCAACATGTAGTGCCATTAAAACACATCGTACATTAATAAATGAAGTTCAGTAAAACTGGGACAGAGTCTGCTCAGCTTTTAAGACAAACTCTGCTAGCCTCCTATAACTGATGGACAAACAACCTGAGCACTGCCAGAACATCTCAGTGTGGAGCTCACACTCATGGAATTTTGTCTCAGTTTCAGTTTGTTAGATGACGTCACTGTTATAAATTCTGATGGTTATAAGATCAGGATTTTAGTCGTGCAGAGCAGCAGCTTAGGTGTAACTATAGGTTGTGGTCGTAATGAGATGAGTTTCAGTCGATGTTTCATTTTCAGACAACAGAAACTTGTGTGAGCACAGAGGGCAGGAGAGAAGCAATGGAAAGTGTGTCCATGCTGAATAGCTGTGCTAATGCTGCTGTGATCTGTTATTGAAACTCTGCACAATGTACAAACCACTATTTTGATCTGTGATAACTTGAAGTGCTTCCATACTTTTTATGCTTGGTTCTTTGGAAAGTTTTACACTGAACCGAGTCGGACTTTGCCGCTGCCATTGTCTAATAGTGTAGTGCTGAGTGCAGCTGACCAATGACTGGAGCCAGAAACAACTGATGCTACAGTTACACAGTGATACTGAAGAAAAACATTTGTTATAATGAATTTTAAAAAAAAAAAATCACCTCCGTAGTGTTAATTACATTTCTTTGTTCCTCTGTCAGTGCTCAGCTGATCGGAGATGAGCCTCTTTAAATGCAAAGCAAGCATTTCCTTCCATTTAATCTTAAAACTCTTCATAATAGTACATTTAAAAATTAGTTTTACCTTCTTAGTTGCACATACAAATACAGGATTGTCACAGTTGTTTGAAAGTTCGGTATTTAGCAGTGATAGGAGTCTTTAGTGTGTCGTATCGGCAGCTGCTCTTTGTCCGTATGATACTGTAAATAATGTTGATGTATATTTATACACTAAAACCTGTCTGTTATCACATTTTCCATTATGGGACAAATGCAGTTAGTAGTATTCGAGACAGACAGCGGCTCCTGTGTTTTATTAGTCTCGTCACCATGGAGACGCTATTTCACACACTGAGCTGTCACTCAAAAGACTTTTAAACTGATAGATGTCCACTGGCGATGAAAAGCTCCACCATACGTTTCCAATGTAAATGCCTCATTCTTGTCAACAATAATTGGAATCCGTATGTTTTCACGCTGATGTATCCAGTGTAAATTTCTTGAGGGTGACCTTGATGATGTAACACATTTGTGAACGCCAGCGCTGATGCCTCCCATCATGGCTGCATCCTCTTCAGGCTCATCCCGGAGTAAATGGTTTCATGAAGTAAGCTTTAAAGCATATAAATGGTGATTTGAGGAGGCAACGATGTGGTTTATGTCAGATTTGGCAAAGCGCGGGGGCTCTAGGCTTCACAGTCATTTAATGTGGAATGGAGCATTTATTTATATGGCAGCCCATATTAAATGTTTATGAGCACCCTCATTATGGCCCCGTTTTATTTTTAAATTTTAGTTTTACTGTATCATGTTGGATATGGCTTCATAAATTGTTGAAGGTTATGATCCAGAAAACAAATTAAAACTAATGTTACAGTATCTTTAAGTGCAAATGTCAGAGATGCAAACACATTTATAGTAAAAAAGATGCCAGAAGTTAAAAAAAAATCATATAACCATGTGATAAAGATCTGTGCTATACATGTCATTTACTATATAGTTGTACCGATAAGATAGTAAATTAAATTTATTCCTTTACGTTTACATTGATTAATTATTTTTTTTTACTTTTATGAAGAAGTCAAGCAGTGGGAAATGGTGCTTAACTGATTTCATCTCTGTTGTTACATCAAACTTTAGCCATAACAGCTTCCAGCTGCATTTGCAACCTGCATCCACAAGAAATGCATCACTTTTCTCAAATTCAGTTCAACCTCATTTCGCATAATTTACTCAAAGGGACTTTACTGGCATAAAAGTTTCAAGAAATAATGTTATCAAAATACATTTCGTCCAGATGTTGTAATAGTGTACAATAACAGTATTATCAATATTATATTTATTGTATTACATTTTATATGTTAATTCAATCTAAAGGTTTTATATACATTTATTATATATGTACAGTATATTGTGTGTGTATATACAGATGCATGTGTTTGCTGTGTGTGTTTAGGTCATTTATTCTCTGTCTCTCAGGTTGTGGTACGTTGATATTTCATTTTTGAGAGATCATAAAGTTCTTTGAAATCTGAAATTTCACAGTCAAATGTTTTCCATTATAGAAGAAAGTGTCTCAGTCTGAAAAATACTTCAGAGTAGCTTTTAGCAAAATGGCACAATGACTAAGCTGACATGTCCACTGTGTTCTTGTCTTGGAAAATTGCGTGAGCATTGTTTTGCCTGCAGACTATTGCAGAATAATTTAGAACTTGTAACAGAGCTTCAAAAAATCTGTCACGTACAACGTAATATTTCCACAGGTCACACCGGTGCACTTGACATTCAGTAGGTCTGTCTACTTCTGTTCCTCGTTACACCTCTGATCACTTCCTCTGCTCCCCTCTGCTGCACTGGGTGGGTTGAGCTCCTGCTGGTGGTTTCGTTAACCGTGTCCTCTGACTGGCACGTAACGATGAGTGAGTGCAGTTTGTGCTTCCATTTTAGCTTCATGATATTTTGTGCACATATTAGTGGCATCTGTTTATGCTGGTTTATCAAAGTCATTTTTCCTTATTAGAGACAACAGTGGATTACACAGTGTGTCCTTGTGGATGTTTTAATGTCCTTGATGCACTTTATTGATGTTATTCCATGGTGTTAATGGCGTTCAGTCTTATTTGCCTACTTCAGTGCTCTGGCTGCCTCTTCGTATCGCACTGTAGTAGGTAGTAGTGTAGGCCCACGACACCTCCAGAGGGTTCAGCAGTGAATCCCAGCGCCCCAGGTTCACCCCCAGATGCCATCTACTCACTTGAAGGCCCAGGTGGAGTCCTTGCTCTTCATCCACAGCCACTGACTTCCCATTTCAGTGGCTCTGGAGAGGACTTTGATCTCTTGCCGGTAGGCCTTCCTTGCACACTCCCATCTCCCGGAGAAGCCTGGATGTAGAGGTGGCTACAAATCCTCTGCAGCCTACTTCAACTGGTCGGACCTTCACCTTCCAGCCTTGCTGTTTTGCTTCGGCGGCAAGCTCCATTTACCTCAGCTTCTTACACTCATAATCCTACTCTACTGAGCTCTCCCAGGGCACTGTGAGCTTGATGATGTAGACGTGCCGAAGCAAAGCTGACCATAGCACTATGTCTCGCAGGTTGGTGGATGCGATTTCAGGTGGGAAGCAGAGCTTTTGGTCCAGGTCTACCAGCATCCTCCAATCGCAAGCCTGTCTCAACTGCCCAGGATCTGGTCGTGAGGTGGCGAGACCCTCACCCTCCCAGACAAATGTTGTTTCTTGATATCGGGTCGACGTAGGTGGAAGGGCGTTAACACTCATCCACTGCGTTTCCAGCGCTAGTGCCAGGCACTTTAGCACCTGGCTGTGCCGCCAGGTATAACGGCCTTGAGCGAGGCTGGTCTTGCAGCCCACACACACACTGAGGACCAGTCGGTACCTCCTGCTGCTTCCAAACCTACTGCTTCTTTATATTCTCAACCATTTTATATTGTCCATTTGTGGGGCTGGAGCTGGAAATTTGACTTTCTTCTTGTCTAGGAGCATACGTTGATTGATCAGTGGGAGTGGTTGCAGAGTGTTGATTTCTTTCTTTTAAACAGTGTTTCAGTTGTTATTGTTTTGCTAGAAAATGTAACCGCCATCGTCATATGCCTGATTTAGTGTCTTGTAGGGTATGACTGCTGTGGGGAAATAAAATGCATAGTTCCTACTTTGTCCATGAAATGAACACAAGCAGTTTATTTCTGATTTCAGTCTGTTTATGTTGTCCCAAATTGGGTAAATTTATTAAAAGAAGTGTGGTGTCCAGTGATTTGGTGGGATTTCTACCCATCTGTCAGTCAGTTAGTTTTGTTTTTCACTATCTATCACTATCAGACAGGAGGGCTGATATTAAAAGGTTTTGGCAGTCAGAAGGCAGCTTTTCACTACAGAAACTCCTAAGAGGTACAAGCTGGTGGGAACGTTTACAGTACCAACCCCCTAATCTGCCTTAACAGTCTTTCTGTTTCTATTGCATTGTGGCTTCCAGCAGAGTGCCAAAACTATGACAAACAGTAGTTATTGGATGCAACTTAAGTTTAGTGGGCACATAGGAAATAGAATAAAAGACAGTTTGTTAGGTTAGTCTGTACGTGAACTTTATGTTGAAGATGTTAATGTTAGAGAGAAAGACACTCGACCAGGACATAGAGATCGCAGAAAAACAGCGTTTGTTGTCCTAATCAGCATTTGTCTTCTCTGTGTTTAACCAATCAGTATTGAAAACTGCTCAGGTGTACCAACCCCAGCAGGTACTTCATCTTCCCCCAACAACAGCCCTGAAGGAAAAAGTTCCAAGGGGGCATTTTTTCTTCAGTCAGAACATGCACAAATCATTCAGGAAACTCTAAAACACTGTGCAAGTTCCTGCAGTGGAAAGCAGCCTTTAAGTTCTGTTTATAGCCAGGGTTGGTGTTTTTGTTGTGTCTTTTGTAGCCATATATTAGTTTACTAAATAGTAAAATACAAAATTTGGGGCAGTTAAGCATCCACCGTCTCTCTGTTTCTGTAAAGTGGATAGTTTGACTTATGGTTTCTTATGTTTCCAGCAGACTTTAGCTGTGATACGAGTCACAATGTTCAAGAAGGGTAGTTTGCTCCAGCATGTGACATCTTCTATTCTTGTTAGTAATGTTCACCAGTTCACAGTTTGGGTAGAAACATTAACACTAAGGCATATCATGTTAGCTAAGGCATTCTAGCCTTCCTGCAAAGTGGTGGAATTTGTCAGGTACAACAGGATGTCATCTGCATATTAGCAAATTTTGTGATGCTTATGTTTTGTTTTGATATCTTTAATATGAAATGTGTTGTTGAATAGCAGCTATGAGGAGTTCAAATAACACAGTATTGGAGACCTGTTACCATAGTACTTTGTTCAAAGAGAACTACTGGAGTTGTTGGATTTCTCTCTGTAATTTAATAATATAACTGACCTGACTAATGTGAAGTGCACTAATGATGAACTAACGTGTTACATGAATAGTGTGAAGCTTTGAGTGGTGTGATTATGTGTTATGGTGAGTTGCTGAGAGTTTTAAACCACTCAGTGAATTCTTGAGTGAAAGGAAATGTCCTCTTAGCTTTTAAGCTTTTCTGCATGTAATGATGCAATTATGTGTTAAGATGGAATCTCTTATGTGGGCTGATTAGTTTAAATAGTCAAGACATATTAGTGGATGAATGTCTGGCTGTAAAGAATCATGTTTGGTCTGGATGGATTAATTCAGGTAATACTGTTTTGAACCCATTGGCTCGTGCTGTAATAATTATTTTTAGATAACAATTAATAAGCTTATAGGCAATGTTCCCTGTAATTTTTCATGAGTCTGAGAAAACACACAAACTCCCTGAGCGTCCCTTGGACCACTGTGAGCAACATCAGACATGTGCACTGTGGTCACACCAGCATCACATCCATTCAAGTTACATGGTTTATTAAAAGAATCAAATTACAGCATTTACATTTCTGTTAAAACATTTTGTCAACAGGAGCCAGTTGAAGGCTGCAGTGATTTTAGTGACACTACAATGTATAAGAGTGAAGTTATTGAATATTTGTCTCTCTTTACTGTTGCAGCGGTTTTGCAAATTGCAGATGGACCCTGTTCACTCCATAGACACCAATGTTATTCCTGTAGCTTGAAAGACAGCTACTTTTGATAAAACTGGGCTTGTAGCACATTGTCTGCCTTGCAACAATGGGAAAGAGGCACCGTTTATGTTTTGACAACCTATATCTAATGAGTTATTGATGCTGGAAGTCCGAATCTGTGAATATCTTTCCAACTTTACTGAACTTGGGGCCACTACCACCTAAGGAGTGATATATTTAATTTTGAAAAAAGCATTTAGCCATACTTAAAGCTTTAAGTGCTTTATTAACACGGAACTAAAAATTTTGTATTGTTTTATTATCACAGGTTCTGTCTGAAAAGAAGTGGCATCATTTTAAACAGTGAAATCAAACTAATAAAATGTAATGACCAACCAGTGAGCAATACTGGATTCTGCAAAAACATAAACAACTTTTTTTAAAATCTAAATCTTATCTTGACACAGTTAATGTATTAACTTATTTTTGTGTGTATGCATGTATTTATTTATTTATTTAGTACTGTTAACATATCACAGTTCTGAGTGAATTTTTCTTAAGAGGCCATTTATTGATTACATATAGGCTATTAAATATTTATTAAAAACTAAAAAGCATTTAAAAAAAACAACTCAGGCATTTATTGAGTCACTAAAATACTGTAGAGTACAGACCACATCAGCATGATTATAAGCATCCTCTGGTAAATGAACAACCAGATACTGATGTCTCTCACCATATGGACTTCAGGAGATGACTGGGGGATGATAAACTGTGACCTACTGGTTGGGTTCTCTCTGTTCTCATGTTTCTTACATGTTTGTCCCCTGACAGCCGGGTCCTAATGTTTTTTGAGCAACACACCATACTATGATGTTTTTATAATGATGGTTCTACTATGGAACCAGTTTGACATGTTCAGGTGTTCTTTGTGTGAAAACTCAGAGATTTCAGGTATCAGAAGGTGGTTTTCAACTTTCTTTGTTAACTTTCTGCCTCAACTTTAAACTAAATTTCCTTCACTAACCCAGCCCTCTGGACTTCCAGTAAGCTGTGTTCCTATTGGCTGTCCAGGTGGCTGATTGGTGTTATTAGGAACACCTGAGCAGCTCAGTGTCTTCCTGCTTTATTTAGCTGCACACAAACATTTCCTCTGCTTCTCTTCACCATTGAACCGGGTTTGACTCCATTGCTTTAGTTTGTTCTTTAGGCGTTGGCTTGCAGCTTCCAGCAGTAAAATAGGCTTTAATGTGTTTCTTGGTGTGTTTTAGGACTTTGTACTGGATAGTTGTCTTGGTAAATGTGGTTCTTTAGCCACAGTTAGCACATGGTGCTAATGTGTGCAGTGATTAGTGGATTTGGTGCAGCTGAGTTGTGTCTTTATCTTGGCTGTAGTGAGTCTTCAGAGGTTTTTGGTCAGACACATTCTGTATTCTTGTGAACCAGCGTTGGTTGTCCAGAAGGTAAGAGTTCCTGTCCTGATTCTCTGTTCTCAGAGGTTCTCTGGTAGGCTGCAGGAGACTTTAGCGTTTGGGTTGTGCTAGTTTGGTTTTTGTATGGTTTCATTTGGACGACTATCTTGAGGCCCCTCCATGTGGTTTAGTGAGGTTTTCTGCAACAGTTCTACAAAGCAACCTGCAGCAGAAGAGACTTTGAGAGTTTTTAGGAAGTTCTGGAGACCAGACTTTAGAGCAGCAGAAACATTTGTCAGCAGTTTGAGCAGGAGAAGGTGAGCTTCAGAGTAGAAATGAGACAGAAACCTTCTTGACCCGTGTGGTGAGGTCCTGTACCAAGAGTTTGAGCAGGTTGTGAAGAGTCTGTAGTTCTTTGGTCTGAAAGCACAAGAAGAGTCGACTCATTAAAGGAGAAAACTGGAGATATTGTTGGTTCTTCTGTCGCTCTGCAGTTTCCTTAGACTGAATATCAAGTTTCTATTTTAAATGATTTCCCATGTGAGCCCAAGAAGACTTCAATAAACTCCCTCCATCCCCTGGACACAACAGATTTTATTACCATGTTAAATCTTTTTTTAAAAATATGTTTTTGAGTTTTAATCATAGTTTTAGCATAATTTTTTCTCTTTGCTTGTTTAGTTTTGTCATCTGTGTAAAAGGTGCTAAACAAATAAAGTTGAATTGATAAACTGAATAATTGACTAACTCATGATTGTGACAACAGAAGGATTTTCATTGTGTTTTAAGGGTTTGTTTCATTTTTAAGGTTGGGGTTAAAATCTTGACAGAAAAAAAAGATTACAGAGATAAACTACAGTAAAAAAAAAGCAATTAAATCAAAGGGAAAAACATTTAATATAATAAAACTTTTAAAAAGAAAATTAAACATTAAATACAATTAAATTATATGGACAAAATATTTAATTAGATAATTAAACGGAGCATGTAATTATGAAATTAAACAAACATTTTTAAACAAAATATTAAACATTAAAGATGAAATATTTTAGATAATTAAACATTTAAAAAATACAATTAAACAAGAATATTACACATTTAGAATAATACAAAACATTTAATTAGATTATTAAACCTTTAAAAGTCAAAACATTTAATTAAAAAATTAAATGTTTAATTAGAAAATTAAATCTTAAAGACAATAAAACTTTAAATAGGAATTAAACAGAAAATACAATGAAGCATTAAAAAAGAAAATTAAACATTAAAAGGTGGTAAAACATTTAAAAAGAAAAACCTTAAAGATTTAATCAAAAAATTAAACATTGGGAAAGAAAAGGAAATTTTTCAAACAAGCTGATAAAACATTTGAAAAAACAACAAAAACATTTCGAAATCAGATCAGACATTAGAACAGAATAAAAGGTGAGAAAAGAGCAAAACTAAACATTTAAGAAGAATCTAAAGATAAAACCTTTGAAAAGGGCACCAGTTAGACTTTAGAAGATCAAATTAAACAGAAGAGACAATAAAACGATCAAAAAGAGCAAAAACAGAAAAAGGTCTTTAAGCATTTTCTAGTCTGAAATGAAAACAAGTTGTTTCTTCAAACATTTCCTCTTTCTATGTTCTTGGTTTGATTGTGGACAGATTTACTAAGAACTCATTTCAGAAAACTGCTTTCCAGATAAAGTCTACTAGTAGTTGAAGGCATCGATCAAACTAATGTTACCGTCTGATCGCCACAAACTTTACTGTTCAGTGAAGAGAATCAAAGTTTGTTCAGGATTTCTAAAAAACCCACAGGTGAAGGTCTGAGAAGAACTCGGATAGATGGTCTAAATGTGAAATCAAGACTCATGGTCACAAGTTTTAAGGCTTCTGTTAACCAGAAAGTTCAAACTAACAGAGGAGTACTGAGAAACTTTAAAAATTTCAGTCCTTGGACTGTCTGAAGGTTCAAACTAACAGAGAAGTACTGAGAAACTTTTAAGATTTCAGTCCTTGGACTGTCTGAAGGTTCAAACTAACAGAGAACTACTCAGGAACTTAGAGGATTTCAGTCCTTGGACTGTCTGAAGGTTCAAACTAACAGAGAACTACTGTGGGACTTAGAAAATTTCAGCCCTCAGACTGTGTGAAAGCTCAGGTCCTGAGGACTCGGGAGGTCTGGAGGCTTTGGAAAGTCTTGGAACTGAGGGTTCCACCCTCCAGCACAAAGGCTGAAGTCCAACCTCCTGAGAAAAACGGTCGAGTCGAGACTCGAGTTAAAAAAAAACCTCGAAAACGACAAAAAATAGATGATAAATGCGCAAAAAAAAGAAGAATTAGTATCTGAGCGAATAGCTCAGGGGATAAAGAGACAGACTACCAACTGGAAGGTCGCAGGTTCAAGACCCACCACCGGCATTTTTCTTTGTTTGTCTTTGTCAGGATTTTGATAAAGTTTAAGAAGGGTCTGGTCTTGAACCAGCGACCTGCAGCTCCACAGGCAAATCCTTAACTCACTGAGCTACAGATCAGATGAAAAGAAATAAATTCGTCGTCCCTTTGGCATCGTAGTTCTTGAAGTGACCACATGGGCGGAGCTAAGGCGGAGTCTGGGTGGAGTCAGGGCGGAGAGTAGGCAGGGAGGTGGGTGGCGGCCTCCCGTCTCTACTCCCCCACCTCCCCCCACCGCCCACCACACCTTCCCCCGCCCGACGAGTTCTTCGAGTCTCGATGAGTTCCTCGAGTCTCGACAGGTTTTCCCGAGTTTCTTGAGTTTCCACGAGGTCGGAGGCAGAACAAGTTGTCATGAAGAGGTGTTGAAGTCGGCCAGGATGGACTGACTTTTTACAGCGACTAGAAGATCAGGTCTTTAACCACCATCCATAAAATCCATGGAGTCGGTTCCAGAGAAATGAAGGGAGGTCAACTTTTATGAACCTCCATCCAGATGTTCAACTTGATATCTTCACTTTGACATTTTTAGCACCACAAACCTTTAGTATCAGACTTTTTTGTCATTTATTAGGATTTTAATGGAATCCACCAGCAGATTTTGTTTCTGTTGAGAAACTTTATTCTTGTCATCGTGGGACTGCAGTATTTAAAACTGTTCCTTCTATTTGACCTCATATTTATTAGTTTTAGTGGAGAAAGTTTTAATTGTCAATTAGTCTCTTAAAAACCAAATAATAAATTGGGTTAGTCAAGAGGTTTAAATTTCTTACTTTGTCATATTTTAAATATGACAAAAAAATATAAAAATAAAGCATCTTGAGACAATTTGACCTGTAATTGGCATTATATAAAAAAAATTGAATTAAAATTGTATGTATCTTGTAATGTTGGAGTAATTCAGCCATATATGTTGGAAAACACATTTTCTTTGACCATTAATCTGTTGATTGTTTTCTCCAGTAATTCATTTCTTGTTTTGGTTTATAAAATGTCAAGCCCAAATATATTCAGTTTACCGTCATAAAAACCAAAAAGATTTACATTCATGATGCAGGAATCAGGCAGTTTTTCACTTTTTATCTTAGTTTAGTCAGAAAGATAGTTGATAATGTGTGAATTGTTGCAGCTTGTGAGCCGTAGAAGGTTTTAATCTTTGGGGCCGAGTGTCAGAAAACATTTAGAAACCAACATCAACAAAACACTCAACAAAGATTTGAACATCATTAAAGGGAAATCCAACTTTTGCATGACAATGTCAAATTAAAGGACATTTATTTCCAACGTAAATGTGTGATATTTATCCTCTGGAGCTTTCTCTTCACATCGTCTTCCACCTGGACTGGTTTGGTCGGGAGCATGTGCAACAAACATTTGAAAAACTGCACTTTAACATCAATGAATGACACTGAAGTTTAATCTCTACATAAATGAGACTGAGTCTGGATGTGCTGCTCTGTCATTAACTCCTAAGTTTAGGGAAAGTTCAAACAAAAGAGGACAGTTCAGATAAGACTTGAGAATGAGCTTATTTTGAACAAACATCTCAGACTTTCTGAGCTTCAGCACCTACAGCAAGATATTTTAACAACAAGCAACTCAAGTGATCCAGAAGTTGGCGAGAGTTAGCTTTAGCTGAGCCAAAGAACATGTGGGATGCTAACCTAGCAAACATTTCAGACTTTCCTCTGTGAATTCTGAGAAATAATTTCCTATTTAATGACAGCTACACATCTTAACTCAGTCTCATTAAAACAGACTCTAATTCAGTGTCATCCATCCATATTAAAGTGCAGTTACCCAAAATGTTTGTTGCATGAGCTCCAACAAAACCTGTCCAGGTAGAAGGCCACTTTGACAAACAGGAAGTGGACGATTCCAAGCAGATTTATAGAAGGGGGAACCGGACTGTACTAAGTGTGGTTGAGTATAGAGGGGTGTTTTGTGGGTTTTTAAGGCTGATAATGATTATTAGTGAGACATTTGGAGTAGATACTCATTTGCAATAAATGAAAGTATTTAAAATCTTGGAGTTAAACTTAGATGAACACAAACTCTAACAGAAAACTTTGTTGATACGTTTTTGTTTTATGGACAGATGTTAAGTTAAAGGGGGCTGCACAGTGGTGTAGTGGTTAGCACTTTCGCCTTGCAGCGAGAAGATCCCTGGTTTGCGTCCCGGCTTTCCCGGGATCCTTCTGCATGGAGTTTGCATGTTCTCCCTGTGCATGCATGGGTTTTCTCCGGGTACTCCGGCTTCCTCCCACAGTCCAAAAATATGCTGAGGTTAATTGATCATTCTAAATTGCCCGTAGGTGTGAATGTGAGAGTGATTGTTTGTCTTTGTATGTGGTCCTGCGACAGACTGGCGACCTGTCTAGGGTGTCCCCTGCCTTCGCCCGAGTCAGCTGGGATAGGCTCCAGCCCCCCCCGTGACCCTAATGAAGATTAAGCGGTGTACAGATAATGGATGTTAAGTTAAAGGAATTTTATACGTGACGTATAATCAATCAAATCACTCCAGAAGACAGAGCGACCACAGGTAGATAAAGGTTCAGAGCCAAAGTAGCGCCATTTTTAAATGTATTTATTACCGTAAAGGCTGCTTGCTTCTTTCTGGCACGTACTCTTCAAAGATGAGCCGGGAAGTTTAACACTGATGGAATGACACCAGGTCTAAGCCGACAAACTTCCAATTTCTCCTCAACCCATAGTCTCTGGGAAACCTACATGGAGTAAGAAAAGTAGACAGAGAAGTAAGTCTGTACACAACAGATTAAAAAGAAATCATGCTAATAAATTAAGTACAAATAACCGAATTCGCCAATATACTGGAGACCAGAGCTATTTAATTTGATAAGTATAACCTTGTTTAGTAACATTTCAATTATTTGAGAGCAGTCCTAAAGAATTGCCTGTAATCCCAATCATAAAATGGGTTTGGAGGAAGAACATAGATGGTAATCTGGATATACATGAGTTAGGCTTTATAACTACTATTGGTAGTATTGGTGGTAGTAATAGCAATGTGACTACTACTAGTAGTAGTGGTGGTACACTAACTACTGCTGCTGATACTGGCACTGCTACTACAACTTGTAATACTATTACAAATGCTGATACTACTTCTACAACTCTAACAGCTGTTTATACTACTACTGCTGCTTGTACTTTTAGTATTACTACTACTGCTTGTACAACTATACTACAGCTCCTATTAATCATCTGGTATTTGCTTGTCAAGCTGCTAGCTCGCATTAGTGTTTTGCTAGTGGCTAACTAGTTAGCTCTCATAGACTGGAAGCTCTCAACAAGATTTCATAATAAAAAAAAGAGCCAAAAACTATTCTTACCTATGAAAAGTCATTCCAAGTTTCCTTGTCTCAATCGTATGACGTAGTGTGTAACTGTATGCAGTACAGTGAGCTGGCATACTTGTTTCCGTTTTCACGCCGTCTACATCAACGGAATGCACTGAAACTTTGCCCCCACTAGCTTAGCCTCGCTGTAGCACGCAGCTCAAAGGGGCGTGTCCTATCTACTCATTCATATCTATGACAACAACGATGGCTGCACATAAGGAGGCCTGACGTTGATTAGCTGCGTAAATACCATTATATACAGTCTATGGTAAATACGTATGTGAATCGCATCATTGGCTGCAGCAGCCAGTCACCGGTCACTCACTGACTCACATTGAAAGATAGCACAGAATGAATTGTTACGTGTTTATTTTATTTACAATTTAGGTTAGATTTTTTTTTGTGCGCAGCGCAGATTTTCTGTGCACGGAGAGCGTGTCAGCAGTGCGCAATCGCGCACACGCGCAGCTTAGAGGGAACAGTGCTTATAGGTCTTTAATTGGAGGCGAGGGTTCGGTCTTTGTCAAGTTTGAGTAGCCCTGAGTTAAGAACTGGGTTCAATGTGTGTGGGTGGAGTTCCTGATGATTTGATTTCAAAACTATTCTGTTTAATTAAGGTGATATCTCCACCATGGTATTATAAAGCTACGCCAGACTCTTTAAACAATGATCTAAGCTAGATGTTTCCTGAGTGGTCAACAATGATTCCATTGCTTATTAAAATAAAACATTCAGCTACAGAGTGCATATTTTAATCTAGTTTATAGTGTAAAAAAATAAAAGTTTCCTCTACCTTGGGATGATCCATCAGAGCTTCACGCTTTCTTTGTTGGCAGTGAGTTTACACAAATACATTTCAAACATGCAAATGATCATCAACTCATGTAAATTCAGCAGCTGCCCTTCTGCAAAACTCAAGTAAACCTTCAACCTGGAGAGTCAATTTTACTCCACTGTTTGGTAGCAATAGAGGAGTAGAACTGCTGCAAACTCATGCTGGATTACACAGGTTTCGTAGGTTGAAGTTAAAACTTGAGGCTTCCAAACAGCATTAGCATTGCTAATTACAAATTTACTGAACAAAACTGACAAGCTTTTAGTGCCAGCCCTTTGTCAGGATGTTGTGTTTAACAGGTAACAAAACCTTTTATCTGCCTAGAAGAGCTCTTCTATTTTGGCACAAATGTTTTATTAAAACCAAGCCTCCAAACTTAAATTCAGAGTAGAGGTCAACATTTGAAGAAAATCAATCCGAGAGGGAAAAAATGAAAACAAAACACTTTTCATTTGCTTATTTTTATTCAGCAGATTTTTAATAGAATGCAAAGGTCCATTACGTGGAAACAAATTCAAACACTGTATCTGCTATGGCATACAGAGACAGAAAGAGAAGAGACTGCCAGAGACAGGATCATAACCATTAATAGAATGTAAACTTTACAGAAGAAGAGATGATAAAATGCCACAGGAAGGCATCCATAGTTACTGGTCATAAAAGTGTGACATAGTGAATAAACGACAAAACACTCCCCACAAAAACATCTGCAAATGTCATCATCACACAGATATACATTGAAGACAAAAATAAACTCACCCTTTTTTCTTTTTTTTTGTTTTTGTCTGTGTGTCTCCACCTACAGTTTTGTTCTAAAATAAATCAATTTACACCTTTCAACATATCCTCACATTTACAAGAAATTCAATAGGGAAGCATTTGTTTGCAAAAAAATTGAGCATTCTCCACCAAAATCCCAGTCACTTCCGATAAAGAGGAAAGCAGGGGTTGGGCTAGAGCAGCAGAGAGCAAAGAACGTGATTGGCTGAAACACATTAGTATCAATTATTATCGTTCACACAGGAAGTCTGCCAAGAAGGTAACATGGCAAATAACACAGATTGGCAATAGTGCAGGCTGCTTGAGCTGGCAGTGGCCGATTAGGAACATAAAGGATGACTGGAAAGTGATTCTTACACGATTATTATTTATTATTTTAGTGTTGCTAGCATGCTCTATTTGGAGTTACAGGGGCTAGCTGGAGGGAAAAAGAAGGTGTGAGCAGAAGGAAAAGCCAGACCGGAGGGATGAAATGTCAAATAAAAAGTGAGTCAATGCTTGTCGTTTAGTTTTGTCTTCTGTCCGATGCATCACGTGCTGTCCATGTTGGTCTTTGGAATGGTGTTTATTGGATGGTCGGTTTCATTTTTCCTTTCTTTGTTTTTTTTGTTTTTTTTTAACGGCTGTAACCAAATTCGTCGGCGTCGTCGGCACGGAAGTCTCCATAACGCCAAATGTTGAGCTGGTGGGGAGGCAGAGGCACATTTTATTGACCATAATGAAACAAATAACCATAAAAAGTGTTCAAATTTCCCATTGCTTTGAATGGGGCTTCAGTAACCTCTCCAACACATTACATGTTAAATGGTCAAGAGAAAAAGTGGAGGGAGAGCAACAATGTAGTGTTTAGAGAGAGAGATATCAGTGTTTTCACAGCCCAGTGCGAAGGCGCCTGCATCATCATCATCATCATCATCATCATCATCACCATTTAATCGGCTCTTTGTGCTTGCCCATCCAGGAGGCCCACAATGCCTCAAATACCACCCAGTCTATTACTTCTCCTATTCCATTACACTGACACTGCTGCACCGCCTCATAAACCGTCACATGCATTTCCCCTAAATGTCGCCTTCACCACATCGCGGTTGGCAGAAAGTGTGTGTGTGGTTTGGACGAGAACCCAGTTGGTTATTTAAATGTGATAGAAATCGTCCAGTCTTTTTGGTCTGTTTGTGTACAGGGATCTGCGTGTGCGTGTGTGTTTCTTCTTGGCTCTCAGAAGCATGCGCGCTTAGCTGTTAATGCTGTGATTCATAGCTAATTAGCGACTGTCCTAATTAGCACTAGTTATTAGGATGAATGAAATGAATGAAGCCATTTTCCCGTTTCTCACTCCGCTGCCTTCCCCCCCCCCACTCCTCCCTGACACCCTGAAAACATGGCAGTAACTGTGATTGTGATTACAGTCAATCTCACCTCTCACTGCCTCATTGTCTGGGCATGCTGGATCACCACGGTAACTAAAAGGGTACAGGGACCAATTCTTTTAGAATCTGGAGCCAACATGCTTCACATTATGTGAGCAAAACAAAACAGGATTCAAGTGGCTAATAAGGCTCTTGTGAACGGAGCTCAGACTCACAATTTCCTGTTGAAGACGAACCAGAAAAAATAAAAAGGGATGCAGCCCATTAGACATGTATTTCTACAGTATTATTTCTCACATGTTAAAACTGACATAATTTTGCATTATTTATGGTTAAACTAGCCAATAAAAGGCCTAAACTATCAGTGTTTTACTCTATTTTTTTTCGTAATTTTACTCCTCTGTCTGACTTATGGCAGCACAGGTTGCAAACACAGAGTTTTATCTTTAGAAAAGGCTAAATGATTCCCTAAGACAGCTGGGAGACATATAGGTGACGTTAGACAAAAGGAAATAGTGCTTTTGTTTGTAAATGGCACATTTCCAGCTCCAGTGAGTGTTTCAAGCAGCAGGATGGTGATCGACTCAGTAGATAACACCTTGCTAACGGTTAGGGTTGGGCTTTATCTGAATACCAACGATTCTTGATGCCGGTTCTTTGAGGAGCAGCTGGTTACAGTAAAATCCTGCTGTGAAGTATTTCCGTGTCAAGGAGAACTTTTATTAGCACAGACAGCACATTTTCACTTTAAGTAACATTTTTGAAGTAGCACTTCATACTAGTGTTTTTACTGACATAAAGGATCTCTGTCCATTAAGGTAAACATTTAATAAGCTATATGAATTAATAGAGTTTGTATGTTGTTTCACAAGTCGGTTTTTTTGCACACCCACAGCCAAACTGCACATCACCTTACTGAAAGCGCTGACGTAAACTAGTGGGTTTGCTGTGAAGTGAGTTTCTCAGAGTGTGTGAGAGCTTTAGTCACAGTAAAGTGTTACTGTGAGGGTTAGTACAGTTACTTTGATCAGCTGCAATGTGACTCAGTAAGCTTAATAGTTAGTCTAAGAGACAAATAAGAGTCGATGTCTGTGTTACTATGGTGTCCTCCTGTATTATTCACAGAAGATTTGTGTGAAACGCTACTTATTGCAGATAAATGTTAGCAGCACAAACACAGAACTGGACAAATAACAACCGTAGCAACAGTTTTCTCTTTTCCAGTTTCTTGAGTATTTTGGGGTTTACTTCAACTAATTTACTGCAACAACACCAAACTCCAATTAAAAGTTTTACTTTTGAGATTACTTTTTGTTTTCTTTTTTTTTGCTTCAGTGAGTTTGACTCTCTCCTAAATTCTTGTTTGATATTTAGAAAATTATTTTACACTTTTAACAATCTGGGGTCTGGCAGCACTATTGTTAAAGATGTTTTATTTTTTAGATGTAATACTTGGGTATATTTGAGTTATTATTTTTAGGAAAACACCCCTTTTTTGGCTTGCTTAATGTTACCAGTTTTTATTATTACTTAAGTCTTTCATTCACTTATTAGCTTTGGGGTGTTACTTGTTTCAGTTTCTGTTTTGTTTCAGTGTTTCTGTTGCTAACAGGGTCAATAACTGTTGTCTGGTTAAAAACGAAAAAGAAAGTGGCCCTACAGTGTCGGAAACACCAGACTGATGATTTATTAACACAAATGCATTAAGAGACGAGCAGAAACACATGCATCCATTGTGCATGATTAATGGTGTGATGGATAGTAGATATACTGAGGGTTTCTGCACTACACTGTTATTTGAAACTAGAGAAATCTGTTTAAGAGCGCAGAATCAAATTTAAAATGTATTAGTGATTAATCTGCTACTGGAATTTGGAACCAATTTTAGCTGATCAATGTGTTTTAAATAGTTTTGTGGACAAAAAAATGGAGCTCTGTGGCTCAGAGGAATGAGCTACACAAATCCAGTTCAGTGTCACTGGTCACTGACAGTTGTACAAATAAAGTAATTTCTGTGGACCCTTCTGTCAGAGCTCTATGACCCGACTCATTTTAACACAGCAGCCCTGTGTGCTACATGCTACACCCTATTCATTCCTCAGCTCTTTCTTCCTTCCTCTCCAACCCCACTGCTTTTGCACACATCCCCACCCCCATTTTCACAGTGCGGACCTGCACAGACTGTGGGCAGCAATCCATATGGGACAATAGCGACTGCCAATGTAATGTGTGACATCTTGAGAAAGAGAAAAGCAGCAAAGAGAGAAGACACTTTCCCTCTGATAGTTGATAAGGGAAAGTAATTAGTGTTGTAATGTATTCTTGTTTTGGCATCGTTAAGATTTCTCAGAGGCAGACAAACCATAGCTATTAGGACAAGGAGGTGACACAAAAGCTGAAAAAGAAAGACGAGAAAGACAATAAGATGGTGGCTGGGATGAAGGGACTTACCCTGGCACTCTTGGCAGATTCTTGACTGTTCAGGTACTCTGTCACCTAGGGCAGAAAGAGATGAGTCATTAGCATATCACATCACTGCGTCACACGTAGGATTTTAAAGGATTAAGGTGAATCAATGCATCCTTTCAACCTGCTCTGCCCCTGGAGACATTCCTTTTACCTGCTTACACAGAAATTTCCACATTTTTTGCACAAAGTTCACATTTTTGAAGAAGAGGAAGAAGGGTACTTGCTCACCCTCGCTGAAACACTGGATGCAAGGAACACAGTGTTCTCTGAAGATCACAACAGAATCACGATAACACACATAGACACAAGAGTGGTTATGTCACCGCGGAGACGTGAACCGCACAAACATGGGAAGGAGGCGCACGGAGCTTCCGACGTCACATTATGGCTCTCTGGGGTCACTGCGTTACTGCAGCATGCAGGGCATCACTTCGCGCTTCACGCAGCAGCTCACACCAGCAAAGTCACTCTGGATGAGAGGATGTCAAACCTCCTTGTGCCTGCTGCTCACAGGCCAACACCTCGCAGGGTTTAGAGCAGCAATTTATAATCAGAGCTCTACTTTACTGTACGATGGTGAGACTATAGACGTATCGACTGAGAAGTCACCCACTGGTTTGTGGACTGCCGACTAGTTTGGAATTTGGGTGTCGCTCTCTTGTTCTTTAAAACCAGACGTTACAAGCGAGTGGTCAACTGGACTGTGTACTTGAGGACATGGGAGTACTTTAGTGGTCTATCAATCAAAAGGTCCTGCACACGAACAACTTTATCCTCTACTTTACTCTAAAAGGGACCATAATTAACTAAATTAGCTTCATGCTGTATTCAACAAGTCTTAAAATGAGCAATTGAGACCATAAACGTCATAAGAAAATGTTTCCTGAGGTAACAAATCAAATGAGAATTAGGATAATTTTCTCAGATTTCTATACAATCAGATTTCTTCTTGAAGACAGAGTAGTCGCCAGATACATAGATATACAATAATAATAACAGATATATAATAAATAGGTCCTACGCGAAACCAGTGCTTGCAAAAGGTTCCGAGGTACGTATTGAATATTCACAAACCGGCACTGGGGGAATGAATACGCTATCTCGGCTGCAGTCTAAATGAAAGTGGTATGTTTCGAATTCGCGACAATAGGCGTCAAGGGGTTAAATATTCTCTGAGTGGGACAGCAGTCACAACAATGAGACTGAGAAAACAGTGATTTTAGACAACTTTACAAAGAGCCTCTCATAGAAAAGACTAGTTATTCCAAGTGTTTGAGATATTTACCACTATTTTTCTTTATTTAAGGGAGACACCTTCCACTTTCATTTCAAGTCTAGTATAGAACAAGCACTTGTGTTTCACTTAAACTAGCAACCTGCTAACAACAGACATCATGGGATCAGTTTGGAAATTCTGTCCTAATTGTACAAGTGTTAGATCAGGTGGAAGAATGTACACATATTTTAGAAATGTTTTGAAACCGCAGTAATATTTACATTATTATTCCTCTGCAAATGCTAGAGCTGAGGTGGAAGCATGTCGAGTGTTGTTTTTGTTATTAACAAAGTCAAATTATTTTATAATTCAAAACAGCAAGAGGTACACCAAAGTGCTTTACATTTGAAGGAGCAGGCCATAAAACACAGTGCAACACTGAATAAAATGAATGAGAATAAGATGAACTCAGGATCATCATGCCTTCAGCAGCAACTTCAAAGTTTCTAAAGGCCGAGCCTGAAGAGTTCTGCCATGAAAAGGTAAATTGTTCTGGAGTTTTTTTTGCCAATGTGAATGCTCAATCTGCTCTATTTTTATATCTACATCTGGGAACATTCAGGAGCATCTGGTTGGGCGACCTCAGCGCTCTAACTGGAGTACGAAACTGTGAGAGTTTTGCTGAATAAGGTGGCATGAAAGGTTCATGAAACAACCTACACGGTTTTATGTAGTGACTGATTTCAGAAAACATTTCAATCCAAACTTTCTCTTCTCATAAACTAAAGTTGCATAAAGTAAACAAGGACTAAAGTGCTGGTGTTTTTATTCTAATTCAAGCTGTGCTTCCCCCAGACAAACCTGTCACATTACACAAAAAGATTTTTTTCTAGCGGCTGTAATCGCCAGAAACACCCGCAGCGTGGGAACATTAAATTCTCTAATTTGTTCGATATAAATGCGGTTGTTTGTTATGCTCTGCACATACAGCAGGCGATGTGCACACTGAGAGTACAGAGAGAATACACAAGAGTTGGAGGGGGAGAAAAGAGGGAGCTAGTGTGCAGTTGTTGAGCATATTGACTGCTTCTGCTAGAACAGCCATTTAGCCTCATTGAATGAACCAGTGATGAGTCATAGGGCAGAGGGGTGGGGGGCAGAGAAAAAGGGAGAGAGAGGCAGTGTTTGCTTATTGTAAGTGGGATGTATGGACCTTGAAAAGCCCAAGTGGCAGCCGCTTTAAGTGGAGCTGTCCTCCACCTTTACAACATCACAGTAGACAGAGTGATCACGTTACTCACAGGGCCTACAAAACACACACAACAGTTCACATCACCTCCACCATCCCTGACCACCCACGCTGCTTCCTGTCTGTGGAGTGCTGCCCTGCGAGTGTGATTTGGGCAGCACAAGAATGAATTTGTTCACTAGGATCTCTCTGGGGTTAGAAGCAAACATTAGCATGACCATGAAGGGGAGCAAACTTTAAAAAAAACCAACAAAGAAACGATGAAGCAGCTGAAAAAAACGTCAAGAAGAGTTGTCATGGAATAAATTCTACTGTGCGCCACGATTTGCAGCTGATTATAGTAGCAGATGAGCTGGCTTTCACACTCAGACGCACAAACACCAGAACAAGGAGGCCAGATGTTAAAACAGTCGAGCGTGGATGGGACTCCGGAGCTTAATTGCTTAGCTAGCTGGTGCGCGTAGGTTGATTTGATAGCTGCGCTGCATGCGGAGCAGCCAACACAACAGACCTACAGCTGGATCCTACAGCCACTTTTGTGTAAGCGAGTGTACATGTGAGTGTGTCACCGAGGAGAAAGTGCTGCGGCTGCACAAGTCATCCATCAAAGCCAACTAAAGGAGAGATTTTTTGGAAGGCGTTGGGATATGGCATCTCGGTCCCATCAGGCAGATGTCACCATATGGAGGACCCAGCCGACAATATTTCACAGACACAAAAGGCCAGTGATGCCATTTGGGCTTTGGAGGGAGCTCTCAGCGCCCCTGGCAGTTTTTCCAGAGCTAGAGGGAGGCTAAAGTGATGTGGGAGAAGGTCTCATATCTGCCAAAGTGGATTTGGCAATATTTAAACACAAAAAGAGAGAATTACATTTGTGAAGCAAAAAATACACAACCCAGGAAAAGCTCAGCTTTACAGGAAATGTATTTCCTCTACACTTTTCCCAGCCTCTATAGAGCTGAGAGTCTGCATCCAAATGTATTCTGTGAAAGATGCAAAGTCAAGAGCACTACAGCACAATATGCACAGATGAAATGCTGCCATATTGAAATTATCACGGTGAGCCTCTTTGTACTGCGGTCGGGAGGGCGCCTTTCCTGGCTCATCCTCATCTTTCACTGTTATCCTCACTTCAGCTCAGTGAACACAACAGCCAATCACTGTGCAGCTGAACACCGATGATGGCTGACTGTGGATTTTGAAACAGCTCCACGTATCCTGTCCCGGATCCTTCTTTCACAGCTCTTCTATGGGCTCCAGTAGGGAGGCATAAAGGCTCATTTATGACACAAAACAGAAGCAAAACTCATGTGGAGTGGCAGAGAAAAGGAACGTTTCCCATTATAGGAAACAAGTGTTAAATCAAATGCAATGGGGGAGGAAGGAAAAGGTAGGATGATGGCGGAGAGGTATAATGCAAGGAGGTGTGATGAACTATAGATGCCATGAACAGCAGCAAATAACGATAATGGGCAAGGAAGGAAAATGAAGTGTTTGTAGGGGCTTCGGGTGGCAGCGTGCTTATCTGGATGACCCTTCAGAGCCTCCATATGCCAGACAGATGCCATTACTGTGAACAGTGGCCATGAATACTGGCAGCAGAGAATACCCTATCCAAGTAGGAAAGCTGCTGTATTTGAGGGAGTGTCTCTGTACGTGATGTGTGCGATTAATTAATAAGAACTAGGAGAACATTTAAAGACCTACTCTGGTAGTAATCAACTTTTTTTCCCCTCTTGTTAATGTGTTTATATGGTGTTTATGTGCTAAAAGACATAATGAGCAAAATAAGCAGCCAACAACATGGTTAAGTATTTGCAACAAAATGTGTGATAAAAACAAAACAAACTTTTAAAAAATTCTTTTAGGGTTTCTTATGTAACAAAGATGAGGAATTAATGTCATCAATGCCATCATAATCATTTTTCTTCTCCAGAGTTGGTTTCCAGTTCTAAAACATACAGCTAAATTAGTCCAATATTGCAAGCTGCCATTGTGTACCGTAGAATAATTTTACAGTGTTAGAGCTGAGTTGTAGGTGAGCTGGTGTGCTCAAGCTGGAACTAGTGTGGAGGGGCAGGTGGAGAGAGAGGCAGGGACCTCAGAGATGAAGCAATGGTGTCAAGTCACATCTAAGCCATTTTCAGACATGAAGAGATTATTTTACCACGGTAAAAACCTTCTAAATATGTAACTTTGATACACAGAGATGAGTTTCTATGAGTTTAATCAAGGAGCAGAGACGGACTTCAACTGATTATAAAAGTCAATTTCCTGTAATTTCATGCTGACATTTTGGATTTGACTCCACTGAACTGCACTCAGACTATCTGAGACTCGCTCACATTTGGGGAGAAGAGTGAGAAATACTGCGAGTCAGTTTCAATTCGGGCAGGTAACTTTCTAATGAAAGTCATGGTGGGAGATAGTGTGTAAGTGTGATGCCTGTGAACGACAGGTGGTGCGGGTCTGGTGGTTTGGCACCAGTCCCCGTCTCTGATTGGCTGTGAATCTGCGAGCGAGAGTGAGAGAGTGAGCGTGTATTCCCCCACTCTCTGGCCAGCACGCCATGCCCAGGTGGTGTTCTGGTAAGCACGGTGTGAAAGTGATGGATCTGAGCGAGAGCTAACATGGCACTTTTCTGACAGGTTGCCGCGTCTGGTGCGTAGGTGAACTCCCTCTTTTTTTTTTTTTGATCTCGCAGCACGGGAAAACGCTAAGTGAAGCCACATTTTTGGATGAAGTGCATCCGAAAAACAAGTGACTAATCAAAGTTGCAGCTCCTTGCCGCCGATACGGGATGCCAGGTGACTTAAATCCACCCGAGTGGAAAGGCAACAATGAGGCTCCATGCTTGTTGAGCTTTTCTCATTAACAGCAATGACGATCAGAAGCACAGACACAAGCAAAGTCCAACCAAAGCTGCCAAAAACTCCCTTTCGTCATTGTTTCTTTGCTCTTATTTTTTCATACCGCTCTATCAATCCTTATTACAACTCATTTCGTTCTGCCATCTCAGCCTCCTTTTGACTCCAGTGAAAGCATAAAAGTCTGCACAAGACAGATTGTCATCAGAGCGTCTGCCGGAACATAACGGCTTTTATGTCTGTAACTCACACTGTTTCAAGTTGGGTGTACTTGGCTGAGCTGTGGATTGTCCTAAGAGACATCTCTCATTCAACATGCCCGCGCATGAATACTGCATGGCAAGCAGACAGGAGGCCAGGGTTTTGGGGGAAGTCTCTTCAGACTTGTCATTGTACAAGTGGTTTGAAAGGCTTGTCACATAAGCAACATAACTAACCAGGGAGAGAATCCTCGAAGGCTTGTCATGTGTGTGAGGGACCGGAGAGAGTGTTTGAGTAACGACAGGATGGAAAAACTGACACTGAGTGATCAATTTTTTACAGATATTAAACTGAAAGAATGCCTGTGCAGGTTAATTAATAAAAAGTTTAAAAATCACCAATTAATCTAATTCAAAAAAATCTGTGGCAATTAATTTTGTATTTTACGTGCTTGGAGAGACTCATAACTTACATCAGCATCTGATTTGCATGTACTCCTCATTTTTCTCTTTACTTTCTACCACTGCAAGCATTTCCTGAGCTGTCAGTGGTGCAGAAATGCAGAAATTGCTGTGTTCTTTTTGCAGAATATAAATTTTGTATGAATGTGGAGAAGGGAAAAAAAGCCAGAGTAAAAATCTGTTCATGCAATCTCCCCCTTCTTAAATTTTTTTTTTTTCCAATAAACCAAAAACAATGAGCCTCACGTGCACATCGTGTGTGTGAGTGTCATTGCCCCTATCTGAGGCAAACTGGGATTGCGTCCTGTTGCATGCTGGTCCCCTCAGCATGGCTGTCGGAGGAGATCAGACGCTTTGGTGGGAACGTGGCATGACAAGCCCACCAGCATGGGTTCATAGAGTTAAGGAGGGCACACTCATGTAAAACACGTGCACATACAACAAATGCAACTACTGACAGCATTTTCCAATGCACTCCCAGAGGCACCGGGGGAGAGGAGAAAAATAGGGTCTTACATAAATACTAATGTATCATACCGATGCTTCTCATGCACACGCACACAGACGTACTTTTATAAAGGTTGTATAAAGGAGTTTTGCTCTTCCTTTCTCCAATATCTATTTTCTTTTTTCAGCAAGGTCACACAACTTGAAATAATATAAAGTTTGAACAACCTGGTGCTGCTGCTTCCCTCTTGTCTGTCTTCTCCTCACCCCAGGGTGTGTGCGAGAGAGGGAGGGTAGTGTGTGTGCGTGTGTGTGTGTGTGTGTGTGTGTGTGTGTGTGTGTGTGTGTGTGTGTGTGTGTGTGTGTGTGTGTGTGTGTGTGTGTGTGTGCGTGTTGTGTGTGTATGTATCTGCAGAAGATGGAATGGCGTTTGTGAAGTGGTGCATGTCAGCTAGGACATGTCAAAAGGGCCCTCAGAGCAGCGGCAGCAGGGGAGGCTACTGCCTGTGCAAGTGTGTAGATGTGTGCGTGCGTGCGTGTGTGTGTGTGTGCGTGTGTGCGTGTGTGTGTGCGCGCAGTCAATAACAGGAGAGCAGAAAATGTCCATTAAAAGGCCCCATCTCTAACCCGACTTGTAAATGAGGTATTGAGCCACTGGTGGGGAGCGGTCATGCTGTCACACACCCATGATGCTCAGTAGGTGTGTGTTTATGTGGACCCTGTGGTTTTTTGGGGTGAGGAGGGGGCTCTTGATGGGCTGTGACAGGCACTGGGGTTGAAAAGCAAGGGCAGCAACCCTGAAAATCAGTCAATTGGTGGTCCGGATACGGCTAAAAGCCATTTATAGATGACACGGTGAGGAATTTCTGGGTTGAGGTGGAAGCGATGGAAACCTGCTGCACTGTGGCAGAATCCATAGGGGGCTACATGCACACATGAACTAGAGCCCAACCAATAATGGATTTTTGGGGCCAATGTTGATACTGATTTTGAAATAGTTTCAGTAACAAAACAAAAATTTCCAACATCGATATATTAACTGATTTTATACACATATTCACAGCATATGTCAAAATATATATTTCACACATATAAAGTGTGAAACAGTAACTGAATTATATATCAGACTTGGAACCAAATTAGTTTACACTGAACACTCTAATCAATATTCTAGTGTGAACAGCCTAATATTCACTCATGTTAAATGTGTCTTTCTTATGTCCTCTCCACTGAACCAAGCTAGCTAGGTTTGTTCCTAACTACAATTTCAGTAAACTTAATTCCAATCAAATACTTTTTTTTTTTGCTCATAAAAATCTCGTTGTAAGCAGAATTTGTCATTCATATGTACCAATCCCAAACAGTACGCCATGGTTAACGGCTGCTGAGTTAAGACATGAATAGTGCCTCTGCTATAAAATGGTTAGGGGAAACTTTTTAGGTCTCTGGTGAAAAAATAGACTTCTACGTTTTAGCTTTTGTAAATGCAGTGACTGGACCTGATTGGTTCAGAGGGTGTAACGAACTGTGAGTCCTGAACAGTTTATACATGTAACGCTAGCTTTGGTTAGATTCCCATAACATAAAGAGAGAATGGGACTTTATACTAATACATTTGCTTCAGCTCTACTAACAAGCTATGAAAGTAGCTACTATTTGCTAGCTAGCAAACGAAGCATGCAAGACATGATGTTTGTGACAGAAGAGTAAAAAATGGGGTTTTGGGGCATCTTACCAGCGAGGTGACAACCTAGTCATCACCTGCTGAACTGCAGAATTCATGGGAAGAGATGATCTGATGCTAAACGACTGACTTTCTTGACAAACTATAGTTGGCTACCCATCTTGCTAACATAGCGAAAATGTCGTTGAAGCAAGTGACATACCAGTAATCATGGACTTAGTTACGTAAGAGTTGTATAGATTAGGAAGATGGTGGACTTGTTTATTAGCTTTCCAGCAAAGCATTCCACAAACTAGCCAGCAGCTCACTGTGAAGTTACCGTTTTACCCCGCACCACTGTCTGTTTATTTAGCTTGCTGCATGTGCTGCTGAAGGTTATACAGACAGTGGAGTCACAGCATGCTCTACTGTATAAACCATGTGATGACAATTTCTAACCTATCCCAAGCCTCTAATACACATGAACATTGTATTCTTGCCTTTTTTTCTTGCAATTTCACAATTGCATTTTTGCTATTCTCTTACTTGTCTTTGTTGTGTTCTCTCAAGTGTTGTATTTTCTACATGTCACAACACAACACATGTGGGACACCCACACGTGTCCTCTGTGCTTAGGGACAGCCCATACGCAGCAGCAGCTGCAGCACTACATAAAACATTGTTTGCCCAGCAGGCCTCATTTTGTTACAGTGAACCTGCTGTATTGAGGCAGCAACGTTCCCATGAGGCATATCATCAGTGTCCAAACCAGCGCCTTAACATCATGGTAGCAGAGGACTACATCACATGAGCCCCCTTGCTGTATACTATATGCTCCAAACAGCGCAATTGTGCTTTGATAAATGGAACAGGCCACCCCTGGAGGCATCCTGTATATGTGTGAGCCTCCTTCCTGATTTCCTGTATGGATTCCCCACATCCAGCTGCAGCTCCATCCTCATCTACACTTTCAGACCCCATTAACGCAATTACTCGGCAATGCAACTGCTGTGCTGTTAACGACACTAGGATCTTTAATTGCAAGCTGGAAGAAAACTACACTACCCATGAGGCACTTTGTGTAGAAAGACGCATTAAAAGAAACCAAACCTTGCATTTCATGTGATCGTCCCTTTAGAGATGTCTCTTCTGGCCCCTCAAAGCCTTTCACGACTTTCAAGTCAATGCTTGTACATGAAAAGCAAGGCCTCTGTGTGAATACAGTAACAATGCAGGGAAAAAGGATGAAAGGAAAAAATAAAACTATATTTCCCGAGGGGCTCCTGAGTAATTAAAGATTCCAGGACTCTCATCTGCAGCATTCACTCTTAGGAGGCCACCTCACAGCTGTTTTCCCCACAGTCTGCCTTCTGCTCACACACACTTTAATAAAGATCTTAAGCATGCCTTCATAAGCATTAGTTTAAGGTGTGTGAATACTATGGCTAGAGCTTAATCCTTTCAGTCGGGAACATATTGGACACTGGGCCTTGGTCGATACTCCAGCTTGGCTGTTGGTGATTGATAATAATTGCACCGGCGAAGAAGTGACAGACACTTCCGTGTTTGTAATTGACTTGTAATTAGCAAACTGGAGATTATTAGCTTGTAACGCTAATGAACTTTGGGGGCTACCACCAATGTCAGTTTGCTGGGGCGACTGGGCGAGACAGTGTGCACCAAGCGGCCTGCCAGACTTTGAATCAGTCATGTTGTTGGCGGCTGCTGACAGGAAACACTGGTGAAAAGCAGCAGAGCACAAAAGATAGTGCTTCTAACCACACAGCCATCTTCCACTTGAGCTGCCATGACAGACTCATTACATCTTAGACAAAGAAATATCAGGTCTAGGTGTGAGCTTCTGTGTGCTCCACAAAAATAGTTGCTGCAGGGACTTATTACTTGTGTACCCAATCAGGTAGAAAGACAAAATACATTTCTAGTGTATCTAGTTCTCTGTTGAGCCTTTTACAATTTTTCACTTTCACTTTTCAATATTAGCCTCCAGAAACACACAAACACACGTGGAGTTCGTGTCTTGTTGCTATATAGCATCACTTGAAATTATAAAAGAGAGGCATTACTATCAGCACAGAGTGGGTTCACAGGGCAGAACCGGCTTGATGCAAGTCGCAAATAATTGCACATAACGGCATTTTAAATCACAGCTCATTATGAGGCCGCCACCAGGTCTGATCTAAGCACCTCTCCACTTTAATTCCTGGGGATTATTGCTCATCATGACAGAGCACTGAAAGACAAAATGCAAATTAGCACATGCAAAAGCCAAACAAGCTGCCAAAGAAGCCTGTCTAAATGATGTGCTCAAGCTCAGCTGGGTAACACGAAAACCCAAAGTTGAAAAAAAGACGGGGAGAGGAGAGAGTGCGTATGATCGAGTGAATTTCTGAGTGGAGAGCAAAGTAATAATGACAGTAAAGTCGGGCAGTGATGTGTAGGAGACAGAGAAACTGAGGAGTGAGAAGAATGGAAAATGTACAAGCGAATAAACACGAAAGAAGTGATGAAGAGGAGAGCAATGGGAGGATAAGAAGCGATAGGAGGTGGAGGAGAAAAAACCTGACTGATGTGGAAGTGGTGAAGAGGGGGAGGAAAAAAATGGAAGAAACCAGGCTGTGAACAATGAGTGGAGAAAGACATTAAGAAGGATGAAGGAAGTGTTTTAGTGAGTGTCTGTGTGCCAGATTGGTGTGTTGCCATTCTAGGAGTGGATAGTTGATGGTGCCAGGACAATTTAAGGATGGCTTAGTGTATCTGCTGCGCCTGAGGTGGAAAAGGCATGAAGTGAATGTGTGACAGTCTCAGGTCTTAGCAAGATAAAAGAACCAAATGTGTTGTTTATGCACACAGAATAAGTCGAAAGGAAGTCTGACAAACATTCATCATCTTCTGTTAGCAGTATTGCCATGTGTTCACTGTTTGTGATGATTGGTTGAGTACAAACTACTTTGTGCATCTTTGTGCCTTGGCGCTCTCCCTTCTCAACTTGCCTGTATTCTTCCTTTTCTTTCAGAGAAGATCAATGCTCTCATATTCACACATTTGGGAGATTTTATGCTGAAGAAATACCGATTTTCTTCTCCAGCTCAAGAACAACAGTTGCCAACAAGGACAATCAGACAAATGACACAGTTGAAACTGCTCTAAATCTGGCTGCCTGGGGCAACCATTACTGAGCTGCTAAGCTTTGCTAACTGCTCATTTATGATAATAACATGACGATAGCATGTAGAACTCGCTGCTACTTTGCATGGCTGCCAACTGTACCTGACAGTCTACCGAGTGCAGCAGAACTATGCCTTAGGGGCGAGTAAAAGGAAACACACCTACATGCTCACACACTCGTCTTTGTTACAAGCTAATCTCCACAGAAACAAAAAGGTTCTCAAGATCTATATCTGAATTTAAATTGTCTCAATAGTGATAAAGAGGATCAGCAGACAGAGAAACAGTGAGGCAATGGAAACAACAGCAATGAGGTCTTTGTGACAAAATATGGTCAAGTTACAGGCGATAACTGGAGCCACCATGAACGGTTTCTGTAGCTACTGTGTGGGATGTAAAAAATATATCCCCTCTGTTTCCAGTGCTGTGCTGGTGATAAAAGACCAATACTGCTCTCTGATGATAATCTACATATAAAAGCCTCATAAAAAACACATGCGCAGAAGGACCACGCTTGATATGCCAGATGTATGACAGATTAAACTTTATATGATGACATTAAATCTGCTTGATTATGTGTAAACAGAATGTGCGTGCACAATAAGCCCATGTAATGGATATGAACTGTTTGAAATGATCAGCCACAACATTAAAACCACTGGCACATGAAGTGAATAACATTCATTATCTTGTTACAGTGGTGCCTGTCAGCTGGGAAATGATAGGATATATTTGACAGCAAGTGAACAGTCAGTTCTTGAAGTTGATGTGCTGAAAGCAGGAAAATGAACAAGTGTAAGGATCTGAGTGACTTCGACAAGGGCCAAACTGTGATGACTAGATGGCTGGGTCAGAACATCTGTGAAACAACAGAGATGCTTTAGCAAGTAAGAAATGTCACATTGAGAGGGATTTTGCATTTGTTTTCCATTGGGAAAAAAAGAACAATTTGTAGCAAAGAATAAAGTTCCCTTATGTCTGGAGAAAATGATTTATGGGCAAGATTTGGATTTCGCACTTCATGTGGTGATTTAGATAATATTTCAATTAATTGCTCAGTTCTAGTACCCACCAAAAGTGTTCCGTGTGAATTTGTGAAGCGGTGACAGGGTCATGGGGAGCAAAGGCTGGATGTGTGGTCCAATCACATCAAAGAGCTACTGCAGCACAACCGGCTAAAAAACCTTAATGCTGCAGTGATAGAAAGGTGTCAGATCACACAGTGCACCACAGCTTGCTGTGTATGGAGCTGAGTACCAGCAGACCAGTTAGTGACCGTCCTGACCCTGTCCATCACTGAAAAGCACTAACAATGGCGCAGTGGAAGAAGATGGCCTAGTTGGACCAATATTTTCTTTTGCATCACATGGACAGAATGGTGCATGCGTGTTGTTTACCTCGAGAGAACATCAAAACATGTTGCATTCCAAGAAGAGGACTAGATGGCAAAGGCTGTGTTTTGCTGGGAAACGGGGCTTGTGGCACATGGACAAATAAACACTATTGCAGATCACATACATCTCTTTATAGAAATGGTATTTTCTGATGGCAGTGGGGTTTTTTTTGTTGTTGTTGTTTTGTTTTTTTGCAGGATAATGTTCCCCAGCACATGAAATTGTTCCAGGGTGTTTGAGGAACACGACCAAGAGTTCGAGGTGTTGACATGGTCTCCAAATTCCCCAGATTTTACATCCCTGGGATGTGCTGGAAAAAAAATCTGATCCGTAAAGACTCTGCCTGACAACTTGCAGAATTTCAAGGATCTGCGGTTATTGCGTTTGTTCCACAAAAAATGTTCAGTGGTCTGTGGAGTTCATGCCTCTAGGGGTCTGAGCTGCTTCGATGGCATAAAGGGAGCTACACTATTTGAGTCAGGTGGTTTTAATGCTGTGGCTGATCAGTGTGTATAAATTCTCTGATTCAGGCACTGATGACAGCCTGCATATTTGGATCATTTCCATACTGTTTGACAGAATGTCAGTTGTACTCTAATCTCATGCTCTATCATCCACACACACCTTTGGGTCAGTCTGAGCTAACCTCCGTTACATCAAACCAGCGGCTGGCATCTGATCATCTCTTCACCCACATTCTCACAGTGTTTATCCTCCTTCATGATACGAGTGGAAACAATAGCTGTCCATATGGTGTTCAAAGCAGCATCTACGAAAGAAGAGCTTAAGGCAGAAAGGCACTTGAAAAAAGAAATAAAACCTCAAATGGATGAATATCAATCTCCGCTTTCGCTCTCTTGGGACAATGCCATCCTCAAAGACTGGTGTTAACCTTCAGTGCACTTATGACTGACTATTAATGGTTGCTGAAGTGCCAGTGAACATTACAGCCCATCTGTTACGTAATGCTTTAGCACTAGAGTACAGATTACAATGACCATGTTCCAATCCCCAGGAATGGATAATGAATAAAGAACAGAGACAAAATGGAACAGATAAGAAGGACAAAAGTCACTTTTACAAGGAGGCTGATAGTCTGGATGAGTGAAAAGAGGGAAGGGAGGAGGGAAAAAGCTCCGGGTGCAAACTAAGAAGGCTCGGATACGACACTATCAAAAGCTTGAGGGGAACTTTCTGTAAAAGGGAAGAAGAATGAGGGCACTGATCCAGAGGTCAACAAAAGGGTGTATCTTGGAACACTTTTGGCTCTATTGGCCCTGCAAGATAACGTTTTGTGTTGTCGCACCAGCAGCTGGTGCATTGGTGCTCATGAATCTCTGAGCCGGGACGCACCTCGCAAGCAAATGATTCTACATCGACACCGGGAGGAAACTGACGCAAGAATTCACTAAAGTTGCAAATGTAACAGTCATGGTTTCATCCAAAGCAGCAAGTGTATTAAACACTGAGCAAGGGAAGGGGAAACTGACAGAATAGAATTATCACTACAATAGTGATGAGTAGTTTTAATTTGTGAGAAGAACTTTTTTTCACTGCTAGTTTTAGTCATTAATTAATTTGCCCATTCTTTTAACAACTGACCAATTATTAATTTGGTCTAAAATAGTCTAAAAATGCAGAGTGGCATTTCGCTCAGCCAAATTGTTGATTTTCTATCAATCAACTAATCAATACTGCACTAATAACTAATCATTTCAGCACTATTACATAAAATTCACAGTTTTATCACTTCTAATGATGCCTCTAAGAGCAGAAACGCAGCAGTTTAAGAAATGTCATTATATAATAAACGCATTAGATCTTTTACCCAAACAGCAAACATCTAGCTGTGCCATTCAGATACAATACAGCAGAATTAAATATGCCTGCAGATTCCGTGAATCAGAAGCACATTTACTTCATTTAGAGGTTTGAAAGTCATCTAATCACACTTGAGCTTGTTTTTATGAGGTAAAAAATGTGGAAGATCTCAGTGATGGCTTTGAGCTTGGAAGCAGGCTTGATGGGTAGAATTATCAACAAGAAACGCTTTAGAGCTTTACTTTAACACACTTGTAAGCACTTTGGCAACACTGCTGCTTGTTAAGCTTTCTCCAGATCAAAATATTCGTCTGTAGCCAGCACGGAAGAGGCGAATGCCTGTGGAAACACAGCTGCTGCATACTAAAGACAAGCCTTTTGATCCAACAAAACCTAAATCTGTGCAGTCTATAAGCCTATTAGTCGAATGGCTGGGAGGTTTTAATCACTGTCCTTTGTCTATAGGGTCCATTACCCAAAGACTGCATCATGGTCACTGGCTACTCTTTGGAAGTCAGAGGTCAAAACACTCTCAACATGATGCACAGTGCTTTATTGAGTGACCGCGAGGCGGGAAGTGAGCTGGTAAATACATTCCATAAGTGAGAGAATAAATTGTTGGAAAGATTGTGTTGACAAGTCCGTTCTTCCCACTAGCCTCTAATTTAGATGAATATGCAATGTGATTATATTTACGAACAATTACACTCTGGTGGACATATTTCTCCGTTCCTTTGCGAGTTTCAATTTAAAAAAAAAAAAAAAATGCGAGTGACTAATATTGGGGCTGTGCAGAAGCAGTAATTGCAGCAGGAATAAATATCCTCCATTTTTCTTTATCTTTCATGTACAGAGTGTCTACGAGGCTGCCGGGCGAATTAGCATAATGACAGAAAAGTAAATGAGCGATGCTTCATGGTTTGACGAAACGGCCACCATCTGAGGCAAATTGTAAAGGTGTTTAAATGTATATTGTGTGACTGTGGATTGACAAGCGAAGAGAGGTATTATGTCTTTTGTGCCTGCAGGCATTTAGCGTAATACTAGCTTTTGTGTCTCATAAAGAATCTATACATGACAACGTGAGATAGAAATGAGCAGTTAGATGCATGCTAGCATAAAAATGTGGCAATTACTGGACTGCTAGAAAGCAACAGGTGGCTAACAGACATTTGTACCTTAAATAATGCACTGGGGGTGGAGGCATTTGGCAGCAGGAATGCTTAACATTTCCATAAAGTTAAATAGAACTTGCTACCATATGATCAACAGACTTTCACAATTATCTACAATATTTATTACAGTTGCAGCACAAATATTGATCCGTACTGTGCATTTCACCCACGCCGCAGGCTACTGATTTGCAAGAAGCAGGCAGAGAAAAGTATTTTGAAAGATGGGTAATGAGATCACATGTTTGGCATCAGCACAAAGAACAGTCAGAGGAGGGCTGGGCCACTGAAGGATGTACCCAAACGGACATCATGACTCTCTAACTGAGGCGTCTTCCAAGCAGGCAGTCCCTCGCCTTTAATTCACCTCAAAGTGCATTTCACATCTCACCCCGACTACAAACAACGAATCACTGTCAGTGATTGTTTTCTAGGTGTGGATCCATGCCAAACAGAAAGTCGAATTTGCATTGCAGCGCAGCAATACAATTAACCATGACTGCCCAGTCCACAGCCCTGGTGAGGACAGAAAGTGTCATGAATTTGGACAGAGAGTGTGACTGGTTTCCTAAATGTCAGGGAGGGAGAGGGAGAAAGAAGGAGCAGCCGTACATCCCATCGCTTCACTTACCATCTTCTGCAGGTGCTTCTCCTTGCGGACGTCCACCATGACCAAGCCCTCTTTGACCAATCCGAGTCCCACATCGTCCTTGGTGTCCCCAAACTGTATTGTGACGTGTGGGCAGGTGGCGCCCGAATACTCCACATTCAACAGGCACTGGCTGTTCTGAATGTCCCGAACCACGCAGTCCACCACATCCGCACGGGCGTCCTCCTAAAGAAGCATGAGGATGTGGGAAAGATTGGGAAGGCGGAAGAAGAGGGAGGAAATGGGGCAGTAGTGGATGGTGGGATCAAAGCAGGAAAAAATGAAGATTGAGGAGATAATGGAAGACAAGGAGAGGAGCGAAGGGAGGGAGAAATTCAGGGAAAAAGGTGAAAGGGTTAATTAGTGCATTATCACTGATGGCTCACACACATAAAGACGTGACTGCAGAGGCTGATAGAAACACCATACATGCGCATGATTTGACTTTTAATGGAAACAAAACACATTGTAAGAATGCAAAATCATTCACCAGTCAATCACAATTTAATATTCACTCACAGCCGTCTGTCAGTTGTGGAGTACAACAATTATCTCCTCAACCAGTTCAAGGGATTTTAGTGTGGCTAAGCTATCTAACAGTCTGTCTCCTATCCAGCCTCCTCCTCCATTGTGTAGCCGTCTTCTCTTTCCATTCCTCAGTTAGCTGGCTTCACCCTTTCTTATTCCTAACCTTCTCCAATGTGAAAGGCCAGCATTTTGTTTGAACATATGGCGGAGAAGGAGGTAGAACAGCTGCAACGCCATCCTGACCTCGTGTCCTCCAGCAGTCAGGGTGAAAACGAGAAAAACAAGGGAGCTGCATCTTCAAAGGCAAGAAGACACTTAAAAACAAAAATCAGTCCCTGGCCATCATCCATCCCTCCCCTATACCATCCATCTCTTCGCTTCTTTCTCGCCCTGGTCTTGTCTCCATGGCAACCCCCTTTGAGCTAGCCGCCCTTGGGTATGTGCGTGTCTGCTGTATGTGTGCACGAGCAAGTGTGGGCTGGGAAGCTTGTTCAAGGCACAAAACTAAGGGCCTTTTTTGTCCCCGCTCTCCCCCCTGGTCAACTTGTCACAGACGCTGCAGGGAAGCTCAGGGCGAGAGAGAGAGGGGGAGGAGAGAGAGGGAGAGATAATGTGTGACAGAGTGAGAGGAGGACGGCGATAAAGAAAGACAGTCGACACAGAAGGAGAGAGAAAACAAGGGACAGACTATTATAGAAGAATGCGCTGACACTCATGAAGAGACAATACAAAATTAATGAGAGCCTTTCAGTGACCCATTCTTATCCTCTGTGTGTAGAGCACACTGTCTTAAAGCCCTCCGATGCAGCCTAAAATGCTTTGCCTTTGCACCTCAGCTTCTGTACTGACATCAAAATAGTCCTTTTTTTAAAAATGCCTTGCTTTGAGCAATATCAAACCTCTGAACCCAAAATGACATATTTTTAAAAATCGCAAAAATGATATTATTTATCAGAGCAAAAATAATTAAAAACTGGAAAATTTGGTGAATTCTTACATTTCCAATTCTCTTTGAACTCATCGTAGGCGACCAACGTTAAATTGAAAATTGTGATATTTCATCAAAATCACTTTATTCTACATCTAAAGTAATCAGAATCTGTGAAAAACTAAAATTCTCTTCCATGTTGCCTGCTGAGATCAAGAATGTATTACTCAGCTGCAACAAACAGTCACGTTACAAAAATTCTGGGACTTTTGGGCTGAACTGCAGGCTGTGTTTCCACTAAGCAGACAGGGCACAAGTGCAGAAACGAACTAAAAATGTAAGTGGTAAAATATCTGTAGTATGTACAATCATTTCTTTAAAGAGGTAAATAAAAAAAACTTAGATTTTTCCTTGTTTTTATCATTTATGGCAGTATAATTTTGCTATTCTGTGTGCTGTGTTGCTTCCATAAAGGTACAGGACTTTATGCCGCAGGGAAAAATGCACCCACAGGGAGCAAAAATGTGACAATACGACTCAAACTTCTTAGGTGCATTCATCTTACATTTTGTCTTGACACAAAGCAGCTTCAATTTCAGATAAAAAAGAGACAAGACAACATGGTTGATGTGCAATGCAAAAGCTCTCAGGCTTTTCAAGTAACTTTTACATTAAAATTAATTGATTCATTAAAAAAACAATTATCTCGGTGAAATCAGATTTTTACATGACTGTTAATTGGCAAAGGTAGACAGCAATGCATTATAAAAATACATTATGAATGATGCAGGTCCTTACATTGTAGAGTATTTGGAGTAGGTATAATATATAAACCACTGTCATTACAGAGCAGCTACAGTGGCTGGACTTTATTGCAATTTGTGCAATTAAAGGAAAAGAAAACATTCCATTCATCATTCATAATCAGGCATACCAAAGAAGTGGCAATTCATGACACCCAAAGTAAAATTGGACAAAAATTCTGCAAAAAAAAATAAAAAAATCTGGTAGCAGTTGTTGCTCTGATTGAAGTAGCTGCTACAGTGAGAGGTCGTGGAAACAACATGTGCATTCTGCCTCCTACTTTGTCAAGTTACAAGTACACAGTGTTTTTTTATTTCTCCAAAACAGCAGAATAGTGAGTGTGCTGCAATCCTGACATGTTTTTTTGAAGATACTGTCACTTTCTGAAACGGCGCTGGGAGGCAGCAGAATGATCTCATCCTGGTGGCAAAATTTTGGTGTTAAGAAAAGAAGTTTTGAAGACAGACTACGAAGACATATGACTTTTGAAGACAGACATCTTGTGCAGTGAATCAGGTGGCAGGTTGCGAAACAAAGGCGACAACCTCTCCGATGTGGAGCGGCAAAGGTGCAGTACAAGTGAGGCACCTCGCTGGCAGTGTCGGTGACGCGGCAAAAGGCTTCAGAAAATACAGACACATGAAAGGAAAATCATGAGAAAATGGAAGGAACAGATGCGGCGTGACAGAGAGCGTGAGTAAGAGATGTGCAAAGGTGCATGTCAGCTTCCAACATGTGGCTGGTATGTGACTTTTTGGGTTTGTGCGTGTATTTTGTGTATTTGGAGGCTGTAACATTTGGGTGATGCTCGTATCCCCTGGGCTGGACTAACAGATGGACTGCTTCATCACTGAGTCAGACAGGTGACGGCACGTACCTCAGTACTACTAGCTTGCACCAACACACGCATGCATTTCAAAGATTCGTAAAAAATAGTAAAATACGTGCAAAACAGGCTCATACTTCTACATCAGTGGTTTTTAAAGTAGGTGATGCAACTTTTGTCTGTTTGCTCATTTACTAAGTGATAATGTTTCACCAAATGCAGTATTTCAATTCGAGCCTCCAATTTCCTACAAAGAGGTTGATATAAATCTAAGTGTAACACAACAGCACAACAAACTACAGCCTCTGAACTGACCATGAATATGAGTCCTCCCCTCTCTGAAACTGAACATACGACGGCAGGGTTTATTGGAGGACAGTTGTATTAGACTGTATTAACTTCAGCTAGACGTCCAAAACAGCAGCAAACAAACACGCCATGTCTATGGTGTGTAATTATGTTAAATCTAGGAGCATATGACATTACAAACATCCAGATGCTCTGCACCTTATCTAGGTTAAGTGGAGCAAAATCCCTTTTAACACACTCTCGAATGCACGCACACACAGCCGTTAAAGACGGGGCTTAGCGCTGCGCCAATCAGGTGCATAGCAAAAGACAACATGTTTGTGTCTGCACAAACTATTCCGGATGCTGCTGACCTGCTTGACACTGATAAAACACACCCACACACACACAGACAAACATGCACACGTGTGGTCACTGGAGGTTGAGTAAACACACTCAGATGTAAACGAGAAGAAAGTACAACACAGAAGCCGCTGCTCTGCTATCAGATGGACATTCATATACACAAACACAAAGTACCTGGATGGTTTTTGCAATTTATAAGGTGTGTGAGAGTCTAGGTTGCTAAAGAAACAAAGTCTACGTTATCAAAGTGTTCATAAAACAATGTCTCAGCTGGTAAGTCAATTATTCTCAAATTTTATGCAAACAAGTAAATCAATGACTTGGTGTTTGTCATTGTTCTGTCTGCTTTGTACAACATGCATTATGTATGAGCATAATTTTCACTAACACTCGCCTGGAATGAAAACTCAACCCTGTCTGTCAGTTCCAGACTTATCACCCGGTGCGATAAGTGAAGCTCAAACAATTTTCATGTCTTGCCAGGAAAGTCAACTTTCAAAAGCTGGCAGAAAATGAGACTGAGGAAGCTGATATCTCAGAGTTAATTTTGAAGCTTTCGGCTGCGACACGTATCTCCACTCTGCGCGTGTGACCGTCAGTGCACTTACGTCCTGTGGGACCTGGATGAAGGCGAAGGCATACTCAGTGGCCTGTGCTGGCAAGGTCCTGGTGCTGAAGGCAGGAGGGATGGCAGCCAGACGGGTGGACGACACAACTTCTCTCTGAGGGAGGATGAAGGAAGGACAAAAATAAGACCCAATATAGAACATTTTGCAGGGTTTTCTTCCTGTTGTTGATCTGTGCAACCATACGTAGACACAAAGTGGCATTTGTTTTTCTGCATTTTTAATACTAAGGTGAAGTTTAGTTTGGTCTCAGTTTAAGGTATTAATTCTTTGGAAATGGTTTGTTCTATAACTTCAAAGTTTTGAAATTTCTGTCACATTTCAGTAAAAACAAGAAACACATCTTTTGCACTAACTACATTAAATCAAGGAGACTTTTAGACAACTGGCTGGTTTGTTCAGTTATACAGATACTTAAAAATGGAAATCTGTAAGAAGTTTGCTGAAAGCTTGTAATCAAGTGTTGAATGTTAGACATGTCTCATAAAGAGCCTCTGAAAGTGAAGGAAAGTCTCAAACTAAGCTCAGGCTGCACATTCATCCTGTACACTGCGATAGATTTGTATATGTCCATTACTTTAAATCAATTCCCCAATCAGTATGACACTTTAACAACAATAGGTTACAACTGAACAATGGACAGATGCCACTTTGTAGCTTAAAGGCTGCGTACTTGCATATGTCAACTTACAATCATGTTACAGCTCTTCTACAACGGCCCTGAGGCCCCTCTGACTGAGCTCCGCTTGCTCTCTAGCTTAGCTACAAGCTAAGAGTAAAGATGTCAATAGATGTCAGGTTGATAGTCACCAGACTCTTATCAGATCAGAAGCGCAGCAAATTGAATAAGATGTAAACAAGGCAACAGTATTGTGTGTATGAATACAATGGCAATCAAAAGGTCCAAACTTGTTTTAAAAAGAATGGAAGATTGACAAAAACATTAGTTAAATGGTGTTTTATAATGTAGACAGCTTTTGTGAAAACAAACTCTACTGTAAGTCATAGGTTATCATTTATTTAGATGTACATTTTCAGCACAGCCATGGCTGGAAGCACTCAAAAATGTCTTTTATGCAGTATGACACATTTACAAAGTCATAAATCATAGCAAAAGAACACAGCCTGTAGTTCAGATTACAAGTCCCTGAATTTTTGTCCCATGACGGCAACTGAGTCACTCATTGAACCATGGTTGGGCTTAGGAGCACAGATTTTATTTTTTTGTACAGAATCTGATGCCAATGATGTTTATTGGTAGTGAACTGTGAAATGAGACGTGTAGAACAAATGATTTCAAGCTTAGATTTGGCTAAGTTTCCTAATGGAACAGCAGGTCATAGATGAGTTCTTCTGTGACTGTCGGAAATCCACCATTTCTCAAGGTTTTCATGGTTTCTGCTTCTGATAAACAGTGTAATTTAACCGACAGGTTTTGGGGCTCAGAGGGTTAAACTGTGGAATCATTCAAAATGAGTCGATGGAACAGAGTTCTGTGCTCACTGTAATACTGTAAATAAACTGTTGTGAATCTGTTTGAGAAAGATGTTGGACAAATTCTTCTTGTACATTTCTTGATACATTTTCCAGCCACCAGTAAAATGTTTTGTGTGTGTTGTAAGGTCATAAGACTTATAGCATTTGCTCCTCAACACTTGTACAACTTGATCAAAACAAGTTACTATATTGACAATAATCTACTCTGGAAGTTTGTGGTTATTTCATCTGCAGTATTAGCTATTGAAGTTCAACACTGTTGAACAATTTCAACATGTGAAAAATATGTACAATATTTTTTTCACTGATATAAATCAAGAAAATTGACAGGTTTAAGCTCATGTGAACAATGGCCAATCAGTGATCACCGCAGGCTACACAGTGCTGGGAAGTCAGACAGTTACCGCCATTAGAAGTGGGAAGTTAATTTAATGACCCCGCATATCTTAGGTTAATGTGTTCATTGGACTGTACAGTCTAGACAGAGAATACCTTGAACATTTATTATGACTAAAACGTTAAGCTTTATCTATGCCATATTAGACTTTGACAGCACTGTAAATGTGGGCTTTAAAAAATGAATTGACAAAAGTGCTCTGCTGTGTTTGCTAATGATCACATAATAATTCAGGTACTGACCTGTACCTGAGAGAGGTGGCAGTATTATCAACTAATAGCCTGTGACACAGAACCATGAAATCAAGGCCAGACTGACTCAACCTGAAATGACGCAAAACTACAAAGAATGAGGTAGATATCAGCTTGATGGTTTTTTTTCTGTGTGCCAGGTCGTCCTCGGAGAATCACACTTTCAGCAACATGCCAGGATGCATCGCGTCTGCCAGCCAACCCTCGATCTGTCCCCCACTCTGAGGTCAGTCACACACTGTGCGCTCCACTGCATCATGGGAAATCTCCCGCAGGGTGAGGGTTGGTTGCATGAGCCACTTGGTGATGCAAGCATGTGTATGCACGTGGGCAGACACAGTAACGCACTCGCAAGGGTATAGTGCCTTCGTCATCATGGAATAATATGAAAAGAAAAAAAAAGACCCAGAGAAAGCGGGATTTCTGCTTTTGTCACTGTTAGGAAAAGGAATAAAACAATACTCTCAGATGCAATATTTGATTCAGTCCTAAACAATAAATGGAAAACAAACAGGCTAACAATGTGTTTGCCCTAAAAAAAAAGAAAGAAAGAAAGAAAGAACTCCAGCTGACAAGACAGATAAAGGCTTCTTTGAACATGGAAATAAGAAAACAGCTGGTGACTTAACAGATGCAAGAAATGAAGAAGAAATCCCTCCAAGATCCCAGATTGCTTCTGGCTGTGGGTTTGGCCATAATAAAAATTTGCTTGTGTGTGTTTTGATCCCTAAACATCAGCATGATGTTTTAACAAAGACAATGCAACATGAGGAAACTTTTCCATCGCACACACAAGCTGTATTTTCATAGAATTGTGAGAGGTCCATCTGAAGTAAACTTTTGAAAAATCACAGAAAAATCTGAAATACAAATTGCACCAACTGTCTTGGGGTGAATAAAGACTGCGACCTGTCATCTGAAGGTGGCTCTATAGGCTACGTAACGCACGTCTGTCGTAAACAAGGTAGAAGAAGCCGAAAAACAAACCAAAAAAAAGTTGCTTACCACCTCAACAAGAAAAAAAAATGGAGGGAAGTTTTCAGGAATTGTGTTCGTATGGGGAAAGTTGTGATTATTCTTTCAGGTCAGCTGGTATTTGACATATTTTACACTGTTCAGCAGCGAAGACACGAATGCAGAAACAAACAATCTCACTTAAATGTTCGCTGCTTATTTTAAAAAAGGTTTTCCATTACCATTTACTAATATGATATGTTAAAATGTGCTTAAACCTGTGTTACAGAAGCTACACACTCAAAGACGAATGCACAAACAACCCAAGTTACTCACGTTGCCATAGTCGATGTAGAAGACATGAACCTTTGCCGGTGACTCAACTTTCTCCACTCTGGCTCTGTACCTGCAGCAGCAAAAGAAAAATTGAGAGAGAGAGAGAGAGAGAGAGAAGGGAGAGAGAGAACAGGGAAACAGAGATGAAGACAGAGGACACAAGAGGAAAAGGAGATGAGTAAATGATTCTGTGCTTATTTCCCTGGGGAGAAGGTGTTGGAGGATCTGTCTGCTGTGATCGGGGGAGAAGAGCGGGAGAGGATGAGCAGGCCGGGGGAGTGAGCTGGGACAGAGAGGCTCTATGAGGACATGGCAGGGCTGCGAAAATTGCACAGAGGCCTCCTTGCAATAAAAGACTGAAATTTAAACCCATTTTTGCCTTGTAGCAAATAACTTTAGTGCATTAGCGCTAATCACAAAAACCTAGCTGCCTCACTTCTCGATTTTGTAGCACATTTGGCAGAGCTGAATTTGAATGGAAATAAACTTGGTATTACAAGGACATACCAATCAGTGACAAACGAGGGAAAAGAAACAATATGAAGTGCCCGAGTATCGGCCAACTTCTGCTTATGATGATGAGAAGCTTCAAAAGAGCAAGTTTTCTTCACATTTGATTCAGTGCGTCTCTTCATCTGACCATCACTTGTTTGAGTTTTAACTCAAACAAACAAATCAGAGCAAAGAAGACAAGACTGGCTGCAGACCAAGGACAGCAGGAAAAAGCCAAATAATTAGTCCCACATGGACAAAGAGAGAGACAAAAGAGCAGAGTTAAAACCGAATAAGTGATTAACCGGAAGACATGAAGTACAGCAGTGAGTGCAAGGAGCAAGAATAAGAAGGAGCGAGAGACAAAGTGTGAGAGACTGATGAACAGAGGTTCTTTCTTTTCTATTCACTTTGACTCTGGTGTTCTGAGAGGCCTTGAAAGGCGACGAATTTCTAATCAGTCGCCGAATGAAACAAGCCAACATTCCACATGCATCACAGAATACTAAGATATGGACACAGACCAGAGGAAACATGAACATAATTAGCTGGTTGAATAATATGGAACAAAAATCTCAGACATTTGCCACCTGGAGCAGGATCCCTACTTTTCTATACAAACAACAGGTTCAACAAAGTGAAGGTTTACAGCAGATGGCCTGTTTAAAATGCTCACTGATTTGTATTGGTGGCCAGGACAGGAGAATAACTTTAGTTTTGCCCTCAAAAACCGGGACAGGAAGACAGAGGGAAGGAAGGCAGGAAGAAAGAAAGGACAGCACCTGTGTTAGGTGAACATTTGGTTTTTAATCAGTTTCTTGATCTTTTTTTTCACCGTCACCTTCTTGACAGACTCTCTCTCTCCCTCCCTCGATCACTGTGACTTCTATCTGTCCCCATGACCATCTGTAAACTTCCAACATCCGGTGAGGTGACGAGATGAAGAGGTGTGTGTGTGTGTTACTGTCAAGCTACTGCTGATTCTAAAGGGCCAAAGCAGTGGCAGTGAGCTAATTACACCCTGTGGGTGTCTGCAGTCAACGAATCACAGGCTTAAATAGAGACAAGGTACAAATGAAATGTCAGGCATCCCCAAGAGGAACACCTATACAGCACATACTGTATGAGCCTCAACAAATTGCATGAAGTTTCTTAGAACACTTAGGGAGTTTTAAAATAATAACTCATCTTGAAATCAGGTTGCATCACACACATAAGGGGAAACTTAAGATATTCTTCTCTCGAATCTCAGACATGCATACTGAAAAGAAAGGCACATCACACAGTGCAGGTTAATATTAAGATGATCGTGTCATAAGGAGCAGTCAGGAAGCAGTGTGCAATATCACATGATCTCCTAGTGAAGCAGATGGAACCAAAATGGAGGCTGTGGAGCAACAACTTGCTGTAACATTAATAATACTGAGAAAAGCAGAAATTGCACAAGTTTGAATAAAACGGAATTGAAAAGATGCAGCCCAATAAGTTTTTTGACTGTTCTTCAGAGAACTGGAGGTGAGATAAGCTTTAATATCTGTAAGTAACGTTAGCCTCAAGCTCTATGATGTTTAATGTTGCTAGGTAACAGTGTCTGGGGCTCCTACTGGTGACCATAATAATTATAACAATCCCATTTTTAACGCATAAATAGCGAACAAACACGTCTGATATGATTGTTGTGGCTCAGATGAGTCTGTGAACAGTTCCAGTCTAACACTGGATCTGTAAACTCCCAACAATAACAAATAATCTGGATCAAACATTAGATCAGAGCAGCGAAATGGAGGTTTATTCACCCAAAACTTCTCGAATCTGGCTGTAGCAACTGGACAGTCAATTTGCAGGTTGATAAATCACATGCACAATGAGGGATGCCTAAATAGAGTTTTCTCCTCCAGGTATCTCCTATTACTTGACTGGCAGTACTTTGTATGTAGATACAGTAATATTTACCAAGGATTGGTGACCCATCACAACTGAGTGTATAATGGCAATGATATAAAAGAACAAACAAAAAAAACTGCAATTATTACGGATCAGCCACATCCACTTAATAGGTTTAGTATCAGTGCCAATATAAGCCTGATGGTTCAAAGTGTCTGTCTTCTCTGTTTGAGAAGCTGCTGTGGATTCAGTTCAATTCATTTTTTTTTATATAGCACCGATTCACAACCTAAGTCTTCGCAAGGCATTCCACATAGGAAGGTCAAGACCTTGTATTTTTAGATCATAGCGAACAAACCACCAAATCCAACAATTCCGTTTGAGCATGCACTTTGCCAAAGCGGGATGAGAAAAACTCCTTTTCAACAGGAAGAAACTTATGGCTGGTGAGGCGAGAGTAAAGGATAACAGAGAGAAATAGACACAAGAGAACAATAAGCACTGGGAAGATGTTGGACGGTGAAAACCCACAAATCAGAAATGTGCAGCTCCGGAGCCAGAGAGAGAATTTCAAAATTCAGTTTCCAGACTGATAATCTAGGGCACTGGGAGGTAGTTTAGTATCGTAAGCATTTAAATGTATACATACCATTCACCATCAGCAAACTTGGCTATGCAGTAGTCCCCACGGCGTGCAGAGTAAGATCCTTCCACGGGCGGCTGGGCAGCGATCTCTGCTCTCATGGTCTCCATCAGACTCTCCAACTGGCCTCCTGATGGAAACAGACATGGGTGAGAACTATAATTTATTTCACAATTCTAGTGTGATTACAGTTTTTGTTCATTTCTGCAGATTGCATTTAATTACATCACTGTGACCCATTTTTCTTTCACTTCAACACTGATGTGTTTGCTGTCTTTCCTCTATTACAAATTAATTTACAATATGCGCTTCATTTCTCCATAGAGAAGCAGTTGAATGTTGGACTACGATGTGTAAAATGGATCTACAATTCCATTTAATTCTCTACACAGAATTGTCTCTACGGAGCTGCAAGTACTTAGCTTTCATTTGCATGTTGGCCTGTATGTGATTGACAGGGGCAGATTCCTGAGGCGGCAGCAGAAAACGAGCACACTTCTATCTAACCCCATGCAGAGCTCCTAAATAGTACTTGAATATAAATGAAATAAAGACTGATGCAGCTTTGCAAGGCATGAGTTGGCTTCTTGTGTGTGGACACAGACAGAACTGTTCTGAGGGTGGTTTGTGCTGTTTGTAACTGAATGGGATGCAAGTCCTAATAATTATTCTGCCTTTTGTTATGAATGAATTAATTACATTATTGCATGCTTTAGCATAATAAGACACTCAAGTTCAAGTTAAATTGACTCACTGCCTTGGAGGAGATATTTAATGCATTAGTTCAAATGTACAAAAACAATACAAATCCATCTTGGTGGAACAAAAGAAAACTCATAAAGAGCTTTATGTTGGGATGAAAAAGCATTATTTAAAATTACCATATTGTGCCTTTTTCAGCAAATTAATCAAAGTTTCATGTTTCCCCAGAATGTGTCTTTCAATTTTTCAGCTCGAAATACTACAAAGATAGTTTAGTCTTCTAAACAGGCTGTTTCAGTGTCTGTAGCTTTAAATACTGCTGAGCTATTGTCCATGCCCCCTTCAGGAAGAAGACTGTCTATGTCTGACAGCATGACACAAAACAGCTGACCACATGGAAGCCAACACAGACTTGTAATTAGTGTATGAGACTAGGACTTTCTATTGCTTCGAATTTTCCCTCTGAGCGATCACTTGCAATATCACCACATTCACAGAACAGTCGTTTTTAACTTGTGTATGGTGAATTTGTCTGCCAGCATTGTGGCGAAAAAATAATAGTTTAGCAGTGCAGCACAGCAGCTTGGAAAAGGCTATGTGACTGCTTGTGACTCTAAGGCTTCCACAAACTCTGAATTTTTCTCAGCATTACACTTTCCACAGAACTGTAACCTGTGAGCATACGATCTAAGCTAATGGTACCATAGGAGCATCAGGAGGAATCCACTGGACTTCTCTTGTAGGTTTTGAAGATGTTTCACCTCTTATCCATGAGGTTTCTTCAGTTCTAACTGACTAATGAGGCGTTACAGAAGTCACATGGCTAATGGCCCATTAACATGCTTCCGGGTGTGAATATTTGTGAAAACAGGTGGTCCACCAAAAAGACAGCAATCATGGTGATGTGGCTGCCAGTTTACACAACAAAGGATGTGAATCTGCCAAGTCAGGTGTGACTCAGGATGTTAACAATGGCGAAACTTTCTGCGTTATAGTTGCTTGACAAGTGGTGTCATAAGCCCCCTCCTCTGTTTAGAGATGGCTGCTTCAATTTGACATAGATGGCTTCCTTCATCCTCTCTCAAACCATCTGTTTTCTCTGTCCAAAATGTGGACATTGCCGTCTTCAAAGGAATGTTCTTGATCCTTCAGATGCAGGTGAACTGCTGAGTCTTATCCTGAGGAGCTGCTCTCCTGTGTTGAGCCATGCGCTTGTGAAGCTGTTGTTTATTCTCCCTTAGGTACAAGTCTGTGCACTCTTCCCTGCATTGGACTGCATATACAACATTGCTCCGCTTGTGTGTTGGAGATTTATCCTTGGGGTGAACCAGTCTTTGTTTTAGACTGTTGCTGGGTCTAAAGTGCACCAGGATGTTATGTTTGGAGAAAATCCTCCTGAGTTTTTCGGATACTCCAGCTACATATGGTACGACAATGTTGTTCCTCCTGATTTCTTTGCTGTTTGTTGTGGTGTTGTGTCTCCTAGATCTTTTTGCAGATTTGATGAAGCCCAGTGCTTTAAGGTTCTGATCACCCTCAATTTATGTTCCAGTGGATGGTGGGAAACAAACAGCAGATATTGGTCTATAGGTGTAGGTTTCCTGTAGACTTCAATGTTGAAGCCTTCATTCTCAACACACACCGTGCTTTTCAAAAAGACAGCTGGCCATCCTTCATATCCTCTTGAGTAAACTTAATGTTGCTGTCCATCGAGTTGATGTACTCTCTGAAGGCTTCTACTTCTTGGGCTTTGATTTTGACCCAGGTATCATCCACATATCTGAACCAGCAGCTAATGGTAACGTTGGCCACATTAGCCACAACACATGCTGATACCATGGACTTCTCTATTGTTATGGTGACATTGTCATCTAAAGTAACCCACTGGGCCTTTAGTTCCTTAGATGCTGGGGACGCATGAATACTCCTGTGTTCACTCTCACAGCCAACAGCAGAACGTTTGTTGTGCTTTGGTCGTGGCTGAGATATTTTAGAGTTAGCAGAAGGAGCTCCAGAGTAAATAAATGTGGTGAACTGTGTAGCAGCTGCTCATTTTGAATGTCTCATTTGGAAGCAGCAGACTGAGGGGACAGGTAAGTTTGACCAAGATGACTACTTGTTCCTCAGATGGACTGTATCACCCTCAGTGGCTTGTGAAGTTGTGGGGGTCTTCAGGAATGGCAGACAAGAAAACATCAAAAATAATCTGTTTTTTATTGCTGCTAGCCCTTTAGCATCATGCAGATTATGCAGGTTTGACGCTGTTGGAGAAACTGAGCTTTGAATAAAGCAGGCCAGCTCTCTCACTGGGTCTTTATGGCTTATCAAGCCGTTGTATCATGCACGGCAGACTTATTCAAGGCGAGAATGAGGCTGTCGATACGGTGAGATTTGGAAAAATCCGATTGCGAGTCTGTGCTTCATGGATCCCATGGCTACAGTAAGTGGCAGCCTGATTTGCATCCATCAGTTGCAATTGGGAAGCTGATTGTGAACACCACTAAGCATGTGCATCTCCAAGAGAGCCACTTTTCTGGTGTTTGTGTAATATGCATGATATATTTGTTTGTGTATTGCTGAATATGTTTATGCACACATGCCTATTAGTGTTTGCGAGTGGCTGCGTGTTTGTGTGTGTAGTCATGTAAAGTGTGTGGCAGCAATTACAGCAGCTAGTTTAGTAAAGTGGCCCACATGAATTTCCATGGTGGTATTTTTAGAGGCCATTTTCACTGATCTGCCACCTGGAGGGGGTTTGTGGGCAGGAGGGCCCAAATTCATGGGTAATGGACCATTTTTAACCACATAAATTCATGAAACCGGGAAGCAAACTGAGGTAAAAACAAAACCCCATTACATGCATTGTACAAATACAAATGTTTGAGATGATAGAAGGATTGTTTCAAAAATAATACCATGACCATTTTTATCAAATACCTTCTTATAACATGCAGTAAACAAACAAACCAGAAAAAAATCAACTTTCTTTTGCCTTTAAAATTAAAATTATACAGTCCCTTCAGTCAGGGGAATACATTTTCAGCAACCAAGAAGAAAAATAATAATAAAAAAAACTTAAAAATCACTTTTTGGACCACCCTTTGAGCTGGTTCACTTGAATTTGTTGCTGATTGTTTGCCGTAGTGTGTTTTAGCTGTCAATCATAGTCTGCCAATCCACACAGGAGTCTGACTATTTACAAAATATAAGAAACATGCCACTTACCCATCACTGACTGAAAACAGAACTTAGGAAATGATAGAACCTGCTAGACCCACGGAGTCAACTTAAACTTTAAATAAGCTAAATGTAGGATTGTACTGGCTCTATAATGACGAACCGTTTAGCTCGCTGGTCGAGCAGGATTTAGTTACAGAGAAAGTAAGCTACCAAAGAACACGAGTTAGGGTCGGCTTAGAGCAATGTGGCGACGCTGCTAGCTCTGATGCACTGACCGTGAGACTCACGCAATTGACACTTTCCACATGCTCTCACGTCACATGTCTATTTTCTCATGCCGTGAAAAAATTAATTCATAACTGTTAACATCACAGTGTGATTCAAGGACACTGACAGCACACAGAGAGAGCACAGCACAGCGGTGAGTCAGAACATTGGCTCTACACAATGTTTTCATTAATATAAATTATGTTCTGGTCTGGTCTGTTGTACTGTATACTGTTCTTGATGCATTTAAATTTTTTTTAAAAATCAAACCCTCAGTCTAACTATTCTAGACTAGTTCCGGTGCTGTTTCCTGACTACACCCTCTGGATGAAAAGCAGTTTCTGGATGTAGGCTGTAGGCTAATTTTTCACTGCAATATAAAGTCCTGCACCTCTATGGAAACAACACTACGACAACTAGAAGAACTGACATAGTTGTATGTGCAGTGTAACAAACTGATATGAATATGCTGGAATTTTTAAAATAATAATAATGAAAGAACCTGGAATCAATATGTACACCATTTTTCCAAAAGCCCACAGATCTTACAGATGCTGGAAAAAGCAAAAGTGACACTACATATTATAGATATTGTACTACTTATATTTTTTAATTTGTTTCTCTAGCTGTCTTCTATCTGCTCAGAGTTAAACATGACCTGCAGTTCATCCCAATTCAGCCAAAAAGATACTACTGTGTTTGCATTTGACTGTGACAGCTAAATCACTAATGGCTTTAAAGTTGCGCTTTTTACAGAATCTGGTGTAAAGAGTTTCATTAATGGCATTTAAAACAAAGTGATTTTGATGAAATATCACATTTTAAAGCTTGTATTTGGTTACATTTCCTGAGTAAACAGCATTTCACAGATAAATAATTCAAGGACTGTCTGAAAGTTCAAATTCCAACCATTCTTTGTCTTTTTACAGTTTCTTGCTCTAATAATTAGCATCATATTGGTTTTTTTTTTTTTTTTAAAGACAACAAGCCTTTTAAAACCACCAGCAGTTTTTGGGGTTCAGAGTTAAAATTCAAGTGGTAAAGCTTTGTAAAAATGCAGGAACTTTATTTTAAATTACAAAAACGCCTAGACCCTTCAGCAATTATGTATCTTTTAAAGTTTGCTGCTACATTTTAAAATATAACCAGGCATCCATATATGCACACACTATTCAAAGTCATCAAACCAGTAGGGGTTTGCTATATTTCTTCAGAAACAAGATTGGAACCTAATATATTTTTTAAAAATCTGAGTTTTTGAACACATTCAGCACAGCTTGATTTCTTCTGGACAAATGTGTCTACTTGGTCATGCAGGTTTCTTACAGGGATGATTACAGGTTGCAAATATGTTTTGTGCTACAAAGACTTGAGAATGGGAAAGCATGTCTGTTGCAGCAGGCCAGAAAGATATAAAAATCAATCTCAAAGTCATAGTATTGCATCTTTGTATGGAAAACAGTTAATCCCAAGCCTGCAGGCAAGAAGGAAATAACTAATATCTGCCGTATAGAGGACCTCCCCACTGTTACAAAATATTTATGATGGAAAAAATGAGTTATCTCTAAGAAATATGGGAACAGTGGAACTGTTTTCTACTGTCAGTTGAGCAGTAGAAAAGGGAAAGAATTCAAATATGTGCAAACAGTAAGAAAACATTGTGTGCTCTCACACTGCAGAGCCTGTCTCACTGCATCTTTAGTCCAAATGACCAAAATAAATTAAAAATTCAAGCTGCTGCTTGATGCGTCACTGATGCACTTGAAGCATGCCAGCCCTGGGTAAAAACAAGATAGAGGAGAAACACAATTTCTGACCACAAGTTTGTACCAGGTTATGGCAGCAACATGTTTTCTCCCACTAAACTGTATTCTTACGTGCAAAATAAACGCAGCCAGCGCGTCCGTCGGTGAGCAAAATTAGTAAGTTCTGCTTACTATGCATGTTACTATCAAACAAACAGCTTGGATGCAAGCGCTGCACGTACCTTTCTACTTCTGTACTGCTGCTGTGAGTTGTCATTAACACCTAATATTATTTATGCTGCTGGAGAACAAGAAAATATAAATAATGATGCTGTTTTCCCACGGTTATCTGCGCTGAGGCAGGCAGGCAGCTGCCAACCAACAGCAGACAGGAAACCTTCATTTGCATGATGTCAAATGTGCAGAAAAACACCAAGGAGGGATAGAAAGGGATTTAGAGAGTGAAGGGAAAGCTGGGAGGCTCAGTTTGATTGGGTCAGGGCGGGGGGGTGTCCAAACACCTCTTTGGCCGCCCACTGCTACACTGATAGCTGATAAATGCACTGAGTGGAAAAAGAGCATAAATCCACACATAAACACACACCAAACAGACGCATCCTCAGCGTTTTGTAGAGAAAGCAGTTTTTAGTAAACACGTCAGATGAATTGCTTCCCAAGCCCTTGCATCATAGGCAAAAACACACACACACACACACACACACACACACACACACACACACACACACACACACACACACACACACACAGGTGGTGTGGTTGCATCATTATCCTCCAGCTTTGCCACAGTGGCTCGGTGCAGAATTACCAGAGTGGCAGTGGACTACAGCAGTCACAGTCAGCCACCTCTTTGATTTATTAATCTAATTAAAAAAAGTTAGTGTGTGTCGCCCTGCCTGGTGTGTATGTGTGTGTATTTAATTGAAAATGCTTTATTCATGTACATTGTATTTACAATATTGAGTAACAGGACGGACTATTCACCTTCGTTTCTTGTTAGATGATGACCGGCCACTACATCTCTGCTCATTACAAGTTTCATCACTGCAGTTCATGATTCATTTGTGCATTTTTGGCTAAAGAAATGTGCATCTGATACGTAAAAAAACTCACACGCACAAAAATGTATCTACAATAAGGTGCTGATGGGCTTTTTACAGTCTGTCACTTTTATTTTCTCTGCTGCACTGCTGTTTGGTACTGCATGGCTGAGAGTTCTCTTTCCTGCTGTCTGGGGGGGAAAATTAACCCTCCATGTTTTCTATAACAACTACTTTATGGGTTTATTTTGTGGTCTGGAAAGGCATAGAGGAGTCTATATAGGTGCTGAATGGGGTTATACAGTCAAAGGGCACTGACAAGGCAGTGTCATGGATCAACAATTTTAATAAGCTGATTTATGATTGGCTTTGACCCATAGATTCACTCCAATTACTTCCAAGTCAGGTCCAGTCACACTTTTACAACAAATCCATGTCCAAGTTCACTGGCTGATATGAAATCTTGGTATTTTTTTGCCTTAAGAAAGTGTGAAAAAGTGTAGAAAAGGTATGTTTGCTGTTGTGTTGTCACAATGTCTTTTTGTAATTTGGTTAATGATTGCAATTTATTTTAAAACCTATTCTTTTCTTCACTTTCAAGTCCTGATTCATACACTATAGTCAGTCCATATGTCCTACTCTGCAGGATCATTGACCCTCCAAACTCAAACGCTGACAGCGGGATTGAGAGGCATGTTAACTTCAAGCAAATTGCCAATATTACACTATTAGAGCCTGAAGCCAGAAACTGTATAAACACAGAGAAACATCAGATGTTGAACTTTTCCACTGCCTTTGTTCTACTCATCTGTGACATTTCTGTTCGGATGAAAAACTTAAAAAGATCTATTGAAGCCAATCGCTTCATTTGTCTTTTTTAAGAAAAATTCACCAAAATAAATTATTTGCACTCATAAGACTGAGTAAAAATGGAAAAATTCTCTGAGCCTCAGCACAACTGAGAAGCAATGAGAGAGTCAGCTGCAACCAATAGTCACATGGAAAAAATTCTGGGATTTTTGGATTGGCCAAGCTTGAACTGCAGGCTGTGTTTACAGAGAGCCAATAGGAGACAAGTATGGAAACAAACAAACAAAAAAATAGTAAAATACAGTTGTGCTTATAAGTTTACTGACAGAATTTGTAAAATATGTACCATTCTTGAATGAAAACATGAATTGATTGCAGGTTTTCATTTTTTGTAAAGTAAATAATCAAAGAAGATCTACATGTGTTTCGTTATTTGCTTGTGTGACATTCTGCGCAAAAGATGTGCAAGTTCTCACTACTTCTAGCCGTAGATGTGCAGTTTCTATATAGGTGCAGGACTTTATATTGCAGGGAGCAATGAGAACACAGTTGAAAAAATGTGACAAGAGCAAAAAAACACCCAGAAACTGAGGGGGTTCAGAGGGTTAATATGAGGAGTTAAATATAATACATCCTTATTTAGAAGGTGTTTTTTTTTTTGCATCACACTGACAGCTTTAGCCTTGACTTGTTTCCAGCAGTACCCTGACAGAGTAGTAAACTGACAGCTTTTAATTCATAAATCTTTCTTCCCTGTGTGCTCCTGAGTATTTTATAATGTGTATTTCCATGTCTGCGGACTGCAAGATGTCTGATTTAGTATGCAGAGTGCAACTCATGTATTATCATTACTCTGTGTTGGGATTTAAAGGTCTAATTAGATGTGCAGGCTTCTTGGATCGTGGATTATCAGAAGCACTTCATCCATGTGTCCACGTTTAAGTCCAGGCTTGCCTACAGAAAATCTTCATCATGCAAATCACAACACAAAGAAATATGCAGGAAAATCAAGCATGTGCAAGGAATCACACTTACAAAAATAACAATGAAGCCTCTGACTGTATTCAGTGTAGAAGAAAACTCAGATGAACTGTACGTGCTGCAGGTGAGTACAGAGAGAAACAATCGTCCATCTGGTGTGAATTGAGCAAACCCTTATGCAAGTGCAGCATCCCAGTGAAATTCTCAATGAATAGAAACAGTCACATTAGAAAGGAAGTACGGTTTGGACGCACTGCATTACAGAGGCAGATTCCTATTTAATGTTGGCATAAAGACAACCAAATATCTGCGTGCAGAAGGGGTAAACCATGTCAAGCGTGAGTGCTCATTTTGTGTTGAAGGGAGAGCCAAAGCGATGATCCAAAAAGCAGCCAAACCACTGACTGTGTTTGATGCTGGCCAATTTCTTTCTGTCTTCATCTCTTTATTCCGCTGTTTTTTTTTCCCTCCCTCATTCTGTAATTTGTTTATACACCATTATAGCTGCAGCTGTTTGTAAATCATATATAATTACATTTTGAATGCCCAGTGCATAGCGAGGGAGCGATTAGGCTTTAAAACAAGAAAACAATGGAGAAGGTGAGATAGAGAGAGGGGGGAGAGAGAGAAAGGGGGAGGAGGGAGAAAGCCTGACAATGGTTTTACAGGTTGGTTATGATGGTATTTGATTATTTTGTGGCACACGGTGTGTGAGCAGAGACAAGGGGGGAACAAAAAGCCAATGAAAACAGTGAATCAAGTGCCCTTTCACTACGCTTCCCAAGGCTCCACTGAATTCTATTAAGCTGTTTACGAAAGCCATTAAACCACGGAAGGGTAAATAATCACAATATGACAGAGGCACAGTGCAAGAGAGCAATGGTTGTTTATGAAAGCATTCTAATTTCCTGGTTTACAAGAATGAAGGAATTAGGAGTCAAAGTGGAGTGCATCTATGAAAAGGACACCTGCCAGCGAAACAAGCGACTGGAGAGGATCGGAAACATAAACCGAGCAATAATCGACTATAATTTATGAAGGAAAGTGGAAGCCAGTATCCAGAGAGGACAGAATCGAACAGAAGGTAACACACAAATATATTTTTTTGCATCAGCATTCTTGCTCATCTCAATGCAGAGCCTTTGTTGTGCGTCCTGCCTGGCTCGCATGGTGCATCATCAACCATCTGAGAGATTCACAGCCACCGAGCGGAGCTTTGTGCTTTAGCTCACCTGTTAGTTTGGAGTGTTAAATATGCATGAGGTTTGGACAGGCTTCATCCTCTCGGGTAGAAGAATGGCTGTGTTTCAGGACATGCAAGCAACACTTTAAAGGTAAAAGGGTGCAATGACAAAACAACAAAACTCAGCCTTGGTGTAGTACGCACTGGCTTGGGAGGCTTGTAGTGCTGGAAAAGACACAAACGCACAGCTGTTGTGAGTCGAATGCCCCCTGTGGTCGGTCAACATAGAAGCAGCGCCCACCTGAGGATATTTGTACATTTTCTGAAGACAGAGTGTGACAAGAGGGAGCAAAGACAAGAGAAAGGCCGTTTACTCCCTTTCCTGAGTGATGTTTAAAGTAGTGTCAGCATCTGCCGAGCGTTGAAGGAGGCCGCTATAAAAAACAAATGATCCCCCTGCTTGACTAATGCTGCTCCGCTCCTACTAGAGAGGAATATGGATTACATCTCATGCGATACCCCCCCACTACCACCCATTACCCTCTTCTGTTCTACCCTTCCCGGCAGTCTGGAGCCTTTTACAGCAAATTACTGTTTCTGTAATTGGAAAAGCCATCACTGAAAAATCTAAACAGAGAAAGCATCTGTGGCTCTCTTTTAGCATTAGTCTCTCCTGCTCCTCTCTGTGCCACCTGTCGAGCCTCACTGGCTGCAGCTAATGCTCTGATTTGATTGTGAGGAGTCCAAATATACTCATAAGATGACCCTTGTTCCCCAAATGTGAACACATTTGACCAATTTCGAAGAGAACCCATTTGGGCCAGTAAGTGGCTTACCACTGTGAAAAGTGTCATTCAGGCATTCAGCTTTAGGTAATAGACCCAGACGTTGACATTAGTGAAAATACTGCTTGCCAGGATTGAAAAAGAATGTGGACAAAGACGCTTATTTTCTGCCTGAAAATCAAAAGCACCCTGCCTCAAACCGACAGGTGAGCTGACCTTTTAGAAGCTAAGTTGCGTATCTGATTTAATAATGAATGCCTTGGGAAGGGAAGATCATCTTGGCAGGGTCTGACCTCTAAATATTGCATCTGCTGTGGTGGCAGGGAGCTGGGAAAGTGAAAAACAGCAGCGTCGTCTGCTGAGTCTACTGCAACTTTCATTCACCTGCTTGGTTTACTTTGTTCGGAGTAGGTATGTGGTCAAATGGCACCACAACAAGGCTTTGTCCACACTTCAGCTAAATTAAACATGAGACATAAAAGGCAGATAGACAAGGATACATTGGCTACACTCTGGTTGAAAAAAAAAACAAAAAACAGCCTGCTGAGGTATTGAGACACAGTGAAGTCTAATTATTCATATAGTGACAAATTCTAAATAGGCTGAACTTAAAATTAAAACTAATGTGGTATTAAAAACAAGCAGCTTTAACTTGAATATGACAGCGTACACACTGTGAGAACAGCGTAGCAATTAAAGTCATTTCCTCCTAATTTGATGGGGACCATTAAACTGTTCATCATAATCATTAATACAATTGTCACATTTAGCACTTTTTTGCATTCCTTTTGTCTTTTCCCTGAAAGCCGTGTTCATTTTTCCACTCTAAAATTAGTTCATTTACTTCATTGTTTTAATTAGACCGTTCAACTGAGAACTTGCATGATTAACAAAAAAATTCCATTGTCAAATGCTTTTGGGAAAAACGAAGTAGTGTCATAGCACATTGGTGTAGGAGTTAATTATCTCAACCCCTGGCTGACTTTGGCTTGATGCCCACAGAGCCTCAGAAAGATATTTCATCTAAAATGAAAAAGAAATAAATAAGTACTGAATGCAGCCTTGCGACAACCATTTCAAAATGTGCACGCTTGTATTTTTATTAAGCTCCATTCTATAAAGTAATCATCACTTGGCTGCCTTGACATGACATCCAATTAGTGAGCCGCTCACCCTGATCAATATGAAATGCTGTAGTAATTCTCATGTTCTCTTATTGAAATCAACTCCCCGAATAAAGACGAAGCCAACACAGAGAGGGAACAAATGAATAAGTGAATAAGGAAATTCTCCACCAGCACTAAAGAAAACAGACTAATGAATAAATAAAAATGAAACAACAGTGAAAAGTAATGGAATTCAAATTGAAAAAACCGAAAGGCCAAGTTTGAAGTTCGGCCGAAAAGAGAACTGTTCTCTGCCTGCGTTGGTCTATCAGTAGCTTGGTCCAGCATCATTAGGTGATGAACAGCTGCTGTGTGTAAAAGGTAGAAGTGTGAATAATGTGGACGGAGTGGCACCTGGTTGGGGGGAACGACTCCACTCATTATGAGTCTGTATGGGTGCCAGGAAACAAGCGCTAGACAGGATGTACCGCCAACTGCGCTGCAGCTGAGGCTTGGGGTGAGCAGAAAATGTGTGTTTGTCGGTCGAGTCCAGGCCGAGCAACGCAGAACCAGGGAGGTGAGAACTGAGTGAGGTCCAAATCAGGGGGAGGCCACAAGCTAACCCTGCAGGAAAGTTGCCCAGTGATACAATCTGTAGGGCGGAACAACCAGTGCAGACTGGCGCAAACATGGCTGAGTGCTGGAAACAAGTCATACAACAGGAACAAGGTATGCACTCATCAGTCACATAATTGAGACCACTGACAGGTGAAGCGGATAACAATTATCATCTTGCTAGATCGCAGTTCTATTCTTGGAAAACTTTGCTCCAGGCCTTCATATGGCTGCTGCACTGACATTTCATCCACCTGCACATTGTTGTAGGCCGAAAAGACCTCACCAAGGCAACAGTACTCCCCAATAGCAATGACCTCTCCCAGAAGGACCATGTAACATTGCAAAGACCCTTCAGGAATGGCTCAAGGAACATAACAAAGAACCCAAGCCTTTGACCTGATCTGCAAACTCCCCAGATCCCAATCTGACCAAGCATCCATGAAATGTGTCGAAGCAACATTGATCCACGGAGGCTCCACCCTCCAACCGACAGGACCCAAAGGATCCACTGTCAGACCCCACAGGACAACGCAATGCACTGCTTTATAAGCTTTGGTAGATCAGTAGATTTACTGTGGTGGCTGATTGGTGCATTTATGGAAAGCCCAAATGAAGAATGAGTCCCTTCTGTAGCCATGTTCCACTTCCTTAATACATGCCAATAGTATATAATATGTTCCACATGCTAGTTCCAATAGTGTAACATTTCTGTACTTTACAGGTACACAAGAAGGAAAAAATGGTTAATTAACTGACTGAACCCCACAAACTGCCGGAAAATCATGTTATCTTCTAAATTAAATAATTCAATATACACCATTCATCATCTACATACCTCATTTGAAAAAAAATGTCAAAAAATAAAGCATTTGCAATAACCACATTCAGTTAAAAAAAAAAAAAAAAAACCCTCTATGCTCCTTATCAGAATAGAGAATTTATTAGTAGTTTGAACTGCATTATTAGTATTGAACTGCAGGCTGTGTTTACACAGAGCAGATAATGGACAAGTATGGAAATGGATTGAAAATGTAAGTACTAAAATATTGACAGTGACCAGAGCTTTCTTTTTTCCCCACAGTACTGATAAGTCATTTGGACACTTGGAAAAATGCTGTACATGTTTATTCCAGGTTGTTTATTTTTATTTTGGTAAAATGGGGATTCCAAAATAAATAGTTTATTCATTTTTTATGATTTATAGCTTTGTTACATCAAACAGAAGACATTTTTGACTTCTCACTGCTTCTAGTTATGGTTTTGCTGTTTCCATAGAGATGAAGGACTTCATATTACAGTGAAAAATGAGCCTGCAGTCAGTAAAAATGTGACAAGAGCCCAGAAACTACATGGGGTTGAAAGGGGTAAATCATCAATGAAAAGCCTCCATTTGAATTCCCCAATATTGTCTACTAAATCTTGTGAAAAGACCAAAGCCAACAATGCACTGAACAAATACTATCTGCTTATTTGTCTGTGCAATAGAGCTCCATTGTTGTCCAAACACTATTAAAAACACACTGGTGAGCATGGGTGACAGGTTTCTTCATTAGGAAAATCATGGACACTAAAGGTTATTTAGAAACAAGTCTGCAAACTAATAATGGAGTTGACTTTCAGTGTCTCAGGAGGGCAGCTCCAGTGAGACGGAGGTCACAGAATCAGACATGCAGCTCTGTAGCTCAACGATGTGATCACCGGCATTTCTGTACAGCAATTTCTTGTTATTTATTGGCTGACATTCGCATCAATACCAATATAACTGCACCAAGGGGCTGATTTATCAGTTTATTGTAAACATTCCAAGCCACACATTACTTTCAACTTGGGGCACAGCTTCTGAGTTTGCAGGGAAACTAATTCACATGTACACATCTTTGATTAAAAAACATTTCAAAGTGGCAGAGCATCCATTACTCAGCTTTTACAGTTACACACCCAGAAAGACTTCAGGAATGTATGGAGCAAGTTTTTAAATTGCATCAACTCTCCTGCATAAAGCAACAACACTACAGCGCTACTTTCTTCCTCTGTGCCTGGAGTGGCCTCTGTCTTCTAGTGTCCAAGGTCACACAGATCTCTGCAGGTCCCCCTCTGACAGTAATTACATGTAGCCTCCGGAGAGGGAGCAACACAAGCAAGGAAAATAGGAGGAGAAAAGAGAGACAGCAGTACTAAGGAGAGATAATGTGTAGGGGGGGAGGAAAGGGAGACAATGAGCGATAAATGAATACACCAACAGATAAAGACCCTTAAAATAAACTGAGGATTAAAGACCAAAATCCCTCAAGCTTCTCAGTGACTTAGAAATACCATTCCTAACGTGAAATTAATCACTTATCGAGCTCGTGTTAAGATATTCATACATGAAAAAAAAGCCACACTTATGAGTAATTAAATGTGAATAATTAAAATGGGAAAAGGGGTAAAATACAGCGCAGATACCGAGGACCCGCAGAGAATAAAAGATATTACAAACTGCATTTTTCTTCACAGCGTTTAGGAAGCACTTAGAACATGCCAGCGTGAAGATTATTCCAAGGGTCTGTGTATGTATGTTCTTTAAAGGGCAACAACAGCTGTGAAGCCGTTTCAATAACTACTAGCCTCAGCAGACCACAATAAACACATACATCCCAGCCTATTAAGGAGCCACAACTCCCACGGGGTTAATGGTTTGGAAACTACATCTAAATATAAATGGTTGCAACCCTACTGCTTTAATATTGTGTTTTTCTTCCCATCGTCTCCATTCTTCTTTAAAAAAATGTACAATCCACTTACTATTTTTTACTTCTTGGTGAAATATTTGTTCTTCCTACTGGCCTGCTCATTATTATTACGTTGTGCTGCTGCTAACAGTCTCAAACTCAATATGCTTCTATCCATTTTGAGGATATTTTCGTCATGTTCATTTCTACATTAGGTTGTCCACTGTCAACGGCCACCTGACTCCAATCTACCAAATTTAATTTTCCCAGGAGCAGATTTCTTACACCCATTTCTTTTCTCATTCACTGAAATCACCAGTACTTTCCACTACATGCTTCTTGTTGTTAGCATTTTTCTGTTTGCCAGCATATTTCACTGCTTTTTGTTCTCCTCTTCTTGCTTCTGTGACACTTTAATTTTCTGATGTTGAATCAATGGAGTTCATCTTATTTCACTGAAGCAGCAATTGAAACAAATGGTAGCGTAACTGCAGACAGAAAATTGACTTTCTCAGCCAGTCGCAGCTATGTTTTAATCATTTTTGCTTCTATAAACACAGCTACCTTTCATGATTAGTTTTATATCCACTATGAAAGCTGCAATGTTAAGTAAATGGCCTCACACCGATCATCAATATGGCTTCAGAAGCAAAGCTGTGGTGATATTGTTTTATACTTTTGCTCAAGTTAGTTTCAATGAGGCTTGTTCCTGGCTTCCAAACTGAACACTAGGCAAGAGACACACTAAGGGAAATCCAGTTAGGCTTGCACTCTATGTCATAAGTGTGCTATACCTCAAGGGCGGTCAAGGAGTACTCAATGAAAGAGTTTGCTCCATCTGGCAAATGGACTGGTGGCAGTGGCTGCCAAAAGTACTGACTGAATTCTGACTCTAACCTTAGCTGGTAATATCGTAAAAGGAGAGGAGAAAAAAGGCAGGTGTTGTGGTCGTGAGAAACCCAACTAGTTGTACAAGGTGTTTCATAAAATGCATCAGGAAGGTGTTGGTTCAACTTGGTGGAACTTTTAAACCAGTGGTTTGAGGTACAAATTTGAATGTTAAAATCCTGTTTAGACATGAGATACGTAACACTGTTGGCTTCATCAATCTAGTAAAGTGACTGTACTTTGTCATTCACACTTTTAATGATCCTCACAGCTTCATTTAGACTTAGCGAGGCCAAAGCTATGCTACTCAGAAGATTAAGAAGCACACAATGTTATTATTATGCATATTAATGTACTACTAAACAAAAGACCAAATCTAAATCCACGATGTGACCTTCTCCTTTTAAAGAAACTCATATGGATCCTGCTGCTGTCTGATGCTGCAGGTGTTTAGTAAACTCAGAGGAAAGACTCTGACAAACAGCTGAAGCAACAAATTAAACTTCAGTTCCTGTGAACATTTTTAAAAATGTACATTCATTATTGGTGGGTTTTATTAATCTATTCTTTTACAGTTTTTCGCCATTGCGGTAAAGTTTCATTTTTATGGACAAATCAGTTTGTATTAAGTGTGAAATTGCAAGACAAAGTAAACGAGAAAGGTGTTTTGTGATTTTGGCAGCAAATGGTGTGTTTTGGGCGAATATTGGAGCTGAAATGTATAAAAATTGTTTCACGCAATTTTAAGTATTTGGCTTATCCGTTAATGTGACTGCATGCAGTTCAGACTTGTGTCATGTTGAAAGTAATTCAGAAATGTTACTATATCTGACCTACTAAGATTACCAAAGTGACGTCTACAGTAAAGTAACAAGGATGCTCATTCAGGCATGAAGTCGACAAGTTCAGCTACTGCAGAATAAGAGAAAGGAGTGAAAAAGGTTAAATAAACGCACAGAAGGAGGCAGCTGCTCATACTACATTACAGAATCTCTAATAAAATAATCACAGTTTTAAGTATCGTATTTCTTGATGCGTGCCAATTTGGTTCAGTGTTTAAACATTTGCTTTTGCCCTGAATTAAAGCTTCACAGAATCTTCCTTGACAGTTATGACTTGCTAGAAGGTTAATTGGTTTGGCTCAAGTGCTGCATACATGCAATGAGCACGGTGGTAACGCATGAATAAAAAGCTACCTATTCCAAACGTTTTGGGACTGGCAGTCATTTAATAACCTCTCTGTAATGTATGCATTTATGTGAGGTGACATGTTGTCATCAGCTGCAATCACAACAGTCTTTATGAGATTCATCCTCTGCTCCGAGCTTATCTGACTACAGGAATCCCTACACTTGAAAAATTTTGTGGGGTAGTGGCATGGAGCATGTAATGATATTGCAAAGCACTCAGCTTGTATGATTTTTACAGGCTCTAACACTTTGATGTCCTCTTCAAGAGGTTGGTATGACTTAATGTAGCTTTGAGGGAGCGTCAGCGAAAATGAAAGAAACCAAGGGAGAAAAAGAGGTGGAGGGAGGGGCAAACAACATGATAGAGAGGGAGATGAGGAGAGGGAGGCAGGGGTGAGGACCGGTCAGGTTTTTGCTTCCCTGCTGAGAATAACACTTTTTTCTTTTTTTTTTTTTAACTAGCACATAAGCCTCTTGGTGGAAGAACACGGGCCAATTAAAGGGAGAAATAAATATATAAAAAGGCTGCAGCATTGCTGGATCATCTAAAATCAAGCCTTTATATGAGAAAAGATTAAATAACTCACAGCTCTCCTGTCAAAATACACTGAGAGCAGCAATATAAAAATGCAGTTTGTGTACAATTTCTTTAAATGCAACACTTTGGTTGCTACTGAGAAAAAGTTGTAAATGCTTTGCATCTTGCTGCTTTCCAAGGTCCCTTATAGATATAAGGAACTTATGAGAAATGTGGAGAAAAAAAAAATCAATAAAAGCACTTTGATTTGCTCTTTCATGTGTAGCTTTTGTACAGTGTGTTTCAAAAGATCCTGAACTGCTGCTCCCTTCAGATATTCTGCAGCACATTTCTCTTGTACCTTTTCCCTACTGACAGTAAGTGATGCTGAATGCATTAACCCTTCCTCCCAGTTAACATGTACTGTACATTACAGCCTCTTCACAGTGACACGTGATTTTGATCCAGCGATACAAATCTTGCACACAGCCTGAACATCGCTTCTGACTTGCAGGGGAGTGAAGCAGATGTAGCTACAGGCAGTGGAAAGGCTTTAGATCTGAATCTACAGCTCGTGGCAAAAAGATGAATAGCAGATTGTCTGTGCACACTTCATAACACCTGGAGGTTTCAAGGTAAGATAGAGGAAAGAAAGGTAGGGGACATTTATACAAACAACTGAGGGCCAGACACTTTCCACACTTGCAAATGATTTGATTATTATGGTGTGTGTGATGCTTCGGCTCAGATTGGCAGTAAATGAAGGCAAATTAATTAATTGTGGCAGTGAGGCAAATTAAAAGGTGGCCAAAGTCAATTTCATGGCCTCCAACAGTCGACTGCCAGTGAAGACAGATGTGGGAGGCGGCGGAAGGAGGAAGGCCTTAGAATCCTGAGCTGTTCTCACAAACTGGCAGTCGATGAAGGGACAGTGATTGGCAGGAAGGCTTCAGATCTGTTCCAGCTAGTTTGTGAATGCAGGTTGTAGTGCACTTGCGTGTTCTAAATGTGAAATTGTAACAGGCAATTATTAATTCACAAAATTCCGGGTGTGAAGGACAGAGTAGTTTAAATTCTAATACTCCTTCTAAGCGAGAATGTTTTTTGGCTATAGCGCATTTCTTTAAAAACTCTCCTGGATAATATCTCCAAAGATGACTCTACTGGTTTGTTATGTGGACCTTGACTTATTAACTACATTTAAATCAAATTGTAGCAAACTGACCGATCAAGAGCTTCTTGAATGACTAACTGGTAACAAACTGCTGACATCACAGACAGTGAGGGTTAATAATCAGGTGCAATTGTAATAGATGTGTGTGCGTATATATGCACACAAACAGAGCTTGTCAGAGGGAGCAGCCGTCCGGAAATACAAGTGTTTGTTAGTTTTCCCATCTCTGATTTTTTTCCCTCCCTTCTTAACCGTGAACGGTGACAAGACAGGATGGTGTGATTTATTCCTGTCATTCAGTAGTAATAAGAAGTGGGACGTCCTTTGTTTTGTCGCTCCTGGTGGGAGGGATGCTGCAGCAACGGATGAGGTGAATGTCTGAGTGGTAAAAATAATTGTCATGCATAAAGTCAGTCTAGTGTTTAAAGGGAATAAAAAGTGAGAGAATCCTCGCTCGCACCTCTATGTGGAGATATTTTTCAAGGTGGTAGTTAGTGTAAGACTGCATATGATGGTGGACTAGTCACTGCAGCATGAATTAAAACATACTGACAGAGTCATTTGACTTTTACTAACCTCATTCACATTTGACATGTCGATGTTCTCTATCTGATTTTGTATTTATTTATGTTAGCTGCTCTGTTTTTGCAAATTTGCCAATTGCTCATTCAGTTGAATTCATCATTACCTTTGCAGCTGTCATTCAAGCATTCTTCCCCTCATACTCATGACAATATCAACGTACCTGTTTCTACGTCCTGGGTGTAGAAGTGCAGGGTGTCGGCAATTTCGGTGACATATACTGGTCTGTAGTTGGCCACACGTTCCTTCTCCTCTGAAACATGCACAACCTCCTCCACTGGTTTCTCCTCATAGTTGGCCCAGATCTGCAAAACACAAACAGTTGACAAAGAAGGGTCAGTGGCTGCAGCAGTACTTTATAATACAACCAAGGTGGTAAGATACAGATAGGTGACACATTAAAGGAAACTACAGTGTCTTTGAAAGGTGTTGGGTCACCATGTGCTGCCAAAACGGCTTCAAAGCACCTGGACTTTGATTCGTCAAGTCTCTGGAACTCTACTGGAATCTTGAAACACAAAAAGATGTTGAGTTAAGATCTGGTGGCTGTGAAGGCCATAGCATGCGATTCACATCAATTTCATACTCTATGGATGGATGTATCGTCACTCTGGCAGAGAACACTCCTGCCAGGATAGAAGTGTTTCATCACAGGATAAAGGTGATCACTTTGTACTGACTTTTTCCCTCTACGGGAACAAGTGGACCCAAACCATGGCAGCAAAATGCCCACCGCAGGATACCAGAGCCACCAGGGCCTCTCACAATTGGGGTTAAAGATTCAGGTTGTTCCTTTAATTTGTCACTCATCTGTACATCAGTTTACTTTTCCTTTAATTTTCTTTTAATTTGTAAAACCCCACATAATATGGACAGTTGATGTTGTGACGCAACAAATGACTCAAGAGATGAGGTGGAAATGGCAATGGGGTTCTCCTTGAACTATCTGGCTACTAAATATTTTGAGTATTTCTTTCAATCTGCTTTAGACACTAATTATTTTCAGATGTTACACTAATGAATGATTTGTTCTTCATGACAGCACGAGTTCACTGGAAAACATTGGAAGGTCATGCTTACATACTAGATCTTAGTGACGTACCACTCAAGCAAAGCAACATTCCTGTTACTCATTTGCTCTTACTCTTGATGCTACAAGCACATTACACACAGGCTATGCTTTCACCTGAAACACCACTAATGCTACAAAAGTGCTTCAGCTGAAAGCAAATATTTCTTCAAGTGGCTATTTTAGGGTTCAGTTTAAATTAAGGGTTACGGCAGAATTCGAATCAGGTTAAAATTAGAGCTAAGGTTAGTCATGCAGTGTTGGTGATAATGTCAGAAGCTCGTAAACGGATGTAGTAATTGAGGTTCTTTCACAAGCACAGCAATTCATGTGTAGTGTGTGTAAGCAGGTTACATCCTTTCTAAGCTGCATCAAGGTTAGTTCTCGTACGGCTCCCCAGGAGAAACAGAGGGCAGGAGGCTCATTAGGGAGAAGTGCTTTGCCTTGGGCCACATATCAAACTGCATGGATGTCAGTAGGCGTGTGTGAGTGTGTTTACAGAAAGCAAGGGATGCGGCAGAAGGAGTGGGTGGTTGTTAAGACAGAATGCAGCATGTTTGTATACAGCTTCAAGTACAGTAATAGTATTAAGCAAATGCACACACACAAGACAGTAGTCAGGATGAAAGCGAACTAATCAACTCCCTGTAGATGAATCATTGTGAAGCAGGAGGTCAGGTTGGGTGGGAACTCAAAAGTCAAAAAGTGCAACTGAGCTTCACGGTGCTGCAACTTCTTGCTTGTTACTGTTTTTATTTCTGTAGGCTATTTGGGAAGTGTTTACTTTTAAAGGTTACAGCAAAAGGAGGAAAAGAGGCAGACAGATTTTTAACAGCACACTGATATTAGCCAATTAGGTTGTGGATAATTATTTAACTGCATGGTATCTTTGAGCTAATTAGATTAGCTAGTTTTAGTGTTGTCATTTTTTTTCCATTCTGTCTTGGCTCATCTGCCGAGCTATGCTAGCGTTAAGGCTTAGTTAATCGCACCTAAGGCTTTTTGTGTAATATGCTGGCTCCTCAGCATACTAAGATGATCCTTTGCCTCATTGATGTGGTGATGTATAGGAGTGCACTGTGTGTATGTGTGTGTGCACGCACGCATGCAAATGATAGACAAATTAGCAAATGAGATTTAGTGGAAAAACACAACAAAAGTCATAACCATGGAAGAAAACCCATAAAACAAGTCACAGAAGAATTGAGCGTTGGTGCCCAGCATCCTTGCTAACAACTGACAGGGTCATATTAACAAATTACATTGAATTATTCATCCTACAAATGCTATAAAAAGAAAAGAGCAGGAGAAAAGGTGGGGAAATGGAGGGAAGGAAGATGGAAAGTAAACAGGTAGAAATTGTGGAGATTGAGGGCAAGCAAGGTTAATGAAGACCGAAAACGCAGCCGCGCTTCGTAAACCCCGAGATCAAGCTGGATTCTTTTTTTTACTGCGTTAGACAGGTATGTGCATTATTAGCATAACCCACATATACAGTACTGCCATATGCACACATTATCTGCACACCTCAAAATGCTGGAATAAACAGAGTCTGGTAATAAACTGCTTTCCACATTGCATTTGAGCTGACTTGACTTGGCTTTTAATCAAACCTGCAGCACCAATTAGCGATGACAAAGATTAGAGTGTCACCATTCATTAGCCTGGCGGCTATCACTACAGCTCTTTTAGATGGTAGCAAGTGGATGGGTTTATGGTGAGACTGAGCCCTGAGCACAACCACATGGCTACATTCTGCCTTACGATTCTGCAATGGGTTTGGCGTTATTGTAACGAGAAAGGGGTGAAAACACATTTGTCTCCTCAATGCAAGTTCATGTGAGCTACCAACAATTCTTTGCAGCGTATCAACCCTCTGTACCTGAAAACACACAGACAGGTTTAAAAAACGTGTTTTTTTGTTTCTCTTTTTAATTGCCATCATCATAGCAAGAACGTGTAAAAATCAGAAGAATCTTGGGCTTTTCCACTTTCCAGTGGCCCTTGAGCGAATCACGTCTGACTGCTTTTGTCATAAAGAAAAAAAATATAAGCTAAAAATCTTGACATTTCATCAAAGAACACTTTATTCTAAATGTATCGCTCAAATAATTCATGAAAATAGTTTGCATTAACTGGTTTCTTTAAAAGGCTGCAATTTCTGCATTGTGCACTGGCAGATAGTAGAAAAGGTTGGAACCTAATGCTAGTAAAATATCTATACAACGTAGAGCCACAGGTTTCTTATCAATGTAACACATTAGAGCTGTTGGAAAAATGATGTACATGTTGATTCCAGGTTTTTCAGTTTTTATAAAGTGAAAGTTCAAAGAAATCCAACTTTTATTTATTTTCATGATTTCATTTTTTTATTTTTTAAATGACATCGCACTTCGGGGCTTCACAGTGGCTTAGTGGTTAGTACTTTCGCCTTCCAGCTAGAAGATCCCCGGTTTGCGTCGCGGCCTTCCTGCATGAGGTTTGCACATCTTCTCTGTGCATATGTGGTTTTCTCCAGGTACTTCGACTTCCTCCCACAGTCAAAAAACATGCTGAGGTTAACTGGTGATTCTAAATTGTCCATAGGTGTGAATGTGATTGTTTGTCTGTATTTGTAGCCCTGTGATAGAGTGGTGACCTGTCCAGGTGTCCCCTGCCTTCACCGAGAGTCAGCTGTGACAGACTAAAGCCCCCATGTGACCCTAATGAGGATTAAGTTGTGTATAAATAATGGATGAATGGATGGACATCGCAACTTTGTTATAGTGCATGGAAGACATGTTTGAGTCATGTCTACTTGTAGTCGTGGTTGTACTGTTTTCATAGGACTTCATATTGGAGTGAAAAATGAGCCCACATTGAGTAAAAAAGGAGAAGAAGAAAAAGAAACTCTCAGAAATTCCTTGGGGTTCCGACGGTTAACAAAAAGGCAAACTTTTTCCCCCTCCAGCTGTATTCCCGGCTTATATCTTCACACCTCTGATGCTTGTGCCAATTTCTGTAGCAGGTTTCCCCTAAAAAGGACTAATATCTCGCTGCCTCTTTCCTCTTTGTTGCTGCGTGTGTGTGTGTGTAAAACAGGGTAAAAGGATGCGTGTCTTCCATTTATTATTTGTGGTCAAGACTGCTAAAAGCCTCCAGTGATCAGTATGATTCCAACAAGATGAAAACTTGCTTTGCATTATGTCTGAGTGCACCATTAGAAACACTATGGAGCCCCAGTTCTCTTTTCAAGCACAAATACATTTGTGCACGCGCACAAACACACTGTGCCCAAGGCTGATGACCTTCCGTGAGCAGCCAACCATCCCGTTTGTTCCACTTGAATGCAGGTATGTGACTGCTGCGTCTGCTGCTGCTCTGCAACTGCAGCCAGACACTAGAGCCACCAAGCTGCCAGAGACAATAAGAGGGAGAGCGAAAGAAGGGAGGAGAAGAGGGAGATAGAAATAAGGGGGAAAAGGGAAAGAGGGAAAAAAAGCAGCAGGCCATTAAGCTCGGGTTGAAAGGACAACAAGTCCGAATAATGGAGACCAAGCTGAGAGAGATGGCAGGTTAGACTGACCTTCACATTTCTTGAATGACAAAACACACTAACACCCAAGTGAGTGACAAGTGAGTCTAGTGGGGTAATGTGGTGATGGGGAAAGGTTGCGCTCATGCTGCTTATAGTGTCTGTCACAATCACATGGGGAAAAAAAGGCTGGAGGAAACATTCAAGAATGTGTGGTAGAGATTCAATCCAGCTCTTTATCATCTCATTGTTGTTTTTTCACAGTTTATAGACATGACAACTTACTTTTGTAAATTTGAAGACAGTCATGTGAAAATCAAGTTTTTTACACAGTTAACATGTTTATATGGTGTTTTTAGCATGCTAAAAGACACACCATGAGCAAAACAGGCTGTCATTTTTTACCTTGAAGCAATGACAGTCTCAAAAACAAGGATTTAGACTTTCAGGGCTTCAGATGTCACAAACCTAAGGAACCAATTCTGTCAGTTTGCAGAATGGCTCTTTCTGTATCATTATTCTTTTTCAGAATCTATTTCCAGTTCAATAGTGTGGTTGGATTCAATATTATAAAACAGAATTGTGTAGTACAAACTAGTTTTACAGTGTTTGAGCAGAGTTGTAGGTGAGCTGGTGTGCTGAGCTGCAGGGAATGGAGAAAGGTAGGGATGCCAGGGGTTAAATCATTAATCTGAGATGGACTTTAATTGGTTCCAAAAACAAGTTTAACCTCTAACTGATGGATACAAAAATGTAAAGCTCTGCAAAAAAGTCACCTGGTCATCGCTAAGTTGTTGCAGCAGCGTAGAAGTCTCACTTTCCCAGCTTGGCACACCAGATATCTCACTGAATGAAGTTGAAGAAGCTCTTTAACAGCGAGTGCGGCTCTGCTTCAGCTAGTTAAGAGGTCTGTTGATTAGCTTAGCGCCGATTTATCTGACTATTTCTAATTTGATGAAGAGCTCGCTGTGGAGAAAGTCTAAGCGATGGTGCTACATTCGTAGATTCACACATTCGAGCACAGGTGGATGAATACACAGACAGATGGATGACTGAACGCACACATAGTGCCAGAACGCGGGTGTGAGGGCTGCTTTGAACACTGATTAAATGTGGCAGTGTGTCAATTGTAGCAGTGTGTGTGTAGGGTCTGTTGAGACAAAAATCAGCAGTGCTACCCCAAGTGCACACTGCCTACTTTGTTAGCAGGCAAGTGCTCAAGTTTTGTCAGTACAGCCCTTTTTTTTTAAGGACACAAAAATGAAAATACAAAGTTGAGGGAAAAAAAACAGCATTTGGTTTAAACCTCCGACTGCTAAGAAAAACATTTGTAACAACCTTAACAAGTAAACAGATACGTATCTTCAATGCTTTGGATTTAAATGCAAATCATTTGGAAATTCGACAAAGTTTTCTCCGATTTGAGAAGCAGTGTTTTGTTTTTGCTCCGCTGTGAAATTAAGAGCATTAAACACCTTTTATGATTAATTTGCTACGCTCTCGATAGACTTCTGTTTGAAAAATACGTGTGCACATGTCAAACTGCCGAGTATCGTCACATACTGCACTCACACATACCGTTGGAAGCACTTGACAGCTGCAGCGCACAAGTCACTGCCCTCCGATTCACACACACCTCAGTGGACGATGTAGCACGGCTCTCGTAACGTGTCATAATCTTGTGCAGTTCTGAAACAATGCAGCTGTCGCCAAGTAACTCAAGTATGGAGTACTATGAGTGAGATAATATAGAGTGGTCTGTCTTCCTACATGGCTTCTACATAGTTCCATTGTTAATTCATTAACCAATCACACTTGGAGAACAATTGAAATCAATAGGAGCATGTTATTCATAAAAGTGCACTTTGTGAATCAATTTAGTCCCTATTACCTCCCTGATGAAACCCCTTTAGAGAGAATGGTTCATTAATTCAACCGAGGGCACGTTTTTCTCTTTCGTTCTCTCCATGTTCACTTGTGCCCTCTTTTTTCCAAGATGTTCATGTCAAGCTTAAAGTTATACATCAGAATAAAAACGTATTCCATTTACTTATGATTAATTTTATCCTCTTTAGATGGGAGGTGGGTGAGCCTTACTTATAAAACAATACAACAAGAGTATCAAAGAGAAGTACTGGAATGTCAGCAAAGGAGGTATATTAAAATGAAAAGTGAAACATTGCCTTGAATCTCATGTCTCTGCTACTGGATGGAGAATAGTCTGTGCTAAAGTCTCACCCAAAGATGCCACCTTAAAACTCTCAATTTACTTTCTATTTTAGTATTCAGAATGTCCTTCACAATATTATGTCCAAAAGTTATCGCTGTAAATTAGGTGTAGGGAGGAATTTGAGTGGCATACAAAGTGAGGAAGAGCTCATTAGAAATCTGCAATGGTGTCATGTTAATGAGTGGGACAGGTTTGTGTGGGAGAAAGGTGGACGACCCTGGATTTCCTGTTCCTCAATCATGTTGTCTGTATTGACTAAGCCATTAGAGTCAGAGAATGATCAACAAGATAGACAGTTGCTTCACCGAGAGGCACATCACATCTAAGACAAGCACACTACCTCCTCTTAAAGCCGTATGAACTGATTTTTCAAGTGTATCTACAGTATGTATGAAGTGCATATTATGTACTTTTAACAGATGATGTTTATAATGATGTTTAATCTCCATATTTTAGTGTGAGTGGCTGACATTTGGTAATGCTTTTATTCATCCCTGCAAGGATGCAATGTGCAATGTCTGGTAAATGTGCCTTTAGATTTGGTTGTACAATCTAACAAAGAAATCTGTTGCAGACTCTTTCCAATATAATACCACAGTACACAGTATTTATATTTTTTTAAAAAACTTAAAGTATGAATATTTGGAAAGGAGAAGTAACTAGGCTGTTGTCCACACAGGGAAAACCTGAAAAAGCTGAATAGGGTGCTGAATCTGTTAATGTGGGCACCACCCTGGACATTTCCAGATAGATGTGTTAACTTTCCTTGAGCAAATAGCTCACACAGCATTGTCCTGGTTGGGTGGGTCACCTGTATCATCAGATCCAAAATATTTCTAAAACGAGAGTTCTGTATCCCCACCTTAGATATACCACTGGCGGCCACCACCTTTGTCTGATCGGCTACTGGCCTGACATTAACAGTCTCTGCATTGCGCTATCAACAGTGGAACCTGTGATAGATGTATTTTTGTAACCACGGGTGGGTGCACATTTTCAATTTCAAAATTTTGTAATTTTTCTTACCAGTGCAGAGAAAAATCATACAATACTGTGTCAATCAGCAGCCCTGGATGTGCCAGCCTTCAGGTAAAGGATCTTTTTTGGTTACAAGAGGCCGGTCTACAGCTACCACCAAGAGAAGAAACGGCAATTTTCACAGTGGGAGAGTCCACCGTTTCCAAATCTGAACAACTGGATCAGGAGCACCAGAAACATACCTCCTGTTTTCATCAACGTTAATGTGGTTCTGTACCAGGATTTAATTCCTCGGGGCCAAAGAGTTTTACTGGAACATTCTCAGGTATATGAGGGACAACATTCGGTGCAAAAGACCTTTAATGCCATGGTCACCCAATCATAGCGTGACAAGTATACACAGGGTTTTTGGCCACAACAACCATCATTCCACACCCATCCTTCTCAGTAGATTGCCACTCTTTGGGTTCCTCCTCTTAAACAAAATTAAAATCGAATGGTCACAATTTTATTACAGTTAAGAAGCTTGACATGTTTACATAAGTGAACTTCCAATGAGCGATACAAACGTTGTAGAAGCACTGGGAGCACTTTGTCACTATACAAGGCACTGAATCGCCAAATTTAAATAAGATTTGGTTTCTGATTTTAATATGCCTCATCTCAGAACTTTTAGATCAACCATCTTGTATCAGCTATTACTTACTTATTACTTGGTACTGCAGCCAAACACAGAGGAAAAAAACCTAAACAAAACAATAGATATGTATTTATTGTGACCCAACTACTGTAGTGCTAAGGGATTCAAGCATTAAATCAATATCCACAGTAATAAAAATCAACAGAAAGATGTTACACACAGGCAGTGGCGACAACAAATTGCAGACTTGTGACTTTGTGTCATTATCAGTGAAATATTTACACATTTATCTTGATAGGCATGTGAAACGTTAAAGGCCGAGGGCTGGTTGTATTAAGTGCAGGTAGTGTTGCTATTCTTTACTAAATGTGATGCTATGTGGGGTTGTCAGTGAGAAAATCACACCTTGTAAAATAAAAAAAAATATTCTCCGTGTGGCCATCTCAAAATTAATGTACATGTAAGTGGATAAGTGCAAATCTTCCTTTTGGATTTCAAACCAATATGACTCAGTGCCAGAAACTTACAACATGAGAGGTTGGTGTCGGGTAAATCCTCGTAGCTGATGAAGGTACAACACAGCTTAAGAGACTGACAGGTGGGTTACCAGGTTCCCCCACTTTGATTTATCGACTGTTGAGAGTGCATTTGAGGTGCAATGATGACAATGTATGTGACACAACAGGCTTGGGGCCACTTCAGTTCCTTTTGACAACCTCCAATTCAAATGGCATAACCTCCGTGTGAAAAACGTCTTTACCGATCTTGATTGGACAGTGAGTTGACTGACAGGTGTCGGAATGGCCCCATCGCTCTTGTACACTAAAGTGAAAAGACATTAACCCAATGCACATCCTAGCCCATAAAAAGCCTGCCTCCAAGGTTAAGAGGGGTTGTTGATGGTACATTAACCTTGATGGCTCACCTTGTCATGGCGATCTAAATAAGAGGGGCCGCAGCGGTAATGGAAGGAGAACTGATTTAGAGGATAGTGGCTGTGTATGCACGATTCCTTGTGATTTCTTCCCTGTTGTCCACATATTCACATACAAAGCGTGGTAGTCGTGCATCATAAAGCGCAAGCGTACACAAACGCATGTATAGGACTGCTGTGGCCTTGGGAGAAACTGGTCCAGGTTGAGCTACAATGTGGGAGCAAGATCGCTCCTGTCACAGTAGGCTAATACAATATGACTGCTTATGGGCCTGCAAGGCCACAAAAGTGGGCACGATAAACAATGTCAGCTACAAACAGGCATATCTGACAAGCTGTAAGACTGAAATCATGCAACACTAGTACATCAAGTTTGGGTTTGTCACGATAACATATAAAGCAGCAACAATACAATAAGCCACATACAGCAGCATGACAGAGAAAGACAAATTCTGAATATTATGTTTTTAACATAGTAAAGAAAACACAAGGGCTCTATGCAGGATCTGATTTCACCACAGGAAAAGTGCTCTATTTTAGATTTTGAAATAGCACCTCTGATCAAGCTACAAAGGTGATCAATAAAAGCTATAATTTAATTGTATATTTGTTTGCTTGATAATTAAAGGATGTCAAAATATGTGGTACATGGTCTGCTGCCAGGTGAGAAATTTCTAAAACCAGTTTGGTTGTATTGAAATTGTTATACAGCACTGTGTAATTGTTTCTGTAATACTGAACAATTTAAAGTAATTAAATGGATTTTCAACATTTGTGTCGACACAGCAGAAGATGTTTCTGGGTGGCCGTAACGGTGACTGAATTCAGAAAAAAAACAGCTCTATCTGAGCCGACGGGTTATACAAAGAAAACACAGAACATAAACCGCAGACGGTTACAGGGCTGAGGAGGATTGAGGTTCAAACTGACACGATACCGTCTCTGGATTTCAACACATGTGAACACGGCCCACTGCTCAATCAATCCTAATCTGCTTAAATAAGAATATTAGTAAATAGGTGTCTACTTCCACATCTCAAACCAAACCGCACTGAGGGCAGCGAGCGAAAGCAGGAGAAGGATGCAGGGATGAGTCTCTGGGATGTGGTTACTTAGCAGATAAATTATGCATTAAAACTGCACAGGTGGTGTGGGACAGGGTTTTTAGGTGAAGGGAGGGAGCCGAGCAGCTGGGGAATTCATAACAGAAACGGAAGAGCAAGTGAAGGAGAGAGGGAGCAGGAGAGAGAAAGAGATACTCCCGAGCTTCATATCACAGCCAACAGATGTTCTCCCATCAAAGAGGCAGCAGGCAGGCGGCGAGGCTACTCAACCCCGGCTTACACAGCTAATATGACCCCCGCTTATGCTGCAACACACACACAAACACACATGCATACACATGGACACACGTGTACACACACACACAGCAGCTGAGGGCTTGGAAACGACCTAAGGCTATCATGGTGGCAACTTGTTACACTTTTTAAATTGACACAAATTGATCCACTTAGACGTGTGTGCGTTCGGGTGGGTGGTGGGAGAAGGTCTGTCGGCCCGCTGACAAAGTACTATTAGCAACCAGCGCTAACTTGCACCTGACAGAGATTGGTGATATGAGCATGTGAACCAGAGGGGGGCATGGCGTTACCATAGAAACAGAGCGTGTGGGTGCATATGTAATCAGGGCGATCTGTGCGTGCTGAAAAACCCACACCTGTGCTGCCGTAGTCATGGGTGCCACCCTACTCAGCTGGCATGGAAAACCAGACAGCTGAGGGAATGAACCAGGCATTGCTCAAGGATGACACACACAGACACACACGCAGACACACACGCAGACACACACGCAGACACACACGCAGACACACACGCACACACACACACGCACACACACACGCACACACACACGCACACACACACGCACACACACACACGCACACACACACGCACACACGCACACACACACACACACGCAGACACACACACACACACACGCAGACACACACACACACACACACACACACACACACACGCACACACACACACGCACACACGCACGCGCACACACACACACACACACACACACACACACACACACACACACACACACACACACACACACACACACACACACACACACACACACACACACACACACACACACACACACACACACACACACACACACACAGTCCCTGGAGGTAGTCACTCCAACATATGGAGCCTTATGTCAAGTGGGCTGTTTTTTTAAACTGGAGCAGTGGCTGTGTCTATCCCGACCGTTAAAAGATGATCAAGCCGAGCAAGATCAGAGCAAACAAAAGCTACGTCGGGTAATAAGCACGCAATTAAAGCCAAGAAGCTGTAAGTATGAGGGCATATGATGCAGACACTCGATCTTCAAAGGTTTGGATAAAGAGGGAGAAGAGATTAAATACTTATGTTGTAGGAAATACAAAACACTTAGTCTGATTGTTTATCATGATATGAAAATGAGGTGTTGCTGAAGAAGAGATGCATCTGTTCTATTTAGGTCAGCCATCATCTGCACAATCCCCCTATTAGGCTGCAGCAGCAGGGTTACAGAGCTGACACATGGAGGGCTAAAAGGAACAAACAGGGACAAACAAGCAAAGAAAACACATATTTGCAACTTTGGATAGGTAAAGGGGAGAGTCAAAAATGGTGGTGATTTGGAAGCGACTCGCATTTCTAAAACCACACAATGGAAGTTTTTCCCCTTGATTTGTTATGTTATCTACTGAGTATATACAAAACTATGACAAGAATCGGACCTGTGCCTGTTTCCATTACTCATTTTTGCAAGCAACATTTTTCAATTTTACATATTTGCATTTAATATAATAATATAATGGGTCACATTTAATTAAATGCAACTGCCAGTTCCAGTGGTGAAATAGTCAATTTGTGCAGCAGAGCATGTTGATGTGTGTGATGTTTATTTGAAAGCATTGTTGCTATTGCCTTATTGACACATGAATGCTAAACCATGTTGGGTGTGAAGAGCATCCAACTGATTCAAAAAGCAACTGCCAGTTTCAAACCCCACTTGTCCTTCAAACGTTTTCTGTCTTTTATGATGACCTTGAGAACAAAACTGGTAAACGTTCAGTCTCTTTTTTAAAAATGCAAACCTCCCTGGGAGCATGCAGAGTAAAGGTGAGCTGAAATTAACAATGACTGCACAGCGTTTTAGCCCACCCATGTCCTTTTCTGCCCTCTGTTGTTTCTTTCAACCTTCCTCCTTAAGATAAGTTTATCAGCTCAACCGGATTATTGTCCGTAAGAGCACGCTCCCTGCCTGATCACAGGAAATTATAGAAGAGCTTAAAGGAACAAGAAGAAGAAAATGAGGAAGAAAAGAGTAAGTATAAAGCAGAGTGATTAAGAAAAAGGACTACCTCAATGTTACAATGTATAAGTATGCAATTAAAAGGTAATTAATCAACTTTTTAATTAAAGGGCCGCTCTGTCCCGGCTTGCCAAAGTGTTGCCATGACAACTGGATTCGCACAGGGTGGCATCATCGTTCCTCCTCGTGTTTTTTTCTTGGCGGAGGACTCCTGATCGTCGCTGGTAGGGATTAAGAGAATGGAAGAGACGCAGGATCGCAGAGACTGACAGAGAGGTTAATATGGATCCGGCAGAGGTGATGAACAGCGATGGAAAGTGAAGACAGGAGAAAGGACTGGAAGGAAAAGAGATAAATACGAAGGGGGATGGGGAGAGGACTAAGGGCAGGGAAAAAATGCAATATTATGACATCAGAGGCAGAGCCCCTTGAAGTCTATGAATCACTTTCCACATCTCATATATTGTCGAGTGAATCACAGGTCTGATGTTGCTCTTTAAATAGCTGTTTTTCCCACTTCAAGAAAAAAGCCAGATAATCAGTATTTGTGTAGGTTTGAAGGCTGGAGATGTCATCTGTATGTGTCAGAGCACATACCTAAACTAATGTGGTGAAAAATAGACATTAAATCATAAAACAATCACTATAGACATTGTGCATTGAAGGCATTTCGACATTTTTTTTGCCCTTCCTCTCACATTGAGAAAGTCAAATTCTCATCAAGTAATTAGGAGATGGGTCAGATGGATTCTGTGGTTAATTCCTTGATTGTACTGATGGAGATGGAGAAAAAAAAGAAGCTGAGTGGCTCGGCCTGATGGCTTACAGTGAAAATTAGCAGCAGAATACTAAGTGGATGAAGGGGCAATGTTTAGCATGTTCCATTGTGGTACATACCAGGGCTTTTCATATTATTGGAAGACTTGCTAGAATGAATGGAGAAACCTTTTGAGATAGTTCTTTAATGCTGTGGAGAGAAAGGTTTGTATTTCCATTCAGGGTTCGAAGTAAAAGAGTTAGACCACTGAGACGGATGCTTCTCACTGGTCTTAACTAATAAGTTGCGTGACGGATCTATCAACTTGTCACAGTGCCGTAACGAACTTAACTGACGAGTGACGGCACCCACTGAGCAGCCGTCCTCCCTACAGATAGCAGAGTTTTGGTAAGTTTTAAGGCTACTTTTCTTTTTGCCAATGTTACAACCCTCTGGTGTTTTTTTTTTGTGAATACAGTAATGGTAATAGACCAAAATAAATTTTCATTTTCAAATCAACACCACGCCACTTCCTCCACCACGGCACTTAGGTCATCTAGAAACCTTGGGAAAAAAACTACATAAGATCTAAAACAAAGAAGAGAGGATGTAGTGGTGCAGAACACTAACAACTTCAAGTGAAACATTTCTTATTCTGTGTTGAGATTCAGATAATATTCAACACAATTACATTACATTGACTCAGTTGTTTAAGGGGTCTAAACAGCTGTATAGCAACATTCTGTGTCCCATACAAAATGTTTTGGGGAGACCCACACTGACACACTGAGGAAGTGGCAGAAAAAAGCAGGAAGGGCAAGCAATAAAGAAATATTATGTGGTACATATGGGAAAAAGACAGAGACAAATCGAGAAAAAAAAAAAGAAGGGGGGTATGAAAAGAGACCGGTACAACAGCAGGAATCGGAAGTGTGGGGATGACGAGAGCCTGTTTATGTAACTGTCTCTCCCTAAGGCGAGAAAGAGAGAGAGAGAGAGAGAGAGAGAGAGAGAGAGAGAGAGAGAGAGAGGAAAAAGACAGACTCCGTAAAATGCACAAAAACACACTCCCCAAACTAGCAGAGTGGTCCCATTCTCTAGATTTAGAGTGTTTTCTGCAGGCTAGCAAGCCAGGGGATGGAACACAGTGAAAGCGGACTGACCTAAATGACAGGGGAACACTTAAGAATTCATCAAAAATTCTCTTGAACGTGGATCTCCACAAAAATTGTGTCATGCTGGTGAATAAGAGGCAAGAGAGCAGGGCAGGGACGGAGTCATTTCAGGTGACTTGCATGCCCTGTTAATCAACCCTTCCACTTCCTCTTAGTTTGACTGAGGAGGTGGAATAGGCCAGCTATGCCCCTAAGGGTCAGTCAGAAGCCCTTTTCAGACATGGGATACAGAAAACTGGCGGACTCATCAGTCTGTTAAAGTGACAGCGGCCCGTCATTCAGAGATAGGTCACTTCTACATTAACATTTCTCACTCCTTTACTCAGACATAGCCATGACAGCGAGTGTCACAGTAGGCACGCAATATTTGTCACATGAGATTGGACAGAACATCAAGCGATATAATGCATAATGATGCTCTAATAAACAAAAGGCTGAATTTAAATCAGCGCTGTAACAAATGATTTAACTGCAGCTCATAAACTATGACTCTGTGACAGCTCACCTGTCTGAAATAAAGGAAGTACACAGTGTGACTCCAAGTGGAATCCCGACAGATTCTTGTCTGTGCATTCATAATATATCATAACTAATTAATGAAGTTACTGTTGTTCGACATGTGTAAATGCATGTTACTGTCACCTTAAAGATGCTCATATGGATGCTGCTGCTGACTGATGCTGCAGGTATTTAATAAACTGAGGAGAAACTCCTACAAACAACTGGAAGCAAAAAAAATTAACTTCAGCTCCTGCTAATATTTTGTCAAAACCCAGGTTATGTTGATTATTGGTGTGTCTCATTATTATGGCCTGTTACAGTCTGTGTTCATCACGGTAAAGCTCTATTATTATGGATATTTCGGTTTGTAAGAGACGACAAAAATGTGTCTTTGGTGCTCTCTGTGATGTTTTTGGATCATATTGGTACTGAAATGTATAGAAAGCTTTCCCCAAATGACTAGCCATTAAATTGACAGCATGCAGGTTAGACTTGCTGTGTTGAAAGCGCTATGGATGAATACGACTAGGTCTGGCCTAGTCATATTCCTGTCGAAACTTTTATGAAAAATGTGAGTCAGGTGCTCATTTAGACATGACAACTTTCAGTTGCTAGCAGGAAACAAGTGCATGTCTGAAGGAGCTAAAGACAAAAGCAAATACAGAAAACTCACAAAAGGCAACATACATGCTGTGTGTTAAAGCTACTAAAACAATGATTGTGTCTACAAGTTAGAAAAGATGTTCTTGGACATTTACTGAATTTAATAAACGCAACATGCAAAACAATATCTTTAAAAAAAATCAGTCCATAATCAAACTTATCAAATTACATGGGTAATCAAATTAGATCATTAGTGCTTTAATCTAGTTAGAACTATATTTAGTTCATAACACTAATCAAATAACAATATAATCAAAGAAATTTGAGTACTTTGTTGGCAGAGGATGGCTTCAGATAATATTACGCAAGGACAACTTCATATTCAAATATAAGAGGGTTTAATATATTCAAAAGCAGCGGCCATGCAGCCAATATTACTCAAGCACAGCAAAAACAACAGATCTCAAGTCCCAAACAGTGTGTGTAAATATATACAAGTAGTGTGTAGGTTTGTTGCTGTGAGCGTCAGAAACAAACAGATAGCATGAAAAAGTGAGCAGCAGGCTCTGACCCACAAAGGTGAGGTGAGACCATGTAGGTGTGAATGTGAGTAGACAAAAGATCTTAGTGTGCGAGCTGGGAAATCTGGAGTCTCCAAAATGAACTTTTATACCAACTCACACACTCAGGTCAGACTGAATGCCAAAGTGTGATTGTACGCTGCATGTCAGAAAAAGGGAAAGAGAGAACATGTAAACTCTACTCGAGGTGAAATCCTTTCACAGCTAGCAGAAAACTCACATAAAGTTGGCTCCAACACCAGTTAGCTCACACTTACAAAGAAGAACATTAGGAAGGATACACATTATGAAAATAAAAGCATGCAGCATCTAATTCCACAACCTTATAGCTAACTGTGCCCACGTCAGCCTTATTTGATGACTGCACTTACAAGGGACAAGCAACAAATCTATCAAAGGATGAACGATTACGCTAACTGCGTTTCTGAATACAATGATCATTAACCATGACAGTCCATATTCCTCCATGCCCTCAATCTTCCTCCCTATCCAACATCTTTAATGCATTCATCTGTCTATTCTTCTCTCTCCATGCCACCATACTCCAAGGTTGACAACCAGCAAAGAAGGACTCATCCATTCTCTATAAGAAGGCAGGCAGTTTTTTTATGGGCTAACAAACATGTTGAATTCATACCACAAACCAGCAAATGGAATCTGCAGTGCACTCGCAGTTTACAACTCAACAACAGCCGCAACAACATATTTTGTGGGACAGTGTGACACTCTCTGGGATTTTTTTTTTAGAGTCTCATAGATATCGTTTGAGAGCTGACTGTTATAGTTGGCAGAAATGTGGCTCAGCTCACTCCCGTACTGGTAAAGCACCAGACACAAAGCGTACTAAAAACTCAACAAAGTCGGGGAATATACCGAAGCTTGCCACTGAGACAAATGACTTTCCTCGGAAACTGAGGAAACTGCAAATATAAGTTTGGGTGCCTTTGCTGGAAACACCAAACAGGTGCCTTTAGAAAGAATAGGACAGTAGAATTAAAAAAAAATGCAACAATGAATCAATACACTTTACATTCTCCTCACAGTGAGAAAGCATTAGAGAGCATGTGAGGTAAGGGGAGAATAATAAATAGGACGCCTAATTCGGGGCTTAGATTGGGAAAGTGTAAAAAAGGAGAGGGGGGAATAAGGGAGTCAGAAAGACAAAGAGGTTGAATTAGGGATGAGATGGAAAAGCGAAAGATGGGGATGACAGTGTGTAGGTACTGAGGCGTGAGCAAATGAATGAGAGGAAGGAACAGTGGAGGAGTTGAAGAGGTGGGGAAAAGTGAGAGAAATGTAGAAGAACGAGAGGCAGTGGGGAAGCGGTCATGAGGCAAATAGAGAAAAAGAATAAGCAAATGCATTTAGGAATAGAATTGGGTGCTCAACCAAGAGCAGTCTGACAATGTGTAGAGAACTCTGTGTCTGAACGCAGGTAATAAAGAGAACTGATGAGGCATCTACAGCAGCTATACAGTAAGCTTTTTCTCTCCATTTCTGGCTAAAAGCAGACTGGCCTGATCTGTCGGAACCAAAATGAGGCAAAAAGACTCCTTGTATAGTGGCCATAGTCACCACAGCAATGTAATAATCCCAAATAATAATGTATATTCGCCAAGGTCAGAGGTGTCAAAGGAAACTAGTAAATGCCATAACCCTTTTTACGGTGACAACAGGCCAGTGGGGAAATGTCAGCAAGGTCTCATCTTAATGCCTTGGAACTAATAAAACCGGAACTCATTAAGTGGAACAGGGTTTGAAGATCCCAACCAGCATGGAAAACATTTAAATGGTGCCCTCAAGAAACAAATATTTAGCATTTCATTAGACAGCAGAGGAAAGCGAGGGAGGCAGAGAGGCAGGGAGGAAAAAAGTAAGGGAGGGGTGTTTCACTGCCGACCCATATTAAATAGAGTTAAGTGTGGCTCCGAGCAGGGGCCCTAAAAAATGTCAGTGTGTGTAAATGACTATAACTTGCACGTGTCTTACTTTTGGTGCAATTGTGAATCGCATGTCCTGTTTTGCTCCTTGCCTGATTAATTAAGGACGATTAGAGAGGACACCTGAAGCAGGGTGAAAATGCCCAGATTTAATGTTTTCACAACATCTGTTTGATGACTCCAAAAACACATAAATGTCAGTCCTCTGCAGGGAAAAATGTCATCGCTGCTTTCTGCCTGTAGTGGATGTTCACATGAGTGGCATTGCCAAAACTTGACAGCGGGGCCTTAAATTAGGCATTTAAAAGGGTTTTCCGAAGAGCATGCTTTCAGTGATAAGTAGTTTGAGGTCAATATTAGCGAGCTATGACAGCATTTAGGTAAACACCCATTATACTGCATCAAGCACAAGGTAATAACCTTTGCTGCAACCGACTAATCAAAGCTCTACAGTCTGAGGTCAAATATGTCTGTGATAAAATTCAAGGCTCACTGCCTGTATCGCATGCACTCATTCTCATGGAGGTAGGAAGCAGTCAGCCACAACCAGTCCTCAGCAAATCAAGTGGAAAAGTGTCTCCTTACAGTGTCCCAGGAGGGCCTCACCAGAAAAAAAAGGAGAGCAAATAATCCACTAGCCCAACTCCAGTCAGTGCATGTCCTTCACACTTACTTTAATCAGCAGAGATGGAGGAGAAATTGGGGCAGAGAAGAGAGGAAAAAAAGGAGGGAAGCCCCAAGATATAAGAGGCTGGGGGAATGCAGAACGGCAGACCTGCGGGTTTGTGTTTTACTATTGCGGGTGGTGGAGTTAAGCATGTGTTAATCAGCCATGATGCAATGCACCACGTCATATCACATTATGCTCTCTACCAGCATATCACCTCTCCCTCTTTGCAGCTCCCCTCTCGTCTCATGGCCTCAGACCTTCATCCTGAGAGCAGAGTGAAGGGGTGAGGAGGCGGGGGAGGTAGGAGAGACTGCCTGAGTTATTTCTGCACAGATGAACCAGAGGCAACCGCAAACCTGCCCCTGAGGACCTCTGCTAAGAGCCCGCAAGAAGCTTGTGCATGACTGGAGAGGGGAAGCAACGGGCCAAGGACATACAAACGTATACAAACAAACATGGAGGATCACATACGTAATGACAAACATGCAAGTTAAGGGAAACACACTGACGTGGACACTGAGTACCATCTGCAAACTGCTGCAGCAACAAAGCGGCACATCAGTAAGACACACAAAGGAATTGTGCACTAAACAAAAAGGTCTACTTCCTGTTTATATGCTTCATCAAGTAGAATATTTCATCCGAGAGCGCGCTTGTTACTCAGGACTGGCCTCATGTCCTTGTGGCTTGGTGCTGCAACTAATGCTGCAACTCATGCAAATGTATAATTCAGCGAACGCTAGGTGAGACTGCTGAGACGCCATAGAGTGTGTCTTGCTTCGTAAGAAAAAACAAATTAATTTGCAGGTGACCACCATGTGCGCGGGTGCACGGCCTGTGTGTCAGGATGGAGACTGAAGCAGATAAAGATGGAAAGAATGTTTGTATGTGATTTCACAAGACTGCAAGTGGAGCTGACAGACTGCTGAATTTGCAGCTTGGAACTGGGGAAAAGGAAGATGAAGACAGAGAGAGAGAGAGAAGTGGGAGTTGGGGTGTAAATAACACACACATCACTGGGTCCACTGATCTCTTTCTCTGTCTTTCTGTCTCTCTGCCTCGGGGCACTGAGGGTCCAGCTTGCGGACTAAAGTGTGGGGGGGGGTGTCTCCCCGGAGAGCGTGTGCATGTGTGTGCACCGTCTGTCTGCACAGGCTCAAAGTGTGTTTGAGTAAGCAGGAAAGAGACAGTGAGAGTATGGTGTGTGCACGTGTGGCGCCTCCCTCCATCTGCAACCAAGTTTTGTGTGTGCGTGAATGTGTACACAGCACACTGAGAATCATATTATGTAATCTTTTAGCGATATGAAAAAGCCTCTGTCAGCTCTTTGCTTTTGTGTGGTAGGTGGTTTATTTTGTGCGTACAGTGCTGAGAAGAAAGATGAAGGCAGGAGTAAACTCACACAAGCTCGCACACATACAGTCATCATGGCGTGGTAGACAAACAGAAAGAAAAAATGGTATGCAGTCGCACACAAATGCATAACTGCAGACATTGTGCGCTTATGAATGCAAAGACACAATGCAGAGTCCCCAGACCGAATCCTGGGAACTAGCTGTACATAAAAAACAGAGTGTACTGTCCTCTCCATCTTTTCCGGAGATGTAAAGTCTCACACGGGTCACCTCTCCCATTGTGACCACCCTGCAGGCAATAATGTCCCCTTGCTGTGATCCCACTGTCCTTTCACACTTGCCAGCAAACCCCCGCAACCTTCATCTTGCTTTTGTATTGACACACTGGCAATGGGGCCAAACGTTCTTTCACTGAATGTGTTGATGATTTCCAGTGTGGGACATGCGACCTGAAACACTGATCTGAAAGGTGATAGGCTATCATAAAACCCTTAGTTCTGCTCTGCTGCCTTGTTTTTCACCTGATTGGTAATAACAAGCTCCTTTTGACTCCAATTTTAACTTATTTAGTAAAAACACAGCAGATCATGACATCTATATTGACTGCTAAAAACTTAGTTAAACTGATGCAAGTTAATAACCCAGCTGTGGTGTCACGGTGCAGCAAAACGTGCTCAAGGCATATTCATAGAATCGCGAGCATACCGTTATTTATGTTGTACTGCAGAGCGCTGTACTGTGCTCTAGTTTCGAGTGCTGCTTCCGAGAATTCACATAATCATCCTCATCATAAATCAGAATCAATGGCACTGGTTGTCTTAGCACTCTGTAAAAATACATTGTTTTGAACAGAGCACACACACATGTAGTTATCAACACCTAGGAACAAAAGGTGATTTGACCACAGTAGGCTGAGGACTGCCGCACCATGAGTCATCAAACTGCACTAACCTGTTCACTGCTACTCACAGCTACAACACTGTGTTCGAGCCAAAGACATGACACAGAGGGAGGATGAGGCCTTGGAGTTTAGCAGTTGTTTGACCAGTAATTGCTGTTGTGCTGGGCAATATAATACTTTAAGCCAATATATCTGAAACACAAGTGAGATCAATACATGGCCCATGGGTCAGATGATGCGCTGTGACTTTTGGCACAGTTTTAGCCACTCATCTCCTAAAGGGCAGAAATATGCAAATTTCCAGTGAAATAATGATTCTCCCGGTCCTCCATCTTTGAGATGACTAGGCAAAACGCTGCCACTGACGCCATTTCACTCACCCTTAAGTTTTGTGTTATTTGAAAGTGCCTCTGCACATTGTGACATATTAATATGTATGAGTTTCAAACTATCCAGCAAAGAAATCACATCAGTAGAGAAAAAACACTCAAAAGGACGAAAATAGATAGAAGACATACACGGAGCAGCCACAACATTAAAACCACTGAGAGATGAATTGAATAACAATGATTATCCTGTTACAGTGGCACCTGTCAAAGAGAGGGAGATATTAGGCTGCAAGTGAACAGTCTGTTCTTGAAGTTGATGTGCTGGAAGCAGGAAAAAAGGTATAATGATCTGGACAACTCTCACAGTTACCTAATAGTGATGGATATATGAATGGGTCACAGCGTCTCCAAAACAGCAGGTCTTGTGGGGTGTTACTGGTAAGCAGTGATTCATACCTACGAAAAGTGGTGCAGGGAAGGACAACTGAACTGGCAACAAGGTCATGGGCATCAAAGGCTCACTGATGTGTGAGTGGAGCAAAAAGCTGGTCTGTGGTCCCATAGAGGAACTACTGCAGCATAAATTACTGTAAACCTTAACACTGGCTACGATAGAAAGATGTGAGAACACTCAGTTCATTGCAGTTTGTTGCATAGCTGCAGACTGTTCAAAGCGCCCATGGTGATTCCTGTGCACTGCTGAAGGGCAGCAGGATGCACTATGGGAAGGAGGCAATCCAGCAGAGACAGTGTGACGCGCTGGGAAATGTTTTACTGTTAAACTTTGGGTTCAGTTGTTCATGTGGATGTTAACTTTGACACGAAGCATCTACCTAAACATTGTCGCAAGCCATGTAAGCCCCTCCAAGATTGCGATAGCCCTGATAGCAGTGGCCTCTTTCAGCAGGGTAACAGATCCCTGCCACACTCCAAACATTGTTAAGGAATGGTTTGAGGAAGATGATGAAGAGTTTAGGGTGTTGATATGGCCATCAAATTCCTCAACTATGAATCCAATCAAGCGTCTATGAGATGTGATGGTACAAGAAGTCAGCTCCAAGCTTTTATGATCTGCTGCTTGCATGTTGGTGCCTGACACCACAGGACACCTTCTGAGGTTTTCTGCACTTCATGTCTCAACCAGTTAGAGCTGTTGTGGCCAATCGATGGCAAACAATAATAGACAGGTGGCTTTATTGTTATGGCTGATGGGTGTAAATAGGCTGTAACAGACAGGCGCTTTCTTATATGTAGAAAGTGTATTATTCAACCCTGTCATTTACACAACATGTCTGAGTAACTGCTGGGTGTTGTGATATTAGTTACCTCGGATCAGCAGTTTTAAGTACAGTATCTGCATTATCCATGGGCTGCACAAAGCAAGCAAAATGTTTCTCTGAAAGTCTTCAGCTTTGGCTACTTCACTGGAGGAAAAATGCAGACAGACAAAGGATAGCAAAGACAAATTTTAAACCCAACACTGGCCTCAATCCAAATTTATTAAATTAAGATGAGGGTGCTCTCTGGAGTTGGCACTATATGACCAGACAATGTGCCTTTCTCTTTTATTCAAAGTTCAGCTATTCAAAATCTCACAACAGACTCTTCTGAAATCATTCCAAAAAGCAATTGAGAAAATGCAAACAAGCTGCACACGCTTATGACCCTGAGAACATAAGCAAAGTCGCAAAGGCATATTACACTATACCCGCTAAAGCGTTTCTCTTATTTCATTATCCCTTTCCAGCCTACAGGGGGGAAGTGTGTTGCATAAGGAGATCCCGAGAAAGCAGGGAAGCAAAAAACAATTTCAAACAAATGGTAATCCATATGGCAAGAAATAAAGTCGTCAGGTATAATGTGTAATCAAAGAAAACCTTTCTGGCGGGACATGAAACACTTTAAAAAGAAGTGAATTCCTTCCACCAAGACGACCAGCAGCTGCTACGATTTTACCATAATAAAAGTGACACGGCAGGAAGTTGGACTAGACTTTTCTGTTATGATTAGATTGGGGAGACTGAACCTTAAAAGTGGCTAGAAAATCTTAAAACATCAGCACTTTGCACCTTAAGAATAACTTCCTCTGCAGTTCTTTCAAACACAGCTGAGGTGTTTCATTTTGATCCAGGCATGAGAAGCAGTTTCCTCAGCTGCCATTCCTGCTAACTCTCAAATAGTCTGGACAGGTGTCGAGCCCGGTCATTAAGTGAGTATCGCTTTCTGTGATTGGCCACGTCGCGGTCGTTGTTCCTGGCTCAACACCACACAGCTTTCATTTGTTAAAATACAAGACAACAATGGCGGCAGTAAGAATCACACCGGAGAGATAGAAAAGAAGGAAGAGCAGAATGGAGATACAGGTGTAGTCATCTACTTATGCCATTAAATCTCAATTCTTTACAAGGCCTAATGCAATTTGTGAGAGAAAAGCAACAACAGCAATTATTTCTTGTTGGTCAAAAATTTCTCTGCGGAGTTCGGACAGGCAGAGACTAACCTCAAAATGACCGAAGTTAGAGGAGATAATTTGCAAAAGCAGCAAAGAGATTTGGCTAAATTTACAAAACAACTGGCAGAATCATCCACAGAATGAGCTAAATTTACTTTGTTATTTCTCTTCAAGTCTCCACAGATGAGCTACTTTAATATTAATCCCCAGCATTTTTCCGTGATATTGCCTGGTGACTGCCACAGGTTATTTTACTATAAGAGGCCGAGAAAATGGGAAGAGAAAAAGAGAAAAGATTGCAACCCTGAAAGCATTTCAATGGCCTCAGGGCTTAAGAAAGCACTGAGCATGGCATTAATAGAAAAGAGATCGTCATCCATGGAAACTAAACAAGGCTGTAGGATGTAATTCTATGTAGTCCATATACAGAAGACTGAGAATCCGCAAGCCACGTAAGCAACAGAAAATGGTCTTTTATTGTACAAATCCTGCATTTCATCTAATTTCACTGAATGTAAATCCCTCCAGGTAAAATATACAGTTATACAATGTCACAAAGACTTTAACAGAAATGAGTGGGTCACAATGCTAACCATAGATAGTACTTTGAGAGAAACCAGTTCACTAGAGGTAAACTTCCTACAGCCTGGGCTCGGAGACAGAAGCGAATTTGCTTTGCTAAAAGCTATCTTGATTCATCTGGTGTGTTCCTGCTTAGCCAGGTGTGTGATGTGCTGACTGCATTGAGGACACAGGGGTAGATGGGAGGACAGGGAGATGCTTTTGCACAGTCTCTGAAAACAGTAAGAAATAATAGATAAAAAGCAAGTGGGGATTTTTTATTTTTTTTTGGGAGATGTTTGGCTTGTGAGGTGAGCCACTTGACCCTTGAGAGTCAGCCAGAGGCAACTGCAGTGAAGCAAAGACATATAACAATGCAGTGTAGCGATATGATCAGACATGCTTCCATTGTTAGTCAGTCGATCACAGCAAATTTAAGTGTTGTGATTTGCGTTGCAGTACAAAAATAGTTCATCTGGGCCGTGTGTTAGTGTATACTTGTAAACAGGCCCTTAAGCAAACTGACTGTGAAGTCGACTGGACCGGCAACTCTGGGTACCACCGGAAAAAAAAGCGAATGCTGAAACAAGATTATGTACTTCAATCAAGCTCCGCCAAGGACACGTCACCGGGCTCAATGTCAGAACGACGCCACTCCAAGTGCTTTTGATGAGTGCCGTTGATGGACATGTGAAGTATACGGAATGGCAGCACCAGATCCTGGGTTTATGTCTCAGAAGGATTTTTTTTCCCCCTCAAAAATGAAATACAAATGATGCAGGTGCCTGACTCACTCTGACCGCAGTCCAGACTGAGGAAGAAACAGTCCCGCGTGGTGCAAAATCTGCAGAGCAGCTAAGGTGAATGGGGTCGTGAGTGGGATTCAATGAGTAGTTGAAGGAGGACAGAAGACAAGAGAATGAGCGAAGAGGATAAATATGTGAGAACAGTGAAGAGATTAAAAGGAAGACAGTGGTCTGTGAAGAGGGCTGAGTAAGACTGAAGGAAATGGGCGGGCAGTGATGAAAGGAGAAGAATCCCGTGACATGAAATATCTTTAAGAGGGGTTGTCATATCCTCTTTTGCTCTTTCTTTTCCCACTCCTTCTCTTTTCCATCTTCTGCTCACCCACTCTGAGGCCCATCGGAGTGTGTTAATCTCCTTCAAGGTTGGGTAATTATTGCAAAAAAAGCCCTTGCTCAACAGAAAGCACACTTTGGTTATTATTGAGGGCCGATTGTTGATTCATCTCCTTATAATTAGGCCATTCCATTTACTAGCATGTTTCTCTCCTCTGCCGATATACAGCGACTAGTTTTACATGAGATGCTGGAAAGCCCGAACCTGCAGAGTCGAACCGAGAGCTTCTAGAAGTGTAAATTGATTTCCCTCTCCATGACCCCACCTCTTAATTTCGGAATATTTCATTTGATTTCTCTGTTTCTGAAGCCTGATTGTCCCTGAGGCATAACCGAATATTGACAAATCAACTCCCACACCTGTTCAGTCTTACGGGAACGTGAATGAAAGCTACAGTTCTCTGCTCCCAGTCCTCTCTGAGCCAAACTGCTGCTCTCTTGTCAAATTTATTTCCCTCAGCTGCAGCGAGGGAATACTGGAATATCATACGAATAGCTGCAATGAGACATCTCATATCACAATGACAAAATGCACTGTTCTTGCAATGAGTCTAGTTTACAGAGATGCCTGGTAAGCAAGAATTAGTTTTTCTGCCCCGAGGAGAATCCAAATATACACAGGAATGCTTTACAAACCCAGGCGAGAGATTTAACAACAGGGCATGAGCATCAATGCTAAAACAACATAAAAATAAGTCTGCATAGTGTCTTGGGTCTGTCTTCTAGCTGAATCATGTTAATGTAAGCACTAAAACAATGACAACACTCACAGGGCAACACTCTTTAGAGAGATTTATGTAGCTTAGCTATAAATAAAAGTAATGAGAAACAGAATGGGCCTACAACTCGAGCCTTCTGCATGTATGGAGCACTGTTGGGTTTGCTGGGAGGACTGTTCCAAATATTGTTCCAAGAGATGCTGATACACATAATCAAAATATGCTGAGCTCTGGTAAAGGCTCTTCTTCAAACCCTTTGGAATGCTTCATTTAGAACACAATCAGTTTGTCCCACTGGTATCATTGTAGCAAAATCTCATATTCACTGAAGTCACTCGAACTAAGCAGTTTTGGTTCAGGATGCTACTGCAGCAAGCCTCAATCCCCCTTGTTGTCCCGGGTCCCTGCTGGAACACCGACGCAAAGTTTTCCTTAATGAGTGTTGTGTGTGCGCAAACACACACACGCACACCCTGAGTCCTCTTCATTACGACAACCTTGTTTTCTTGTGGAGACGCCTGACACAGCAGTACCACTGATGTCTTCCATATCTACAGCCGTAGGGACAATAAAGAGAGGGCAATGAGAAAAGAGGAGGAGAGGGAGAGAGATGGGAAGAGATGCAATCTGCCCTACCTAGCCTCAGCCGACATACAGACAAAGACCAGCCACAACTTCAAAAGAGAAAGACAAAAAAAAAAAAAAAACTGCCAAGCTCTCAGCTTTTCACGAGATGGTCTCTACGGGTTAATTAGAACACCAAGTCCCACCTCATCTGCCTTCAAGTTGCATAGTATGCATTCACACATGCATACAACCAACTGCCCTGTGCTTCGCTAACACAACACACTCTCTCCACCACACGCACACAAACAAATCAGGCTGTGGTTGAACTGTCCACCGGTGCCTGTGGCGAACTAACATCAAACATAATCACCGTCTGTCTGGTCAATTCAGGCCCCATTCTGCCGTCTTTCCTCACGGCCCTGTCCGCACTCAGGTTAGCTCAAGTCAAAACCTTGTGGTGAAAGTCAATCTGTCTGAACGCTGCAAAGGGGGTTGGAAACCGGTAGTGAAATTGTTATCGGAGGTGTCAGGAATGTGCCTCCCTGCTGCAGCTAGATTTAACATGGCAGGGTCTGTGTGCTCACATTGCCGGCAAGATGTTTTTTTCTTTTTTTTTCCTACCAGACAAAGGTTCACCTGCGCACCACTCTCCAGATATTTAGCTCTCTCTTTCAGTGTTTTGAGAAAAGGAAGACCAGGATGGAGAGTAATTGTAAGAAAAAGAGGAGCGCCAAGAGCGACCAAGACACAGAGTAGAAACACACTGACAATGAACATGATAGATTCTGGGGAGGGAAAAAGAACACAGCCCCTTCTTGGCTCCAGCAATACATCACATTTATATGGGGGAGAAGAGGCATTTGTGTCTCCTCAAGGACCCAAATCAGTAGAAGTGTGTGGAAGAGAGAGAAGGAGCGAGCAAGCGAAAGAAATAAGTTACGGAGATAGAGAGAAAGAGGACAGCGATGACAGCTGGCTGGGCACTTTGTGCATCTGCCAGGGGTGACTCGTGGAGCCATAATGAAAATGCAGGGCGAGATCAGGATCGCAGTGAGAGAGGCCTCCAATCCGTCAAAGGACTCTCAGTGAGGAAAGGAAGCTTCAATGATAAAAGTAAATATGTGTCTATTTGCAACCCGTGATGGAGCATTTTCTCAATACTCTACTCTTTAACTAGAGGAGCTCAATACGTTATTACATTTTAATCAAATTTATGTTGCCAACTCAGGATGACGGTGGTGTTATTTCCTATCATTAATAAATCATTAATGGAACAAAGAGCTTTTATATTCTACCTAGTCCTGAAGGATATTTGTTCCTGCAGGCTGCATCTTTACCTCTGCTAATAAATTCATAATGCCAACTGACGTTGAAAGTGTAAAGAAAGCTGGTTAGTCATGTAGCTTTCAAGGACTGGACCACACATGGACACTGTAAAATAGGCCCACAGGCCGACTGAGGGCGTAGATCAGTGATGTGAAAATCAGCAAAGTAAATTTGGACCTGGTGGCACAAATCAGTTTTTCAGTGAAGTGCATCAGAACCACGACACCGTGGGAATGCTGGATGATATCTTGAGCTTTAAGCACTAGGGATCAGATATTCAGCATTTTTCCACTTATCTGTATCGTTCTTTCATTTTATCTTTTTTTAAACACTAATTCTCGGTAAAATAGATCAATTTTAAAATGTGATAGTTTGGCGTATTCTATGTGTAGTCACCACTCTGTGGTCTTGAGCAATGTCCCACCCACTGCATCTGATTGGTGACATGCCAAGAGTAATAACAAATCAACACTGGTGAATAAAATGGAAGAATGTTAAAAAAAAGAAAGAAATACATTTCAACAAAGTTTTGTGTTGATTTCAATTTTACTTAAAATATATATCAGCTCCAAGCATTGTCTATCGGGTCCCTTGATTTACTAATAAATCCCCCTTGAAATCCAAAATGAATCAGTGGGTTTGAATGGCATTCTATATATTTGGGGGAGGACTGCCAAAATGACATTATTTATCAGAACAAGAAACTGTAAAAACAGAAAAATAGAATTATCAGATTTCCAACTTTCAGATAGTCGTTGAATAACTCATCTGTGATGCACAGTTCTGTCAAGAACTTTAACAAAATCTCAGCTTAAAGTCATGATATGTCATTCAAATCTCTTTAATCTACATGTCTCATTTAAAATTTTCAATGAAAATATATTGTTTGCTCTAACCATACTCTGTAAAAATAAAAATAAAACTTCTGCACGTCTAGGTGCAGCCGTGACTCTCGTAGTGACTCAACTGCAACAACAGTCATGCATCAAAATTCAGGAACTTTTTAGCTGACTTGAGATAAACTGCAAGCTGTGTTTACACAAAGTAGATCGGAGACAAATTAAAAATGTCAATAATTAAATATTCATAGCACGTAGAGACACTTTTTTTCCACTATTTGTATAATACCTGTGGGCACTTGGAAAAATGTTGTACATGTAGATTACAGAAGACTACACTTTCTGATTTATGGCATTATAACCGTGTCATTCTGCACAGAAGATTTATTGGAGCTCTTTCTACTTCTAGCCTTCTAGTGCTGTTTCCATAGAGGTGCAGGACTTGGTATTGCAGTGAAAAATGAGCCTACAATGAGTAAAAATGTGACAAGAGCAAAAAAAAATTGTGCAAAAACTGCTTGGGGTTCAGAGGGTTAAGTACATCTGAGCAATATAAAACCAAATGTCATGCTGGTTTTCCAAATCTTACCTGAACAAAATTTAGTGTTGGGTATTAACATGAGGGATGTTAAAATAAATTCTTTCACTACTTGACAGCTTCATGAGGACACTTTATGTCAGTCGGGACTCATCACTGATCGCTTTATAGGACGTACCGTAATTTCTGCTCTTGTAGCATCTAAATGAGGCCTACCTTCTCTTTCCTCTGTCGGCATGCGTCCTCTGCTGAGACCAGGGTTTTGTAGTAGGCGCTGCGCTCTGCTGTGAAGTGTACCTTGGACAGAGCATTTTCTACCAGCGCCACAGACAGATTCACACCCTCAATGTGCAGCCAGCCAATGAAGTTCCCTGCTTTGTCCATGCTCTCCACTTCAACTTCCACCTGGAACACAAGAGCAGAGGAGGGGGGGGGGAGAGAAGAGAAGAGGTTCAGTTAATGTTCTGTATCGAGATGAGGTTAGAGATTCCTTTCCAGCAATGAAGTGGAGGGGGTCCTCTGAGGGGACGCCACTGTTCTTAAATAGACGCATCAATGGAGACCTGTGAGCTTTCTATTGATTTGGTAACACACACACTCTCTCTCTCACACACACACACACACGGAGATCCTGTTTCACTCCTCTGCTGTGGATTTCCCAGTGAGTGGTCTGTGGTCAGTGTGGCAGACATTTTTATCAACATAAAAACCCAGCCGTGACCTCTTGTCTTAATGGATGTTTATGTTTACTTGAATCCTTGACGTTTTCAATTAATCACTACTGTCATCTTTCAATAACGTGTCTATTTGCATGGTAACGGCAGAAATCAGAAAGCCTGCAGAAACAGCGGAGGCTATCAGTGGCTTGAAATTACTGTCGTGTATGCACTTCAACCTTAATTAAGACTCTAAATATCTTCATCCTACTTTTTTTCATAATGTAAATCATTTTCAATTAGTGACAGCCAAGTTGCCACTCCCTTGAGTAAACAAATGAGGGCGCTGAAATAGCTAACCTGCTGACAAAGTAGGAAAGATCTCACAACACTGCCCGTGATGGACTATAACCAAATTCTGCCTATTCAGGCTAATTATCTATTCATTACGTTTTGTTTCATAAGTGATGGACGACCAGGGAAAGAAGGAAGAAAAAAAAATCAATAGATTTTTTTTTTCCTACTCCAAAGCCTAAAGTCAGCGAGAAAGTGAGAGGGCAGGTGTGCTGAAGAGATAGGAAGAAGTCAAGCGATTAAGACTTGGACTGCTTAGCCCTGCAGTCACAAGGGAAATCTGAAGGGAATTAAGTTTGTAAACTGCTCTGCCTTGTTCTCAGCTAAAGTAAAAAGCTTTTATTGCTGAATGCATAATGTGTTCTATTATTGAGCATAAAATTTACAACTTATGCATATAACAGTGACATACATACAGAGGGGTGACAAATTAAGGACAAATCAAGCATAAAGCGTATGTTAATAAGGTGTTGGGCCACCATGTACCACCAGAACGGCTTTAGTGAGCCGTGGCATTGATTCTCCGAGTCTGCTGGAGAGGTGAACACCATTATTTTAAAAGACATTACCTCCTTTTGTGTTTTGAAGATGGTGGGGGAAGAGTGCTGTCTAACATCTTGCTCATAAGTGTGCAATTTGGTTGAGACTGAGTGACTGTGAAGGCCATAACATATGATTTACATCATTTTCAAACTCATCAAACCACTCATGACCCCTCGCACCCTATGGATGGGACACTGTTATCCTAGAGGTTTCACCATAGTTGATCATTCACAACACCTCTGTGTTAATTTGCAGTGACCCTTCCATCAAAAGAGAAAATGGACCTAAATCATGCCAACAAAATGCACCCAAAAGCATAACTGAGCCACCAGATCCCTAATTGTAGGGGTCATAGTTCAGGCTTTTTCTTCAATCTGTCCCTCATCTGTATGTTGATAGTTTCTGGATCCAGTTACACCTTGGATAAAGGCTTTTCATCAACAATCTAGCCAAAAGACACACACTGTAACACTTTTGTGTAACAACACTTGTTTCACCAGCATATCAATGAGGCAAACGCCTCACAGAAACGCCTGTTATCAGTGTTAAATGTCATGCACACAGCCAGTTGTTTTCCATTAAATAATAAAATTATTAAAATTACTATGCTTGTCTTCACCATGTAAAAATGTTTTATATAGAGACTCCATTGAAGAAAAGAGCAGCTAAGACATTGGTCTATCCTTCCAGGTCCTGACCGTGATACAGTCCAAGTTCACTCATACCTCATCCACCTCTGTATAATCTGCTTTTTCTTACTGTGTTCTCTTTTCCTCTCTGCTATCTCAAATACTAACCCCATTTTATCTCTCTTTGTCTCTAAGTGCAGAAGCAGTTACATAACTGGGCTATAAGAGCAGCACTGGTCCTCTGAGCATCCAAATGTCAAATGGGGGAGTGGGCGAGTGCTGGGAAAAAAGAAATAGAACAGAAAGGCTAAAACTAACGTAACTGTTACCAGCTACCATTAACGCAGCGAATGCAAAAATAAAAATAAAACAATGCTGACAACTAAGAGCAACAATCAGAGCTGGGAAAATTTCCAATTTGAAGGGAAAACAGAAACTGGACTAAAAGTTGTCTTCTCTGTTTGAAGAGCAATGATGTCAGGCATCGTTGTTTGAAGTCCAAACAATAAAGTCCATACACAGAAAGCTCCAAAAGCAAAACCTGTTTATTATCACTATGAAGAAAACAAAAATGGGGAGATACAAAGGGAACTCTGGTGGCCTTTATAGAATGCGTGGAAGCCTCTTGGCTCCTCATTTTTAGTCTGATCAGTCCTTTACTTAGCAGGAGATTTCTGACAAATATTCATTAGATTAATAATACCACGGTCTGTGCCACAAAGTCAAAGACGGGGGGAAAAAGACATAGCAGTAAAAGATAGAATGTAATATTTCCACAGGGGAAAGTTATATATTTTAATGTTTTATTGCTGGCTTGTTTTCGTGTTTTATCTTACAACAGAAGAAGTCACATCAACCATGCTGTAATAAGAGACAATGGAGAAAGATGCGTTGTGGGGAGGAAGCTGTTAAAAAATCATGGGCTGTGCAGGGACATGGTCTTCCACCCTTTCAATCATAATAGACAAAATTAGAGTCTATTACTTCCCAGACCACTTATGTGGGAAACTTCATTTACCACATACTGCTAACCTTATGGGAAGAAAAACTAGCCGGCTACTGACAACAGCAAGCTGATGACGACAAGATGACTAAATATCTCTCATCAAGGCCTGGAGGGGTGGCATTACTGCAAACAGCATTAATTATGACAAAAACGGATGCCGAGGAATAACAGTACAATACCAGAATAGTTGCAAAATTATAGGGCCTGATTGATTAGTGGCAAAGTCAACAGGCTAAACACACACATCAACCTGTCAAATACACACCAGAAGGATGTGTTGTGTCCTCCTGTGCAAAGTTGTAGCAACAGCCAAACTACCAGTGGACAATTCAGCTCAATCAATAAATCAATCAATAGAAAATGATGCCAGTAGTTACATGTATCTTCAAGGGCAGACAATGCGACACAAAGACTAAAGTCGAAACCTTGAAAGCATCATTAAATTAAAAAAAAAAAAAGTCTGACATTTCACGGGTAGCAAGAAGAGATGAAAGAGGCTAATAAAGAGGTCCAATGTGAAATTGAAACAGACAAATTAATTTATTGAAAGAGAGCAGAGGCCCAATTTCCCACTGGCAGAAAAACATCAGCTTGCAGAGGTTTAACATTGATGGCAGAGTAACACTGGTGTTAGCACGATATGTGGCACTTAACGCTTAAGATCTAACAAATGGACTGATCACAGCTCATTTATCTAGTGAACCATCACAACGATAATGAGAATGTGTCACTGCCTCGTCTTTATATTTTGCTTTCAGAGTGTTTTTTACTTTTATATTTAACATGCTTTTCTATATACATATTTTTACAGGAGCTAATATTTTACTGTTAAAGAACTGTGTCTGTAAGTGAGGTTACAGCTTTACTGACCATTAGAAAGGATCCAATATTTGGAGATTGGTCAACTTATTATAGGAAGTGGCCCTTTTCCAGACATTTCATGTAATAAATGATTAATGATTAAAATAATCAATAGCTTAGCCTATAATGAAAATGATCCTCATTTCATGATTATTGTAACCAATGAGGAACATAATTCCATCTTTGCGTGAGGAAACAGTGCCACCCTACAGCTGAGGAACTTCATCTGGAGTCTTAATTTCAGAGTGTTACAAATGCACCCCTAGAATTTAAGTTCCTCCTTCCTTCAAAGTAAATAGCTTTGGTCAAAATGTGAGAGGACAGGGGAGGCGGAGTGGAAACTGCTTTGAGTAGAGCCCAGATGGTTCCCAGCGGAGGCCTCCTCCGAGCCAAGATGGCTCCCGCCGGAACACAAATGGGCTCTGGTAATCTCATAAACGCTGGGATTGTGTCGACACAGTGGACGGAAAAGAGAAAAAGCAAAATACGCATACACACAAAGCTATGCACGTGTGTGTGCAGGCACATACACATGTGCAGTCATTCACAAGCACAGAAGACAAAGCCATTTGGTACCATTGAAGTGAAACCTGGCCCAAGGGCATGTTTTAAGACTGCAGCAGATTTAATTCACTTAGCTGTTTGAAAGTGAACAAAAAAATCTAGCAAGACTGCGGTAGGTGACACATCATGTCAGAGCCAAACCCTGCACTAAAAGAAAATGGAGGGAAACAGTAGAGTGGTAATTTAGAAATTGGCAAGCAATGGGATTTCCTTTTATCACCCCTTTCAAACAAAACAAATTTTAATACTTGGAGAGAAAACGCAAATGGATAAATCAGCAAAGGTTATAGTAAACAGGGTGTGTCCATTTAGGATTCTGAGCCATTTTAGAAGCCATTAGGTCCAACCTGGCACACCAGTTAGAAGTCTGATTCAAGCATTGCTTTAAGCACATAATATGATGTGCTATGCATTCTCTCATCACGAAAAGAGAGCTGACGGTGTACTGTGCACAATGCAATGCGCACAGGAGATTAATCTGTCAGTCAGAGCTTTCAATCATTACTGATGGCAGCGCTGCCACAACTTAAATCTGAATTTTAGTGCATGTTCCAATTACCGAGATCACAGTTATCACCTTCGAGATTTAGGTTAGCACATGTCAAAGCACTTTTTGGTCGTAAAAGTTTAAAGGCCAAGGCTTTGATGATGGAAATTTAGCTTTTTTTCAGAGTGTACTCCCGGCTGATAGTGTGTGTAAGATAAAAGTGGGTGAAGGTCTGTGTGTACCGGCTTGTCAAAGAGGGCCCTGCAATGTGCAGATGCAAGCACTGCACACCTGGAAAGCAAACTGGCAGGTGCAGATGTTTGCGAATGTCTTCATTCATTCTCATTAAGCTGCAAGGAGATGACTGCTTTTACAACTACTGTACTCTGGGCTCGCTTGAGTCTCTGTATGTCTGTGTGTATGGGAAAGAAATCTAGAGAAAAAAATCAATACTTCTTGAGTGGCAAGTCATGCATCGTGCCTGTCTGTACCTTTAAATTAAAGCACATGCTTTTTTCCCTCTATATCTTTGTCCTACTATCTGCTTATGTCCCTCATGACCCTGACTCAGAGAAAACAAATACGACAGGCAAATAGAAACAATGTGAAGAGCAGAAAAAAAAGAAAAACGAGTCAGTCCCACCTACAGCCCTCTGCTCATCCAGCAGAATAAGCCATCTATTAAAGTGAGCCTTGGTGAAGATTGAAGGAATGATGCGGAGGTGTGGAGAGTGTGTATACGTCTCTGTATGTGTGCCCTCCTTTTGTGCACAGGAGCAAAAAGATCAAGCCTCCTCTAAGCAATGAGGGATCCTAAGCTCCATATTGAGGTGCAAAGTGGGGAGAAGGGGGAGAAAAAGGGGAGAGCAATCAGATAATCTCTATACCTTAATTCATATTCCTCACCTTCCCTGTTCACTTAAAAAAATCAATGGCTCTGAACACTTAATTCAGAGTCATGAATGTCACATGAAAAGGACAGTTTGTCCTTTTCAATGGGCACATGTGGATTTAAGTAGAGAAGGTGAGCATTGACGGGTCAGCTTCACTGCTCTAAGCCCAGTCTTGTGTGAAGACTCCATTTGCGGGTATGAACAGAACATTCTAACAAAAGTCCATCATCTCTCCACAATGCCCTGCGTTTTGCCTTATATGGATCATTTTTCTACGAGGACACAGAGAGATCCTTTATATCACACATTTGTACCCTCGAGCAAGACGTGCAACCACAACTCTGATCAGATTTCAACAAAAAATCAATATGCCGTGAAGGTGTTGTGTTTGGCGGAGATAATTAATCAGAACTAAATTGCAAACTGAATCAAACTGTCCAGGATGACAGATGAGCAGGGAGCTAAATAATGGACAAGTACCACTAGGTAATAAATACACTATAAGTGTGACAGAGTTGTTTAAAGCCATGACAGCTACGTGAACTTGCTTGGCTCCAAAGGGATCCTGTAATGTGTGTTTGTGCGTGTACAAGAGAGAGCTTGAAATTAGCGTGGATATGCTTTAGGTGTAGTAATATGTGTGAGAAGGTGTGTCTGTTTCAATGGGTGTGTAATTGTTTACACGCCAGAGAGCAGGAGTAACATCTCTGTAGTGTTGTCGTTGTTTTGCAAAATCACTGGCGGTCATTTGGTAGGAAAACACAGGCGACATGCAACAGCTACGACGTGTCGCCCTCTAAAATCATACCACAGTTCATTATCAATAGTGCATGGCCATTACTATGGCCCATAAACTGCTGTTAATGGGACACAGTAGCACAGCAAGGCGAGGAAACAGAGCCATGTGCTGAAACCCTAAAAATAACTATTAGCTACCTGATTATATTATTAGTTTCCTTTTTTTAGAGGTAGATACAATGATGCTTTACAGATAAAGTACTAGCTTTCAGAGGGCCTCTCTTCTTTATCTGAAAGTCTCACATCAGGGGTTACTGAGTATTAAACGGCTAAATCTGTTAGCATGTTACTGTGGTTGAATCAAGAGAGGAAAAGGCCAGTCGATTCTGGCAGAAATCTATAAATATAGATCAACTTTAAAAAAAAAATGCAGAGAGAGAAGAAATGAATGAATTAAACAAACCACTATTGATCCCTTAATGGCATAGATCAGGCAGGGATGTAAATAGTGTGTTAATGGGGCCTGTAATTAAAAAAAAATATCTTCACATGGAGAGAACAGCTGCAGTCGGTGTTAAAGAGAGGTGAACGGACAAACTGAACTGTGTAGGCCTCGAGACAAAACAGGAAATAAGGGTAGGGTAAAAGGGGGCGATCATCAAACGGTGAGGAAATATGTATTCTACTTCTGTTAGTATTGATATCTGCTAATATGAATGGCCTATATAATGTGTGAGCATTTACTGCTGAAAGAAAGTGAGTAATGTCAAATTTAAAACATAATAGCAGGTGAAACAGTTTGTTCCAAGCTAAACACATTCTCTCACACTGGTAAAAACTCAAGAGAATGCAGAATTTTACTCTCTGGCAAGAAGGTTGGCTTTTAGCGCCTTGTCTACACAAAATAAAACAAAAATAAATCCGCTACAGCATCAACAAGACCAAATACACAGGCTTTAGAAGGTTCCCTGACAGCCATCCTAACCCTGCAGGAGGCCTGTGATTGCGGGTTATTGACGATTTTGTTGTGCATCCTCGCAGTACAGATGAAGCTCTGGCACCAACAAATTCCAAAGTAGGTTGATTCATTAACTGTCCACCGACCACCGGGTCAGGACAAACAGTTATTTATCAGATGTTGATTGAGTTAAGCCTGGGGCAGTGGGGGAGGTAAAATATATTTAAAGACGTAGTCCACATTGTTTCCAAGGTGTCAGCCAACATGCTTACAGTATATGCATTAGGGCTGCCACAGCTAAGTTTCAATTGATTATTCTATTTTACAGATTACCTGACAAATATGATTTAATTAGTTTTTTTTGTTGTTTGTTTTATATAAACTGCATTTCATCTAATAATGTATTACAGAAATGACTGCTGGTAAACATGTAGTCTTAATGAGCAGCATTTTAGTTTCTATTTCACACTTCACGTCTGATACCAGAAACTGAAAAATCTGTAAATGAGACCAGCTCTATTTGGAATTAAACTGTAGTTAAATACACTACATGTGAGTACAGAGAAAGAAATGAGCTAACAAGTGTGAAGTGCCTAAATATCGAATAGTCCAAGTGTTTCTCTTCAGGTGTTCATGCAGCGCACTGCTGTGGTACACCACTAAAAATACAGAGTACAAACTTCTTTTATGTTCTGTTCTAATTTTAAGAACATGCATTTTTTTGAACCCTTCAGACTTTTACAAAACACAAGGTTTTGCTGCAGCTGCAATTATCTCAATCTGTAAGTACCCACTGCAGATGACCAATGATTGAAGTAAACTGAAGTTGAAAAAAACATAAATTAATAAAACCGAAACGTGTAATAATGCTAACTACTCACAGCAGTATCGTGATAATAAGGTGTAGGGAGTGAGGATTATGTCAAATGAAAGAGTGAAACTGAAAGAGCTGGTCTGCACAGGTGCAAAAGACAAGTACAACAAATCGGAGGAAATGTTAAAAGAAGAACAAAGCTTTCCATTTCCAGTGTGGTGTAAGGCCAGGATTGGCCTGACCTTGGCAGGATATTGCTGTCCAGAGTGCTCGCAGCAGAGCTCAAGTGTGTCTCAATCGACAGCAAACTAACCAGTGTTCCCGCCAGTCAATCTCCCCAAAATTGAGGAGAAGCAGGTAAGCTTGAATTGGCGGATTCTTAAGACTTTCTATGACTTCACCAGCAGTTGCTACACTTATATTATGTAGCCTGGCTGTTGGAAAGAAACCACGCTTCTATTTAGGGGAAAATCATCCCATTGAAATTAAGTTAAGCATTTCTTTGTCAAAGCTAGTGATCAATTTCAGTGCAGGTTGGTGTTGTCGGCATCGGCGCTATACCATACACCCCAGACAGGAACGTGTTTACGTGTCTGCTTGTGTGTGTCGACTCTCCCAGGGTGATCAATGTGACTCAGGGGGTCCCATGCATCACTGTCAGTGGCGGGCTGCTGTCTGTCGGTGGCAGGGTTGGGAAAAGTCAAACAGCTTCTCAAATGGCCAGGGTCATTAACGGTCAGGCAAACAAGCATGATCCCCACCATTAAACCTGCCTGATGCCCATTAATGAGTTTTTCTTTCATCAGTAGATAATTGATGTTTGCCCTGCATTGCTGTTGTGACAAAACAGGTGAATATAAGGAAGGTGATGGACAAGGTTTAGGGGGGAGAGACAGCAAAGTGGAGAAGAGCAGGCTCGATAAATTCAATATGCTTCACGTTGGGACACAAAAATGATTGTCTGATAGCCTTTTAGAATCTGATGTTATATCCTGTTTGCTCAATGTGTCCAAGGTGAACCGCTAGGACGATGTGAAAAAAAATGGCAAGAGCAGAAACTGATAAAACTTGCCAGTAGCCTCCCTTGCTCAGGGGTGAGGTGTTGACACAGGGTCCATTAGGCCATCTCCAACAAACACAGAAGATAACCTGCGACTGTCACTGCCATTGTTTGCCAGAGTGATCCCTTTGTTGATTTAAAGAGCCCATATTATGCTTTTTGTATTTTTCACATTCCTTGTTGGTACAGCTTTTTGTGCACATAAGAGGTCTGCAAACTTACTAAGCCCAAAGTCCACACCAAAGGGACTTTTTCTCTACCACAGGAAACACTGCTCCTTACCTGCCGGGAACTCCTCAGTTGGAGTCCATGCATTTTCGCTGTAACTTATTGGCATCACCTTGTAACACATTTGCACAACTGTCTAGCAGCTAACTTGGCGCTCCCTCAAATAAGGAATTAGCTTCATAGTGCATCATTATATCCTAACTAAAGCTGTTTCTATGTGGATTAGATCCCTACACGCATATCTGAAGTTCAAGTATGGAGCCAACATTTTGTCGAGCCACCTGACCAATCAGCGCAGACTGGACTTTTCATTAGGGGGGCTTCGAGAAAAACAATGTGTTTTTGGAATATGTAAGCATGAAACACATGCAAAATAAAACATAAACAAAAACAAAAATAAAATTATGCACTTGCAAATGTGCACAGTATGGCCTCCTTAAAGATTATTACATTGCAAACCAAAGTATTATAAATGTAGTGGGTGAAGTGCTGGGTCTTTTCATTTCTACTTTATTTCAGAGTTTTATAAGCCCTGTCAGTATAAACAATATCAAAACCCAGCATGCGTTTCATAAACAATGTACACTGTCCTATTGCCCTTGCCATGCTTATTAGATTTTAATGCATACAATGCAGATGACTCTACATGGCCTGTATTCAGGAGCACACAGCGTTGGATTTCTTCTTTAATGAGCCGCTCAGTGGTCTCTACAGTTGTTAGGAATCATCATCTGTCTGTCTGACCTCAGAAATTTCAAAAAATCAGTGAAAAAAAATGTATTCAAGTCAGAGTTTTTGTCAGTTCCACAGTCTAAGCCACTGGCAGCACTGAGGAAAAGTATTGGAGTTAAACATAGGGAGAGCAGTTTTTCAGATGAGGGCTCTGACAGACTTCTAAAGCCTTCACAGAAAATGAGTCAGAGCAAAGATGGAGAGAGAGAAAGCAGAGGTCAACAGTGAGTCAATCAGAGCAGAATCTGCTGTTGTCCTCTGTGAATGACCTACCGCAGACTACCACACTAAAGCAATAAATTATGGAGATCTCCTGCTGGGGGGTTTCAACTGACTGCACTCGGCATTTTAAGTGGAATGTTGTCTAAACAAATTTGTCCTTTTACTAGTGACATCAGATGTGAAACATCTGAATGAATTTGCTTGCTTTTTTTTTCTGGCAGCTGTTTTTAAGATGTAGGGAATCTATCCACTAGACTCAGCGAGTGAACTCAGCCATTATACTCAAATACTGAAGCCTGCATTTTTGTAGCACTGATCAGACACTGTGGTACCCCGATAAAAAGAATGCATGAATGAGGTCACGCTAATTCGTGTTAAAGGAAAAGGACTAGTTGGAACCTGAAGGCCCTTGTGATGCTCAGTGACCTTTGTAATCTTACTTCTGTCATTTTGCCCTCAAAGCTACTACATGTGTCACAATCAGACACCATAGGAGTCATGGTGTTGCGGTGTTTGACAAGTCCCGAAACAGTAAAATGGTCAGGAATACTGAGTGCCACAAGGCCTCTAGCAATGTAATGATGACCAACAAAATTCAACACCAGTCTGTTTCTCGCTGTTTGGCTCTACAGATCAATAGTGTTGTCAGGGTGGTTGATCCCTCTGCTAACACTCCACCTTACTACAGCCTCCCATTGGAGTCCATTACCTGGATTCCCCCCAGTCCTGTGATCTTCCATTAAATGAATGCTATTTATACATGCATCTATGGTTAAGGAGGTTTAATGGGGGAAGGGTTACGAAGGACACCTCATAAAATCAACTGTTTCAGAGAAGGTTTGAAAATAAAAAGGAAAATCTGCAAGAGTCAGCGAACCTAACCATGCCAAACCTGTAGTTAAATTAGTTTATGGATCCTTTGTTACCCAGATGAAAGAATAGCACAGTGCTCACACAGTACAAGACAGATCTCAGCAAAGCGAGCCTCCGCATTGGGCCTTAACAGCCTGGTTATTAAAATCAATAACAGCAATAACTACAATCCATCTCATTTTTAAGAGAGGGGCAACATGGCATGCCGGTCGATGAATATTGAGCTACATTTGTAATATTACTAATATCATATAATTCCCCTTAACTGGGTGATGCAATGGTGCAGGTGGGAAAACACAAATTGAACTGGGCTGCAAGGTATCGAATGGTTGTTGAAAGCATATGTCACACAGCCGGGTAAAAGATATTACTTCGGAACAATTTTTGTTTTTTGTCAACAGAATCACACGACTTAGCTACCACAGATCTGAATGGATACAAAAGGGTGGGAAACGGCAGCTGGGTGGATATTGTAATTTGATTTTTAAACATTTTTCACCTAGCCCCCAGAGGTACATTGTGTTCTGGGTTGCAGCACTCAGCATCTGAAAGCTCTAGGGTACTGGAAACCCGTGAGAGGTAAGAGTCCAAATCTTCAAATCGTTGCCTAAAGCAATGAAAGCTTGGTGGGAGCAGTCAAGGCACATTAAGCACATTTAGGGGTGGTCAAAATGATTGGAGAGGGCATTAAGCCACATTACCTCCCAAAATGACAGCCTTGCTTTACAGCGGATCCATTTACACATATACCTTGGAGTGCATAGCCAATGAAGTATGGCAATTCTTTTGCAATCAATAATGAGAACAGCAACAAAGACATGAGGGAAGCCAAAGAAACAATGACGTGTTTTTACCGCCAAGTCTGAAGGCTGGTTGAATGGAAGATCACACATTCCCTGAGAGAAAGAGATTGCCAAACCCTGCTGGCGAGTTTGTAAGGCATGTTATCTTAAATAATAAAATAAAATTAACAAAATTCCACTGTTTATCTGAGACAAATACTATATTTAAAAAAAAAAAAAAAAAACAGTCTTCAGGTTTTCAACATCGGTGTTCTATTGGCAGAATGATCCAAATCTAAGCTTAACATCATGATATTTCATTAAATGCACTTTTATTCTACCTGTCACAATTAAAACTTCACCAAAAAAATGTAACCATGTAGCGTAACCACATTTTGTAAAAAAACAAACAAAACAAAACAAAACAAAAAAAAAAACAACATACTCTAGACCCCTCAGCACAACCATGACTCAGCTGCAACAGTTATATGATAAAAATTCATGGACTTTTCAGCAGATTTGCAGGCTGTTTCAATTTCTGTAAAATAAATGAAGAAACTGAAGCTTTCTATTTTCTTTTTTAGGATTCATGGCATTTTAACTTTGTTACATGGCATAGAAAAGATTCTTGAGTTCTCTCTATTTCTAGCCATGCGTGTTACATGTGATTACTGTGGTGGGCTAGTCCTTGGGTAACCATCTCTTGTAGAAATAAAATTTAAGCCATTTTTAATTTACTATACAATGTTTTTAAATGTCTTTTAGAACAGATATTTTTTTCACAATGGTAGAGTTCATTTTTTGTGATAAAAAAAATAGCTGTCTTTCTTGAATTGCATGTTTGAAGTTTTCCCACTGAATTATACAAATAATTGGTGCCTCACTTGACTTTGTGAAAAAAAAGTCACAGGGAAACAGAAATATTCTTCATTTAAGTTTTCAACTTTTCAACAGGAGTTGTTTCCTTTTGAGAGTGTGGTTATCAATGGCTACAAGCAGCCATTTCTACAGGGGAAGGAAAAAATACTGAAAATATTGTCTATACTGTCTGGATTGATCAAAACAATGTAATTCATGAGGCAGATAAATCAACAACAACACTCAAAGAATCCTGTTAACCTTTCCCAGTCAAATGCATGAAAATGGGTGGCGAGACACATGTAAAAATAGATGACATGAATATTTACCTTTTGGCCTTATGAAACCTCCCGACAGTGATATTCACCACATGAGCAGCTGTTTCCTCACTCCACTTGCTGTGGTTTTATGAATTGATTACAGATTGGATAATGAAATTTTAAATATTTACGATTCTGTGGCTGCAATGACCCAACTATGATTTTGTGCATTGATTGCTCTATGTAGTGGAAAACAGTGATTCCTTACTGGACATAGTGTATTGAGAGATGTAGCTGATGAGAGGATTAAGGGAGTTGGACAAAACCCAGATACAGTGCTGTCAAAGACAGGAGAATAAAAAGTGCAGACTGAGAGCATCAGAAACTGGATTATTCTAAATAGATTTCTTTATTCAACAGGGAATGTTCCCAAGAGAGGGTGCAACACAGCCACTGACAGACAGGAATTGTGATATGGCTTCGTTCATTATTTACGACTGGCCTACAGTACCTACTCAGATTTCCACTTACTTCAAGAGAAATTCAATTTACAAGTAATACCTGAACAATGGAATTCAATCTATGGAGGAATAATTTTTTGTAAAAACTGATTGAAAAATTCAAAGAAGTCAAAATGAGACAAAGTAATACTGCAGATAAGAAGGAAAACAGTTCCATAGCATAGTGACAAACATTTCTACACCTGCTGGCATTGTGGCAACGTTATTAGGAACCAGTGACCTCGAGGGGAAGCGATGGCGAGTGAAAGAGAGAAGGGGCACGGGACAATCATGGCCAGGCCATCATCATTTGTCTCGACCTCCTTTTCTATCCTCTTTCACCGGTTGACATGGCAAATGGCATAGTCAGCCTGTGTCACTCAAAAAGCCATTTCTGTCCTCCCGGACCCTGCCAGTGGTGACACAATGCGAGGACGAGGGAGAGAAAAAAAGGGGGAGGAAAAGAACCGGCAGAGGCATTTTTCAGCGTGGCTTTGTGTCAATTTCTGTGTGCTCGTCAAAACCAGAGGCTGGGCCTGTTGCAAGGCTGGTTGGAGAGATGCTAGGCAGAGGTTGAAGTTGGAGTGTGAGAAAAGTGGTGGAGACGAGCTACTGAAGAGGTGCTCCATGTTGCTATAAACTAGTGGTACAGTAAAGAGTTGACATTACTGGCTGGAGGCTGCCAGGAGAGCGATAGAAGGAAGACATTTATGCTCTATCCAACTATCTAGTTATACATTTAATTCCTAAAGGGCTGATGTAAAGGAACAGATCCAGTTTTAAGTGGAAAATGATATACACACCGGTGGCATGGCAACTATGAAGGACATGGAGATCATATTATAGCCAGCAAAAAATGAATCTTTCACGCCAATGGGTAGTCAGAGATCACATAATAAATGATGTGACCCCATACAGTGGCATAGAGGGTAAAAACCTCTTGAGACAAATCACTGTATAATCATTCTTCAGTTTTGGCAATCCAATTCAACCTCGTCGCACGTTCAATCACATAAATGGCAAGTGACGATCAACAAATGAGATAGGGGATCGAGGTGGCGGGTGTGTGATTGTGTGTGTGACAGATAGGAGAGGGGGCCTGATTGAATCATGCCTATTTAGGAGCCATGCAGTCCGTCTGTTGCTGGACTGCAAACGATGATTTATTGGCAAATATGATTTGTCTTGAGTTTTTTTTTTGTGTTCTTCTGCTGTGCTTTTTAAACCAGTCTGACTGCCCACGGTAGTTTATCCAAACAGTGTGTTTCAAATAAATGAGATTACAGTCATCATTGCAAGTGTGCTTAGCTGGCACACCCACCTTTATGGAAGTGATACCACAAAACACAGCTCTATTACAATGAAAGGTTAGGTAGGCGGGTGTTATCATCTCCTGCTTGTAAATGTCCTCATCTTGGCCAAGTGCATTTAGCAATGAATATTTGGCGCATAGTAAGAGAGGCACAGATATTTGGACAATATTGCACTAGTAAGTGGGATACTGACCTTTTAAGGTGAAGGTTCTTTTTTTATTCCCCTTTTTTGGCTTTAGCTTTAACTGCATTGTAGGCCCGGAGATGCTGATGCTTTGATTACTTACAGCAAACCATTTATAACTGATCCCTCTCCTGAAGCAACCCCGTCTCCAAATATTGTGTTCTTCTACCATTACAGTGAAATCTTAGTTATGTTTTAAAGGAAATGTTTGTGACACAAATAACAAATGATTTTTTAATCGACATATCTTTGCCATTTATTGTATTGATTTACTGTCACTCCATTTCAGTCAGCCGATCACATTTTAAATGGGGCCGGATTCATCACCCTGGTAACTCAGAAAATTGAGGAGCAGCTTCAAACATGTGCAAAATGGTCAGATTTCCACCCAGTTCCATAACCTTTGGAATTTTTGTGTCTACACTCAACCAAGCTTCTCGCAGGTAGTTACTGCTGTGAAAATGTCAACCAAAATCCAAACACTGTTTGGCTAAAAAAATTGTCAAACAGTGAGTGACCACCAAAAGTAAATGACAAGTGGTAACGAAACTTTAGTTTAAAAATAATGATCCCACATTGAGCGCAGACCCCAGCCTCCAGGGTGGAAGCTGACTCTGTTGCATTGAAAGTGGGAGTCTTTTTTACTACCAAGCTGTCTTACGTTTTGGGTAGAATAAAGTTAACCTGTACGGGAACCTAATTTTTGGCTGTCTGAACATACATCTTATGATGCTAGTGGAGTATGTTCAGACAGCCTGTCTCCCAAAAATCAGGTTCTGGTACAGGTTAACATGCGATGCATTTATTCGACATTTGAAGCCAACTATGTCAACAGAAGGACAGCTATGATTCACGTCGTTAATATTAAAACAAGCCTTCCACCCACGACAACGTTTCCAACTTCACACGAGTTGGTTACCATTTTTCACTGTGACTGTGCTCACTTTATCCCTTTCTGTGTTTTTTGTCTCGCCATTTCGGGAAAAGGAAAAGAAGAAAAAAATTTCTCAGTGTCAAAAACAAGACAGGGCCTCTAACACCTCCATAATGAGGAGGCAAGGGAGTGAAATGGAGCTAACATTTGTGGAATATGATTGAGCGCAACCACGAGTCGAAAAGCTAAGGACGGGAGGAAGAAGACAGAGAAAACCCGTCAAATGACAAAAAGTGTCGAAGGCGCTACGTTTTTTTGTTGTTCCTCCGCCTCGTTCTGCCTCACAAGACTGCGGAAACACGGATGCTGCTAATCAGCACCACCTTCAAGATGACACACTCTGACGAGATAATGAGCACAGAGACGGAAGACGCAGGAGAAGCAATGAAAGAAAAAGTTTAGCGTTTATCACACAACAGGGTGGAGGTGGCTTGACCTAAAATATATATCAAGGTACAATTTAAACTGCAGACAGTAACGATCTAATTTTTTGACATGGCTTAAATTATTTTAATATGCCCCTTCCACAGCTGTTTTTCTTTGCATAAGGAGGGCGATGAGTCAGCCGTGAATCAGCCAGCGATGTCAGTATTGCATTTATTTATTTTTCCTTTTTACTGCATCTCTAGGGCTAAAGCTTGTGTCAGAGCCGCAACACTCTCTTAACCATTCCTTTCACTTGTAGACAAACCATGCAGGATTATGAAGCGTGTGCACAAAAAGGCCACAGCTCATTCACAGCTCGATACAATATAATACAAGTACAACAAGCAGGAGGCCCGAGTCATTCACGAGGTGACACGAACAAAAGGGCATTAAACACGTCCTGAAGCCAAATGATGCTACAAGACAATACTGCTGAGGATTTCTTAGAGTTTGAAGAAGGCTGTTAGAATTCTGTGCTGTATAAATCTGGGTAAACAACTGTCACTATGGTTACCCAGGATCTTGTGTATCACATCAACTGGGAAATGGGGGTTTTTATCTGATCACACTGAGTGTCCATTTGAGTACAGAATAAATTACAGGATAATGCAATCACAAAGCCGATATTGGGAAGACAGTCAAGCACTTGTACTCATGAAAGCACATGCAAATGATTGAACACAGACATGGATGTGTGAGAAATTAGCACACGCAATGTGTCGCATAAAATCTCTTTAACATACAGACACAGTAGAATGCAAACAGCATATGATCGTGTACTTGATACATTTGGCTTCAAATGCACTATTTCTCCACAGAAGTGCTTTTAACACCACCAGGTGTGCAACATGACAATTGTGCTTCCAAATGGGATGGATAACACTTGATTCAAAACAGACAGCAGCACACAGACACTTCAAATTCAATTTTAACAACACGGCCGCAGGCAAAAGCAGACACCTACCGCTCCACTGTATCACGGAGTCACAAGCTACAACAATCTGGTGGCTCAACACTCATGCAGCCCAGATTTACTGCTTGAATACCCACCTTTTAAGACATAAAAACCCTCTGCCCATAGGCTGTCGTCTCACGGTATTTCCACTGAAACGTGTAAGTGGTGAGCTCAACTGTTTTCTTCAAAAAAGTTCAAACCGGTGTGTCTCAGTGGATTCACCAATTTTCAGTCATTTATTGCTGTGTACAGCTGAGCAACAAACAAATGGACGGCAGAAAAATGATGGGCAACGAAACAAAAAACAAATGGCAGCCCTTAAAGTAGAGTGTCTAAATCGCTAAGTCAGCAAAGCAATCTCCAAGGTTAAAAAAAAAAAATGTGCGTATTAAAATGCACATGCAAGCACTCACACTACTTTGGCTACTTACAACACATTTGAGTTGATGTTTTACAGTGAATAGAGAGCAGAGCAAAACATCAAACACCTGTATCTAACCAGAGCTATGACATGGGCAGCGAACACAGCGAAAGCACTGAGGCAAAGCAGAAATTATGTCTTTCATAATAACAATCCAGTTGTTATTACCTGTGAAATGTCCTCATTTGACTGGTTAACAGTTTCATTTTCATTTTTTTTTTGGCTCAGAGGCTCCATCAATTCAAAACCAGAGTGCTGTTACAAAAATGGAAACTTTACTGGCTGTATACCAAAAGTATTATTTTTATCTGCGCAACACTGCAGCAATTACAATCAGTACTTTTTGTCAGAATCAACTCTCTCTGAACCTAAATTTGGTTCTCTCCTTGGGCACTGCTGTACAGTCACTTTGAAATAAACAAATATGCAAACAAACCAATGAAATAAAGCAATAGGTTTCAAGTCAAAAACATAATTTTCAGCAGGATGTCAAACATGGAGAGGCAGGAAAATGAAATCAATGTCTGCCTTGGGAAATTACCACTGTTCATCCATGTGTCAAGCCAGTCCTGTGTGTGCTGTGTGGTGTTGGTGGGGGAGGGATAACTGGGCCACACACCAATAAACACAACTAGGGTGCTAGTGACCTAGACTGATGCTATCAGTCAGAGAACTGACAGAGCAGAGAGAGCGGGAGAAAGAGCACTAGTAGGCAGTGGCCTGTGTACAACATGGATCTATAAAATATCTACCAGCAAATGACGACACAATCACACGGAACAAAAGCAGCATATAATGTTGATAGATGGGGTGCACTTTTTGTTGCTAATTATAAAGATGACGGTTTTAATTGCGTTGTGAAAAAGCGATGGCATTTCACTGTGTGTGCTTAAAAAGTTAAAGACCCCTGTAGTTGAGGAGCTTCACACTTCACTTAGCCTTCTTCCCCTGATGTCATGCAAAATTCAAACTTTTCATTGCATTAACTAGCCACAGACGCATGCAAAGGTTGAACATATGTGACAGTGTAGAGGTGTTTTCTTATACAGGGCTCAGAGAATTTGTCATTGAGACAGTGAGTGGCAGCAATGGATCAATCTCATAGTCAAGCTTTTGTTAACACACTGACTCTGTCACAAGAAAAGCAGCATCTATATGCAGGCACTTAAAATCCTCCTATCCCGTAAACTGTTTTTATCATAAACTTGTATTTGCCAGTAAACACACACAAGCGGGTCAGCACACCGCTGGGAACGCAGGGTATTAAAACTGCAGTCGATTGACTCTTTTTTAGCGTTCAGCTCAGCAAAAGTAGGCAAAAAGTGCTAGCGCCCAAGCAAATCACGCCTGTTCCATGCTGTGCGGATGTGCCAGTAAACATTGCATAGTCGTCATCAGATTCAAAACTATGGAAACACGCTGCACATGCATCGCCACACATGCATGTCATGTCAGCCGGATGTCTGCTGTCTACCAGTCACTAATTTCCTTCCCTACCCCTGCTCAGGGCAAGCCAGCCACACCAGTTTTAATCCCCCAAAGCTATGCAGAAGTGCTAACATGCGAAAAGGGATTAAAGGCAAAATAAGGCTGCGTGTGCATGTGTCTCAAATATGCCTGCATTGGCAAGATTTCATACAACGGCTAGATGTAGAAGAAAATCGCTTTCATGCAAGCAGGCTGTGGGAATTTGGTCAGGATTGTTCATTTATTCCATTCCCTGTGTTTCCAAGTTGTTTGTATTTTATATTTTACATCATTTCCACGGCTTTATACTGAACTGTTGAAGAACTGTCGACCACGTGGGTATTAGAGTAACAATTATCATTCATTTTAAAACAAAAGCTGCTAGAACCACACCAGTCATTACTGCCACCAACATCTCCTCTCATGCGGTCATCTATATAAACACATGTTGACACATGTAGCACTATTTTGGAGAACTCAATCGACATCCTACCCTCAGCTCTCCTTAGTGACTGGAAGTGGACTGTGTGGGAGGACCTGTTCTGATAGAATGGGCTGTTGTGTTATTGACTTCAATTTAGAAAGTGCTGCCTGCTGCTTTTTCCCCCCTCCTTTCATAGCCGAGGCCCTGCTGGTCCCGAGCCGCAGCCTACACTCCGGGGGAAATCCCTGATTGCACTGCTACAGAAACACATTTAAGCAAGGTCGCAGGGCCTAGAGCGAAGTCAGGGTGGGGTGTGTGGGTACAGTGTGTGTTGAGGGGGTCCTTTTTCCTTTCAATCCTTCTGTGCTCTTTCCTCCATCCCAACCGTATGCTTTTTCTCGCATTACTTCCCTCCACTTTCCATGGCCATTTTGCAATAAAGTCAACAACCACTCAGGTGTCTGTTCCTCACCCTTCAGTCTTCCCTCTCTTGCATTGTCTCCTACCTGCTTCGGTGAACACCTGCTGAAGTTATTGTATTGTCGGAGGCAGCAGGTTCATTGACACCAAACATTTGACGCTGTGCTGGTTGCACTCATAGATTAGACACACTTAGCTTGGCTTCTCAAATCCCCAGTACGGGAAAGAGATGGAGGCGAAAAACAGAGGATATTACACAGGAAAAATAACTGGCTGGCAGGTGAGTAGTCACACACAAAATTCATCTCCTATACACACACACTCATACAAATGTCCTGCAGTAAATACAAATGGAATTCTTATGTCACAACAATGACCACTGACAAGTCCAGGCTTATGCCACAGGAGTTTAAAAATGAATTTCGAGATCCATTGCATCACACACATGAGGAGAAAGTTCAGATATTCTCTCAGACATGCACACACAGCAAGCTCTGAAAATTAATGGCACATCACAGACACCACAGGATATTATGAAGATTATTGTTCCAGAGGGAGCAGTCAGGCAGCAGCGCACCATCTCACGTGATCTCATGGGGCAGCAGGTGTCAACAAAATAGATACTTTGGTGAGACAACTTGCTGTGACGCTAATAATATTTTGTAGTGCAAAAAAAGCAAAGAAAAAACTAAAGGCTAAACAAGTCTGGATGAGAAAATTAGTAAACATACACGAGCTTAAAATTGTGAAATAGATATTTTTAAAAATCACCAAAAATAAATGGTTTGCATTAACCACATTTTGTTAAAAAAAAAAAAAAAAAGAAAACTTCTCACTGAGTTGCAACAAACAGCTGGGAGACAAAAACTCTGCAACTTTTAGACTGAACTGCAGGCTGTTTTCACAGGATAGATAGGAGATATGACAGGGAATATCTGGAGTATTTAAAGTCACCATTTTTTCCCCTTTTTCCAGTATTGGTAAAACTTGTGGGCATTTGGAAAAATATTGCACATGTTGATTCAACTTTCCTGTCTTCTTTCATGTTCATTTATCTTTTTTTTAATAGAGGTGCAACTGGGGTAAATCAGCCCGAAACTCCTGCAGTATGAGCACAGCCTAAAGTATACTTGAGCAGTGTGCGATTCTTGTTATTAATCTCCCATTGGGGATCAGATAGTTCATTGGAACATAGATAAAGTAAACAGGAATGAAATCCAAACGAAGCTTATTCCCTATCTCTCATCTGCTTTCCAACATTGAAAAGTCACCGGAAAGCAGTTTTGAATATTGTGTAGCGTCTGTGCCAAGATACCTGGAACAAGGCAAATTACACAGCATGATAAATAAAAAGGCTTACAAACACAGAAACATGGAACTGGAAATGATTTATTGGCATGCACAAACACAGCCCCTTTCTGTTGGACAGTGCTGCCATAATCCGGGTGTGGCCAGGTGGATCTGACGGAAATTAAAAGCTTTTTTTTTCTCCTTTCTTTTCTTCCATCTTTCTGGGTCTGTGCTGTGACAGTCCTCAGAATGGCTAATCCTTCTTTACATGAAGCTTGATGGGGATTCTGGGATTAGCAGTTTCAAAGACGAAACATGCTAAACACGGTGGCTGTTGTTTGGGAGAGGTGAATATTTTACGGCCAGTGGCATCAAAGTTGGAGAGGAGAGAAAGGTGACCACTTTGAGAATTACAAATGATCTTAAGGGAGCTAAAGTCAATTTATCACCTTGGAGATGGCATTACGGTCATCTGCAAGAAGAGGTTTTATATCAATATCTGGAGAGATCAAAGATGTTACAAGGGGCAGACTTGCCACTTAATTAATCCTGAACAGAAATCTATCAGAGAATTCCGTAACATCAAAGATGGCGGTTGTACTGCACATGCCCCACCCCTAACGCAAAAAAGCCAAATGTCACCTTTGTAACACCCGAACTAGGGAAAATCCATCCAATCATGTTGTTGCACACACTCGGGCATGGCGGTGTGAAGATGATAGATAGTACTAGTAGCAGAGAGAGTAATAGTAGTAGAAGAATAACTTTTAACATGTTTTAGGGACAAAGTCACCAAACTTTGTAAAATGTTTTATCAAGTTTGACCAATGATTCTACATATGCAGATTGTATGTCCCAAACACCTCTGAAGTTGCAGTTAAGACTTTTTCGCCTTTCATTTACAGAGGGACCTGGTCTGAAATGTGTGGCAAGACTCATCTACAAGGACTTTGGGGAGATATGTACCTTTAGAGATAAATCTAAGAGCTTTTGGCAGTGCAACATGTTTAGTCCAGTTACATTTAGCAGTAGACTTTTCTGACCAAGACGAAGAATTTGCTTAAATGCACAGTTAGTGACTGGTACAATTCACATTTTATCCAACAGAAATAATTAAGTGAACAGAGACAAGTAGACGTAATGCAAAAGTGCAACACAGGAGCATATACTGCTGCAGAGTAGCATCTCACTAGTTAGGGATTCTGTTTTGACCCATCCAAGGACATGGACGCAAATGGAGTAGAGGGAGAGGCCGATCTGAATGAAGACGGCATCTTTGCTCCCAAGGAGCTGAAAGTCCAGAAGATTTAGCTGCTCTCTCTGCAGTGAATTACTATGTTTTTACCTTCACATTGCTCAGAGAAAGAGACATCAATTTCCTACACCTGGCAGTTGGCAAGGCAACATTGTGATGAACGCACATACAGGGATGCTCCATGAATCCTAATGGGGCCAGCTGACTAATGACATGGCTGGGGCAAGGCATGGAGAGCATTGGCATATGGTGAGAAAAATATGAGAAAGAAAGGCAATTATATCAAATAAGACTCTACACAAAGTGTTAATTAGAACTGCATTATAGAAGTATTTTTAAACACCACTTAACTGAAAACGCCATTCCTAATCAGTGTGTCAAGTAATTGCGACATAAAAGGAAAAACTCCACATTCACAAGGCTCAACACTTCTATTTCCAAATGTGCACGAGGCATCTCCTCCTATCTAGCTATCTTGGCTCATGCAGATTGGGTTAACAGTGCTAACCCAACAATATCTTTCTTCTGCTTCCAGCTAACACAGCGCTAGGGCTAATCCCTGCTCTGGCAGCCAGTATGAACACAGCTCACCATAATGAAGCCCATTAGTCTGGAGACAATGGCTGCTAGCGAAGCTCAAACGCTGAATAACACAGGATGAGGGACAGAAAAAATAGGAGCAAAAATGCTCATCTTTTACTGTGTGCCTTCGGTTGCCATGACCTGATATTGCCCTCATCTAAGAGCACACAGTCTATCACACACGCGTACACAGCGAAACCTGAATGAGCAAACACAATTAACTCGAGACGGGCCTGCAAATACTAGACTAGAAGAACACTGTAGGATGTAGCAATTTAAAGTAGGAGAGTGAGGGCAAGAGAAGGCAGCAGATGACAGAGAAAGCAAGAAACAAAGAAAGAAATGGAAACGGCACAAGAGGAGCAAAAGGAAAAGAGGAGGAAAGAAAAAATGAGAAAGAAGGAAAAAGAAGAATCAGGACAAGAACAAAAGCAGCATAAAAAAATGCAAAGAGACCAAGAGAGGGAGGGGAAGAAAGACGAAAGAGGACAAGTTGAGAGTATGGGAGACAGCGAGGAAAACACAAACATAGCAAATGTATGACACAAGGACTGAAAGATTAATGGCATAGCAAATAGTCAGTTAACCCTCTGAACCCCAAAACCTGCCGACAGGTTTGACAGGCATGTTATCTCTAAAGAAAAATCACCAAAATGGCACCATTTATCAGAACTAGAAACTAAAAAGACAAAGAATCATCACATTTTTCCCAATGGTCCTAGAACTCATCATCATGTGTATTCATCATAAATCATTTGTACTTCCCAGAATCTGCAAAAAACATAAAAACATGAGGCCATTAGCCACTGACATGCAATGAACAGTGACATGACAAAAATGTAGGGATTTTTTTTTTAGCGATAGTATGTATAGTCAGTTTTTGATAACATCTGTGGCACTTGTAAGAATGTTGTACATGCTAATTCTAGCTTTATTCAGATTTTGTAAAGAAAAAAACAAGAAATTTGACTGTTTTTTCCTTTTAATATTATTTAGGGCATTATAACTACATCCTAGTGCACTGGAGGTTTTTTTTTTTTGATGATTTATGGCAAAATAACATTAATTTTCTGCACAAATGACATTGTTGAGCTCTCTCTACTTCTAGTCATGGTTGTTCCGTTTCCATAGAGGTGCAGGTTTTTATACTGCAGTGAAAATGAACCTATGGTGAACAAAATCATGAAAATGCTTGAGGTTTAGAGCTTTGTTGTGAAGTCAAAGTTTAACTAAACTAACCTGAAAGCCCTGCCTGAATTATTCAACAGAAAAATGTCACCCAACTATATTACATGAAAATGTAACACAGTGATCAATTTGGGATACTGCTGACTGAAAGGTCTCCATATTAGTACCGAGTAGAGGCTACACAAGGTCAGTGGAAGTAAACTAGCGAGACAGAGCAGGTATCAGGATGAAACAACTCATCCAACCTGGCCAGATGGAAGCCACTAATATACCCTATTGCCTATTATAATCTCTTGATACGCTTGGCATATGATTGGTGTGTGTATCTGTGTGTGTATGTGTGATGAGATAAAAATGATAAACAGAAAAAAATCCCTACCAAGCAGTTTAAGCCGTTACTGGGACACTGATAGCAGTGTGTCTGTGCAGTGTGTGTGTGTGTGTGCTACACATAATCTCTAGCAAAATTAATTCCTGGAAATTGAAATGAAAATGGGAAAGGAGCCGTCTAGTAGCCGGCCCTTTACCTCAAGGTCAGCATCATAGAGTTTGAGGTGTCTGTGGGAGTTGGTGTGTGTACGCATGTTTTAAGCACATGACTGTGGCCTTGAAAAATTGGTTTGAGACAACATTGTGCCAGAGTGGACACTGGTATGAAATAGACCACTGAGACATTACTGGATACTTAGAGGACACACACACACACACACACACACATGAATGCATAAAATTTGTAATAGCTCTCAAAGCACGAGACAAGCCCAAAAATAGTGTGCCTCTTCTCTCCTTGAGAAAATTTCTGTCTCTGTCTCTCTGACAAACACATACAGAAAACCATATGTGGATCACCGAGGGGCCCGGACTGCAAACCCTTGATCCTGGCAATAGCAGAGGCAATGACATTATCATTAGATCTATCATTCCACTGTACGTTCCTCTAATCTGATTGTCATTGCTGCTATACCATACTGCAGGTCATTCATCCAAATGGAACCACTGACTCGCACACACACATGCTAACAGACACAGGCTGCTGACCTACATTGTGACTGGCCGCAGCCCAGATTTGCCAGCACTCACCCCAGGGGATAGGTTCTGATTGCATATACCCCTTGAATATGCAGGCGGACAGGCCAACATAAAAGTAGGTCGTGCAGCACCCCCAAACTACACACGGTGCCCTCCTGGCCTGGTGCAGGGGTCGCTCCATGGAGCCTTCGGTGAGGCAGCGAGGGCAGGGGTCGCACAGCAGGCGAATGTGGTTGGCATGACAGCATGAAGGTCCCACGTATCTGACAGCTCATCAAGCAGTCATCATTCAGCAAGACCTGAAGGTAAGGCCTGACAACACTCTTCTTGTCAACATAGTTTATGTTAAACTGTGAACATATGGGACCACTGTTTGACTTGGGTGTTGGCTGCTATCCACCATGGATACACTGGCATAACCTAAACTGTAAAAGACACTCCAAATTAAACAGTTTAGTTAGGTCTGCAATTTGAGCATCAGCGTGAACCACCATTTTACAACTGACTTTAAATTCCAGTACATTGATAACTAAAAAAAAAAGGCTACTAGTTTGAAGAACCCTTTTCTGATTCACCTCCTTCCAACCATATATAAACATAAACACACTCTCAACCTGGGAAAACCTTTTTGATCATAGCGTTTGACTGACTATCAAGCCATCTTGGCCATTCCAGGCCAGGATCAAACTATAACGCAAAGGGCTGACCATTTTTACTCAGTGGAGCATTACAGAGGTTGGCAGGCCATGACCCAGGCTCCATCAGTAGGAAGAAAGCAGAGTGTCCACCAAAACACAACAACAGAGTGAGAGTAGAAAAGACAGCAGAGAGAGAAATGGATGGGATGAGGGCCAAGAGCAGAGAGCTGCCCTCACAGCGCTGGTCATGTTACAGGTCAGTGGATGATTTTGGTTAGATAGTAGTCTTGGATGGGCTGTGCTGGGTGGGTGAAACTCAACCCAAACCCATTCTGGGTCACTTGTTCATCAAATGGTGGCACACCACACCTACAGAACAGTGCACAGGTAGCACCTGACACAAACACAGTGGTGCTAGCGTGCACACTACACAGAATCAGATTTCTGTTTGCAATAACCATGCAGATAATGATAATAAAAGTCTTCATGTGCTGCTGTTGTTTTGAGAAGCGCATTTGCCACACACTCTGCATATGAATTACAACCTGTTTTTGCATAAATGTATGTGCATAATTTCATGTTATCATTTGCTCAGAGAATGCACTGAAGAAGCTGCAGTACACCTTTGATATCACTCTCCACGTGGCTGCGACGCTTCGGAATCCCTGTGGAAAGAAAAAGGAAGGAAATAGCCTTTCTTTCATAACACAAAAATCTCCCCTATACTCCTGTGGCTGCCACCTCACTGTTACATGTGCTTCATTGAAGCCCGTTCATATTCAACTGCAGTGAAGTCAAGGAGAAAGTCTGCTTGTGTGTATGTGTGTGTATAATATAGGAGTTGGCTCTATACTCCTGTGCCAGTGGGAATAACGTACTGCGCTACAGGCAGTGTGACCTTTTCTAGCTGGTATGCTTTCTCTCCTCCCTCTCTTTGTCTCTCTCTCTTTCACACGCTTACTCTCTAGCTTTTCCACAAACACACACACATCCAGCAGTACTGTCAGGGCTAGCTCTACCAACCATCAATTACCCATGCTGCTACCTAGTTTAATGGACACGAGGCTTGTACAAATCATTTGAGATAGAGGGGTGATGGGACAGTGAGGCTGTGTTTGTTTTGTCTCCTCTCCTGCAGCAGGAAGGTAAAGCATGTCTTGTTTTCTCCCATTTTCCCTCTTTAACATGACCTTTATGGCTGTGTGCTTCCAGGAGCGACAGTTTGTGCTGAAATCGAGGGTTAAGGCCTGCCTGTTTAGAGAGGTCTAACTACGTTCAAAGGCATACATGATAGAAAAGGGATGGAGAGCCTCATTTTTCTCTAGCAGCTAAAGAAATGCTTTATTTTCACTTTAATGAGTCACTCCTTAAATCCTATTCCCATCACAGTTTGAGTCAAAGTATCTGTCCAATATATGGAGTGAACAACGCAACCTAGTTCTTGCAATCTAAACTTTTAATTCCATTACGCTGAAGCAAGAGATGAGATTAAACCACACATCCTAAAGCAACAACCGGCAACACACAACGGAAGCCTTGGTGACCAATAAGCGCACACACAAGACTGTAAGACCACGTATATGAAGTCATAGCCGGCCGGAGATGAAGTTGAGTGACACAGTGACGGACAAAGAGTGAGCAGAGAAGGAAAGACAGTGAGAAGGGTGAGGGTGGAGTGGATGCGGGGATTTAATGCACATAACACTGCATCAAACCAAAGCACTGCTCGGAGCAGGATGCGTCAGCAGTCCATTCATGTTCCTCTATTTTCCACAAAAGGACAAAGCAAAAAGAATGAGAGAGGAGGAAAGAGAGAGGGCATCATGAAAGAGAGGAAAGCAGAGAATGAGAGGAACTGTGTCCCATCTGCCTGCCTTTGCCACTACAGCAATGCTGGGAAGCTTTGCCAGACTCGTTGGAATGGTTGGATTACTGCTGGGCACGAAGGGGTTAAAATCTGGTTGCTGTGGGGATGCCACTGTCCATCTTTGCCTTTTGCTTGGACGGCCTGTATATTCCCCTAAGCCACAAAAAGCCCCAGAAAGCCACAGAACAAGAGACTATGAGCATTAAAAAAGAGAGCCGAGGACAGCAGGAGCAAACTAGTTTTTGAAGAGGTAGATCTCTAAAAAGGTCTGAGTGCTTTGAGCTCACCCAACTACCTCAGGACACTGCAGAGAGCGGGAGAGAGGCAGGGAGAGAGAGAGAGAGAGAGAGAGAGAGAGGGAGAGAGAGAGAGAGAGGGAGAGAGAGAGAGAGAGAGACAGAGGGTGTGAGAGAAAGAGGGTGTGAGAGAGAAAGAGAGAGAAGAGCGAGAGAGCGAGAGAGAGACGGCGCACACTCTCTCTTTTGCTGCTACAACGGATCCTTTCCACATCGACGCTACTGTTAACGTCACGCCTGTAAGCCGCGTTTGCCCAGCGCTTGCCTTTGCTGCCTTGCTCCTCTCCCCAGTTGGACGCTGCATTACCGAGGGGGTGCTGATCACCACGAGAAGAGGAGGGGGAAAAAAAAAGAACTGGAAACAAGAAGAAAAAAGAAACAAGCCGGAGAGAGGACGGAGAAACTGTGCACCACCCCTCCTCCCTCTAACCCACCTCGATCAACCCAGCTACAATACCCCCATTCCTCCCAGCACCCCCTTCCATCCCCCACCCCACTCCCCCTCTGAAGAAATTGACGGATTATTGGGAAGTGCACGGGAGGCAGGCTGCAGCTGCTGCTGTGTGTGCTCGCTACTGCTGCTGTGTGCTTCGCAGGGATGGTGTGTGTGCGTTTGCAATTGCTGCTGTCGCCACCGCGGCTGCCGAGGCTGGAGCGTGTGGCTAGTTAAGAGGAGGAAGAAGCTAATGAAGGCAGTGTGTGTCACCTAGCCTTTTCAACCCCTGCCAAGAGCTCCTGGAGGAAAGAAAGAAAATTAAGAAAAATCAAGAGGACACGACGCCACATTGAGAGAGCAAGCAAGGAGAAGAGTGCAAGAGAGGGAGAAGGGTTGTCAGACTGACCAACCGACCAACTGATTGACTACTAAAAAGTGAACAGAGGAATACAGAGAGGAGGGGGTCTGTTTTTCTTTTTTGTCACGGCTTGTCAGCCTCCTCTCCTAACCACTGCAAACAAAAGGCAAAGAACATTGGAAAAGGACTGTGGAATTTTCATTCAATCTTCTCCAATCCCACCCCCACCTACCTCGCTCCTTTTTCATTTCTGCCGTGGGTTTTTGTGCACAAAAAATAGTGCATGTGTGTTTCTATGGTTGCCCGTACTATGGAGACTTGGGTAAGGTGTCTAGCAGGGGGATCAACTGTCGGATTCCAAGGACAAGCAAGAGAAGAGGAGCCGACAGCAAGAAGCGAGCAAGGGAGCACTGCTGCTTTGGGAGCCTGACTGGATTCATATCTACAGTCGTTTCTTTCTCTTTTTTTCCTCTTTTTTTTCTTTTTTAAATCAGCACGGAAAGGGAGAAAAACACTCACAAAGGGCCTTCGAACCTTTCTCTATGGATGTATGGATTTACAAAAGGGCTCATCTTGGTTAAGCTCTTTGGCATTGATACCTGTTCTGACAGGGCAAGTATAAAAAGGTTTTCTTTGCTGCTCTTGGATATAAATACATCTGATGCGAATACCACAGCTCTTTCTGATTGCAAAAAGGAGGGAAGCTATATATCTCAGTTCAAGGACCTGTAATAATAACTTGAGGTAGGTGTCTAGTGTTTCAACCCCTCTTTGCATCAATTTGTAACACCCTATCCTCCCCTCTGTCTTGTAATACGATTTTTGGTTGCTTAATTTATCATCATGTCCTTTTCATACACATGTTTAAGAAAAGCCAGCCCTCTCCACCCTCCCCTCTCTTTCTGCCCCTGAATACAGTTCATGGAAATAAAAGCACTACTTAACTGAGGATAGGTGAAGTCCTCTTGCGCCTTAGCAAGCACCCAAACCCGTGCTCTCCCCTTGTCATCTGCAGTTTCCTTAACCTCTTTACCCTGGTCCCCCTTAACACTACCACCAACCAACCAGCAACTTCCCCCGTCCCCAGACCCCCAAACACCAGCCCCAAACACCCCAATCCTCCCCCCCAGATGATGCTGAATTATGAACGTGCCACATCATGAGTCTCCTGGGGCGGGTAGCTGTGCATCGTGCCAGGAAAGCCGCCCTGCTCTGTGTAGTCTTCCTGATGGCGCGAGCGTGGAGCAGCGCCTCCCTGGCCTTGGCGGGGGCGGCGGTGTCTCAAGGACCCCAGGGCTGTCCACCGCAGTGTTCCTGCAGTAATCAGCAGGGGAAAGTGGTGTGCACACGACGTGGCCTCACCCGTGTGCCCCCTGGGATTCCTGCCAACACGCGACACCTCAATCTAATGGAAAACGCCATTGAGGCGGTGCAGGCTGACTCCTTCCGCCATCTGCACCACCTTGAGGTGCTCCAGCTTGGGCGAAATGCCATACGGCAGATTGAGGTGGGCGCGTTTAATGGACTTACCAGCCTCAACACATTGGAGCTGTTTGACAACAGGTTGACGGTGGTACCCAGTGGGGCCTTTGAGTACCTCTCTAAACTAAGAGAACTGTGGCTGAGGAACAACCCCATTGAGAGTATTCCCTCCTATGCCTTCAACCGGGTGCCCTCACTTATGCGACTGGACCTGGGAGAGTTAAGGAAACTGGAGTACATCTCAGAAGGAGCTTTTGAGGGCCTACAAAACCTCAAGTACCTCAACCTGGGAATGTGTAACATAAGGGGTGATATGCCAAACCTGAGTCCCCTCAAGGGCCTGGAAGAACTGGAGATCTCTGAAAATCACTTCCCAGAGATAAAGCCAGGCTCCTTCAAAGGTCTACGTGCTCTAAAAAAGCTATGGGTAATGAACTCACAAATAACAGTGATAGAGCGCAATGCTTTCGATGACCTAACTTCATTGGTGGAGCTTAATCTTGCCCATAACAATCTGAGCGCTGTGCCACATGATTTGTTCTCCCCGCTCAGGTACCTGGTGGAGCTCCACCTTCACCATAACCCATGGAACTGTGGCTGTGAGGCTGTATGGTTAGCACGCTGGCTAAGGGAGTACATCCCTACAAACTCAACTTGCTGTGGACGATGTCACTCACCTGCCACCATGAGAGGTCGACAGCTGGTTGAGGTGGACCGAGGTGAGGGCGCTGCAGTCCAGTGTTCGGCACCATTCATTGCTGATGCACCAAGGGACATAAACATCTCAGCAGGGCGAGTGGCTGAGCTTCGCTGCCGCACAGCCCTTATGTCTTCAGTGCGTTGGCTTCTACCCAATGGGACTATTCTGACACATGCCTCTGGCCACCCGAGAATATCAGTTCTAAATGATGGTACCCTTAACTTCTCCAATGTCCTGGCAGCAGACACGGGCACTTACACCTGCATGGTGTCCAATGCAGCTGGGAACTCCAATGCCTCGGCCTACCTCAATGTGAGTGCAGCTGAGCTTAACACATCCAACCTGAGTTACTTTACCACAGTGACTGTGGAGGTCTTGGGGCCAACCACTGAGATGCCCAAACCTAAAACTACCACAACCACAGCTGCAGCTGCAGGTGCTGGGGTTGCTGGAGGAGGAGGAGTAGGCCTAGGGACAACAACTACAACTGCCTCTCCATCCGTCTTTCAGCCAGTCTTCATCTCCACACCAACTGTGCTGCTGCAAAACACTGACAGTCCACCAGGCGCAGCTAAGCCATCTGTGTTGCCAGGATTGAAAGGTGCCACTGGAAAGCCAGGCAAGTCTGGCCCTAGCCTGGATGAAGTCATGAAGACCACTAAAATCATAATAGGCTGCTTTGTGGCAGTGACACTGCTGGCTGCTGTCATGCTCATCGCCTTCTACAAATTGAGAAAGCGTCACCAGCAGAGGAGCACAGTGGCAGCTGCTCGCACGGTAGAGATTATCCAGGTGGATGAGGAGGACCTTCCACCACCAGCATCTGCAGCCCAAGAGTCCGGTCTCACACTACCTGAAATCCGGGACCATAACAGCATAAACAAACTGGACTTTATCAGCCACAAGACTGACTACAGTTTTCACAAACCCAAGGCCGAATACAAACCACAGCCTGACTTTACCCTACACAAGCCGAAGGCTGAGTATACCACATATAAGCCAAATATGGACTTCAGCAGCCACAAACCCATCCCAGACTACAACACTCACAAATCTACGCCAGATTTTAGCCTTCATAGACCAAAGCCTGACTGCAGCCCATTTCGACAGGACTACAGCACTCACAAACCTAAAGCAGAATACAGCCCATTTAAACCAGACTTTGGCACTCATCCGAAAACTAAACCAGACTACAGCCCCTTCAAACCAGATTATGGTACTCATCCTAGGCAGAAAACTGACTTCAGCCCATTCAAACGAGACTATAGCACCCAGCCGAAACAGAAACATGACTACAGCCCATTGAAGTCAGACTACAACATACAATATAAACCTAAAGCTGAATACAGTCCATTCAAGCCTGACTTTGGCACTCACCCAAGACCTAAACCTGACTACAGTCCATTTAAGCCTGACTACAGCACTCAGCCTAAACCCAAAACAGACTACAATGCCCAGAGATCTAAAACAGACATTACCTACAAACCCAAGGACCATTACACCCCACATAAGACTGCAACCGATTACAGCGCCTTCAAGAGTGAATTCAGCCCCCACAAAGTGGATTACAGCGCCTTCAAGTCTGATTTTAGTCCACACACTCAGAGACCTAAACTTGATTACAGTCCACATAAAATGGACTACAGCCCCCATAAGGTGGACTACAGCACTCTAAAGCCCAAATATAACACCTATAAACCAACTGGCCATGGGGCAAAATGGACAGACAACAATGTTGGGAACTCTTTGCCTCGAACCTTGCCCAGCACCATCACAGCAATGGCTGAGCCCTTTGTCATAAAAACTCACACCAAGGAGAAGGTACAGGAGACTCAGATTTAAAAAGGCCCCCCAAAAGGCTCTCACTCTTTTCCCTAGGCCCCTAGTTCCCGTCCACCCCACTTCCACTCCCCTCTTCGTCCTTTCCTCATTAACATCATGCAATAGAATGCACAACGAAAAAAGGACAGGAACTACTTTTTTGTACAGAGTGCAAACTTTAAAAGACTGATGATTTCTTGTTGTACATGCTTATAAATAAATATATATATGGACAAACTGAAACTACCATGGGTTGGTGATAGAGAAACATATATTAAAAAGAAATTGAAACTATTTTCTAACTTGTAACTTCTATTTAAAACAATGAGTTGTTTAAGATGCTGTCTTGACTTTGACAAATGAGGGTAGTATTGTTTTAAAAGGGGCATTCTGTGTGATTTTTACACCGTGCTACAGAGAATGCAGTGATAAGAAAAAATATTTATACAGAGAAGACTTTCTTTAACAAAAACCGAAAAAAGGTCAGTGTCGATCTTTACAGGTTTATCTTGTAAAAGCACCAAGAATTTGTACTGTGCCAAATGTTATAAATGCAATAAAAAGGATTTTTGGAAGAAAAAAGGAAATATTAGAGAGAGATGTTTTTTTCCCCTTCTCTTCGTCTCCTGGCGTATACTGTAACGATCAGCCAAATGCTTTAGACACTGCAGTAAGACGCTGCAGCTATACTTTAACCCTAAGTGTGCTGAATGACTCAGGCAGAATGAATCACGGTGCAAAAGTGGATGGGGCTTTTTTAAAAATCTCTCCTCACCTTCTATTATATTCTTTACATGTAACAGAAGAGTTCGCTCAGTTTTCATCTTATACCACCAGATTGTCATGGTGTTTCATCAATGTGGGGCTGATCAAAGGCACAAATTTAATCCAATTTCTTCGAATGCCTAAAGATGTTAAAAAATGAAGCCATGGTATATCCACAGAAAACTATAGCAGCGTTATCATAACCATGTAATGACACTTGATATGCTCATTATATATGGCTTTTCAAGGATGCAAGCTAACTGTGTTATCCAACTCATTTTCTACATTACAAACTGGTATTATTCATTACGTATCTAATGAGTGAAAAAGGTGATACATTCAGGTGAAATATTGGTTGGATGTTTACATTGTCTTGCACTTTGCCAAAAAATATAGATCCTCATTTCGCTTTTCATTACATTTCCAGCTGTTGGGCCTTCATCAATCAGTATGAGGGCTTTCTATGGTGACAAATGCATTCGGGTCTTGCTATTAACAGTGCATTCTTCATTTTCAACAGTATCACCCCTCTCAATCATAATATAGCCTCACATCTCTGACTAACAAAGAAAGATAACATACAAAAGTGCATATAGAAGACCTCACCTGTAGTATTACACAGTGGAGCCAGGCTGTTTTTGCAGAACACAGTTTGTAAGACTGAAGACCAACTGGTGCTATCGTCATTATTTCTTCTGTAAGGGTTTCTCTCCTTTTCTCTATAATATGGGGACAGTGTCTCAAGCTCGATTCATTTAAATGATAAAAAGAAAGAGAAAAAGGTGTTGTGAATTACCCTGGGAGCACATTTTAGTGAAGAACGCAATAACATGCTTCAAGTGGGCAACATGTGGGTGAGAGCTGACAAAGAGAATACTACAAAAGAACTCATGGCAATGACTGAAAGCTATGTCGACTACAATCATCACAATGAGCACTACCTTTTCATTAGCCTTGAGAAAGCCAACAACTATAAAGCTAACCGAAAATACACAATACTTAGCCTGAGATGCAAGACATGATCAGATCCACTGTTACAGGCGTGTGAAGGCAAACAAAGCTTTTGCCTGGTAGTGCAGTTGACAAGACCAGTTTACATAACCAGTAAGAAGTGTAGGGAGAGTACCTGAGAGGGCCATGAGAGAAATATCTGAATTTGTCTCTCCAGCACTGTAACATTTCAACATCTGAGGGAGACGAAGTAGGAAGACAGAGGTTGACATGGTGCGTCACAAAACGAGTGTAGTAGTTAGCTGAGAAATCGTGATGTGCTCAACCTGCCGTAGGGGCCGACAGAAGAAGACAGTGACGTACTTGTAAGGGTGAAAGTCCGGCTCTGAGAAATTAGGAAATTACAAAAAGAGGAAGAAGTAAGATAGAATAAGAAATGGGGGTTAAAGGACTGCTGGGGAGGGAGAGTGAGCATACTGTGAAAGTGATTCACTTTGTATTTTTTAAATTTAGTTTTGGAGGCTGTCTTTTGCTTGGAAACAACTAATTTTGGGATAGTAAGAAAGCATTTGTTGACAAAATATGAGTTAAATTCCTTCTATTGTTCTACATTAGATCTGAGAGGGATATAATGACCACAATGAGAGAAAATTCTACAAGAGAAAAAAAGGAAAGCATAAAATGTCTTTTTTAAAAAAAATCTTTAGAGGCAGCACATTGGATTGTGTGCAATCTTAGCACCAAGGACATCTAAGGTGGAAAGGGCCAAACAAACATAGTAGAACAATGTAAAATGTTTTATTCTACCTACACACAATAGCAAACGATTATTTATGCCCAGATGTAGGTGGTGTTGCATATAAAGCTTGTCATTATTGGAGGAAAAAAACTGCATTTTTCTACCCTTGAACAAATCTAATTAGGGTAAAAATAACCTACTGCAGTTTACCCAGGGCTGTCAAAGCTGGCCACTTAGGCAAAAATCAGATGCGATCAAATCAACCGCAGCTCTCGCCAGGCTTCCTTCTTGCAAAATCTATTTATGACATGCATTTTAAATATTGACCATTTTCTACAGGTGCAAGAATGAGCTTCATGCAACCCTGTATTCATCCATATATGTCTGTTTCTTGTAACAGTAATGATTTTTTGTTGTGTGCTGGGCTACATCAGACAAGGAAGATAGAAAGAACGAGTGCTCAATAGTGCAGAAATAAAATGTGAACATCAGAAAAAAGAGAAAGATGATGAACTTAAACCTTATAGCTGGCACGACTATTACATACTGCACTGCCATTGTCACTGCTCTCACTCATACCACATGCAGCATGCCTTTATCTCCCCACTTCCCTTTGTGTACTTGTAATTTTTCTGATAACATGGCTGTGCAAAGCCGGACAACGGTCTCAAGATTGTCTCTAATGTGATACATGTGAGAGAAATGTGAAAACAAGTAGGTATCAGAATGGTGTTTCGAAATAGTGTCAGTTGGTTAGATACATTGTGACTGTCTGAAACGATGTTAGCACCATATCAGGCATCAGTCTGTCCACCGTCAGTTTGCCGGTACGACATTGCACTTTCATATGCCTCTGTGATATAGCAGCATGCCATACCATCATGTTCAGTATTCAAGTATGTTGTGCTATGTGGTGACATATTAAGCTGCACTGTGCTATACAAGCCTCTGTCGTACTATTCGGTCAAAATTGCTACAGGGTCATCAATCAGCCAATCAGCTAGCCATCCACTAAAGGGCCCGTCTCCATGGGAAACACTTTTCTCCATTCCTTCCTCCTCCACATCATGTTTTTTTTTTTTCTGTCTGTGTGCTTCATTAGCAATCATGAAGCCATTTGAAAGAGGAAGCAAGGCAAGATGAACCTATTTAACTACAGCTCACAGAGCCTAGGGAGGGAAGAAAGGGGATGGGAGATTGGAGTTAGAGGACGAAGAAGAAAAAGTGGTATAGAAATTGAGATATTGGAAAGAAAATTTAAGTGGGGTGGAAAGCATGACAGATTACTAGAAAGAAGTTATTAGGGAGCAAGCACAAGCGAGAAATTTGGTCCTAACAGAAAGCAGTCTGGGTTAGAAAAGGGAGCAGATGTAGGAGGCAAAGAGCAATGAAAAAAACTAAACAAAACAAGGCATGCATGGAGAAATGAGGCAGAGCTGAATATAGTGGCTGATGATATAAGTGTTTCTGGGAGACTAAAAGAGATAGATATGAAAACAACATGAGAGGTGAAGGGGGTGGTGAGAGGTGATTAAGGGAGAATGAGGCCATGAGGAAAATAGGAGTAGAAGAAGCAAAAAACTAAAAAAGGAAAGACAGCAAAAACTGATTAAATGAAAATGAGAAAAAGAGGTAGAGCTACCAAAACGAGGCAAAAGCAAAGCAGAACGAGTGAAAGGAAGCAAGAGCAAAGGCACTTGGGAAAGGAGTAAGCAGAGCAAATGTGATGCAAGAGTGCCAGCTACAGATGGAATGGGGGATATATAGCTTGGCCGTCATGGCTTGCATGATTGGTGAATGGCCTGGACTGCACCACAAGGAGTGTGGTGGGTATAAGGGGTGGGGGTGGGGGCATATCCAGCGGAGTGCAGCAGATAAGAAGTGCTGATACGAGAAATGGACTGGACCACTGGGGGTACTTGAGTAAGGGAGACTGGCGAATATAACAGCAGAGAGGACGAGAGGATCAAGAGGTTAGAGCAAATAGAACTGTAGGGACAATACAGAGCAGCCATGTGCATGATTTCATTGACAAACCAGCAGCAAAACACAAACATTATACTTGCTCTCCCATTCCAAATGAGTTCATTTTTAACTTAAAGGCGTTTCGCAGGACATTCTGAAACCCAATTATTTTGATGCAATCTCTTAATTAGGCTTTTTCTCTCTTGTTAATTACTATGCACTGCAGCCCAGAAGATGGCTATAATAAAATGTTATTCCATTTAAATGACCTCGACCAATATTCATTATACTCAACAGCACCAGCAATTTATCAACCAAGTCCTCAATAACATCTATTACAATGATCACTTTTAAAACATTTACTACTTGTGAAAAAGTGGCTGTATTTTAAATTGTTCTAATCCGTGTCTTTCTAGAAAAGCCGGAAAATTGTGCATGCATAATGCTTAATCCTGGGACTTTGTTTTATCAACTGATTACTCATAATTAACAACTGATTAGGGGGACTGCCGAAATATCTGCATCCCCGTTTTATGCAAGGCTGTCTGCTAAACAAGGGCACGGGCTAGGATTTCTGTGTGAACACGAGCCACTGTGCTAGTGGAGCAGAGAGGAGGCTATTCTAAGCAGGCCTGTGAGCGTGCTGCCTTGTGATTCAACATGAGTCAGGGCCAAAGAGTTGTTTGGTCCTCATGTTAAATAGAAGGGCTGCACAGGGGGCAGAGTCAAAGGTGGAGACAGCATAGATGCATAGTACTAGGCCATGCTATGTAATTCCACAGAGAGTTGGTTTAAAAGACAGGGAATATCAGCCTACTCTCCTTTACTGTTTGGTTATAATGACTAAATAAACACTATATTCTATACTGAAGATATGTTCAATAAACACTGTGTTATACATGTTAACATGATATGAATTTAACATAAAAAAAAACGTCAAGAAGGCAGACCTGAGCATGTTGTTGATGAGCAGGAGGAATAGGTAAAGACAAGTGGATGTTTGCTGAAGATTCTGACTTTGACAGTGCGAAAATTGATGCAAATAGCCATATTCAGTGACCAGCTGGTGGTACGATTTGTTGTTACTGAGGTCAACGGAGGCAGAAGAAAAATTTTCATCACAGTATACTGCTGGCAATGAGCCCAGTGCCGTTGAGGCTGTAGTATTGAATAGGTGCATGCCAACAGACGCAGATATATATACTGTGGTCAAATTCGCACAGATTCTACTGCTAAAACTGAGACTGGTTGGCAGGTGGGCTGTGAGCTATTTTTGCCATGTAGAGAACCGCTCAAGTGTGTTACTCCCAGTGAGACAGAGTTTATTGCCCTTTTGGTGGGTGAAAAACATCCCTGTGTTTTCTTAGCAGCCACAGACGATGAAGCCTCATTTTTATGATCCCGAGTTGAGGCCGAGGTGTGTGTGTGTGTGTGTGTGTGTGTGTGTGTGTGTGTGCAGTAAATCACGTCCCTTGAAAGCAGCAAACAGGGGACTGAGACATATGTGAGGTGTGGTACACGCTGAGGGATTTTTTTGTGCGCATACAAACACATTCGCAAAAAGCACACACGTACACATAAAGCAAAGAAAAAGATGAAGCCACTGACCATTAATTTCACTGCTTTTTGTTGAGATTTACGTCCTGGAGAGAAATCATGATCGCAGGCACAGCATCACCAAGGATACTGTGCTCAGGATCAGCCCTCGCTCACCCACTCACAAACATGGACACACAGAAACATGCAAACAAGACAGAGGATCCGAAGCCGCACAGTTCAAATGCATTAAATATCATCTTCTCTTGGTTGTATTAGCATGTTTCTCAATGTCATCTCGCCAACTAAAACAGTAACCATGATGCATAATTCAAAGGTATCAGGATATATTTGTGTGAAATATATGTCATCATGTAGCACATCTTCCAGCCTGCTGCAGTAGAAGCCAGGTTTTGTTATACACAATTATAAATATTAAAAAGGAATGAATTAATAGGGTCAGGACAACATCCTTTGACGACATTGCTGCTTCATTTTTCTGCTGCTCCTCAAAGACGTTTTCATCCTTTTGCTATGGAAGCAACAGCACATGTATACTGTAGCACACACACTTTGCAGAGGCGACTGGAATGACCTGTAATTTCCTCAGCCATTCAGGCATTTAGATTCATGTTCTCGTGTACAGATTGAACTACTGAACGTGCACTGATGTGACTTTCCAGACCAGTTTTTGTAGTTTCCATGGCACTCCAGCATGTTCCCATGCAAATACAGAGTCCATGAAAGACTAGAACAAGCCAATACACAATGTGGCCAAGAGAAAATCGTCGCTTTTATGCTGCATGTGCAGACTATAAGAAAAAAATCAGGACAAAGGAAGCCTTTCTTACAAAATCAGGAGACTAAAGTTTCATGCAACAAGCAGGGAAATTTGGGGGTTACTGAGGGGGATTTCAAGGATGACAATAAGTGTATCTAGGTGAGACATTTTGGTGATTGTGGAAAGGTGGAAGTGGGAATATAAAATGGCCTCCTGTGTTGCTGAAGACAGAAGGAAGGAGTAAGTGAGAAAAAACGGACAAGGGATAGAAAATTAAGTCAGGAAGGGAGCGAGAGCAACATATTATCTATGATACCCTGCCTTAGTATGGCAGAGGACAGTGGTGTCACTTGAAAAAAGATACAAATGAAAAGAAGTGGGCAAGAAAGGGAAGTAAAAAAGCAAGAGGCAAAGGGCAAGGATAAAGAACGAAGAGCTATACAGATGGGAAAGAAAGGGGAGCACTGAAAACGTGATTGCAAAAGATAAGAAGCCCCTATCTGACACTTTCAGAAGAGCTCAGCAGTCATTCTGTAGTAACTGTGGCAGCATGGATATACACTGATGTGGACTTCAAGATGACAAGCAGTGTGCAAATGTCCAAGATTTGCTGAGAAAACGTGCACTGCTGAGCACAGAATGGCAAATGAAAGCGACGTCAAGATGAAAGCTCTGATGAGCTGTGTAGAGTATCCACGGGTTGAAACGCTGTTATCATGTCGTGGCAAAATTATTCAGTCGCTGCAGCAAACTGCTGTGTGTGTGTTTAAATGTGTGTTTGTGTGTGGTCGGGTCAGCAGTGATCTTTAAAGATCAAACAAATCAATAGCCCATCTCCGTTTGCAGTGGATAACTCAAGCCTCTCTGCATTGTAGGTAGTGAGATGTTTTTTATCCCCTACTTGAGTTTTTCATCATTTAGCAGGGGATATTTAAATCATTTGCAAGGCTCTGTTAACAGATGATCTAAGTGGAATAAAATGTAGATGCCACTTCAGTCTACTCTAAACAGAAAGTAGAGGGCAAAATAAGCTCAAAAACTGTTCATGAGAGTGAGATCCAGACACTGACCCCAGCCAAGTTTTAATGGATTCCAAATTCACATTGTCTCCAAAAACGCTCACTTAACTGTTCATACCCGAAAAATTGTTAGCAGGTTTGAAACGGATGTTATTTTTAAAAATAAAAATGCCAAAATTATACCATTTATCTGAGGTACAGAGAGAACTGCCAAATATCCAACTTTCCGACAATCCTGGAACTTATCATGTGACTTTCTGTTTCATGGTGTAAATTAACAAAATCTAAGCATAAAAATTTAGATATTTTATCAGAATCACTTTATTCTACATGTGCTGTTTAAAACATTTGCCAAAAACTAATCAGATTCTGTCAAAAGCAAAAAAAAAAAAATTGCGCTTCGACTCAATGCCTGACTGACTCAGCTGTGACCAGCGGTCAAAAATTCAGGGACATTTTGGCTAAACTGGGTTGAACTGCAGCATATGTTTACAATTTGAAGACAAACTGCAAATGTAAGCAGTAAAATATCTATAGTATGTACGCCACCATTTTTACAAATATTGGTAGCACCTGTTGTAAAATCAGTAGTCAAAGAAATTCCACTTTGTTTCTTTTTCATAATTTATGGTAAAACAACCTTGACATTTTTGAGTTCTCTCTGTTTGTAGTCATGGTTGTGTTGTTTCCACAGAGAAGCAGGACTTTATTTGAGATGAAAAATGAGCCTATAGTAAGTAAAAATGTGACATTAGTAAAAGACACCAAGAAACTGACTGCTGTATAGAGGGTTAATAGCTAAACTAAGTGGGAAAAAAATATAGATGCATCTCAGGTGCACTCAGCGCAGATAGGGAGGGGAAATGAGCTCAAAAACTGTTTAAGAGGACGTGACATCCAGTCACTGACCCCAGCCAAGTTATAATGGGTTCCAAATAAACATTCCCTCCAAAAGCACTTGCTTTAAATGCGTTCCTTACTTTTTAGAAAGAATGAGTTACCTGGCTGATCTAAGGTGACATGGAAACAATAGGATTGCTTGTAAACAGTTATCTCATTCCTTTTCCCCCTTTAAATCTAATTAGATTTCTGAAAAGAAGAGCACAAGTGCTGTGAAGTGGTCTGTGTCTGATGCAGGGGAAGGCATTACTGTCCAATGTCCAGCGATTTTTGGTGGCGTCTTCAGATGGGATGCAGCCGTCTGTAACTACTGCTGAAATACAGATGTGTGACTGCATGTTGTCTATGTGAAAGTACTCATGTAGGAGTCACTGTAGGATTAAAACTGTGCTAGTCTAACCATGCCATCTCTGCATAAAAACTGATCAAAGCATATGCTATCCTAGAAAACAGACAGAAAAGAGCATTTAAACCCAGTATCTGTTTTTTAATGCCAGACTAGACAACACAAAAACTGCAAGTTTGTGACATTTTCTAGGCCTGCACTGGGACAGAGTTAAAATTAAATCAGCGGATGAGGGAAAAGAAAATGTAAATATGAAGATGCAGTTAATTAAATGGAAGGAACTCTTAAACCTGGCAAATCCAAACATCAAGAAGGGGAGAGCATAATAACTGGATTGATTTAATTTTCTAAAAACACAACTACAAGGAAGTGAATCTTCGGAGTGAGGAGAGCTTTTACTTACGTGAAGAGACAGTAAAGTCTGCAACGCTGCTTTGTCAGCACTGCAGATACCTTGAACAATAATTGTTTTTCAGGGTTGTGTGAAGCATTTCAAAAAACCAAGAACTTTTCAACAACAGGTGAATCAGAGGCACAGTGCAGCCCCAAGCTGAGCACGACCTCATCAGCCTGGCTGATATAAGAGTACCTGCCCAACGGGGGAGCCAATAATTAGTTAGCCAGTTAGACTGCTCTTCTTCCCCTCATCGTTCTCTAGTAGCTCAGTCCAGCTGATTAAACAGAACCGGAAACATCAAAGACGTATGTGTAGGTTCGTATTTGTCAATCAGCTAGAGTTTTGTTGTTGTAGACAGTAAAAATTTATTCAAATCAAATCATGAGCCTTAGTTAGAGATGAACTCTAAGAGGACCTGGTGGCACAAGTCAGAAATACAGCAAGTACGTAGAAACATGCAGTTGTGATATGAGCAGCAGACGGCCTACAGAATGATGGCTGGGATGGGAATTTAATGCAATGAGAAGAAGAAAAGGAGGATGTGGCTCAGCTCACTGGAAGAACAGACAGAGCAAGTAGAGGGAAATGATCAAACAAAAGAATAAAAGAAAGGGGCGAAATAGAAAGGTTCGGGTCTATGATTGGGAAGAGGAGAAATAGAGGCGGCTCAGGGTAGAGGAGACTTGGCAAGCCTTCACCCTCCCACTCTGCTGGCAGCAGAGGCACAAACTGTTTGCTCACAGCAGTACATGCATCTATTAGTATTGTTCCAGGAGATAATAACTGTGTGTGTGTGTGTGTGTGTGTGTGTGTGTGTGTGTGTGTGTGTGTGTGTGTGTGTATGTGTGAGTTCGAGTGTCAGTCCGCCACCAAAAAGCGGCAAACGAGTTGCGATGAGGTGGCAGACGAACAATATGGAGCAGCACTAGAAAATGTATGTGGAAGCAAGCATTTGATTGTCTGCGGGTGTGTTGGACTATAGTGCTAAATGTCAGCATTATAGAAATACCAGAGGCCATGGTGCTAACAAGAACCCAGCTCCTGACAACCTTCATTAGCATTCTTAGCAGCTGAGGAAAGGCTATCAAAACATTACGTAGTTGTTCAACGCGAGCAAAACTTGCCTTATCCTGGATACACTGGGGAGGTATTAAACTTTTATTGTCCTTCCACGACCAGCTGCTTATTTTGTTCAACCCTCTGGACCCCAAAAACTTCTGCAGGTTTAAAAGCCAAATAGTTTTTATGTTGTTTTTTTTTTGTTGTTGCTGTTTATAATATCACTAAAAACTACACAAATTATGAGAGCTAGATAAAAATCTGCACACCTTGTTGCAATGATGGTGTAATTCGGCTGAACTAGGCTGAACTGCAGGCTGTGTTTACACTGAGCAGATAGGTGACAAGTATGGAAGCATTTAATAACAAAATTGGTGAAATATCAGCATCATTTAAATACAACTTTAGTTCTGTGGTTTTATGCACAAAAGATATTGAGTTTATTTACTTCTAGCCATGGTTGTAGTGTTTCTGTAGAGATCCAAAAAAGTACTTGGTATTGAGAGGGTTAAACTATGGACAGGAACCACTGTTTTCTTCTTTTAGTTGTTCAAAAACTGTAAAGAAAACCTATAGGAAAACACTGAGAACTGAAAGCTAGCAGGACAAAGATAACCTGGAAGGTGCGGGTCTTCACCTCTCTGTTTCAATTATTTAACATTTGACCACAGCATCTTTCTCAAGTAACCAAACACCAATCAACCGCAGCATAAAACCACCTGCTCAATATTGTGTCATTGAGGCTGCAGTGGATCCTTTTTGATCCTGTAGGTTACAGCGTACGATCTCTGTGGATCAGGCTTGTTCTGGTGAATTCTGTGGATGCTCTGTGTAATCTACATTTGGCGAGCTCGGCGGATGGGTCAAAAATTTGGGGGTTTTTCTCGTGTTCCTGGAACAATTCCTGAGCAGTTTTAGATGGTGGGATGTGCTTCGTCTGTTTAGGTGAGCGGTACATGTCAAAGTAACATCCGCATGAATGCCAGGACCCAAGGTTTCCCGGCAGAACAATACATTATAACGAGATGATCAATACTACACACTTCACCTGTCAGTGGTTTTAATGGTATGGCTGATAGGTGTGTTGCCCGCTCTAGCATGAGGGTGTAATCATATCACTTTATGAGTATTCGGGCAGATGAGCAGACCAACATGCAGACAAAAATAATTTACTGCAGACCTTGAAGGCATTGATCACTTCTCAGACAAGCATAGCTGAACACACTAAAACAACAGTAAACACTCTCACTTTAAGAGAGATTCAGCTGGCAACGAGCGCATTTTAAGAAACTGCAGTGCCCCGGCCAGCCTTTCTTGGAACTTCCCCTGCATACACCCCTGCACATTCTGAGAGAGATTCAGCCAGCAAAGGGGTTTAAAGAAACTGTATTTCTATAGCTGGCCTCAATTGAGGCTATGCTCGTGCACACATACACACGGCTTCCTGCCTGTCGCCCACATCTGCCATTAGCTTTATCTGTCTGAATTCAAAGCGGAGAGCCCAATCCCCGTTCGTTTTTTTTGAATAGATTTTGCAAGGCTTGTTCTTCCCTTTATGCCCCCGACTGTCCTCTGGGAAACATAGAAAAAGTGGGAGAGGGAGGGAAGAGATGCCGATCGCTGACACAGCCACCGAGATAGCCCTCTCTCTTGTTGGTAAGGGATATAAAGAAATGGAATGAGGAGAGGAGGAAGGTGGAAGGAGATGCTGAGATGGGGATAAGGGCGCAGGTGTGAGGACGTTATGCTGGAGTAAGCTGGCGAAGGATTACCACTTCAAATCTCTCCTCTTTTTGGCCTTTATTTGGCGCTTATTTATGCAGATCTTTGAAGTTATATTCCTTCTCACGCCAGGTACACACGCACACACACACAGACAGACAGGCAGATAAAGCAGCCTTGTGAAAGCAGAGGGGAAAGTCAAGAGGAGGAGGGGGTGGAAAAAAGGAACCAACAAGAGGAGATGGGAGGTCTAGGGAGGTGTGCCCTCTATGCAGCAAGGGCCAGGCGCTGACCACTCAATAAGCCAGTGAGTGAGAGCAGACTGGCATGAAACAAAGAGAAACACATGAAGGGTGTGGGGAAGAGAATAAGTGAAGATGGCCTGTGTAAATAGTAGTGTGTGTGTGTGTGTGTGTGTTGGGCTCTTCAATGAAATGGAAATATACAGACAAAGACAGGAAGAGTGGGAGAAAAGACGCGGAGACTTGTAAAGATGACGGCTGACTTCAGCGTACGTTTGCATGTACAAGGCTGACTGTGCACGTGTTTTGATGGTATGTGTTTTAATCGTACAGCCACGACAACATCGATGTGTGGCAACTGCTGTGTTGTCAAGGGAACTATTAGCCCCGAGAAGCTGGTGTCTGCTCTGCGCTCGCCTGTAAACACGCACACATAAATCCTCTTGCATGGATTTTAGTGATTACAAAGAAAATGATTCCTCCTCATAACCCCCACATATAGATTCCGCATTGTAAGAGGCTATTAGTAGAGTTGCATTTGGCACAGACTGCAAAAGCAATGTAAACAACATAAATAGGCTGCCGTATTACGTCTAATCTATGTATTTGATGTATGCATTGTAGAAACACAAGGATGAATGTGCATTGGTTGGTCAAAAATGTCAATATGTTGCGCTGTTGTGACATAGTCATCACCAGAATAGGATCAATTTAAGCATCAATAAAGCCTGAAGTCTCAGAGCCATTTTCTCAAGCTGGTTCATAAAGGACATCATGCATAGTACTCCAGCTGTACACCATCCTCCTGAAGCAAGCTCCTACATAATTACTACAAAGCAGGAAATGTCAATAAGAAGCAGAAATAGCTTAAGAATTCTCCAAATCAAGGGCAGAATTTATTTGCCGATGATGAATGTGAACAGACTGTTAATTTTGCCTCCGATGCCAATCACACGCCATTTTTGTTACAGTGTCAAACAGTGTTCATGTTTAGATAACAAACACCTAGCGGCCAGCAGCTCAGAAGGCAACACAGCAGGAAGAATTTGGGTGTTTGTGTGTGTGTGTGTGTGTGTGTGTGTGTGTGTGTGTGTGTGTGTGTGTGTGTGTGTGTGTGTGTGTGTGTGTGTGTGTGTGTGTGTGTGTGTGTGTGTGTGTGTGTGTGTGTGTGTGTGTGTTCAGAGTGTGTGCGTTAAAAGTGTGTGAAAGTGTATTTTCTTTGTGGGTCAGGCTCAAAAGTGGCAGAAGGAAAAGAGTTTACAGAAAGTAACGAGCACATAAAATTCACTGAGGGTGTAAGTTCAGGTAATGGAAGACAAGCATGAGGCAAAAAGCAGAGTGGAAGCGCATGTGGAAATACTGATGTTTATTTAGGGAGAGACAAAATATGGCAATGAAAAACAGCAGCAAATTAGGAAATAAGCAAGTAGGGTGGACAATTTTAATTTGGCATGTAATCTGCTTTTCAGGGGTATCATACAGATTGCATCGTTAAATAAATCAATAAAAGCACTGTGCAAACGTTGCTATTCCATGTGAACTAAGCAAAAGTGTGATTGGTTGTGACACAATTAGGACGTCGCTGATTTGGTACATTACGCATCCTGGAGGTGCAGCTTATTTTGTTAACAGCAGATAGCATGGCGGATGAAGAAAAGCAATGAGCAGAACGGCATTCTGATACCAATAATCAAGAATTAGAATTTTAAAAATGCAAATTTGTGAGCTACGCCTTAATTCTAAATTTAAAGTCACTTTATGATCATGAGTTCAACTAATTCTATGGGAAAAATTGTGACTCAGTTTGAGATTCTGTCCCTAAAGATCAAGAATATATGTTCTTTTGCCTAGACCGCCCACCGCATTAAAGCAATAAAAATGAAGCTTCTTCCGGAGAGAGAACAAAAGATGAAGGAGAATCAGCTGAGTAGAGGAACAAGAAGGATTACCAAGACAACTCATCAAGGCTCAGGCATTCTCAAACTTGCTTGTAGACTTAAAAGATGTCATGCCTGGTGCCTGACTTGTCAAATATCCCCTGAAGGACAAATTCCTGTCTCTATGTTAAAACATGACCGTGTTGCAAAGGTTATTTTATCGTGAAAGTAAAGTAAATATTTGTATAGCCACTTCGTTAGTGATAAAAAGCTCTAACAAGACTAAAATTAGCCCAACATTCAGGCAACTTCTGTAATGAGCCATTATGTGTGGCCTGATCAATTTTGTAGCAAAAATTCCACAGCAATTCCAAATTCTGATTTCTACATATCAACTCGTTGTCTTCTCTTTCTTATTGAGCATCATTTTCCTTTATTCTTCATCTGTGACCATCACAGTCTGCACCGTGTAACAGGTGCAATAAAATGAGAAATTGAAACAAGCTGCACACAAAACTGATGTTTATTAGGACAACAGACGAGCAGAGAAGCGATTTTAAATGAGAGCCGAAAAGAAGTCAAATAACAAGACGAGTAATGACGTGTGTGTTGACACAGCCGATGGCTATCTGGCTCTCTGCCTTCAGTATTCTCAGCCAGGCCAAAATTCATGTATGTATTAATGTAGTTTGGCTATTCTCCTTTTAAGTGAGAGGGACAGGAGTATAACTGAAGAAAGGGCAAACAAAAAGGCAAACAAAGGCACAACAAAGGCAACAGAAGCCTTTTCTGCTTTTCCTGCTTCTTCAATACCTTATAAAACTTATTCAGTCTTCTGGCCTCGGGTTCAGTTATAATATAAGAAATGTGTCTATGAATATGAGTTCTCACACTATTGCCCCGTGTCCTATACCTTCATATTGCCTAACAGTGTGTTTTCCCAATAAAGTGTAGAAAAAAAGGCAGCTAGAATGTAATGTAGTGTGGGAAAAAAAGAGTGGAGTGTAAGAAAGAGAATGAAAAGTGAGAAGAATATAAAAGCATAGAGTGCGACAGTACAGTGCAAGTGCATGAGAGCATCATACTGTTGCCCTCGTTGATGTGGAAGAGTACTGCAGTGCCCTTCATGTAGAGGAAAAGGCTTAAGAGGATTCAGTTGGTCCCCAAGTACAGCGTGTGCCTGCGTCTCTGCACTGTTTGCAGGTTATACTTATCAGGGTGGACGGTGAAGTTGCAATTCCATCACACACACACACACACACACACACACCAACTCACACACACACACATTAAAACACAAGGTCGAGCTCGTAAACGAGTTGTGGCGATAAAGCGTTGAGCAGGTTTCTCCCTTCCTCTCATCTCTCCATCTCCATTCAGGCCCATCTATCTCTCCGTCACTGCGATGGTGTGAATGCGTTTATGTGGGCCACTCTGTTCACCTTCAGGCTATAATTCACTACTTTCAAGGAACAAAGCCGCCCAACAGTGAAACCGATCCACACAAACAGACTGAGCAGCACTTTACTAGCTGGATTCCCCCCTCCGTGACACCAGCGAGTTTAAAGCAATGTAGACAAGCTATTGTGAGCAACAGAGTTTATGGTCGGTACTCAATAGAAACAACTATTAATGGCGAAAGCTGCAAAAGGCAAGGCTCAATGTCAAACTGTAAATTACAGTTTAAATTTCAGCTTAGACTAGCATGTTTTGAAAGTTGTCTTGCAGTTACTGTTGTATTCTGTTGAGCCACACAATTACAACTCAACTATGGCAATAATCCCGATGTAATGATGGATGAACCATTCGCTCAGTGTGGCAGCTCAAGCCATCGCTATCTCGAGGCTAATCTAAAAAAAAGAGCAAATTGGTGGAGCATGAGTGGAGCTGCAAAAAATCCTTGGACCAAGGATTGTTACTCAAAGTGGCCACAACCACATAACTTTAGGCCCTAAAACAATTACATAAAAATTCTTCTTCTTTCTATTTATCATGAACAGTGAACCTAGCTGTAGACAAAACCACTTTTATTTAGCGCCAGGCTGTAAGGATGTTTATTTCCGCTATAAAGTTTGGCATTTTAACGAGAAATTCTATGAGGATTGACTCATTTTTCAGCCACAGAGGTTGTCCTTTGATTACAAGACATGGCCACAATCAAAGACTTGAAATTGGACAGAGGGATAAATGGATCATATAGCATAGGTATTAATGCACAAACTGGGACACATTGGGGCAACAAGACTTAACATCTTCATTAGAGCCCAACTGACATCAGACTTTTGGGACTATTAATGTTTTTACTAATTCTGAAATCAATGTATCGGCCAACATTATTCACATAAGGTATAGTTGAAAATGGATGAGGTTATTGTTTAATAACTTCCCAGCAATGAAGACAAAGTTCAGTGTGATACTCTGCTACATGTGCTGCAGACAGTACCGAGTACAATGGAGTCGGAGTTGCTCTGCTGGACAAACTATGTGATGACACCGTTTCTAAAATACCTTAAGCATCGTTTTCTGTACTATTTTCTGGAACAGAAAGTTTTTTCTATCTGTGAATATGCTGATACCAATATAACAACCAAATTATATACTGGGCTCTAATCCTTAGGTGCAACTAAGGATATATTTTACTGTTGTCACTCAATTGAAATCATTAAAAGCCCCATCTGGGTCACATATTACTCTTAGATAATAAAAACTTTCTTGTGTGTTACTGTTTTTGGCAACAAGCTACTATATGATGGTAAAAAGCATTAAAAATTACTTGCATGGATATAGTCCAAACCGGTGATGCGGTTCAGCTTGTGCCAGAGTTATGAATGGTTGGGGACAGATCTTGTCTGTGGCTATAAAGCAGCAGTAATCTGGATATGGGGCTGCCTTCTGCACTTGTGGTTTGTTTAACTACAGCACGTGATGGGAAAAAAGGACCTGAGGGGCAGTTCACCGTCCCCACCGTCTGTCTCGCTGACCAGGAAACCACACCATGCATTATTCATCATGTATACTCATTCTCTCGCTCTGTCTGTCTCCAACACACACATAGAACACTGTGCATGTGTATGCTCAAGTAGGAGAAGGAGAAAACAAGTCAAAAATAGACACCAAACCAAAAACTGGCAAAACAGGCCAATATGAACGAGAGAATGCGAGGTGAGTGTGTGAGAGATGGAGAGAGGAAGAGGCATGGTCAAAGACTGCGAGATCCAGTACTTGCGTAATCGACCTCATGCCAAAATAATTCAAGCTTGATCGGAAATCAATGTGAGAGCATGGAAGATGCGAAGAAATCCAATGCTGTCCTGCGGCCCTGAATGGCAAAATAAGACGTATAAAAGAGGGTCAAATCCAAGAGGGATGCATTCTGCGTAGCTGTGCGTGTGTGAAGAATGCTAAATGAATTGATCCCAGCCGCCCTGACCACAGTCGTGCACAGACAAGTAGAAGAAAAGACAGACAACTAGGTAACACTTCCACTGCACAACAGCCACAGTGTTTTTTGTGGCAGTTGTACAACAAGAATTACCACACAGAACAGACAGCAAAATCCTGTTGATATTACAAAAGGTATTGGGTTTATTAGCATTTAATTAAAATGCTCACCAAGAAGAGCTATTAAAGCGGAGAGATCTGGAGAGGCAGGCATTAGCAAGGCATCTGTGATGCCACGCTGGCACAGTGACTCATCAACGGTCCACAACACAACCTCCTGCAGGTCTGAAGGCAGCCTGTGCCAGCCCCCACTCACGGCAGCCTGATGCACACGGTGTTCATGTCACAAAGTGGGAAAGGTGGGTGTGTGGGGGGGACCCCTTTTAGATCCATTTTTTCGGGACCACACTACATGACACCTAAAACCGACACCATAACAGAGGTAAGTCCCTGTGTATGTTTATGTGTAACAGGACTTTGGCAATTATGTTAGACTGATAATCCAATTTGGGGTTTTTGTTACATATATTTTTTTTGCCATATTACTTCAGTTATGATAATTCATTTTCAATGGCACCACCATGTTGATTTTCTTTTGCAGCTAATACTTTTTGTGAAATGACAGGTTCTATCAAACTGTTAGGTAGTAAACAAACCATCCACTTTAAAAGCAAACAAGAGTGACTTGGAATAATGATGCGTAGCTTTTAATGCTATTTCAGGTTTTGTCAAGTGGACGATAATCCATCACAAGCGCATAAGACACGATTTAGATTCTTACAACAAGCTGTTAGATTTTCTCATGGCTCAAATGTAAACCAACTTTATGAACATAAGGTATGCATATAAAAATCAAGGAGGTAAACATGTAAAAAGGAAAACACACTGCAGCCGGGGACCTTTTCATGTATCTGCATGTTTTCCTTCTTAAGTCAACAAGTGGGAAAGTAAGCTGTGGCTTTTACTTTACATGTGCGAGACGGAGATAAAGGTTCGTGAGTAGGCAGTCTGGGCTGTGCATTAGATGGGAGACCACCCAGGTCAATAGAAGTGACAGTATACGTAGGCAGAACAGTACACCACATATTACTGTCCACTTAGCCTGCTCTCATCTCTGCTCAAGCACTCCCTCTTCGCTTCACCCCTTTTTCTTCCTCTTGCTTCCTCTCCCACCTGGCGATCACTTATGCAACTATATACAAAGGCAGTTCCAACTGGGTATCCATTATGTGCCGATTAAAGCAAACTTAAAACTCTATAGTGTTGGCGCTAATTAGTCCAATCCATTTATTCGAAAATAAATTAATAACAAGGCCACAAATAGATGCCTTTGGGAGTTACATTTGCGAAATGTGACTTTCAACAGATGCTGAAATTTCAAAAGAAAAACAGTTCCACTCCGAGAGCATCAACTAGCACAGATTTTTTTTTAAAGACAGTTTGCTTTGACGAAAGCATCCCACAGCCCTCATACGCATCAGCTAGAATGACGCTCACAAGGCGTGCGATATTTTAATGAGGCGTTAGGAATAGTTTAAATATTGTATTTTATTAACACTACACGGCTAAATAGGTCCCATGTCTAGCTGAGTCAACCTAGATAGACACGTCACTGCAGTGAAATCCCTCTGTTGCGTCTGTTCCTCCTGGTTCGGCTGAGCTTTTTGAAGTTGCCACCCAAAAGCATAAAGAAGATCAACAGAGAGGCTCAGTGGATGCGATAGTGAATGGATGTTTTTGTCAATGGAAGGTGGGAGGTGAGAGAAATTAAATGGAAGACATCAAAAAAGGAAAAGGGAAATGTCTGGGGAGTGGTGTTTACCGATGTGTTTCTCTCTTTTTTTTTGTCAGAATTTCTGTGCTGCTGTTTTGGTTCCACGCTGGGAACGGGAGCAGTGTCTGTCAGAGATTAACACTACACAGAGAGAGAGCTGGAGTGAGAGGGGGGAGACGAGGAAGAAAGGGAGAGATAAAGGAAGACAGAGCTGATAAACACAAAAGTGATTTTTTTTTTTTGAAAAGAGGGAGTTTGAAAGTGAAAGAAATCTTTTTTTGAAAAAGCGAGAGAGAATCACCCGAGAGACACAGAGAGAAATCAGGGGTAGTGGTGGCGGCGACGGCGGGGAGGGTTATAAATAGAGTAGACAGAAACCAGGGCCTCTCCCCTCACTGGATGCCACATTAATTATGCATGTCTGCATCAAGAGAAATTAAAACATAGCTGTGTGGCACTTTAGAGAGAAATTGAGAAAGGAGAGGGGGTAAGGGAGAAAACGAGAGGCGAGGATGGAGAGAGCTACAAACAGATGTCACTCAGAGATTTAAAACTGGACACTAAAGACGACGAGGGAGGCGCGAGTGAAGCACAAATGAGTGGAGGGAAAGGCAAAGCGGAATGAAAAAAGGCTATTAGAGAAAGACCAAAACAGCAGTACAAAAGCAGGGAAAGAGGAAAGTGTGCTCGTGCCTGCACCCAAACTCAATTTCAAAGGACACGAGGAAAAGAAAGCAGCTAATTACAGAGTAGTGAAATACGGAAGTGTGGCGGGGGGAATAAAAGCACACAGGCAACTGAGTCAACATGCCATCAGCTCAACAAAGCCCCAGAAAACTCAAAATGGCTGTCGAGCAGCGTAAGCGAGAAAAATATTTTATGAATGCAAATGAATGTGCCACCAAAACTCAAATCAGATGTTATTCACGTGAGGCCACCTTAGGAACATCTTGGAAAGCGCAGCGCAATCAGATGGTATTCACAGCTGAATCAACAGCAGAATCTCATGCTAATGAAATCAAATGATCCATATTCATGTTGGAGTGCGACACACCTTAATAACGTGTTGCAGTTCTACTCGCTATCCTCGCAGCGGCGGGAAAGATGGAGATAAGGTCGGACAAAGGGCACAGACCACTTCTTACTTTCTGCCCTTCTTCATCACTGTAATTCTGCTGCTGCTAACTCTTCTCAGAACTCCTGCACTTCCTCTCACCTCTTCAGTCCAGCTTTCTCTCAGGCAGCTCTATCCTGTTACATTGTGAGGGACTGTGTGTATAACATTACACTATCATGTGACTATTCCAGCTAGGTGTGTGTGTATATGCGCTTCTGAGCTTCTCCCTCCTTGCCATGATCCAATTTGCTCAGCTGAATTCTTTCTGCTCAGGGATTTTTCAACTACTTTTTGGACGATTGTGCCTTTTTTTGGAAAACTGACAGCTCATATGTGTGAATGCTTAACTGTGTTGTTATCTACTCAAACGTGTCCCTCTGAGAGTGTGACTGTGTTTGTGTTTCGTTTTAGCCCAAACAGCAGGTCAGTGCAGGCAGCCAACCAGCCCCCACACTGGGCTCAGGACTCATTATATGGCTCGGTCCTGCCTGCTAACTCCCACCTACCTGCGAAAAACTTGCTGACACCACCGATGACTGGCAAGGGAGAAAATGTGTGAGAGAATGCGTGTATGGATGGAAGAGGTTATGTGCATGATAACAAATGCTCAATTTAATCTTGTAAGCATAAACGAAGAACTGCAGGGCAGCAAAGCAAGTTGACAAGTCTAATGAATTCGACAAACTATACATTTTGAGTGTGAATATAGTAGGGCAAGGTGATACAGCAAAGTTAAATGCCTCATTTTAGTAGATAGAATTTTTAAATTACCTTTTTTAAAAAGAACTAAAAAACCTACAAGAAAGGAGTTTATTATGAACGTAACCATTTTATCAAGGTGCATTTGTAATCATTTTAACCCTCGGAAACCCAAATTTCCAACAGTCCTTGAACTAATGATCAGTGACGTGCTGTTAGATCAGAATGTTATCCTGCATGACTTATGTAAAAATGTGCTAAAAATAAACCATTTATTTTTCCAAGATTCTGTCAAAAACAAAAAAGTTTGCACTCCGTGGCGCAACCATGAAGCCTTTAGTGACATTTGCATTCAAGAACTTTTTGATATAATTATACAGAGCAGATACACAAATTCCAAATTTTAATTTAGTAAAATATCTTTAGAAAAGAGTCCCTCTTTCTATTCTTTCTCTTTTTCTCCCAGCACTATTAGTTACACTTGTGGGCACTTGTAAAAATGTTGTACATGTTGATTCTGTTTTGTTAAATAAATTTTCGATCTTTTATTTTTTATGATTTGTGGCACATATTCCACAAAAGACATTTCTCTTATCTCCTAATCATGTTTGGGCTGTTTCCACAGAGGTTCTGAACTTCATGGCGCAGTGAACAACGAGCCCAGTTTGCACAAATGTGACAGGAGTTAAAAAAGGTCCAGAAACTGTTTGGGGTTCAGGGAATGTTACTGCAACAATGAAAAACATCATCAGTGCATCACATGCATTTTAATGAAATTATTTAACATCCTATTAAACTATTTTCTTATTGCTCTTGATGAAATGTCTATCACCAGAACACTTCAGCATCACTGTACAGCACAGGCCTAGTGTATAATAAATAAAACTTCTTATGAACGTGTAGCTGCTCCTGCACTGACTCATGGGTCACATTTTGCATCCCTGTCAACCGAATCCCCATGCTGCTTGCATCAATTATTTCACAGTGAAGAGTTTCTTAATGCAACCTATGTGACTGGCTTGCAACACACACACACAGCAATCTCACACACATATACACTTCGACATTAGTCCACCTGCAACGCTGGCTAAGACTCCATTTCCATGACAATTAAACACCGGAGGACAGTGGAGTCAGCCACCCTACGCAAAGAAGCCCTTTAAAATGGAGATAGGAATGGAGAGGGAGAGTAAAAAAGAGCAAGAGAGAGGGAGTGTGTGGCCTGGATAAGTGGTGCCAGGATTATAGCTGGTTCCATCATGGCTTTGGTCCGTTCACTGCTTCTTATAAAAACCTATTAGCATGTGAATGAACAGGCACACAGTGGATGGAGTTTTCTAAAGCCCAGGAGCACTGATCCACTATCAGGTGAGCTTTCCGTAAACTGGGAATAAGAAGGGGAGGACGCTCTGTGTGTGTGTGTGTGTGTGTGTGTGTGTGTGTGTGTGTGTGTGTGTGCGTTCTGGGTGGCTAGTCTATTTGATTGTGTCCACTTTTGTCAGAATTTTTGTTGAGATTTGACATTACTCAAAGAAAGGCTACAGTGCTTTATACGCTGTGTAATGAAGCTGATATGGGAGTAAACAACTGGATTTAAAACCTCGGAAAACACATTGAGGGAAAACCCCAATTTTCAGTCGTGCTGCAGCGTACAAAATAAATGCAGACGACTGAAATCAAATAGCAATAAAAGAAGAATACACAGCAAGGACGAATGATCAGCTTAATAAAGTCATTGTCCCTATATTTGTCCTAACAATATCAGTGACTGACATTAGGTTTTTGCTAAATAGAAGAAAAACCTTTTCTTGACATCTGAAATATGCAAGTGTTTTTAGACTTTCCTAAAACTGTCTAGGAAAAGAAAAGAGATCCCATCTGCTCTATATGATTAAAAACGCCGTCTTTTAATATTGTATTTACTTATACTCAGTGTATAATCAGTGGTGCATGTCATTAAAAATATGAAAACTTATTAAATAAATACATTTTTAATATTTGCTGTGTAAATAAAATGAGCTTTGACATTCAGAGTGTAGCAAATGTAGAAAAACAAAGCCAGAATGCATGTTGGAAACACATTTTCCAGCCAAAGTAGCCGCTCTTCTTATCTGTATCCATTGTTCAGAGTCTAACAGACATTATTCTTCTCACATCTCTGAACTGAAGTGGTCTTGTGCTCAAGGCAAACTAAAATTGGAGTGTGAAAATAAAGCAAAGTAGGTACTAAAACTGGGACTATGAACGTTAAAGCAAAAGAAAGCAGGGTAAGAGCCAAAACGGCAGAATAGTTCCCAACATGTGAACAGGCAGTGAGACAATAGGAAATGATACAAGCCGGGCCAGAATGTTCTGCTTCATTGCTTACCTCCCTTTGCAGCACCAGCTCTTTGGTGAACAGCATGGCCTCGTCACTGAAGGGCTCAGCCACCTGCATCCCTCCGGGCAAGTTCCGGGAACTACGTGGACATTCAATACCTGGCCAAAGACAACACGGTCGCAGGAGTTATGGGTCGGCACAGCTGCTTATCAAAAGAACAGCAAGATGCCTAAAATCCGTTTCACAGGATTTGGCATGATGAGTCATAAACAGAACCAGGAGACATGACTGGGTTGATTTAAAAAAAAAAAAAAAAAAAAACAAGAAATAGTCCAGGAATTAATACCAACATCCACAAGTTAGTGAACAGACTTGTTGTATCTACAATTTTTTAAAACCTCTGGTGCTCCCGACACCTGACGCCACATCAAGCATCCTCCTCACCCTCTTAACAGGTCAAGGTCAAAATCGCTTTGCCGCACGATTTCACAAATGCATGTCAGTGGCACAACACACTGTCATCCGCGCTAAATGGATAATTGCTCGTCAAGGGGTCAATCCTGAGTGCAGGAAGCAGCTCTGAATAACCTATTTGCACTGAATATCAGTCAAAGTGAAATTTGTGTCTTTGGAACCCTTTGACATCAACATCACATTTTCAGAGCTCTTTTTTTAAAGCGTACAGGCAGAAATGGATGAGCTTCAGGGCAGAGGCGGGAGGAAGGCGAATAAGAGGGTATAAAGGTGTTATAAGATCGTACAATTTCTAGCTGTTTAAAATATACTGGGACTAAAAGGACGTGCATGCAGAACAGAGAATTTCTGCATTTGAAGGCGAAGGTGGATTGGCTTTAAGTTAGTGAGAATATATGTGCTGATCTTAAAACTTACAGAAAGTTTAGGTTCTGTGCAAAGTCTTCACACACAGTATGAATTTTTCATGTACAGCCTGTTTCACAGGAGCATACCTAGCTTCACTTCAAACACCCGTCTTTGCTCTTTTACACTCTTTAGGACTCTATATACTGTATTTTCTATGCAATGTGTCCCACGGCAGCATACTCCCTTTCAGCAAATGTTGAAAATGAAAAACTCCACAGAAGTTCATCCGCCGATATCCCGTTTTCTCCAAATTCCTGAATTAATAAGCAATTAAATCCCTTTACCACTACAAATGTACATCAACAAGCAGGTTGCTGTTCTATTGTTTTATGCAGAGGAGCCTAATGATAGTTTCAGCTGGGAGTTAAACCCTCCAGCACTGTGCTAATAAAGCAACAGCTCTCTCCTAGGGTCTTTCTTTCCGCTTTGACTCAAGGTTTAATTTAATGAGCTTCACTGGCATGACAGATATACTGCCTCAGGATGGATTCACAAATACATGACAGAGAAGGGAAATCTGATTTGTTAGGGCATTCTGGTGACACAGTGGTTAGCAAGGCAATCTCACTGCATCAGGGGCTTTGATTCTAACTGCTAAGTTTTGTTTACGCTCTCTTGTGTTCTCTTGTTTTGAATGGAGATGTATTTGTATGAGAGGCGGTTCAGAGATGTGTCTCTGAGGAAAACATTGCTTAGATCTTGTTCCAGTATGACCTGCTAATGAAAAAATAAAGTACCTGATAGACATGTGGGCTTAAGTATTAGTTTGTGATAGCCCTAGTGCTTTTTGTTTCCCATTACATATATTTTTCACCATTATATGCATCTTAAAACTAATACATTATGAAATAATTCAACAGTGATTTACAGTGACATTAATCTGGGACACCATGTTCTAGGTGATTCTAAACGTTGGCTGCTGTATTTGCAAAGAAAATCTCTCTGGATCTTCTCTAAAAGCTGCATTAATTTCATGAATCTGTTTTTACAAAATGCCAAATTCTAAATCCCAGTAGGATTTTTGCCCCAGGCCTAATTCAAATTAATAACTCGAACTGAAACTGATTGAGGCAAACCGTCTGGACCAAAAGAAAACCCCAGAAAAAATTCTTGGATTTTTAACTTCCCAGTGGTTCTTGAACAGATCATGCGTGATAATTCATCTAATTAATTGTTTTCTGCGTGTCTCATTAAAAAATTTCAATAACTAATCTTCACTAATCATATTCTGTAAAACACAAACAAAACAACAACAAAATAAATAAATAAATGAGAGCTCCTCAGTGCAAACAAGAAGCCGTGACTGCTCAGATGCAACCATGTGACAAAATTCAGTGACTTTCCAGATGAACTGCAGGCTGTGTTCATACACAGCAGAGAGGAGACATCAAGAGAGATTGTGGGGGGAATGAAACATACCTGAGCAAAGAAATAAATGCATCATGACTCAAAAAAGGTATAAACTCGGGCACCCATGCAGCTCAACAGGTTGCATGGGCGACCCCGACTCTTCTCCCCACATTCCCCGTCTCTCTCTCAACTGTGCACTATTGTAAAGGCCAAAGAAATAACTTTTTAAAAAATTGGTATAAAGTCAAGCAAGATCTCAGCAAATTGTTGAAAGATACATTCAGCATGGTGAAATATCTTTCTAGAACACAAACAGGAGGAGTCAAATGTCCTATCTATAGCATGTGGAGCCCTCATGTTTATCCAGTATTGGTAACAGTAGTGGGCACTTGGCAAAATTGCTAAACATTCTGATTTCAGAACTGTTTATATGATTAATAGCAGTATAGCACACCTCTCAAAAGGCATTTTTGAGTTCTCCCTACTAGCCACTGATGTGCCATTTCCCGACAGATGCCGAACTTTATATCGCAGTGTAAAAATGAGCCCAAAGCGAGTAAAACTGTGACAGGTGAAAAATATGGCCAGAAACTGCTTGAGGGTTCAAAGGGTTAAGAACATAAAAGAGCCGAGTGAAAATTTTGCTTACAGTGTTGAAAAGAAAGGTTAAATCTATCAAGCAATTTTTATTCCTCCTTTTCGAGAACCAAGTTAGAAACTGTCAGCAAAAGATAACTGTCACTGGCTGTGTAATTGAGAGCAAGAAGACTATCACAGCAAAGGAAAAGTGTCACCAACCCTTTTCACTTCATCTAAGTATAATGATGCAGCTAATTAGCAAGCGAGCAATAGTTTCCCTGTAAGATTTCAGAGCTGGATTGAAGAGCCAGTTTTCGCTTCTTTTTATCTGATCTTTGTTGTTTAGTACTTTCTGTTCCCTACATGGCCACGTCTGTCCCATTTATGAGAACATGAACAGGAGACATCAGTGAATTCACCCTGGCAGGGAAGGGAAAATGTCCCAGGAAAGGCGAAATGAGGCCACAGGACAGTCAGCACCCAAGAGTTATGAAGAACTGTTGAGTCAACCTTCTGTGAGGCATAAAGGTAGAGCAGAGAGTTTTAAAACCTAATGGACACATGCAGATTATGGTTTTGCATTAAAGTTTACATCATTTCACTGTAGCGTTGCTATATTGGAAAGTTTTTTTTTATCATATAGTTGAAATTTAAAACAAAAGTAGATAAAAACTTGAAGACTAAAAATAACCAATGCAGTTAGTTGCTGCTTTAGAGATACATTTAATTGGCATGCGAACGTCAACGTAAAATGTTGCTGTAAACATAAATCTACTACATAACGTATGTCAGGCAATGGTTTGATATTTTTATATTTACTGTACACATTCTAACAGGTATCCCTCGGTATTCAAACATTCAATAAAACATAAAACGTTAAGCTCCTTGTAAAGCACAGAGGAGGAGGAAGAGGAGGAGGTGGACGAGGAGGAGGAGATACTGATGACCAAGATCATCTAAAAGTATTTATAGAAGTGGACCAGGACAGGGCTTCCACATGGGACACTGTAGCTACAACACTGCCAGAATGAAGAGAGGAGGAGAGATGAGGGATGCAGAATACAGGAAAAGAAGAAGACAAGAGGAGGAAAGGCTTGTGGGAGGGGTAAATACTGCGCACTGTTAGCAAAAAAAATTAAAAATCAGTGTATAAAGTAATTGCAGAGAGGGAGATATCTGAGTTTTTTGCTTGGGTTGGCCAGAGCCATGATAAGGGCTGGAATTGTGTTTTTTTCCTCGAGCATAATCCACAGAAAAGACTCCTCACGAACGTAACACACAAAGAGCTTAATTGTACAGCACATACAGTACGAAGGCTTTACGGGCCCACAGGAGCAATAATTTCCAACCCAGTCAAATCTCTTTAAGAAGACAAAAACACCAATAACCGTAATGCACAAAGAAAATAAAATAGGATTATAGACCAAAAAAAGGGGGTTACAACTAGCCATAAGTAAAGTAATAATCCTGGATGAGAAGTCGAATAAAAATAAGTTTAAAAAAAAGAGACATATCTGCAGTCAAATGCACACTGCATGCTCCCTCAAATGACCTAACTAGGCTCAACATCCTGCAGCTCACTCACACTTACTGTAGTCTCTCCTCCCTGCAGCATTTAAACCAAGCCAGGGAGTCACTTAGCACAGCCAATTTTAACCTGCACCACGATACATAACTCACGCCTGACACCAAGATAAACATCTGGGTCAAACTCTAGGATATCCGTCTTATCTGATCTCGCAGACAAACAAGACGTACACTGATCGTTTTGCCATCACACTCCACTCAAACACACAGGGAGGGTGTTGTGCAGCTGCTCCCCACACTGGCCTGCAGTGCGTGCCCACGTCAATCCAGCATACATCACATCAATCACTATATTTGATCCGTTAGCCGCGGATATTAGATTTCTCATGTTAAAAATGCGTCTGCCAGAGCTGAAAACAGTGTCGTCAATGACTGGGGTCTTTTGGGAACAAATGAATGCACAACTCAATGAACAGATTAAAGAATTAATTTATGCCGTTTCCAATTTCTGCAACTCGACTCCTAAAAAGACGACAAGCTATCAGCAGACTCATTCAATAATGCCGTGGGTTTGATTCATTTCCCTCCATGGCCCATCATACTGCTTCCTGCTTCTCTTTTGTAGAGCTCTGGACTCACAGGGGTTGGATGGCCGTGTGGAGAAGAAGTAATGTTTTAATCAGTGAATTGGGGTGAGCCGCATGCCTGATGATACTGCGGTCCCCGTAGATGGTGGAAAAAGCAGTCAAAGCCACTGTTAAATCAAACATAGACTTCCTAAAAAGCGATTTTGAGACCCGGTGTGGAGGCTCCAGTTTTCACCAAACTTGTCCTAACTTTCAGCTACTCCAAAAATGAGAGAAGACATGGAGTGTTTGTGGAACTGAGGAAGGCCATGGATTGTTCTGTTCCAGTACCGAAATGTCACTCCAAGTGGCCACAACCTTACTTATGCATGACTTTAAGCATGAATACAATTCAAATGGGTGAATTATATAGAACTTCAGCCCTTGCACAGATGTCTTTGACGTTCATTCAAACACAGGGATCTAGGGGATTGACATAGTTTAACTCATGCGACCATTCAAGGCACTGCCATTCTGCACTGGTTCCATGTTTCAGGTGCCTGAGGATGACACTCGTTTCAGTATCTACTGTACTTATTCCTCTGTCAAGTCTCTCTGTCCTTAACTTGTCACTTTTACACTTTAATTTTTGCTCAGACTAAAACAAACAAAATACAACATCAATCAATTAGTCAACCTTAGTGGTATGAGTGTGGACAGAGCAAAGCTAACCATTTCTTCCTGCTTCCAGTCCATGTGGTATGCAAAATCAACCTGCTACATAACAAAAACCAATATTCAGGCTAAAAAAATAGTAACAACTCCCATCGTTCTTTTAAGTCTTTTTGAGTTGTAGCAGCTTCTAATAAAATTGTGTTCAAACAATAAACTATATTGAGTTAGAATCAGTCTCTCCCCTAGAATCAGTGTCATTTAAATTTACCAATGACTTAACTGGCAGATTGAATACAAGTTTTCACGTTTCTAAGAAATCCTGAACTCAAGTTGGTAAAAACTTAAGTTATCAAGCCAATTTAACTCATTTGTTACAACTTGCATTTTGTTTTAAATCAATTAACGGAAATTCATGAAATTACACACAATATTAAGTGGGTGTAATTACCAAGATCATTATGTCAACACAATTTATTAAAAGAATGTAAGATTAAAAGGTTTATCTGAATCAGGAAATTAGATTGTTTTTTTTATTTTGCATTTACATCAGCAGTGGGAATAGGTGCCTTCAATCCCTTTTTTAGAGAGTATCTCCAGTTTTATGTGTAAGAGGTAGATGTGAAGGTAGAAATGAGCAAGACACAAAATGTGTATGTCTCAAAAAAGCGAACCATTCCTTTAATTGTAGATTCCTAACCCGTCTATGCCACTATTAATGCATCCAGTCATTACAACTCACTTAAAGTAAACAATGCAAATGCACAAGTGAGACATACAGTACGTACATTTTCAGCATGTAGTGATCTTCATTCTAGTTGTAATTCCTTTCACAAACCAAAACTAATTGGATGAAATCATATGTACTCATTTCCCACAAGCAGCTTCGAATGTATTTTTATACATTGTAATTGAATGTGCTTTCAGTTGACCCAACGTATGGAGACAACAGGATTGAGTCGACCTCTCTTCCTCTACTAGCCAAGCCAGATAATGAGCTTCATCTCATCAAAATGGGTCTGGAGGGAATGTGGCGTTGTTGCGGCTGCTGCGAATTAGTGTCATCACTGCAGTTTATACAAAAATATATCATGTCGCAAATTCCCACGCTAATCGTGTGCATATTGATTAGCCTCAAAATGTTTTCTCATAACCTGCCAGATGCTTGTCCTCCAGCTTGTGGCATGTCTGCAGGTATAAATGGATACTCACAAGACACAGGCAACTCAGTATGAATGCCATTAGTGTCCATCTTTTTAGTGTTATTAAGTTAGTAATTCCTGATTTTTTTTGACAGACTGTTGACAGGATATAATTAGCTCTGCAACAAGCAAACAAACTAAGAACTAAAAGCTGGGGAGGTGTCGAAATCTGTGCGAGAAATCAGCTCTAAGACTCCCACCTCTCCTCCGTCACTCATAACGGCATCATCCCATTTTAAATTTTTATCTCATTAATCTTTGTTGTCCTTTGTCGTATGCAACTGTGAGGTGGCTATTCCCCATTTGAATATCTCCCTCTACGCAGCTGCCTCAGTGGGTGTGGGCCAGGCCAAGCAAAAAAAGTTCAGCAGTAGGTGAAAGATGCAGGGGGGTGAGACATAAAGGTCGGAGACGGGCAAGCAAAAAGTCAATGGGAGCAGATGAAGGGAGCATGCTGTTAGGGGGAAAATCCTGGGATTGTTTGACTATCCCTCTCTTTTATCCTTTCGATCCATCTCTCCGCCTCACCGTCGTCTCATTGCAGCTCTCTAATGTAAGGCTTCATTACCTCAGACAAGGCTTAGGCAACGCCAGGTCCATTCCTCAAGAGCACACAACAGCGCATAGGCATTTGTCAAACATTGCAATTGTAATATTTGATCTGTAAGAATGAAACATGAATGTGGAATCAATCTAGCATGGAAAGACATGCTTTTTAAATTAAAAATTACATACGACACAATCTGTTATCACGGCTCATGTGGCGGTGATGTGGGATGGATAACGAGATGTAGGGATAACAAAAGCCAGTGTCATGTCCCAGTCCACTGAAGCACATACCTCTTGCCACCTTCAGTGCAGAAACACACAGCATTACCTGTAATTTAGGGGTGGACTGATTGTGAGCTTGGCTGATTATGGTGGCCCATATTTTTGCATTTTTCTGATTGTCAGTAATAAATGTGCTACTTCAGGTCTGATGCAGTCATCTCTCTCTATCATCACTGTGTGTTCCAGAAATGACTCTCAAATCAAGGCTGCAAAACCTGAACAAGAACCACAAGTCGCTGCCACAAACCAGGAAATTAGCTGCTCTCACAGTGGCTAAGGCTATGTTAACGGTTAGCAGTTCAGTAAGAAGGCAGTCACAATTTACCTTGAAACAGAGTCTGGATAACAGTAATTAATAACGCTTTAATATATGGACCTTAGTGGGCAAAAAAAGTGACAGAAAAGTGAAAGATTCCGAAAATAAAGCAGAACAAAATATGTAACTGCAGGAGACAGATCAATCTCAGTTGAACTCACAAAAACGGAACAGAACGTCCTAATTTAATCTCTGCTATTACTATTTCACATATTCTGTTATAGTCACACTTAGTGATGAATTACATTTAATGTATATCGGCCCCAGATATTGGTTATCGGCCTGTCTGGACGGCCAATAATCAGCATTGTCGGTAGCAGTATCGTACCTGGAAAACCAGTGTCAGTCGATGCAGACTAAAATTTACTTACTTCTCATGTACAGCAAACACAACTTGTTATTTAAAAAAGTTAAACATTAGTTGTAGGTTAGACGTGCGCATATTTGCAGGGCTTCTGGGAGCTTTCTCCCCTCTCACAGAAGCACATGGCAGATACGGTGGATGATTGATTCATCTGTAGGCTGATGCAGCTCATAGCTTCTGTTTCGCTTCAAGATTATAGCTCATAGTGCAGTAAATTAAGCACTAATAAAATGTCATTGACTAAAACTATTCTTTCTTTCTCATCAGCAACAACCGTGTCCAAAGGTTTCCACCAGGAATTATAATGAGATGCAGTGCTGCAGTCGCACACACAAGAACAGTAATAGGTAGAGGTCGAACAAGAACAGAATAGCACAACAAATACTTTTGGATTTCTTTCACTATAGCTCGCTATCTTGTGAACTTTTTCTTGCACACAGACATATTTTTCGGGAAGAGGTCGACAAATTTTCTGCTCCACTTGTTCATCTCTTTATCTGCCCTCACACAATGCCCAAAGTGTACCAGCACACAGTTCTACACACACGCAACCGTATATACACTCATATCAAAAATCAGACAAATGGCACTAAGCCACACACTGCATGATGGCTAATGTTCCTTGCTGACACTGTAAATCTTTGTGTACGAGTGATGGGTGTTTCATCTTTTTGACAGTCTGCTGCTCCACGTACCTTTTCTGAGCAACTTTCAAAGTGCACTTCACCTGCTGTGGCCTCCGTCTGAAACTCTCTGAAAGCTATTGAAGCCAATAAACTTTTACAGCCTTTTCACGGTTTGCTCTCCCTGAGCTTCAACAGTCCTTTATACCCACGTACTTCACATCAATGCTGCTTTTGTATTTTGTCTTCTCCTTACCATATTCCTCCCTTTTCTTTATCCTCCATGTCCTTTTAGCCTCCACATCTCTTACTTCTGCTCCTCCTTTCATCATACTCAGAAACCCCCTCACAATTCCCCTTCCTGTGTAGTAAAAACTTCCCTTTCCTTTCGGAAACAGGATGACTTTTTTACCCTTTATCAAACTTACATACAGAATTGACACTGCACAGGCCAGAGAGTGAAAAAAGAAGAAAGGCAAGGTGATGTGGGATGAGAGTGAAGGGAACTACCCTTCAACTCCTGCAGCACACCTCCGGCCCTCTTTGAAGCCTGGACTAGCTGCTGCACCTTTTGTTTCCTTAACTTCGTTTTCCTTTAAGCACCGCCTTTATCCATCAAGGAAAACTCTGGAAAAGGAAGAAGACACTGAGCTTTGAGGTGCCTCACTGCAAAAACCAAGTCCTTGCAAAAACAAAACAAAAAAAAAAAACAACTTCAGTGTTAAACCGGGACAAATAATATGGCTAAAACAAAAAGAATAAAAATGCTGCTGGTTAAGCAGGCTGGGAGTTCAAATTCAAAGATGCCTGAAATGTGTTTTGGTATTATAATTTTGACTTGCATTGTTACATCACTTAGCGCCTTGGGATTATTTCATTTGCAGTGCTACTGTAAACAGTTTGTTCTTCAATGGCCTCCCACAACATTGTTAAAGAATAAGAATTTGGCCATGATGAATACAGTGTGAAGAGAATACGGCTAATGAAAGAGATGACTAATGCAGAACTCAGTTTAACAGCAGCATCCTTTGAATATATTATCCGTTTGTCTGCATGGCGTCAATATTTACTCAGCACTCAGAGCAAATTACTTAAGGAAGCTTAGCATATGGAAAACATCTCTTGACCTTTAAGATAAAATAAATGGGATGATAAGTAATAATGGTACTTAACCTTGCAAAAGTATAAAAATAGCATTCTGGTGAAACCTTATAATGTTGGTTATGAGGCAAAATGCATTACAAAGGCTTATAGCAACTACTGTGACATATTATGTCAATGTGAGAAGTGTCAATGTACACCTTCACAGACCTTTTTCACTTTAAATGCCACCAAAGTCATCAGGCATGTGATTCTACTCTTCCAAGAACAACTGTTGGAAGTGTCGCACCCTGCACAGTAAGAATAGGTCTATTTAACTTGAATATACTGTACAGATCTGAAATATCACTATATAAGATCTGCTCTAAATGCATCTTTTTTTGTGTCATAAATATGCAGTCGCTTAAAGAGAAAAGGTCCACAGGGTCTCTGTCGTTTCACACACTGATAAACACAACAGGCTTGGAGCAGCCAATTTATCGTGTGTGTCATTTTAAACACAGCCCATGGTGCAGATGGGTGAATAAAACATGGAAAGATAACTTTGACAGCAAAGAGAAAGTGGAAGGAGATAGGCAGCGCTTGGAGATTAGAGGTAGAGAGATAATAAGAGGCTCTTTGTGCCTAAGGGCTTCATTTCGTGTATGGTTAAGGGTTTGACATCAGTTATCACTTAAAGAAAACTATGCATACGACAACACGCATGCAAAGAAACATTGAGGCCATGACACAAAAGACATAGCATTTTATCTAATAAACATTCACGATTAAAAGGAAAACTAGATGCAAGAAAAAAATGGGGCGGCAATGAGATGACAAGAAAAAGCACACACAAACGCACACACACATCCCTACAGAGAGGAGCAGGGAAGGAAACTCTTCGGTTTGATGCCGAGGACTCTAATTGAAATAGAGGCTGAAAATACACAAACTAGGAAAGGAGATCATTTGTATCAGTCAGGGTTAATCCAGCCTAATGTGTGTATTAAAGACAGCATGGGTCATCTCATTTCCAGCTGATGAATCTTTTCTTCTGGGAACGCCCTTAATCAAATCCGGTCAGGGGCTATCAGCTCTAATGTGCCTGTTGTGATTTGCTAATAACCTTTGATTGAATAAAATTATTGCAAAAGTAGACCATGTAAACATCATCTCTCACACAAACACAGCATATTCTGGAAGACAGACTTGGTGTGTTTACATTAAGGAATCTTATTGAGGGAGGATGTTGAGGAATATTAGAAATACAAAGTAAAATTGCAGCCTTGCAGTTATATACATCCAACAACCAGTCAAGTTATACTTTACATCCAAATACATTTTTACAATCTATATAGTGAAAATTTTTAAGTGTCTAAGTTCACTGAAAGAAGCAATGAACTTAAACATAGAACGATTGACTTCGATGAGAAGACAAACAGATTGTATCTTCATTTTCTAACCAAAAGACCAAGGTGACATTCAAATGCAATAAATCAGGGGTCCTGTTTTGCTTATTTAATTTCGATATTGTCCATTGTACGTTTACATTCTGAAACTGTTGTGACTTGAACACTGCTTGTAGTCATTCTAATATGATCATAGAACACCCATACAGGGATGTTACAATGAAAATGCAGTCTCATTTAAATTTCTACACACATAAACCATACATATGTGGAAAATTCTAACGCATTTGTAAAATTAGATGTTCATGTCAAGTTTACATTATCATTTTAATTTGGCTCCCAATGGGCTTCCATAGCTGGTGAAAAAGTGGATTCTGACAGAATACAAAGTTGCAGCCATGACAGTAGACGGAGTTTCAAATATGGATGCTGCTGCACAGAGGCTATTTTAAAACATGGATGCTTCACACATCCTTCACCAGGCAGCACAGAATATCAGCTCACAGTTTCAAGGTGGGCAATCAAGATTAGAGTAACCAATTTAGTGTTTAACCAAATGTGAAATATAGTCAATCTCATCACTTAGACATTTTATCCTATGCGACATTTGTGTGAAAGTTTGACATAACGAATTCATAACTTATGGCCAAATACATTTTGCGAGGTCACAGTGACCTTCAACCATCGAATTTTCATCCCTCTATCCCTCCTAGAAGACGTTTGTGCCAGATGTAATAAAATTCCCTCAAGGCTTCCTGAGATATCATGTTCACTAGAAAGGGACAGACATGAGGTCATCGAGATCTTTGACCATCAAAATCTAAACAGTTCACTCTTGAGTCCTAGTGAGCGTGGTGCCAAATATAAAGAAATTCCCTCCAGCTGTTCCTGAGATATTGCTTTCACAAGAACAGGACGGACAGACAACCTGAAAGCTGTCGCCGGAACAAGAGCATAAAAACATATATGTTCAGAAAGTTCACTGGCTGAGGTCATTTCAATATGCTTTGTAGCAGGCAGAGGGACAAAATGCAATTACAAAAACCATCAGTGAATAGCAGAGATAATTAAAAGAAAAAATACTAAATTAATTAAGGCATCAGCAATTCAGTCACGCATAATCGAAGTGAATCTGGGTGTTCGTCAGACATATGTGATATTTGTTCGAGGGGAAATGAAGGAGGACTGTATGGCGGGCAAATGTCGCACTGAAATGGAGATGGATCCCAACAATGATAAAAGAGCATCATCCATTGTGGAAGGGCGAGGCCCTCTCACCATTTTCATGATCTGGGAGGATGTGCAAATCATAGCTGCCTGCCAAAGATACAGTCTCAGTGTTTTTATTACTAGTACAAACTGTCAAGACAGTCGAGGAGCTGAAATAAATGACTGGACCTGCTATCAAACAGTCTGTATTTCATCCCATCTGCATCTTGCCCTAAATTTCATACTGTTGTTTTCTCACACTAAAAAATGGCGAGAAGTATTTCTTCATAGGAACGCAAATATTTTATTTATCTGACTAACTTGACAATATAAAATATCCCAAACCAACTTTAGGTTGTATAATCTTTTTCCTGAATTTTTTTTACAGTCTGTTTTATTCAGTCCAAAATCAAATATATATATTTATATCTGACAATAAATATATCATATTCTTATATCTGAGAAGCAAGAAACAGCACGTTTGATGTTTTTGCTTACAAAATATCTAAAAACAATCCATATTTACACGGTGTTACATGACATGGATACACTCGAACTGTTGCAGCTCTCGTTCTTTCAATTCACGATCTGTCCTCTGTGCTATTGCTCATCAGGTAAGGGACCAGTGAAAACAAACTGAGGTAGGAGGAATAAACTGTTGTTGAATGCCAAAAGGCACAATTTTACATTCTGAGAACATATCAAGTTGTCACAACATGACCTTCTCAGGTACTTTGAGTAAAAGAAATACAGAAAAGGATGCAACAAAGCAGCTTTTGCACTTCAGCTATAAAAGAAATTACCAAGTCCATACAGCATTAAAAACGTGACAACACCTGCCTATTCACCAGAGTTTAAAGCTCCTTTTACCTTGACAGAGCAGCCAGGTCCTAATGAAGATTACTACAAAGTGGAAAGGCGAGCAGGAGTCTATTTCAAACTTGGCAGGGAGCCAGAGGGGGGAAGGTGAGGTTAAAGGGGACACATGCTTCACGCCAGCACTGCTGTTCTGGAAGAGGGTAGGCTGAGGATGGCACATACACCCAGCTACCCCTCTGCCCTCTTGGGTTGGCTGCTGGGAGATGTAGGGAGGGCGTAAACTCTGACCCCTGAACTGGCAGGAGCAGTGATGTGGAACATACTGACTGCACCAGTAGCTGCACTATATATCCACACTTTGAAACAATCCTTTCCTTTGACATGGCAGAAACTAATACCTAACCAGACCCAGAAGTGAGTCAATTAGACAACACAGAATGAAATGACCTTTGTATCAGAAAGGTAAAAGATACCCACCGGCGAGGAGGAATGTGATGAGGCAGGTTTCTTTGGGCATGTACAGCTTGAGGCGTGAGCCGCTGAAGACATATTCTACCACGGCTTCTGACCGGCCAGCCCTCTGCAGGAACGGAAAGAACTGCTTGGCTTTCTGTGTCTCCTAACAGAAAAACAAAGAATGAGAATTAACATTTAATAGACATTTGTATTAAGTTATGTAGCTTTTTAACAAATGCAAAATCAAATAATACTTTAGTAATTTGTTGTTTGTGAATGAATACAACCATTTTTGCCAGCTGCAGAGCAAAGATACTGCTATAACCCTGTGTCGTAAAATGAGTCATTAGCTGTGTATCAAAGAAAGGAAAGTTTTTCTTTAACTCTCAGAATTCCACACATTTTCAGACAATTTTTCACTGCAATATAAAATCCTAAACCTCCAAGCAAACAGCACAACCATGACTAGAACTGGAGACAACTCAAAAATATCATAGGTGCAGCATAATAAAGTGAGAATGTCATAAATTAATTTTTTTTGAAGTTAATTTTTATTATTTCAGATTTTTTATTTTATTTTTTTTTAAACACTGGACACGACGTGTAACAATTTTCCAAGTACCTACAGGTGTTACCTACAATGGCCACAGATGAGTTAGTCATAGCTTCTTAGTTGCACAGAGCAGCTGATATTTGATGAAATATAATTTTGGTTAAATCTTCTGGCAGAACAGCAGTTCACACATGATTGATTAAAGGTGAAAATCCGCAGATTCTTTTTGTTTTTACAGTTTCTTGCTCTGACAAATGGTGTCATTTTGGTGCTTTTTCAAGATAACATGCCTTTCAAACCCGGCAGCAGGTTTTGGGGTTCAGAGGGTTGATATCTATAATCGTATGACGTCAATTCAAGTGAATTTTATCAGTGCTGAAAAATAACACACTGCAGTACGTGTGACAAACCTAACCTGGATACAGCAGACACAAAAATCTCAGCCAAACAGACAGCAACCAAATTAGACACGATAAACAGTCCAAATGGGATTATTGACAACAGAATCTGTGTGCTTTTTCTAGACATCTTTAAATCTTGGTCTGGCCTAATGAGGTCCGCTTCACTTCTCGGTGACACGTCTGGAAGCTCATGCAATCAAAAATAATTCTTTCCCTTCCTGCTTCCATCTCTGTCTGCAAGGGTGAGTCACGAGCTTATTGGTGTGCTCAGGCCAAAATTACAAGCAGAGCTAAATCATGTGTATTCAAGCAGGGCTACTGATGTAGTGGCAGGGGAAGATTCATAAACGATAAAAAATAATTTAATATGTGCCTACTCCAGGCATGAGCATGTAGGCACAACAGACCAGTGAGTCATGGGCTGCTGTAGTGTGTGTGTGTGTGTGTGTGTGTGTGTGTGTGTGTGTGTGTGTGTGTGTGTGTGTGTGTGTGGCAGTGTGGACATGGGAGTAGGCACAAAGGCTCACAGGGAAGGATCGAGTTCAAACAGGGAAAGTCAGAGCGAACACGTGTTCTCCATTTGCCAATGTAAGTTTCCATGAGAGTTCAGAGCAGTTCAAAGAGAAAAATATCAATATTTCCTCTCCGTTTTTTAAAGGGACTGGCGCACAGCACATCAAGCAATAAGAGGAAAACATCATGCAACAGACGTCACCGGGGGGGGGCTCAAACATATGAGTCTGAGTTAAGTGTATGTGCTTTAGCCACAAGATGCAGCACCTGAACTCCACCCACTGAAATCCAAAATAACCCCTTGAGTGGGAGACGTCAGAACCAAACACACTCTCCCCGTTCACACAAACACATTTACACCACCTGCAGTGTGTGGGCTGTGTAGTCAAACTTGGTTCAGAAAAAAAAAAAAAAAAAAAAGGGAAGGGAAGAGACATGAGAAAGAAGAGGACCTCATTATGCAACCTTTAGAGGCATGAGGTGAGTCAAGTGCTTTATCCACTCTCCTCCCACCACCTCTGTACATCTCCTACACTATACGTTTATAAACCCATCTCTGCTCTATTTGTGACTGCGGCCCACTCAATGTACATAATCCCTTTCTACAAAGCTTTACCACCAAAGGATGCTGACGTATAGGAGAGTGTATTCCCATGTGTGTGTGCAAGAGAGGGTGGGGTGCCTGTGCATGTGGGCGTGTAAAAGAAAACAGGGAGGAAAGGATGTTGGGGTGAGGTAGGGGGATGCAGTGTTGCTATTTTGGTCCTTTTATTAGAACGCTCATTGCATTAGCCTAGCCAAACAACTGGTGCATGCTCACACACGCCTACTGGCAGTGACTGGCAACGATCCTAGACAGCGCTGCAAATCATGTATGTCTTGTTGGAAACTGACAGTTATGTTAAGAGAAGGGAAGGTTAGCAGCTACATGTAATGGCAGTGGCCTGAACGCATGACAGAACAGTGCTAATAATTAGGGCTGCAAAAGGGGCTCCACTGTGCTGATGTGCATGTCACACATAAAGACATGACAGAGCCTATCCTGTAAAAACATGAAGACTACGTCTGCCTTTGCCAGCTTAACGGGGCAGTTTTTAATGAGCAAGATGTGCAATTCTCCATTTGCAATCAGGCTGGGGCATATATTCCTTTTTTTTCCTCATTGCTAATATAGTTAATTATTCATTGAGCACCTCCCACTGCAAACGTTCCCAAGCCACTGCTGTACATTTGAGTGTGGTCAGTTGAGCTGGGTGGAGGTTTACAAGTCTGAAACGTGCTAAAACTCTTGATGAAATTTCAGAGTTGCCCAGTCAGCACAACAATTCCCCGTCATAATTATTTTTTACAAGGTCTGGTAATTTATCTGTCCTGCTGACACAATAAGACATGAGGAGGTTACGATGATGACAATGTGGATAAGCATTAACATCTGAGGACAGTTATGCAGAGCAATGCTGGAATTATTAGCCCAGACTCTAAAGTCCTGTTGGTGTTAAGAGCTTTAATGTCTGGCAGAAAGCCCCTGTTCAAATGCACTGTTAGAGCGCTTTAAACAGCAACTTAGAAAGCTTACACATGACCAAATCTGGTGGAAGCCCTATGAGCTTAGAAGAAAAAGACTAATACAGAAAAAGGAGAACCTGATTAATTTAACCAAATGTCTCTCTGCAGCCTACAAGTACAAGAGCTACAAGAGAGCTCAAGTGAGACAGACAATGAGGTGCTAATGTTTTTGAAGTTCAGTTCTGAGTTATTCACAGGAGACCATCTAGTGGCTTTCAAAATGTGGGAGAGATAGTTGGCTGTCAAGTACTATATTTTAAGTACTATTAAGTACTATTTTTTTTTGTACACACACATATAGATGTATGTGTGTGCATACATATATGCACACACATACACGACACAGGCAGTGATGAACTTGGGGAGAAGACTGTTAGAACTGTTGCATCGGTTTGTCAAAGCTTTGATCCATTTCCAGTTAAATGCAAAAACACTGCCAAAGTAAATAAAAAAACGGGGATAACATGGTGAGAAAGGCACCAAGCTGATGTAATTCCAATGAAATTTAACTTGTGGGTTGGTAGTTTGTGAGGGATTGTGTACTTGTAGCACTAGCAACTCCTACAGCTTAGTCAGGTAGACCACGCAAGTGGAGGCAGAATCTAGGGGGAATAACAAACTTTTTCTAGTCAAGTTCTTTAGTCTGATGGAAAAAAAACAGCTGGAATGACTTGCTCAGAAGAAAACACGCTGTTGTGCAGGGATCCACAGTGACATGTGACCAGAAATTTGCCAAATGCAACTGAACATTTTCAGGGGTTGCTCCAGTCCGCTCACCAGTCCGCTCGCTCACTCACCCCCCCCCCACCCCCCCCCCCCCCTCACCCCCACCCCCACCCCCACCCCTCACCCACCCCCCCACCCCCCCAAAGAGGGAGTTACATTGCAGGTCAGTAATCGCCTGCTCTGAAATGCTCCTACAGGTGAGTCCTCCTACCTTTATGGATTTTATTGATCTTATTAGAATCTGATAAAGGCATTTACTTCTGGCTGTTTCCCGCTGTCATACAGTATTATCCCAGCTCGCTTGATATCCATCCATTGTCTTCTGCTTATACAAGGTCAGGTTGCAGGCAGCAGGCGAAACAGGAGTTCAGATCCTCTAGGCAACACTGCCCAGCTCCTCCAGGGGGATCCCAAGGCATTCCCAGACCGAATGAGATATGCAATCCCTTTCAGAGAGTTCTCGGTCTAGTTCAGGGTCAAGTTGGACATGCCTGGAAAACCTCCAAAGGAGTGGGCAGCATATTTCATTGTGGTTCCTCTTTTTCACTTGCTGCTGTTAAAATAAACAGAGATCACCTCCAAGAGATCATGATGTGTTATGGCATCCTCTTCATAAAAACGTATTATTGTGGCACCAAAAAGTGTGGTGCAACTAAAGAAAAATGTAGGCAAACCAGTGCAACAAGTGTAAAAAGCCCTGCTTTTCATGCCTGCTCAACACCGGCACAAAAGGTTACCAGTAAATAGAAATATGCTGCAAAATACGTCGGTAACGTACAGATCTAATCTGCAGGACGTCATGTCACACACCATCACATTTCGTATCACTCAGGTACATCATGGTGAATTGTCCACGACCTGACTAAATAACCTCAATTTTCGTTTTCAATGGTGGGGGATAATACAAAAAAAACGTTTAAAAAAAAAAAAAAAAAATTCAGTCGCATGTACAGAAAGCTACAACGACCATTATACAGCCAGCACTTAATGTATGCATCAATGTAATCATGGGGCATTCTGGTTGATCAAGCGTTCCTTTGCCCTGCTTTTAATGTGAGCTCCTCTAACCCCACCAAATTGCAGACAGCTACAATACTGCAGCATGTAGTTAATACTGATTGCACATGGGTTTGAAGTGCACTGTGACAACCTACAGTCAAGACAGATTTGCTGGCAGAAACAAAAAAAAAACCTTAGAAAAAAAATATCAGGAGAGTTTCTGCAATTAATACAACATGAATTATGTTTTGCATTGAAGAAGAGAGTGAGCACAGGCAGAGCAGAGGACAAGAAGACAAATCACAGTGATAAAAATTAAAAAGACAGCTTCCTGGGTGGCGCAAACAAAAACACATGCTTAAAAAGAATGCCTACCAATCACCCATTACTCGTTACTGAGAGATTTTATGGTTTTCCCACGCTAATGTTCATTTTGTGAGCACTCCCAATCAGGCTTCATTAGCCAAATGATGCCTCTATCAAGCCCCTGGGCACACGTAAACAAGCTAGGACCAAGCACCGCTGATGGTTTTATTAATGTAGCTGATTATTTTTAGAGGCTACTTATAGGAGTGAGTCGAGGATTATAGATTCTTCAGAGAAATGCTGGAATGACGTATCTTGGAGAGCCATGAGGGCTGTGTGTAAGTGATTCATAAGTATTAAATTACAATTATAATCACTTATTAAACCCATCATGGAAAAATCTTTTATTCTCTTGTGTATACATAAACGAAACGATACCTACCCCAGAGATATCAGCCACTCTGTGGATGGGAACCTCCTTCTTGCTGTGCAGCCCTTTGCCGTTCTTGATGGCCCTGCAGTCAAATACATAAACACATACGTCTCCAACATAGCTCAAGAACTTTGTAAGATATTGATACAGGTTTAACAGAGCGGGACAAATTGTAGCTCTTCACGTCATCACTGTAGACGCATAGCTGTAGCCTTTGTGAAGCAGCATGTAAATTCATTCACCAATTTTCCTTCCACGAATTGCAATCAATTGGAAGGACTTGTGGGAGGACTGTTTTTTTCTACCCAGATAATCGATAGACTGAAGATGAAAATCGGAAATGGTGGTTGAGGAGAAAAATCAGAAGAGAAACTATGGTCGGAAAAGTGGAAGGAGGGGAAATGAAGAGTTAACTAGAGATTTAGTGATGAGGACTGGTGGTGGCGGGATTTGCTTTAAAAAGCCTAAAGGACCAAATGACATGAAGATGACTTGTGAATGCTGCTGTAAGGGGGAACCATGTAGGTACTGGGTCATTTGGATGTAGACCAGTGCCTTGAAGGTAGAGCATGTACATTTATGCAAGCATGTATATACAGTATGTGCACTTAATAGCCAAGAGGAGGTTCCTTGAAGGCTGTGGGCCACTGGCCTTGTGCAGTGGGAACTAAAAATAAAACCAAGGCTATAGACAGAAACCTCTCATCAACTCTAATAGGCCCCCACCAGGGACAGAGAGAAAAAGAGAGCAAGAAAAAGAGAGGGGGAAGGGAGGAAAAGAAATGGGAAAAGAAGACCCAGAAGAGCAAGGCCAAAGAAGGACAAAACTGAAAACAGCTAAGGTGCAGAGATAAGGACAAAATGTGGAAAGGAAGAAGGAAACCAGGAGAGAGGAGAAAGAACAGGGCGATTGGGCAGTGACACTGCATGAAAGAAAAGGGAGAGAAAGAGTTAATCCTATAAAAAGAGGCTGTGGCTGCATCTGCTCTACCTATAGCAAGCAGATCTTAATCTATGGCAGAGTAATAAAGCTTGTACTAAATCTCTCCACTGCACCTCCATATAATTATATTCATAGGGCCTGTGTAAAGAGAGCCTATGATTTAGCGTCTAGCGCTTGGGAAGGTGAATTTGTGTCCAGGCATGTGAGAAAAAAAGGGTACCAATACATGTATGAGTAAATATTGGAGAGTAATGACATGTTTCCTCAGGAAAATGTAGCAATGGCTGTGATAGGCTGTGACTTATGATAGTGGTGCGGCTAAAATAAATACTGAAAAATAATAAGTTACTTCACCTGTTCGATGCTGAATGTACCAGCAAATGCAAAAGCAATTTGGAGGAAAAAAGCCTCAAGGTCATGCTTGATTCTCTTCGATTTCCCAAGAGAAAAAAATGTCAAGGTCATAAGAGGGACTATTGTAGTGTGTGCACATGCATGGGTGTTTATTTGAAGCAAAGAATGTGAATTTATCAAGTCATTTGAGAGACCCATTTTGTCAAAGAATATAGCTGTAATAGTTCACGTAAAGGGGAGATGGAGAGTGCGAGAGTGCTTTGTGTGGAAGAGGGAGTGTTTCCTTACCGTGCCTCTGCGGCAAGCAGCTCGTCGTAGTGGGAGGAGCGCTGGTCATCATCCTGTCTGTATCTGATGACTGTGGCAAGGCCTTTACTGACCAGAGCTTCTGCTATGTTACTGGACAAAGAGTGAGGAGGGGGAGAAAGACATTAATAAAAACAACAAACAAAACCCTTTGGCTTCATACGGAGTTCTGAGCAAGCTAGCTCAACAAAAAATAAGGGCATGACAAATCCCAAAGGTGGCTTTGCTCAGGAACAAAGGTTACCTAAATGTTGACATTGCACACTTGACTAACCGCTTCCTCGCTGTGTTACTGGTGTACAGAGGAGAGGATTAAGGGCAGAAAGAGGGATGTATTGCAGTATTTAATGTAGCACTTAGTGGGCAGCCCCTGGACATCACAGTTCTAGCTGAAGTGTGGGAGAAAGAAATGAAGGGACACATAAAGACCTCTTCAGAAATTAGCCTGTGCCATTGAGCTTTATGTCAAGTGTTGCAGATATTGTAACTGACAATCAGCCCAAATGTTTTCTACACCTCCACCAACAGAACTCAAAATATAGGGAGCATGAAGACGGCAAAGCATTTTTTTGTCGTCGTTTTTCACTTTTTTCCCAATATATAGTACTGTGCAAAAGTTTTAGGCACCTTGGTTACATCTTAAAGATCCTGACCCCAACCATTTCTTTAAGTCTGCAAAGTTATAATTTCACACAGTCACAGCTGAAGTGTATAAGTTGAACATTAGGCTGTCTTGGTGCTCTTCCAGCAGGCCTAGGTAGTTACAGCACATTAATGATGTTGGCTTCCCATAATTAAATGATCGACTGCAATATTGACTGTTAAAAAACGCTCCACTTACAGAAAACTCCACTTACAGAAAAAAGGCACATGTAGATAAAATCTATTGACTTCAACTTGGGTGAATCTCATACTAGAACACCCTATTTCACATATCTGACTTGTGTGCTCTGATAGTACTAAATGGAAAGACTAGATGCTTTTTTTTTGTTCAGCATGTACCTCGGCTGCATGTGACGTGCTTAAAGAACACCAATACATTGTAACATCTATCAATAAGCAGATATTCAGCAAGTAAGGAGGTAAGTTTGTGGCCAGTTTCTGACATCAGGGAGTAGGGACAAAAAAATGAAAGCATTTTTCATTGAGTTACTGAACTGTGATGTGCCATTCACTCAGAAAACCAAACCAGATCTAGCATAAAATCAACACATTTGATCAAAATCACTTTATTCTACAGGTATCATTTAAAACTTCTCCTAAACTAAATCCTTTTCACTAATCAGATTTTGTAAAATAAATAAATTCTGTGCTCAAGAAGCCATTAGTGACAACAGCAATGGCACAACAACAATTCAGGGATTTTTCAGCTGGACTGTAGGCTGGGTTCACATAGAGAAGATAGGAATAAAATAGAGATAAAATAAAAATGTAACATATCTATAGTATGTAGAGTCACCACTTGGAAACTCATAAAGTTTGTTGCACTAGGGCTACCAGTGGACAAGTTAGTCTGGAGTCCTGCATATTTATTCTGCAGCAATGGCAATGACCCTAAACACTGTGTCAGAGTCATGAAGAACTATCTTCAGCGACAAGAAGAACAAGCAGTACTGTAACAGATGGTGAGGGTGCCTTATAGGCCGGATCTCATCATCATGGAGTCAATCTGGGATTACATGAAGGCACAGAGGCAATTGTGACAGCATAAATCCACATAACACCGGTGGAAAGCATTCCAAGATGCTTAGAACATTAAACATTTACTGCACCTAAATACCTTATGCATTGGTTAATAACATAAATAGGCACCAACAAAGTCTCGAGCATTTCATTCAAAATATGCTAATGAGCGCCAAGTCTCCAACCACAGGGAGGGAAATTATTAATAAAACGCCATAAGACAAGTTCATACAAGGTCAAAAACATCCACCCCACTGACTACCTCAACCCCTGACCTCAGTATTCATGGAGAGCTTTGCCAACTGTTAGAGTGGCTGGTGTAGTCGGCTAACGCTGGGTGGTAATTGACTGTTGACAAGACCAGAACCTGACCTCTGTGCAGGCCAGTAAGATCAGACAGACAGTTGGTTTGATGACAAAGAGGAATCTATGTCTCCATGTGTGTGTATGACAGTGCTTTGTGCCTTACAGAGAAAACCAAATGATAAGTGGCACTTTCAACTGTTTGAATTAGAACAGACTTCTAAAGGTTAATTTCAAGACGTCTGACATTAAAGCTATTCTTCTCCGGTTTTGATTAAATTTGAACCTCTGAATGGTTTAATCAGGTTCATAGCTGTGGTACTGTGTGAAAATACATGTTTCAAACAGTGGAACCGAACTCCTTCAAAGCAGTGTTTGTAGGAAAAAAATAATTGCTTGCAGTGAGGCGACTCAAGTCATAAAAATAAAACACAAAGAAGCACTTTCAGGTTATTTTGTGATTCATGATGAGATTACAAGTTCTGAGCATTTAAAAATGATTATTCTGTGTTGTTACATCAGATGAACTTAACTTCTAAAGCGTGGCAGACACAGACAGCTAGAGGGATAAAATTAAATGTCTCTTACACTGACAAATTATATGCTGCATGATCTGCCAATAAGGACTGTCTATATGTAACTTCTACTGCAAGCATGAGTATTGTGTACAGCTAGTCCTAGCTGCTTAACAGTGTCAATAAGAAAACGAACAAGAACAGAACACATAAGCACATTATAGAGCAACTTTTAGGTTGAGTTTTTCATTAATACTTAATATTTCTTGAAATTTCATATGTCTTATGTGACATAAAGGACAACAATCTGATGGAAAAGGAGGCGTTTTGAGCAGTGCTCCTAAATCCGCTTCATATTCCATCACATAAGGAAGTTGAGTTTGCCTCAGCACACTGTGTCACAGTAGGTGGTAGAGAGTCTGAGCAGCTGTGATCTGGAGAGTTGGTCTTTTTTTGCTAATTGCTTTGTATTTCACCATTTTTCATCATGGCGAAATGTTGTGTTTATGCAGGTTGCACAAACTATAGTCCGTGAGAATATCGAATGCACACTTTTCCCAACTATAGACCTGTGAACTGACTTTGATGCTGCATTTGTAACGACACGCAAACGTGCAGCACTCATCTTAGGCAGGACGGTTATTTTCCTGCAGGAATGACTGATGTCTGGATGGGATGTTTAGGTCAGTACCATGTGAAACCGATAGAAGTTGCGGTTCCTTTGGTGCATGAAGTTTCACGATCAGCAGCATCTTCTGGCTTTGCAGCCTTTGGGAGCAGTGGTTACAGATCGGTCAGAGATTTAGCACAAAAAAAACTGCAGGTCCTTCTAGAATGGTCAGCCCTCTCCCTCCTCTCTGTTTCACTCTCATATGGCCATAAAACATAGTGTCAGTTTGTATTAGACAAGCAAGATGAGACCTATACCAGCTGATCCTCCCACATTCGTTTCTGTTATGGGCAACACTTCAGTCTTACAAACCCAATACTAGTTTTGTTCAATCCTGATATGTGATAGGAAACTTTACACTACTGAGATGTACCACAGTGTTGGCGAACGTTATCAAATGTTGGTGATTCACCCAGACACCTGCTCCATTCTCCACTGGTTGTCCTCAAATTAATTTCTCACTGATGGGTATTATTTCTTCCCATCGTTGTCTGTTCCTGGTCTCTATGACACCCCGTAGGCTCATAATTACAAAGCTGTGGTCTTGCATTTGCATATGAATATACATTTTCAACCTCTTTAGTGTCACAGAGGGATGGTATCGTTTGTATTTTCAGCTTAGATTTTTTGATGTACAGGTGGTTAGGGTTACAACAACACTAAAATCCTGCTTTTGCATTAATTCTTGAAAAATTATAACCTAATAATATAACATACTGTATTGTGGTAGAGCACTTATAAGAGAAGTTTTTCTGCATTGAGCACTTTTAATCCCGCAATGTATTGTCATGAATATTTATCTAATTTTACTTGAAGAATCAGTTGTAATGCAGGACTTTGACAGTGTGATAATAGCACTTTTACTCAAGTAAAAGATCTAAACACTTCCTCCACCACTGACCATCTCTGTCTAATAAGGTAAAAAAGCATTTAAGAATTATACGAATTATTACAATTACTATGTTCTTTATAACAGCTGAGAGTAGCATACCTACAGCCAAACAGCACATCCCCTTGAAGGAAGGTGGTGTTGCACACTAGTGGGTTTGTTGTGAAGAAAATTTGTCCTAGCATGTGAGAGAAGCTCCTACAAGTGGCATTAATTGCAAAACCATTGCTACAATGAATAGTAAAGTTACTTTAGTGGGCCATGCAATGCCTTGATGAGCATAATAGTTTTGGAATCTCTGTGTGTTGTGTTTGCTGTCACAACAGTCAAATAAATCAATGCAACATTACATACATAGGAGCTATTTATGTAATGTAATTGTAATGTAATCTAATTATGTAATGTTACATTGTCCATTGTTCCACTGTCGTGCTCATGCAATCGTCATACTTTTGATAGATAAATGTTACCAGAAAAAAACAAACCTATATAAAGCAATCATAACCATAGCACTGGTGGTCTGTTTCCTGGTTTTTATGTTTTGTGTTCATTTTGGCTACTTTACTGTAGCGATAGAGTCCAGTCCTGTCCATGTAAGGTGATTTGTAAGAGAATTTGCTGAATTACAGTGACACAAGATGGTCAAACAAATTGTGATTCACCTGCTTATCAAGCAACTCCTGAGTATGTTAACTGAGAATAATGCTAGACTCACGATTTATTTAGACAAATGCATTAGGAGACAAAAAGACACATACGTATTCAGGTAGCATAACTAATGGAGCAATCCAAGAGCAGTAGACATAAGGTAGATGCTTCCAGTGCACCACTTATAAATAGTGCAAGTGGAATTCTTTTGGAGAACCGATAGGCAGAATTGAAATTAATCTTTCTCAATGAATCACTTAAAATCTCAAATTTGTAACGTGGTTGGAACTGGTTCCTGATGATCAACCTTCCTGTCAAAAGCATTGCTATGACCCATACTTCTTACTGTTAAAGTGGACCTAGCTTGGCTGTTTTCCTTTTGGAATGCCACGACCAAGTTGTCATTTTTATGGCAGGCATAAAACTCCAAGTCAAAAACGACTCTAAACGTTTTTGTAGTGTGTATATACACAGGCATGTTTTCAAAAATCTGGATTATGCTTAATGTTTTTTACACATTAACTCATTGAGGTAATTAACTTCCCAGTTGCTTTTTAAAGTAAACCACTCATGGTCCACTACTTACATGCCGCCAATTGTGACTGTAGCACAGGTGCGCTCTGGGAAGGCAGGTGTTCCCTCTCCTGGACCGGTCGCTGCTCTGATGTAGTCCACTGTCACGTTGACCTAAAGGGGCGCATAAGCAAGAGGTCACAAAAAATACACCAAGAGTAGGAAGGACTAAGTGAAGGCAACATCAGTTACGGTAATAATTAGTGCTGAAAACGTTCTGACTTGTGTGTATGTGGGTCTTTTCGTTTGTCCCACTTGTCAAGGTCACCCCAAGTCAGTGCGAATCTCATCAGGCGGCACTGTAGATCTCCCCAGAGGAGGAGTATTAACACACGGTGGGTGTTTGGGACAACACACACACACACACACACACACACACACACACACACACACGCGCACACACACACGCGCACACACACAGAGTGAACAGTGATAGAACCCAAATGACCCTACACTGTGTGTTCTCAGCACAGCTCCCCAGGGATGGACTCCAATCCACCCACCCTGAAGAAACAATTTTGTCACTCAGCTGTGTGCGTGTGCATACATCCCCAGGCATGTGACAGGGAAAGCCTGCTTTGTGGGCCACACACAGGCAGACAGCGCTAACAGCAGGGATGCAGCCATACCGGTACACACAATCGACAGTTTAAGAGCTATGTGTCAACCATGTCAAGCAAGTGTGATGGGAGAGGGGGGGGGGAAAAAAACAAAATGGGGGAATCTGGCTCTTCATCATAGCATACACACAAGGCAGACAGAGACAATGCAGACAGGCCTATTACAGGGACATGAACAAGCGACGGTGGCCTGTCATTAGATGGACAGGATGAGGACATGGTGAAATGAGCAGGAGAAGAGAAGAACGTCTGTCATAGCAGAATGGCGTGTCATAGAATACTGTTCAACAGAAACCATTATCTGTAGTTTCAGAGGAGGAGAAAAATAAAAAGACACCAGGAGATGGATTATGTTTGATGGAGACCACGGGTAACTGTACTGCTGAATGTAAAAAAGTAAGTGTCTGAGACAATTTAGAGCAAAAAATTGCCATCATCAGTGGGTTACAAATGAAAAAACAACATTTACTGGGTCATTATTGGAGAATAAAAAATGATTTAGGTGTGGAGGACTATCTGGAAAGTGGAGAAATGGTAAATTAAATCTACAATTACAAAAATCACAGTAGAAATAGTCAATCTCCACACAAAAACAACTTCACAAATTCCATCTAACTTTTATGAGACAACCTTTTCATCCAGTCTGCATTATCAGTTAAAAAATAAACACCCTACTTACATGATAATGTACATTAATTGCGCCCATATTCTGGTTAACCCTCATATTAAAAGCAACAGAATCGCTTTGTGATCCTCTCAGTTGAAGATCATTTTGCAAAATCCCCCTCTTAAAAACACTGTCGATCTTACTCAGTCTGGTAACCATTCTTCCAAGTCATTATCCTCTCTCCATCATGGAAGCTCTTCATTTTCTTATAGCCCAAACATGACAGATTGCAATGTCTATTCAGCCTTGCTGAAAAGCGAAGCCATTTAAATGGTATGGGTAACTGAAGAATGGGAGACAAACAAATCATTGTAAAAAGGAAGTATTGACGTTAGCTAGCGAGGATAAAATGAGATGAAATGACAGGAGAATGAGAAAAGCAGCACAAAAAGAGGAGGTCTGAGGGGGAGATTTAATCACACGAGCAAAATGTAACGCTGGATGCTATAAGCTGTGTATCCCGAATACCAGTAGTTACCCATTAAGCATGGTGATGACAGATTATAAACTTTGACCATGCAATGTTAGATTAGAGGAGTTCCAGGCCTATTCTCCACGGGCCATCTAACAGATTCCCTGATAAGGCAAAGCCATCTATAAGAACCCCCCCAGAGGAGAGTGAAACAGAGGGGGAGAGACAGTGGATGGATTAGAAAGTGTGGGAGTGATAAGGACAGTAGAAGTGTGAGACAAAATGTGTTTGTTCTGCTGAAGGGACAAGCAGCACAGCAATATTTGGCTAACTCTGCCGAAGGACTCATGTTTATAACATGTTTTTGTGTGTAAGGGCAGTTTTGAAAGTATAAAGTATTATCAGTTATGTATTATGTACATTTTTGCATGATTAAACACAAATGCTCACATGAACTTCAGTGTTTGTGTATTTTTTGCTCGACATAGGAACAAAAACAAGTTGTGTATACATATCACTGTCATCTTGCAATTGTCATGTCAGGACCCTGCCCTTTCTGACATAAGGGATTTGTTCCCTATCACTTAAAAGAGCAAAGCTTGCACTGAGAAATATCACCAAAGGAGAAAGTACTGTAAGAAAATCACCTCAAAATGTACTTGCTCCAACTTCAACAAATCCTACAACTAGGGATGTCCGATACTGGCTTTTTTGCCAATAATACATATGCTGATATTGTGCAACTCTCAATTTCCAATTTCAACCAATATCAATACCAATATATGTGGGCTATTTAACTCATTTTAGGTAACATCACATATCTCCTGTCGTGGAATGAACACATCATGCCTAATTTTATTGTGATGCCCCATTGGATGAATTCTCAAATGCAACAAGGCTTTCCACTTGTAAACATTGTCTGTGCAAAATAAGAAAACTACTTCAACTTGATTTATGGGAAAAATGCCATATCAATGCCATATTTTATTATTTATTTTAATTGTCTGAAACAGCAGTTCACGCTCTCCCTCTGTCCCTCCCTCCCTCCCTCTATGAGTCTGGTAAATGCCAGTGAAAGCCAGGCATTATTTTATCGGTTTTCATGATTGGCAAAAAAAACAATAACGATATTGATTTACATTACATTTTTATGCCAATATCGGGCGATAATATCAGTGGGCCCATATTATCAGACATCCCTACCTACAACAGATACTTTCTAGCTCCTCAGCACCTGCGCTTGAAATTGCCTGTAGTTGACTAGTTGATTATGACAAAATTTTGACCCAGGACCTATTATGTATATTATATATATACTATAAACTAAGGCCACTTTGTTGATTAGGTAATAGTTGTGACCAGCATATGCTGCAAAATCAGAAAGCAATGCATTATTGTGACGGGTTAGGGATAAAAATAGGGTTTGCAAACATATTAAAAATCACTGTCTTAGTGGCTAGATTTTATGGGTTGATGTGAATTTAGCTACAGCACAAAATCGCCAGCATGACAACATTTTGAACCAGAAACTGGAAAAAAATAAATAAAAAAGAATCATCACATTTTCAACTTTCTTATGGTCCCAGAACTATTCATCTGTGACATATTCTGTCAGGACACTTCACCAAATCTTTAAAATCACTTTATTTGACATATTCCATTTTTTAAAACTGCTAGCTTTAGCCATATTCTTTGAAAAGACTAAAATTCTGTGTTCCTCTGCACAAGCGTGAACCCATTAGTTATTCAGCTGTGATCAACAGTGATATGAAAAGAATTCAGGGACTTTTCTGCTTTACTGCCCTGAACTGCAGGCAGTTTCTACACAACACAGATAGAAGTTGTTGTACATTTTGTTGAAGGCTTGCATTTACAGCATTTTGTCAACTGCAAAGGGGATTTTTTAATTTTGTCTACTTCTAGCCACAATTTTTGCCGTTTCAAAAAAGGTGCAGGACTTTATACGGCAGTAAAAAAAATGAGCCCACAGCGAGTAAAACTGTTACAGGAGCAAAAAACAGCCAGTAAATGTTTGAAGTTCAGAGGGTTAAAATAGCACAGTGACACCACTATGATTCTGGCAGTATGCTCGGGGTAGTTGTCATGCTGCAGAATGACTTATGCCGCTCCCTGATGGAGCTGCAGGATAGACAGAACAAACCCCACGCTTCCCAAAATGAGTTTCATTTGAGACGATATTAATCGACGTATGCCGAGATATGATGAGGAAACGGTACATGTGCCATGTCCTGAGTAACAGTAATCACATCCCTGCATTGGCTCAGCATGAGTGGTTTTCCAGACAGTGAACGGCTGCTTATCCTGATAAAGTGTGGAAGGTTTAGGTTTGCTGCAACCTTCTCCTGCACCTTACTATCTAACAAGCTCCCACAGCTTGCTGCGATATTTAAACTGATCTGCCAACAGATAAACATTTAAAAAATAAAATTTGTACAAATCCATTTGGAATCAGAAAGCAAATTTAACAAGTGTTCTTGGTAGAATTGTATATAATCACTGTTTAGCGAGTAAAAGAACGCTATACTGAGCAAATAACAAGGCTCATTAAACTTGCAGGTATGCACACAGCAGCCTCACCTGCACCATGGAAGTTGGGAAATCAGAAGATAAAGTTATGTTTGAACATAAAAGATCCCTGGATATCTTCAAGCATAAGTTAAGAAATTAAGGAAACGAGCGTAAGAGGAAAAGCACGGCAAGAATGTGGGGTAAGAAAACAGTGTGTGGCTGAGTGAACCACTGTGTGTTTGCAAGAGAGGTGCTTAAGTTGCTGCTGTGTTTTAGCAGGCTATAATCGCAGCTGGCTATCATTTAATGAACTGAGCTGTGCTGGGAAGAAAAAAAACCTCAGGCTGGGACAGCACAACATCGAGAGAAACAGAGGGAAGTAAAGGCAAAGGAGGAAGAGGAAGCCCCATCTGGATTTTCAACCATGGGACCTGATGACGCTTAGGTCTACCCGCTTTGCATCTGCTTGAACACACACACCTCAAGCTTTCCTCAAATCAACTTTCACTCCCACACACACACACACACACACACACACACACCACGTCAAACACCGCAGCGCACACGAGACGATCTCAGTGCATTCACACACTCACATGCACGCCAATAAGAGGGGAAAACTCTGTCGCCAACAGTACTACACAAGCAGCTGCATAACAGGAGCCACTTTGAGCACGCAGGATTATCCGAATGTGCTCAACCCTGATAAGTGGCTTAATGCAACATTTCCATTCGACTTTTTTTTCTGCTGAGGCTGAGACCCAGGCGCACAAGAAGCACTACTTATAAAGTTAGCCAAATCAAGCTTTTTGGGATTATGTCACCATGCAAGCACTGCCATTTCAATGGGGGTGGGGGGATATACATGAGAAAGACAGAGACAGACAGACAGATGTGGAGTGACATAGAGAAAGGAGTAAAAAGGAAAATGCCTCAGTGCATTTTTAGCCAACCGTAAACGGATGGCTCAAAAGAACTTTTTGGATGCAAGGTAGCATGCATTACTCAAAGATAGTGACACGTTTCCTCTAAATGCCAAAAAGCGAAATTGACATATGATATTTTAAATGACCCATAGTGAGTAATTTAGGATGTTCTGATAAAAGATATAGATCTGTAGATGCTGGGGCTGCTGTGAACTCCTCTTTCAAAAGAAAGGGAACAGGTATTGCACCAATTCCTTTCTGCCTCAGAGAGCTATCAAATATAGACTCCGCTTGGCCAAAAAAAGAGAGAGAAAAAAAGGAAGTCTTTTGAATATGGATATTAGATATGCTTTATAAAAGATCAAAAGCACCATGCTCTCCTTATAGAGATGAGAAATAGGGGGTTTAATAGAAAAAAAGCATTTAATATAGCCTTATTCTCCTAAACCGCAGCGGTGGCATTAGGGCTTTGAGCTTTAGCACACTGAGACTGGTAGTTAATGCTTAGTCACGTCCTAGAAGGTTTAGTCAGGGGAAAATCTGCTTGTTTCCCAATTCATGTAATGTATTGCACTCTTAGGCACTTCCTGAGCTTTCAAAGAGAACACTGTCACGGGGGAATACCTGTAGGTCAGACTGTTAACTCAACCTTGGGACTGGGAGGGACGATTAGCTCTGGTCAAGTCAAGTTTGAGCTAGATGATGCAGAAATACACCTTTTGTGATCTGACAGTAAATCTGTCATACAGTCTGTAAGTGACTCAAGTCCTTCTCTGTTCTTTCAGGGAAGACCAAAATCAGATAGAGTGTTTCCCCTTAAATCTAACAGGTCAAGTTCCATTTGCTCTACTGTAAAGGAAAAATCTTTGTTCGAGTTTACTCCAGAGAGGAAAAAGAATAAAAACACAGAAGTGGTGCTCTCTCAAGCAAAATTTCAGGGAAAATTGTGGTCTCAGAGTGTTCTTCAAATGCTTACTGCTCCAAATCTGTCTCCATAGAGCTTATTGTACTGAGACAGGATGACAGTAAGTGGGTCGACTAAACTGCTCTCATGGAGTACAACATGCATCTGTACACTTGTGTGTATACCTGCAGCCAACTAGAGAAACACAAGGAGGCCAAAGTAGAATAGATTAACAATAAACCCTCCAGGGTTAAATGTTGTGTTCACAAATAAACATTCACCTCATACTCTTTTTAGACAAATTAAATCTTTCTTGATGCCAGTACGGCTAAGGAATCATTTTTAAGGCTCTGTGATTATATTTCAGAATTGGTACCAAAGAGTGTTATTCACAGGTTTTGTCTTGTGTCTTGGCAACAATAAAAAAAATAAATAAATTAATAAATGGGAGGGAGGCAGCATTCTGGACTTTTTCCGTTATCGATTGTGCAGCGCGAGGAGAGAGGAAGCTGTACCGCTGGCAAATGGGCAAGAGCTCTCCACTTAAACCTAACTCACTTCAGAGAGCCTATAAGCACACACCTGGGAGATTCCCTGTCAATACTAATCAAATGTAGAGGAATATAGTGGCATATGCTATATATAAAGTACTGTGCTAAAGTTTAAGGTGCATTAAATGCGTAGATTTGACCCATCATAGAATACAATTGGAGGATCAGTCCCAAATCCGCTCTTTAGTATACAACAATGCAATACTGCTGAAGTCATACAGATCTGTCTTTAGTTACAAGAAGAACAAGGATGGTTTGGCCTCACAGAACTCAGATTTACCACTTCAGCCTCATTGAAACAGAAAAGCAGCAAATCACTGTGGTTTCCAACAAACCTGACTTGCCAACAGCATTCAAACTCATATAAGGACAAAATCGTGATCCTTGGGTCTATATTTCTGAAATCACTGGCAGATGGAAGGTTCATCAGCTAGCTACAGAGACAAGACAGGATCTTAAGGCCAATGATATTGTGTACTGTTCTTTACTTCAGTAAGGTGAGCTGTCACACAGAGTCACAGTTTGACAGTTAAATCAATTGGTACACAGCGGCCCTCCTCAGGTTGAGCCCCAAGCTTCAACAGCTGTCGGAATACTGTTTGCAGTTCATAATAGACTGATCCGTTTACTAAAGTCTACTAAAGTGCATATGTGTGAACTAAAAGAAATTAAACGTGGGTGGATTGTCACTGTTGAAGCGCAGACTAGCCAGTTTCACTCTGAAATACTTGGGGTGGGAAATGTAGAAGAGTGTCACCTTAGCAACTAGAAATTAAAAGGTCCACTAACTAACTAACTGCTAGCTACAAAGTTAGATGTGAGGAGCGAGGTTAAAATCCATGGCAATTTCTTCAGGATACTTGGAACAAACTACTTGCCAAGTAAAAAAAAAAACTGTGTGCAAATGTACACAACAGAACTGGTGCCGTTTAAAAGGAAAATATTTTTCACAACAAATATTGATTTCATTTTGTTTTCTGTTTACTGCACTCTGCATGAACTGAAAAAAAAAACTATTAATTTCACCTTACTTTTAGTGCCTAAAACGTCTGTGCAGTATAATATAATGGTATAATCAACACAATGACAGAGAAGGGAAGCATGAGGCCAGATCTCAGTAGATCTGAAGAGGGATGCCAAGTAGAGATTAAAAAGATAGTGACTCAATAGCAAGAGAGAGTAGATGATAATCAGCCGTGGGTATGGACTGTGCTGTGGAGGTTTGTTGTGTTTGTCATATATTAAAATACTGATTAAGTGGTCAAGGTTGCATTTGCATTCACACTACTGTGCATGTGGACAAACAGATCCCCTGAAGACCACCACCCCCTCAGCTGTAGCTTAAATAATAAATCTCTCAACATGCCACGGGGCGAGCTTCGACCGTCATTTAAAGCCGTCCACATGTGATTGGATCACCTAGGATGCATTTTAATATGAATTATAAACATGGCCACTGACTCACACCAGTGAAAACATGCTCAGTTAACACACTTAAGACACTAACCATTTAACGCATACACAATCATGCACACTTCCCTCTCTTATAAACAATACAAACAGCAAATTGCCTGAGGCTTAGAAAGGCACCTAAACATTTCAGCTAGGTTGACTTTTGATACACCCTTGGGTATAAACAAGAAATAGCGTGAAATCAAACCAGGTAAAAAGACAGCATAGACTAATATAAATGTCAGATACTGTGCATGTACATGTGTGTTGAGGACAATTGTGATATAACTAAATAAGGCAGGCGGAGTATGCGGCAGACATATTGAATCTCATGGTGCATTCATGATTACTATATACTGAATTATTGGATCAACCCTCTGAACCGCAAAATCAGCCGACGGCTTTAAAAGACATGTTATGGCTTAAACTAATGCCAAAATATGCGGTTTTTCTGAGCATCAGAACATAAAGAATTGTCTGACCGCCATCTTTCCAACAGTCCTTGAACTTATCATGCGTGAGCTTAATTTTCGTCAATAAAATTTACCGTCATCTTAAACTTAAAATATTTAAAAAAAAACAAAAAAAACATGCTAGCCTACATGTCTCATTAAAAATTTGCCAAAAATAAATAATTTGCACAAATCAGATTCTCTAAAAAACAAACATAAAAAGCTGCAGCCCACTGGCATCTGACAGAAATCTAGGGAGTTTTCGGCTGAACTGCAGGCTGTGTTTACACAGAGCAGATTGCAGGCAAGTGTGGAAACAAATTATTACAATATACTACTGTATGTATACAGTCACAGTGTTTTTCCTCAGTACTGGTAACAAGTGAGGTCCTTGGGATAAATGTAGTGCACACTGATTTCAGTTTTTTTCCATTTTTGTAGAGTGAATAATCATAGAAATTCGCATTTGTTTTCTTTTTTATGATTTATGGCATTATAATTTTGTCATAATGCACAGAATACCTTTTTCTGTACTTTCTACTTCCAGCCATGGTCATGTTGTTTGGAAGAATATATATTACTGGGGAAAGTCAGCCCACAGCAAGCAAAAATGTGACAGGAGCAAATAAAAAAACAGAATTACACAATTATACTAATGCACCTATTGTTTGAATAACACAGCACCTGCACAAGTAAAGAGTAAATAACCACAAGGGTAAAGTTATGCATATATGTTTACGTGTATGTTTCAGGCTCTAAATATACTGATATATATGTGTATATGCATACTTCATCTATGTGCAGGTCCATACAACATATGGACACACACAAATCACCAGGTTTTAATGTGGGCATACAATCAGCATACAAGTCTTTGTACTCATTGTTTGGCTTGATGTAACACACACACATTTATCATACTACTGGCATATCTTTTTACACCTTAGCAAGAGTAGAGTCCCCCTATTCCCATTATGCACACGCTCATTATTTCCAAGCAAAAACATCAGAAATAAACAGCAGAATCATTATTCTCGCTTCACTCGTCAAAAGCCAGCTTATGGCTGAATTTTCTGTCATTAAAAAAACATTAATGAGGATGATTAAAATGACTGTAATGAGAGGCTGGGACAGGGATATGAATCTCACTCCCGTACTGAATGCCAAACGGAACTCTCCTGGCTTTTTGGCTTTGAGTGGGTGCCTGTTTTTGTGTTTATCAGGCTGTAGTGCTCAACTCAGTAATACAGTTATGAAAGCGTGCGAGACAGAAATGCTTGCTCCATCTTGAGTAAAGGTGCTGTGGCTTGGTCCCATGAAAAACGGATGTTTGTTTGGCCACATTCTGAGTTATGCTGAAGTTCAGACTGAGGCTTACAGCACACAAAGAATTGATTTGTTAAGGTCTAACCTCCAAAACTTTAGGAGTGAGTCGCAAAACAGCTTTGAATTCATGACACAACTTCTGTCTAGGGAAGTCATTTTGTCTGTCAGATAGTATATAAATGCACCATTTTGACAGACTTCCATTAGTCTGCACTTGTAACTGCTTTCCATGTAAATTTTGGAACTCTTTTCCATCATCTCTAACAAATATGTGGCCGCTCTGCATCTCACAAGTGTTAAAGTTACATTTTTGGGGGGAAAAAAAGAAATGATCTAGTGTAGGAAGTGGACATCAGCTTTAGGCATGCTTTTGCCTGACAACGGCACTTGCCACTGTACAGACAATAACAATGTAGGCGTCATTTTACTGATTTAGTAAAGTGACCCTGGTCTAAAATCAAGCTGAGTGTGCGAAACATATGTCACATTTACAACACAATATAAATATTGATACAACTAAGGTTTACTTAACACTAAAGCTAATTTGAGTCAGTTTAACTTTTTGTGATCCAAACCACTAACTTCAGTTCATTTGTTTAAAATCCAAAATGAAAAAGCTCAAGCCCCAGTGTGTGTCTCGAGTGCTCTTTAGCTCAGCGCTGGGTTCTGCTGGGTCAGATGCGTGTAAATCATAGCAGCCCCCAAGGTATACAGACCCGGTAGATCAATAGACACAAGAGGAGGGAAATCAACACTGCTTGTTTAAAGGGTGCGTCCGGGCCAACACCAAGCCCCAGGGCATCTACCGAGAGTGCTTGGTATTCACACTGAGAGATGGAGAGAAATAAAATATCTAGCTCAGAAATGCATTTGGCTACCAGTGAGGGGGAAAAAGGTGCTGGAACATTTGTATAGCCACTAGGGGAATTCCTATTTAGAGCTATTGTTTGATTCATTAAAGCTGATTAGAGGCAATCATGTTGATTCACACACTGGCATACACACACAGAGCGGAAAGATCGACTGGGAGCTTTTAAAGTCCGTTCTTACCTTTTTACCAATGAGCTTCTTCCTGAGGAACTCACGGGCCTCGAACATGTAGGGGATGTCATAGAGGGGACGGAATCGCTTGTCTTTGTCCTTGTTCTTCTCCTGAAAGGAGATGGAGGGAAGTTTGGAGAGGGAGGAGAGAAAAGGGGGGAAAAAGGGAGGAGAAAGTTATTGATATTGCATTTTTAAAAGCTCTGTGGCTCAACATATCCATTGCAGATGCAGACTTCCGAAAATCACACACAAACAAACCCCCACCTCGAGCATACAGACATAAACACAGACACACAGATTCCCACACAGTCGGCTTGTTTGTTTCCTCAGTTTCAGTGCTGTGATGGGGACTGGACTCTGAACTCACTCAAATATTTTGGTGTGAATGGCAGCATTTCACTCACGCACACACAAGCATTTCTCTCGCTGTCACTACTGACACATTACCCAAATAAAATATCAAAATACACAGCTATCAAGGACACAAAGACACAAACAGCCAAGGCAAAGGCATATTGTGTTGAACAGATGCACTAAGGCGAGCCGATACGGCGTGCGTATGGCGCATACACAGATGTAGCCACACGTACGCTCGCACAGCTGCACACAAAAAACTTCCCTCAATACGCTCACCCACTCCCTGACAGGAGCGGGCCACAAATAGAACCTATTTGCATTTTCAAAGGAGGCTGAGATTTTTGTGTTGCTCCCAGAGTGAATAGACAAACACACACATAAACACACACGGCACATGCCCACACACAGAGAGACAGGTGTCGTTTTTGCAAGGGCAGGATAAAAAAAATAATACAGCAAACGACATTGATGCAGTGGGAAACTAAACGACAGGCGCTAACAGGAGGAATAGGGCTATGAATGACAATACTAGTATGCTCGCCACCCCTGCCCCTCCCACACTCTTGTATGAACGCCATCATTATCTGTCATACAAACAGAAGTAACACTCTTTCAAATGAACACGCGGGCTTGGATTAATTCCTCATTTCCTCGTTTCTCCAGTGGGTTTTCATTCATGTTTAATGACACTCCAGTTGTTCAGTGCTGCCAGGTGTGGCACACAGCTGGGCAGACGGATATGGAGAGAAGACACATGGGGAACAAAGCATGTGCGAGGATACATGCACTTGTGATTCCATTAAGGTCTTCGCTGGTGTCACACTGGAAAAAACTCCACAAGCATTGTTTCAGCGGCAGTCATTTCTCCTTGATATTTTGGATAAGTTGTAACAATAACTGCACAGAGGGATGTTGGTTTGGTTCTGCTTAAGGAACGCTGCAAACAGCCAAATCTAACAGCCAACAGACGCCCTTTAACCTTGGCGGGATCGTGATAACCTTTGAGTTAAATAGCTTCCCATCTTTCTTTTCTTACTCCATCACTCCCTTTCCTCTCCATTTTCACCAGTGGAGTCAGCACAGTCCTGAACCTCAGAGCTAATCTCACACATGCCCAGCGGATATCACTCAGCCTCCATTTTGTGTCAGCTGGGGCTTATTGTCAGGGTATTTCATCCCTACCAAGTCAGTTGCGGTGGGATGATGGGGCCTTTTAGGAACTCTGCCAGCCAGGACTCCTCCATTTTGTGCCCGAGCTGAATACTTCTATTCAGGGGATGGGGATAGCCAGCATTGCTGGGGTGAAATACTTCTTCTGGAGCATATTTTCATAATGCCATATTAGAGTGGTGTGACGCAGCTGAGAAATTTTGCACGACAAAAATGTAATTTCAGTCAATATTGAGAATTATTGATCATTTTTAAGGAACTACTTCTAATAAAGACGAGGTGAGGGAAAGTTTTTTTTAAATTAGCCATTATAATTTAAACCATTTTATCTATCAAGGCACACAAGTAATCATTTTAATGCAGACAACAATGAAAAACAAATCAATAACAATAAGTAAGGATAAAGGAGTGGTCTGAGCTCAATATATATTACAAAAAGCAAGTAAAATCATCTTGAGCTAAGCTGATTGAACATCAATAAGATGCAACAAAAAAAACTTCAAAGACACTCTTGGACTTTGGTAAGAGAGGGTATACAGAGGGCAAACAGGACAAAGCTGCCACACCGCTGAGGTTAAGTTTCCAAGTGGCGTTCCAGTGAGCGGGGACTCCACACCAGCTTCCAAATCATTTCAAGTCCAATAGCCATCACCATTTCTTAGGTGGAAGTGGTGGTTGACAGAGTGTCACCAGGTCAGGAGTAAAGCCCAGACAAGTGGGCATTTTTTCACCACTAAAGATATCTTGCAAGAGCAACTGTCGGTCCCCGCCTACACTGGAGACGTGGGCAAATAGATGCCCAGGCAGCAACCTCGCATGCCTCGGGAGACCTCCATGGCAGCCACAGGGAGAGCGTTGGAATGTAGCACGCCTAAATATCAAGGGATATGATAGGCTGTTATGAGCCAGGGAGGGAGCACACTTGGGGTTTTTTCATGAGATCACACTTTGTGTTTTCATTCTGTGCTTTCATGGCAGCTTGCATCTAATGCATGTAAGTGAAACAACAAAAATTCCATCACCAATTTTCATTTTGCTATTAATGTAATGTTTGTTGGTGGTACATATCATGATTGTTTTACAGCCCAGGCCCATGTCATATCATGTCACATTAGGACAATTCCCAGGTACTGAGGTGTGTTTCTATCCTACATTCACAGAGACACTTCAATAACATTCTGATAGACACAGGTCAAAACAACGAGCTAACTTTATCGGGCAAAAGCGAAGAACAAACCAAAGAGGAGGGAAAGAAAAAAGGAAGAACCATCTCTAACTAATAAGCTGTTTCACAGTGGAAAGGCAGCCATGTCACTGAGGGCAAAGAGTGTAAATGCCAGTACTCTATGCCAATTAGACACAAGGAGTAGAGAAGTAGACAAAGAGGACAAAAGGTACTACTCCTGCATCTTTCAGAAGGTCTATGGGGAATAGTGCTAGACAGAGTGGAAGTTGGCAAGGTGAAAGAGTCAGAAAACAAGAAAATGAGACAATCAGAGGAAATGTTGAAACCGAAAAAACAAGTAGTCAGAAGCAAGAACACACTGATGATCACATTCTGCAGACCAATGTCCACTGCGATATGACCCGCTGGACAACTTTAACCTTGTCTAGGATGGCAGTATTATTGTCACTGTGATGTGGACAAGCTCGCAGGTGAGGAAGAGATTGTTCAAACAGAAAGAGCTGAAACCATGAAACAGTATTCTAATCGACTGCAACAACTGCCCAATATTTCACAATGGGCCTAGTGAATTTCGTGTTCCAACTACAAAGGGTTGCACATCAGCTGCTGTGCGGCTCAAAGAGACATTACGCTTTCCTTTGCAGTTAAGTGCTAACAATTTGAAAATAAATGTGCCTCCCTGTCAATCACACAAAACACAAACAAAGCTGTTCCACACTGATGACTGTGTGAAAAGGAAGACTGCGACGAGTAATTATTGGAGTATGGAGCTGATTTCAACTTCAGTCTCTAAATAAACTGACATCAGCATCATTAAATTACTCTAACCAGACAAGTTCTGTGTACATCATCTATAAATTAGTATTATGCAGCTGGGGGAGGGTTACAGAACAAGGAGAGAGTCACTGTTATGTCTCAACCGTAACCCAATAACAACAGTTTGCTCCCACTATCCTCGGGGGGAGTTTTGTTCTATTTGGGGTAAATTCCCTTCGTTCCAAATTACCCGCTAAAGCTCAGGAATCATCTTTGACTATTGCAGAGGCATGACGCTAGCTGGATGGTACAGTGTTGCAGGGCTGCAGGGTCTGAGCTGCAAATGTGTGGATTCTACTGCTGGAAGCACTTGCAGCTTCTAGAACGTCAAGGGTGAATTCATGACTCAGGAGCATGTCATACTTTGTGATGTTTGGCTGGCTGTGGTGTTTGGGGGGGAGCGTACAGTACTAGGCCGTAGTTTTGCATTTAGCTGACTGAGTGGGTTGTGTTGTTTTGCGAGTAACCTATCTTTTGAGAGAAATACACTGCTGTGTGCATGTGTCCCAGACAGAGTGGACATTATTTTTTGATTAAGCAGTGCACTGGGAGTCTTAGACAGTCAACATTTACTGTTGTACATCTAACAACATTACTCAAATGTGAATGCATAAACATTAAATGGCTGCAGACAGATGGGACAGAGAAAGAGAGACCAAACAAGATGAAGAACGAGAGCAAACACTTCCTGAAGCAAGAGCATGAAGTACATCGCTGGTTACAGCATACAATACTAAATCTAACATTATTAGGCAGAATACAGGTAGGTTATAATAAAAGCCATTGCTAACGTGACTTGAATTGACTTGTCAACGGATAGAGCAAACCTGTTTCAGAATTAAATTAGTTGTAGCAGCATAAACACAGCCACTCAATTCATTATTAGCTGCTACCAGACAGGTAAATAAACTGCTGTGACAGGTTGCAGCCCATGCTCTGACTGCTGTCATTAATGAGGATGTCATATACAAAATGTCAGCTAAAGCTCCACATCGGTTGCTTGTACAAGGACATTGTGACTTAATATGTGCAGTGTTGTGTTTTTAATTTTTGGACCAGACAGACGGTCAGATCTGCCCCGCAGTGATGCAGTGTTACACTAGCTGCAGTATAGCTTGAAAAAAAAATCTCCAATATGGCTGAAGACATTTAATAACTGAAAGCTGAGAGCAAAGGAGGACAGTGTATGCTAACCGCAAACCCTAATATCGAACATATTGGAGCTTTCTCAATACAGAGCCCCTGTTTCTAAAGGACCTTTATCAAAACAAATCATGTTTCAAGTCATTCCAAGTGCTTTGTGCTTGACAGTACTGTAACCTACATCTTTCAAAGGCAACAGTCACATTGTCTTCTAATGCCACCCCTTTATTTATTGTCCTCTCCTGCACTCACACAAAAACAAGAGCAAGCCAAGTCCTTGCTTTTACCAACAGTGACAGCCAAATGGTGAAATAGGGCCAAAAATATTCATCCAGTAGTCAGGAGGGATACTGGCTACCAATCTGCCTCGCCCAGCCAATGGCACACGAGTGAATCACGAGGTGGGTGACCCTCCTCCCTTGTCATTGTGCTCCCAAACTCGAGGTCAAAGCATGTCTTGCCAAGCTAGAGGGATGCTCTGGGCACACACATGGTGAAACATAAGATTTGGAGGATGGGGACCGAAGTGAGAGAGAGAGGGGGAAGACACCAAAACAAAGAAGAGAGGATGAGAAGGAAGTGGAAAAAGCAAAAAACCCCAGTGGATATCAGATGAGTGTTTAGAATAAGCATCCAATTTTCAAAAATTATATTCCAACTGTGATGCTTCTTACTGAATATGGATCTCAATATGGTTGAGAAAAGCCCTGCGCTGAATATCAACACAAACATTATCTTGCTGCCTTACGTAAACTAATCAAAATTCCTTTATTACAACATTTAAGCTTTTTGTTAAATTGCACCTTTTACTTTGGTGTTCTGTTTCTTCTTAGCTGACATCTTCAGTCCCTACTATTGCCTTCTGGTTCCACGTGTTATGGTGTATGCTTAACAGAATGTTAGTTTTTTGTTTGACACGATTGGGAGGATGTCAACCTCTTTATCTTTTTCTTTGTACTGAGGAATAACAATATTATTCTACATGTTCTATTTCCATATTGTATCATTTCCTTAAGACCTTGATGCCTTGCCTGCTCTTTTAGATGTAAAACAGAGCTCACTGTCATTTCAACAAAACTATGGTATTAAGTAATATTGAAAATAATTCTGAAATGATGGCAGCCACAACCACAAATTATCTAGAACAGCCCAAATTTCAGTGTAACAGTTATCCCGATATTGTGTTGACTGCCCCAGAACAGTAAATAAAGGCCTCGTTGAAGCAATGGCATAATTTGGCCCCTCTCCTTATCACTGCACTTTGTCCAGACAGCAAAGGCCAGTTAGCAGCAAGTTTAAAGACACTTAGCAGAAGACCAGAAATCTACCTGCCATGGTTAGCAGCCATAAATGTGCAAAATGCAACCTTGTAAAAACTTCGAGTTGTATGTGCAGGACTGACAGAGGTGTGCTAACAACAAATAGACAAATTTATCAGTTAACCCGAAAGCATCAGTTTTCCAAACATTTGTGTAGATGTGTGCATGATACCATTAGTGAACTCCAGATTGAAAAGCCGACGTGTTTTGATCCACAGTGGACAGAGATGTGAGGCTGTTCACAGACAGTCCGTTGTTAATGTGCTTCTTTGAGAGAGCCAGAGTGTGGTGCAGCTCTATGATGAAATAAGATCATACCCATTTTAAATAGTAGAAACAAATTTAAAATCAATATGTGGTGGTCAATATTGATATAATGGCGGGCCGCCACAAGTAAGCAAATGCATGGACAACACTGATTTGGCACTGTTGAGCTGTTTTTCAAATACTGTCGGACACCTCCGCAAATAAATCCGCAGTTGCCGGTTGTTGGACTGATAGTGGCTGACTGGAACATTTTCATGTATCGCTCAACCTTAGTACTGTGTTCCAGTATAAAATAATGCTAATAATGGGAAGGCAAAAATAAGAACGAGACTGAGGAAAAGGAAATGGGGAGAAAAGTAGAGAGATAAATGGTTTACAGGAGGCAGACAGGACAAAGAGAGATGCACTGAGAGTTTAAGTCAGCAACAAAGTCAACACACACAGAGGTAAACTGCAGAGAGGGTAGACGAGTAGGCAGGGCTGTATGTAGTAGCATGGGGATGAGCCATACTGCGTGGCCTTATATAAGAACAGTGAGTTGACCGCTCTGTGTGCTCCATCAGCACTGTCCTTAACCCTACTTAAACCTCATAAGCACACAGATACATTACACTACACACAGACACACACACAAACACTTATATACACGTATCGCCAAACAGATGCACACAAATGCATCCAAACACAATGAGTGAGTGGGTGTAACAGTGAGTCACTCAGTGGCATAGATGACTCTCCCCACTGGTGTTTACATTGGGCTTGTCCTGCCACACATGAGAGAAAATGGAGAAAGAGAGCAAAAAAAAAGTGGGGGAGGAGGGGGGGAGAGAAAAAGCTGACTCCAACTCCCAAGCTCAAAATAACTCACATCTGAAGATATACCACAGCAGCAACACTGGAGAGGAAACGAACCAAAATGAGAGGAAGAAAGGGGGGATATGGGGGCAAGTAAGGAAATGTGTGTCCTGTGTTCCCTTTCAGGAAGACGCCACTGGTCCACTTATCTGTCAGTCTGAGCACAATTAGTATAGTCATAAGAGGGGAGGGGGAGAGATGCAGTGTTGGGAGACTTAAGGAACCAGAGGAGATGGAAGGAGGAGAGGGGCTTGGCAGGAACTGTCACAGCTCATCAGTGCATGGGTACATCTGGCCTCCACACTCCCGAACAGTACACACACCCTGACACACCCACACACAAGCATAAACAGCGTTGCTTGCAGAATACACGGTCAAACTGTGCACTTTCACATCCAGACAGATAATGACAACTGGCACAAGACTATCCCGACAGACCTCCAGAGAATGCAACACACACACACACACAAAGACATGTACACACAATGCCAAATTTCTGAGTTTGCTTCCTTGGATGTTCGCAAACAGGCGACATGCACAAATTTGTGTCTCTAGACACGCACGCATACTGCACATGCCTGTGTAATCCCTGTTTGTGCACACTCTGACGCCAATTTCCAAGATGTTTCCTGACATAGGCTAATGGAGCTTAACCAAGCGTGTCTCTATGTGTGCATGTGTGTGGAAGCGGTGCTTGAAACCGTGACGATGTCTTTGTGTCCGTCTGCTGCACTGTAAGCAAGAAGCCAGCTCACTCGTGACAATGTTAGCCAACATGATGTCAGTATGTGTTGAGCTTCTGGCTGAGAGACACCTGCTGTGAACTCCCCTTCTCCTAACCTAAAAGGTAAGAATCATCCATACTGTTTACACCCTCATAAGCTAGACAAATCCTGGCTGCAACTTTAAGCCATTGCTGCTAAGTGTTTCTTCTTTGCAAACATAAGCATAGATTTCAAGGGGGGCACAGGGGACACATCCCATTCAATATTTAGAACACATGCGTTTGTGCTTCCTGATGAAAACACTGAACATGACAAATTGCTCTAACATTTTGACAGGGTTGGGTTTGTTTCTTCAACATGTCAATTAGAGACATGTGTGATGTGTCCTGAATGTGCAGAAAGTTTGAAGCTGAAATCTTGTTAAACCATGGGTGTATAAATTAATTACCATGAATTTAATTATCATTGACATGACTTGGTGCTGTATGCATATTTAAAGATGTTACCAAACAAATGACACAAAAGAAGACTAAAGAGTAAACCATGCATGTGTGTGTGCTGACTCAGCAGGGGTAATCTGAAACAAGAAAAGATGATCCACAGGAGAATAAATATTTGAAAGCCTGAGAGCCGTACTGCATTATGTTCAATTATATTCAAAATTTTCAGCTGGTGCCTGACTTTTGGGTTTTTCTTTATATAAATAAAAACATTTCACTATAATTTTTTGCAGAAAAAGAACAAATTACTGCATAAGAATTCACCAGAATGCAGGAATTTTAAGATTATGACCCTAAAAATGACCGAAGGCATAACACTCCTCCAGTGTTCAAATGAAATTTACGCCCATGTTTGCAAATCCTTTCACAGGCACACACCAATTTTGAGAGGTGCTATACAATAATTTTATTAGCTTTCAAAATAATTCAGTAATGATAGGAAAATTACAATGTCCGGAACGGCTTTCAACAACAGAAGGGGAACTACTTCATCTGGATCTGTAAAGGTGTGTGGACAGGGCGTGAAATTGAGTTCCCCTTCACACATAAGATAACAGGTTATTTGTCTAATTTAGTGGTCAGACACAACTCCAGCTGGCAAATGAGACTGGACATAAAATTTTCTGCTGCATGCCCGAATATAACAACAACATTTGGTTAAGAAAGCCGGAATTTCAGAACATCTCCGTCAGTTGCCTATATTCTACTTTACAGTCAAAGGGCTCATCACAGTCTCAGCAAACCTATCCTAACTCTGCATTGCTGCCATAGCGACAACACTCAAAGCTCAGCCAACAGCGTTACAGACAGGCAGGCAGCTCTTTAACTCACAGACAGAAATAACTAGCTAACAAACAAGACACACAGCAGCAGCTCCATGAACAACGCTTATTAAAAGACAAAACATAGCAGCAGCTCATATGTAACACCACCTCCAAAAGGAGAATGTGTTCTAGCAGCCACAAACAGGGCCTTTTATCCTATATATAATGTAATCTTGTATAATCTAAGATTAATTAAACTATAAAAAGTTAATTGCATGCAGTTTGTTAGTGACAAATCTATTTGGTTCATTTTGATTTTAAATGGTTAATAATGTTTAATTATGCAGTGGGCAATCTTAAATTCAATCTGCATGACCTGAGATAATCTATAATCAATATGAACAGTGCATTATCAGGGATTAGAAAATTTTATCCCAGCCAACACAAATTTCAGTCTACTAGCTCAGTGAGCCGGTACCCAAGCAGGCTCCTTTTGATAAATATGAGTATTTGCACAAAAATCTGACACATGACTACACAATTAAATATGCATGAAGGGCAATAATAGCAATACAACACTGTTCCACTGTAACACCAACACAATACACACAAACAATCACATCTGGGCCCACTCGCCCAGGCTCTCTGTAACATACGACAGTGTAATGAAGCACAAAACACATACTGTTGAAGCATCTGGTGCAGGCAAAGACAGAGCGACAGACAAAATAAAACAGAGGCAGTGAGGAATAGAAAACTAATGGAAAATAATGGAGGGAGCGGGGATAAATAAAGCCAGGAAAAAAATGTGAAACTAACTTGGTAAAAGTAAAGAGAATCTCCAAAAGCAGAACGGCTGGGAAAGAGTTAGGAGCGAAAGATGCGTAATGCAAGGGAAAAGAGAGACAAAATGGAGAGACGTTTTTTGCCCACAAGCTTGTTACAACCACAGAAAGCTAAGGAGAATAAACACACACGAAGGGCAACGGCACAGGTCAACAATCTGCACACCCGGAGGGAAAAGGACGGCAGAAAGTGACTGTGGAGAAAGAAGACGAGGAGAGAACAGAAGGAAGGAGGGAGGCAGGGAAAGATACAAAGTGGTGTCCTAATGATGAGAGGCACTAACGATGCCAGAGGACGGAGAGAGAGAGAGATAGAGGGATGAGGATGGGGCAGAGAATAAAAACAAACTAGGCAACCCTACAGAGGAAAAGAAAGACTAAACTATCAAATGTAAAGGATGCAGAAAGAGAGAGAGACAATAAAAACAAAAACAAGAGATAACAAAAGGAATGTAGCAGACATTCTGCAAGCTGACTTTTACAACTGTTGCTTAGACAGAAGCAGCACATCCCCTTTGTCTCATACCTTTCGAACAGGGAAATGTGAGACATGACTCGCTTATAACAGTAAACAATGTATTCCCTCAAAGCATAATTGTCAAACAGGCTCAGACGTGTTAAGCAAAAGGGAAAAAACGTTTCATTCAAAATGTATAACTCTCCTACAAGCAAAAAAATGTGATTGCTGTGACATTAAAACTTCCTAATTAATGGGAGTGACATTTTCAGGCAGCTTTTTTTTTTAGAAAATGCAAACATTTTAGAGGACTCAGACACCCACGGTGAGTGAGAAATAAAAACCAATTGCTTCTTTTTCTCCCAAAAATAAATACACTGTGTTCAAATGAAGAATAAGCAGTGCAAGTTTCGACTGTACAGTGATGAAAATAGCTTCATTTCGACAAATAAATTCCCCTATGATGAGAGTTGGAGGAGTAAAGATGAGAGTGATGGGGAGACAGTGACACCCAGCACAGTAGACTTCTGTGTCTAGGCATCACTGCATACACGCAGTTGTTTTTCAGACACTGTCTATTTGGTCAACAAATATACATTTCCCTGGTGTCACTAGGTGTACGTACGTAAGAATGTATACGTGCATTTTCATAGTGTTGAAGTGATTCTGAGATAAGAGAGGGAGAGTGGTGGGGAAAGGAGAAGGGAAAAAAAAAAATCGATCTACTTCACTCTCTGCAGTGCTGCAACCACTGGGTGTGTGCAAGTGTTTCACTGTGTTTGCATGTGGCCTAACTGCAGGGGCGCCACCAAGTGGTTAGAATTAATCCCACGGTCATCTGGAGGGAGAGACGACTAATGTGCAAGGAAAGAGGAGAGGGCATGAGAATTAAACAGAGAGAGGCAGATGCGTATGCGGGATTTTGTCAAGGGAGATGTAAACATCTAGTTTTTGAAGTGAAACAGAGCTTTTAATTAATTGACTGACCGTATAAGACCATAAATCTCTCTAGCATATGACTGCATTCTTTCACTTAATCACTCACAAGTAGCAATTCATTCTGCAAACCCTGTACACATATACAGGCAGACAGACACAGGTTTGTTTGTACCTCTCCCTCATTCCTGGGGGGCCGGATGCTGGACAAGTGGATGGTTTTGTATTCTCCAGAGTTGAGCTTGACCACCATGGCATCGGCATTGACCACCTGCATCACCTACAGGGACAGAAGAACAGAGGAGAGGGAAGTGAGGAAATGCAATCAGGTGAACACAAAGCACTAGAATATGAAGCTCAATTAGGAACTAATTTAAGGGTTCAAAAAAGGTACAAATTCTCGGGGGAAATGCACACACCTGCAGGGCGGCGGAGGAGTGTTTGAGCAAAAAAAGACTGCCGTTGCATTTTGTTGAGTGAGTGAGCAGACAGACTGGAAGAAAGATGGGAAGCGAAGGAGCAGGTAAAGGATAAATGCGAGGAAGAGATCTATTCAAAGGTAGAAAGAGAGTGACAGTGCAGATTGTGTCCTGTCACTAGCGGAAGGCACTGTGAGCGAGGTAAGAAAGAGTGATCCTTGAGTGACTGAGTAAGTAAGCGAGCTAAGGCAACCCAGCAGGCCAGCAAGGTTTGGAGGACAGGGCGAGGACGTTTTGCTATCTGGGGGATTGGCAACAAGAGGGAGAGGAGGAGGAGGAGGAGGACAAGGGGGGAGGGTGGAAGAAGGAGACGGAGTGCAAGAGAAAAAGCTTGAAAACACAAACATCCTGTTAAAGATAGACTGGCAGAGCATTACACAGCCTTTTGCCCAACTTCTAGCAGGCAGCATTGTGTTTTGGAGACCTTTGCAAGTGTAGCTAAACGCACAGGCTAATTTATTTTTGGCATTTAAATGTTACTTCTCTCTGTACCAAAGGGAGCAGCCACAGTTTATAGCAGGTGGAGTTCAGAAGTAAGTGCAGATATTCAAAGGTGCAGCTGTTAAATTATAGTTCACAGGAGTGTTAGTTTAGTACAGGACTACAGCATTGTTTTCCACTAAAGAAAACTACCAAAACACTGCAAATTATAAATGGAGAGCTGGAAAGAAATGTGTGCTTATAATATCTGCAACTCAACCCAGTGTATATAAGTGCGTTTCTATGTACCTCCCAAGTAAGAAGACGGATTGGGGGTATAATGTGATTGAGATGGAGAAGGAATCCAAGCCCAGAGCCTTTAAGTAGGGCACTTGCACGAGACTGAGAAATCAATTGTCCTACACATGTTGCCACCCACATGTGCATTAAATGGCCTCATCATCCGTCAAACTGCAGCTCATATGTAGGCTGCGCTCGATTTAAAGTCCTCAAAGTGAGCGATGCTGGTCTGAGCCATGTATCAACAACATTGGACCATGTGGGTGTTTGTGTGGCCAAAAAAAAAAACAAAGAAGACAGAAAAAAAAATAAACTTTTTGAGTGTATATTGCAAAACACAAATCCAGGTGTATTGGGCTCACTGGGAGATTCATTATTCTATGAAAACAAATCAGACTGCCATTGCATTTGCCACCAGAGAACAGAAATTAGACCAACCCACATGCTAAATAGGCTGCCCACAACAGCAGCCAAAATACATCATACACTAATCACTGAGCTGAGTGGGAGAGATACAGAGACACGGGCAGCAGGAGGGAGAGAGACGGAGAAGGGGAGAGGTGTAATGAGTAAGTGCGAGGGGGAGCGTGCATGCACACCCAGACATGCACGCACGCAGACCGGCCTACATGAATTCGCACTGTAACAAGGTCATTTCGTGGCCTGCCCAAGTAAATAAAGTGCAAGAGAGAGAATGTGGCAGGAGCAGAACAAAAATGGCTCAGCATTTACTGGCTAATTATCAGCCGGAGGAGGCGAGAGGAGAGAGGCGAAGGAGGACGGATCAGCGAGCGCTCGCACACACACACAAACGCCGAGATAGAGGAACAGAAAGATGGAGCGAGCCAGAGAGACGGAGTGTAATCTCACAGCAAATATCACAGGAACAGAGACAGAGGAAAAAGATGGAGGATAGATAGAAAAATAGAGCAGAAAAAAAAGAAAAAAAAGTCGTTGGAAAGTAGCTGCCATGAGGGTCGAGCAAGCAGGCAGAAAAGACAAATAGGCTGGCAGCATGACTCACTGGTCTCATCTCATGCTCGAGAGGTGGGGATCTACTGCCACCCTCTGCCCAGGGATGACATGACATCTGCAGTGGCCAAGATCACTTATTGTGCAAAGAAGGATCTTGGCCACTGTTAGGGAATGTGTTGGTTGTCACTCGAATCCATTAAGTTGGTTGTAACCACAGGGCCGAAGCAGGGGCTTAGCCAGGACTTACTCATTGCTCATGTCAAATCGCTCCCCTCAAAAGCAACACCTATGCAGTCGGTTTCATTCTTGCCGCCAGTGGACATGATTTGTCACCCAAATTACATGGTTTCACATAAAATAGTGCAGTTTTTTGATGGCATGATAAACACTTCAGTGTAAGCCCTCGGCGCTACTGAATGGGAAAAAAGTGGCGGACGAGTGTGTAATACTTCAAGAGGACATTATCCTGGAGCAGGTAGCAAAAATCTAGGGAGACATTTTCACCTTATTGCCCTTCCACTTGACAGATTTTAACTAGAGCACAAACCAATTTAATCTTTCTCATTATCTTCCCCAAAAGTGAGTTTTTAATTTCGTAAAGAAGATGTCTGACCTTGAACCCAGTCTGTCTGACTTACTTTAACTTATTTTTAAAAGAAACCCTTGTGGCATCTTTCCCTCCCTATTAGAGCGTAACTATATTAAAGTCTCTCTCTGGTTGTTGATTTAAACCCCAAACACTCATTTCTGTGTAATAAAATTACATATTTAGATTTCTTTGTACATGAATATATTCCCTTTCTGGCTTAAAAAGCGGCTCAGATGCAACTTCAAACTGCTGCCTCTTCTTGAATGTGAAGATTCACAAAGTCCCTGTATCTCTCTTCCCTCAATCCTCTCCACTCCCTGCAGCTTGAGCACATCAGCTCACCTCTAACTAAGCTATTACACTGTAAAACTACTCAATGGCGAGTTGTGATATGGGATTGATTGAGGCAGGGTCAATACAGAAAGTCCCATCCATCAAGGTGGCAAGATTGGTTCTTCAGGTTTGTTACATATGAAACATCTGAAGTCTGAATTTGTCTTTTTGAGATTGTCAGACTACAGTTTCAAGGTCAAAATGCTCAGCTGTGGTGCTGACACCTCATTTCGCTTATGATATGTCTTAAAGCATATAAAAAACACAATTTAGACAAGTTAACAACCGAATTTTCACTGGAGGGGATTTTTAAGAAATTCAGCTGTTCTTATGCCTCATTTCATTTAAAACTATTTATCCGCAAGCCTTTCATTCCCAATAGGTTAGGAAATATATTTATATGACTACCCTAAGGTATGATCCAACTAGGGAAGTGAAGTGAATGCAGGTATATAACAAAATACACATCAACTTTTGTTTTTAATTACCGTACTGTCACGGATTTGGTTGACCTAAAAGCAACGGTGCTCCTGACAAGTTGGTGATGAAGGACTGGTAAAGGGGTTTGCACCGTGTCACCTTTGGTCCATCACCTCGCAAGTCGATGGTTACCCGTGGGAGAAAGGAGGGACTATCGGGACATGGCCTACATCCACTTCTTTAGTCCCAGTAGGAGTGGGAGGAGAGAAGAAAGACAGTCAAAAAGGAAGACGCCACAGCAGGATTGACTTGCGGGGATTGGGCCTGTTCTGCCTCTCCACTCTATCCATCACTCAGGTAATAAGAAGTGAAAAGTAGAGTGGACTTGAGAGGGGAGGAGTGTATGATGATGGGATTGATGGATAGATACGCCCTTGTGAGAGTGCGTGCATTGCAGTATTAGGTGTCGACAAATGTCACAGGGACAAGTACAGAGGGGCCAATGACAGGCCTGAGTAACCTTAGCCTGTCCAATATGTACTTAGCTTGAAAACCAGCTGCGGGGTCGGCGTGACATTTTCCATCACAACTGCCAGCCATTTTTAAGGAATGTTTTCGGAGTCACATGATCCCACTGCCATTTCAGAGGGCCTTGTACCCTGCCGAGAACAACTTTGCAAGCTATCACAGATCGTACTGAAGTTGTTGAAAATGATTCTACTCTGAGGTGCTAATGTAGAGGAGTCACACGATGTCCCAGGAGTTGCTGGTGGCTTTGTCATCCCTAAAAACCTGACTAATAAAGCTGCAGCTGAGAGAGCACGCCTCCTCTGTGGCTCTTTTGGGGCAGAACAGATGCAGGGTAAAGAGAGGACAATGAAGCTTTCAACAGAGATCAAATAGTGCATCAAGGTTTAACTGGGGGCATCAACGGTGCAGCGCTGCAGCAGCCCAAAAAAAAAATGCAAGAATGACTGACTTTCCATGTCCTTTAATCCTATACCTTTCCACAAACTTTAAGTTTCTGTCTCTTCCTTCACCCTCGACCTCACGCTTTTCTTATAGTCTTTGTGCCGCTTTTTCTTACACCCCCTTAGCTCACCACCAAATGTTCCCTCGCGCCCACACTGCCCACATCCGACCCTCTTTTACTGAGGGGGGTTCAGAGAGATGTGAGAGCAGCTCACACAGATAATATAAATGTTTTATCCTTTCTCGAGCCTCTTCCCTCTGACTCAGGAAAAAATATACATACACATAGTTTCTTTTTTTGTGCCTTCTTTATGCGTGTGCAGTTTATCAAATTCATTCTGTAAGCAGATTGCCGAAGCAACACCTTTTACGTAACCCCTCTGGCTAGCCATGAATTTTTCAGGGTCTTAAAAGTTCAGGGTCTGAAGGGAGTGAATGCACACAAAAGACAAACTTTAAAAAAGGTATTAAACTTTTTTTTTTTTTTTTTTTTTTTAACATTCCTAGAAAAATATATATTAACCAAAGGGAAGGATGAGGTGCAACTCATCATCAAAATGCTCACAGAAGGGACCAGATTTAAAGTAGATGTTGTAAGGCTAGACTTGCTTCACGACATTAAAGTGACAAATATGTCACCTCAACGTGACAATGAGGTTAGGCTGCATTTCCAAAATGTATCAAGGAGTCAGTCTTACTGGGTTTAAACTAATATGTGCTGACAACTCGGAGGAACTGCACCCCTCTGTACTTGATATTAAGGACACTTCTTTCCTCCTGAGGCCCTGGCCAATAACCTCTAAAGCTAATATCTCTAGTTCTTGGTTTTGGGGGCCGTTCTGTGCCGCTGCTACAGCATACGCCAGCGATTTGGTCCTAATTTGCCTGGGGATCGCTTCAAGGTTGCTGTTAAGCATTACTCGTACGTTTACTGAAGGGATTTTTTTTCTTTTTTATACAGTGAGCAGTGCAAATGGGAAAATAAAAAGTGTTAGGGAGATATAATTTGATATAAGCATCAAAGTGCCCCTGCGTTTTCTGCAACACTGAAAGAAAATTGGAAATGTCAACATCAAATTGTGAAAGCAACGGAAAGGAGTCTTATTCACGCTTGAAAATGTCTACAAGTCACACTGAAAGCTCTATAGCCTGTGCATCTGCTTATTTTCTGTTGTGTTTAAAGATAAGTAAACAATTTAAATGGAAGCAAGACGATCCATATGGACAAAAAATATGAAGGGCCAAAAAAAATAAAAGACCAACTTAAGAGCAGCAAAGACCTTCACCAATGGGACACAGCTCATAAAAGCTACTTTAAGAGCTCACCTTGGCTACAAATTGTCTGTCCTTCTGGTCCAAGTTGGCTGTGGGTGCCACATAGTCTTTCCAGATGCGGACCTTGCGCTCTTTCGCAGATCTGGCCAAGAACAAACTCAACATTAGTCAGATATTAAGGCATAAAGGGCTTAATCAAGTGGCAAAAGATTATCCATTTGGCTAGAAAATGCAACAAAAGCTCATTAAAGTGAGAAAATTCCAGCACAATTAGCCTACAGTCACTGCAGTACTACTGTGGAGAATGAGTACTATTGCAACAGTATAAAGTAAGATTGTTCATCTCAAGTAACGCTGGCTTAGATCTGTGTACGGATACATATTTCATTTGCCCATTTATTTTCAGTACCTCTCAAGTGCCTGCATGTATTTCCTTTATTCATTTTGCCGTGTATCAAATCAGCAATTTCCAAAACCAATTATTCTGCAAACTGGGTTCCAACGCTTTTCTCTGTCAGCTGAGGAAAGGCTGAATTTAATTAAGTATGACAAGACAGCTTGTCTGCCACCAACTAAAATGCTTACGGATATGTTTATTAGGGATCATGAAGACTTTTTGATAAATGTCTTTCATTAACTGTGTAGTTTTACTCTGAGCGTCTACAGTTGCCTACCGTTCAGCTGCTCGGAGTTTCTCAGCACCCTGGGTGTAAACAGCCATGGACCAGTCAACACAGCGGGCGAAGCCTTCCTTCAGCAGGAGTTCTGTAATATTACCATTCTGTCACAAAAGAAAATGAGCACAGTTAAAAAATGGCATGACAAAAATCCAGATTTTTAATGACACTACTGCCACAAAGGTAACAAGACTGCTGTGTTGTACCGGGTGGAGGATGGTGCCCAGTATGATCTGGTTAGGGCAGCTCTCCAGAATGATCTGAACATCTCGCTGCAGAAGACGGGACTCAGTGAAGAATTTGGCCTCAGCTGCGAATGGCTCTGGGGTTTCTACATCCGCTTCCCTCTTGAATGTGGGACACTGCAGAGAAGAAAGATACACATTAACACAATAAAACACATGCTTTCCTTCATATGTGCCTATATTTGCGCCTTAAAAATGTCGAAACATTCTTCTAATGCAGTTCTCAGCAATCAACTGGTAACTCTAGGAAGGTTTTTGAGCATGCACTCGTGTTATTTTTTTCTATGTCTGACATTCTCTTTTAACCGATGTCACCTTGCCATTCTTACTATCTGTAATCTCCTTCTGAGTGTGACAAAACACCAGACGGATATAAGCACAACAGACGTGCCAAGCAGACAAGTCTTTGAACAGTAGGACGAAGAACACCTTGAAATGGATGTAATACCTTCCAGTGGGAGATGAAAAAGATTAGTTATCTTGAGTGGTCCATTGGCACAGATGTGCTTGGTGAAAGAGATTGATGGGGAAATTTGGAGGCTGCTAGAACAAACAGACTCAAGGAAGTGACAAAAAAGAGCCATTATTCATTTAATGAGGTCTCACGTCACCATCCTGGCCTTTTGAAACTGGATGTGACGAGGAGGGGTTGGATCTGACTGAGGAGTCAAGGATATGTGCCGACCCATGCAGCGACTTGCTCAATACAAGCCTTTATGCTTTATCTATTTTACTCTACATGAAAGTACGATTTAGAAAATGAACATTGTATGTACTGAAAAAGACTTGAAACTACCAATTGAGACTGTGAACTTCTTGTTTACTGGAGGCAACAAAGTGAAAACTAGGGTCAGTTTCTCTTAGATTTTTGTACAATTGGACTCGTTTTGGTAACCAGAGGAGTCGCCTCCTGCTGGTCATTAGAAAGAATGCAGTTTAATGCTTGTACATTGGCTTTAATTTTCACACAGTACATTCATCACTTATGTACATGTCTATGGACTAGTCTGGCTACATAATTTATTAAAGTTATTAGAAGTTTTTGTGACTGTAAAGAAAAAAAAGACGAACATCATCACATTTTTATATGGTAAATATCTATTTGTTCATTCTCTGTTTATGCATTCTTGTTTCTAAGTTAACTATCTCATGTCAGTGGAGTGACTCTGAACTAGCTCAGCCTGTTTGTGTGCAGGTGGTATAAGATTCCAAGAAAAGGGGTCAGAGGAAAAGGCTTACATTGCACCGAAGGAGGTATGTTTGCATTTCTAGAAGGCTTTTTTCCTTAGGAAAGTTGGAATCAGTATTTATTAACGTATATTGTATGGAAAACTGATCACAGGGTTAAACTTGCCAAACTATACATAGAGCCTAATGAAAAGGAATTCCTGAATTTTCTTTTCACTACAAAAGCCGTTACATATGTTCTTCTTTGAAAATCTGGAGGAACACCCTTATTCTCTAGATCAGACCTGGGCATCGTACGGCCCGCGGGCCACATCCGGCCCACCAGATGACCCTGACTGGCCCGTATGAGGTCATTGGAAAATATTAAAAGGCAATGCAAATATATACCATCACAATGCATGCAAGCGATACGCCTGCACTGCTTTTACTTTGAAAGATCTGCTAAGGTACCGTTTTTTTTCGTACAAACATTTGACTGATGCAGAGCTGGGAGGATATCTGAAAGTTTGCTGCTAAACTGCTAAAGCAGCAAGGATTTTTTTTTTTTTTTTTTTTTTTTTTTTTTTTTACCAAAGCTCACACATAAAGGGATGTCAGTAAGCCATTCCCTGATGGAGAGTTTGTAGAAGAATGTCTGGTGGACTCTGCAATGTTTATATGCCCGGAGAAGAAAGGAGCGTTCGTTAATGTGGCCCTTTCCAGGCGAACCGTAACGAGGCGGGCGGAGAGCATCGCCGAAAATCTGGAGCTTCAGCTGCCCAACAAAGTGGACAATTTTGGCGTTTTCTCCTTGGCTCTGGACGAGAGCTGTGATGTCCGTGACACAGCCCAGTTACTCATCTTTGTATGTGGACTAACAAAAAACCTTTGCGATGACGGAGGAGCTGGCAGCTGTGCAGCCAATGAAGGGAACCACGACGGTTCACTGAGGTAAATACACGCATGAACAAGCTGGGACTAAAATGGGAGAGTTTGGTTGGTTTTACAACTGATGGCTGTCCAAATTTGACAGGGAAAAATGTTGGACTTTTGAAACGGATGCAAGACAAAGTGACTGTAATAAACCCAGAACAGAAACTGATATTTTTGCATTGTATTATACATCAGGAGGTGCTGTGTAAGTCAGTGCTAAAAATCAACCACGTGACTGATGTTGTAGCTAAAGTAGTTAACTTCATCAAGGTAAGAGCATTGAATTACAGACAGTTTGTTGTCTTTTTGGAGGAGATGAGAGTGAACATGGTGAGCTGTCAGATGGCTCAGCCTGGACAAGGTGCTTAAACGAGTTTGGGATCTGAGAGCGGAGATTCAAGAGTTTTGTGAGAAGAAAGGCAGGGACATCACGAGCTCTCAGAAGCAGACTGGATATCAGACCTTGCTTTTGCTGTTGATGTGACTGCACTAATGAATGAACTAAATACCAAGCTGCAAGGCTAGGGCCTCTTTGCACATGAAATGTACAGCCTGGTGACCGCTTTTATGAGAAAGCTGAAGTTTCTCTCAAGCCAGTTGGAGGGCAACATTCTCATCCACATGCCCACACTGAAGGAAGTCACACCATCAAAAATATCTACAACTCAATAGGCAGCAATCATAGTTTAAATGAAAAAACAAAGTCTTTCATTAAATAGTTGTGTCCTGTGTTCCACATTTTCATTGTATCACTGTAATGTTTCATTTACTGTTTTTATTGAGATGTATATTGAGCAGAGCTGTAAGTGTATTGGTCCGGCGCTTAACAACTGTCAACGTTTCTTATGTGGCCCCATATGAAAATTAATTGCTCACCCCTGCTCTAGATTGTATGCAATATTAAATTTACCAACAAGGCAGCGAAGTGATTTTTAAGTCAAATATTTTAAGCAATTTTCCATGATAGATATGGAGGAAACTGTGAAAAAGAGGCATTCTACTCAAATGTGATTACCCATTATGCATTTCTTTTAAACTACATGCTGTTACTGTAGTCTCTCAACAATAAAAAAAAAAAAGTTTTGCCAAAGACTAAGTGAACTGCTCAACAATTCATATTTAACCGCATCAGAAGTAGTAGTTACCTTAACACCAGACAGCATAACAGTGACCAGGTAGTAGTCGGGGAGCAGCAAGGCACGAACAACACTGCCGTCACGCACATGCTCGATGATGGCTGAGGGGAGGAAAAAGAACAGAATTTAGAAGCATTTCAGGAAGGAGGGGAGAGTTTGTCAAATTAAGGTGTGCTCACAGACTCAAAGCTCTCAGGGTAACTTACTTATTCGTGAGACGGACAAAATTTATCACACTTGCTTGCATCCTGGACTTTATAAATAATATAGTGCTTGGCCTAAGGAAATGCAGGATTGAAATGTAGGAGTGATTTATTAGTGATCAAGGCTGCAATCCAATTTCTGAGTCTTTCAGGAAAGCACACTGGGTCACTGTTACTGAATTCAAAACAGTAACATCTGAGAAATCCCAGTGTTCTACTAAACAATGATACTGAAATGTTTCAGTGAAGGTTTGCTCTGGCAGTTCTCAAAACGGAGAAAGTCATGGCCTCCTTGACAAACTACACTTAAAGTGATACTCAAACCAAAATGCATTTTTGTCAAACACTCACTACTGTAGGCGTCAAAGGTTCTTGGAAGAAGGTCTCCTTCGACATAAAAAGGCTGTGATCAGCTTGAATTCATGCCACTTACAGTGAATTTCAATAGATTTCACAGCAGAAGAAGAGACATCATGTTCATAGAAATCTCTCATGTAGCACAACCCACTTCTCTGCTGTCAGTATATCAAGAATGTATAAAACCACTTACAAATATAGTACAAATATGATTCTTTATTGTGATGTTGCCCTTAATGCTCTTATGCTCAGATACAAGCAGAACATTCATCAAAAAACATCACACAGAGCAAAAGAGAAGGCTTCATGGATGGTATTCATACTGTGATATCTACTGGGATACACTGCAACCAAAATAAACTCAAGCTGAACTCAGCCTTTTGTCTTTGGGAATAGGGATTCAATGTATTTCTTTGCTTTTGCTTTTAAATGCACAAAGGTGACTACTCGAGATAGATATTTACTCAATTTTTGGTATTACTTTAAAGTTTAGACTGCATTACAACAGGTTCTGAGGGAAGGTCAATATATTTGGAAAGCTTTTGAAGTGACTATTGCAGGATGTGAGTGAAAGGAATTTCACACAGAAATAGTATTTTGAGATGGATTCAGTGTCTGAAAGGTTCCTTTCTGTGTATAACGTGTGTGCAAGTACGGCTTATGTGTTTGTGTCTATGGAAAAGACAGCAGCAGTTTTCAACCACAGCGACTCTATACACATTTAAAACGCTTTGGCTGAAATCCTGACTCCGATTTTAAAATAACCCTGGATGCCTCTCATGAATGGCAAGAACAAGAAGTAGAGAAAAAGAAAATGGAAAAAGCTGCCCCCTGTTCATTTTCCCCATTCGATTAAAGGGTAGTGAAATGAGCTGAGCCACTGTTACCGGCAGTCGTCTGGAAATAAATCGAGTGGCACATTACACCTCGAGTAGGTCAGAGATGAGGGGACTGAAGGAATGAGCTGGTGATGGGTGACATACTGTGAGCCATTACAGGCCGTGAAGTGGATATTCAGAATAAAAACAGCGGATTTCAGACACACTAGGAAAATTTGATTTTTATGAGAAATTAGAGGCTTATGTAATGTGTGTTTTTGTACTCCATGTGTCTTTGTTTCCACACTTTCTCTTTGCGAGTGCATCAGTGTGTATGCCTCTCTCAAAGTCATTACCATTGATAGGTTTCTGGTGCAAGGAGTCGACGAAGTTGCGGGGATTCTCTATGGTGTACTTGATGTCGCGGATGGTGTGTGTGCCGCCACCCTCACTCCACATGCCCTTCTTGGACGACTTTGCTTGGTCCTCCAATTCACAGAGTCTGGCCTGCTCTGGACTGGTCACACAAATGAAACAGAAAGTTTAAGAATTAGACAATGAACACCCACAAAACACATGCAGTGAGCAACAGCTGTGCAATCTTCTAACATTTTAATTCTTCTAACGCAACTGATTTTAATCCATCTGAGCTTTTTTGAAAATTGTAAGAACAGTGCAAGTATCAGACAAATATTTTTTCCTCTTTCTAGGTCATCTCCTTAAAGAATAATTTGCCTGCAGCTACAGTTTGAAGGCTCAACCACACACAGGAAGCTGAGTTCATCTGATCTAATTTCAATAGACCGGAAGCATTTAAAAATTTAATTTATTGCTTAAAATAAGCAACCAGAAGGAAATCTCCATAGCAACAATATAAAACTTTCTGTAATTGAGCAGCATGAAACTGACTACTACTGAAACCTGCAGCTGAGTAAAACTGATGCTCAAATTTTCAGAGGCGGCTTCTTGCCGCCTTTTAAAATGAAAAATGCTGTTTAAGAAGACAGCTGCACTAAAGCTGTGGCAGCTTTAGTTAAATATCATTGTTAACCAGGTTACAAAAAGATCAGGAGGTCTCTGAGGGCCACAAACGCTCTGACATTCCTCTTGAAAACACCCAAGCTCAGTCTGCTAACAAGCTACAATTAATTTCACACCAGTTAGAGGGGAGCACGCACCATGTCTATCAAGCAGAAAAGGTTTTGATTGTAGAGTCGCTCCCCTTGTTAAGCTCAACACATTTAAAGTGCTCTTATGTAGGCTCGATTAAAACATGACCCATCCAAAACCTTACCCCAATAAGAAAATATTAGCATTACAAGACTACAGCTGCAACAACTTGTGGCCGTTTTTCTCTCATGGTGGGTTCATTGCAAATTCATCTATTTGCAGCAACAGCTGTAGCTTTTATTGCGCAACAAAACTGTCACTGGTCATGTACAAGTGCTTATTAAAAGTATATGACTGTATTATAAGTATGGGTTCAGTATGGCTTATGCTTTGTTAAAGTAAGTGCTGGATAAAGTGCCGTCGCTGACAAACTGCACTGTTGTATTACTGGCAACCAGCTGATGACCAGATTATAACTGCAAAATGTATCTGAGCATTCTGTGAAGAGACAATAACAGTGTTTGACAGCTCCTTCAAAAGCAACCACGCAGCTGGCTACAAACGCCACAATTAATTCCATGCTGGCTCCCTAAATTGTGCAGCCTAATGCTTTTTGAGGGCCCTTGTACAACTTTAATTATTCAGAACTTCAAATAGCCAACAGGCTTTTGTTTTTCCAAGAAGCAAAGTAGGCCCGATTGGTATGGGACGTGCGGTGGTGACTGGGGCTTTTCAAAAATACACAGTGCATTAACTGCATTTTTCACATCTTGCTGCTTAAAAGACACTGCTCACTTTACAGAAGCAACAAAGTGGCTTTCAATTAAAATGCCACACACACAGACACACACACACACATAAACACACACATAGCCTGTTCTCCAGCTGTGTATTCGTAATTGGGCTTTTGGACTTGTGCCCATAATGCAGTCAAGTGCACTTTCCCCTCTACACTGATTTAGCTACTAACTTCAAATTGAATTGAAACAGCTTCTTGCTTACTGGGCAACAATAGTGAAACTTTCTGTAAGAAGCCAATTGTGCTTAAGCTACTTAGAATTTAAGTACCAAACGGGAACAGAAAGCTACAAAGATATAGCAAGAGAAACTAAGAATGCAATCAAGGAAAGCAGACATTGTAAAGCCACAAAATAAATGGAGAGCGACTCATAAGCAGAGATTGTTTAAGATATAGAAATAACTTCATGTGTGGAGGCAGATGATAGTGAACTTATCCGTGTCTCCAAATAGATGGGTTTCTCTTTAGGTCAGCAACTCCTTCCAACCAACACACTGCTTTCAAATCAAAACAGATATTGATGGGTGAGAAAGCACAATACTGAGCGAGACAAATGGAGGAACAAGGGCCAAGGAGAAAACTTTCCAATTCCCTTATATTTGAACACGCTGTAGGCTACATCTTTCATCTCCATACGTCTCCCTTGTGCTACCAAAAATACTTTAAATAGATACAAAATGTTGAACCTTAGTGAGGCGCTTTACAGCTCCCTGTTGTATTTGTACAGTTTGAAGAGGTTGAAGGAACTAATGTCCCCCAGTGTACTACATTGGAAGGCTTTCACTACTAGTGAACAGCAAGGCCCTGATGAAAGACAGTTCATCCCCCTGATGTTTACACCCCTCAACCAGCTCTCCTCTGGGGCTGGAGTTAAAAAGGAGCAATGGGGATGCTATAAAGCACAGTAGGTCTCCGTGTTATTACAGCTCACTTCTCCTCTGGTGGCCGGGCTTTCTATAAACCCATCAGTCAAGCCCCCTGCCTGTGATTTTTAATTTATCAAAAGAAAAATGTAATACTGTGGAATCTCGATAATTTTACAGGGTCTAGCCACCTCAGTGATTGGATTAAACATTTTTAAAGAAGAGCAGGCAGACTAAGTGACAGAAACTGAGATGCAAGACTGAGAAGACGAGATTGATGAATACGTCCGTTTCAATCCCCCCTTTGGCTCAGCGCTAAGGAGAGCATTTTTTTTTTTTTTTTTTAATGACTGATCAAGTCACAGTGAAACTCTGTCAAATGATGAAACCTCCAACAGCACACCAAAAAACTCATCAGTGTGATGTAAATAAATATAAATCTGCTTGAAACTGACAGTGGTGACACGTAGGAGGAACACATTTGAATGAAAGAATTTTCAAGCCAGAGGAAAAAGAAAAATCACAGAATTCATTACCGGTAAGAGCCACAATGACATACATGCTACATATGGTCACAGCAAGGGAGCAAGATGATTACAAGTCATAAATCATGTGTTTGTATCAAACAGTAAAGTCAGGATCTGAACTTTAATGGTGGAAAAAAGCTCCACACAGTGTAACAAAGTGTAAGGAGAAAAAATGTGGTACTCAAGTGTTTGGACAGAGTTCTGCTGAAAAGTTCTTGTAACACCCCACATAAATGGCAGATAACTAACTCATAGCTCTTAAATATCTATGCTGCAGTCGTATTCATGTTTTCTAGAGTTGTTTTAAACCCGGTCTTTCTAGGAATATGTAGATGCAACCACACAGACATTCTTAGAAGGACGTATACCAGACAACAAGTTTGTTTGAGCCAGCGAAAAAAGCCATTTTAAAAAAAGAATTAGTGTAAAGATAATCGGTCAGGATAAAAGAAATCTAGCTAAGGGAATCACTAACCAGTCTCAAAGAAATTACTTATTAGGCCCTATATACTATAGACCCTTTCAGATATGAACACCTCTCCATTTACGCTGACTGCACCCAAACATGTTGGCCAAATGTCACAGCTTTATGGTAAGTTTGCTGTAAAAGCCGCAATGGTAATCTTATTAGTTAAGACCTCGTCATATTTCAGTGTAACTTTCAACATGGCACAAGTCTGAACTCCATGAAGTCAAATTAATGCACTGCAATGCACAAGTAACATATTTCCAGCTGTTTGTAGGATTCTTTCCACTGAGTTTATTACATATGTAATGCAGTATCAAATAGCAGCAGGATCCATGAGTGCCTCCAAAGCAAGAGAGTTGTATGCATTCAGGCACATTACACAAAAGCAGTAGCTCCATTAATTATTTATAATTAGAAATTGTCCTCGACATGGAGACAGGATCAGTCAGGATCCAGAGGCAACTCAGGCTGAGTACTTATCTTCACTGTAGACATAACCAACAGTTCAGTAATTTGCTACGTAGTGGATTTAGCTTTAGCCTTGTTTATTATTACATTATTATGCATTATATTACTTTATGTAATATCCAGTTTTGCATGCAAGACAAAGATCATGAAGGTACCATGGCTCTCTCCGTCACAGTGGTAGGTGTAAGTGAATGATACCTTGAGGAAAGTAAAAGTGACCTACATCTAAATGACAGAATACCTGAAGCCCAAGTAGTTTATGGGCTTCTTTTCTCCCATCATCTTTTTAGATATGTCGGCTAATTTTTCACAGCAATATGAAGTTATGCACGTGTACGGAAACAGTGCAACAATAGCTAGAAGTGCAGAGAGCTCAAAAATGCATTCTGTGCAGTAAGATAGTTAAAATGACAAAAAATCTAAAGCTGAACATCTTTGATTATTTCACAAAAATGTAGTGACCACAATTATATTTCTACTTGCATTTTTAATTGGTTTCCATACTAACTACTCCATGTAAATATAGCCTGCACTTCAATCCAGCTCAGCTTGAAAGTCCCTTTGACAAGGACAATTACCATGTTGCAAATCCAACAATTATTTCTATTTTTATAGTTTCTGGCTGTCATAAATGGGGTAATTATGGCAATTTTTTAAAGACAACAGGCCTTTCAAACCCACAGGGATTTTAGGCTTCAGAGGGTTAACAGCTTGAAGCACAGCAACAGCATACACTGCGTATCCTATGTCTGCAAAGGACAATTTTTTTTCTGTATTGTGTTCTTTTTGTGTTAGCGTCACGTCACTGGTTCCAGAGCTGATATTTTTTTTTTGTATTTTTTTTAAATAACACACTAGGGTGTCCTACAGTTACTAGGAATCAATCCTTTATCCCTAAGTGATATTTCAAGATGGATAAATTTTCCGGCAACAGGGTAAGTACCATTGGAAAAAACACCATTAAAAACGTCAGCCTGCTGTGGTGCACTGAGAACTGGCCACAGTCATAAGATTCATCAACTGGCTGACCACGTAATCAAGCAGCAGTCAGCATCTGAACACATGTTCAACTGCACTGTCCGAAGCCATCATCATTACCATCACCTCCATAATTATCATCACATCATAGTTAGTGTGATCAACGTAGCCAGTCACGAGGAGTAATGATATTGGAGGCTAGTGCACTGAGAGAATAACTAAAGCCTTAAGTCCTCACTGAGTAATGGGCCTCCCCTTCGGCCAAATGATGCCAGCTTACACTTAAAGCATCATTTACATTAGTGCTTGTTCTGGGCCATTGCACAGAAAGCTTGAAATGGGTCATTAGCGGCAAAATATTCACATCATCTCTGTTCATGTTGGAAGACAAAAATGTAGCAGCATGAGTCAAATTGCTTGTAATGTGTGTAATGTGCAAATACTGCCACTGGGGGGGATATGCAGTACTTTGTCATATAGCACTGGGTGTGCAAGTGTATTTAGAGGATTACTGCGTAAGGGCAATGTGGCAGAAAAGGGTTTCAGAGGGACATCATTGTAGCAGTAGGGTAATGCTGCCACCATCTGGGATGCCATGGCTCTTTCTCAATTCTCTACAGTCTACCAGTTGAGGACTTATGTATATCTCCCCACAGATTTAGCAGTGTTGTACTGCTATAAGCTTAAGCAAGCAGAAGATTGCATTATGTTGCCAAAAGCGATTGCCTCCCTATTCACTACACAAAGTGTTGAGTTGCAAATTAAAACAAGTTTTGACATCCAAAATTACTTCAGCTACACCGACTGAGCCAACAGTTTTGGAAGGGAGAATGTATGATATCAGTCTCTAGGATAATGGCACACTCCTCAAGGTCTTTCATGCTGACATATCCAATTATGGCATCATGATAAATATAAAACATACCTCTAAATCAGAAATGGAACAATAAGACACCCAAACAGAACATGACATTTGCAATGCATGAAGAAGTTTACAGAGTCTTGCCTGAACTGAAAGTACCAATACAGCAGTGTAGAAGCCCCTTCTGGAAGATAAATACTACCAAACTTAAGTGTTTGGGGGTCAATATATAATTGCGTGCCTTTGAAACATAGTTGACAGGTATCATAGTTGACATTATTGCTGTTTTCAGGCCTAAAATCCACATGGCTGCCTATACCCAAACACCACATGGCATTTTTAGAGAAAGATTCTTCTAAATATCATATATACAATTGAGTAAAATTGAAATTCAAAGTTATTTATAAAGATATTGTAGTAAACCTGCTGACAAGCCATAAATCCACACCTGACTCGCACACTACTTTATATTAAATAACTGAGAAAGCCTTGGAGTCTTGTCAGTCTTTTCTTCAGAAGGAAATGACATCATGTGGAGCAGGTCATGAGATTTGGAATCAACACACTTCCTTGAGAGGTGTATTTTTAATGGGTAACTTAGTTAAAAGTGATTTCTCAGACAGATACAATTTGGCATTTTTCATATAAAATTTGATATATTGCTAAAAAAGAAATATCTGTCATGATTATCTCAACTTAATAAAAAGAACACAACCAAAACAATTTTTGAATAAGCTCATTTTTAAAAAAGTACTTACTTACTCATTTTATTATTGTTTAGCTAATTAGAAGGTGGTTGTTATTAAATTCGGGCGGTTATTTAGTTGACATTTTAGTGATATCCAGTCATTTTTTACTAATAAGTGATTGTTTCCATAATAAATATTTATAGAATTTCCAAAGACATGATCATAATGAACATATAAAAACATTAGTTTTTTTTACTTTTAATAAAAATGTATGCAAGATATATCCCATGGACTTCAAAAGTCCCTCAATTATATACTGACCCTTAAGTGTTATTAGCAAACAGTAATTTTAGTACTAAAGTAATTTCTTTTCAGTTTTTGGACTTTTTCACTAATCTTTGATTTTTGGTTGCTATTGTATGATTTGAACGTTTAAAGAAACTAAACCACATGAGAAGTTTCAAGGGAAATATCCAAACCCGCTGTAAAGAACACACAGACATCTGAAACTTGACCCTGATAACATACTGTTTTGTGTCGGACTGTAGAGACCAAAAAGGTTGCAAACCACTGGACTTATCTTTAACAAAGTGGTGTCTTTTAAAGGTTGATATAATATGCGTTGTGCAAAATCCTCGACTTGATCATAAATAAAGCTGAGGCAGAAATTTAGTTGAGTAGAAAGTAGAATTTCCCTCTAAAATTAAGTGTAAGATAGCATAAAACAGAAAACGTAAAGTACAAGTACTTTGAAATTGTAGTTTGTAATTTTCTCCCGTGTGGTGTAGTTACATATTGCTTGGGATTTTGGATTAAAACATATCAGTACAAAAGCTTTTTCAAAACATCTGAGGGCCGATTTATGCCAAGTGTAGCTGAATCTGTCAGCGTTTATAGCAGTTGATAGGTAACAAGCAATAAAGTAGTGGAAAAGCCAAAAATAAATGCTCAGCTATTACATAGTTTTCCCACTGGAGAGCACGACGACTCCACTGTTGGCAACACACTAATCGCTGAGAGCTCACCAGTCGCACAACATTTTGGCTGATCGGTGCAAAGCAGAACAGAGGCAGCTTGAGGTGAACAATGTACATTATCGCCTGTTGACAAGCTCCATCTTACGTTTTAGCTACAGTCAATGGAGACAGTTCAAGCGGCTAAATGGACAACAGCACGATCACACTTTCTCCCTCATCAGAATACCACTGTAAAGTGCTTAACACATTGCTAAACTAGGTAACCAGAAGCTAGCTAATGCTATCGCTTGTCAGCGGTAAAACACATGAACAACTTACATGCTGGTACAGTCACAGATAGCAATACTAAAGCTACAATCCATAACGCAACCACGTGCAGAAGACCGCACTAGAACATTCATAAGCACTATCTGATGTTGTGAACTTAGTGTTCTAGGCCTCATGTGACAATAAGGGTATAAAAGACAATAAACAAATAAGACAATAAAAAAAACTGTCTCTTGATAATGAAAGTTAATTCAGACTCTCCCTGTGTCGTGCAACACATCTGATAGTTTGTCTTGTATCAGCAGTTTTTAGTCTCAGTCACTACTTCCTAAAATATGCATTTTTTTTTTTTTAAACAGCAGCATAAATTTTACATCTTTACCAACTGCTCCTCTGTGCTTAGATAGGAAAGAGTACTGCTGATTGAATAAACAAAATTAGTCTTTGAGACAGACTTGGTGATGGGTGACAAAGAACCTAAAAATGCCAATACTTTATCAATCATATCCCTTAGTAAAAATCTTGACCAATAAAACATTACTAGATTTTTTGCAACCCTTACGTATCGATATCGGCATCAGCTTTTAAAATCCTGTATCAGTCAGGTCGTAATCAGTACAAAAACATGCATCCAAACGCATTTACTTGTTGTGCTATGTTCCAGACATATAAACCTAACCTGCAACAGTATTTAGCAGTATGCAAATTTCTAACTCTTCTTATGGAGAGACTTACACCTGAAAACAGAAGGCTGCATTGAAAACCATACAACTGTTGTATCTGCATATGAACTGTTTATTTCAACCAATAAACATGTGATCTGTCACACATTGCAGATAGCAGAGATGCAAAAATCTTACTTGTTCCCTCTGATTCCTTCCCTGCGGACTGTGGCGAGGCCCTCGTTGACCAAAGACTCAGCGATGTTCTCACCTGTTGTGTCTACAATGAAAAAACAGAAAAAAGTTAAACACCTTAACTAGCAACTTCTTGAAAAATACTCTACAGTGCTGTATCATCATTAAAAAATATGTAAAAAGGAGGGTATGAGGTAAAAATCTGACATTCTGGGGAGTCACATCATTTCCACATTATGACAAGGCTTTAAATATTATGAAAAAAATGGAAAGGAACATCGATGGAATTACTGTTTTTCTATTAATGATGTATGTGGATAGTATAAACAGCCTGTTTGTGATTCAAAAAGTGACAGTATACCTTTCCCCAGGTAGACCATGCCGTACTCTCGGCCCAAAGCGGTCCTGATTTCCACCGTGAAGCACACCTCTTTGCCGATTAGCTTCTTCCGCAGGAACTCTCTGGCTTGGAAGGCCCATGGCTGCAATACAGGCAGGAAGAGTAATGTACACTTCCATAGGACAAGGTGGACTTTGACACATCAGTATCAGGAGAAGCAAACAGCTAGCAGACATGTGCTGCTGCAGCAACAAACAGAATCCTTTCAATTAAATAAAATGGGATAGTATAATTTTCAGACAAAGTTACAGTATGGTCACAGCTACAGGTTAACCTTCCTTTTGCTTCTTCACCGCCACCAGACAGATATAATATTATGCTGTAATGACTTGTAAAGAGCACCCATCAGTGGTAGCTGCTTAATGCCGGGTGCTGCCCCCTTCCAATTATCCAGAAGAAAGGCTACTTAAACAAGTTAAACCGATTACAAAATAATGATGAAATAAAAACTGTTTACTTGAACTACGCCCCCATTAGTCTTGTCAATGATTTGGTTCACTATGAAGCCAATGTGTTCACTGCCTGTGTGAGGGGTGCAGGCCAAATGACTGCATGGATCCTTCAAATTAGACGAGCAGTTAAATTCAGGCCGCACTCTAATTGGCTGCCTTGGATTGCAGACTAGGGCCAGAACAATTATCAGCTTAACATTCAATGTTTTTACCATTATCAGTATTTTTGAAATGACACCCAATAAAATACATTAATTTTAAAATGTGCTACTTTGGCTCCGATGCCACTTCTTCTCTCAATTTATAGACACAACTCTGTGATCTCTAGCAGTTTTCTACTCACAGCACTACATGACTAGCTATATAAGTAATAACCTATTAACATAGAAGAATAAATGTTGTAAAGTTCTCTTTTAATGAAAAATATATAAAACATATAAAACGTCATCCAGTTTGTGAACACAAAAACTTTGACATCAAGCCTTTTAGCGGTAGATTTTGCATTTAAATCAGTTCCAAATATTGATTATCAGTCTCTGTGATTATCACTAACTGGTGTCGACCCTGAATAAAAAAAAAACTACATCGGTCAACTCCTATTCCAGAGACACTCCCACTTCTATTGGTAGTGTAATGCTATTATGTCTGACAATTTCATCTCACTCTTCCACACGCATCATTAACTATATATGTCAAACTCTCTCTCCCACTCAGCAGTACATTAGTCAAACAGTACTGCAGGAGATGGCAAGTTCAAATGGAGGTAGTGAGTTTCAGGATAGCGAAGCTCCCACAATGACACAAAGTTTGGTTTTGTCTTTACAAAACCAACATTGTTGATAAAAAAATCAACATCAGACTCAACTCACAGACTGGTGACACCTTGCTGCTTTCTGTAACAATTGTGATCAGTGCATTTATGCTAAGTTACGCAACACACTCTGTTGGTGATACATGTTTGTATGACATGTTAAATAGCTTTTTACATTTACATTGTCTTGTAATCCCACATTAATGACAGTGAACCCACTAGAGCAATTACAAGCAGCACGATAACATTGGCAAAAACTGAAATAAACATGGTTTTCACTAAAATATAGTTTTGGTCAAACAAACTACTTCTGTAAGCTTCACCTAATAGATTTTTTTTCTGATATGAAATGGGAAATGGATTTTTTAAAGACATTTCAGCCTTGCAAGATTCAGATAGTAATAGACTTTTTCAACTTTCAGCAGAACAGACAGTAGTGTCTGGCCGTGAGAAAATAAATTGATGAGTCTTCTAAAGGGTACGATAAGAAAATGTCAGATTATATGAGTGTTATCTTAAAGTCTAGCATTCAATTGAGAATTTTTTTTAATCTCCAATGTTATTATGTTTGCTTGGTAGAAAAGAGCAAAGCTGTGTGACAAAAATTCTGAAGAAAAATCTTCTCTGCCTCCGTAAAAACAGAGACAGACCCATCAGCATCCCTTCAAATTGGAATATCAGTGTGTGTGCCGCGGGGATACTTGTACTGCCCCTGTCAAACAAATATAAATGAATACAAACACAATGGAATAGATCCACTCACCTCGTCAGGGGTGTCCTTGGTGTCAGGCTGGCCCTGTGCAGCTCGGCGGGCCATGGCCCCAGCTCGGATATTACTGAGATTGATCTGGCGCTCTGGGGGCGGTCCACCTCGAGGCTGGCCCCGAACAATGATGGCACAGCCCGACAAGACCTGGAGAGAGGACAGTAAATTGATTGTCAACTGGGGAATCGGGCAGAATCAGCAGTGCAATAACTGCCTGCCGTTTCACTAATCAAGTGCAGATAGTATCTTCTGACACTCTTCTCGAAAAATGTATTCATCACAGAAATGACAACATCTGGAGAAAACAAAAGACCGCAACACTTCAGCCACCTGTGTGAAAAGAAGACATGGGTAGCGTTTTTCAGTTTCTGTTTCCTCTAACGCATTGCTTGTACTCAGCTACACAGACTAAACAGTTGTATTTACATTTGCAGAAAGTGTCAATCTGATAAGCACTACAGGAGGGATTCATTTGAAACTGGTATAATATAAACAAACTCAGTAGGTCAGCAAATGATTATTTTGGATGCTAATCAGTTGTAAATTTGCAAAAAAAAAAAAAAATCACTGTATCTGCTACGAAGATATAAGAGGAGCCTGCACAACTGTTGCAGAGTTAGAAAGCAACTTCACACTGCATGTTACCATGGTGACAGTCTGTCATTCAAAGTCAAGGTGAGATCACGCCATCTGATAACGTAGCTAAATACAAAGAAAGAAAAAAAGAGATAACCTACTCTTGGGTTTGACAACCATGGCATTTATACGAATCTGAGCAAACACCCTTTATCTGCAGACTCTCCAGTGTGTCTGCAGGGAGCATCACTGGGGGCTGTTGATCTAAGATGTGGGTTAGATAAAACTCTTTCATCAAATCATCCCGAGTCTTCCCCCACTCACTACTAGACTAACTTCCTCCAAGTATAGGCAAAGCAGAGGTGCAGCTGTAATATTCACAGACCAACCAGACAAACAAGCTCAAACCCATTCTTCTGCTTACAAAAGAGCCAATTTCAACCAGAAATGTTACACAGAACTGCTTGACCCCTTGATCACCTCCCCTAATGTACAGATGTGAACCCTTTGGAAAACATCGTCTCACACTGGGAAGCCTCTCTGCAACAAGAATAATCTTGATGACATGGAAGGAATGCAGACATTCCTGCTTTGTAATAGGACATGAGCTGGAGGGCTATCCTGATCTGTTATAATATGGGCGGATTATCAGTATTTCTCAACAGAGTACTGTTAATGGTTGATGTAAATATTTCTTGTGACTGATGTGCTGTGATACAGACAGTCCACAAAACGGCATAAGTTAACTGAAAGACACACAATCAGGAATGTCACTGAAACACATCATGTAACTTTCTCTTCATGGTTTTTCTCATCTATTGATTTTTATGTTTCAAGTTTTCTCCAGTTCCAGTATGCAGAACTGACAAAACTGCAACACATAATTAGAATGTGTAAAAGCATATTAATCAGCATAATCAGAATTATATTCAGCACATTTATATCCTGGAGAGAGAGAGAGAGAGAAAATGAAGTAATAAAGCAGGAAAGAAGTGGCTAGGTTGAACTGTGAAAAACACAAGGAAAATGTGGCCCAAAAAATGTTTCCTTCAGTCAACTATCAATTAAATGGCCTTGAACAAGACAATGCTGTTGTTCCAGTGGAGTTTGATGGTAGCAGACAAAATACTGTGGCTCTACTGGGTACCTTCCACAAGTCAAACAATTAATCCATGCAAAAGCGTTTATGGAGAAAATCTGTTAACTTTATCTGTATGAATCAAAGTCAAACTGACATTAGGCCAAATCAACAGTGAAAGAAGTTCGAGTGACATGTGGACATACTGAGATTACACATAAACGAGATGAATGGGAGATTATAGGGGGCAAGGAAGTTGTAGCTACGTGTCATTTCGCCGGGGTTGGTTTGAACCAGCTCACCAGGCAGCCCACTGAAGAAATGCCGTCTGTGGTTTTAACTGGAGGAACATGAACCTGTTTTACTACAAACAGAGCTCCGCGTTAATAACTAGCGCTCTAAACACGTCTCAATGGAATTTACAGGAAACGTTGAGAGACACAGAAACTAATAGTTAACTTATAGAAAGAAACTTCTCGAGTTAGCTTTTATGCTAAGCCCTAATTTGCATGTGGCCAGTAAGTTAAGTGAGTGTAGCGGTGCTGCTGAACACGCAGTCGTTTACACAAGACAACAAACTTGGTGCGTGAAAGTTAGCAGTTATTGGACAGTAAACGCTAGTTAGCTAACCGTTAGTTAGCGGTTAGCTGGGAAACTAAACATCTGTTAACGTTACAGACACTAAACTGCTTTAATTTCCAGTCAGTCTGGATATTAGTGAATGTAAATTAAATCTGTAAGTGGACTTTCGATAGCTCTGTATTTGCCAATACACTTTACACTTAAAAGAGAATAGTTCGTTTGAGTTACTTATAGCTAACTATCAAGTTAGCAACATGCTAACGTCAATTTCCTTCAGCTTATTAGCAGGCTAGCAAATTTAGTGGCAAACCAGCTAACATTAGCTGACATCCTGCTACAGCCATGTGAGCTTAATGTTACTGACAGGTGTTGTTACTGCCATGTCAACACTGCCATTTAACAGACATTAATATTTATAACGCCAAATAAGTTCAGTTAAAGTTGTGTGACATCGGATGGTTAGTTTAGCCTTCATTAGCCCTTTGCTCACTGAGCTAACTAGCTGTATCCCCACTGAGCTCACATATTCATGTGTTAGGATTCCTACCATTTTCACAATTCCTCTTTGCAGAGGAGCAGTCGGAGCGGGGGCCGTCTGAGATGGTGCCGAAACAGATGCCATGTCCACCGGTTAGAGATACAACGCCGTTAAGGGGTAACCAGGTAAGGGAGCTGGGACTCTAAAGTGAGTGCCTGTTCTAATGAAAGCCAAGAGAAAAAGGCTGAGCACCGATCAACACACACGTTATACCGGAAACACACTTTGCCATGCATACACACACGGTAAACCGTTCCGGGTCTGGGGAGCGGAATGAATGGGAGCGAATGGAGCCGCCGATCGACCGCGTAGGCGAATTGAACTAAAGTCTTCCGGAGCAGGAGGTTCGACACGTCAGCACAGCGAGGACGCAGCTGATGCCGCATTCAGGGCGACTCGGAAAAACTTCAGTTCGGGCTGCACACAAGCCAGACAGTGAAGTGAGCAATGAAGTGTGTTCACCTTTGGGTGGTGGGAACAGAGAATATGTATCCACAATCACGGCAGCTGCATTCTCCATTGTTAAACTTTTTCTTTGTTTTTGTTTTGAATGAAAAACTTTGAGCAAATATTTCGTATAACTTTATTATACCACTGTAGCACACTGGCTTGTGTAAAACAACATGAAACAAATATGATTTCTCACAGGCAGGATTTCTTGCTATGTGTTTTACAGACAAATCACTTCAGTAAAATAATGCAGATTATTAATTAATCACTAATACCAAAATAAACTTCGAGCTGGCCCATTTTTTGTATAGTGATGTGCACATGTATATATGTAGAAAGTAGCAACACCACAATTTAAATAAAATGTAAAATGACACTGACACTAACTGTCTGGACTTGAGTCTCCATCTGCACTACTTTGCATCACAACTGCAGCTTGTGCACCTTAAACATCTCCATATGTTGACATACAGTTTCTATGTAAATTCTGGCACTAATGTAAGTATCCAAATCCAGAAGGGCAACATCAGTTAGACGACTGTTTTTATAGATATCTTAGTACACCAAATTAACTTTCTTTACAAGAATAAGCTAAATGAGACTTGTGCATATTATTTTTACTATATTTTTCATTTGCACATTTATTGCTGAATTTTTTAAACTATTGTCTGATTGTGTAAATGCACCAACAGAATTGCTGCTTAACTGCACTGTACATTTTGCAACGGAAATAAAGGAAAGAAATTTTATTCCATAAGACAAGATAACATAAGAAAACATAAGATAACATAAGATAGAACTTTCTTAATCCTAAGCTATCTTATGCCAGGTATTACGCCAAAATTTACAATGATATAACACTAAATGAAAAGTCAAATAAAGTAGCAATATGATATAAGTACAATACTTCAGAGAATAAGTGATACTGATAATTATGCTAAAGTGATAAAGTAATATCGATAGATAGATAGATAGATAGATAGATAGATAGATAGATAGATAGATAGATAGATAGATAGATAGATAGATAGATAGATAGATAGATAGATAGATAGATAGATAGATAGATAGATAGATAGATAGATAGATAGATAGATAGATAGATAGATAGATAGATACTTTATTAATCCCGAGGGAAATTTAAGTGTTCAGCAGCTTACATACAACATAAAATAACAAAATTTGCACATTATAATACCTATAATAAAGTATATAAATTAACAATGCAACAAAGACAGCTGTCCTACTGCCAAAGATGACCCATATCAATAATATTACACAATGTAAAGACTGATTATTTCCAAGAATGTTTGTCCATTTACTCTCTGATTAAAGAATGTGCATGTTACACTATACGGATAAACTGTTTTGCCCTCAGAGTCATGGGGAAATCAATAGACAGGGCAAATGAATGCACCAGATGAGAAAGTAGACACATAAAAAATTTGCCGCTCAGTTGTACTTGGCAGCTCCCAGAGGTGATTGAGAGTAACTGAGAATAGTGTGTGTGTGGGAAGCAAGGCACGGCTTGAAAAAGACCATTTGTGCTCAGGGGATCTACTCTAAATATTTGCAGGCCAAATACCTTGTGATGTTGTAAATCATGACTCTTTTGATGCCCTGACATTAAATCCCAGATGGAGTAACTGGTAATGACTACATTGAACTGTGTGTTTGGTAAAGACAGACAGTTGCCGCAAGACAAAGCAAGAGACAGCGAGAGATTGGAGAAAAATAACATGTGCACATTGTAAATAAACTATATGTCAAGGTTTTCTAGATGACTTATAACAGACATGCACAGATGCTGTTTGCATGTTGTGACAAATTAAAGGAAAACATTTTATAAAGTATATGAGAGAATATCAGAATATTATCAGTGCTCCTTGTCGGATTATAATTTAAAACCGGTGTTCAACAGTGATGATTTGGTAACTACATCTACTGCATATTATGATTCACCTCATTTTCATACTCATCAAATTCAGTGAGCCCGTGGGCAATGTAGAGCAGCTGCTGAGTTTTTGTCAGGGGGTGCAGTTAAAAATACACAGAGAAGATGTTTGTTTACCTTTTATTGAAGCTCTTTCATTACAGCACAGTGCAGTTGTCTTATATACATATTTTTTGTATTTAAATATATATCTGTGCAAGTTTCATTGTTTCAAATAACCTCCCTTCTTACTTCATCATCTCTTCTTATATGTGTGTTTCTTGTATATCTCATATATACAGAGTGCGGTGTACATGGTGCCTTCTGGGTGGAGCATCACACATCTACCCTGGAAGAATTATAAGACTTACAGGTCAGGTGGACATTTTTGGCTTCTGCATGCATTAGTCAGTGGTTGCAATGGAAGTTTGCACTAAATTTCCAATAGACTAAAGACCACACAGCAAATATATTTTGATACAACAGTATTTGCCATTTTTAAGCAATGTGGTTACTATCATATCTTCTAATTTCATTAGACGGTCTCTAGCAGACTAATAAAAATTTGTCAAGTGGAAACTTGGCTACTCACTTCAGGAGAAAAGCTGGCTTCATGATATCACCTGAGGATAAGAAAGAAAAAAAGCAAAGAGAAAAAACACAGGCACATAATGAGTACAGAATCAGACTAGAGTGAGGAATAGTAATGAGAAAGTTATTTTTAAAAATAGCGTTAAAACTTACTTGACCGTGATAACTTGAACTGCACACATTCTCTAAAAATCTAATCAAACCTAAAAAAATAAATCAACTTTATAGCTGCATTTTTATTGAAAGAAAACTAAAAATGCAAGAAAAATATTCATACTTGTAATGTAAGGTCAACATGCACCCACTGGGCCGTAGTTCTTTGAATTAAAAATGCCCACTGTGTTCCAGCTCAGTGAATTTTTTATTGTCTTCACAACAGGCTGAAAGCTTTAATGCATTATTGAACAGCAGATAAAGATTAACTTGAAGTTGCTACAAAATCTTTAGGTTAAATGCGGTCATTATTGCATAAAACCCTGCACACTCCATGGTAAATGTACATATTAGCACCACTCCAATACTCTCAAATTAGGAACGGCTCACTGGATGTTTCTTTTAATATTGTGGCATGCTATTAAGAAAGCACACAGGTAACTGCAAGAGCTTGAAGGTAATTATTTAAATCACATTTGGTTATGGCAAAGCTGCACAAGGTTGGAGAGATAAAAAAAAGCATCACATTTATTAATTGCACATTAATTTCTGTGTCCAAACTGCAGTGCGAAACAAATGGCATTCTTTAATAAGGGTAAGGACATATTTTATTGAAATTTATTAAAAGTATTAAATGCAGACTCAAGAATGATGTCCCATGAGCATAGTATTTGAGGAGTAGTGAGAAGAAGAGTCAATAGATTTTTTTTTTTTATATTTGGCATAACTGGTTCAATAAAATGCTGGAAAAATGGTAAAGTGGAACATTTACTTTTGTAAGCACAAATACTTCAACTTACTTTCCATGTGATGTGTGATTAACACTACTGAAATGGAACCTTTTAAAAAATAAAACTAGTGGAGAGTTCCAAAAATCTCAAGACTAAAAAGTAAAGTAAGTTTTCAGACCCAGTTAAATTGAATGGCATGTTAAGATAGGATACTTTATTGTGACTCATTTTGCCACAGCCATGAAAATGGAAAATCAGAAAATCTGTTGATTAAAAAAACACTAAAACAATCATCTGCATTCACAGAATGTACGAACATTCACAGAAGTGCAGTTCATAAACATCGACATCACACAAATCACTTTGCTTTCTCTAAACTGGGAGGAAAAAAATTGCCCATGAATGCAGCTCCGTTGCGCACAGGGCACCTCGGTGCGCATTGGAGAGGTTTTGGTAACCGTTTTACGCGGCAGAAATTTTCACATTTCTCAACGCTTCAGGACACAACAAAGCACCGATATGAGTTGTTTACGCACAAGACAAAGAACTAGGACGTGTAGCTACAACGTGCATGTGGTCTGTGGCTCTATTTAGGCGCTTAAACTCCCGCCCCTTCCTTTGGGGAGGCCAGAGTAAAATTTACGCACCACGAAAATGCGGTGCTGACTAAACAACACAACATAAGTGCTTTAATCAGCCTCGTTTGGCACACACTGTACGTGCAATAAAGTACTATAAATCAATGACTACATCGACTCTAAGGTAATAAATAAAAATGCTTGCCTTATTTGTCCTTTGTCTCGGTTGGCAAGGAGATGATGGTGTCCAAAACTGGCTGTCCTCTACGCAACCTGGCTGATTGTACACACAGTATTATTGTCCTCAAACTCATGGTTAATGTATAATTTGGGCCATATGGCATTTTAAAATCCGAGCCTTTATTTCGGTGGCACTTCGATCTGTGTGGACCCAACTAATGATATTCAATTAGTCATTAAACAGGCCAAAAGACGAGGCTCGTGTGGGTTTTCACATGGGCTAATATTTGCTCGTCAAATATTTCCCTTTGAAATGTTTACAACGCATTTTTATCTGCTGGCTGCCCAAGGAACATCTGTGAGGGTTATTTTAACCTCCCTCTTCTGGATAAACCAGGTCCCCCAATTGGCCCTTTCTTTGCACCCATGTACGAGTCTATTTGTTCACGTTTTGAAAGAAAATGTAATAAAGAGAGACTGCGTGATGGATTTATGATTTATCAAAAGCACTTTACCATATGGCAGTCGTCATTGGAGCAGATTCCCAAATGTTTGCTTTATGAAAGGAGACCAGAGATGCCTTTTAATCTGAGCCACTTCACCTGGGAAAGGATGCTCAAGTCACGTGACCACAAGTAAAGTATAGGAGACATAGTGGTGTTGATCATTTAGCTTCTTTGAAAGAGAAGATTTGTGACTTCATTTTTGGCAACATTGAGTTGAGCCAAAGCAGAAAGTTGAAGGAGTGAATTGCGCAGCGCTGAAAGTTGGTTGGCAGCCGCTGCGCAAGAGGGAATCCTCTGAATTCCCAAACTTAATTACTGCAGCAGCACACAGAAATGTTGACTTTCATAAGAATCCAGATTTACTTGTTTGTGCTGATTGAGAAAATGCGGCATAGTCAAGAAACACAATAAATTCTGAACATGTGCCATGAGTTTACCTTTCTGGTAAAGCTTAGTCTCAAATAAGCCAGAAGTTGATGTAATATGCCACTGAAAGAAGCTGCAAAGATGAGAATAGATTTTTCTTTTTTTGACTTAATTAACCATGCACATTAGACAGCACTTTTCTGTGAAATTCACTAGAAGCTATCTATCTAGAAGCTCACTAGGAGCATAATTACAATAATCGAGCTTGAATTTGGAATTGTTTTACCTGCTGGAGGGCTGTTTGGAGGAATATTCCTAAAACATTAAATTCCCAGTCGGTCCACTTCCCTCTGCGTGTTGGATGAATCAAAATAGCTGAACCATGTTTTGAAAATTCACGAAAGAAATAAAAGCTGCAAGAGGAATTACAACCACAATATGTTTTACATAAAGAAGTTTTGGGAGCAGAGACGCACCAAGCTGGCGCCAGGTTTCAGTCCATGCACTTGCACTTCCAAGCAATATTGACATTTGTGGAAACAGGCCACCACGTCATGTTGAGGTGTGCAGGTCTATAAATCTCTGCTGGAGGCTGTGATTCCCCTCATTGATATTCAGCAGAGGTGTGTGGACTTACCTGGACAGCTGAACTTTTCCTTTTGCAGCCTCCTAGGAACATTTTGTTGTCTGTTTCATCATCAAGGCTGGAAACAAGCAGGGATGTGCGGGACAAACATTGATCTGCAAAACAGAGGTTAATTTTACAGTTGTTTTAACGCACTTTCAGGCTATTGTTACGTTTTTAGACATCTGATTATTGTAGAGACTTTGCTGCGCAGTAAGAACAAACAGTAGATGTCTTTCATTTTTTCGAGCATTTTAATGAGAAGTAATCAATTTAAAAAGCAGTTTAAACAGTCTGGACTGTGTTATGATAAGGTGGTGGAAGTGTCAACCAGCTAGGAGGAATGTTTCTCAATGGCAGACCTCTCCCAGAGTCCAAGAGAAGGAAGATGATTGAACTGGCCTCTGAGGGAGTCCGTCCGAGTCAGATCTCCAGGATACTCCGGGTACGCACAAACCAAATGGCACAAAAAGAGCATTTCCAGGCTTTAAACTACAATATGTCGGACTTTGGTCACATAGGTTGCTTCGATCTTACTTAAAGTGATGGAAAAGTTTCAGTGAATCAGAATATTAGTGGGTTCTGTGCGTTTTTCTGAATACGTTGCGCGTCTTTTAGGTGTCCAACGGGTGCGTCAGTAAGATCCTGAGCCGCTACCGGCGCACTGGACTCCTGGAGCCGAAGACCATTGGAGGGAGCCGCCCTCGGCTTCTCACCCCCGGTGTCATCTCCACGATCATCCAGTGCAAGAGGGAAAATCCAACCATTTTTGCGTGGGAAATTCGTAAAAGGCTCGCAGCAGCACGAATATGCAAGGCCTCCAAAGTTCCCAGCGTGAGTAAGACTGAAATTCAAACCTTAGTTTCGTGAAACTAAAATGTTTTCCCCACAACCTGATGGTGCTTTTTGCCCACTGTTTTTCTGCAAGGTGTCGTCGATAAATAGGATTTTAAGAAAGATCCACTTGGACCACGGACCGATGTGTATGGAGGTCAGCGCGCACATCAGGGCTGAACAGGGTGAGTCACCTGGAAAAGGTTAAAAAAAAAAAGTGAAAATGAGCTGAAACCATTAAGAATCTGCACATCTGTGTTAAAATGTAACCCAAATAACTTGATTAGATTTTTTCGCACTAATTTATATAACCAAACCTGTTGGTTTTCTACATATTGTTCATCAAATTTGGTGAACCAACAAACAATCTCAAAAAAGAGAATTATTGCACCAGCCTAAATAAATTGCTTCAATTGGTAGCCCACAGTTAAATAAGCTTATCCAAATTAAGTGAACAAGTATTATCAGTGTCACTGGTTTAAGTCAAATCTATTTCAATCATGATTCCCCTCAAATATGCATTTTTAAATGCCGCAAGTTAAAAGTCAACAGGAATTCCCAATTTTACCAAGTAAAATATTTACTACACCCAAATATAAAATGTAAAATATCTTTTTGTCATTGCATTTGTGCTGTTCTGTTATTTTCTTTACTCTACTGCCCAAAGAAAATGGTGGCTGAAATGCTGCAGAAAGAAACCGAACATCAGACACACAATGTAAATGGAGCAAATCTCATTTCAGCATCTTCACTGAAATTAGAAAACCAGTTTAAAGGAATAAAATGTAATCTGAAGTTGATAGAATTCAGAAAATGAGACTGCAGTCACCAGTTGAATATGCTTTACTTTCAACCGCAGCTCAAATACATGTTTTACCGTGCAGAGGAGTTGACACGGGGACTGTGCATTACATGTAATCTCTGTGTTTGTGTACTCACAGATTTTTATTCTCTGGTTCAAGAGGAAGTGAACGAGGTGGAGATTTTTCAGACAGTGTGCAGTAATGAGCAGAAATCTAAAAGCGTCCAGCACAGAAACCGCACCACCTTCACCCCAGAGCAGACCAGAGCCCTTGAGCAAGGTAACCTTTCAGTTCATGTATGCTTCAAACCAACACAAAACTGCATTTTTACTCTCAGAAAAGTACTTAAACATGTGTTTCTACCTTCCAAATCAGAGTTCTCTCACAGCCGGTATGCTGATATGTACACAAGAGAGAAGCTGTCAACTGAAATTAAGCTTCCTGACGACACCATCAAGGTAGATTCATCCTTTTTTTATCATCAAAATGCTCGTACAGATTCATAAATTTGATCCTTTTGTTCTTGAGATGTGTTTTCTGTCTCTCCAAGGTGTGGTTTTCAAACAGACGGGCCAAATGGAGGAGGGAAGCCAAGCAGAAAAGTAGCACACAGTGTAAGTGTATGAAGGTTTGCTTGTGTTTCTTATTTTAGAAATAAAAATCACTTTACAAAGCGTGTGGGAAAGTAAGGCAGGGTGTGGATGAGTTTAGGTTGAGTAATGTAATATCCTCTGAAGTGAAGCAAACACAATTGGAGTCAAGAGTGCATGCCAAGTATATGCAAGGATAAGAATATGCATAATATCATAATTCAGCCAAAACAAATGGAACTGAACTGAACTGTACTGGAAAACCTTTCGGCACACATCCATTCACACCTCAACACTATCTGACAAAATGAATTTCTCCATAACAGCTGCAGACTTTCAACAGCAAAGAGATCCGGTTCCTGTGAATCCTGCAGTGCCACAGAGCTTCATATCTCAACAGGTACAGTGTAAATCACATTAGACAAATTTTAAAGCCCCCTAATACCACGCCTGTCCAAAAAAAAAAAAAAAAGTCGCCACTTGGATTTAACTAAGCAAATAGGTAAGAGCCTTCCACTGCATAATTACTACAGTGATGAATACGTTTCAGCTGCAAAAACTTATTTAATCGAAGCTGATGCAGTAAGAAGCTTCTCATTTCTTAATCAGCCATGTTGGAACACATGTCCTGTGGTCATGGAAAGGATGTTAATCTGTCTCATAAGGGTCAAATTATTGGCCTGCATCAAGCAAGAAAACAACTAAGGAGATTTCTGAAACTACTAAAACTGGGTTAAGAACCGTCCAACGCATTCATAAAACCTGAAGGATAGTGGTGAACCATCATCTTCAAGTAGTCGGAACAAATTCTTAGATGATCGTAGGAAATCAACAGTAGAACTCACGGCTACATTTAATAGTGAAAGCAAGTATTTCCACACGCATAATGCGAAGGAAACTCAAATGATTGGGACTAAACAGCTGTGTAGCTCTAAGAAAACCACTGATCAGTGAGGCTAATCAGAAAAAAAATGAAATGGCTTCAGTTTGCTATGGAGTATAGAGATTGGACTCTGGAGCACTGAAAGAAGGTCATGTGATCTGATGAGTCCAGATTTACCCTGTTCCAAAGTGATGGACGCATCAGGGTAAGAAGAGAGGTGGATGAAGTGATGCACTCATCATGTCTAGTACCTACCAGCCTGTGGGGGTTAGAGTTATGTTCTGGGGTTGGTCAGGTTCAGCAACATTATGTTCCCAAAGAATGAGGTCAGCTGACTACCTGAATATACTGAATGACCAGCTCTTTCCATCAGTGGAGTTTTTCTTCCCTGATGGCAGAGACATGTTCCAAGATGACGATTCCAGGATTCATGGGGCTCACATTGTGAATGAGTGGATCAGGGAGCATGAGGCATCATTTTCACAGTCCAAACTTCAGCCCCATTGAGAATCTTTGGGATGTGCTGGAGAAGACTGGAGAAAATTAATGCATCTCTGGACAGAAATAAATGCTGTGACACTGCAGAAGCTTATTGAAACGATGCCACGGTAAACGCGTGTCATTCTCAGAGCTAAAGGCAGTCCAACAAAATATTAAAGTGTGCGACTTTTTTGGGGGGGGGGATGAGCAGTGCATGTATTGCTTTGTATAAAGAAGTCATTGTTTTCTGACAACCTTAGAACTGTTTAGTTGTTTGATAAAAGATTGATGACAGGTTTCCTTTTCACTCCCAATCAAATGTGTTCAAACTGCATTTCCAAAGTCCTACTAAAGCAAATAGCAAAGTTCTTGATTCAGGGAGGATTGTTTTTTTAATCTTAATTTAAGATTTTGGCCTCTCACAGAAGACAGGAACATACAGTATAATCATATTTAAATTGTTTGTGTTGATTTGAAGGTGACAGCATTGTTGGACCTTCAACTTGGGGGGGGGGTCAGAGCGCAGGGTCAGCCATGGTACAGCACCCCTGGAGCAGGAAGGGTTAAGGGCCTTGCTCAAGGGCCCAACAGTGTCCACATCAGGGTTTGAACCTCTGACTTTTGGATCAGTAGTCCAGAACTTAACTGATGCACCACCACTAAAGATAAAACCACCAAACCTAAAGATAAAAATCAGAAATTTTGTACTTTTTTGTACAGCAATCTGTATAGACAGGTTAATGATATAAAATCTTATCAGTGGATAAACTGTCTCATTGTTGTAAATTCTGATCATTATATTCAGATGGTCTTCTGCTCTGAGCTCACATTCTGTTTGCTATGTGCACAGATTTGAGGTTAATTTAAAGCCTCAAAAACCTTCAGTTCACTGAGAAAATGTCAGAAAAATCTATTTTATTAACCATTTTCTGGAATTTAGCAGCAAAATTTTCAGTTTTCTTGATGAATTTTCTTCTTTTTCCATCAACACTGACCTCAGTAAAAGCACAGAAACAAGCTGAGAATCATTTAGAGTTGCTGAGGATGTTTTTCTTTCTCTTTTTCAACAAAGGCCGACTGTGAGAACGTCTCTTTGTACAACACAGTTACCAGGAAGTTACAAACTGGCTACTTCCTCCCAACAGAAACAGGTAAAGTTCTGCAAAGCTAATTTTGGTCACAAAAATGTGAAATAGCATGCATAGCATATATATATTTGTCTGCACCTGTCATTGTGGCACTAAAACCTTCTTACTGCTGTCAGATTTCTCTTACCATAGCAGAATGTATTTCCTTCTCCAGCTATTGGTTGCTCTTTGTTTCCATTTTTGATTGCTATCATTTTGTCTCTATTTATGTATACCATAATAACCCACTGTAATAAATTGCAGCCAGATTCGACCACTATTGCACTGTTTTGTCAAAATATGGTTAAAGACTGTAAAATCTTTTGCTTTTTTGAAGCAAAAAACAACAATTACAGCAGGCTATTGTAAAAAAATGTCAGTATGAATTAGAAGAGAACATGGGCAACTAGAATATTATTGATCACTTTGCACTGATGCTCTGAGATAGGCTGTTTTTACCTTTTGCCTTGAAAATACATTTAATAGACTACAATTTGTCTGGCATTGCTACCTTTGCGTAGATGTTCCAGATCCGTACAAATGTTTTTTGCCTTAACGTTTATCCTTCATTGCTTTAGGTGTTTTGGTAGATTTCTATTCTGGATCAAAAATATAATAGTATTTACTCATTTTTAAATTTAAAAATGTTTTAATTAACAGGTAGCTACAGTTAAATTAAAGTGGCACCACAATATAAATAGACATTATAGAAACATCAAGATAAAGTCTAGTTACAGCTTTAAACAGTAAATGACATATTTTACTGTAGAGTACTCTAATCGAATACTTTAATTCCGGATTTCAAGTCCTTAAAAACTTGTTTTTATGCGACCAAATATTACATAATTCATCATTTTAAATACCATTGATTGCAGATGAAAGACAAATACAAACTATTGCAAATTTTTGTTAAATACGGTCTTATAATTGTTTGACAAAATAAACTAATGGTTTCGTTCTTTTTTTAAACTAATTTGATGCACAGGTATGGGGAATTGTGAAACATCCATCCCTATCCCGGCTTCATTTCTCCGTCAGCAGAGTGACATAATGAACCAGAGCATAGATCAGACTCCACTGGGTCTCCACAGAGACAGACTCACATTTCCACTGGTTCATCATCACTCAGAAACCAGGACGTCTCTCCCTCTGGCAGCTGATACAATCAGACCAGACGGGCTGCAGTGGAGCCAGCAGCCTTTGATTTGGACAAATGAGAGGTTTCTGTTTTCCCAGGATGCGTATCGCTACCTGGACTGAAAGTGAGAAAACACATTTCTAACTTCAGTGAAGAAGGGAAGAACTCTCCTGTGACTGAAGCTGTTTCTGGACTGCAGGGAAACATTGTGGCCAGTAGAGGGAGACAAAGGATTGAAGTTACAATCTTGTTTCTCAAACTTTTTTTCTTTTCTCAAATGAACTGCAGCTTCACTCATCACCTTTGTCTGTTGTAGTACAGGTAGTCACACTAATTCATATGTTGAGTACTATACAAAATGAAAAAGGTTCTTTTAATCTTTAATTGGTTAAATCAAATAGTTAAATAAATCCATTAAACTGTCTTGTAAAAAAAGACTAAGTAGATGCGAGATTTGATGAAAGCTAGTAGAGAAAATTCTAATAAACCTTTTATTAGCAGTGGTGTTTCCAGGAAATAAGGCATTATTCCCAATTAATCCAGTAAATGGCGGCTCTGCTTGACAGGAGGTCGATTTTAGAGGCTACGTTTAGCACTGACAGAGAATATTAACAAAATAAATTATATCTGGATGTTTGAGGACAACTTTAACTGCATGTATCTGGTCATTCATTTCATGTTCGAGGACTTGTTGACTGTAACATAAATCGCAGCTCCATGGATCATTTGAGGTTACCACCTGATGATATGGACGTTATCTCTTTTATAGTCTTGGGCTTCGCCGTTTGTTTTAAGTGCAGAACGAGGTTAAGGCAACCTTCCAAGATCTCCGTCCAGAGCGAGCCAGTGGGAGATTCTATAAAGCTTCAAAAACGTCTAAACATGACTCCATATCTGCTCCGCTCGGTATCACTTTTTATGGGAGCAACAGGGCAGAGGCATTGAGTTCCTTCATATCCCTTTACTACAGTGAAGAGACAGTAAGACTCGCAGTTTCTTGATAATTGGCCTCCGGGGGAGAGGTCGGGATCAGAATGCAAACAGCTTGGTCAGCAGCGTGGAAGTGGCCTACTGGCAAAATGACCCCCGTTGGAATACAACACCGTGAAGCCAGATAGGTAAATGACATCTCCACATGACGGCGGACGTAAGCGTTGTGATCCCAAATTGCTTTCTTTCATTTCTTATTTTATTGAAATGTTCTCAAATCTTGCATGAACTGAGGCCAACTTTAGTATTGCTGAAAACGGTCAAGGCTGAAACCAACCGTGGTGGAAAGTTACCCAGTCAAACATTGTACTTAGAGACATTTTTCAGGTACTTGTACTGTACTTGAGTATTTTATGCAACTTTATACTACATTTAAGAAACAAATATAACTTTTTTTATTACATGATATTTATTTGACAGCTCTACTTGGTACTTTACTGGTCAGGATTTAGCATTTAAAATACATTTTTTTTTAATGGATTGTGTGGTTTCCAACCTTTTTGACTGTTTGCAGTTGTACTAAATGATGATTTTCAAATGATTTCATTCTTGTTTTAATTTTCTCTGATTAGGGAAAAGATTTGTGTAGTAATACAGGCGTTTTCTCCTCCTTTCCTATTCTATTTCATGACTCCTCATATTTAATAAAAGATGAATTTGAAAGTAGCTCTTCCTTGTTCTCCTACAGCAGCAAAAACTTGCTGAAGCACTTCTCCATCACTATTAGGAATCTATTAATATTGTATATATGTAATAGTTTGTCAAACAAACAGCCATTTTTCTGCAGATTGAGTATTTTCCGTTAATAAGTTGAACGATTTCTGTTTTATGTTTAATTTTATGTCTAATAGAGACTTATTCCATTGTTTCGTTGCTTCTTTAACTTAAATATCTGAACATTTCTGAGTCACAGATTACGCACAACTCTGTCCAGCGGCTATTTTTGACCTTAATGTAATAATGTGACACAAATATTAATCTTACATCTGCAGCATTTAGTATATCTTATCTCATATTGAGCAACCGAGTGCTGAAAAGCGCATCCAAGTTCCACTGTCTTTCCCTTAAGTCTGCGATGTCCAAATTCGTTATCCAAATGTTATTATTTATGTCTGTCACTGGCTGTATGGACGACCCCTGTTGCTTCAGCCACTTAAGAATATTTATTATACACTAGAATTTGCTTCTCGGAGTGATGTAAGGCCTGAACTGCCAAAAACAGAGTAAATAGATTCCAGACAGTGACTGTTTCTGGCATATTCCTCACATCAGAGAATGTCAAACGTAAAGAATGAAGGTTCAGAATGCAGCTGAACGTAATGTCAAGTTGTTTATTAAAATAGAAATAATACAAAGGCTACAAAATTCATTGATATAAAACAACTCACTAACACAAAATAGCAGCTGTTACATTTATAGTTTACAAACATATAAACAGAATGATCAGGAAATAAAAATACTTAAGTATGATATTTACAAAAATTACAAATTGACATTTACAGAATGTAAGAGGCTATTTACATGAAGGTAAATTAAATAACAGTCACGACATCTTATTTAGAGCATGGTCGACGAGAAAACGGATCGGTTTACACAACAATTATGTGATCTGCCACAAGAATATCTGGCATTTGGTTTCACCTATTTATCCAGCAAATGACCTGCAATGAAGCTTCCTTCCTTTAATCTGACACTTCACAGACTTTTACTTTGGTTGTAAACTGTGCAAGAATTTAGCGGACTGCATTCACACGACTATATTATACATTAGGGATGCACGACATGGGATATTTCCAACTATCAGATATGCCAAGCTCATTCTGGAAAATCACAGATGCTGATGAATGAACATGTTCTTTCCACGTTATTGCAAAACATCAAGATTTACATCAGTATATTTTTCTACAGATTTTCCTTGTTTTGTTCAATTACAGGCAAATCTTGTAAAATCACGAGAAAAATTTATTAATTTACATGTTAATTATTAAAAAAAAAAATCAACTTCAAGAGTATGTATTTTTGCAAATAGTTTTACAGGTGACCATGAAAATATTATCAAAATAAATCACCCTCAAAAATGACTTTACACATAATTTTCAGTTATTTTCACTGATTTTGCAGGGTTATTTTCTGGGTGGCACCCTTGCTGCCATTTTTTAATGGATTTTTTGTTGTTGTTTTTACGGTGTGGAATTGACATATCATGTCTACTCTTATTTTGAAGGCCCACAAAATACTATGCTTTCTGAATGCAAGAGAAAGCTACTGTAATATATTAACACATGCCATATTTAGTTTTTATGTAACATTTTACCAAAGTCAAAAGACTGTAAAGTGTGATTTGATTTGATCTGATAATCTGTAAAAGTGAAGCATGGCACAGTCTGTCGATGTTCATTTTGGGCTGATGCCATTATTTCATCATTTTCAAGCATTTACCAGCCAATAGTGATGAAGACGCCAATATCATCGTGCATCCCTATTGTATATAATTCCTTTTTTCAAAAGAAGTAACATGAGCACTAATCAAAAGAGTCCCTCTCCTGTGGGAAAGAACAATCCACTGTCTTAAAGCCCAATAATGTATTAATATTTGTTCCTCCACTGCACCAGTTTCCATGTGATATTTAGAGCAGTAATTCTAGATCTGAGAATCATATTTTTTCATGTCTGCACTGTTGTTGAATGAGAAGCACAGGGCCACTCTAGCATCATTTAGGCATTTATGATAAGTGTATTTTCGGAAATTGTGTCAATCAGGTTCTGATAGTCTTAACAAAGTGAAAATCATAATCAGGAAATGTTGGTGTTTAACAGCTCATACATCTTATTTATAACTGACGCAGTTCTGTCATAATTGTTCCTTATAGATGAAGCTTTTTTGAGCTGAATTAACTGTCTATTAGCTCATCAGCATAATTTCATATTTTTATGCCCTTAACTTAAATGTTGGACTATAGTTTTTGTATTAGCATGGGTATTTGTTTGTTTGGCAGATGTGTGTTTAGATGTGTCCAACTCTTAAAGTCAGACTCAACTTCAGAAGTCTGACTGTATCAGGTATAATGTAACCACTGTGTTATTTGGGTGCCTAGAATTCTCAGAATAAAGAAACCACAGTCTAAATATCACATCAAAATATGGGTTCATTTCCAAACAATGTTCTCTGCTAATTAAAAAAATAAATATACATTACTACTACTTACAAGTTACCAGTTTCTTTAAATATTAAACATAATCAGAAGCACAAAAAAGCCAATCTGACATTACTAAGTGAGCCCAAAATATTCCAGATCTATAAGACCTATAAATCTTACAGCACGGCAGAACCATAATAAATCTGCAGGTATGTACACACGGAGTCACTTTCCATGAAACAAAATAAAGTATAAAACATCCTACTGACCACACACAGCCCACCAGGGGCCACAGTTCCCTCCAAACCGGAGACCAAATAGCCATGTTATATTTGGCATGGCTCTTCTCTCTCTCATGCTACAAATATTAGCATAAGATTTGGAGCAGTTTGCTCAGTCCTACTTAGACTCTCTCATGGGGAAACTAACAGTTACAGCTAAATGGGGAAAAGGTAGTTCAGCTACTGCACACAATTAGCACTATCAGGTTTGCCAAGGCTGCTGCAGTTGGCTATTCAAGCAGTGCATTCTACATACAGAACTACCAGTATATCAGGAGACAAACTTGAACCTCTGGTTTAATCACTATTTTCTCAAAGGGAATCTAATACTGAGCTCATAGTGACACTTTTATCCTTCTATTTTCCTACTTTTTGGTATTGTTGTAGTTTGTACAGTATCATAAAACCAGGTTTGTTAACACGAAGGAACCATTTTTGTAAAAAAGTAAAAAGACACGTTTTGTAGTCCAGCTCAACACAGAAAAAAAAAAGAAAAATCCCAGTCGAAGAAGGCGACCAAAAGTGGTAACCACCAAGGAATTGGGTTCAAGTATATTCCAGGAGATAATACTGAATCGCAAGTGTCATTGTCTTTTCTTGCATGGCTTCAGAAACTCTGAACATGTCAAAATACAATTTGTTCGCTGTCCATGTGCCCAAGACTTTGGTTGTAGAAATGGCGTTAAGGCTAACTACCTGAATCTCCTCATCTGCAAAGTGGAAGAAGGCTGCGAGATTCCATTTCCAGTCTCCAATCAAAAGTCTTTGTCCTCTTTGTAAAATGACAAATTCAGTCACAAAATCCAAAAATGGCCACTTTCCATGAAGTGATTTTCCTTATTTCTCCTCCCCCATAGTCCACATTGTAGAGGTCTCAGAATTTCTTGGCCCAAGTTACCCCTCACCTCTTGCAGGCTTCATGGGGTAGTTTTTCACACCACACCATCAGTTCCTCTCCAAACTGGGGTAAAGTTTAAACACTTTATATATCCACTCTGAGTAAAAGGCAACGTTGACAAAAAGCGCAGGCTGTGATGAGGCACATTTTGTCCTTTGGATGCTCACACCAATTATGACCTTGCGTTCATGCTCCTGACAAACGAGTGGACCACCGTTGTCCTTCTGCAAGAAAATAATGTACAAAGGGCATAAGCATACTGCAAAGTATCTGTATTTGTGTGTAAAAACACTGATGCAATGCTTAAAAGGTCAGTTCATCCAGATTACAAAAACAGATTTTGCAATTTTAGCCTTAGCAGAGTCAAAAAAAAAGTACAGAGGGCTAAAGGTTTTTAAGATGAGCATCATTGAAACAACTGCTGCCAACCCCCAATAAAATTAAAAGTAATAAAGGAAATACATAAAAAATAAGTCAGTCAAAATAATGTACAAATTTTAATGCCGACCACTTTCAGTGGGACTATTTCTTCCAAAGTAAGCTCCACTGAATCGTATTTGTATTTTTTAAGGAGTGAAATGACCCTTTAAGTGTTACAAACTCATGCTGTCTTTATGTTTCAAGATCCTTACATCACATACACCTTCTCCTCTATTGCCACCAGCACATATTCTGCTTTCCCCAGCATCCCCTTTGATTTGTGAGCACATGTCATTGTTGACCATGGGCATGGTCACAGAGTTGAGTGCTTCATCGTATCCTGTATCTGAACACAGAAGGAAACAAAAACCATGAGCGGTGAATGTTACAGAAAGTGTTTCGTTTAAATCGTCATTAACATGGAAAGTGATTGGGCATGTGGGTGAAAGAAGTCAGTACTTTTGGTTTCCCCCCATCCATACATGGTGCAGTTGGTGCCTTCGGTGATGTGACACTCTTTTACTGGGAGATGAATGGTGGAGGCACCCTCAGACACAGGGGCAGGACTAGAACAAACAGGAGTGGTCATGAAATATAGGCATAAAGTATTGGTTGCACACTAAATGGCTCTTATTTAGGTCCTTTCAAAATAAAACTATCGTAAAATTATCTAGCAAAACAATAAAAAACTGTATCTAGACATCTTTAATGGGGTGAAAACAGGTTTTTCATCCTTTTAAACCTCTAGAATTTGACGCTAATGATACTTATTATGATACACAACATCCCATGTAACCGGTTTATACGGTAATATCAGAAGATTCAGTAGGAGTCTACTGACTAGTTGAGTACTTACTCTGCTAGTTTCAGCATAACCAGATTGGATCCTTCAGGGCCGCAGATCAGGCGAGAGATCCGCAGCCTTGGGTGGCTTGAAGACTCATTGAGGTAGCGCAGACCGACCTGAACGCTGTAATCTCTGAGATCTGGAACACTGACAACAACAAGGACCAGTGTAAGAGAGAATCTTACCATGTTTGGGACTAATTGAGTCATACATGCTCAATGTGGACACCGATTCTGGAGAATAATAATGACATGAAAAGGTGACCAGACTGGTTTCTTAGGTTTGTTACATATAAAACCCCTGGAAGTCTGAATCCATGTTTTTGACATGGTCATTGATACACTGCAGGTACAAGGTGGAAATGACTACTTATTTCACTTGTGATATGTCTTAAAGTTTACAAAACAAACATCATATGGATGTGTTGACAAAGTTAATAACTTGATTATCATTAGACAGGATTTTTAAGTTACAGTAAAGAACGTGAGTCTTTTTCGCATCTACAGCAGCTTTACTTTTAAACACTTCTAAGACATTGCAACACCTTCAACAATTCTGAAAAAATACAGTTTTGAACACATTTCAGTATTCATTGATTTCCAACTTCTTCAAAGACAAACATGATGTTGGTAATTGTAATAACCCTTTGCATAGGCTACCGGAAATATGTACATTTTAAGGTAGAAAAGCTGGAAAAAAAACAAGCCGGAGCACTACACTACAAACGCAACCTGCTGATCTACTCCATATGTAATATTTTCAGTATGCTCAGACATAGGGTACTTTTCATTAAAGCTACTGCTGCAGATGACTGCAGTGATACTGTGATATCATATGCACAAAATGACTGGCAGAAGTTAAACAGATGTGCAGTCTAAAACATTTTGTCCGTTTCTTCAGGCAGGTCTGTCTGGGAGTATGTAACTTCCAGTAAACAGATTGCATCGTGCATGTTCGCTCTGAACAATATTAAACAGAAACAGCAAAATAGGCCTGTTTGAAAGATTAGGAGCAGATTTAAGTCAAACGGAGAACATGAGGAAGTAACAGAAGGTGGAATATTACCAGGAAGTGAAGCACTGTTGGTCTGTCAGAACCCAGTCTTCTCTGATCAATGAGCCGCCACACAAATGAACCCTCCTAAAGAAAAGTAAGATGATTTTATTCATTACATAACTTTGCATAAATGATATTCTGAAACAAAATGCACATAAAAAAATGACTTACTCTCTTTGGATGCTTACTACCCAGCTGCCATCTGTACCCCGCACTTGATGTCCTCCAACTATTCTGGTGTTTATATGGACAAAGCAGGAGATCTTGGGCCTTGTCAGACCTAAACAAGGAGATATACTTGATGCTGTATGTTCGATGGATGCATATTTTTTACATTTCAATGGAAAAATGTTTATTAGAATTTCAAAGGCAGCCATAAAATATAATTTGTTTAGCCAGGTAAATAGCAACAGAAGGATTTGATGAAAAACATCGAAAGGAAAAGGGATTAGATCAGAGATAAGAAGAGGAAGGTGAAAGCCTCAAAAGCAAAAACGTTACTCACTGTTTGGTTGAGAAGCCACTGTAGATTCACCTGATAGAAGCAAAGAAAAGCACAACAGTAAGAAGAGACCCCACAGCACACAGCAGCAAGAAATAATTCAGACCACTACAGACCATACATTGACACACTAAGTCTTAAACCTCAGTGAAAAGTACAACCTTTTATACTTATAAAGACTTATCTCTGCATCTGAATCATTGTTGGAAGCTATCACTGTCAGCAAGCGCAGCAAATAAATTTGCTCAAGACCTCAAAAACTTCACGGAAGACATGTTTCACATTATGGAAATTATTGTGCGGCCATTCAAAAGAGGCTCTTCAGCACAGCCAGATTGAAACCAGCCAAAGAAAATGTTGGGTCCAGCGGTCCGAGTGTGTGTTTTCTCAAATAAAAGGATGGCAGCAGAGACCCGCATCTGTTTGCTGTTTGAGCATCGTGTATTCTCTGCCAACTGGACAAAACCACAGCTAACATTACGTAAGCCACCAGGCAAGCTGTGTAAAAACACAGTTATGACATTTCAGTTGAAGTCAACAAAGGCTGCAAACCTAAAGCACTTGTGGTATTTCACTGCTCTACACACAGACAACAAACAGTCCTCTTCTGCCATTACATGCTTTTACAGAAGTCCTGTTTGAACACTCTGAAAGACCCATGAAGTTTTAACCTTTGAGTTGTAGATGTAAAGGAATCATGTCATCTTCAGCCCCTTTCGGTTTAATAACAAACTGTCATTTTTTGGACAAGTGAACAACATTTCTGACCTGGTTTTCAAAGACTATTTAACTATTATCAGGAAGCTAGCTTAGCTTAGCACAAAGACTGAATACAGAGGGAAAAGTCAGCCTGTCTCTCTGGCAGAAAAATATGCCTACAAGCACCTTTAAAACTCATTTATACGTTATATCTCCTTAGTCCGGACAAAAAATGATGAGTAAAGATGAAATGTTGTGGTTGTACAGGTGTTATGATGCTACGTTTTGAGCCTTTAGAAAATCAATCCTGTGATGGGAGGTTTTAGCCAGTCACAGGTCTCTTCACTTTTTTAGAGCAGGTGAGGTAAAATAAATAGCAATAAAGTCTACTGTGACAGCAGGATGAGGTGGAGGACTTTCACTACTGATCGTGGGTTTTAAATTCTGAGTGAAGACACATATGAATGTTGACTTTTATCTTGACTATCTTTGCATGTTTAAAGTGCGTACTTGTCTGGTTTTGAGGGGCTTAGAACAGAGAGGGGAGAGCTGTATATTTTCAATTTCTGCTTGTTTTTTCATTTATTTTTTTCCCCATATTTCTGGCTTCTGCAGCTTTAAAAGATGACTGAAAAACTGCATCAGGTGCGTAATTCATAACCCCTTTCCTCAGTTAAACACAGATGTGTCTACTTAGAGAGTTGGACATTAGAGGATACGAGCTTATTTACGTCACTCACAGTGTTTCAGTTTGCAGTAGTCCCAGGCCAAGCGATTATTTGGATTGGTGTAACACCAGGGGCCATGCTTGTCCCGGTCTGGGTTCCGGCAGTAGTTCTTCTCCAGCCCTACATAGGATACTGTAGAGTGAGAATCCCCACTGTAAAACACACAAATACAGATTCTCATATTCCATTTGTTATTTTGCACACAGTGTATCAGAACTAACACTGGGTCACGTCTCATAAAGATTTACACACTCTCACCCTCTAAAAACACACAAGCCTGTGTTAACATGGACCTTCGCACACACTGTCACGCACACATAGCGCGTATGCATCGTAAGTATGCCTGGAAAGTCTGACTCTGGCTTTCCTATAGTGCAATGAGTCCTCTGCATTTGCTGCACAGAGCCCGTAGAAGGAAACAGAGTTTTGCGAAGAGTGCTCATGGGAGTATGAAAGTATGCAGTCTAAGCATTCAGCGGGGCTCAGACCAACAGGAGCCACATCCTCCATGGAACGATTTGGTTGTGCTCTCGATTGGTAGGAATTCACATCTAATCGCGGTGTCTCTTTGCAACGTTCCACTTGGCTCTACGAGAATTAAACGTAATCTTCTCAGATATCCAAAATATCCCCGAAAAGCAATTACTAGGTAGGAGTTAGGACACACGCACGCAAAAATAATACTTAGTGATGGGCAACAATTTGTCAGTGAATGAAGATAATACCGCTTCCCAGGAGAATGTTAAACAAGCTGTAGCCCTCCGCGGTTCTCCCTGGGATGACCCTTGACTTTGAGCAGGGTAGACTTGCTGGCTGCAGTCTATGCGAGGGAGCTGATTGGCTTTGATCTACTTTCCTCAGAAAGCACTTCCTGGGGTCAGGGGTCGGTTCTGGAACATGTCCATCTGTCTGCGCCATTTTGGCTTTTAAAATTCCTGTAAATTAAGTTATTCCAACAGCCTGACTTTGGCATGAAGTAACAGCCGTGGAGCGGGCAACCTCCCCGTCAGGATGGGTCACTCTCAGAGCACCCCAGGGTTTCCTCTAGTCAGTTAGATGGATAATAATTGGACCTGTTATTGACCCTCAAGGAACCCCCCGATTTCCTCTTGCTGTTTGTTTTCACTACTTAGCCTCATTCATATGAAAGGGATTTTCACAAGGCAATAGGAGCTAAGTTTTCAACAAACACTCATCAACTGAGCTGAAAAGAATGTCAGTCTCCCTAGGAAACAGTGTTTCTCAGGACAGCTGCAGCTGGACTGGGGGTTAGCAAGAGGGGCAACACAATAAAAATCTCTGCAGTGTAAATTGTTACCTGTTTATGTGATGCGACCAGTCCGCACAGGGAATCCCCGATCGAGTTGTGGATAAAGTGCCCCGGTACATCTCTCCGATGTCTTCATAACACTCTGAGGAAGAGCAAGGAAATGTTATTTTAGACCACACTATAAATATTCCCAGGAGTGCCGAGAATTACTGAGCCCAGCAGTTTTTCAAACACCTAAATGGCTTCAGTAAGTGGGCATACTCACAGAAACTTTCATGCTCTCGCAGACACAAAGAAGGGAATTGGGTGTGTGCTACTCTTTGTGGTTTGGATCAATTTAACGTTGAGGGCCTCGGTGTAACTGGTGGGTCTCATATATAATATAACATTTAAACCTCACTACGTCTGTTCTTAAACAGAATCAGCCTGTAGTAACAAACCGACTGGCTGCTTTGTGACACGTGTGGTCTTCTGAAATGTAAAGCAGAGAAACATGGGAAATGACAGCGAACACTCTTGCCAAAGTCTGGTGTTGTTGTTCTTCCATGAAATGGAATTCATTGGGCAGCACGCTGCCAAGTGGCTCAGTCCTACGAGAGCAACATAGAAAGTGTCTGTGTAATCCCACTTTGCACAAACATGACAAGTCTTTTAAATCATCTGTGGTTTAGCATTTTGTTTTTCAAGCAACAACATGGAAATTTGTTAGTAATTATCACAATACGTGCCATTTGTTGGATGTTTGGGACTCGGAAAGGGATAGTTTGACATTTTGGGAAATATGCTTTTGGCAAGAGCTTTGTGAGAAAATTGCTGTCATTAACTACTAAAAACTGGGATTAGTGGGAAGCAGTTAGCCTGGATCTGAAGGCCTGATGGTAAGAACCTCCACACCTCTGTATACAGTATGCTTTGATTCATACAAAACCAAAATATAATAACAACACGTTGTGGTTTTAAGGCGTGGGCTAATTTTTTTGTGGCCATGACCTTAAACGAGCATCCACTGGTTACTCAGCAACTGTACAGTGACAACAAAGCTCTGACTTGTTTTTAGACTGTTGTTTCCATATGGACCAAACAAACAAAATGCGCATGTTAATTAGTGAACTTTAGCAATAGACAACTAGATTTTTAAAAATAATAATAATAGCCTGGCTCACTACTATTCCTTTGTTCTAAATGTTATGCTAAGCTAACAGGTGGCTGGCTGTATCTACACGTTTAACAAACAGACATGGGTGCTGTTTATTGTTAAATGTATTTCAAAAGAAGAAAGCAAATAAGTGCACTCCCAAAATTTTGCACTTTTCCTTTGAAATGGATGTTTTTACCTATTTTTTGTGTGTCCTCTGCATCACATCTGGGGATGTGGGTGCAGTTGGCTATCCTCTGATTCGGATCTGTAGTGAAGCACCATGGGTAATCTGCACCATCCGGGTTACGGCAGTAATTCTCTCTGAGGTCTCTATAACACACACACAAACTACAATTGAAATGATGGTGCCGATGACTGTATTTTTAAAAGCAACGTTAGCAAATTTCACATGCCTTCCTCCGTAAGGCATTTGTAATAAACAAAATCCTCTCCTTGATGCTGCAGAGAGAACTGAATCCAAGCTATGAAACAACATTACTCACTTGCACTTGAAGTTCTGAGGAAGGAAGGAGTGGTTATGGGGGAACTGAGAGTCCCAGCGCTGACACGTCACCCCCTCTGGAGTGACATTCATTGTGCCTCGGTAATCTGTGCCCTTTCCCTGGACGCAGAACGTCGTTATGTTGACATCAGCGTCTTCGCTGGGGTCTGAGTCTGCAACAGGAAGATATAATAGTAAGGGGAAGCTGAAGAAAAAAGGGAAAATCTGTGAAAAAGTGAGGTGCAAAAAGTGGAGGCAGGAATGAGGGAGGGAGAGAAGGAGGGAGATTTTAATCCTCAGAAGAATGTGTCATGTTTAACATAGAGACAGATGATCAAAAACAGTAGCTCTCCCCCCGGCTCGTTTTGTGATAGGAAACTTTCTTTGTATTCATAACACTGGTGCCCTACTTTCTTGCACATTAGGACATCCACAACAATAAGGAGCTGTTTAGCTTGTTGACAGCAACAGCTTTGTTACAATCATCATACTTATACCTTCACTTCTACACAGTTGTGTTTCTGGGGAATTTGTTTATTGCAGTCCAACGAAAGATATCACATCCAGCCCGGACTGGCTTGGGCAACTTCATCCCCTGGCAAACTATTCCAAACATCTTCAGATGGAATTCTGCTTTTTCGCAGCACAGGGGTAGCAGTTCATAGGGAGCAACTTCTCCCCTCCGGATTTCTGTCTCTGTTTCTTTAGCCTTTGACAAATGAGATGGGAGAAGATGGAGGAGGCAAGGGAATGTTTTGAGGCCGAAAAGAGAAGGCGGGTGGAAAAGAGGGATTCTTCGGTTTGATGTAATGCATGCCAGTGTCTGTGTGCACTGTGTAGTACAGGTCAGTGGTTTTTATCTTTCTGAGGGCAGGCATTGAGGGATACACACATCTGGACAAATGCAGATCCTCCACCCTCGCAGTAAATCATAACCTGTACTGTAAAGTGCATGTGTGTATGTGTCTGACAGAGACAAAGAGAGATGCTCCCTGTGTTTGTGGGCGTCCATGTGGGAATATTTCAATACACTTTCTCCAAAAAAATGAAAATATTCTCAAATGGCATGACCTCTTTTTGCTCTCCACCGTTTTTCCTTTACCTCTGTCTTTCATATTACAAATGAAGGCAAAAGTTATCTAAACTCCAGCTCAGCCAGATGCTGCCATTTGTGACATGAGTCACGTGGAGCAACTAATGACTGACAGTTTCATTACTGATTTATCCGTTGGGGTTTTTGTTCCAAAACCAATAAAGAAGTCCATCTCAATTTCTAATCATGATATCTTCATTTCTTTTTCAGATAAAAAAAAAACCCACCATTTCCCTAAAGATATTCCCTCATCTGGTGTTGCGATAATGGTGGAGGAGTGTGCTGTCTAACATGTCGCTCCGTTGCTGCTCAGCTGGTTTGAGATCTGGTGATTGTCAGAGTTGTAGCATATGATTCACATCATTTTTGTGTTCATCAAACCATTCATTGACCCCCTGAGCCCCGTAAGGAAGCATCTGCAATTGGTTTTCTCTTCGCACATTAATTCAGGACCTTTCTTTAATTTGTCTACATATGTCACAATTTCAAAAGCAACATTCACACCACTAGAACAACGATTAGACCTTCCAGTGCCTATGTGAGGCATCTTTGTATAGTAGATTCTATTGTTATCCTTCATTTTATAGCCCTGACTGTCCTCAGTAAAACACTTCTGGCTCTCTGAAGTCAGACCTTCCCCTTTACAAACAACCTATTTACTCTTCCTTGTTGAGGTAAAAGGATTTGAAGACAAACACCACATAAAACATCCAGTCGGGTAAACAAAAGTCTTATGCGACTCTGCAGGGAAGAAGGAGAGCTTTTGTACTCAGTTGACCACAAGTACCCCAAAACCACTAAAGTCCTGTATGCAACAAATCTCCTGGCACAACTTGATGGTGATACAAAACCACCATTTGTCAGTCCAAAAACCAAAGCATCCTCCATCATCATCATGTCCACTTCTAAATTTCAAACAGATTCCTAACTGTGTGACACATTGGCATAAGATTGTAAGGGTAATAGATGTTGAGAAAAACCACCTACAGAATCATGAATCGAAGTAAAACAATAATTAGGTCTTCTGTTAATCTGTTTGAACACATTTTCCACAAAGCCCAGAGTATACACAATGCGTAGGCCCTTACCACACATGGTGATGTTACAGTACTCCCATGGAGTTTTGGGATCCATGGTGTAGCACCAGGGACGGAGACGATTATCCGGGTTCCGACAGTAGTTGTCCTTTAAATCTTTGTCCCGATACCTGACGAGAGAAGGGACAGAGAGGATACAAAGGAAAGGAAAAAAATAGCAGAGACAGAAGTAAGTCATAGTAACTGGTGAGGTCTACCTCTCTGGAGTATTAGCATCATTTATTTAAGCATCTGTCATGGGTGTGTGCTGGTATTGTCTGTGAGAAAGATTTCTGTGTGATTTGCAGCTTACTTTTTGGGCTGGAAGTGGTGTTTGTGAGGCCTCACTGAGTCCCATCTCTGGCACTCCTTGCCGCTCTCTGTATGGTCCATTTTGCCCCGGTAATCCTCCCCATTACAAGTCATGCAGACTTCTGTCAACAAACAAGCAACAGTTATAAAAACTTTCTAAATAGAATGCAAACAAAACTTATGACTTGTAGAAAGAAATAAACCACATGAACACTGATTAAACGCTCATTGGCCTTTTAGTTTTTGCTTTATTTTTGCTGAATCATAATGTCCAGTAATATTTTACCCTCTGAACACTGTGGCATGCCACACTCCTCAGCTCGTACGTTGGGGTCGGTGGTGTAGCACCATGGACCACCAGGATCGTTGTTGGGATTTCGACAGAAATTCTCCCTCAGATCTTGCGTCGGGTACCTGTCTGGATAAAACCTACAGGGGAGTAGACAGACGTTATTGAATGTGTTAGCTGATACTGTAAAGCTGTACAAATAAATATCCCCGAGTACTTGCACACTTGGCTGCTCCAGTAATATATACAGTACTGTACCTGTCTGCTAGTGATCTCAATAACAAACCAGGGCATTTACATTAAGATGCAAATCTCACTCTGAAATGCGAGTGCCTACAGCGGGACCAGATTACATTTTAAATCCTAGAATGATCAGTAATAGTACTCATATGCAAAGTAGGTCATCAATATGTTTCTTCTCTTCAGGTTTGCACCTTTTGCATGATCGCCTCACTTGTTGCAACCATATCCCCAACTCCCTCAAGTGTGAAGCAGCCAGACTGTCACAGCACAGTAACCACCAACAGCACAGAACAACGCTATGGACCACTTGGAGGCATCCAAGCAGGTCCTTTGCTGGCAACCTTTGAACGCCTTTAAACTTAATCCTTCCCTGTCGTCTGCTACATCACGTTAGCTCTAAGAAGACTGTAAGAAGCTGAACCTGGCTAGTCCAAACAAATGGACTGCAACAAAGGGGAGCGTCATGGGATCCCTGGACTAAATGGACAGTCTGTGAAATTTGTCTTCTGTCGTGGCAGGATGATGAAAAGCTGGCATGTCAGCACCCCCTGATCCATGCTGACCACAGTCCCTCTCCCACCCACAGTGAGGAGAGACATAAGTTTTGGGCATAGACGAAGGGTGAAAAGAAACAAGTCAAGTGATTCACTTTGTACCAAAGCAAAAAAAAAAAAAAAAAAAAAAAAAGAGAGAATGATGGAGTGAGCAAAAGGCGGGAGTTCATTGTTTAACTGATGATGTAAGAAAAAACATTCACAAAAAATAGGAAGAAAAAAGAGCCACAGTCCACCCTCCCTTCAACAGCTTGTCTGAACACTCTACCCCAGGCAATGACTCTTGGGGGAGTCTGCTCCGCCCCCCTCTCTGTGGCCCAAGTGGCTTACGCAAGGTTTCTACAATAATGCACAACATCACTCAGCTCAAAGGTGGAAGAAATCTCAGGCATTTAAGTCAGAAAGACCTTCCAACCATACAACCATACCTACATGTGTCAAAATATAACAAGGTTAAGTCTAAGAGCAACATTTCCCTTATGCACGTACGTAAAAGAAAACACTTGTTCCTCTCCAAAGCAGCATTATGCCAGGGGCCAAAACTCACATCTGTTGTGTGTAACTCACAACCTCAATAGACTGTATTTCTATCATAACACACTATCCTTAATTCAAAAATGGAATTACAAGGTTCCTCGCTTTGCAAAAAAAAAAAAAAAAAAAAGAAAAAGAAAAAAGGTTGCATCTGGTGAGACTCCGTAAAAGGCTGCAGCATGGGAGCAAGTTAGCCATAATGATGTTGTGCTAACAGATGTTGGCCAGTTATTCATCTCCTTGCCAAAGTCTGTTCCCATTGGAGCGCAGACAGACACTATGCTCACAGGCTTTGCTCTCTGGGTCGACTTAACATATTGGCTAGACTCTGGATACCACTAAAGATGAAATCTAGGCTTGAAGGAACTGCTGCAAAATCACTAGTCATACACACCTGGTGGAACAAATGTCATGCTTTAATGCTACAGCATCCAATGGAAGAAAGTACTCAGGGATAAAGACAAGCAGATACAAGTGGATAGATTAATAATGATTTTTGGAAGTAGGGTTTGACTGTGTCCCGTGATCAAAAGGAACTAGTAGAAATTTAAGGAAATTTGCTTATTCGCATCCTTTACAAGAGTTTGAGGAGAAGCTTAAAGGCTCTCTTATCTTTGTCTATTAAAACTGCAGTAGAGAGAAATCAGGAAAATGTGCTCAAGATGCTTAAATGTACTCCAGCTAAAAGTCAACATATATTTGTGGCTTCACCCAGGATTCAAACCCCATACTCCCACCTAAAAGTCTCCCATCTCACCCATTGCACCCCTGCATCTTGATCTTACTGCGGACTTAGCTGTTATTTAAGCTGCTTCATCTGATTGGTAAAAAGTCCTGTGTTCAACTGACATCTACCATCACGGGTTAGATTTTCTAAATCCAGAAAACCGAGTAGAAGGATGTGATATTACAATATGTTGAAATTTTAGTATGGAATTTTTGCCCAGTGATGCCAAAATAGTGCTGCCTACCCCAGCTTTAACTAAGAAGCTACAGCCAGGAGATGGTTAGTTTTGTTTGACTTGGCTTAGTCTGGCTCTGCAAAAATGGAACAAAGTCTGCCTACCTGCACATCTCAAACTCACAGATTAACAGATTGGATTCACAGCTGTATCCTCCTGTGTCCAGTCTTTCTGCTAATCTAAGCTATCTGCATGGTCTCCAGCTATGAGAGTGATATCAATCTTGTCACTTAACTCCCAGGAAGAAAGAGATGGAGTGTTCTTCTCTACATGTCAAAAATTTTCCCTTAAATAAAAAATGAAATTAAAGCTGCAGGGGTGTGTTTCTGTAGCTGAAAGTACTCCACGCCTGCCCAGTGTAGAAAAATAAAAGAATGTCCCTAAAGGAGTAGATAAACGATGGCAGTGTTATCTATTATTATTAATATGAGGTGAAATGTTCCATTCCATTCTCCACGCTTGGCCAGGCATCAATACACACTTCTTTCAGAGCCCTGGTTCAAGCCCTAAATATAGACCAACAGGTGGAAGTCCCATTCCTGGAAGGGAACCTCCTGAGAAATCACCCCTGCCCCATGGTGATCGGTCAAGCATGAAAATAATAGTTACCTGAAAGTCAAATGGTGCGTGGTTCATTATGGTGGTAATTCTCACACAGCGGGGCAGTCCCATGTTGGGTAGCCCCATGGTGGCACTAAATCTCCCTTAAGTAAAGCTCCCTCTGACCCTTTGAAAGTTAAAAGTTGCTGACAACTCAGGACAGCAGAAGTCCCTTCTATCGGGACCACGTGTCAAATAAACAATGACAAAGGACGCCTAATGTGAACAACTGCTTCTGGAAAGTGATGACAGGATTTGGGCAGACTGCGGGGAACAACACTGCAATCTGTTTTAATTGCAGGGGGAACCTGTGTTTGCTCTCTGCATGCTTGTGCCTGTGTGAGCTCAGCTGGACATCAGACAGAACATGACTTCAGTCTATAAATCCTTGCGCCTTCTTTCTTTCATTCTACCTCCCTCCTATTATTCACCCTGCACTTCTTCAAACTCTTATTACTCTGTCTCCCCCTCCCCTGCCGCAGTTAAAATATCTTGTAACTAATGAGCGCCGCTAATGAGATGCTGGCACAGATTCCATCTTTGCAGAGTCACTGATCTTGCCTTGCTGTTAACTGAGTGAAAACATCTTTGGGATACACCTGATGGCCTACAGAGCTGCATGAAAAAACTCATTGGGGAGGACATCCCTGCATGTGTTGAAAGAAATCTGACTTAACTCTGGATAAACGCTCAACTGTCTCTGAGCCTCCACCTTCCCTTAACCCCTGAGGTGCAACAGGATGAACTGAACGTCAATAAATCAGCCACTGGGGCCTGCTCAGTATCAGACACAGAGATCGAGAAGGTGCATCCAGGAAGATGGTGGAAGCCTGAAGATTAGAGAAGCAAGCTTTGAAGACTACAAGATCTGGGAATGAGAAGGGATTGATTAACACATTTTGCTCACGATAAACAACAACTGGTGTCCTGCTGAGACACCCTCAAGGTGTTGAGTGGCTGCACTATAAATATCCCCTACTCTGATATAAAAATGTACCTTTTGCTGGCCTATGTATTAGAAAAAGAGGACTTACGTGTGCTCATTGATGTTGTTATCAGACCATGCTTGGCAAGTGATGTTTGACTTTGTCCAAGACCTCCTCCCTCTGTAGTTGTCCTTGGTGCCGATGATGCACTCCCTTATATAATCTAAGAAAGACATAAAAACACTTTAAAACGTCCATTCATGTTCTCATTTTGCTGTCCATGTGTATTCTCAGTGTGCCAATTCACACACAGCATTCAGGCAATTAAAAGTTGATCCGCCTTGACCACCTGGAATACATTTTCCCATGTATGGTCAGAGAGACTTTTTTACAGCGAGCGTGTAGCACGTCTCAGCTTGTGTGTTGTTCCCAAAACAGACAACTCTGAAAAGTTCATTAAATGTCACCGAGGGGAGTTTTCGTAAATTTAGCAGTAAATTCTAAAGTGCTAGATTCCACAGCCAGCGCTTGAGGATGGTTTTGCGCCTCTCGACTGTAAACAATTAATGTTTTTTTTGTTTACACTCCTCTTAAGCCCGCTACATGTTTATGCGTGTGACTCTCCCCGCAGGAGTGATTAAACAGCAGGCGAGGGCAAGGAGGCTTGGTTGCTTTTATTGTGTCAACAGAGAAACCAAAGACCTTAAAAAGTGAGGAGCCGACGCAAGAGGCACAAACACCAACAAACGGTTTGCCTGGACAAATCCCTCCCTGCACCTGAATGTTCTCATGAGAAATAAAAGAACAGTGAAGTGGATAAAGGCAGCGCCATCTGAAAATTGGGACCTGTACCTTTTTTTTCATACAAAGTAAAGTTGATGTTGGCCTGCTTCTGCACACCGTGGGTGAAACGGTCAAAAGGAAGCAAGTGGCATTTCCTGTTGTGCCTTTGAAAGTTGAAAGCCCTGTCGAAACACACGGGAAGTAGTTGGGAGATGAACAAATGATAAACAGCAAAAATATGTAAATACAATGAGAGACACAGAAGGAGAGGCATAGCAAAGGGGGGGTGGACATGAAGAAACCCTGCACTGGATTTCAGGGAAACAGAGAAAGGAAATGTGGCTCACCTGCAGTTGAAGTTTTTCTTGACTTTTTTGCATTTTCGGGCACAGTGTTCCTGTGAGCGGCTGTTTCTTACCAACGGGGGCTGAGGACAGTCTGTGCAAACCAGCATATAATTCTCGGTCTTTTCATACTTCTGTAATAACTGATGAGACTTTCTACAGAAACCTGCAAGACATGAGGAGACAGCATGCATGTGGTTGTGCATCCATTAGATTCATTGTTATGTTTCAAGGAGTTGAGATTGATTATGGTTGGTCCGTATCTTAAGGAGTTGTTGTATTTTTACAATGTACCTCAAAGTAAGGGCAGATGTTTATTGTATGTTTATTTTGACCAAATATAGCTTAAGAAGATATAAATTATCAGCTTTTATAGCAGAGTAGTCAGTGTAGGCGTCAGCTAGCAGGTGATCAACTTCTAAATAAAGGAGAAGACAAGATAACCCAAACATGAAGATCTGGGGCTGTCGCACATGCTTGTGATTTGTAAGTACCATTCATGTCACCATTAAAGTTGAAAGTATGACCTGAAAACTTTGATTGGTTTCCAATTTGGAATTTATCCCCCTGAACTCCAAAATTTGCTGGTCGGCAGGTTTGACAGACATATATATTCTTTTTTAAACTGCCAAAATTACATAATTGATCAGCACCAGAGGCTGTAGAAACAGCAGAATTGTTGGATTTCCAACTTTCCTATGGTTGTAGATATAATCATGTATGATTTCCCTTGGGGAAATTAAACAAGAAGAGAAGCCATTAGCGACTTAGCTGCAACTAACAGTTACATGACAAAAGTGTCAGCTGACCGGCACTCAGTGTTCACATAAGGCAGAGAGGAGACAGGTAGTTAAAGAAATTTAAAAGATAAGCAGTAAAATATCTATAGAATGTAGAAGCACCATTCTTTTACCAGTGTTGGTGTTACCTGTGGTTGCTTGGGAAAATATTGTACATGTTGATTCCATTTTTAAAATTTTGTAAAATAAATAATTAAGAAAATTCTAATTCAGTTTTATGTTTTTTAGGATTTATGTCATTATAACTGTATCATACTTCACAAAAGACATTTGTGAGTTCTCTCGATACCTAGCTATGGTTGTTCTGTAGATCTATAGAGGTGCAGAACTTTATATTGTGGTAAAAAACAATGAGCCCACAGTAGGCTAAAATGTGGCAGGAGCAAACATACAAGCAAACAAACACTCAAACACTGCTTGGATTTCAGAGAGTATTAATAGTATGAAAGTGGCAACAAAATAACAGGCAACAAATGAGGACGGCCATGTCCATACCTATGTTAATTAAAGCCACATTGAATAAATATTCTACAATTGTCAAATTAAAAATTGTTATGTATTTACATATCTGACTGTCAGAAGTTGTTTAGTGATGTGAATGCTTGAAACTTTTTTTTTTTATTTTTTTTAATCATTTGCTTCTTCTTTACTGGCCATACCATATGTTGTGACAAAAACTGTTCCTTGAATGGCCACTTGAGGCTGGCTCTAAAGGTGAGTCAGTCCCCATAGAGCCCCATGTTAAAATGTCCAACTTTGCAGCAAAAATAAATATGTTTACAGCCCAGAACAAAAAACTGTTTGGGTCTCTGTAGCTAAGCTTTCTTTTCATACAGTTGGATGGATGTTGAATTTTTGCAGAACTCAACCAATTAAATTGCATTAAGGCTTAAAGTTCTGCATAATTAAGGATGTGACTGTTTTGAATGAAAGTTGGGTACAGTCACAGGTCAATCCATGGCACACGTCATCTCCACTCATGCTTCATCTCTTTGCTAATTTTTGTATCACCTGGGCATTCTCAGTCCTTTTTTTCTTCAGAAAATCCATGGGTGACATCACAAAAGGTCTGTCCATCTTTATATGCAGCCAGTGACGTGAACACTGCATTGGTGTTGCTTGTTGTTGGAGCATAACAACATCCCTGGTTTGGTTTGGTTTGGTTTGGTTTGGTTTGGTTTGGTTTGGTTTGGGCTGAGGTTCTTGGTTTCATGTTCCATCTTGCCAAGAGCTTCAGCAGAAGGAAACCGGACTCAGTTTTTTGGTTCTAAAAAATGTTTCACCTCTCATCCAAGAAATGTCTTCAATTTTGAATGAAAGAAGCTTCTTTGATGTCTTCAAGAACAAAAACAGGAAGCCCAGTTGCCTTCGACTAAAGCTTTTTGATTACCATGCCCTGGATGACTGAGAATCTAAACAGAAATGTTGCATCTCCATTAACAAAGAATTAAACATTACTGAAACAGTGGAAAACATGGTGCAACATGTCACAAACTGGTGAGAATCTTTCCTTGAATTTCCTCCTGGTAGTTTCATCATTGGAACAGTTGGGTTTGCGCATGGATGAGTTGGTGAAACATTAAACAACTTCACAGTCGTACATTGAACTAGGTGGCCAGCATTTAATATAAGCATCCTTCAACTACGGTTTCCTTCAAGCCCAGTGTTTGTTGGCATGTCAGCATCCACCCTGCTGAAACACCCTGAAGCATTTTGTGCACGTCTGAACCTCTCCAAACTCAGCCACGAGGCAGTTCTAGACAGAAAAAAAATTGCTTCAGCTGAGGAAGGAGCTAGTTCATGTGTCGGAAAAGCAAGTATGAAGTGTGTCCAGGATCAAAGCCTGGCTCCAAATGCCCCCCAGCAGTCCTGCTTCAAACCAAGGTGCCTGAAAGAAATTCAGTTTGGGTGTTGAACTGTGAAAACAGCCAAGAGAACAGAATGACGTCCGTCAACAGGCTGCAGTGCCTCAGCTGGAGATTTGATGCTCGTGAAAACATATCTCATATTTTATTGCTTTCAGAAAGAGCCCAAAATCAGATTTTTCCATCAATTTTTACTACTTTGTGGTATTTGTGTTACTATGGTTTCATGTTATTGTAGATAAATTTAATAGGCATCCGTGGATTCCTTCAGAAACCTATTTCAAAATCCTGCATCCGTGACTCTGTAGTATCTTATGAGAGGTCCTGCTGTTTCACAACAGCAACATTTAGTTTATTCCTTTCCATTACAAGCAACAAGGGCGACTTTTTTGGAGGGGAAAAATAAAAATATGAAGAATTCCTATTTCCCAGGAGAACTTTAACATCACTCATAATTTCTAGTACACAATAACGTTTTATGTTCAACATTTTATCTCTCAGCTGTTGGCACCTAACACATATTAGAAAACATATACAGTATGTGTGGAAAAATGGAAACCTGTCAAAGGTGCATTATAATTCATTCTTGCTTTATTTATGGGCCTTTGTTGAGAGCCATTTCTTTGGAAGAAGTACATCAAAAGAAAATTCTATCACTGCAAAGATGTGGCATAATGTATATGTGATCCAACTGGGTTCAAAAGCAGGACAAACCCATATTTTAAGCCCAAATCCTCTGTGATACAAATCATTCATTTTTACCCACTGGAAAAAGTTAAGAGCCCACCCTTCACCTGAGCGCAGCTCTACTGTAGATTCAGTTTCTGTAGGCGACAGCGACGTCTTTGGTTGCAGTAAGTGTTTAGTTGCAATAGTTTTAAGTTTATAATTAGGGGCAAGTGCGATATAAATCACCGAGGAAAATCTCATGCTACCGAGTTGCAGCTACATGCTCCCGTGCCAAGAGCCGACACAAGACGTTGTGTGTGTACTTAGGATATTGTAAACTGTGGAGCGTTTAGAGGCTCCTCGTGGTCGAAAATGGTTTTTGGGGAGGACGTGTTATTAATGTTTGGGCTCCACTGGACCACATCTGGCACTCATCACTGTGTTGTTCCAGCCCTGATGTCTGGCCAGGCTGCTCAATTAGATTTCACTTAGTCTCTTCCTCTCCTTGCACTCAGACTCCTGCTATCTCCAAATCCCAAACATTTGCTGAAGTTGAAGATTATAATAAAAGGTGCTCAGTGAGTGAGCGAGGTGAGATTTAATGAGAAAAGGCAGCTATGGCTTAGAGGAACAAGACTGAGTATCTAGTTTGGTTTGAAAAATGCAGATAGGAAAAGGTGAAGGAGTGACACCTTGACCTCACTCAGAAACTTCCACTGAGGTGCCTTTGAGCGAAGAACTAAAGTGTCAGCTGGATAAGTGTTTTAGTCTTGCCTTCCTGGATAACAATATGTCAACATGTAACAGCAATTATCCTAAAAAATATAGATTTTCAGGCAGTGTGGAGGAAAAACTTTGGTGCAGGGACACAGGTTAAAGGTGTGCCTCTGTCTGGGAATTAAGCAGACATTACATCTGCTTCAGAGAGCGCAAAATGTGGTAGTGGGCTCAGCAGCCAGATGTTGCCCCCCCCCCAATACTCACCCCTCCAACTAAATCCCCCCTCCTCTCTCGCTCTCTCAATCACACACACGCACACACCTTTTCTATCTCTACCGGGACAAAAACGCACGAATACCACAGTTTGGGGCGCGCGTTTTTTTTTCTTTCTTTTTTACTTTCCCCAACTCTTGGCCGGTCAGAGGTCAGGGTCGGCACCCTCTGGAGGTGGTAACTGTGGATTCAGTGCTTTACTCGGTGACATGTCAGCGGGGCAGGATGTGAGCCTCTGAAAGCCACCAGATAATGTGCGCTTCTTGAAGGAGGAGGCAGGGTGGGAGGCGGCGGCGGCGGCGGCACGGAGATCGTTTGGATGCGTTTAAAAGACTGGTGGTCGTGCGTGCGCCCCATGCTGCGCTGCCAAATCACAACATGGAAGGCATCCTCTGTGGAGCTGGCGTCCGCCCAGCAGATGCAGGAGTGTCTATTACTGACATGACCATGACCTATATAAAAAGGTTTAATGACAAAGCAGTAACATCAGCAGATGTCGTTCAGGAAAAAAAAAGCGCTTTGGCACGGTTTTACGCAGATGGAATAGCGACTTTAATGTGGAGACAGAAACTTGTAGACCGTCAAATATGATTAATTATTTGAATGTTAATCACACTCAACTGATCCCTTGATCTATTTGCTATTAGAACAGCTAGTAAAGTGAAATAATGGAACCTCGTGGGGCATTAAATGGAGTTTGACGACCTGCTCAATTATTTCATTCAGGGTTTTATTGCGCACTGGAGTCATTAAAAGTTACCAGACAGAATAATAGCGGTGGGTGTGGACTTATCACAAAGCTCAGTAGTGGAAGATCAGGCCTGTGATCAAGTTCATTCAATGTCACACAAGGTCAGAATCTGTAATTAAAAATGATTATTTAGATACAGCTGTGTATACATTTGTTTTAGAAACTGTTTACTCAAAGCTATGAGAAAATATCAAAATCCTGTATTAGAAAATGATAAAGGAGGGTTAGTGTTTGTCCACTTTTCTAACTTGTTTCATTTTCGGTGCTTTTTTAAAATTATTTTTTTACTATAATTTCCAAGACTTTCTCTTGTATATTTCTCCATTTTTGCGCAAAAGCCAGAGAAGAAAACCAAGCAGATTTCAAACCTACAGAAATTGCAGCTCATGCACATATTTAACATCCACTGGAACTCTTTAATCTTACCTGTGTCCATGATAGTGACCACAACGCACAGCAGAGCTTGGTAAATCCATACGTTTTTCCCCATGGTTAGAAGTTTGGAGCAGGTTAGAATCCGGATTGAGAGAGAGACAGACTCGGTGTGAAGTCCAGAGCGGCTGATGATCAGCAGAAGACTTCCTCACACAGATGCCACTTGTCCAAGAACCCACACGTCCTCGTTTCAACCCCCTTTTGACTGAAGTTTGTGCTCCTCGCTGTCAGCGTCTCTCCTCACTGCTGTCAAGCTCTGCAGAGCGTTTAAGTAAGCCTTCTAGCCGCTGTTTTCAAAATAAAAGCAGATGTGAGTCATGGGGTTTATTTTCTGATGAAACAGTCTGACGTCCTTACATTACTTCCTACTGTCACACAATTGTTTGTTCTTTTATTTTGAAAATATGTGCTGGTTATTTTATATTTTATTAGTCATTTTTAGAACGGAACCACCTTATAAAGGATCTGTAAGTGTAAATGGTAATTTATAAACAGTGATTTAATAATTTAGCAAAACTTTATGCAGCAGCTGGAAACCATTAATTTGAAGGGAGAAAAGTTGCCAGCTTGCAGAAGCTTTCTCTGGTTTTAGTTTATCTACTTGTCTTGTTTTTTTCCAGCTCTTCAGTTGATCAGATAAACCACTTGACTACACCATACTAAGTAACCTCTGCGCCACTAGTGAAGAGCTGCCATCTGATCCACTTATAAACAACTTAATAACATTTGTAAGCAAAAAAAAAATTGATGAATTGTTGTTAAACAGATCAATTACTCCCTTTTTCTCAACTTTTATGATAGCTGATCTATTACCACTGGGGCTTTTTGGAAAGTAAATTCACTGCGATTTATATAACATATTTTTAAACAGCAGCTGTTGACCCAGATTGCTTTAGAGCAGAGAAAAAAGACTGGTGCTTCAAATTCAACAAACAAGTTTAGATATTTATGTTAAGACCTATAGTGTTTTTGTGATGTGAGTTTACCTGAGTATATTAAATATTACAGATAAACCCAGCACAGTTGTATGAGGTAGCCATGTAATTTACTATATTAAATATTAAGGCTAAGGCCCTGAATAAACAAATAAGAAAATTTTAAATTGTGTATTTCACTGGGTAACCAATGCAAACGAGTTGAACCCAACAGGAGTTGGGAAATGCTGGAATGCGTCAACCACAAAATTCATATACATTCATATCGCCAAAGTGATGTGGGCAACAAGCAACAACACCTTGTCTTAGTGAGTCGGTGGACTCCCTCTTTGGGAGACCATCATGGAACAAACATAGATAGATATATAGATCACAAATACAAAATGTTATAAATAGTACTTTGACGGATTACCAGTAAAGATAAAGACACATTAATTTAACATTTTTGTTGTGAAAACTGTAATGATAAGGTAACTCTCATTTAACAAACATGTAAAATCACATAACCAATTACCTAATTTTCTGTTAGCTGTGACTAATCATATTTAATTTTGCAAATATGTTCATAGTGTCAACATGGTTTCATTTATGAAATAAAAAGGAAATATTTGTGGAATTGTGATGCATTTGAGAATATATTTTAACAGTCTTTATATATAAAACATGTCGGTTTTCTTTAAAAAATTGAAATGTTATGGTTCTTCAAGGTTACAGGATTTTAAAATTAGATTACAGTAGATATGTAAACTCACAATCTAGTTCCATAAAATAAAAAGGACAAATTTTTATGAAATTATAGATTGTATTTACAGTGTATGTTTTCATCAATTTATTTCATTATCGTGTGCTAGAAGGCCATTAAAATAACTTACAGACCTGTGTTGGGCTGGCGGTCATCAGGCAGGATCTTTTTGACAAGATCCTCTTTCTGTCTCTTCTCACTCGCCTCTCTTTGGCTCAGCTCTAAAGGCAGATGGGATTCTTTACATGGTGCGCCAAAGAGCACTTGGCGCAAAGTATTGATTGCATCCTCTGAGGATTTGCCAGTTGCAAAATTCCCAATGCAGCACCAGACAAAGTGCACAGACATGAAGCCTATACGGCACACAACCAGCAGAAAATAGCTCACTGAAGTGTCCCTTAGAAAGACATCAAAACTGCAAAGACTGTTGACACTGAACTCTGGCCAACTGGACCCACTGATACAAAGAAACGCTGGGTTTTGATAGGGCTCCACTCGATCAATCATGTCTGGCAGAGACAGGAATATAGGCTGTTTCCCAGTCAGTGTCATAACTTGTACGCTGCCTCCGCCTATGATTAATGCACTCAATAAATTGACACACATGAGACCGAATTGCACAAACCCGATTTAGTGATGCAGTGCCGTGCCACATCATGAGACAGCATCTTTTCTCAAAGAGGGTCAGCTGTTCTCATGAAAGTCAAATCGTGACAAAGATGAAAAATATCTGTCAGGGACTGAGGGAATGTTTGTCCTGCTGTTCAAACAATCCCCACAGGAGACGGAGATATGAGGGGAAAAAACATGGTCATGGCATAGTCCAGTGGCACATCTCGTAAAGCCTTAAGAACTACAGAGCACAGAGAACACAACTTTATAACCTCCTGTATCTTTATTATAGGATTGTTAGGTTGATTACAGGAGTTTAAAGCATCATAAAGGTACAATAAGGTCACAATAAAGACAACGCTGAGCACCACAGGCTCAGTATAAATCCCTATAGGGACACTGTAAGACATGAAGTGTGTGTGTGTTTAGATGGAGGCAGCTGGAAGTGATCCTAACTAGGTACTAGAGTACAGAACTTTTGTTGGGCTCTAACCCTTATTTGACAGGAAATCCACACTTCAGCCGTTAACGGGCGGCGGGCTTAAAGCCCTCCAGAGAGAGCAGCAGGAGGAAGAATTGGTTTGAGGTAAATGCCAGACGCCCGGCCTTCCCTCATTAAGACGCGTGCAGGTCATTTCGCTTTTCTTTGGTCGCTTTTCCTCCCTTTGGTCTGCATTCGTGTGTGCAGACCAGCAGGTGTACAGGTGTGTGTGTGTGTGTTGCTGGCACTGGTCACCACACACACACACATCACACTCGCAACGTCAATCAGTGTCAGCCCAAAGAGGAAATCCAGACGCTTAGAAAAATCTGTCTTGGAGCAAATTTCTGTAGATTGGTACCTTTTGAATTACAGCTCGCCCTGTCCCATGTGCTTCACAAGCCTTAGGTAAATAAGTTAGGTCTGACAGATGATTATGCATCAAGGGAGAAGATGTTGGAAGTGGGAGTGCTCTTTCATAACACACCAAAGCGAAGGGAGTATTAACTTCCACGATTTATTTTGTTCACTCCAGGCCTGTTCCTGAGGATTCCAAACTGTCAGTCATTCTGCAGTGTTGTTAATTAGAGCATGGGAAGTTTGGCAGCATTATGATGGATCGCAATGATGAGCCACTTTACCTAAATGCTATCTTAAGATGCCATCAGTGTAATTGACACACATTTTATAACCGGCAGTAACAACAGGGTTCAGTTCTTGGAAAGCAAAACCACAAGTATTTTCTTTTCCAGCTAATTTGTGCATCAGCCGTAGCAAATTCCAGCAGCCTAATGTCATCAGAGGTATCCAGAGAGATAACGCTAATGTTCATATTTTTGTTTGTGTTCGATAAATAATCTCAGTGTTTCTGCAGAACTGAGGGAGGATCGGACCTACAAAGACTGAGAATTAAGTAAATAATAAAGTTGGGCTCCCATGAAAGAAAAGAAACTTATATGATTGCTCATTAGATATAATTTTGCCACCCATTTAGTTATGAATTTATCACAGTGTTTGATTTTGATATTTCTGCTTTTGCACTATCCAAAAAGACACTTGGAAACTGCAAGAATTTCCAAAAGGAAGTCTTTTTTTTTTAAGCTAACAAGGAGCAGGTTCCTTCTAACGTGTTCTTGACATATTCCATTTGAGTATCCAGGGCATTAAAGGTGGAGTATGTGATTCTAGTCGAATACATTTTTCTGTCAAATTCAGCGTTCGTGCACCGCCCTGGCTCTGTCAATGGGAAACAAAGTCGCTGGGACAGATCCACATAACGCTGTTACTGCATCTAGTTCATGTTCGTGCTCATGCACAGGACGGGGGTAAAAGGAGAGGCAGTAGAGATGGAAGAAAGGGGGCAGCAGGTGTGAGAGGCAAATCTGGCACATGGCAACTATCCAAATATCAATAGATCTTTCTCCAATATTAAGTAGCATGTGTCTGTATTAGAGAAGGCTGCATTTTTATTGCCTCATTTGTAGGAAACCATTTCTAGGACTCCTATTTTTCAGGACAGCACCAACAATTATATAACAAAGGAAGTAACATTTATATTTTCATCATGGCATCATGTATGACATCAATAAAGCTATTCTATTCTATTCTTTTAATAAAGCAATAATTGCCTTTCTAATGAAGATGGCTGACAATCATAGCATGAGTACCGAATGTGAATCAAGATTGGTTTGTTCAACATTAAAAACTGTTCTGATATCTTCAGTTGAACACCAAAGTCCTTGAGAGCTTGCAAAGTGTGAAAAGCACACTATGATAGTCCTTACGCACGAAAATAATGTTTCAGTACCAAAAGTTGTTTGACAGAAAGGCCTATTTTGGTGGAATAAACCTTTAAAACTCTAAGTAATTGGATACAATGTGGCATTTTAGATGGCATAAACTTATACCATGACTTAAAATCAACCTTCAAACCAGAAGTTGCACACATTAGCAATCATCCAACCTGATATGCAGTGTTGTCGTAAAAATCAAGGGTCCTATAAGTGCGGTCCTGAAACATATCATGTTGCCAGAATTTAAGAGTCCACCTTACATAAAATGTTTACTTCTCATCAGGGTTGGAATCCAAACATTGATAAGCAGCTTGTATGTCATTAGCAGTGTTTCCATAATGCATTTTTAGTTAAGTTAATGGAAACAGCCAAAATTTGCACAAAACATCACTAATTAGAAGATTAAGCTTGAGTTATTTTGTGTTTTTTTTGAAGATTTAATGCACTTCATAGGAAATGGAAACACTTTTCTGAATAAGCTCTGACAGAGCAAACATATAACTCCTATAACTGATTCACTGTTTCTTTCATTGTCTTCACCTCCAGACAGCATGAAACACAGCTGATACCAGCGTACATAAGAGAATAATTACAACAATCCTGATTGAAAATGGTTCCCAAAGACTTCTCTCTGTTGTTCTCTTCTAGATGGCTGAAGTTTTGTTTGTTTCGGCTTCTTTGAGATTTTGTAGCAGTGAACAACTGCTTTATTACAGCTATGGGTACCGTAACATATAGCGGCGTCTCTTGACAACAAGAAGTAGTGAAGTTTATTTGCTCATTAGCAGTTAATGGAATGAGGTGTAATTTAATTTTCCTTTTGTTAAATTTCTGTTAAAAAGTTTGCTTCAAATTTGCATGACAATTATATGGAGATACAGCTGATGCCAAGCTGCCACCAGCTCCAGCTGACATATTAGTTTGCCCAGCTTTAGGTGGTTTCCATACATAACCAGAAGCTAGTGGAAATAAGCCACATATTTTTCTCATTTGACAAGAACAAAATTTACACCACCTGAGTAATCTGAATACTTGCAGTATTAAATATGTGTAAAAATTCCACACAGTGATTTTAAAGGCTGTATTTTTGTGACCATTAATGTGAGTACGTGGCTTGTCTGTTTTGTCATCTTTTTTACTCTTGCTCTTTATGCCTACATAAACACACATCTATTTCATGGCCTGCTGAGCCACGTAAAGAGGTGTGGACAGGGGAAGTGAGGAGGTGGAGGAGGGAGACCCGCAGAGATGGGTGGTTGTGTTCATCATCAGGTGGACTTGAGGAGGAAGGGAGGTTTATGAGATTGTCTGCTGCCGAGGCCAAAACCTGTCAGCATTCACAAAGTGCAGCCTCATTTGGTTCGTTTTCTCACTTGCTCCTTACAGCACGATGCCAACGTGTGTGATTCTGAGCATTTTTACACGAAGCTGATGTTCTTGTCCAGCTGGCAGCTTCGAGTCTCTGATTACTGACATCATGAGCATTTGGGGGAATGTAGCTCAAAGGGCCAGAATCACAAATCTCAAACAACAAAATGCATTAAATTACACTGTGGATGCATATTTAGACTATATACATTCCCTCTTAGTGTGCCAAATATCTTGTATTGAAGTTTAAATCTTTTTGGACAGTTCTTACTTCCATTGCATCACTACGTATATCTCCATCACTCTATTTCTGATTGTGACAGATTTAACCTGCCCTCACCTTATCAGCCTCCAGGTGTCCACACCTTGACCCAGGGCGATATCATTAACAGCACTGACTGTTCTCAATGCAGGACCTTAACTGTTTCCCTCTAATTACTTTACACCCCAGCTGCCCAACAAACACTCCCCCCTTGTCCTTGCTTCCCTCCATTCCTGCACATGAAGGAGGCTAATCACCGGTGTGATCTCCCCCTTTTCACCTCTGACCCCCCCGACACTAGAATAACAACCTCCATACCAGCCCCCCAACCCCTCGACGCTTTCCCCCCCAATTAGGAGGGTGCTTTTTCCCTTGCAGATGACAGATGAGGGGTCAGGGGGTTGTCAGACCCCCTTGCTAGTTTCTCCTCATGCCCACCGAGGGATGAAACGGGAGGACGTACTTGCCTTGGGGAGTGACAAGGAAAAAGGTTTGAGAATGGAAGTCCCACTGACATAGATAAATGACTGTCCGAGAACTGGGCACGGAAGCGAAAGGAGTGGGGAGGCTGGGGTGGCTCAGCAGATGGAAAAAAGACTTGGTGGATGGACTTGAGGAGGAAGAAAGTGATTCAAGGTAAGGAAAGTTGAAGGTTGAGATAGAATGTAGTAGATGAAAGAAAGAGTTCAAACCTCCTAAGAAGAAATAGCTGCACCTGAGGATCATGCTGCAGAAAGACTGACATAAAGGGAACAAGAGGTTGGGACCAGCAGACAGCAAGTGGATGGACGGATTAAATGACCAAAGAAAAACAACTGAAATCGAGACGAGGGGAGGAGAAAGACAGAGATAGATAAGGCAGCGCTTGCTGTGCTGAAACGCAGCAGCGAACCTTTTTCCTCCGCTGCAATAAAAGCAGAGCTGCAGTCCAATGAATCAAGGCGTTGGGGGCTTTCCTCTCTCTGTTGTGTGTTATGTCCACCGCTAATGGGCAGCAGATGTGGAGGTATTTCACAAGTGTGGCTTTGGAAAACATTCCCACACATAAATCCAATTAGGTCGGACCCTGAACACGAGCTATAGCTGGTGAACGTGCTCACGACCGCCCAAACGCTCCACAGACACAGTTGACTTAAATAATCAGATTTTTCACAGCAGGTTGAGGAAGATGTAGACTTAATTAGACTTAAAGACTTTCAAAGCTTAAGTAAACCAATGTTCTAATTCAGGATTTTAGCTATTTGGGTTTGTCTGGTTTTGAAGTTGCGTTGGGTGATGAGCTTTGACTGTTCAGTGTTTGCTGTCAGGACTTTCTTTATGCAGGAGGCCAAAATGACCACACTGAAGACAGAAGATGCGTGTGAGAAATGTCCCAGATTGTACTGAACTGGACCAAAAGACTGAATGTCAGGCCAAAGTTGAATCATCAAATGGGATGCATCTCCTCAGATCACCCGCCCTGGATGAAATAAAGGAAACTAAATGATCATGCTCGAACTGTGCGCCAAGCTAATATACCTCAAGGCAGCAAAACTTCATTGTAATCATGTTTCCTCTGGGAGGTATCCTAAATCCCAAAAGATTTTTTGTTCCTAAAAGTACAAAGCATTGTTTAGAAAAGAGTGCTACAGCCAGTTGATTAAAGTAAGACAAATGGCTTCTAATTGATGAGCATTCAGCACTACTAAAATCACGCAGGTGATAAATGTTGCAGTTTTTCATCAAATCCTTAGGGTAAAAAGTTGAGTTGAAAATGTGTCTTTCATGGTCGTCAAGTAAGCGTGGATTACTTATTGGCATGGAGCAGACATCCTTTCATTTTGAAAGCTTATATTCACAACCCCATTCTTTCTGTCATTACCTGGGGCTCATGATCACAGGTGAGCGCTGGAATACAAAGCATCTGGTAAATCAAAGAGGGTCCTCTTCATCACGACAGTCTGGTAGAAATCCTAAAATAGTGTTGATGCTGCTCTGACCCGTCTATCCTTATTCCATCTCAGGTGGTTTGGGCTAATTAAGACACGTCCTGAGTGTTTACCTTTGGAATATTCCAGGCACGTTCAAAATTTAGGAGACCTTTGGGTAGACCGAGAACTCTCTGGAGAGATTACATATCTCATCTGGCCTTGGAACACCTTGGAATCCACCAGGAAGAGCTGGAAAACTTTGCTGGAGACAGGGACTTCTGGAATGATGGAAGCATCATTTTAGGCTGCCAGTCTAACATCAACATAAACCTTTCTGCAGACTGTTTACTATTGAGATGTTTGCCAATATCCTATATTTCTAACTTATTGTAGGAGATTGCCAATGTCCACACCAATATATGCACATATTTTTCCACCTAATGGCAGAAAACATCAGGTCTATCCTGCAGTGGAATTAACACACTATTCATTCCAATCTTACATGTCCCCCTGGCAGCTGCTGACAGGAAATATGATGCTTTTCAAGTGTACACATTCACTGGGCAAAATATGAAAACTACTTTAACATGAATGTAAAACATGTAATATTTATGTTTATGTAGGATTGTCAAACTAAGCTGCAAACCTTTAGTGTAACAGGCATTATCTGCCTTCACAAACATTATGTCTGTCAATGTTCATTTTGAAACAATACAGATATTTAATTATAAAGTTTTTCTACAGTCGCTGATTAAATTCCTAAAAACTCGTCTCTCTGTATCAAAGTACATTGCAATAGATTATTTCATTAAAGTCAGCATTTGCCATCTTTTTGTAAAGCATTTTGTTTCTCTTTCAGGAAAAGAATTTCATAAATAAAGCTCATTTTTTTACTTTTAGAGAAGAAAATCATTTTAGGCCAAAAGATAATAAGTTTGTACAAGTAATACAACTTTGGCTGGAGTTTGTGGAATGTTAAGGAAAGTTTGGTTAACATTGCCACATTACCGATAACCTGCTCAAATATTCTACATGCTGATCTGAATGCTTTCTGTGAAAACCATTTATTATGCAAACACTGTGCAGGGAGGCCACAACAGAGCAACATATTTTTTCCTCATTTGGGCTTGACCACAGCCAATAACTGGTCTGTTAAACACAAGAAAAGCAACAAACTGACCACAGTTCACATGACCCTGGACGCTGACATCATCCCAGCAGTTTGAGCAGCACATAGGATCTGACCTGGAGGCAGCGCTCAGCGGTGACTGCAGCCTACTGTGTCTGGATCATGAGCTATTGTTTCTAGCGCGGCAGCTGCTGCATGCTTGTCTGGCACCTCATTCACCGCTAACTGGCTCCACGTGTGCAGAAAAGGACAGGTCCAGATACATTACATGCACTTTGTGCACACACACTCTGAGGTGCACATATTACAGTCGTAAATGCACACCTTGCCACACGCCACAGACAGACACACGTGTGCACACACATACACACACATACACACACGGTGACTAATCCCCTGGCTTTAGTGGCACAGCAGGAGTGTGGTGGTCTTGTGTGGCTTTATTAACTAGGGTGGGACGGGGAGAGGTGAGATGGTCGAGCGAGGGATGGAAGGGTGGAGGGAGGTGGAGAGGGAGGACAGAATAGGGCGTGCAGGGAGTCCCACCAGGTGCTAATAGATTTCCTGCAGCTTTGAAACGTTTACGTGCACCGGTCCCCTGGAATGGAGTCGAGTTTCATCTGTGGCAAATTACCCGGACCGAGGTTTGACCTCCCTTCAACACACCCCCCAGACACACGCCTGTGACACACATTCTGACACACCTATTGGGACAGACGTGTGCACACGGTGACACCTGCACAGCACTAACATACATTTTGTGGGTGACATGCCTTTACAAACTCACATTCATATAAATTTTCCCTCATTAAACAAACAGTTCAACATTTTGGGGAAGCTTGTTACTAGAGTCAGAAGTAACAATTGATGACAATCTTATATGTGCTAGAACCACTACTAACTGACCATTAACATTGGAAGCAGGGGGCAACAGCTAGCCTGGTTCTGCCAAAAGATCAAAAACACCCCTAAAAATGTTGTACTTCTTTGAAGTTGTACAGAAAGAGAAATCCAGGATGGGTTTAACTGGGAGTACATGCTGGAGCTACAGTGTGCAACAGAAGTAAGGACAGCCCTGTGCAAATTCACCTAAATGTCCAATGATTTCAAACTGTATCATTGCTCAATAACTGCATTATGTAAGTTGATGAGTAGAGTGTTTTATCCAATGAACAATCAAAAATAGATATTTCGAAAACGCTATACTAAAATATAGATCCCAAGTCAATGCAACAAAAGAAAATACACCTGTGATCGCTGACACACAAGTTAGAAAACCTGTGGTCACTGACACAAAACTAAGTACACCTGGGATTTTGTACCAGCCTAATTTCATGAATGCTGTTATTAAACTATATTATTTTGGACCTATACGCTGTGTCTCTCTGCATCATGGCTCCACATGGAAAAGAATTACCAGTGTAACTGAAATTCATGACCGTAAAACTTCACAAATTTGAAAAATGTCACAGGAAAATCTGTCAAAACACAGTTGATGCAGTAATTAGGCAGTATTGAATGACCCACAGTATCATTATTCAGAGCCATAATGACTATCCTAAAATGACACCATGGACAGTTTGCTGTTTGCAAAATGAAGCTCTGAAAAGCAGGTGGGCAAGTACCACAGACTTGGCAGAGGAATTTCCAGTGGAAATCGGGGTTTGTGTGACAGCTCAGACAGTGTGAAGGACATTGCATCATGTCAGCCTCTAGGGAAAGCATCCAGGAACAACACCATTGCCTGCTCTTTGGCACAAAACTTTAACATTAAATATTATAAAGATGCATGAAAGGAAGCCTGAGCACATTCTTTGGTCAGATGAGATCGAGGCAAATTTATCTGGCTCAGATGAGGTCCAGCATGTTTGGCTTGTAGTCCTGACAATGAAGCACGGAGGTAGCAGTGTGATGACATTATTAGATGGCACCAAAATACTGGCTGACAAGATGACTTCCAGTTACTAGAAGTTTGGCAGAAGAGGATTATTCCAGCTGGTAACGATCCAAAGCACACTGACAAAATCACACAAGAATTTCTAACGAAGAAAAATATGAAAACCACAACCTGATCCTGGCCAAATATATTGCCTGACCTGAATCCAACATAGCATTTTTGGTATTTTAAAGAGAAAGGCCAAAGCAACACAAGCCCTCCAGCAAAGAGCGACTGACAACATGGACTGACTTGTGCCATGCAATAGCTTTAATATGCAACTTTCCTTGAAGGAATAGTTTGACTTGTTTGAAGAGGGGTTGTATGAGGTGCTTATCAATAGTCAATGTATGTGTATGGTTTTAGGAACCAGACAGGATGATGAAAGCTACACAATGAACTGCAGAATTAACAAAACTTGTAAAAAAAAAAAAAATTTGTTTTTATCATTTAATATGCTCTTTTCGAAGCCACCAGACTACATTGATAAAATCAGCAATTTTACCTCTCAGAAAACAATTTGCTGGTCTACTCGCTGTTTGCGAGGGAAAATGATTGTTTTTGAGTCCAGTGGCTCTGAAGAGAGCGATATAACTGCGTCAGTTCCCCATCATAAAGGGCTGTCTGATGGCAGGTGAAGCGGTGAAAAGATTCTAAACTTAGCGTGTTCTTAAACTGATATTGTTTTTGTTTTGTTTTTAGCTGCGGCTTTATTGCGGTGGCTAAATTAAGTTTTGTTGCTGACTCTGTCCACACTAGTTTATTGCTTAGCTTCCATGCTGGTCCTCATGTCTGGTTCTTCAAAATGAAAACCATCATCTACTGTAGGTAAAACACAGACTGTAGGTAAGTACCTAATACGACTCAACTTATAACGCACCCTTTAAAAATCACCAATTGTAATTTTCTAGTGTTACGTTCCCCAGCTTATTTGCACATGAAAATAACCAAGATATAAGTTTAAATGAAATAAGCTCACAAATACGTCACAGGCACATTTTGTCTGATAATGTGTCCTATCCAATTGGTGATAAACTGAAATAACATTGCATTATGGTGATTTTTTTTAAACAAAAGAATGTTGCATGAACACAGATCAAATCCATTATAATGCGATTTAAATGCTTGTTAACATTCTAAAGTCTCTAAACACATTTAAGTCAATTCTTGTGGAAATACAGCTAAAATTTTGCATCAATGCTACAGTTTTCTGTTGCATGTGAAACTGCTGCCATTTTATCATACAATTTTGTATTGTAATGTAAGCAACATTCAAAAACATTCAGATCCTTTTGGGAAATATTACTGCTGCATGTATTGTATTTTTTGTTGAGGTTTATGGTTTTTGCTGCGTATATATTCAAGGAATAAATAGTTTGAAATAGACTAAGATGTCTGCAAGAATGTCTGATAAATATGAAGCTACACCCTGCAGCTGGTTAGAATAAAGTCTGGAAAAAGGGGGAAAGGGCGAGCATATTTTCCAAAAAATGTGAGCAATTTGTTAAGGTTGGTTTACCGATTCATGAGACTGAGATTAGCCTCTTTATCTGGCTCTCAAAAAATCCCCAAAAGCTAAACCGTTCCTTTGAATCTCTCACTCACTTCCACTGCACTAATTATGCATTAACACACATTTGCACTTACTCAGCATGTAATTATCAGAGTGCCACACGCACGGACACACACAGGTGGACCACATGCCAGCCCTTTGATATTTGCGGCGAGGGAGTTTCTGCACTTTCTTGTTTGCATGCTTGTAATTTCTCCCTTTCTCCTTGTGTGTGATTGCGTGAGTCGTCTGCACTAGAGGTGAAGGTTTGTAAATGAGTCAGAGGAGTCACTTTTAGTCTGGAAAGAAGAATATTTGTAGTGTTTTTATGTATATGTTGTATATGTAGGTGTATACATTTACGAGTCTGTTTATCTGTTGTGTATCCGTTGTATGTGTGTATATGTGTGGCCTTGAAAAATGTCAGCATCTGCATATAGCTCCAGCTGTGAGATGCAGCTGTAGTAGACAAAGCTTGGCGTGTCAGAAGATCTTTAAGAGATTCAGCTCTCTGTGTGTGCCAGACTGTGGCGCTTAATCACACAGTGTTATTCCACGTGGCCGAAACGCTGACTCGCCATCCTGATCAGACACCTGGGGCTCGCAGCAGCGGAAATAACTCACGCTCTACCAGAAGAAAACATGTCTGCCCTGACTTCGTATCTGTGTTATGTAACTGAGTTGTATCTCATCTATCTGATAGGCGTCTGTCGGTGAGACCCCATTAAAGTCTGCGCGACTGCTTGTCTGGCAGAGTTAGTCATTGTTTGCGACTCTGAGGATGAATTTGTTTGCTTGGTGTGTCAGTCAGTGGGGCGATCGGCCAGCCAGTCAACGATAGTCATAACAATGGGGGGAGATGCAGATGCTGACAAATCACAGACAATCCACTTTACTATGACGATGTACTCTGTTTCAATGAGTGATTCACGCTGTATCACTGTCCTGTCAGCAGTTTAGTCTTATCAAAAGAGAAACTATCATTTCCTTTAGTGCTGCATTACTGGAATCACGCAAACACAGATCCTTAGTTATCTAGCAATGAAGATAGCTTTGGTTTCATTTGCCAGAAATGTGCATCTCCATTCTAATCCATTAGAGATTAAATGCATTTTATTCGTGATCTTAATAATTTTGACCCAATTTTATTATAACCAGTGTTGAGAGAAACAGAGTAGATGCAATGAAGGTACAAATTTAAAGTGAATAAAAATAAAAATGTAGCTTCTTTTCTTAGAGTTAATCCACACCCTCATCAGGAGCGGCTTGAAATTACAATGATGGGATAGCATGGACAGCACACAGACATTTGACCAGCGACTACAAAAGACACTTTAAAATGCAGCATTAATTAAACAACATGATACCACAGATGTCAGGTGAAAGACGAGAACGGGCTGTTGGCATAGCCAGACCCTTGAATGTCCACAACTCCACCATTTGTCATCTGAAAAATCATTTCAGACAGCACGATACTACAATCTGCCAATCTGCTCTTAATGGACCAGTCCAACAATATGATCCCATCCCCCCAAAATATCTGCCACCAAGCCCTTCACAGAAGAGTGGGAAAGCATTCCACAAACAGCAGCGACAACCTCATTAACTCCATGAGCCAAAGATGTCTGGCGCTATGTGATGCAAATGGTGGACACAGCGACATGTCATTTCTGGTTTATGACCCCATACTCCATCTGCCCAGTGTCATTTCCAGTACAGTGCATACTTGGTTGTTTCATGACATCTATTCTGGTGTGGAGATGCTGTGTTTTGGAACAACAAATACTTTCCCCCCGTGCCAAAAAGAATGGCTAGAATTTAATAAAATAGGACATGCTGAATTTATATATTGTGCAAAATATGACTAACTGCATTTATTTACAGTTTTGACCCAAATACATGGTAACAGTTACATTCTGAAAATCAATAAATTACATAAAGGTATGACTTTAAGTTGTAGTTGAGTTGTAGTTAAATTGCTAAGCTAGTGAGCTACCTACTTGGCTGAATTGCTAGCTAACTGCAGCTTGTTAGCATTGCCAACAGAGTTACAAGCTTGCTAAGCAGGTCTAGCTAACAAACAAACCACTAGGTATAAACAGTCCATTCACGACCTGTACAAAGTTTATTATATTTTTAGTCAATTATTTCTCCACTAATATATAACATATACAACTCCGGGAGCTAGCAAACCAAACATTCAGCAAGACACCTGAAGGCGAGCGATGGAAGCTAAATGCAAATTAAACAAAAGAGTCCAAAAAAAAAATGAAGGCAAAAGAACAAGAGGTAGGCAAACAAACAAAATAGCAACTAAAAGAGCGAAAAACAAGGTTATAGCTCCGCCCACACGGGCTAATTGGGAGACAAGACACAGGTGAAACAGATCAGCAATCAAAAGGACAGGAAAACACCCAAAGACAGAAAGCAGAAGCACCTGAGATAAACAATTCAGGGAACTTCAAAATAAAATGGGGATCTATACATAGATAAACAGAGGGAGCACACAGGGAAACACAGGAGACTTGAGGAAAAGGAAAACACATGGGAGATTACCCTTAAAACAAAACCAGAGACCAAGACCACGACACCTACCTGAAACGTCTGGAAACTTTTAACCAACCATTTGAGAAGCACAAGCTTTTGCTGATTGCTTCCCTGCTCTGTGCAGGATCACTGAATTAGGCCTTATCCAATCTAACGTGGATAATCTGTTAACACGACCATCATTTTGTAAAACATCCCAGCACATGGGAGAATGCACAAATGACTACAAGCATTGTAATTCTAACATGCTGGGCCAATCTGCATCAATCACATGCCAAATACCAGAGAAGAACATTCTGTCATTTCATTGTTTTAGTGAACTTGAAACTCAGTAAAATTGGGCAAATCAGACACAGAGGGTTTTTGGTGCATCAGTGCCAAACTAAGTTGTCTTGCCAGTGCTAACGAAATGTAAGGGCCTGTATTCTGTAATCTGCAGTAAAATAAGTTGTTAAAGCAGCACTGACTGTTTTCCCCAAATTTCTAAAACACATTGCCGAATCAATAACAAATAAATAAGGGCTTTCCTGAAACTCTCACATAAACTCCACAGGACAATGATGTTTTTCCATCAATCTTCAGGAGCATTTTTTCTCTTTCCTGTTTCAGGCTCCATCATTTAAAGACAACGTTTTGACAGCTTGTTTCTTTTTCACCTCCAGTGTGTCTGCAAATCTTTGGAAGTGCTCCTCTGTTTTCTCTCCTCTCCCCTGAGATAAGGACCACTCATATTTCCAGTCAAGGACAGCTGATACAAAACTGTGGGCGATGCTGGTGATTCAAAAACCACATCAAACCTCCGGTTCTGGTCACTGCACGGTCCGATGAGCGAGAGCGTCCCACATCTGCGCTGGTTATTTTTCTGTTTTCCCTATACAGCTGGGGCCTTCGCTTTAGCCTCACTTTCTCTGCGGCCAAAGAAACATGAAAGGAACATGAAAAGCCAATGCTACCAGACTGCTGCAATTACAACAAAGTGAGTGCATTAATGACCAGCAGATGAGTCACAAAGTAAAAGGACTCCCAACAAGGATCCAAAGCGATGCAGAGACAACGGTGCAGGTGGGGGATATTTGGAATTCGAGCTGTTTGGTAAATACGAGGGAAAGGCTTTGACTTCGCCAAGTCAATTGTGTAAACCTCCGGTTTTCACGAAGCTTTCAGGTGGTTCAAATTGCCGAACACCATGTAAATAATTTTTTGCAAATTTTTGGAGGAAGTGCATCATTGCAGGGTTTCTACACACAAGAATCATTCTGAAGTTGATCACATATGACACATTTGTTTACATGGAACATATAAGACACTTATGTCTTTGTCTTTCACACTTTAGAGCTGAACATTTTCTTTATTCCAAGTTTCAAGTCCACCACATTTGCCTTCCTAGTTGCTGAAATTTTTGCATAAAGGTGCAACTGAAAATGCAATGTGACATGCTTATCAAGCTATCGTTATCTGCAAATGATTGCAAGCTAACTTGAATTAAAAATTTCTCTTAACAAAGTCATATCAGAGGGTTGTCCTATTAATAGTGTAGTAGTGAAGAGTGCTTTCATTGCATGAGACTCTTATGGAATGGTAACAATTGCTCCAGGTATCAGTCAATTCTCACGTATAAGCAAACTTTAGATTTTGATTACATAACTTATGAAAATCCAAATTAGTGGTCTTTTTTTGTCCTTTGCAAGTGACAAAGTAATGAATTGGATAATCCCTTTGAAGGTGTCCATTATCAGGAATTAATGTACTCAAAGTATGGTTTTGGCCTCCATGTAATCCATTATTTAATGATAATGTGCACCTTATTGGGCATTGTCTCTCATGTGAATCTCAGACCACTGCTCTGGAAGGTCCCATATGGTAAAAATCTGATTTTTATTGTGCTTTGTGGTTGTTTTAAACTTGGAGGTGTAAAGTAAGAGCTGTCAAGATATAAAGACGTTTACTTCCACCATCCCTCAAGCCCCTCCACAACTAGACAGCCTCCCAGCTTTACAAGCTAGTAACAGTTTTATCGAGCTGTTGCCTACCAGCTAAGGAACAAACAGTCATCAAGCTCCCCCCTCATCGTCCGTTGTTTCCAGGTGACAGTCTGCCAGGTTTACTTTCTAGAGTTGCTTCTGCTAACTCTAAAACGGCTCGGCCACAAGCAAAACACACCAAATGTTCTGCTGTTGGCTGCAAGACTGAACACAAGAGTCTTCATGCACTCCCAGCATCTAAGTAACTGAATACAAAGGGAAATACTTATATTTCCGATGGACATAAGTGTTTTTCAGGCTAATGTGGCTACTGTCACCATTAGCTTTCATCATAGGCCCACTAGTCAGAGCTCAGCGGAAATTGTAAGAAATCCTCCATGTGGTAATGATTGGGATGATAAACCAAAACTGGTACATAAAGGCAGACATTGTGCCAGTGTCTTACGTAAACTGCAGCGTAATGTTTTCGTGAAACTACAGGCTACCAGGAGCCGATGAAAGTCAGCCATACCTTTACTGTAACCTCCTTCAACATAATCTAATATCCAAAAAAAGGCATAAGAATGTCAGGACTTGCATGCATTTGACTGCTGACCCTCAGGGTACAGACTTTCTGAATAAAAGAGGCACAGTGGAAAAAAACAAACTAAACATATCAATCTCAGCTCCCTTAAATGAGATCCCCTGGTGCCTTGTAAGTATCACAAGATATTTATGACAGCAGTTGTGATTAGGTTTTGAGCCCTTGCCAAACAAATGCCTTTATGAGGTGTTTGAAATTTAAATGAAAGGGTATGAACTTCATTTGGGGATTGGGGTTGTTACAGATGTCCCTCCTGAGCCCCCAAGTCAAACCTTTAAAATTACATAGAAAAGCTGGAAGGCAGGAGATGTGGAACAAAAAAAAGCCTCAACAATGCCTTGGTGGTCTCATTCTTGCTCTTTGTTGTCAGTTGGGTCTCAAAATGCTGTTTCTTCCAACCCCAACCCACAAAGTTGTTCTTTCTTCCCAACAAGCATGTGCCTACTGGGTCCTTTGTAGCCTACATCTGTGCAGAAACAAAACTTTCTCAGTGGTGGTCAGCTGGGGTTTGTCTGCGGGAACAAAACAGGTTCCGTGTGGGGACAATGTATTTCTCGGTAACCTAAAACCACGTCAGATCGCTTTCACGGAACAGGAAAGCAGAATGTAGAACCCATATCTTCTTCATCTAGCACGGTGAGGAATGCAAGAGTAAGCATTAGCTGAGAAGAGGGAGAGAAGGGGAGTTCTGAAAGCAGGACATGCATATAAATGAAGTGGTGAGGAGCTGCAGCATTTAGGATATCACTTTATAAAGCACTTAAAGGTTCACTCTGGTGCATAAATGACATGCGACACCATCTCTTGGAGAGTCCAATTTTTGGAAAAACAAATCTGCTGGTGTAATGAGAGGACTGTTAATACTTACAAATGTAATTACTTACATAATAAACTTTTCATATTTACTCTAGAGGCCGTTTACTTATTGGACTTGGGGCCAGATATCAATCAGTGACAGAGGGACACAAGCCCAGCGACTTAGGATAACAATCAAAAACACAACAGGGGTGACCTCTCAGTGTAAACCAACAGGGTCATCTTGTTGCCAGACACGAAATCCAGAGCCCCTGGCAGGAAATCCACCGAGTGCTGTTGACATCGCAACTCATCCGTGACAGACAAGGAATAACACTTTTGGAGAGGAAGAGTTTGGAGGGGGGCGAAAGTGGAGTCCAAGAAAGACAGGGTGCTGTCACCGGAAAACACGGCTTTTAGCATGATAATAAATCTTTCATACAATATTCACTCAAGGAAAGAAAATGCATTAAAAACAGAGATTACAAATGTGAAAAATATGCTACGGGTAAATAAAAGAAACCCAAACTTACCGCTTACGGCTTACTGTATAGACTGGAGTCCTGGAGAAATGCAGTTTAATTTTTTTGCATTACTCTGATGATAAATTATATTTTGAATTCTTTTTCTGGACTGGCTGCAGAGTCGTTCATGTTGTACTTTTCGGTCGATGCTGTAATCAATTTCTGTCACAGGATCTGTAAAATATATAATTACATATTATTGGCCTCTGTGCAGTCGTTCAGCAGCTGTGCTACCAACAATAAAGACCATTTTTTTATTAAAAATAAATACTAAAGACATCGTAATTGGTCTCATTTAAAATGTCCCCGAGCACCTAAAGGATTTCAGTTTTCCTTCATTCTTCATGACTTTGCAGCACAATACAGAACCAGGGTTGGTTTTAATGTCCACAATAAAGAGTAAAATGAGCCTGTAGTTTGTCTTTGGGGGGCAGTGAGGAATAGTAGCTCTAAGACTCTGAACTTGAGCACAGCTGGTTTCAGGTTCAAGTGTAAAGCGGGCTGCGTTAACGAGAAAGTCACTTACCATTTGATCAACATGCAACAGGGAAAACAGGAATTACTGTAAATTTATGACCAGAGGCACATTACGGGCCGTTGTTAATGGATGTGTCCTTGAGCCAAATTCAGTGTTGTGGAGAGATGTGGCTGGACCTACGAGTCCTTCGTTTCTTTTCCTGGACATTGTTGATCTTGGCTGGACGTCAGGTTCTGATGTTGGCTAGACACTGGGAGAGCAGGCTCGGTGCTTCCTTCTCATTCTCACACACATTTGGATGGGAAATGTGTGTTGGCCATGTGACAGAAGCTAGTAATCTGATCTACTGTTGAAAAAAAATGGTATTTTGCAAGTAAAAGGACATCAGCCAGAACTCTAAACGCGAAGCAGCATATAGTAATCATAAATTTTTATTCTGAATATACCTTATTTGCACATGAATAAACACTTTTTTCCTCCCCAGGATTATAAACATTGTTCTTTTTTCTTTTTGTTGAGAACAACAGTGGTTTTTGTACAATTTTTTACAGGACTGATTCTGGAGAATCAAGTTCCACTAAAGTGTAACATGTTAAAGCACAATCGAGGGAGACTGACAGCGAGGTCCACCAAGACCCTCCCAAAGCTGCTGAGGTGTGACTTGGTGGATGCCTCCATCAAAAAGCCTGCTGTAAAACCGAAGGTAGAGCAAGATTTGATACTCTGTCAATCACCTGCCAAAGAGTGGCAGCAAGGTAACAGACACACAAAAAAAGAAACCGACACACACACACACACACACACACACACACACACACACACACACACACACACACACACACACACACACACACACACACACACACATTAAGCAGTCCTCAAGATTCCTGAAATAAAAAGGCCAACCCACACGATCCATACGGAGAGCACCAACAGAATCAAAAACACTTCATATCACATCGAGACTATATTATTCCTGAGGTGACAGCATCTGATTTTAGCACTTAAAGAGTAGGGTGGAACATCTGAATAACTATGGAGCTCAAGTTCAATCTCCAGTGTTTTTCTGTGCGTTTCCAAAAGGATCCTCTTGGAGCATTTTAGGTGGTCTGTGTTTTCACTCATTTCATCTTTACAGTGTACTCCTCTGCCCAAAAGGACTTGAATGACCATACCAGCATTTAGGCCGTAATAACTACACTTCATGTACACTTAACTAAAATTACTGCCAAAAAAGTCCCATTATTTGATATTTGGATGTATTTTTTTTTCTGTTTCAGTTCCACGAGTGTCCACTCATGTTCATACAGGATAAAATTTAATCAGAAGACTCCTCAAATCTGCTTGAGCTATGGGATGCACCACATCAAATCTGCATTAATTTACTGTGTGGTAACTCTGTGGTGACATCTCTCAGTGACAATACAACTTATCAGTTATCAAACATCAATTACAACTAAATTAACACCTAATTTGAGGTTTACTGGGATGGATTACTGTTACCATTTAATTATCAGACTGTACACAAATGAATGAAAATTAATGGCTTCCTGGAAGAGGAGCAAGACTAGTGTCTGCAACCACACTAGCTGCTCTAAGAAACAGTACTATGCACAGTGATCTTTTGAGCTAACTGCTAATGTCAGCATGTAACATATTCACAATGACAATGGCAACTGGCTGATGTTACCAGGTATCATGTTTATCATGAGCACCACTGTTGTTTAGTGAGTTAGCATTTTCTGATTGGAAAAAAAGTAGCATTTTTTTCAGATGATTGTGCCAGAAGAAAAGTCAGAGAATTACAAAAGATATTTCAATTCCTACCGAAAGCGACGTAAACATGCACACCTAATTCCGTGTCATTCAAGCTAGTGGCTAAAACCAATCAGCAGTCAGCAGGGCTGAAAAATGGGTGGAAGTGCCAAAAAGTGCAGTTCCTCAAATGGCCACTCGTGGCTGAATCAAAAAGTGAGTCCATTCCCAGAGACCCCCATGTTAAATTGACCAAATTTACAGCAGAAATATACATGATTACAGCCTGGTGCAAAATTTAGTTTTGGCTTCTACAGTTAATTTACCAGTTCATGACAATGGCACGGAGGGAGAATTCCTTTTTAACTCATCTATTTAAATTGTATTAGGGCTAAAAATTATGCATCATTAAGGGCGAGGACGCTTTGACTGACAGATGCATGCCATCAAATGACAGTCCATGTTTGCATGGCCCACCTCAGTTCAATAATGCTCCACCCCTTCACTCATTTTTGGAGTAGCTGAGAGCGAGGTGGACTCAGGCACTGCCAAGATGGCGACTGCAAGAGTCACAACACTGAGTCAAAATGCTGGGTTACGTTACATAACACATTTTCTGTTGATAACAGTTGTCTGTGAAGATGGAGTCATCCAACTCTTTCTCCATGTCAGAGTTAGCATCGTCAACCATATCCTTTCCCCAGTACTCTCTCTCAATTTGGTTAAAAAGCTCATCTGGGGCATGACTGAGGACTCAGCATCGTCATTTCCACCTGGCTCCGGTTGGCTTGAGGCTAATAAATGTAAGTTGTGACCTTAGCAGTGGCTGCTGACAGGCTAATGCTAGCTACACACCAATGAGGCTCACCTTGACACATTAGCCCGAGTTACACAAATGTCAGCTACCTAACTGTCAACAGCTGGACAGAAACAGCTTATGTATCTACGAACGTGTAACGCACAAACCAGATTGTGGCCGTAACTACATTTGGCGATATGCTACTGCATGGAATGCCTGACAGCTGTTGAGCAGCTAACCAAGGTGGCCTGGATGCCTTGCAGAAGTAATGTAGTTCCTCCTGTGAAGAAAGCAAGAATGAATCAGGAGGGATAGTTGACTGATGGTCTCATACCACCACGGTCAACAATCTCTTCTTGGAGTGAAGCCCTGAGGTCGATCTGTCTGTCAAGGGCAGACGTGGTGTCATTAGAGCTTTAGTCGTTGGTTACGCTAGGTGACTCCAATAGCAAAACAGTGAGCACAGTAAGAGAAAGAACCACTATTCAGGAAAGCTGTGCATGACGTCATGTAGGGTTTGTCCATGTTGGTATACAGACCAGTGTAAAACCCCATGACCTATTGGTAGCACAAAAGACAAGGTAAAGGGAACATCAAACTCATAAAGACTAAAGAAATTTAAAAAATCAAGGGATCAAAAACACCTTTGGGAATCATGTTCGGTGCAATTTCTGTACTATTAATGACAAACCATCCAAAAGCTGACATTTCTGTCAGGCCCAAAGTGGTGGTCATTGCTAAACGTTTCTCAAACACTACACTATGGTTTGCAAAGTAGTTGTCAGCAATCTAAACGATTCATGATTTGTAGTCATTGAGCCAAATAGCTGGTATGGTTCTTTAAATTGTAGTGAATCACACATGGCTTGAACCGGTCAGACTGACAGGAGTGCTTTCAAACATACGCTGGCCAATCAGGTTCGCCTTCCCGAGCCGACTCAGGACAGAGCCAAATGCTGTCTCCCCAAGAGAACGGCAGTATTAGCTGATCACACCTTATTATATCACGAACACATGCCTGACACTCAGGATATTATGCTTCCCAACATTACACACTAAAGCAGGAGCACACCGGATAGTTTTGTTAAGAAAGATTATCAGCCATTACCATGCAGCACAGGGAAACAATTTTTGAGACTTACATCTTGCCTTGGTAACATTGCATAAATGTTATATTACGATAATAGGTTTCTCCACAAGAGAATAGGAGTCCTAATGTATATGGCACTTGATATTCTTGAGAGTTAGTAAAAGAGGAGCATAAATACCATGTTAGTTTCACCACATTGTTTTTGTTGAAAGGTTATAGTTAAAGATAGAGGAAAACACAGAGTAAAGAGTGCACCTCAGACTAGTTGGAAAATTACTGATGAGGATTTAATGAAAGTGGTTGAAGCTTTGCCACAAAAGACGCCTGCAGCTAGAAAACCTCGATTTGACATGGAAGAATGCTCATTATATAAAAACTGACATTATTTAGCGTAATGTAATTATTTAGCTAAAACAAGAAATCTAAAGAGGGCGAAGCAAATGTTAGTGGTAACGTGATGCACATAGCCTCATTATGTGGTTTTCACTTCCCCACAGTATTAAGTAACTTCCTGCAAACATCCGTGAGTGTTTATAGATTACAAACTTGCCCTCCCTGGTTTTGTTTTAGTGGTGTAACTAGCGTCCTCAGATTTCATTCCCTGTTGATGTTTTGAATGCCAAACACAGATAAGCGTTGAATTTTCAAATGAAATGGAACATTTGATGCCAATGCTCGACATGTAGGAACTTTTTCAAGTGGAACTGTGAACTGGAAGGATATTTGGTGGTTTCTGGGGGGGTGTAATTAGTTGGTAAAACCGCGGTATTCATCCCTAAAGATATCAAGTTACACAATGATTGCAGCTCTGGCACATCTCTCCTTTGTGAGTAAACTGATAGAGTTTCACACAGAGAAGACTGTATGAGTGATTTTAACCTGTGATTGTTAGTTCTGAATGCCAGAAATAATGATCAAAATGCGTCAAGTGCAGCTGGTTTTAAGTGAAAATGACATTTTCAAATGATAATCAGAGTCATTATATTCCACTAATCCTCAAGGCTGTGTAAATACATAAATTAACCATAAAAACTCAGCAAATCTGTTTCCACATGTTGCATCTTCAAAACATCTTGAAATCCATTAATTCCTTCAACTTTTAGCTGCTTTATGAATCCAGTTTTGGTCCAGTTTTAGTTCCTTATTATTATTTTGGCAGATTTGACTGATTAGTGCATTTTTTTTTTTTTTAAAAAAAGGTAAATCTATTTAACTGACACTATTCCATTAAAGCCATTTACTGTAATAGCACATTTTCTCCATGATTTTGTTAAGTTTTGTAACTAATGTGAGAAGAAGGCACACAAAAGGAAACTTATATTGCAGAATAGGATATATGGAGTCAAAAGGATCATAAGCATGGACTGACTGCAGTTCTATAGTGGTTTCCACTAGGTGATATCACAGTAAATAAACTGCAAATCAACTTCTATGCAGAGACAGAGGCAGTTCTTCAGCGAGGAGACCAAACTGTAAAGACAAATAATAGCTGCACTTTGAAATGCAGTGCAGATAGTAGTCATTTAATTTAAAAAGTGACAGCAGTGATTACACATGTACTGTTTTCCCTTTTTTAGACCGACCTGTCAAGTACAAATTCTCCTACAATCCCTTGTTTAGCTTCTTTCATGGTGGCGATAAAACAAACAGTAAAACGCTGTCCTGACACTTCATTCAAATAACCAATAAATAGTAAAATAATTAAATACTACACTTCTTTCCATTCAGCAACCACAGTCTAAAAAGGGTTCATCTGAGTCACACAGTCCACATGGCACTAGAGATTTCGTCCAATGAGCACGCAGAGGACACCAGCCAGGCTTGTCCTGATTGGTCAATGCCTGCTATGGCAGCAAATTTTTCACCGTAGCGATCCGACATCAGGGCAGAAAATCGAGATACGTTTATCGTTTCCGATCGGGGTGGATAGTTAGATGATCAGCTACAAAGTTAAAATCTGTACACTCAGAAACAAGCGCTCTGTGGCAGTAGAAGGGTTGGCGTTTGTGCATAAACATAACAATGAACATGATTTCCACACTGCAAATACAGTATCTACACGAAAGAACGGCGGAGCGAAGTGAAGGCGATGCCCTCAGAGACACTGTGAAAATGTTCTGGGTGGTGTTATTGAAAAAATCAAGACTGAGACAACATTATTATCAGCAACCCAGCTGAGGCAAACGAAGGGCAAGAGCTCGTGATGCAACAATTTGGCATCTCTTACTGAAATCTAAGCCAAATTCTCAACCAGAAAAACAATAAATACCTAATAACTAACCACTGCAAATCGATTCAAAGTAAAGTTTTTGCAAAGGGCAGCGCTGCTTCTGGCAGTGGTGAATAAAACTGCTCAACATCTTGAATAAACAGCAAGTCCCCCCCATCGTGATTTAAATTCCTCTGACACTATAAGGCAGTCCAATCTCTGTCATCATTGACATCCAGCCAGATGAAGTTCAGAAGTCGCCAATCAAAATGAATCTCCGGATTCCTGTAATCTCAGCTGGCGGGGACCATTGAAAGGGATAGGTCGAGGTCTTTTCTTATCATTCAAATCATTATCTTCTGATATACATTTCTTTCGTCACTTGTACCCTGGTGAAATCACTTTGAGAACCCCCTGAAAATAAAGGTGTCGAAGGAAGAAACTGGCAGAATGTGGGGCTCACAGGTTTTTTTTGAGTTTGTTACAAGCGCTTCTCGTCGGGCGTTCCTCATTTCGGTGGCAGCGCTGCATGCTGGTTGCCATGTTGGAGATACGGAGGGAGGGCGATGGAGGGTGTGATTGGGGGTTGTTCAGACGTCATGATGGGATGGCGTGGTGTCTGGAGTCGGTCACAACCCAGAGCAGCAGCAGCTGGAGGGCCACCATTAGCCACAGGGAAGGACTCAGGCCTGACACCCCGCCACAGTCAGGGTCCTCCTCCTGGTGCCGAGCAGGGAGGAAAATAAGTTACTGCTTGTTAAAATCAACACAATCAACACTTAACTGACCGTTTGCTAAACCTCTCTCCCCAATCACAGCTTAGCGACCAGCTTTCAAGCTCTGACTTCTTCCAGGAGCTGACGTGATATGTGATGTGTGGCGGTTTTAGTAAGTGCTACACTCAACATTTAATGAATTTGGAGGGCGGTGTGTGGTTTTTGGCCTTTTTTGAAAACCAATAGCACAGGAACCATGAGTGTAAGAAATTGATTGATCAGTTTGTTGTAATATAAGGCGCATTATTGTGTCCAACTAACTGACAGACTACTGCTTCAACAGATCATCAGCACCAGGGTTGTGGCCAGTTCAAACAGAAGAACATGCCAGACCTCTGTGCTGCTTTTGGTGGTTACAATGAAAGAAAAGCCAAAACCAAGAATAATGGAATACAATTTCAAAGGTGAGAAGTTATCTTACAGTATTTTACTGCTCCAAACTGTTGAATTTGATATCAGAAGTAATCTCCTCAAAGATTAACAAGAATAAATGAAAGTGACTGTTAAAATAAATAAATAAATGGATTTTTCGCTGCATAAAGCTGTAATACTGGTTCTTCAGAATATCCAACTGTTATGTTGAAACCCTGTTCATACATTTAATATACCACTTTTGTACATTTTTTACATTTCTTTTTATTGTATATTTTTGTATTTTATTTGTTTTTAGTGCTTCTCTTGTGTATTTTTGATTTTATGTGTCTTGTTCTGGATGTACAGCACTTTGGTTCAATTTGTGGTTGTTTAAAGTGCTATACAAATAAAGCTGGATTGGATCGGATTGGATATTCTGCTACAAAGTGTAGAAATCTTTGACTGATAAATACATCTGGCGCATTCCAAGTGAAACCACAGATACATATCTGTGGTATTTACAGATATAAATCTGTGGTTTAACTAGAAATGCACCTGACAATAGCTGTTGTACATTAATATGCGAGCTTCACTTCCAAAGCTTTTTCTTTGTAATGTTAAAGATGAAATGTTATGCTAAAACAATGAGCATCAAACTGATCTTGCTTTTTCCTCATCATTTATTTATTTATTTATTTATTTTTAGCATTGTGATGTCGGTGACATTTGCTTAATTAGTTAGCTAGCTATAGCAGATAGTGGCCAGTGTCAGTCACTGAAGACTAGTTTTATGCATTTCTTGTTCCTTTAACATTCTAAGCATACATACCACGGCACTACATATCCCATATGGTGAAAACATATTTATTTGTGTTTTCTTGTTATTAGAAACATAAAAGTGTAAAATAAAAGCACTTTATAAACCAGTAACCAACAGTCATCAAGCTCAAATTTTGTATAATCCTGCCTCCTCACTCCCCATTGCTTCTTGGTGCAATATTACCACAATAACAGAAAAATCTTTAGTACTGCGCGTTATGCAGCAGATGTGGCTAACATTACCACAGAACTCTGTAAAGTTGAGGGACATTGAGAGATAGTGGAAACTTTATGACAGATTTAAACCAATAAACAAGGACTTGGTGGGTTTCATCTGGTACTGGTAGTGTTTTAGCACAATCTAAACTTTGTCTGTTGACATCTATCCTGCTCTCCGTATTCACAGAAACTGCATTTTAAAGAAGCTGAATTCCCAAAAAAGCTGTTGCCATTTTTTTTTTAAAAGATATTTTTCTTTTTTTGTTGTCAGACAATGTGAAGTGACACACTTATTTACATCTGTTATGTAACTGTTTTGCTCCATGCTGTCAATCACAGATGCAGAGACAGTTTTCTTCCTTAAGAGGTTTTGGACAGCAGCAGCTCAGCTGCTTTTAAAGCTACAGACACTAAAACAGCTTGTTTAGAACAGGACTAAAAATTGAAGTTTTACAGTCATGCTGAATGATTATTTTGAGCTGAAAAACTAGACACATTCTGAGGACATGTAAGACTTAATTAATTCGCTGAAATGGGCACAGTATGGGTCCATTTAGTAGAAGCTTGATGGTGGAGAGCTTGATAGATGTTGCAAGATAGCAGTACTAAGGGGAGTAAGGTTTAACAAACGGCTCACTGTAACTATGACGGGATCAAACATAAGGTCAGAAAATATAAAAAAGCATCAAAATGACTTTTTTTATACTTGACTGGGAAACTTTGAGCCATTATGTGTCAATAACACTGATCTGATACGCTATGTATGCTTAGCATCTGGAGGTAAAAGGGAAAGAATGTCTTGTCTTGATATTTTTCTGGCGAAGAGAACACAAGTTGAGAAACATTAAAAGAGACATACGAAAATCTGGATGCAAATAAGAAGTGAGTGGTCTGTTTTTGCTAGCATCTGGATACATCAGTAATCAGTAGAGACCATTGAGTCTATAGCCAGAGACGGATAATGATAGATGGGGAAAGATACAAAGAGCACAGTTTGAAGTTCAAAGTCAGGTGACACAGAGAAAATGACAGGATACAGAAAGAGACAGGGAGGTAAGTTGAAGAGGTGAAGTCAGATGATGGTATAATATAATAGAGAGTGACAGGTGAGAGGGATAAACGTGGGAAAACAATGGAAAAACACATGAAGTAGTGGAACAAAGCAGAGATGTAAAAAAAAATGGACAGGAGATGAGGTGAGGCAAACAAACTGAGGAGAGAAACATCACGGAGGGAAACAGGCGGAAGGCTGTTAGATCGAGTACAAGATAATGACAAAATGTTAATGAGAAAGAGAGCTAGCGGTATGGGACTGACCCGAGACAGCACATGAACAGTGGCAGCAGTAACATGAGCAGAGAGGAAGCCAATGGGGAGCCTGCGCTCCTTCGGCACATGGCCTCATCCTAACCATCAACAGCCAATCACAAGGCAGGAAACAGAGAAAACAGAGAGAAAGAGAATCATGCAGCAAAAAGGTCCACATAGTTAGAAAGCAAACATGAGCAGAAAAGGCAAGAAAAGTTAGATCAAGTCGACAAATAGTTGACAGATGCATTCCTTTGAGAGGCAAGAGTGAGAGGAGGAGTTAGTGTGTGGGCGTTTGCATATGTGTGAGTGAGCGAGAGTTCATCTTTTAAGACTCTGACACTGGAAAAAGACTATATAGTGAAAACAAACAGAGCATTGGAGCACAGAGGTTTCACACGCAGAGATGCTGCGAAGCTCATAAAGCGGTTTGTTTAGCTTAGTTATTCATAAGTCAAGCAACAACAGACTGTTTATCTTTGCATGGGAAACCTATGCACATACAGCTTCTGAGGGATTTCGAAAAAAACGAAACAAAAAAAAATAAATGACATGCACCATGTAAAGATATTAGTAATGGAAAGGTGCCATGGGTAGGATTTCCTCACTGATATATTGTTTCTATTTTGGGAGAGCAGCTTAAGTATTTTGGACTTTAGCCAGTGACTAAAACTAGAATGAACTCCTTCTGCTCATGGCTTTATTGGTCTCTTATGTTTTGCTGTTACCACCTCTTATTTTCCAGGTAAAAAAGTCACAACAGAACAAATAGTTTCTTTTTAAATATCAATGTGTGCAATAAGTGAAAAAAATATTTAAAAAGTGATTTTCACACAATTTAGAGATTGGGTCGAATGATATGATCACGGTTACCTCATACATTTCCCTACATAATATCACTTGTACAGTTTATTTTTAACGGAATAAAGCGTCTTTCTCTTCAGCCTGTTAAAGATATGTTGGTTTAACCTGCAGTTTTATGTTAGATCTTTTCAGTAAAAGCTGCTCTTATTAATATTTTTAGATTAACAATGGACCAAATGTGTAATGTAAATAGGGGAAAAGAAATTGTCCCATCTCTCTCCTTTTCCACTCAGCAAAGTGGATTCTAACATTTCAAATTGCTGTAACAGTCCACAACTCACTGTCTTGGTTTACATTATCTGTTCTAATCTGTCCTGTTTGCAGTGGAAAAGCTCTTATACAACGGCAGACAGATAAGGTCAGTGACCATCTTGGGAATATTGTTTAGCATTTAGCAGCTAAGGAGGCTAATATTTCCCTTAGCAGGTAATGAGAGCGAAAACTGAGGTAAAAAGATATGGAATATTTGCCTCCCATTCACTCACCAGAGGCCAGTACTACGAAGCAAATTCACCTCATCTTTTCCTTACCTTGAAAACCACAACAACCACAATCACACCGAACTGGTTATCACCTCAGCATGGTGTTGACACCAGTTACAAATGTAGACAGGTGCAGAGCCGCATATTTCTCACTAGAACAACAAACTATAATCCTAAACTCCTACAAGCAGTTTAAAGCCATAATACAGACTATAAGAAACACAGCATAATGTGGGAATGTGTAAGTTAAAGGCTAACATCATTATCCTGCTGTTAAAGGACAAGTTAATCTGACTGTAATTACAACTGTGCATTCCATTCAGTTAATGTGTTGCTTAGATGTAGTTTTATAGTGTCCACGACAATTTTCACCTTATTATTTCAGCTGCAACAGTCTTGAGAGCATGTAAAGAACAAACAAGTAAGCTGACTTGCATATCTTATAAGGTCAACGAGTACAAGGCTTTAGTGCTTTAATCAGTTTCTGTATTATTTTTATGTCGCCTACAGACCGATAAAATTGCCTGCAGTCAACAGGAAAAAAAATATACAGCACGGAGTAAATATCCCTCCACTGAGACTCTATATCTGTCAGATCTTTGTAAGTCAAGAAAAAAAAGGGGGTTTAGATGGTCCCTATAAACTTTATAAGAGACCATCTCACTTCACAGGATCTTCGACATTTAATGGTGATGCCATTTTCCAAGATGACTGATTGGTCAGTTTTTTCTGTTATCTTGAACCTTGAATATGGCATGCTAAGACGCGAACCACTGTCGGATTTCTGAAAAGCCTAAATTAAACCTGATGTTATCTGGCTAACTCTAGATAATTCCAAATCCTGCCTTGTGGTACAGACCTCAGGGAGCCAAATACAAATCGCCAAATTAACGCTAATGTTGGATCTAAATAACCACATATCAACAATACAGGAAACCCGACATGGAGTGACCAGTTTGCAAAAAATTGTGCAGTTCAGACTGTCCGGGTTTGATGAAAGCAACTTACGTGTTCATTGTTATCGAAACAAACTGCAGGCCCTTTCCTGTAGCGAGGGTTCAGAGCCATTTCACAGGGATTAGGCCCATTAGCTGGATGAGTAAAGTCAGGAACATAATACAACTTGTGGGTGATTTGCATTTGAAGTAGCAGCCGCAAACAGTGCTTCGTCCAAAAGACATTCATCTCTGATTGCTGCAAAATTGGTAAATATAACATCTTGATTACTAGAGAAGATCACTAGTGCTCATTCGATTAATGTCCAAATCTAGGATATCCCGTATAATTGTGGAACGATTAGTGAAACAACAAACAAGTTGTGTCTTTTGGATTTCCAGCCCATTGCTCAATACCTCAGTGATGTGGCAGTCATTTTCGAGCATTGTGTTCTCCAAGCGGCTTTATCTGTAATTGACCACAGGCCTGTGTATTTGAGAGAACATCATAGATTTGTTTGTAAGCTATTCAGCAGACTGATCCCACACCACCATCTGCCTTACAGACTCGCAGAGAAACCCAGCACAGACGAATCTGAATTATGAGCCAATTTGTAAATGTCAATTACTGCGGAAATGCCCGCTGTGGGATTTAAAAGACGCAAATGAGGGAAACATTGATTACTGGGAGTTATGAGCGATGGAAAACAAGCCTTTTAGGACATTCTTTTGTTTCCTGCAAGCTTCCTTCAAAGAGAGAGAGGTAAAAATATTTGCTAATCGCTAGAAGTCCTAATCTAAGCCTCTACTTGTGATTATCCAGATAAAAGTTTCTGAAACATCTGTTGACTGAATCAAACGCTCTCTGCCAGATGATAGCTGCGTTCGGTAAAAGGATACATTGCTGCTCGTCCTGTATTAACGGCTTCGTGTCACATGACGTGCAGGTGCCTTTTGCATCAGTGATGATAAAGACCAGGTTTGTCTTGGGCAGCTTTTCAGCATGGTAGAGCCTGGAGAGAAGCAGACAGACACACGAGAGACACAAGAGCAGTTGTTGACACATGGGCTGGAGTCCAGGAAAGATACAGTTTCACTCAAACATGCTCACAAGAGATGCACCAAGTTGAATATTTAACCAGAAAGCAGAGAAGAGAAGACACGGTGACTCCAGTCTGCTGCTTTCATGTAGTTTTCTCCAAAAAGCTGCTGCAAAAAGTAGACTAATTATCCCTCGTACATGACTAAGCAATACTCCTGAACACAATGAAAAGCACACTCAGTCAATTTCCCTAACTGCTTTTATTCCTAAGGGGACGCAAACCTGCTGTGCCACCCCACTGTCCTCCGAGAACTTTACTGAAACCCACATGTCATTGGTCCACAAATGATTTTCTCTGCTTTTTTATGGCGGTCGTTAAAAAGAAACGTGTGTGCAGCTAATGTGCAGGAACGCCACACGGCATGCGGGCAGGCACTCCATTAGCCGGCACGAGGGGGCCTTAAAACACCATACATACACACATCACACACACAAGCATGCCAAGACGGTGGTCCACGCTAGTGACTTGACTTCACCTTCATGGCATGTGAATTTTTACAGCCCTGTCTTCGTGCCATCGCCGGGGACTTCATTTATATCTCATGGACGCAAACGTATCTGTTCTAACTTGGACTGTAGCTACACTCTATGCACGTGTGCATAAAGGCCCACTGTGGAGCTGAGAAGGGTTTTAGGTGTCCTGTGGATAGTTTTACCTGGAGCAGTTTTCACAGTCGACCGAGCCTCTAAAAGACAGGTTGTCGGTCTCAAAGAAGTATTGAGTTTGCTCTGTGATGCAGACCTCCTGCCGCATGGCATCGGATACTTCATCGTCCATTTCAGCTGTAGAAGGACACGCAAATATATTCAGATCTTTATCTAATACCACACACTTACAATAACTCAATATTTACATATTATCATTGTAGTAAATGGTTGCCTAGTTATACATTGAGCAAACATTAAGAAATACTTGCAGACATTTAGAGCTGTGTTTTTTGTCACATATGTTTTCACGTTAGTTGCTAATTTTGTAGCATGAAGTGGAGATCAATTGATTATTGGCCTGACTAATTATTGGATCATGTATTCAGTATTTTTCTGAATATTTTTCATTTCCAGACCAAATAAATAATTAAAAGCACAATGTCCCACCCACAACAGATTCTGATTAGTTATACATCATGACTGATAGTCAAGAAACCATGCAAGTCAAATGTCAAAAAGTTGTCTTTTAAAATAAACATATGCAAAAAATTGCTGCTCAGTCGTTGTATGATTTCTGACGGATAAGTCCCAATAACTGGATTTGCAGTAGGATCACAATCATGTGATCAGCAGCAGGCAGCTGACGTAGCGTTCACTTGTCATCATAGTTACATTGACACCATGCCACTATCTCGCAATGATATGGAAATCTTTAACAAATCCGTGGATCCAGATGATAAACCGCATCACTGTCAAAAATCTTATCAGTTAGTCCTTGTGTCATTTCTGACCTTCGCAGAAAATTTCATCCAAATCCGTTAGTCTGTTTTTGAGAAATGTTGAGAACAGACAAACAGATGGACACACGTATGCAGATCGTCACATAACTCCGCTGCGTTCCTTGGCAGTGTAACAAAGGTTACTCTTAATTTTTCCACCAAGATTTTCATTTAATATCAGTTACTGGTCTGGTTAATTGCAAATGATTGATATTAGCCCTGACAACAGCAAAACAAACAAACAAACAAACAAAAAAACCCAAACATATATACAATCTCCTAGTATGCAGAGGAATTATCAGACCTATCAGAAATAATTTTTTGAAGGAGATGCTTTGGAAACTTGCAGCAAGATTGACGATTTTAAAGGCAAAGCAATGCGTTAAAAAATCTGACATGCTACTAATACAGTAAGGCAAAGGGAAACTTTAGTCAGCTTTAATTGTTGGTGAATTTATCACAATGTTTTTTAGATTACTTCCTTTATAAATAGTAATTTGATCTACTGTTAATGCAGAAAAACTACAAAAAAAGTTTTAAAAAACTGAATAAAGTTTTCTTATTTCATGCTAGGAGTATTGAGTCGCGATAATAGTTTTGAATACTTCTTTAATTAATTACAAAGAAGGTGAATAAAATTGGTTTGTACTGATTCAGAAAATAAAACATTTCTTTTGAGAAAGGATGTGCGAGTTTCTCTGGGTAATAAATTCAGTTGTCACACTGTATTATGGAGGCAGAAGAAATTTAACAGACAGACGTATCAAAACTTCGGTAAATTAAAAAAAAACTATGTCCATATGGCCCGAAAGTGTTCTAGTTTAAAAGAACATCTCCATCACACGTCATTTTAGAAAAAACACACAAACAGGCCTGTTATTTGGTTTTGTTTTGATGCGGTTGGTAATCTGTATTTTCTAATACCACATTTGTGTACGCACAAAGTATACACAACTCCACACTTGCATGGTCTGGCTCACATGTGTGACATCTGAAATCCTCTGAAGATGAGCTGTTCCTACGGCGTTTGAGATCTTTTAAGGCCTTTTCAAATTAACTAAAAATACGTATTAATTACTATTTCAGTTTCACAGGGACGACATCTGGGCTCAGCTGGATAAATGTAGCAAAATGTGTGAAACAAATGAGAAGTCACCTGCATCCATGTAACTGGGGAACGTGATGCTGACCAGCAACTGTTGCAGTATTGACCTAAGAGCAAAAACAAATCCCAAAGATGAAACATGCCTGGATTCACTGGAACAACACATCGGTGAAACTAAACAAGCAACATATGTGATTTGAATTGCATCTAATTTTGGTACTTAATTAAAAACGTCTTAATGCGTGCTTTGATACTGTGACTATGGCCACATTGTCAAGGGCCTGAAAATCCAGTTTTATTGTAAAACAAGCTGTTAATGGCATCAAGACAGTGAGGCCGAGCATAAATCAAGGGAAGATTTTGTGGAATGCTGACTGTCTTGGGAACAATTCAGCTATTAAACAGATGCTATATGTCCTTTTGGAGGAGCAAATCCTTGCCTGCTTTCCATTAGAACCTGGTTTTAAGGACTTACAGTGATGGCTTTTACTGTATATTTTAGTTCTTCATCATTTGGGGAAAAAAAGGAGGACACTAATGCCTAGCATGTTAGAAAACGTAAAAACAAAAAACCAGACTCACCAGGTTGCAGCTGTTGCCCACCATCCTAGATTCAAAATATCTGCTATTGTGGGCTGAGAGGGACAAACAAAATGAGAATTAATATCAGAAAAGCACAAAATCTAATCTCTAATGAAGGTTAAGGAAGCGTTTTGAGCTGGTTGAGCCACTCTGAACATCCTGTTTGTGTTTACAGTGGCTGCAGATTGTCCAATTTCACCAGGCACAAAGACCAAAAGGTCCAGCCAGAGATTTTATTCTCTCCCCTCTCGGAGGAAATTAGAACACAATCCTCCTCAACAGATGCGAGGATAAATATGTAAACAAAGAGCCAGTGAGAAAACAAAGTAGCACACGGTTTGAATAAAAGGCCCAACATGCTGTTTTGATTATGGTTAGCATGCGAGGGCCTTGTTTTGGTGAATCAGTGCTGTATTCTTTTCTCTTCACTTGATGGCGGCTTGAGTCATCAAGGGGTCCTAACTAACCGTGTTAGAGGCATCGCTGGCTATCGACAGCGTCTTTGATCAGAACATATCTGCATCTTTCATCCCACCTTAGTCACTCGATTCAAGCGTATTGTACATGTTTATGGTCAGTAAATGACGTGGCTTTTCGGTGAGGGGGAGGGGGAGATGTTTGAAACTGTGAATAGCTAAGAATACTTTTATCTTTTTATTAGGTATCAGCTTATTACCACTCCCTGTAATCTGAGCCTTCCAGCATCAAGAGTAATTCATCTGTCTGCAGACAATTTGCATCGCTTTGCTGCGAGTTGTGCATTTTGTAAGTGATGAGAAACAGCGGCTGTTTCTACATCACTCGCTGTGTTAGCCAAGCGTGCTGGACCACCTAATCCTGTTACTGTTACTGCAACTCCCACTCTAACGCTTTCACCATACCCTCTGCTTCCCTTCTCATCTGCTCCGTCCAGATTTATGGCTCCCCAGTGAGTGATGCTTTGTGTGTGTGTACGTGTGTGAGAAGGCAGGTAGAAATGGCTGCATGTGTACACGCATAGGGGAAAATGTATGGCTATCGAAAGGTGTGAACGTGTAAGTGTGGTTGTGCACATGTGTGTGTGTTTGTGTGTGGACGGTTTCTGGCTTATGTAACTCACCACGTAGACGGATCGCAGGCCTGCAGCCGCCTTGCTCTCTTTCTCGGGGTCACACAGCGACTGGTAGTCGTAGGTGCTCTTAGAGGTGAACAGGGACGAGTTGACCAGGTTTTTCATGAGGATGGGATCGATTACACCGAAGAAACGCCCAATCTGACGTCGGGAGGGGAGAGGAGGGTTGGAAGTGTTTATGTAGCAGGGTTCAGGTACTCGGGAGAAACAAGAATCCAAACAGGAACAGAGACTTAAGCAATATCATGGTATAAATAATAGGACACATGCCTGCTTTGGAGCCCAGAGGCAAAACCTACCAGCCTGTGCCTGACCTCACTACTGCATAAGGGGAAATGGTTTCAGTAACAAGGGCCCACTGAGGAATGTTTGAACTCTCTGTAGGAGCACAAACCTTTAAAATTACACATTATAAACGCAGGTGAATGGGGATTTCCTCAATATTTCTCATTTACAGAGCGCTTAAACGCCGTTATACCTTCAGTTTACAAGAGTTAATGCCTTGCACAACATGCACTAACAGTCGAGAATGTGTGCAGAAAATGTTCACACGCACACACAGTAAATCACCCTCAAACCAGGATGATAGACTTCATTATAATCTGATTAACACAGTCCACCAGGCAGCCATAAATTTCCACGGAGAGGAAGCAGTTTGTCTCGGCATCTCAGAGGTGTGACATGACCGTGCGCATGGAAGTGTTTAAGTACTTGGTTATCCAGGAGGGAGTGTGTACAGTGAGTAGGATCCATCTGTGTGGAGTCGTGTGTGTGTGTGTGTGTGTGTGTGTGTGTGTGTGTGTGTGTGTGTGTGTGTGTGTGAGTTTTAGGAAATGCAAACTATCCTTTTCCTTTCACTCCGTAAGGTCACTGTTAACAAGCCGTCCTCCACATATCCATTCCTCTTTAGTCTAATGGCCAAAGGATATATAAATCTTCCAGTCTATACGGTAAAGGGAGCCTTCTCTTCTTTCCCTGTGCAATAACACAAATAATGAATTAACAGTCACAGCCCTGTTGCCTGCAGACTCCCCGAGGGGGGTTTTTTGGAGAAAGAAAAGGAATGAGCTGGAGAGAGAAAGACATAAAGAGGGAGAGAAGGCGAGAAGCTTGCAGAGAGAGAGAGAGAGAGAGAGAAAGAAACTTTGCTCCTGAAGGAAATATGATTGAGGGCACACAGCCTTTTCCAAACAAGGTCCCTGGGTTTTAGTGCTGCTGCCAAACTTCAGAGGGCAACTGATTTATCCAGCGCACACCCAGCCCTGATTGGGAAGGAGCTGAGGCCGCATGAAAAAACATTTACTCAGTCGACAGCAGGGGCCCAGTGTTAGCATTTACCATAAGACAACGGTGTAGCGGGTAGAAATATGAGTGGGTTTATGTTTGTGTAACAATGATTAATACAAAACAATGATAAAAATGTGTTTGTATGGATTCATTTGATTATGTTTAGTTAATGATGTGGAAGGAAAATTGAGACTCACTGAAGATTCACAACAGATTTAACTGCTCACAATTAAGTATCAGTTGAATCCTTAAGATCGAACTGTGCCTTGTTTAGGATGTGAATAATGCATGATTGATTTTGGTGCTTTGATCAAAACTATACTGGTTCCACAAGGTCAGTGAGGGCTTTACACAGAACAGTAAGTTCTAGGTGTGGAAACTCATTCTTAGCACTTTGACAAAAATGATTTTCAGCTAAGGTCAAAAAAACTGAAAATACTTCTCTAATAAAAATATTTGAACCCCTTTTTCTTTTTTAACTGCAATATTACGTTCTGCACCTCTATGGAATCAAGACAATCATGGCTACATTTAGAAAGACTTCAAAAATGTCTTCTGTGCAGTAAAACCCAGATTAAGTGTCAAAAATTATTGTAAACAGTTTAAAAATATTAAATATTTATTTTTACAAAATCTAAAAAAAGGAGATAAACATGCCTAACACTTCTCCAAGTGCCCAATGGTATTATCATTACCAGAAAAGAACAAATGGTGTCTTTGCATTCCATAGATATTTCACTACATTTGCTGTTTTGTGTCCTACCTGCTCTGTGAAAACACAGCCTGCAGTTCAGCCCAGTTCAGCTGAAAAGCCTGTGAATGTTCTTCACATGACTGTTGGTTACACTTGAGTCAGTTAGTTGTTCTGAGGAGTGCAGAATTTGTTGTTCTTTATAGAATCTGGTCACTGCAAACTATTTTGGCAAATATTGAAATGAGACGCGTACAATGATTTTGATGATGAATCAAAAATTTAGGCTCAGATTTGATTATTTTACGTGAAAAAAAAATGTGTGTGTGCTGATGACATCCATTTGCTGATGAAAAGTTGTGAAACAAAAATCCAGACAAAAGTTAGTACGTGAAACTTAAAATAATTATGACGAAAAAAGTGCACGTTTTTTCAAATAGTAGTCTTTAAGGTGCTGTGTGTAGGATTTAGTGCCATCTAGCTGTAAGGCTGAAAATTACAACCAAAAGTACACCCCTTGCTACACCTTCCCTTTCTATACGTCTAGAAGAAACTACAGTGGCCACAAAAAAGCAAAAATAATACTAAAGCCCTCTATAGAATCATCATTTTTCCCCCCAATCTGTGCACTAGATATATTCTATTCAAACATAATGGTATAACATAGTGCTCTCCGTAGAATAGGACTATCTGTAGATGTAAAGGGCTCATTAAAGTAAGAAAAAAAACTTACTTATATACACCGATGAAAACAGAATTATGAAATTTATGTTCCACTTCTTCCATAAATACCCGTAAGTCTGACACACTAGACATTTAACAAATTAATCACAAGGAGATATTATGTGATATCCCATGATGCTGCTACAGTATAATTAAATTACTACACTGTCTTGATATAAATCAGCATGAGAACCACAAAAATGCTTTTTCTCTATAAGTAAAGAAATAATCTATGATGTCAAGATATTTGGACCAGATACATCCGCACAAGACAAGGAAACACAAGTTAATAAAATAAATATGGTTCCATTCTAATAAGGCATCTTATATAACAGCTAGAACTAATAACATAATTCTGTTAGTAAGTCGTTAACAGAATGAATTACAGAATCATAGATCATTCTGTTCTATGAGGCATTAGAGAACCCTGAAATATTATAAAGTGAGGTGAGAAAATTATGACATTTGATTTATTTTTGTGACACCTTACATCCCTTTTTATCTGCCTTGTTTAACAGTTTTATGCATGTGAGTAAAATGAAACGTAAAAGCCCACCTGACTTATATATTCCTCTCGATTGGACATCACCAGGAAGCCGCCATCATCCAGAATGACACAGTCTACGTACTGGAACCACACAGAAAAGATTAAACCGATGTTCCGTTCCCACGATCTTATCCACAACTAACAGCAAAAAAATGACAAATATGTTATAAAACATCTTACCTCATTGTTTCTCTGACAGCCGCAGATCTCATCATTGCACTTTAAACACAGAAGGGCAGCAAAAGTTACAGCGTGGATCCAGTGTGTGTCCACATGTGTCATGCAAGATAGAATCTACTCACATTCGTCCTGTATGTTGTGTTGATGAAGCTCGCCATCCACGCACTGATGTCCAACTTCACGCCGACCACTGGGATAAAAAAAACACAAAGAGCGTAGATCATATCAGACCTCTGTGTCAACTTTACACTCTGAACTTAGAAAATGCAAACTTGGCTAAAGATCACAGGAGACGAGACAACTTGATGTGTGGTTTGTGTATGCGTGTCTGTGTGTGTATGTCAAAGAAAGAGGGAGAAATAGACAAATGACAAGTAGTGGCCATTAAATAAAAGCCTGCGACTGTCTGAAGAGACAGAAGCATGAAAACAGTGAAGGCTATAGGCTTTTAAATTTAGGACTGTAAATAAGATGCATGGCTGTGAGTGTGTTTATGTTTAGGTGGCAGAGAAAAAGATACAACTTGAGAAATTAGGTTTAAAAATGTAAATACTCTTTGTGTTGGTCTGTGTGTGTGAGTGTGTGTGTCCTTACCAGCTGGTTTCAGTACGATATCATCAATCTTGAGGTTTACGGCTTTACTCACGAGGACCGAGTCGTCACTTGCTGCACGAACAAAGGAAACAGTGTATGGAAAATGCACCTTCACTCATTTTTACTACAAGGCTAATAACATGTTATTGGCCCTTTCATTACAAATTGCTAAACTGCTGCTGATTGTGTCCCCCGCACCAGTGTGGCGTTCTTTTAAATCACTCTGGCTGTATACCAGATTAGTAGGAGCACCTAGCTAAAATGAATGCAGCCTAATACAGCAGTCCTGCGATAAATGTCACCTCCATGAAGTTCATGATGTTCAATTTTTGTCGAAACTAATTTAGAGAGAGCTGCCAAATCAACTCCATTATCATTTTTGGAGGCTGTAGTTTATGGTGCTGTTGAATTGCTGTATTGTGTTACACTGACAGGTGTTTCCATTAATTTGACTACCAATTTAAACAAGTGAGGCCAAGCTAAAAAACAGAAACACCTTTGTGGAGAATTCAATAAATTTTAAGAGCACTACAAACTTAATTTGGTAACAGTATACATATACGTATAAGGTGTGATCAGAAAGTTCAGATTCTGTTCCTGCATAGACATGCACATGGAACAGGTGTGAACAGTATCTTTAGGGGGTCAAGATTGTGCATCGTGTTGCACGATCAACAGTATTGGAATTGTGTGCATATTTGTGACCAGCACCATAAAACAAATCTGCAAGAATCTCTGTCAACAGGCCAGGGATGGTATAAGCTCGAATGGTGGGTCCGAGGCTATGACCAAGAGACTATACAGTAGTCTTTAGTGGAAGAGCTCATAGTCTCCAAAACTGAAGAAGGCATGTCTGATTAGGAGGGCACAAAGGGGATGCTCATTGTTCTTTTTAACATTATTGAGGTTGTTCGTTGTGTACTAGTTCCCCAGGGACATACTGTAAATGTTAGTTCTACTGAAACATCCTGTGGTGCAATGGCAATCAGGTACTTGAAGTTGAAGGGTTTTGCCACAGTGCAGAAGATCCAGATGGTGCTAGATACGTTACAGAATTGGATTTCCAGGATGTGTTACAAGTCTAGAGAAGGAAAAGGTGATAACTTAAAGAGAATGGCAGCCAAATATAATTTAGGTGGTTTTTGGGATTTAAAGACGCAGTCTCAGAACTTTTTGATCGCACCTCATATAGACTCTATTCATTATATGTATGTGCAACATATTGGCTGTTACTCACTGGCATTCTCTTTGGCAAGGTAGGGTGTTGGAGTGAAGATGTACAGATCATTGTCCAAACTGCGCTTATAGAAACTGGACTCGTACGTCTCTGCATCTTCTTTCCAGTAAAATCCAGCACTGTCAAATACACACACAAACAGAAATGCACACAAATGTTAACATGAACCAACCTCTCCTCATAAAAACACACCACACGCCATACACATATAGATCCATGTACTCCTACTCTCGTTAATTTATAATTATTTATAATTACTATATGTTGCCGTCATAATCTCTATAAGCGGGTTCTTTAAGTACTTGTTTGGCCCAATGCATTTTCTCTTCCTGAGCTTCCTCTTGGAAATATCCTTAATGAACATGGTTCTTAAGTGTACTCTTATGCAGACGATATAGTTATTTACATCCCTGTCTTTCAAGATAATTCTGCTTTATTATCTGAACTTGAACACTGCATTTATACCCATATCTTCTGTCTAACTTCTGCTTGTAATCACAGTCTAATCTCATTAATTGCACAGGGACTGAAATATATCCCAAGTTTCTAAATCCTCAAATATTCATGACATGTTACATGCTACTGAAGTCAGTGTATGTTCCAACATGTAGCAATGATTTTGGGTTTTAGCTAGTGATTCGCTACTACACTTTGGGTGTTTGGGCTCATGATTAGGGGTGAGAAGTATGCATATCTTGAGTGAAACTACAGTAGAATCACTGCTTCTTTTCATTGAGTGTAACCATTTGATCTGAACCGGATGCCTCTTGAATGCTTCTCTGTGGTGGTGTTCTAGTCATGTTTTGCTGGCAGGATCCAAGGGATTTTTTTCTAGCTACGATACACCCAATCTGGCCTGGGAAAGCATGAAATTCCCCAAGAGAAGTTGAGAAAATTAGCTGGGGATTTAAAATTAAGGGCCTGTGGGCTACTTTTCTTAGCCTATACCACTACAGACATGCTGCAGTGGATGGATGAAGGTCTAAAATCCAGCAGATCTGCTGTTATGCCATTACTTACAAAACATAAAGCAGCTACATGGGGAAGTTACAGCTTTCTTAGCAGACCACATCATTTTTCTTTACCAGATAATCCCAAACATTTATTTATATCCTCCTTCCCATGCTCTTAAATCAACCCCCTCCTTCATCATTTGACAAATACCTTTTGGGGTAGACCCGTGTAATCCCTCCATCGGTGGCAACAAATCTGGCCAGGACACCATGTCTGACGAACAGAGAAAATAAAGCTGTAAAACACACAGTTACAAAAATCTGGAATGTGCTTAGTGCCGGCCTGACATTTACTGGTGATGCTGAAATACTTGAACCATCTGTATTCAATTGTCGCACTTTGACATTCATTACCAAACACCAAATATTGGGACTTCACTTACTGCAACTCGTTTTCTTTCCAAAACTTGATGAGATCCGAGGTGATGCCGGCATCCAGGAGCAACCGGTTGACCAGCTCCACATTACCTGAAGAGAGAAATATCAACATGCTAACTTTTGAAGAACATTTGTTTTGATCTGCTGGTACAGAAATTGTCAGCGACAGGCCGATGTCTCATCTTTATAGTTTGAAGTTCCCTTTCGTTTTCAAAAAAAAAAAAAAAATAGCCTGCAAAGTCAACACTAATAATGTGAAAAAGCAAAGAAGGGAAAAAAGATAATCACAAACCAATAAATTAAACAAAAATAAAGTCAGAATCCACAAAGTAGGGAAAGAGTTGGAAATAATGCAATATTTACATCACAATATAAGCATCCAAAATCAAATGGAAATTGAGTGCAATGTGGGAATAAGCTTTTGCTGACATATTACTACAGTTGTGAGTGAGCACACTGCAGGAACAAAACTGAAGCAATCTGACAGATGAGATACTTTTTTCAAGAAAGAAGGTCTTTGAAGAGAAGATTCTTAAAATTAAAAACAGACACAATCTCATGACGACACTGAAGCCATGAAATATGCATTTTAATTTACAACAGCCTATTAACGGACACGCTTAATGTTGTGGTGGAGTTGGCAGGTTGGTAAAAGGTGTAAAAAAATATCTTCGCAGACATCCGACAACCACATGACAACCATAACGGGCGATAAAAGCCCATTTTTTCGGGAGTGTCCGCCTCTTTGAACCCTTTCGATGACCCGCTTCAGTCCATTAACATCGAGGCTCGTCCATACACCCCCATCCCCTCCACCAACCTTTATGACACACCACACACATCAGAGAAAACAGCTGGTGTAACACTTTATTTCCCTCAGTCCCCACCTCCCCACCCACCCCCCCTCCCTGTGTGGTGGTTTTCATTAGGGATTCTTTATTGAGGGCAGCCCAGGAATTCCTAATGTACTTCAACTTCTTCGCCACTGCAGTGGCTTAACCAAGCAAAGCGTGTAACGATGCTCGAGCCGCCGATGGTCCACATGGGCCAGACTCCCGTCTCCCTCTCTCTCTGTGGACTCCATTAAACTAGCAGCTAATAACGGTGAAAGTAATATTTCAATTGGGTGAAAAGTTTTATTGGACTGATCATGTTGAGATGTTTGAAGTGAGTTCTTAAATGCACACCATCAAATTATACTGTGAAACACAATAAAGGAGCTCTTTCATGAATATCTGGGGACCTTTTGTTTTACTCGGGAGTGACTCATATCGATGAGTTTATGCAAGAAGTGGCAAGGATGTTAATGCATTGGTCAGATGTTAGGGAGAAGGTCCGCTGGCCCCTGATTTGTGTTTTATTGCTCCGCTCGCGCTCTCAGCTTGACGTGTCCTGCTCTTTCTCACAAACACAAAGTAATTGGATGAGGTCGAGCGGCTATAGGTGGGGTGTGGAAGGCGTATTACTGCCGAATATTGTGTGTGTGCGAGCGCGCGTGTGTCACATCTAAGTCGACGTGCCTCACACATGTGCAGTCAGGCGTGTGATGGTCAGACTTTTAGAGTTAGCATCAAATGGGTAACACGAACACAGGGGTTCCACATTACAAAGCTTTGCTTGGTCATGCACACCAAACCATCCAGCCAGACCTGTATTTCACTGGAAAGGGAGACCTCTGGGAACAGGATCAGGGTTGGCACTCTTCCATTAAATGTTAAATGCACACCTCAATGCTGAGCCAGATGGCTGACATTGATTCACATAAACATACTATAGCAAACACTGTCAGATGTAAATGGGAATCTTAGTGAGAACAAAGTCTGCTGCAGAGATCCAAAATAAAAGCTTCTAAGGGACAATGTCATAGTAACCTGGAGCATGAAATATGGAAAGGAGAATTTTGGAGAATGTTTCTGCATTTTATTGTACTTACACATGGGGTTGTTTGGAGTCTTGGTGTCGATGTAGTTGTTAAACTCCATGAGGAACTCAGTGTTGTTCGTGTTCTTGTCAGGTGGTTTTAAGTCCTTACAGTACACCCTGCGGGAAACAAAATAACTTTATAGTCATACCGAGTCAAAGCTGTCATGTTAGCCATAAAAAAGGTAATAAACTAAATGTCATCTTACCTCGGTGCAATGAACGTGTAGCCATATTCATCAAACTTGTCTGCCATCAGGCTTTCAGAAACTAATGATAAGTACAAAATATTATGAGATTTCCAACAATATGCAAGTTAATATTAAGCTGAAAGAATGATTGTATGCAGATGAGATGGCGCTCCGCTGGGCAGAGACCAACACTTGTTGAATATATAACAGTGAACCATTAAGAAAGCAATCCTACAGCGACCACAAACTGAAATGAGATTTTGTCTCTTGACAGTCAGAGCAGAAAAATGCCATAATTCCACAAATGTAACACTGACCAGCTTATGATTAAAGTAAAGCAGGGGTTGGCACTCACAGACATTACATAGGAAAATTAAAAAAGGGGCTATATTTATCACATAACTTAGAAAATTAGACTCCATGTTGTCGACACTGCACATGTAAAGAACACAGCTGAAAATCAGGTCTATAAAAGGAGGAGGGTAAAGGCTCAAGAACAGGACGAGAGACATGAAAGTAAAGAAAAAATACTTGCCATCTTTCCCTGGAGTGGAAAAAATCCCAGCAGAGAGAGAGTGAGCGAACAAGAGAATCATCCCCCAGGGAGGTAAAGACGAGAGGGAAAAGAAAGGGGAAAAAAGACAGGGTAAAACCACAGGGGTCAGAGGTGACAATATTTTATTCACAGAGCGAGTCCTGAATAGAAATATTGCATTCCCAACAAAAGGATTTCAGGCCTTTGGATGTAAATGGAGAGTGCTGATGGAGAACATAAAGAGAGGCTTAAAGTGTGGTTAGAAGTTTTTAGAGTTATGATTGAGATGTGTTTTTAGCATTAGTATTAGCATTCTTTTGGTGATCCGGCAAATCTGTTCCGATACTAGACTCAAGTGACGCATTTGCATTACAAAACTGTGTATTGAAATGAACTGAGGAATATTAACCACAGTTCATAACGCTAATGTTCTTTTGACATTCTCTGAAGCACTGCTGATTATTCGGTGCAGCAAAATTTTCTCATGACAACATGACCTTGTCCTCTTTGCTGATCACGGTTGGGAAATAACTGCACCAATGTGGTTTCTCTTTGATTTCTGGTCACTGCTTTCTAATCCAACAAAGTATCTAATGATGATGTATAGCAGAGAGATTTGGGGAGTGATGAGAGAATTTATTTTCAGCGCTCTCGCATGCCTTTTTACACCTGCTAGTTTTGTGAATTTGTTCAAAATGAAATATTCGGACAAAATAACAGCAAATGTCAGCCTGAATCAGTCTCACACATAGAAACATGCAAGACGAGAACCTACACTGACTACCAAATGCATGACAAATAGATGTGGGGATCTGGGACATGATATGTTTTCCACTTCACTTGAGTTTTTAAATTGACATTTACAGTATTTTCATTGTCTCAGAGAGGATAAAACAGACACAAGTCAGGCTTCAGTTTCAGATAAACCACAGAGCTTAACAATGTTCTGTGGAGACTTGATGCTCACTAACAAGACAAAAGTGATGACAAAGCACACAGTGGGACAGACAGAAGAGACGAAGCTTAGTGTGTTAAGAGGGATCCTGTCTTTCATTAGGAGTTATTTAACAAGGTTGTAAAACTCAAAGTGAGTCAAAAAAAAGAGAAAACCGAAGAAAACAAGGACAACTCATGTTTTGGGTACAGACTCACAGCTTTCTCCTTTATGGCTTCACCTTTAAATAATGCAAACATCCTGTCCTCTGTTGTTGCTGCTACAGTGGGTTAGTGCCAAAACCACATCTGAGGGCCGTTGGAACAGGTGGGGGGTTAAATACATATATGCACACACAGACACACACACTGTCTGCGACGCACTGTGGGCACGCATCGCATGCGAAGCGCTGCTTCTGAGAGGGAACGCCAGCTTGATTCAGTGCAACAGAATTGTCATTATTAATCAGAAGCCAGTAAATGAAGAAAAACAGTGTTTGTGAGTCTGCAACGCCACACAGAGCGAACTGAGACACACAAGTTAAGTTACATCCAAAGACTGCCGGTGGCGTGAGAGAAAGGAGAAGAAGATGGGGGTTGTGAGGTAAAGCACAGGAGGAGAATACTTGCCCAAAAACGCTGCAGGGGGTCCAACACACCAGGAATGGTCAAGAGTTGAGGAGGGCAGGAGAAGAACAGGAGGAGGGAGGAGGATCAAAAGTCGAGGAGAGGAAAGAGCGGAATTGGAAAAGAGAGTCGGAAAGGAAATAAGCCAACAGGGTTACACAATATTTTATTCAAATGGATATTGAATAAGAATATTGTATACAGAAGTAGGAAACACTTAAACTTTAGGTAAGCAACTGGTGGAAAATACAAGGGCTGTTTTGGGTAGTGTCGGTTGAGGTGAGGGTAATGACGTGTGGATGATAATCTGTTTATGCCATCACATTGTTGGAACTTAGTTCAATGTTGGCAACAATCAGTTTTCACTCTACGGTTTACGTTCAATTTAGATTCAGAGTTGCGGCTCCAGCGTGATTGTGATTACAGAAAGGTTCCAGGGAATGAATACAAGTCTATACAATGTCATAGAACAATTACCGTTGTGTAAGTGTAGGTTCTGCTTTCATCACAGAAACACATGGAAATGTCAGCATGACTTTTCATGTAAATGCAGGTTTGCGTATTTACATCACCTTCATACTAAAGAACCACACTAATGGAATCACATGTTTTCAGAATCTATCGGCATCTAGCACTCAAATTGCCTTTTGCCACAAATTTCATTTGCAGAGATATGAAATTTACTTCTGATGCGTCATACATTTTGCTCGTTTTAGTCTTTTTGTTACGTATTTATGTACCTCTGCTGTTGTTAGAGCAGTACAGCTATAATGTTGAACTGATTAGTCGTCGGTTACTACATTAATTGTCAAAAAATGTGTAAATTCTCTATTTACAGCTTCTAAAATGTGAATTCTTTCTGGTTTCTTTGCTTTTTTTGACAGTAAATTGAATATTTTTGGGTTGTGGATAAAACAAGACATTTGTGGACATCATCTTGGGTTTTGGAGATTTTTTCACTATTTTCTAACATTTTATAGAACAAACAACTAATCAGTTAATCAGAAAATATTAGACAGATTCATTGGAAAATAAACTAATGGTGATTACATTGATTAAATTATGATCTTAAACTTTTAGAGACAGCTGCAAAACAACCGCTGCAATGTCATAAAAAATTCACATTACTTTTAGAACATCCACATTTGTCTTAAAATTTCGTTCTTTCTGTTTTTTTTCCCAACAGACCCCCTGCAGCCAACACAGAACTCTCATACGCTGGAAAAACCTTCAAAGCCCTTCCTAGGAAACTGTGAAAAAATGAAATCCTCCCTGTGACAGATAACTAGTTTCATGTAAGCTTCGAGTCTCTGCCAACTGACTTTTTTGTTTGTCTCTGAAATAAAGAATATACAGCGGCTGTAGAAGAGGTATGAAAATGTCTTAAAATGTAAGATATGTTTCTAAAAATGGTTGATAGTAACGCAAAGTGTGCGGAATACACGAAAAACCAAAAGCAGCTAAATGTCCTTCAACAGAGGGAGACTCTTAGCTGAGACGGCTCCATCTTAAATGCAGTGCGCACACACGCACACACACACACACACACACACACACACACACACACACACACACACACACACACACACACACACACACACACACACACACACACACACACACACACACACACACACACACACACACACACACACAATAAAACTGTCCTCTGAGTAACACTAAGAGTCAATGACATCTTTTACTAGTGGGAACAGACGGAGCTGAAAAGAGACATGAGACATTGATGCCACACATATGGACCCTCTGATCCACTGTAAACTACACAATAGGACTGAACACACAAATACCCACTTACAGACAGACACAGAGTGAGATATTTGGTTTTAAATGAACTGATGAGTATTTTATGTGTGAAAGGCGACACTGGAGCCGCTGGTCCCGCTGTCTGGTGTCAAGAACTTTAAACAGCACCACAACTGAGGGTGTGTTTTGTCATAGCAACACAAGTGGCAAGGGCATGCAGAGGTTGTGTAGATGTATACGGGTGGGTATAGATGTACATATGTATGTATATGTGTGCGTGGGGGTGTTGTAAATGATAGATAGGAACCATAAGCTTAGGCACAAGGGTTTCTCAGCCCTTACATGGAAAGCAATAATGTCACTGGAGAACATTAGCAGTCATTTTCCACACAGCACCATTTGTCTACGCTCCGTACAAATGGAAAGTAAATGTAACTGAGTGGAAAATCCAAGAAGGGCACAAGAGATTGAGCTGATTTAGAGTGGCACTTACACTTAGCCTGGGTGATTGTGTCGCCGATTGTGGCACGGATGTAATGCATACTGTACTCAGGAAGCACCAGGGCCAGGCTGAGAGAGGACAAAACAGTTAAAAAAAAGCACGCTTTCCTTCTACATTTTGCACTGTAGCACCGCTGCAAATCTTTCATTAAATCCTGCGAAGCACTTTTCACCAAGAGGCAACTTTTTTTCCAAACGGTACACATAGGTTGTGAACATGAGCCTCTCCTGGCTTCACCTACATCGCTCTAAACTGTGTCTGGAGTTTGTCCTGATCCTCAGACCACACTCCTGTCTCAAGGAGAACCAAATGGCTTCATGACAAATATTTTGAGAAGTGTGTTAATGCAAAACATCTGCTGTTCTTCTATTCGTGGAGTGCGGTTTGCAAAGCGTTCTGTCTTGATGTAACGTGTCTATCATTGCTCAAAGCACGTTCAAACAACGTTGTTTACCTGTAGTCGGTTCCCTTCACTGGTGCATAGGTGTACGTCCTCTGGCCTTGGTCAATGTAGCGCTTTGAGGGCGAGAGCATTGTCAGTAAACATGGAAATTTCTAAACAGATGCAATCTATGATGCTGTGTTGTTATGTTATTGTTGTCTTGAACGTCAACAAATACAGTTACCTCATCTTGAGATTTCACTAGTGTCGATATAGTGTAATTCCCTCTTCGACCATCGATCATATTTTTTCTTATCTGGCAACCAAATAACAAAAAATAAGCAAACAAATCCACCATACAGGGGGCTTCTGATTAAGAATAATGTATTTCCGAAACCTCCACTTTGATCTCATTCTCCAGCTCCGCATCCAGGAAGTCCAGTGTTACAGGTTCATGAAACTTGGCAGTCTGAGTGGAAACGCAAACAATTAGTCACTATTATATACAATAATTTATAATAGGGGGGCTGAGAGTACAAAGAAGGAAAAAAAATCGACTAGTAAACATCAGTTATTGATCTTCTGTTTCCAAAAACAGATTCTAAAGAGGGAACTAATTATGGATTAATTTGTCTGTGTTGTAATCATCTGCTACAAAGGTGTGCATACGTAATTTACGAGAAAAGCGCTTATCTCAAAGGTCAATGAGAAACATGTTGCCTTACAGCAACAAACATCATCCTGAGGCCATATGATCGGGATATACAAAGAACAAAGTCGGCCAAACAGTACAAACATCATCAGAGTAGTGACTGAGTTGAACATGGTATTGGCAGCAGAGACGGATCAGGCTAAGTGGGAAGCAGCTTGATGCTAAAATGTGCAGAATGACAACATTTCTGCAAAGGTACATTCTGGAACAAAAGGTTTGCTAAAGGGCTGCAAAACACTGAGACTCTGTGTTCTCACTGTGAACAGTCTGTTCATAATTACGAATGTAGTGTTTTTGTTGCCAAATGACTGTTTGACAATGTTAATGAGCAATTAATTGGTTTTAGCGAAACAAACTAGATCTTTGGTGCAAATTCAAGTGTGAAAATGACATCAGAAAATCCACAGAAAAAGGGCATATCTGGTGGCTCTAAATGGGATCTGACCTACCGGTGGCTGAAGATTAGGGTGAAGTAACACATATCCGTTGGGATCAATGGCAAAATAGTAGCCATTGGGTCCAAACTAGAGGAAAAAGAAGAGTAACGTCTGTTTAAGGACACAATGAAAAGTTCTGCTACAAGTGTGACATCTGTGGTAACAATACAATAGAATCTGTGCATGAATATTTTCATTTATGTGGCTCTCTTACAGTAAACCGAGGCGTCAGTCTCTTGATATCTTCCAGGGAAACATCAATAGCCATAACCCCCAAGATGAGCTGGTTTTGAGACTTCTAAGAGAACAAAACAAAGAAAATAACCCCCAGAAAAGACAGTCAGCAGTAGAAAGAGTAACTGTAATGAGTCCTGTTCTTTCTGGATGAGTCAAGTCCCTCAGTGCATTCTGAATGATTTCAAGGAAATGGGGTGCAGTAGGAATCTGGACGGATGAATTCCCAAAAGCTTCACGTGCCGTTATGAGTCACTGACAAGGCATTTCCAGGCTTGTTTTCAGTCATACTGGAAGGTAACCCTGAGTCCCTTCGAAGCAGACATGTAAACTCATCTTGAAGCACTTAGCTACCGGATCATTTCTCTCTCTGATCTGCAGGTTTGATCTCTTTTTGATTCCTGCTTCGTGACATACGAGATTCCCTTGTTGCGGAGAGCTTTGAGGGAGCTCAGCGTCAACAGCGGATATAAGGAAGAGCGAAAACAAAGTGGAAGATAAAAGCCATGGATGATAGAGAGGATTCATGTTTTTTTTGGTTTTTTTTTTTTTGGTCTGGTAAACATTATGAGGTGTCCCCAAAACCACAGACTTAAAATCTCTCATGGGGTCGAAGTGTCAGACATACAGTAAATTTAGGCAGTGAGTCAACTGCAAAGATGACAGATGCAAAAGAAGACGGAGTGAGTTGGCATTTAAGGGGCAATAAACATAGTATATAAAGATCAAAAAAGGTATAATAAGTGTGCCAGAACAATATACTACTTTATTAAATAAGATAGATATAAAAATCAAACGAGTAACATATAAATTCAGATGTGTTTTTTGGATACCTTGGAGCCTGTGTTGGTCTTATTGAAGACAGGCAGAGTTCCAGTGATCACCAGGCCGAGCTTCTACAAGATCAAACATACAACATATTCAACAAATGTCAGGCATTTGAGCCAATTATTACAGTCAAAATCCAATCCCGTCATAAATATACATAACATGTCCCGTTGTGTTATTTGTTTTTGTACAATTTCTCATGATTGATGACATTCATGTCTCGTAGGCATCACTACGTCATTGAAAAACCAGCAACTACAGCTTAAATATAAGATTTTCCCAGGCAGACACATTTCAGTGCTGACAAGTACTAACAAAAGCTGACAGTGTCTGACAGTATCCAAACCATTTGGCTGCCTTTATCAGTTCGCTTTCTTATCTACACTGTTGCCTAAATGGATATCTTGACAGGAGCTGAAGCAAAAAATGCCTTCATGCAGCATTTTTTTAAGTAAATTTAAACTATATTTTCTTATTGCTGGAACAGTTGTGTTGACCAGGATGACCAGACAACAAAAAGGCTTATCTGAAATATTTGAGATGATATAAAACAGATTTTTGCAGAGTTCTGCGGGATTACAAATGACAGTATCTCTTCTTTTTCACGTATCGGAAAACATGCAACATACCAGAGCGTCCAGGTAGACATTGGTCCACTGAACCTGTTTGGCCTTTCTGTCAGCTTTAACCATCGGTCTGCCCAAAACATCCAAGTACTCCTGCCAAGAGGGAGAAAAGACCAGTAGTTTTATTTGCAGCCTGCACATCAGCTATTCTGCCACAAGAGGGCGCAACACACAAATGGTTCAGTGATGCAGGAAGGAGTTGAAAGACAAGGTGAGATGCAAACATACTGTATGCGATTATGATTGAATGTGTGTTTACCTGAGTGTTTATCCTAATGGCACCTATCGATGGGATCTCATAGTAGTAACCTAAGGCAGAGGAATATGTTTGTTACAAAATACACTGAGAAAATAATATCCAATCAGATGAGATAATTTCTCCTACTGAAATTTAAACAGCTCAAACGGTCACAAAAATTGACTACACAAATTTCAATGTGTAAAAAAAAACACACTCAAAGTGGGTTGACGGGAAAGTGCTTCATAAACTAAGCTAAAATTTCACAGATACCATTTTAAATATTCATTGTCTATGATTTTAAAAAAAAGTTTAGAGCAAATCACAATTGATTCAGCAGAAAATACCTGATGATTTGAGATGAAATAAACCATATATGGCATTGTAATTGCTATAATTGTACTTGCATTGCACATGTATCTATATATTTATATTGACCTATCTGCAGCTGCCTACCTACCTACCTACCTACACACACACACATATATATATATATATATATATATATATATATATATATATATATATATATATATATATATATATATATATATATATATATATATATACAGCCGTTCAAAAGTTTGGGGTCACCCAGGCAATTCCATGTTTTCCATGAAAACTCACACTTTTATTAATGTGCTAACATAATTTCACAAGGGTTTTCTAATCATCAATTAGCCTTTCAACACCATTAGCTAACACAATGTAGCATTAGAAGACAGGAGTGATGGTTGCTGGAAATGTTCCTCTGTACCTCTATGTAGATATTCCATTAAAAATCAGCTGTTTCCAGCTAGAACAGTCATTTACCACATTAACAATGTCTAGACTGTATTTCTGAAAAAAAATAATGTTATCTTCATTGAAAAAAAAAGCTTTTCTTTCAAAAATAGGGAAAATAGTGTGTATATATATTTATTAAGTATAAATTATGACACTTAGGGCTAGTCTGTAGGGTTTTTGATCATACGAAATAAGCGTATAGGGATATTAACTACACATGAAACATACATTTTGTGTCTGTCAACTACACATAAGTACCCTAAATAATAAAAAAATACTATACCTTTTTCTATGTAAATGTAAATCAAACTATGAATAATAATAATAATAATAATAATAATAATAATAATAATAATAATAATAATAATAATAATAATAATAATAATAATAATAATAATAATAATAAGAGAAATATATTGACAATAAAGTAAATAAGCTTTTGCTAAATTTACAATAATACAATACTGTCAATTTACCTGGGCACCATAAAAATAAACTTCACATTCCTATTACAGCTAATTGCAATATATTTTTTTCATTCTACAGTAGAAAATTCAAAGCAGGCAAATGAATTGAACACGACCTCTAATTGAATCTTGTACCTTTATTAGCGCAGGCCATCCACTGTATTGGTCCTTTGTCGTAGTTGTGCTGACCTACTGAAAATGTAAAGATGCGAACCTGTGAAGGGAACAAAGTAAAAAACCTAAATGTGGCACAAACTTCTGTATTCTACACCAAGAACTTTCTGTGTTTTTAAGGTCCTACCGCCTGCTTTGGGTTGTATTTCTGAAAGATCTCCTCTGCTCTCTCCTCTCCTCCGTCAGTAAAGAGCATTATGATCTTGTTACAGTTGGCCCTGGACACATTCATCTGGTTGACACAGGGGCAAAAAAAATCAAGAAAAGCAAACAACAACAAGCTCTGTTTGCTACACGCTACAGAACTGGTTGCATAGAACAATTCAGCGGCTCGTTTGTACATATGCAGTTACAGGGGAAACCTGAGTTGTTGCACTGATCCAAATAAAACCTGCAGCATTTGAAACAACCAGAAGAGGTCGACACACGCTCACTCTTCATGAGAAGCACACTGGGATTGAGTTGTCAGTATGTTTTATGTTCCATCATTTTCATAATTAATTAGATAAAGTAAATGAGGATAAACTCAATCAGACTGTAAAGTAGATTTCCCAGAGCCTCTGGGTTTGTTTGTATAATTCCAGGGACTTTGGTGGATTCAGTAATCAAATACAACAGACTGACTGCAATGTCTTCAAAGTTACCTCACGGAGACTTTACCTGAGCAAGCTGCTCAAAGGCGAGCTCAAAGCCACCTGTGTAGTTGGTGATACCCTTAGCTGTGATGTTCTGCACAGCATCTTTCAGAATCTTCTTGTTCCTCACGTTGGCCTGCACCAGGTTCTGAAAACACGCCGCGTACGTGGCCTTGTCGTTGAACTAGAGGGAAGAGGGAAGGAAGGGATGACGGGAAGTGGAGGGAAGGCACTTGCACATATTTTCTACTAAATATGTGGTCTTTTTTTCCCTTCGTTGCAGAACCATGCAGTGTCCCTTAAACATTCAGGATCGTCTAAACATTTTAACAAAGTGATTAAAGTGATTGCATTTCAAAGAAAATAAAAAAAAACAAAAAATAACCACAGTAATTGACAACTGTTCCACAAACTGTCATGTGTGAAATGAAATCAGTTTTAATCAAATCTGCACAGACCGAAGGGAGCTATAGGAGCAGAAGGAAGGATAGGCAGGAGAGCAGGTGGGGATGTGAAAACAGTGGCATAAGGAGGTAAAAAAAACAAACAAAAAAACAAAAAACCAAAGAGCATGATTATAGAAGGATTATGCCGTAGAGGCTGACATTACTGTAACTGGTTAAATTACATTTACACAGCTCTACATGTGAAGCATCTTCAGGTTAATATTGGTGAATAGTTAATGTGGAGGAACAGATGGAACCCAATCAGCACATGCACACACAAATATAATCACACACACACACACACACACACACACACACACACACACACACACACACACACACACACACACACACACACACACACACACACACACACACACACACACACACACACACACACACACACACACACACACACACACACACACACACACAGACACACACACACACACAGAGCATCTATGGAGGGTTGGGACATGCCTCATTAATACCCAACATCTGTTTTGGCCTTGACTGCACCCCTCCAATCATGATCGTGTCGAGGCAGACAAACACACACGCTCCAACATGTGAAAACTCACAAAAAGTGCACAAATTCTGCCTTTTTTCCCCTCCCTGCTCAGTGGAATTCTCAAAAAAAATGTGGGAGACAAAATAGCATAACTGGTACTTGAAAGAAAAAGACAGAAACGGTGTAATCTCTGAACCACAATGACAAGGGCAGCTGCAAAGGGAAGTCCTATCGAGCTGACTGGCAGTTTAAGTGAGTTGTCAAAGCAGCAGTGAGTGTAATAGAGGCAAAGTGCCCCAACTATTCCAGGTGCATTAGTCACGAAATACCTGCAATGTTATCCACTGAAGCAAGGAGAAGTGTTACGGACAGTGAATACATCAAATTGGAGAACAGCTTTGAAGAAAAAAATTACATAACAACATAAGGAACGCAAAAAGATGAGAATGCCATTTTCTCTCCGTCTTCTCAGGTTCATGTTTTTAGAATACCGAAGGAAGCTTCTGCATGCGACGACGGTTTCCAATTATTCAACATGTTGGCAGACGCTTCGGGGCATATGCTGCCAAGACATTCGTCCTCTAAAGACACACTCCTACACGCACATACTAATATAAGCCACGTTGAGTCTGAACTTCATCGAACTTATAATACACATCTTAAAATATCACAGACACAGTAATATGAAGCTCAGCAGAACAACATACTGTGTGTGGGCACCGACTATATATATATATATTTGTGTATGTAACAAAAATTACTCCAATTGTTCGGTGCTACCAACCTTGTCGCCATGCTAATACTGTGAACAACTCTTTTTAGCACGCATATAATCACACTCAAAGTTTGCAGTGTTTTAATATAGCATTTACACATTTAAAAACAAAACATTGCAGCATTTTGATTTACATAATGTGTAACAACAAATTATACCATAGGAAATATAAACACTGTGTTCAGTTGGTAGACTTTCTATTAAAGGCCCGCATCAGGTGATTTTAGTTTTACCCTTGGGCTTCAAAATTTTTGAAAAATAGACCTTCTCTTTTATAGTTTTATGCTACATATTCATCAATAACAGGTAATAAACTATGAAAGGCTTGACTGGCTCAGCTTACACATCAAAGGTAAATTTTTTATTTCATGTGTTACTTGTTGTTTGCTAACCCTACTCTAATCACAGTAACAGAGTTGCTCATCCATGCTAGTGTTAGCTTTTTCTCAGGAGTAGAAGCTAGATATTTAGCTAGTTGTTACTGCTGACCAAGCGGACAGACTTACTGATGTAAAAAATAAATGTTGCAAAAATATGAAAAGTAGAAGAGAGGACATAGCTTTTTCCATTGGACAACTGGAATACGCTGTCAGGTCCAGCGTATTGTGTGATTCACTGTTTTCTTCTTCTTCTCCCCCCCTGCTAAAAAGGCCACGCTAACAGGGTTGTTGTGGGACACATGTTCCATGCATAATAAATATTATTTAAAATATTATGTCGATTAAAAAAAGTTCCCACAATTACAAGAGACATCAGTGAAAAAAATACCAAAAAAGGTGATTTAAATTTCATTTTAACAGTTTTATTTGAGATTCCATTTGGTCATCATCGGGGTGGGACAAGAGAAAAATGGCATTTAAGGGGCACTCCAGACTTATGTGGTATTTCAAAAATATTTTCAAACATTCTTTTCTCCTGGTTTTGTTTTAGATTTGGTCTCAGAACAAGGAAATTTACACAACTGCATGTTGTAGTATTTTGTACATGGACTATTTGAAATTTGATGGGTGGGATATAAAATGTCCTCCAATTGTGGACTGACCCATATTCTAAAAGACATATAATGACGAAAATAAGCAGTTAATGTCATAGCTGAGCATTTCCACCCTAAAAAGGCAGTGTATTGTTGACTGTCTTACAAAACTTGGATTCAAACTTTCGGGATTTCATATGCCGCAAACCTAACAAAACTATTGTATCACTATTTGTTTAAAAAATTGGTTCCTGTTTCAAAACTGGACAGCCAAATTACTCCAATATTAAAACTAATGCCTAGTTTTACTGTGCTTGAACAGAATCCTAGGTGAGCTGGTGTGCTTGAGTTACAGCAAATATGAATAGATGAGTGGAGAAAAAGGCAAAGACTTAACACATCTGTACTTTTTTAAGGAAGGAATGGTACAGAGTTATATGTAAGTCATTTTAAGGCAGGAAGTACCTACTGTCATGGTAATAAACTCGTAAATAAGTAGTTTTCACACACAGAATTAAGTAGTAGTAGATTCCAAAAACATCCAATAAATATGTCTACAAGCAAGCTAACTGAAAAACAAATACATAGTCCTAAGCTTAAATAGCTTGTAAATATGTATGTACATGCATTCTTTTCCCATTCATTGAGATTTTTAGCTATTTCCTCATTAAATAAATACTTAAGAACTCATAACAATTAAAATTCTACTGTCTTAAAATATTGAGTCATTCTTTCTTTAAAATTGTACAAAAATATGTATTTCAGGTTCATGTAATAAAAGGGGATATAACAATTAGCTGTAGGGTCAAAGAATTTTAGTCACATTCTCTGGATAATGAGGTGTGTGTTAGTTTGTGAGTGAGTGAGACACCCTGGTGTAGTCATAGCAACATGCTGGAATTAACAAGGTATGATTCATTTAGATGTGCAGAAATTAAATATTCCTCTATTTTATTATAAGAGTTTGTACCTTCAAAAAGTTTCAAATGCTTCTGCATGCTCTTCAGAGTGAGCTGGTTGCCCTCAATATCCTGATTACACTGACGCCTGACTTCATTAACTTCAAAGGCCAGTTCACTTAGCTGATTTGAAAGCACCAAACACAAAAAACACACAAACCACTGCTTTATTAAGGGAAGTGAAAGAAAATGTAATCAATGATTAATCTGGAAAGCAAATTCGGAAAGTAATTTATGCTACCGGCCATTTGGAGAGAGTGGAGGAAGGATAAAGAGAAGGCAGATAAGGATAAAGGAGATTTCAGACAAAGTGCATCCACATCCAAGTACAGGGTGTATCCTGTGCCAAATACGAAAGTAACTGGAGTGATAAACTGAGTCGAGATGTCTGCAGCCAGAATGACCATCTGTGTGCTGCATGAATACCAATGTTGACCTAATAAACACGAGTAATTTGTGTCCATTTTGAACATTAAAACAATACATGAATGTAAATGTGATATTTAGTAAAAAAGGATTCATGACATTAAATAAACAGAAAGAATGATGGTGGAAAAAAAAGACAAAAATATTAGAGAGTTGCTTCAAGCCAACATTTGGGATGATGTTACATTCAGCAGCTGTTTAGCTTAGCTTAGCATAAAGACTGAAAACAAAGAGGAAAAAGTTGAATAAAGAAACAATGACTGAACATCAGAAATCATACACATATTAAGGGTCCAATGAGCATCAGTTTGGCCAATTATGAGGTCCGATATCAACCATGAAGAATAAATGTTGAAAGTTCTTCTTTGCTAAAGCACATGTAAAACATAAATTTAAAAAAAGTTGTTCTTAATTTTTCTACCAAGACTTTCATTTTTACTAAAAATGTATATCGGCTCCAAATATCAGCTATCGGTCTCCCATGATTACTAATAATCAGCATCGGTATGAACCCTGAAAAAATCCTCACCCTAACTGGTCAAGGCAGATGCCCACTCTCCCTGAACCTGGTTCTGCAAGAGATTTTCTTCCAGTTAAAGAGAAGTTTTTCTTCCCATTGTCACCAAAAAGCTGCTCAAAGGGAATTGTTGAGATTTGTTGGGTCTCTTTCATTTTGTCACATCTTGATTGATATGTGAAGTGCCTTGAGGTATGTAGGATGGATTGGCGCTATATATATATGAAACTGGACTGAACTGAATAGAAAAAATATGTCAGTGAGCAAAAAGGCACATTCTACCTTAAATAATTCCTTTCTGTCTGGTTAACATACTGTTCCAGTAGTCAAAGTGTGCACCACAAAAGTAATCATATCGATTTAAGTTATTTCTGACACACTGTGTTTTAGGAGCACCGAGATCCAATACACAAACACTGTAGATATGTATGACATGCAGCGTGTGAAGAGTAAAAATATCTTCAATGTGAAGGAGCATCGAAAGGAGCCAGCTAAGGTGGTTTGGGCCTTCCTTTAAAGGGATGGTGTTTCACTGGACATGTGTGAGATGGACGACTTCAAGACGTAGCTAAAATACTTTGTGAAGACAAACCTAAAGTTGAAACGTTGACATTTGTCCATTAAGAGTCCCTGTCCTTAGTTTCACTGTTTGATACTTTCAAAGCAGAGTACTTTTTTCTGTTCTGTGCACTCAACATAAGTATTTTTTAGATTTCAAACAACATTTCCTACCTTCAACTATGCTCACTAAGCGGCAGACAGAAACAGAGCTTCATGGTTGCCTAGCAACAGCATAAAGCGGAGGATACCAGCAGCGCCAGTAAAGGCTGAAAATCAAGTTAAAGTGATGCTCTTTGCATCTCAGACCTAATTACATCCACTATGATTGTCTCCAATACGTCTTTGAGACCACTCACAAATTCCTTCAACTGTGGGAAATTCAAAAGTGCGTTATTTTTCTTTCCACAAATGATATCACTAGGAAGCAGAAATGCTTTAACTGACCAAGCGATGGAGCTTAAAATGATGACGGATGAATATTTCCTCCATCCCTGTGCCAGCAAAACTTTGAAGCCTGGGATTCCTGCAGAATTTCAATTGGGCGAGCAAATGCTTTTCCATTACATGCCATTGATTCAAAGTGTGGCTTATAAATGCAGCATATATTCATTTGTCAAACTTATCATGTGGCATTTCAGGGCTTGGCCGAGCTATGTTGTGCACCCTCTATTAGTCATACATACTTGGGTTAAGCTCCGATGCTCTGAAGATGCTTTTCTCATACATAAACACATATACTGTATATTCACACATACATACTCTGAGCTAAGATGAATGTGCACACAAACATGCATGCATCCCTGCACATATGCAGCCACAATAAAGAGCCATCCATGTGTGGTACATTATGTTACTAAAAAGGTCACGGTCATCTTTCAACCGATGACTCAAGCTGAGGTAGAGCTACTCAAACTGCCAAGCCACATATATGTCCACATTAACATTCATCAATGTGTGTGCCTGGAAATTCAATTCAGAATCAGCAACAACTTTGCAGAAAAACACAGTTTCCAACTGAAGTGAAGACTGAAGTTTGGAGTATTTCTCCAGTGAATGCTGAAAGTGACAGTCAGTTCAGAGTATCAGCTACGTGCATACTCACATAAACCACGTTCACATAGTCGTCGTCGGAGAGGGTCTCCAGCATCCTGCTGACAGATGTTCTGATGAGTTTGAGGGTGAGACCTGAAACACTCCCACTCCTGCAGTTTGGAAAAACAGTGTGTGTTTTAAATCAACATCAAACATAAATCAAAAACTAATCTGCTGTCATTAGGAATCTAATGTATGGATAAATATGTCACTTAATTGTTTCCTGCAGGTAAAAGGCTAGAAAAAGAACAGAAATTGGAAAAATAAGAAGTGGAGTTCCTTTAACGTTCTTTTCTCCAAAGTGTAACGATGGGAGCTTTTAATGAGCCTCATCAATCATCCATGTGCCAATTACCAGCACTGTGTTAAGAGCTGCAAGTGGACAAATTTAGTTTTTCATTCATCATATTGCGTGGTTATTTAGCACTGGTGCTGTGCCATGACTGTAATTTATAATGAAACATCACCTGAGTGGAAATATAATCCCTTTGACACTAGAAAGAACGTACAGCTCCACACTTACAATCTCATGTTACTGTGTGCGGCACACACTTCTTGTACGGTGTAAAAGTGAATCCTTGTCAATCCTAAGACAAATTCACACCAATTTAAAAATGCTGCTAAGCCTTTAGAGATTGGCTGGCATTATCTGATCTTTTTGTATCATGATGAACTCCTTCTTATTGAATGTATTCTCATTGAGGATGTATATTATTGCACATACACATAGTACAAAAATTACACAAGAAAATTGATGTATTTGCTGAGAACTGTTTGCAGGATTAAAACACATTTGTTGGGTTATTGGTCATTTAGAACATAAAGGTGGTGTATGTAACCTTAACTCAAAATAAGTGTCCATTTTCATGGCAAGAAAGAAACTTACGTAAGGTGTAGCTATCTGACACATTTTCAGGGACAAAAATGTATCTCTGTTGCAAGAAGAATAAGCTGGTTAGACAAGAAACACTTATTAATAGGACACATTTTGCTCTTTTCATATGTATGCATAACAATAATAAAAGTACAGAATTCTGTGAGGCTTGTCCTTTAATCCTCTGACAACCTAAACGTTCCAGTAGGTTTAAAAGGCATGTGTCATTTGAACAAAAAGCTAAAATTATATCATTTATCCGATCCAGAAATTGTAAAAGCAGTGAGAATTGTTGGATTCTCAGCTTTCAGACAGTCCTTGAACTACTCATCAGTGATGGGCCATTTGTTGAGGAAACTTAACCAGATCTAAGCTGAAAATTATGAAATTGTATCCGAATGGATTTATTCTACATTTCTCGTTGAAAAATCTGCCAATTATGAATTGCTTGCACTCAACGGATTCTGTAAAATACAAAAAATTCTGAACTGGGCTGAACTGCAGGCTTTGTGTACACAGAGCAAATAGGAGACAAGTATAGAGCTAGATAAAAATATGAGTACTAAAATCTCTATAGTATGTACAGCCACCTTGTTTTTAGTATTCTGAACACCTGAGAGCACTTGGAAAAAGTTTTTTTTTTTTTTTTGCAATGTCAATAATCAAACAAGTTAAGCTTTTGTTTTTTTCTTGTTTGGATGGTTTATACCATTATAACTTTGTAGTAAGTAAAAAGACATTTTCAAGTTCTCTTTCCTTCTAGCCATGGTTGTACTGTTTCCACAGAGGTGCAGGACTTTATATTGCAGTGGAAAATGCCTACAGTGCCTACAGTGATTGAAAATGTAAAAGGAGCAGGCAATGCTCAGAAACTCCTTCGGGTTCAGAGGGTTTATACAGCTGAGTATAGTAAAATTAAGATGTGTGCTTTGTTGCCTTAAAAACGCTCCATGATTTCCTAATTTAATCAAAGACTGAACTGCTGTCGTAACAGTTTTTGCTTCAGAATCCTTTCTGAACACCATCGCTCTTCTAAACTTACATTTTTAGGGCATACATAACAGGAATAAATAACTGGACTGTGAATAATGAGATTGCCCAGTGTGCTGACTGCGTTGTGTTTGTCAGTGTCACACGTGAACACAACGCAACAGCGCCCAGCGGGATGCGGCCAGTCAGAGAGTTAGCATCAGGGGCTTCTGGCGCGCAAAAGTAAATAAAATCTGACTGTAATGGATGAATCATGCGGTTGTCACTCACGCATCCACCAGAATCAGCATGTCCTTGGGTGACGCCGCCCCCTGAATGTACCTGGTGAGTAACAGGAGACACAAATACACAGGTCATGGATATTGAGCAAATGCAGAGATGTACATGTGCACAGAGGTGGAAAAACACACCCACAAATAGAAATACAGACTGTTAATACAATGCATGAATGCTTTTTCTCCCCCACAAAACTCAAAGACTGAACCAAATTTCAAACTGCACATTTTGTAGTTTCATCACATTCATCTTTCTTCTCTTTGAGCAAGTAAACAAATATCACTTCATATCATCTGCATGTAAAATCAATCAGACCTTTGTAATCTTTAATTGCTCCTCTCCTTTCTTTAATAAACACACAGTTGTGTGTCTTTGTGTAGAGTTGGAGTGCTCAGTATCTGAGCTAATACAATTTAATAACATGCTTAAAAGAGTATTGGTGGCTTCTAGCCAGATTTTAATCATTTCAGGAGGCTAATGAAGCTTTTGTATTGGTTCCCCTTTGATCTGCAGTCATCATACTGCTCTGATGTGTTTGTCTGAGTGGGCTTGGCTTTGCACATAGACCTGGATTTCATTGTTCCAAAATGTGTGTAAGTGTGTGTGTGCAGATGTTCTTATGCAACATGCAAACCTAGTTTTTGCAAATAAGTGCTTAATATGACAACTGCACAGGTAGAAGGAACAATCCACATGTCTGCAATCACAGACACCAGAGAAATGAGTGACAATAAGACGCTGCCACAAAACTGCACATCCCATAATGAGCAGTTATACTCACCATGGTCGCCTGCGCACGTCGTAGAGATCAACTTCGTGGGGTAAATTGCTGTTGTTGACCCAAGGAGATGCTAGAATTCGGTAAAAAGAAAAAGTGTTTCATTCACATTAAATTTTAGTTGGAGGTGCTTGGATTAAACAAGATTTTACATCAAATATTACTTCCTGAGGTAGTTGGATTTGGTTTCATTTGACTCCTTAAGTATATTCTTAGATCTTAAAATATATATTAAGTTGGCAGTTTGGTGCACATTATCTTTTTTTTTGTCAAGAAAAAGACAAAAGATGAAAAGATAGGTAGCATTCTTATGGCTGTGCATTAAGTATGCAGCTGGAGCAAGGATCCAATTAGCTTAGCTTAGTTCATCCTAAAGACTAATATATGGGTAAAAATGTGCCTGTCTCACTGCAAAGTTCAACCTTAAGATTGGATCAACTTTTAAAGCTCATTAACCAGCACAATGTATCTTTTTTCGCCAATCTTAACACAAATCAAAATGTAAAAACAACAACAACTTGCAGTGTTTAACAGGACTCGCTCGGATTTCCACAAGTCTTGTCGCTGTGCGTTTGCCAGAGAATCAGCAAAGTCTCTGAACCTAACATAGAGCCAGACAAGCTGTTACAGTTTTGAGCTTTTGCGTTAAATTAAGCAGAATTTAACACTTCTTGGTGCTACTTCGATACTGCACAGCCACGAGAGCAACTATGATCCTCTCGTGCTCTTGGCAAGAAAGCTTGTGTGTGATATTCCCCATAATGTTGAGCTATTTCTTTAATCCAATCTTTGCACTACAGCAACATGTTCTCATGCCCAAAGTATCAAAAACTGCCACTGGTGTATCAGAGAATCACACAAGGTGTCTTTTAGCATCTGTGCCACCGATCACAGGTCACAGTCACAGGATTTTCAGCTAAGAGATTAACTGAGGTCTGTGTACTGTATTAGATCACAATTTTTTACTTTTGTTTTATTTTGTGACTTCATAAACATTTTTTTCTATCAAAGTATTACATATTTTATCAATCTGATCAAAATTTGTTGATTATTCAAAACGATCAATTTTCATCCAATAAAGCAAAATCTGTATTTCATTTAAGTTAATGTTATTTCGATAAACTATATGTCATTGTATGATGCAGCACAGTATGAAATGTAAACGATAGTTTAAATGGCAACTCCTACATAATAAATAAGAAAAAGGAGGTTTCATTCTGTAAGAGTACAGTGTAAGCAAACCACCTTTTTAGTCTGTCACAACTTCAAATACAATCTTTTCAAGCCTTGAATCTGTGCTTACTGCAGTTGACCAATAACTGAAACCGAAACTGACTGACATCATGACACAACAATTACAGCCATATTGAAAAGAAGAAAAGCGAAAAAGAAAAGATCAGTGCCAGCATCATTGATTATACTGACTAATCCTAACAGCTGTAATTAAGGCACCAAAACGACTAGGTTAGGTTTAGAAAAAACATGGTTTGGCTTAAAATAGACCCTTTCTGAACATTAGGCACATGCCACAGAGCAAACTTCTGGTTGACTAAAAAGGAGACAGTGGTGGCACCAGCTGACACAGTTTCATAGATCAGTCTGACTACTAAGGTATAGAGGACAATTCAAAACTTATCTGTGACTTTTCAGATACATTTTGAAAACAGAGCAAATTGGCAGTTAAACATTACGACAGATACAATGGTCATGACTAAATACACATACACGTTTTTGAAAAGCTGATTCATGACCTGCTTCTCAGCACAAGGTCCGAAGGAGACCTAAAAACTGTGTTGAGGAAAGTCTGCATGCGGTTGTATGCATCTGTCTGCAGTATGATAAAATGGCCCTTTGGTCTCAACCTTGTGTTTCCATGACTCACTGCAGGACAGTCACAGCCCTTTTCCACCAGGTGCTAGTTTGGTGCTAGTGCATAGTTGGTTCAAATCTTGTGCCTCCTAAGAACTAGTTTGCTTTTCCGTTGGCAGGGAGGCAAGTTAGAGCCCCGTCATTGCGTCACCGTAAAACGTCAGTACGTTACTGCATGTGTAGCCGTTCAACAATGTTACACCGTAAACAAGCAAGTGCTGTTCCTGACTTTACAAGCCTACATTGCAATCCAGAAACAAATAGCCAAACTGTTAGCAGCTACCTGTCTTCATCATAGTCACAGGCAACGCCAACTATGTTTGAGAAGACAGGTAATTGTCAGAGATGTTTTGATTCTTGCAGTGAACTTGTTAGCGTTAGCTTGGTGACTTAGCTTCGGCTATGTTTGCATCCACTACATAGCGGTTAAACGCAATAAGTTGATAATATCTATGTTTATCTTTATAGATGATCTTAAGGTTAATTGTAAGACTGATGTCAGTTGTTGCCTGGGCACATCTGCCATCACGCTACCGGCGTCCATATTTACCGGTTTTCAAAACACTAACACTAAACACTACTACTCTACTTTCTGCCATTGATTGTTGGTCACTGTAACCCCACCCCCAGCCCGTGGTGTACTCGGTTCTTAACTCTGGCCCAGCAAAGAGTTGGCGCCTGAAAAGCACCAGTTTTTGGAGCCTCGAGCCAGTGCTTTGTTGGTGGAAACAGAAAGAACTGGTGCTCAGTCAGGCACTGGCTCCGAACTAGCACTGGAACCGGCTTTATCGAAAAGGGGCCTCAGTGGGCTGTTGGTGTAAGCCCATTGGCTGCTGGGCTGCTTACCTGGGTAGTACCGAGCCAATCCAGTGGCAGAGCCAAACACCTGCCAGAGGAGTGAGGGGTCTTCCTCTTTGTTTTTCCGGAAAACATCCTCCAAGGCTTCTGTCCAATTTAGCTCATTCAAAATGATGGTAGCTGGAACACACACACACAATCACACACACACACGCACGCACGCACGCACGCACACACACACACAGAGAAAGAAAGATTAAATGACTCATATTTGTACAGAAGTATAAAATCATAAAAATTACACAAGCACAAAATGTCAAGGCTTTTCAGAAACGATTTTGTCTGAAAAGGCAATTCTGAAAAAAGAGAAACCATGCTTGAAAGTCCAACACATGCACGCACGAACGCAGGCGCACACACACACACACACACACACACACACACACACACACACACACACACACACACACACACACACACACACACACACACACACACACAGAGAAACATAGATTTGGCAGCATTCGGCTCTTGACATTGACGGCTGAGACCAAGCCTCCTTGCTGATATTGAAACTGACTTCAATCTGCAATGATAAGATATTTCCGTTTTTTTTTCCTTTTCAATTTTTTTGTGCTCTCAAAACACACTCCAAATTCTGCAGCAGTGGAAAGTGATCAAAAGAGAGAAGAAAGGGGAAAGAGGACAGACAGGAGGTAAAGCAGAGTGATTCAATTTGATATTTCTGGAATAAGACAAAATCGTCTTTTGGGTACTCAGTGGCCAGACATACAGTAAACGTTTTGTTTACCTGTTTGTCTGCAGAAGCTCTTACTGGCTTAATGCTCCAACAATCTAGTTTGATCCAAAAAGGCAGTGTCCTGCCTGCAGAGTAGGCTGCATGTCAAAAAAGAGGCTGTGCGTGACTCATACTTAGATGTGTGTGTGTGAGAGCAACTGGATTAAAGGAACAATGAAAAAAAAAACAACAACAAAAAATATGGAACATCAGGGCGAGACAGTGGACAGCTGGGAGATCCAGGGTCTGCTGAAGAAACGTCATGTGTGACACATAACAAGAGGCTGTGCAGTAAAAACCGAGTTAGACAAGCTGGTGTGATGCAGTTCTAACTATAGCTCAGTCAGAGAATTATATTCAGCAGGAAAGGGGCAGCAGAAGTATACAAATAAGAGAATGTGCGAGAAGGAATATAATTGAACGTATTTGACTGACACATTTGCCTGATAAAACCTTTTCAGCTATTACACAGTCAGGTCAGTACACACAAACTCAAATTTATGCTTCTAATTACCATATTTATTTGTCTTTACCATCAAAAATGAAGTGCAACATTATTATTCATAGTGGAAATTAACTAGGATGTAAACAGGCAAATACCCAAAATTAGAGCCACCAGCAATACCACCAGCTATGTGAGGCTAAAGGTTAGTAAACACAGAATGCACTGAGTAAATTCTGCCAGCCTTATTGAACCTAAATTTATTATAAACATAAAAAGCTAGTACTTGCAGCTTATTCAACAATGTTACACTGAAATGTTAAGGTGGACCAGTGTGCACATTCCCATAATCGTATGACCTCCCCTGATAGAACTACATCGACTCTAGATTCTAGCACAAGAACAACTGAGAAATATAATGCAGAAATGTGAGTTTACCATTTTTAGATGATATACTATGTTGGATGTTGAGCTGAGATATGCAAAGTTGTGTTCGCAAAGTTTCAAAGTTTACACTTGACTTTTTTGCCATTCATCTGAAGAAAATGCAGCCACAACAATCTTCTTTCATTTAGTGAGAGTTAGTTTGGAGCCAACCAACCAGCCAGCCAACCAACCGACCGGCTGACGAACCAACAAACCAACCCGCCAACCAACCAATCATCCGAACAACCGACCAGCCAACCGACAAACCAGCCAGTCAACCAACCAACCAACCAACCAACCAACCAACCAACCGAACAACCAACCAGCCAACCGACAAGCCAAGCCAAGCCAAGCCAGCAAATAGACCAGCTAACCGACCAAACAACCAACCAACCAGCCAGTCGATTAACCAACCAACCAACCAATTAGCCAGCCAACCGACCAACAAGCCAGTCAACCGACCAACAAGCCAGCCAAGGGACCATCCAACCGACCAACCGACCAACCAACCATAATAAAGCTGAACTGTAAAAAGTACACTACATTACACAATATAATAAAAACTTCCTCTTTTACATCTCTGAAAAGTACTGATTACCAAAACAATATTCATCGCAAAATAAAATCAGGAAATAAAATCCTTCAAAAATACTATAACACAAGTCTAGTTTGATTAACAGATGATAGTGTTTAAAGGCTTACTGGATGCAAAAACACACTGCACAGTGGTCTGTAATATTTGCAGAATGGATTTTACAACTCTGGGACATTATTACATCAGCAGCAGCTATTTCATGCTTTGTCATGACTGCTGCAAGGTAGAAATTCAGCATCATATTACAAAGTAATCTGCAGAAATGCTGCCAGTGTTTTTGTGAGGCATCTTGTTGAATGACATTATGCATGACTATAGCCAAAGTCGAGTCTTGTTTAACTTTTTTGGCTAGAGCTCTGTGTGCTGGCACCACTGTCTGTCTCCATTCAAATGAGTCAGAGGTCTGATTTATTTATTTTTTGTTAGGTTGTAATTGGTATGTTTGAATGTTTTTGCACATATATGCAAAACCCAAATGATTTCAAAAAAGGATTAAAACCTGTTTTAATTCAGTACAGTGAGTATTGAAAGTGCAACCCAGAAAAACAGTGTACTTATAGTGATGTGAATAATAGACGCCATGAAGCCTAGACAAATATTATTGTTTCTGTCTGACCCTTCCTCTTCCCACCGTGTTTTCTCTGCTCTCAGGCTTCCTCCGGCTCGTTCCCTTCCTCACAACTACCTCTTTCTATCAAGCTCTATTTCCTTGCTTTGTAGGATAAAGGGAGAGTTTAGGCAAGGTCCTAAATGGCTCCCTGTGGTATTGTAGAGAAAAGTGTGTCCCAATGATAAGTGGTGACAATTTGTTCAGGCCTGATCTCTCCGCTCCCAGACGATGGCCCTTAATGGATTAGTTCTGCTGGTATCCGTGACATCAGTAACAAGAAATCTCAGAGTAGCAGGACCTCATACAGGAAGCATTGGTATTTTCTCCCCCGATTACTGCTCACACTGAAATAACAAGTGAGGGGCATTTTCATTTATTTCACCAGCTGCCACTGTGGGAAGTCGATATAGTGACCAAGCCCTTACATGATTTGTGTGCATGTGCATACATGATGAGAGTCCAAATAAATAATTGACACACAGAGTGCGTCCTCACTCTGTGTGTGTGTGTGTGTGTGTGTGTGTGCATTTACGTGTCTCGTTTGTGTAAAACTGACAAACCCATTATAGTTTCTCATGGCAATTTAGATGCACACACACACAAAAACACATACGGAACGGAATGTGCAGGTCAGACGCCGCTGATGAGCCCTTAGCAACAGTCTTATGGCATTGTGAGACAGTGTCCTCTAATCTCAGCCAAATACCGGAACAAATCACAGTTTCAGTGTAAACAGATCCATCTCTGTGCTGATGTTGTTGTTGATGGCTCGAGGTCACTGCGATGAGAGGAAGAAATGAGAAACAGCGCTGTAGAAATATGAGCGCTGGTCAACTCTATTTGTCAGGGGTGGCATCACGTCCTCGGAGACTTTGGGTGGGGGTCGGATATGCGTGTTTGTTTGTCTGCATACTTAGAGCAACAAACATGGACATTACAACTGTCTCAAGAAAATTTAGCTTTCAGTTCAGATGAGATAAGGGAAATTAAACAATTTAATACGTGTAGAAGGAGGAAAAAAGGGGATAAAATGAGGTAGACAAGGAAGGAAACAAGCAATGGTTTTCTTTGTTGTCAGCTGGCACTTATTTAAGCACCGGTAGGGCTTGACGGTGTGATTTCTAACCTGTGTGTAATTTAGGCAAACTATTATTTGTTATCTAAAGCATTTGAAAAAAAAATAAATTAGATGTGGATGGTCTTGGCAAAAATAAACGGGAAAAGAAAAAACAAAACCAGGAAAACTGCTGTTTAAGAGTGTTCATTTTTCTATTCTAACAGTTAAACTCCTGTTCTGCTCATTGATTAAACCCCTAAAAACTCATCTGTGTATCAAAGTTAAATAGTTTTTTAGTTTACCTGCATATCTATTAAGCTCCCGCCTCTCTTTCCATTCACCCCTCATTCTTTACTGCAGCTCAAGCACACCAGCTCACCTACAACTCCAATCAAACACTGTGAAACTACTCTACTCTGCACAACAGCGAGTTGTAATAGTGGAGCAATTTAGCCATACATGGTCCATCTGGAAACCAGTTCTGAAGAAGAACAAGAATATAGAAAGCTCCACCCTGCATGTTGACAGGATTGGTTTCTTAGATTTTCGAAATAAGAAATCACAAAAGTTTAAATCTGTGTTCTTCAGATGGTCATCGAGATATCGTAGTTTCAAAGTGTAAATGCTGGACTACAGTGATGACAGCTGATTTTGCTCATGATGTGTCATCTAGTACATTAAAAAACACCATATGAATATGTTAACAGATAAAGAAACTAGATTTTTCCTAGAGCTGCGTAAATGAGAAGCACACCAAAATTTCTCCATGCATCTTCACAACATAGGTGCTACTAGAGGCTTTTAAAACACAGAGCCATGTGGTGTATAGCAGCTAACATGCTACCAGGTGAAGAGCATGCTGGGATTAGTCAGGCACAATAGCTCCAAAAGCTTCTTTACATGTTGTCTGTTTTATGCCACATTAAAGGTTGGATAAAAACACTTTCTGACTGGGTATTGCAGGACTCCATTTGGACTCATTTGCATGGCACCACCTGGGATAACTGGGTCTTCGCTACAGTAAAATGACAAGAATTAATAACCCACAACAAGGACTGAAATATTATTGTTTCAGGTGATAAAAAATTCAGAAAACCACAGCAGTCTCATCAACCACACAATTCAAACATCATACAAGAAGAGATGCGAGCTAAAAAAAAAAAGAATGAATCCTGGGTCATGAAGACATAGGGACTGAATATGGAAAAGAACATACAAAATAGCCCCTCTAAGGCATGCAGATGCTTTAAAAAACAAATCAAACGGGATTCTGGCAGTGAGCGATGAGGGTGATGGATGTGGGAGGTGATGAAGGAGGGGAGGGGAAGCTGCACAGTGCCATGTCAAGCGACACCCCGTGGTGTTCCCTGTCATCAGCTAGCTAGCTGGTGGCTCGAACCGCCTGTGCATTTCAAAGTAATTACATGGTGGGGGCTGAAGTGGTGAGAACCTGTAATCATCATATCAGAAGGGGAACTCTGCTCAATGATACTTTGCTGCTCACTACTGATTGTGACGGGAGCACAAACGCATCCTTTGACAGCATGGATATCCACTTTAGCTGCACACACACAATCACATCATCACATTTTTTTGCCTCGATTGTCAGAAATAAAAACATATTTATCAATTACATACACACAAAGGACAATGTGACACTGGATCATCGGTATTATGGAAACACATCTGATCACCAGGTTGATCTTTTTGTTTTCCATAAAAGCCAACAAGATGAACCACTGTCCTTTTTTTTATCTATTAACTTTTGCTTACTCAAGATGAACAAATCCCAGCTACTGTTCCCTGATTACATTATCTGGCTGAATGGCACCATCAGTGGGTGACTATGGGTGTCAAATGACGCAGTGTGTTGAGTCACAATGCCGGGCAACCACTGACCGAGCAACAACATAAAGTGGTAAATTTGAATTTGTGTGAAGTGAGATGTGGACAAGTGAAAGAGCTTTGACAGAAAGAACGTAAAAATGAGGGAAACTTCATTTCGGCTGTGATTGCACAGCTGCTGGAGATAACACATATTATTTTACTGTGTTCTCCATTTAGACCTGAAAAACAGGATTTTTTGAATTCCAGGATTAAAATTGGGAGAAATAACGCTAACAACAATGATCCGTAGCAAACTGATCTGAGGGTAAATTGCTAAAATAAATGATGTTATGTTCACACTATAACTAGGCAAAGTAAATAATAATAAAATATCTGACATCAATCAAAATAAATCTTTTTTTAATGAACAATTTTTAATAAAGGCCATCAGAAAGACAGGCTTATTTTGGATTTTAAAGTAATCACACATACATAACGTAAAAGGGATATGACTGCTATGAGTTGGGGAAGGAGCACATATAAAATTTGTTTCTACAACTGAACTCTTTTATGGTGATTTGCATCTGAGGCAAGTAAAAAAATTAAACATCCATCAAACAATTTTCTTATTGGTATTGATAAAATGTCTATCGCTATTATTTTATTGCTCAGGACTATTTCACAATAGGAGCAGAAAAGTTAGAAAAATAATGTTGTCAAGTCAATGATGAAGCGCTGCTCAAGTGTTGAAGGAAGTAAAAGGAAGTGGAAATCATGACGCAAAAAAACAAGACTGGTTGATTGAGCACTGAAAAACATGACACGGCGACAAGTGCCAGCCATCAATTTATAGCTTCATATCATCAACTTCCGCTAAATTTACTTGTAGCTAGTGGCTTTTTCATGAGTAGTCCAAACACGCCATGAGCATCAAACACTGTACGATGTGTGTACACCCTGGTGATCCTGACTGGAATGGACTCAGTTCAGCTTAATCTATTTATCCATGAGGCTTAAATGGGGCCAAACAATACTGATGCCATCCCTGTCTTTGTAAACACGAGGGCTGTCAAAATTATCGCATTAACGTGGCTCAATCCATCATCATGATTAATCTGATTAAAAATTTAACACAATTAATGAATCTGCAGCACAGAATGACTCAAAATCCCTGAAACGTCTCTGGCAACGCATTTTGGGCAGTTTGTCCAAGTAGATTTACTGTCGCGCATGTGCAAATGGGCAGCTGATCCGGTAGTGGCAGAACCAAGCAACTTGAAATGGAAGATGGTAAACAGTAGGGCCAAGCTGATTTATCGGCCGACTGATTAAATCAGCCAATTATAGCCCTGGACTTTGGCCGATTATACGCCGATATATTCTAAATTTCTCACAAAACAGTAAACGCTGTTCAATGTTGGAGTCACGCAGAATGAAGTCCTTGCGCCATTTGTCCAAGACATGGAGCGCTGAGTACAATCAATCCTTAGTCCTCACTGCTGTCTTCTCAGTAACGTACAGGAGTAAACTAAAGCCAGGCAACGTTACAGGAGTGGGCTGAGCCGACAGGTAAGTTTATATCGACGTTGTGAAATTAACAACAATAACTCAACATGTCTCTCGTTTCAGTTAAGCGAAAAAGCTAAAGTTGAAATGATTGACTTTACTGTCTGTCTTCAGCAACTGTCATGATGTCACTCTTAGTTATACTTTGTCAGAATATACTAGAAGATGACCCAGGCTGTAACAGCAACTCACTGTGTGTTGTTATGGAGGAACATTAGTGTCAGACTATTTGTGGCCATTATAGATTTAAAATGCAACTCTGTCAAAGATGACATGTTTTGACATCAAAGAAAGGTCACTGGTTTTTATTTTGGTTCATTTGAGTCCTGACTTCATGGCAAAGAAAATAATGGAGTAGAGAAAATGTGATTTAATGTTCAAGGCCATCAGAGGGCTGCAGAAATAATGTTTTACAGTAACTTCACTCATTATGTTGCTTATATACAGCATACATACCTCTAATTTGTAGCAACAAGAAGTACAAAACAACATGTATTTCATAACTCATTTATAGATTTACTTTTTTTAAAGTTATATAATTTCCCAGAGGTTTAATGCTTTATTGCATGTTTTTGTACTTGAAAATTCCTCTCTGTTGTAAAGTTAAACAAATACTAAAGGACAAAGCATTGTAAAACAGCAAAATGTTCTGCCTGTAATTCATATCTGTGCTGTTGTAAGCGTTAAGGGACCAAAAAAGAAGATTTTATTCAGTATATATTTTTTTAAATTGATCGGCCAATTAATAAGTTAGCGGAATTTTCTTCTGCCAAATATTGGAATTGGCATTGGCCTTAAAAAATCCATATCGGTTGGGCCCTAATAAACAGCATGTTGGCCTTCTCGGTGGGAAATTTGAATACAAAAAAAAACCGACCGACATCCAGTAATATGCACACTCTGCAGGAAGGAGTTTTCTTTTCACCGAAGCACTTCCAGATTAAAGTACCACATTAACGTGAAGCATGTGTTAGTCTGGGATTCGAACATGAACCTTTAAAGGTGTTTAATAAACACCTTAAGTGCATATATATTTTCTTCTTTCTTGAGTCTGTTTGCACATGCAAAATGAACTGTGATTAATATAGATTAAAAATGAATGATATTTAATCGTGATTAATCTAAATTCACCCACAGCAACCATGTGATTAATCTAATTAAAAATTTTAAACACATGAAGTGGCCAAAGAACTAAAAGAAAGAAGCATGACAATAAAACTAGAGAAGGATAAATGTTCCTAACACATTATTCTACTGAGGTGTGTGTGAATAGATGAGGATGTCACTGGAGTAAATTCCAATTGTAAATATAATGAGTAAATGTGTGAAAATCACTCAAAGTGATAAGAAAACGTAGTGACATGCAGCACGCTCATATCTGCTGTGACCAGGGCTAACGGATAAAGACATACGGACATTGTGCTATATTTATTTCTGAAGTCAAAAAGGTGAGAAAAGTCCTCTTTGTAATCTCTTAGAAGTGTAATGGAAAAGTGAAATGAGGTTACCAGATAGAAACTGTTTTGCATGGAGAAGATTCCAAATGTGAATCCCAATCAGCTGATTAGAGCATCGCGGGAAGGCATCCAACTTGTCGCAAGGACAGCGACATAATGACAGTGAGACGAGGAAGGATGCGGACAGAGTGAGCTGTGGATGGAGATACCTCGGAGTTCGGCTGCCAGCGCTGTAAATGAAACAGCACGTGTATCGAGTGGCAGAAGAGTGCAAAAAGTAAAGAAAATCAAGTGTATATGCTGTGAGCTTCGCCACAGGGACCGTAACACACACACACACACACACACACAATGTCACAGTATCTCAGCGCGTCACTGTGTGTGCATGTCTCGGGCTGACAGGTGCCACACAGCGTTGATGCAAACGGGCATCAGACGAGCCTCGGATCTCCTGCCAAGGCCGCCATGCTCTGCTCTCATCTCCTCTCATCGCATCCACAGCAGTCTGCCTAATGAACGAGAAGACATGCGTACGCAGCCATGAGATCCCTGTACAGTACAGTAGGTGCATACGATGTGACACACACACTCTCACACCCCAAGTGTTTCTTCTCCTTCTTCTTCTCTCACACAAACAAACTGATTTGTCTCCGGCGCGCACGCACGATAATGAATCCCAGTTTGACCACCCACACTGGATCAGCAGGGAGAATAGATTCCAATCAGCAGGACTAATGCGGGGGAGAAAGACAGTAGCACATTTGTCTCCACGCGGCGCGCTATTAATATGCTTAATAAAGTGGAGCGAGGGGGATGTGGGAAGAGAGCGTGGCGTGATAAGAGGGGTGAGGTGAAAGGGTAAGAAATGGAAAGGAGCAGGGTAATAAAGAGGAGAGGGCAGCGTAAGGGAACTCAAAGGTGAAAAAGAGAGAAGAGGTTGTGGAGAAAGTGTAGCGCGATTAAAGAGCCGGATGATACATTTCTCCTTCAGTATCAATAAAAGCCACAAGGACACCAGCCTTGTCTAGACAAAGTCCCATAATCAAGTTACTGGTCCTTCCTCCACACAACAAGATAGAACACCAGGGCGTGTCTTAGTGTGTGTGTCTGCGTCTTCACACACACACACACACACACACACACACACGGATACACATCGCCATGGTAACACTGACAGTGCCGGCCAGCCAAAGAGGCAGCGATGTGGCAGCATGTCCTTGGAGAGACACATAGAAAGAGACAGCGGAAGCAACAACACCAGCACGGCTTCACTACTGTGTTAACTCCACCCAGACGCGACCCTCCAACACCTTCATGTGAACACAGTATGTACACACAGCACGAATGGAGGCCAAGAGGGCATCAACTTAGCTAAGTAGAAACACTGAAAACTGTTGGAAAAAGCTAGCGCAAGTTCAGAAATATGTCTACTAGGACTTCTGAAGCTCGGTAATTAAAGCAGTGCTGGCTTCGAGGCATTTCTCTCCTCAAATTATGCACAGTTACCCAGAAAGACAGCAGCAAGAAGACGGGAACAGCCATCCTTGCTCCAACTCATATTGCTGTTTTTACACTTTGATATTATATGCAACAGACAAAAGAGATAAAAAAGTGTTGCCGTTTAACGGATTTCGCAACCTCTGGACACAGCTGAGAGACGCTTCCAGCTAAGTCGGCTGTCATTTCACATTTACAGTACAGTCATGTATTGATCTTAGCCTTGGCAAGAAAGAGAATAAGCATATTTCCACCCAGAAATTGGACTATTCCCTCATGCACACATGCTGTGCGAGTTCATCCGCAGTCTAGCTAAGAAGTAAGAAAGAAGAGGAAGGATAAATGAAAGAAACAAGAGCACAAGACAGACTGATGACTCACACTGGGAACAGCCCCCTCTTGCAACACCACAGCACACAGAACCCCCTCCTCCACCACCCCTTTCATCATTATAGCTGCTGCTTGTAAAAATAACTGAGTGCATTTGGCCATTTGGCGATGACAAAGATGTCTGTACAGTCAGAGGCCTCAGAGGCCCGTCGCTCTGCACATTTATAGTCCAAGTTATGCCGGAGTGCCTCGCTGCAATAAGGGCATTAACGCCATGTGAGCGAGTCCGCTGCATTTAGCAGACCCTCTGTGAAGATCATTACTGAAATTGATATTGAATGCTCAATCAATGCCTATCAATGCCAGGGAGGCTTATTACCTCAGGCATAGCAGGAAATGATTTAACTGTTTTGATGCCTGCTGCATTCATGTGCAGTCAGATGAAGTATGAAATTATGGCATGTTCGTTATAAAGTGTCATGTTAAGCGGACAGTGTGATGTATTGTTACTATAAAAAGCTTCGCTGATGTTACTTTTTGTCAAATTTATCTAGATTTCATTAGGATTATCCTGGTGAGACCGAATGTAACTAATTTAATATTCACTTGTCTCATTACAAGCTTCCCATAGCGTTGTTCATTTTCTCACGCTGTTCTCTTGTTGCTAAGTCTTCTGCCATACTATGTGTGCACAAAAGCATCTGTAACACAACTGTAACGTATGTGTGTGTCCGCATTGTTATATTTGTGTCAGTGTCTTTGCATTGTGCTCATCAGTATCCTCAAGACTAATAAAGATCAGTATGTGTAAGAAAATGGCAAAAAAATTGAACTAAACATAGCATATGATGCTCAAACATGCAAAAATGCACAACATTCACCTGCCTGCAAAACTAAAATTTACAACTTTGAATGCAAACTGATACTGACATTAATTCTACAGTAATGTTCCTTTGACACTACAGGGTTGTAATGGATAAAACTTCCGTGATGTGACTCTTGATGACTCTAATCTCTCTCTGAGACTTAAAGGCCGACCACATTCGCTAATGGCATTCTTCATTATACCAGATTTAATTACCGCAGGCAAAATGTAGTTTATTTGTTGGCCTGTCCAGTTTGTTTTCCTGCTTTATGAACATTGTACGCTGGAGGAGGCTCCAGAAGGGAGAGTGATGGACAATTATCCCCATGAAGTTATCACCAAGTAGGTGATTAACTTCAGATTAGCTCCATGTGTGAGAAGTGTAATGATACAAAGAAGCTATAATAAGGGAGGGAAGGAGAGTATGGTTTGAAAAAAAATGCAATAACAAAAAAGTGTAATAGCCTGCTTATACAAGGACAGAAAAGTGGAAAGTGGTTGATTATGAACAGAAGTTCACCATACACTTACTCGGCCAGGCAGTTGCTTTGCTTAAAATGTGCACACGGTTGACATTAACCCTTTGAACTCTAAAACCCACCGGAAGGTTTGAAAGGAATGGTGTCCTTGAAAAAAAAACAAATTACACCATTTATCAGAGCTAGAAACCAGATTTTGAACTCATCGTGTGTGACAAATGGTTCCATCGGTAAAATTAACCACATCTAAGGAGAAAATTGTGATATTTCATCTAAATTCCTGCATTTCACGCCTCAAAAATACAATAAATACAAAAATAAATATTGAGTAGATTTTGTGAAAAACTGCACTCTTGGGTGTAACTACAACTCCATGTTAAGTGACTCAGCTGCAACTGATGGTCACTTAACAAAAATTCAGGGACTTTTCAGATGAACTATATACTTGTTTATACAGAGAAAATAGGAGACCAATATGAAAAAAATATCAAGGTAAGCAGTAGAATATCTGGAGTATAAAGAGTCGCTATTTTGACTTTGATTGCAGATTTTCCAGTTTTTGTAAAATAAATAGCAACAGAAATTCAACTTAGAACTATGACACACTGCACAGAAGACATGTTTTAGTTACCTCTACTTCCAGACACGCTTGTGGTATTTTCAGAACTTCACATTGCAGTGAAAAAATATGATGAGCAAAAAAAACAAGACATTTTCTTGCGGTTCAGAGGGAGTGGCTGATAGAACAGGTTTGAAATGTGACCTTACATTACAATCTTTTATAGAAAACCTTATCACTCCTGCTTCAATAAGTACTGGCCAAGCAGTTAAAATGCTTCTGCTATTTATGGTCCCCTACTTTTAGTATGTTTTTGTGGTTGTCAAAATGCAAACATTGATGAGAATGAAACGCTACAGCTATGCTCATAGTTAGGTCACACTAATTAGTAGAAAAGCACAAAGTACTCAGTCACACAGACTGAATATGAGTGTGTGATAAACGCACTAAAATAGCTGCTTCACTTAAGCACAAAGCTTCCACTAAAAGGCCCATCAGTGGTGGATGTACTGACACTGTGTGCAACTGTGTGCAGAGGTTGTTGGGGTCGATGCCGGACGTGAGGGAAAGGAGCAGCTGGCGACCAGGGTAAAGAGGGTGCTGGAGTGTGCTGACCACTGGGTAGTTGGCATCTGGGTTATATATAGACTAGAATGGTTGGTGTGCAACTGTCTATACTGTAGACAGAGTTGCAGGGCTGAGCTGCACATGCAAGCATACTGGAGATAGTCGACATAGTGATGACAGGGATGGAGATAGACAGAAAGCAGAAAGCTTATATATATGTGTGTGTGTGTGTGCGTGTGTGTGCGTTAATGTGTGTTTCAACTTACAGCCTTCGTATATGTCAGTGGGGATGTGGACGGCGGTGGTGTTGTAGGAGACGGGGCGTTTGAAGTCGGGATCTGTGTGAAAGTCATCTGGAACATATCGGTTCTTCTCCGTTTGATTTAGCTGTACAAAAGAAAAAAGAAAAGCAGAAGCTGAAGTTTCAAAAACCAACCAGAAATGCATTTTTGTGCATGTGTGAACACCAATAAAATTATTTTTTTAAACTGTTTACTGTTATTTCATTGATTTTCCCTGTTTTGTTAAAATACAGATAACTGCTAAAATTAGAGAAAAAGGATGAATTTAGATGTTAGCTATTTAAAAAAAAAACTGTCAAAACTGGAAAAATCTTTATGTCAAAAATATGTACATTTATAAATTGTAACTTGCTTATTTACAACATTTGACCATAAAATTCCACTATTTTTTATTGGAATAAAATGGGCAAAAATTCCTTATTAATTCTATAAATGACATATAATATAATTTGCGGTTAAGAATTAAAAGTGGTCAATAATATTTTTCCCTTTTAGTGAAATTACAGATCTATTAAAATCTCAAAAAAATAATTTGCACGCTAACCATAAAAAACAGCCAAAATTTTAAAAGTGACATCAACAATAAATTTTAAAATGTAATTCCTTCTTTTACAATGTTTCAGTCCAATTCCACCATTTTTCTCGGTGTTTAAATCAGCAAAAACACAATCATTTTACAAATATTGATCATAATTTGAAACAGTCTATTAAGTATCTAAAATAATAAATAACTTTTAAAAAAGGTATTTCACAGACTGTTTTTGTTTAATTAAAATTAGGATAACATCTAGTAAAATCACAGAAAAAGTATTAATTTATATGTTTACTTTAAAAAAAACAGGCCACAACTGTATAGAATTTCCACAGAAAAATTTACAAAATTTAATTAAAATTTAAATTCCATCTACTTTACTGTATTCAAATCAGCAATTATGACATTTTCCATTATCTGAAAAAAAGTATGTGGATTAAGGATTGATAAATGGCCATTATTTATTTGGAAACTGTCATTTCACAGATAGTATTTAATTTAAAAAAAAGAAAATAAAAGTATAAATCTACATGTGGACTGCAAGAAAAGGAGACCAAAACTGTACAAAACGCCCACATCAAAAATCTTTTTTTTTCTTATAAATACCAATTTATTCTTTCACAATGTGTGACCATAAGATACTTGACATTACTTCAATTTTTTTTTTGTGAAATGTCACTGCCGACAGATAAAGATTGAGAAACTGAGTTGAAAGTTTAGGCAGTGAAAGATAAATGCAGGCATCTGGATGGAGACAGAGAAGGAGGCGAGAGGAGTGTCAGTCAAACACAGAGTGGCATTAGTGGGCTGTGGGTGTGTGTGGTTCTTTCCCACTGGGACAGTGGTGAGGAATGAGATGCTGGTTCTTGTTTATCAGACGACAGATGACGTCTGAGGCCAGAGGAGCAGGGCTCCAGACTGCCACCACTTAGTTTTGAGAATGTGCCAGTTGAAACTTAAAGAGGTGTTTTGGTGCTGCTCTAACAGGTGTTGTGCCAAAAAGTGATCACCAGAAGCAATTGTTCTTATGTCTCTACATGATTTTATCTGCTCTGTGCCCTAGATTATAACAATTCTTTGTACTAGCTGAAAAAACAACTGTAAAGACTTATCATGTTTTCCACTTGACAAAAATTGACTGCAGCCTCTATATTGTGACTGACGTGCTATAAATGAATCGAAATGACTTGATTTAATTCACGAGGGTTATATTTTAAAGATTATAGCCCCACAGGACTATAGGAAAGGAGACAAATTCTCTGTTTTAGATGAAAAACCCATCCGTACATCATGTCAATCATAATCTAAACAAAAAATACCAAAGAAATACCAAACAAATGAAGTGTGTCACAATCGATGTGGTAGAAAGCTCATTGAAGTTTCACTTTTGCTGCTACCACAAACATAAAGTTACAAAGTTGTGAGTATTTGTGCTTGGATTCAATGGAGGACGATGGATTCAACAGGAAGCGCATAATTTGTTTGTGGCTGATGATCACTTTATGTCACAACACCGGCCCAAACAGCAACTGTGTTAACCACAGTGGTGGAAAGTACTACTTTTATAACTTGTGTACAGTGGTATTTATATATATAAAACATACACTACCATTCAACAGTTTGGAGTCACTTAGAAATATCCTTATTTTTGAAAGAAAGGCAGTTTTTGTCAGCGATGACAACATGAAATAAATCAGAAATAGAGTCTACACATTGTTAATGTGGTAAATGACTATTCTAGCTGGAAACAGCTGATTTTTAATGGAATATCTCCATAGAGGTACAGAGGAACATTTCCAGCAACCATCACTCCTGTCTTCTAATGCTACATTGTGTTAGCTAATGGTGTTGAAAGGCTAATTGATGATTAGAAAACTCTTGTGCAATTACGTTAGCACATGAATAAAACTTTGAGTTTTCATGGAAAACATGAAATTGCCTGGGTGACTCCAAACTTTTGAATGGTAGTGTATATATATATTTATAAAATGCGCTCTTCTCTTGAAAAATGGAATGCACCTGTATCCGCTGTTTGTTACACTCTGAAACCAGCGAATGTCGAAAAAACAAAATCAGTCTGTGTCAGCATATCTGACATTAGAACACCTTAATTTTACTCTTTTCAAATTCACTTTTGGTCACACACCTGTCGGAGCACCGCAGCCACCAAGCAGCAGATGCCGCAGCCTGAAATGCGGGGCGTTTAGGGAGCATCGGTAAATTGTAGTGTCCGTCGTGTTGTGAAAATGTTCAGCAAGTGACGTGTTTTGCTTGTGACGATGTGGAAAGTGCAACCAAATGTGGTGCTACCAGTGAAGAAGTTAGTCTGGAGCCCTGCAGAGGAGGCATTCAGTGTCTCACGAATACACATTTGTTTGTGAGTGTGGGGTCCAAAACATGCACTGGCCCTAACGTACAAAAAAGACGGCTTCTTATACTCACACAAAGACATCATATTGCAGCATAAATATAACAATAACATACATATTTACATATACATTGACTTCATTTCATAGATTTTAGGCTCAGCAGGGGGACAATTTTCATAAGCTATCAATAAAACCTACTATCAAATTTGTTGCCATGGTAATAACCTCTGGAGGGCTGGATACTGGCAGCTTGTGGGGTTTTTATGGGAGAATCTGTATCACATCAAGCTGATCAGGTTTTACTTACGTCATATTTGGCATTGTAGTAAACGATCTTGTCACTCTGTAAAAGAGATCAAAATGGAAACAGAAAGATGAACAATGAGTGACAAAGTAAAGCACATACACAGGTTTGAGGAGGTTCAAATGAAGTGTTCCACTGCTCTTTCTGTTTGAAAATTTAAAATATGTTTCACCAATATTTATACGGCTGCAGGATATTGAATTTTTCCCCATATGTTGCTACTCATTTTGGCTGATTCCCAACACAAACACTGATACATGCACATATTTTTCCATCTAATTGCAGAGAACATCGAGTCTCTCCTGTAGTGGAAGGAACAAATATGGCTATGCTTGGTGTGCAGGCAGGTGCAGACAGAAAATGCAATGCTTTTCAAATGTACACTTTCGCTGTGCAATATAAGAAAACTACGTCAAATTACATGCAGTACATACCATATTTCAAAAGTGTAAACTTTTAAACTTTATCTTTATTAAAGTTTTATCTGCCTGTCAGTGTTAACTTCGGGCCGATGTCGATTATTCAGCCGTCTTTGGCATACGACGATGATCATGCCATCATGTATCCCTAAAAATGATTATCACAGATGGGCATGGTTGGGTGAGGTCAGATATTTGCTTGGTTGCAGCTATAACTACACCCAATTCATGGTGCACCGACACACTCCAGAGTTACACTTTAACATCGCTGCAGCAGAACTGATGTGTTATATCACTGGAGATGTGCAAAAACAAGACATTAATCATGTGCTGTTAAGTTGTTCTTTAAATGCATAACAAAGTGTACAAGTACAAATGGGCACTACAATGTGTCCACTCTGATCATAGATCAAATCTAACATCTTGTGGTTCCAACAACAGCCAAGTGATTATCTGTCTAGCCAATTATCAGGTACTTTAGTGTTTTCGATAGTTTTTTAAACCAGTTCCCAATAAAATAGATTCATTTAAAAATGTGCAACTTTGATTCTGACACGGGTGTTTGTCTCTATCTGTAGTCATTCCTAGAAAACTGTCCATGTCACTATCAACACATTAACGTTGAAAAGTTGCCTTTTAATTAAAGATTTAGGATTTTCTTAAAACTTAATTGCAAGCTATAAAGTATATATAACTGTCATCTTGACCCTTTAAGTATGCTTTTGAGAGCCTAAAATGAAAAGGATTTGATGATAAATCCTTTTCATTAGCATTAACATTTCATTAGCATGAAAATAGTATTATTAGATTTTAAAGCTACCACCACGAGTCAACATAACTGATTTCGAGATCAATACTGAGGGTTCGATTCATTGTAACAAATGTTTTTCTTCTGTATAATTTTTGCATCATGACATCAGTTCTTTTGGCTCCAGTTATGCAGTCGGGACTACAGAGCTAGACAATGATGGCAGCAACAAAGTCTGATCGATTCAATGTTAAAGTTTACAGAGATCCGCAGTTTTGAAAGTATGGGAGTACTTCAAATGATCACAGAGCAAAAATGTGGGTAGTCCACTGTGCAGAGATGGCTGACGCAACAAAACTCACAACCACTTTTTTTTGTTTTACAAAGCTTCACATCTTTCTGCTTCTCTGTCCTCACATACACTGTATTTTAATACAGGTGAATTCCCAATAAGGTCATTCTCATTTACATATTTTTATTTTTTGTTGTCATTAAATGGGAAAAGTATAAAATGGTGACGGAAAGGCAGTTCATGAAGACTACACGTAAACCAAGCTGCTGTTCTACACTGTTAAAATCTTGATTTTATAACCACAACAGTTTCCAAAAAACTGACTGCACACCAGTTAAAGATGATGGCTATGCTGTGACTTGGGCTATATTTTCATAGAATTTGAAGTTACTGCAACAATTATGCAATTAAAAGAAAAGAAGTTGCTTCAATTGGCCTGTGCTTGTAAAATATCAACTGTGGCCAAATCACACTGAACTTCTGAACTAAATTCGGATTTCTTTTGCAGTTGCACTGTTGACACAAAGAATGAGCCCTTTTAATATATTTTTTATTGATTTATCAGGTTGTAGTTGCCAGTTCAGTTTTGCACTTTAGTATTTAATCCTTTGCTGACTTTGTTGTACTATGCTGCATTTCACAGTGAAATAGTTTGTCATAATAAAATTTACTGAAATGAAAAAGTAATTTTTGCATGTATGAAAGAAAATCAATAGTTTAGAATAACTGACTAATCTGCAAAATAGTTGACAGATGAAATGAATCAATAGTAAAATAGTTGTTAGTGACAGCCCTAGATTTGGTTATTTTCTGTACATGTACAAGTAAAGTACTGAGCAGATGTCCCCAAAAGTATTTGCATTCTCAAAAAGAGACAGTATGAAAATTATGTGTTAATTTTGAAGATATTTAATCAGAAACCAACAAATACCCACAGAATAAACAGCAAACCGACTGTTAAGAATGATAAAGCTTGTCTGAAAAATGCCTATAATCTAATTCAACACAACACGACATAAATAAACCTCTACCTTTGGCGTTTCTTAAGTTAAATCTGCAAATCTGCCTGATTTGCTTCCTCACAGTGCAGTGGCCTGTGTTTGACACTGAGCATCAGTGAAGTAAGTGGTGTTGTTTTGCTCTTACACTGCTGGCCTCGCTGTCAGTACACAGGCTAGCAGGGCGCTAACGAGCTAGCTGAGCCGCTGACGTAAGGATGCCCTGCAGCCACAGAGCTGGTTCACTGACTCCCACCACCTGCCTACCATCTCTGGAGCAGCACACCAACACGACAGCAACTGCTCCCGCCACTACCGCTGTTATGTCAGCTTGAAGGGTTTGTAATTAACTCAAAAAAAGGTGATTTAGCAAAGTAAATTGTGCCGAACTGTAGCATCTGCTCTCTGTTTTGCTGCTTTGACTGCTGAAGATTAGATCAACTATATGGGCACGTTTGCTGATATATGCACATGCAAGCAACAATCTGCACACAAAAGAGCTGATAACAGGAGACTGTCTCGTGATGTTTTCTGTCAAGTTAAGTTCCCGCACACAATATGCACCTTAAGAGGTGATGATCACACTAAGATCGCACCATCATGGCCTTCGAGGGGAGGCTACAGTGTGCCGGAACTTCAATGTGTGACGAAGCATACGAAGGGAGAGGAAAGAAGGATAAATAAATCATTTAGGATACTGTGTATTTGTGGTGGGTGTGATATGTGCTGCCAACTCACTGTGTACGATCTGCATCTTGTTAACATATTGCAATCTGATTTCCGCCAGGTGTAACTGCAGTTCATTTCTACGTTTGTAAAGACCCACTGACTCATTCAATATGCCATCTACTCACTGAAAGCTCATCTGCTCCCATTAGTTAAGGCCTTTTATTTGCTACACCAGTCTTTCAATACAGTAGTCTTTTACATGATCAGAAAAGTATCACATTTAACAATGTGCAATGTTTATTTCAAACACCAAAGTCAAACTGACTCATGGATAAAATATAGATGTAAATGGGAACAAAGTCATCAAATGGATCTCTGTAGAGCAGTTTTTGTTAATTGGGCTACAGCAATTATGATGCACTGAACAGTCAAATGCGAATGTGTGTTTGTTACTGCAGCAGTCACAGCTTTTAAGTGTTTAAAGTCAGCAGGGAGACATGCCCAGTAGTACTGGCCCAGTTACCAAAGGTGACAGAGAACAGACGCATGCGCATGAACACACACAAACCACAGTCTGGATGCTCAACTCGCTGATTCAAATAGTGATTCACAAATATTACTGACCAGCAGCTTCACGCAAGACTATATGCACATGCAGGCATATGTGTCCAGTCTGTACTTATCTGTTGTTATTGTTAAAGGCAGTTGCACACAAAAAGACAGACATAATCTGTGTGCATTGAAGGTACATAGAGGTTTATGTGGGGCTAAGCTGAGTGTCAGAGAATATCCTGAGGCAAAGGCAGCACAGTTTGAAGTTACACTGCAGCTGGGCTGACACATACGAGACCATCATGTTCTCTTCCTGGCAGGACAACAACAAGATCTGCACTAGCAAGATCTGTGCACAGGGAAGAGTCTGTCACTCATACAGGCAGACAGAGCTTGAATTGACTAGGCTCTGAAAAATCAAATATTTAAGTGTAAAGCAAGTTACTTAGGTCAGAATTTTAAGAATTTGGAGAGCAAATGGACTTCAAGCATAAACTAGTTTCTCTGTAAGTAAACAGAACAGAAATACAGCATTAATTTAGGGTGTTTCTAATCTCTAAACACTTGTGTGTCCGTTTTTGCATATGTACTGTTTATTTGTTATCTTTCTTCCTGCTGGGGTCTCTTGTAAGTTTAGAGCAACAAATACTTCCTACTCTATGCTCAGAAGATTGGATCGAATTTAATAAAATATTCCATGCTACATTTATATTTTCTTTCACAGCAAATGAAAAGTGAAATTATGATGATCATTTCTGTCACATAGTGCGCATTAACCAAGCTTTAAACACAGCTTAATGTGATGTTATCACATACAGCAGCACGACAAAAACAACTCATTTGCAAGTTTACAGTATGCTAAAACTACTGAGAATGTCAGCTAGTGACTCCATTATCGGTTATTAAAGTGTCATTGTGAGGGCTGTAAGATAACTGCATGTAATCTGCTGCTGAATCTGTCATCTTTTTTAAAAGGATGACATAAACCTATGTCTATTTACATCCTGGAGACATATTAATATTAATTTGGTTCCAGTGTGCAGGAATCTCCATCACATTAACCAAAAACTAATTACATTTGCTAGCCAAGCATCCTGGGCCAAATTAATATCAAACTCCGAGAGTAATATAGTGAATTAATCAATCTCTCCCCTGAGAAGCATTTTCCTCCCAGTTTTCTTAGCACAAGAAAGCATGCGTGACGTTGAATAATGGGGAAAACGTTTAATGGAAAAGAATCATTAAGATTTGGCAAACAACAGTGAAGAGTTTTTTTTCTTTTTAAAAAAAAAAAAAAAAAAAGCTAATAGGATAAATGGTAAAGTTGAATTTCTTTGAAGTTCCTCCACCACTGAATTCACACACAATGTCATTTGTTAAATGGCTGCAGGGGGGAAGGAAATGTACACTTTGCATTTATGATGAAAAGACCAGAGCTTAAGTAAAGCCATAAATAGCCAAAAGAGCTCCACTGCCATTCTAACTGTGGAATGAAAAATTGCATTCACTGAGCTACCAATCAGGCAAAGTGATCTAATGAGTAAAATAATAGAGTGTTCATACTATTTGCTATAAGTTTCCCTCTAATGTCTGGTCAACACTATGATTAATGGACAGAATCAGAAAGTGAGCGGTATATGTGTGTCTGCTCATCATGCCTGGTTGTTTCTGCCCGTTGTGCAAAATAATGAAATCCCATCTTTTATAAAGTCATTACAGCACTATTGTCACTGTAATGAGATTTGCCATCCAATTATTACAATCATATTGGATCATGAATAACATGTTCCTCCGCCCGCTGCACATATGGAGTTCACAGCACCACTTGATCTGTATGTAACGCAGCCAGCGTTAATGAACGTATCGCATCGCACTCGGAGCAGCCGCTGACTCACCTCGCTGTCGTCCCTCCACTCGTGATCCTTTTGAAACTTTTCTGCTTCTGCTGCCAGCCTCTAAAAAAGGACAGACGGAGGAGGAGAGTGTGTTAGACCACATTTAATATTCTCATAAAAACTTTAGAGGTTTTCGGCTCTAAGTGTTAGTATCCTGAGAACATCATTTAAAGAAAATGCAAAGTAAATTTTTTTGGATTCTGTTTCTGATCAAAAAATAAACTAAACAAACAAAAAATAAATTTAATCAACATGTACAGCTTTTCCCCCCAGTGCCAACATGTGTTACCAATACTGGGAAAACAATGGTGACTCTACGCGTACATGTCTTCTATAGTTGCCGCTATGTGTAAACACTGCCTGCAGTTCATCCTAGTTCAGTCACAATGTCCCTGAATTTTTGTTACGTGATTGTTGATCACAGCTGAGTCGCTATTAACTTCATGGTTGCGTTGAGGGGTGCAGAATAATTTGGTTTTTAGTGGTAATGTTTTATTTTTGGCAATTTTTACTCCACCCAGAACGGCGGAGTTATGTGATGATCGGTGTACGTTTGTCTGTGAATCTGTCTGTGTGAAACATTACTCAAAAACGGACTAACAGATTTGGATGAAACTTTCAAGGAAGGTCAGAAATGACACAAGGACCAAGTGATTAGATTTTGGCATTGATGCGACTTATAGTCTGGATCCACGGATTTGTTAAAGATTTCCCATTGCGAGATATAGCTGTCGGCACGGCGCCACTGTAACCATGACGTGATCACGATTTCAGTTACCTGCTGACGATCGCGATCCTACAACAAATTGACTGATTTATCAGTTGGAAATCATACAACGAACAAATGATTAAACTGTGGGGTGTTTCTGAGTCCCATCAATTCCTGCCATCCGCTACATATTTAGGTCACGCAATGTAGCAAACCCCAGCCAGACAATGGTGAAGCTCCTGATGTTTCACAAAGCCTTTATTTACGTTCAGCTGTCAGCCTTATTTTGAACACAAATTCACTTTTCTGTCCTTCACTCATTTCTTCACCGTAAGAGCTTGTCCCCATTGCAGCTAGATGCTTATAAGTTTAGACACATCCTTTACTAGACAGCAACAGCGTGGAACCATTTTCTTTCATCTTGATTTGAATTTTCTGACTTTTCGACAGCGTCCTTGTCATGTCAAGAAACTGCTTCTTAGACAAATACTTCCTGTGTCGCTGGAATGGTGACAAAATAAAAGTCTGTAACATTAAAAATACGACTTCAAAATAAAAGCATGGAGGGAACGGTTATTTTAACACTAGCAAAACAAAAACTTGCCAAAAGTGATGAACTGATCAACAGACCTTTACAGGAGTAATTTACATGCAATTTGGTGTCCATACATAACATGCACATGCATAACACATGCCTGTGCTCAGCACAAGGTCATTTTATATTAAAGATTTCATCCGTCAGAAATGATACATCAACTGAGTAGCCTTGGTGGAGTACTGCACTCTCTGAGTGCTTTTCTTGTTTTTTAATGTAACATGCAGAATAGAGTGAATTTGTTGACATCTTGGCCTAAATTTCGCTAATTTTCCAGATGGAACATTGTATCATCATCATTTCAACATTAAGTACAGCAGGAAATGTTAGGAAATCCAACTCTTTCTGCTTTCACACTTTCTTTCAATGATAAATATTGTCATTTTTGGCAATCCTTTAAAGACAACATGCCTTTAAAACCTGCCTGAGGTTTTTGGGGTTCAGAGGATTAAAAATAAGTGCAGTGAAAAAATGGACCACTAAATACTAAAGTCTTGCCATCTGACCTGAAGGCAGGATCTTGCTAATGCAGTGTGTTCAAGGGAAAACACATTTCCTCTCAGCACTGGCAGATGTGAATCAGGACCAGTGATGACACAATGTTGCACTAAAATTAGACACCCACCTTTTCCATCTTTTCCCAGATCTGGTGCTAATGACTAGGTTAATGGGTTTATAATGGGCCCAGTTTTTAATCTGTACCTGGTCCAGAAATGCACTGTACTATTAATTTCCCCAGGGAAATATCAAATCCAGCTCTTCCTGCTTATGTGTATGGCACTGAGGGTTTCATATCTCACACGAAGAGCGAGAAATCTGATGGGGGCAAAGCAGTAAATTAATTTATGAAATGAGAGGAGGAGGGGGTTGATACAATGAATTATTGAATTAATTCTGCTGTGAAATTAAACAAGACAGTCACAAGAATCAGAGAAGCAGAACAAAGCCAGATTGTGAATCACACGCAGGGATATTAGCTGCAGTGCAAAAGCAGATCTTAAACAAGACTCCAGCTGTGCATTTTCCTTTGTTGGATGGACCAATTTTGGATTTCATAATCAGTGAAGATCACACCAGATAGCTAATGTCATTGTGGACTCACAGTAAGATCAACTACAAAGACTTGATTTATAAAGATTCTGAGAAACAACAATCTAATGGAGATCACAGATAATGAGCTTAATTTAGATTAAAGGTAAAACTAGGTCACTTTCTTAGATGTCAAATAATGTCAAGCTAAATTAAAGCCAAATCTTTCCATGTAGATCACAACTTATAGTCCATAAAAGAAACATTTCTACAGCAGCAATGCCAATCATTTTTTAACATCTTGATCGTACTTATTTTGTATGATCAAGAAAACTCCCTTCCTGCATTATCAGTTGGCACTGAGGCAACATTTTGATCATGCACAATCCTTCCTCTCCTTCTTCCCCACAGCTCTGGCTTCAGATCACTCAGTGTGCATCTACACCATAATGCATGCTGGGGGCTGACACTCCTGTTGTCTGAAACAAGGTTTCCTCCACGACCTCTCAGTTCTGTCTCATTAGGGAGGAAATTTAACAGCAGCTTTAATAAAACCCTTCAGAGAAGGAGAAATGGAGCTCTGGCTGTGTCTGCGCTGAGAAAAGCCTCACTGGATTTTAAATACTAAACATCTTTGAGGGAAAAAATACACTTAAATTACATTTCTGATTTACAACAGGGCTGCACAGTGGCTCGGTGGTTAGCACTGCTGCCTTGCAGCTAGAAAGATCTTTCTGCATGGAGTTTGCATGTTCTCCCTGTGCATGCGTGGGTTTTCTCCAGGTTCTCCACGTTCCTCCCACAGTCCAAAAACATGTTTTTTTTTTGAGGAATATGAATCTTTACAGTCGGGTCGTGGTGGTGTTTTTACTGCACATGTACAAACACACAGTGCCGTTGCAGATTTGGTTCGCTGCTGCCACTGGCCACCAAGCTGCAATGACTTAATGGGAATATACTGTCAGTTTCCAGTCAGGAGGAGGGGGAAAAAAATGGCTTGTGTGTTGTTACTGCAGTCACAAATCCATAGAGAGTCATTGACTGTGGAAGCACTTCCCATTCCAGCTCAGAGCATCATCCAAGGAATGAAATATGATAAGAGGCCAAGAGGTTTGTGTGTATTTCTGAAGCAATTTGGAAAGAATTTCCACCAGGTGAGTGTGGATATCAGTCACTGCGGTCATATGTTTTTTAATAGGCTTTCTATATTGCAGCTGTCCTTCTACTGGCTCACATTACTTCACCAACAGATATTGTTCAGGATCAGTAAATACATATAACCCATCACCATGACCCATAGCGGCTCACATTTCACACGTGCTTCGTCCATATAGGTGCAGCTCAAATCATATTTTTGCCTATTTTTCATAAACCTGCACAAATAACTGTGGATGCATTTGGAAAATGCTATTCTACTGGGGATATCTTATATGGACTAAAGCCTGAACTGCTGTTGATTTCATCCCAGGATGGTATAGACAAGGACATGGTAGAGTATATACAGGCCTGCAAGGTATGTTTTTTGTTTTTTTAGATTTTTACTAGATTACATGATAGGAATAGACCAATTATCTGTATCTGTATATTTTATTGACTGATTATTGATAAATTAAATGCACTATTTTGGGTCTGATGCAGCCGCCTCTGTCTGTCTGTAGTCACTCCGTGGTATCAGAAACGTCTCTCAAACAGAGACTGCAAAAACTGAACAAGAAACACAAGTAGTTGCAACAAAGCAGGAAATTAGCTGCTCTCACAGTGGCCAATGCTACGCTAACGGCTAAGTTAGAAGACAGCCACAGATTAGTCTGAAAAATTTTCTTAAATGTGCAATTCTCTCACATTGTGCAATAAGCATTTTATTGATTGCTGTGTTTATATATATATATATATATATATATATATATATATATATATATATATATATATATATATATATATATATATATTTTTTTTTTTTTTTTTTTTTTTTTTTTTAAATCTTCTTACCTATTAATCTATTCATGCTAATATCTGCAGTTCATTTTAATTTATTTACTTTAGTGTGATTTATTTCAGGGTTCTTGTTTCTTTTGAACTGTTGCTAAATTATTCTTATTTTGACTCGGAGTCACATACAAGAATTCCAATGTACCTGTACTGTGATGTACCTGTGCAAATGGCAATAAATTCTATTCTATTCTTCTATTCTAAATGATGAGTATGGAAAACAATAATTAATAATGTTTTAAGATATGGAACTTAGTGGGCAATAAAAGTGATAGAACAGTAAAAGATTAAGAAAACAGAGAAGAACAGCAGACAGAACTGTAGGAGACAAACTGATCAATCTCAGTTGATCTCACATAAACAGAGGAGAGCATACTGATTAAATCACTCTTTACTATCGCTATTTCTATTTTACACATTCAGTTATAGTCATAGCTGGGATATGCTCCAGCCCTCCTGCGACCCTAATGAGGATTAAGCGGTGTATAGATAGTTATAGTCAGCCTTATTAATAAAGAAGTCAAGTCATGAATGACGGATTCTCTGCCATCGCATGCTGTTGCGGTTCCTAACATCGGTTATCAGGCTTTCTCAATTGCCATGAATTGGCATCAGTATCGACACTAAAAAATAAATACATGAAAATTTTTAAAAAATTAAACAAACAAACAAAAAAAAAAAAACAACACATGGGTCGATCCCTATTACATGATGCTTCATTTTGGTAATATTCCCCTCTATTTTAATTTCACTACATTATTGTGTCAGTGGAAATTAATACAACATTGACAGACACAAAGACACAGCTAAACTGAAGTAACAGGATGCGTGTTGAAAGAAACTGACTTGCAAAAGGAAAACATTTCATTATTAAAATGAGAGTGGCATAAAAATGAGAAATTAAAAAAAACTTATTTCACTTGGAGAAGTCTGTAAAACCATCTGGACACAGTAACACTGAGAAAGACAAAATATTTCTAAATATGCACAGTATTTATACCAACAAATTCTATTGAGACAGAAAATAGTAACGCCATCAAAATGCATCACACAATCTATGGGTGAGTACAGCCGCTTCCAGACAGACACTCACTGACACACTAAACCTTAACTGCTGTTTTACTTGGTTTACTTATGCTGAAAGTAATTCCTCTGCAGGTGGAAACTTAGACGGGACCTGCTGACCTCGTCACGACTCCTCTCAGCCAACAGTCAAAGCTGTCAGCGTAGATTCCTCCCACAAACACATGCACAGAGGAGCAGCCATTCATTAATGAGGATCTCTGTGGCAGATCAGGAGGTCAAAGGGTCAGAGGTCAGCATCTGTTGCAGGTTCTGTCACTTTGTAGCTGCTCTTTAATGTTGATTCTCACCGCATGGTCTGACCTCACATTTCACTGGTTTAAGTTTTCACTGATTTTAAACGTGGAAGTGCCACATGTACCAATGTTGGATAACTGGGCAGGAAAACTAGGATGTAACACAAATTATCTTATGTGTAAGTAATGAGTGTAATGCCATAAGAAATGAGAGTAACTAAGCATGACAAAATATGGACTTACTAATGAACTGGCATACAAATTTATGATATCAGCATATTGCTATAGGATGACTAATTAGAGCGTATTGCCGGGTTACAGAACAGATAATGACGCTGATCTATGCGTGGTTCATGCTGTGCAGCTTCATGCCTCAGAATAAAAACTCAGCCAGTGGAACAGGTTTCTGTGTAATCAGCTACTCTCACTTTCACAGAGCAGGAACAACCTTTTGCATTTAACTGTTAAATGTACTTAACATGTGCATTCATTGGGGTTGACATGAATATGAGGTTTAGCGGCAAATGTGCTAAATATATAAAGTATTAAGAGGAAACAGAGAGAAACAGCAGAGGAAACTGAGTTGTGTTAGTGACAGTGAGCAAATGTGAAAGAATTAACAAGCTTCAAGTGACCACTTCATAACAGATCCCCCATAAATCCACTGTACGGTCTCACACAAACTGTCTGTTTGCACGTGTTAGTCTTCTGTTTAGAGAAAATGAATCATGTCCTCTGTAATCCCTTAAATCTCCCACTGATGTCACTAGATAGAGATCCAAGTGGAATGATTTGTGATACAAAAAATGTGACTTCTGGGGACCTTTTTTTGCAATGTGGAAATAAACCCAAAGTGAGAACTAACAGTACTGTATATACAATGATGGAAAGTGTTGATAACTACACATCTAAATAGTTTTATCAGTGGAGAACTGTTTTGAAAGGTTTTATATTGTGCACCCTCTCTGCAAAGTAATTAAGTCTCACATATTACCAGAATGTGTCTCAAAATACTGCAAAGATGGTTCATTTCACCATGACTGTGTAACCCATGGTTTTAGCTATGTTCTACATGAACTGTTTCAATGTTTGTAGCTTGAAATGCAGCTGAACCACTGATGTCCACACCCTTTTCAGGAAGAAAACTCTCTCTGCATGTGACTACAAAACGGCAGCTGACTCAGATGCGTGCAAGTGTGTGAGATGAGGACCTTCCTTCACATTTTAGTATCTCTCTGTGCATTCTGAGCATTCGTTTCAAGTGGAAATATCACTGAATTCAAGGCACAGCTGTTTTTTTTTTTTTTTTACTCATGTCTACAGTGAGTTTGTAAGACAGTTTTGTGGTTATCAAATCACTACAGAACTGGTGCAGAGTGGCAGCTTGGAATTGGCATGTGGTCTTAATGGGTTGTGTTTCAGTCACTATTTTATACCAGCTTTATTGGATGTAAAAGTAATCACCTGGACACTGCGAGTGCATAAAGACTCTTGTGTCCATTCTTGCAGCCAACAACAGAAAATTTGGTGTACTTTGCTCATGTCTGAGACATTTTAGAGTTAGCAGAAGCAGCTTTTGAGAATAAATAAATCTGGTGGAGAGTGAGGCCACTGTTTTTTCTGAATGGTTCACCTCACAAGCTGTGAGGTGGCAGGATTATATGAGTTTAAAAAAGTCGACTGCTGCTTCCTTAATTGAAATGCAGCAGTTCAGTAAAATTCTTATTGCTCCATAAAGCTGGAAGGCTGTCTGGTTGTAAGGGCGCTTCATCTTTACACCTCCAAGTTTATAAGAACCACCAAACATAGTAAAAATAGATTTTCACCAAATAGGACTTTTTGACTTAAATGATTAGAACAGGCAGACTTTTATGTTACAGCCAATATATGACATTAAAAAGAAAAACTAAAAAATATACAAACTTTGTGTGTATTTGTCTAAAATCCCAAAGTGAAATACCCATATCTCTCTTGCTCTTTGGATTTATTGCAACATTTTGTCACTGTTTTACCTACAGTGTTTGTTGGAGGATAATTGTGTATTCTCCAGAGATCAATGACAGCTGTCGCTAAGTTATAATACAGGAGTGATTTGTCTAATTTGTCTTCATGTACAGGTGCAGGTGTGGTGTTGGAGGATTTAGCGCAAACGGTAGATGAGAAATGAGATGGATTAATGTGAGTAAACTCTTCCACTCGCTCTCACACACTCATACGTCATACGTCTCCCTTTGCTTCCTTTTGTCTGTGATCTAAGCACGGCGGATTACAGATTTAAAACACTGTGTTCTCCAGCGCCTGTGATTCTGTATTTTGTAAGCGCCACACAGAGATGCACTGTGTAAACACGCATGCTTGGTTTTCTGATACACGCTCCTGGCAGCCTGATTAGAGCATCTAGTCCTGCCAGGACACAACACGCACACACACGCACGCACACACACACACACACACACACACACAGACACAGACACACATACACACACACACACACACACACAGACACACACACACACACACCTGCCGTCTCACTGATGTGTGGGGAGGCACGGGAGAGCAGAGGAAACATGAGCATCTGCTGTTGTGACTGGCAGCACTTTAGTCAGATCTATCCTGCTCACCCTGTAGGGAGCCAGTAGCAGAGCGGTGAGGGAAAAAAAAAAAGAGGGGAGCGAAAGAAAGACATACATTTACACACATTGCACACAAACACACACAGAATCCAGAAGGAAAACAACTGTATAGTAAGAACATGCAAGTTGACAGGTTAACCCTACAACTCCGGCATTTTAGAGAGGAAACGGTCTTCACCTATGTACCAAGTTCACAGGACTTGTTAGAGCCCAGTGCTAGTTTTGTGATCCACTGCTGTGTACCGGTTTGACAGCTCATGTCTCCTGCAGCAAACTCTTCCAGCCGACCATGCTATCTGTGTGCCAGCTGGCTGTAAACAACTCCCAATTACAGCTGTACCCAGCTGCAACGTTGACGTGGCGGTTCTGCAAATGCACACCTACGGATTCACTGTATGTGTCCAAATAATGCCACAATTTCCAGCACTTTCAATTTTATATCACACTTTGATGATCACCAGAATAATTAGCTGTATGGTGTCTCCTTTAGCTTGAAGTGCGACTGAGCGGAGACAGTGTTTTGGTGACAATAACGTGAAGATTTGTTGTCTGCAGTCTTTTCATGCTGCGGTTTGTTTCAGCTTTGGTGCTGCTGCTGTTGTTGATACATCAAATCACCAAGAAGAAGAAAAAAATCTGATTTTAAATGACAGGAAACAGTCAACAAAAGAATGTAAGCTATCATTTTGCCCGTTGCATGGAGCACAGCTGCAGCTCATAATGAGCGAGACATCAAATGTACACACCCCTCTCTGTATGCATATACTGTACGTCTGATAAGTCTCATGTAGGAAAACAGAGATGACAAACACAAAGCTGGAGCGGCCGAGACACACAGTGAGTGCGACAGCTGGGCTGACAAAAGCAGCCAGACACACACACACACATCACACACACATGCACACAGTCCAGGAAGTGGTGAATAATGAGTCACTGGTGGCCAAAACCACACACACACGCACGCACGCACGCACGCACGCACGCACGCACGCACGCACGCACGCACGCACGCACGCACGCACGCACGCACGCACGCACGCACGCACGCACACACACAGTCTCACTGATTCAACATTTTCTGCAACATTATAGATATTAAATATTAATGTTTTGAAGCGAGGCAGACAGAAACATGGTTGCACAATATTGCATCATGCCAAACAAAGAAATTATGCACAGTAAAACACTAGTTGTGTGTTTTCATTAAATGCAATCTAATAACACAAAAAACACACTCCTGTCTTTACACATGGAAAAGTTTTTTTATTATCGTGCAATATATTTAGTAAAAGTTCTGCAGACAAGCCATCTGTTTTTAGCTACACTGTGCAGCCCCCTCACTGCTAACAGTGTTGTATACGTTGTTGGCTAAGGTTGCTGTTTTTAAATATGTTCCATACTCCTCTGGCACACGAATGTAGAGCAGGAAAGCTGCCACTTTGGCTCAGAGTATGTCGTCCTGAGCCTTACAGCAAATATAGGAGCTCCAAATGGGAATCACAGGGCATTTCAGCAGCACTAGATTATTTGTAATCACTTACTGGTTTAATGTAAAGCTAACAGGACTGCAGTAACATAATCAGCATGTTTTAATGAATTGTCATTTAATTTGTCATTTAAATCAAATCATTTAACCCTCTGAATCCCCAAAACTCGCTGGTAGGCTGGAGAAGCATGCTGTTTGAAAGATAATTTTTTTAAAAATCACAATAACCCAATATCATAGAGCCACAAACTGCAAAAAGAAAGCACATGTTTGGATTTTGAACTTTGTGAATGTGGATGAATTACTTATCTGTGAGGTGCCATTCAGTCCATAAAATTAATCAATTTGAAGCTTTAAATTGTGATATTTTATCAAAATTACATTGTTCTACATATCTCATTTGAAATCCAGAGTAAAATCTTGTGCTCTAACTGGATTCTATATTATGGAAACATTCTGCACTTTTTTGCGGGACTTTTCCGCTGAACTGTAGGCTGTACTTCCACAAACCAGACAGAAGACAAGAATGGAAGACAATTAAAATATAAGTAGTAAAATATCTACAGTATTTAGAGTCACTTGTAGGTTTTAGAAAAATGTTGTATGCTGATTCCTGAAATTTTTGAGCTCTCTCAAACAATTGTCCTCTTTTCATATCGGTGCAGGACTTCATATTACAGTAAAAAATTTGACTTTCAAACGATTGTTATTTCCAGCATCTGAAGCTGAGCATTTGTTCTTTTTCTTTGATTTACATCATGAATTGGATATATCCGAGTTCTGAACTGTTTGTTTAGATAAAACTTGACTTTCAAAGACATCAAACTGGGCTCTGAAGTGTATTGTGGGCATTTTTTCATTGTTTTCTGATATTTTCAATACGGAAAAATGTATCGATTAAATTCAGAACAATCAAATGATCTTTTGAATAATCAGTAAGAAGAAGTATAATTTAGTGCAGCACTAGATCAATGTACTTTAACAAACATTTTTGTCAATTTTTATATGAAGGGTCAACTGATCCGGCTGTGCTGAGAGCAATATGAAATCCAGAAATGCCTTTGATTATTTATGTTTTCCATATATTTAATTAAAAGAGAACCTTCCAACATTTATCCTTTAGTGGCGACAGGCTGTTAAGTGTGACAAGTAAAAAATCAGATAGAGCTGTGGGCAGGATATTGCTCAAGATCACAGATAAAGAAAGGCTGCTGCATCAGAGGCACAGTGGTGCATTTCTAAATTAATTCACTCTGTTAGGAATTGGTGGGAAAAAAAACTACATTTGCAAAAAATGTTGAAAATCAGATCGGGTTATCTGCCGGTTCCCATTTAATATATGTGTGTATGCACATATGTGAACGGAGTTTGTGTTTTCAGTGATACAGATTCATAATCAGTTTCTATATCCATGAACATATTATACATAAAAAAAACACATTTAACTATTTGTATATTTGTTATACACTTCTCAGCCACGATAGCAACAGCACCTTCTAAACTCTGCCTTCGCTTTTCAATTTAACTGTGACTGAGAGAGGCAATATTTTAACATCTCAAAGCCTACTCACAATATTAATCATACCCGCTAAGATGCTACTGCAACAGGCTAGTTACTCTGAAAGGCCCACTCCAGCCTCGGACGCCATTAGCATAAATTAGCTGCCAATAATAACCCTTTGGCATGTGACATGTAGGGAAAATTTATGTTGTTTATTCAGCAATTTTGAGATGATAAATCTGTCAGCGGGAGACAGTCCCGGAACAGACATCATTGTGTAAAGTGGGCTTTCATCAGAAATAGGATTTAAATCATTATAGGGTGCAATATTTGACTACAAGTGGAAATACACTCATGAAAAATTGTACAAGGGGATTTTTTTCTTCACTTTATTGTACAATTTAATAAAAAATGTGTGAATGAAGAGCCTAATGAGTGTGTGACTGTGTGTGTGTGACACTGTGTGTGTGTGTGTGTGTGTGTGTGTGTGTGTGTGTGTGTGTGTGTGTGTGTGTCTACCCTGTGATTAGGACTCTAACAGCAGTGTGTAATGACTCACAGCATGTCATCCAGTGGCGGTTTAATAACACACTCGCAGACACAAGAGATCAGTGACTCCTCTGTAATTACGCACCACTGCATAACACAACACTTAAAAGAGCTCTATTCAAGTGCTCACGCTCTCGCTCTCATCCTTCTTCAGCAGTTTAATGAACACGAGTGCCGCTAGACGGGCAATTTTGTGTTTAATGCATGCATATGGTAGATTAGGGTAGAGGAGGGTACTTGAATTAAAGTTTTCTCATTTTGTTTGCCCACTGTTGAATGTACAAGAGGGTAACGAAGAGAGAGAAAAAGGGAACAGAATCAGTAGTGATTCATTTTCAGAGTGAGGAATCTGTTTATGATGCCCACGTTGCCTAGCAACCAGGGTGTCATGGTTACCTGCTGCATCCATGGTCCATGCGATGTGGTGAGCAAACGCTCCCATGCGACGGCAACACAAGAGACCAGAAACATTTGTTCATTATTTTCCCACTGTAGCGCGGGCCATCTTTCTCCTCAGCAATTAAGACTCAACTCAAACCTGCTTCTCTGTTCCAACTCCAACTGCCCACTCACAATTAAGGAATTTTGGTTTCCTGTCGATGGAGAACCACACTGAGAGTGATTTAAACCAATGCAAGTGGCCAAGGGTGGAAACCAACTGTTGTTTTTGTCTCCAAAATGGCCACCAATTGTGGCCCAGACGCTGGTGAGCAGCCAAAGACTTTTTGAATCCGCTGCCAAAGTGCTAATGCAATCCTAGGCCTGAAATAACCCTCACCAATCAGTATTCAAATAGCACAGTCCTCAGCTGTCTGCTCTGTAGTCCTGCATCGTCTCTTCCCCTTATGCTCTTCCGTTCTCTCTTGGATGGCCACTTTTTTTTTGTGGGTCTTTTTCTTTTACTTAACTCAAGAGAAATGTGTCAAGACACCTGCCATTCTCTTATTCTTTTATATCATTCTTGTTTTCTCTTCCTGACATCTTTTATGTGGGCGGTCTGTCTGGGGGAGGTCTTGGCAGGCTGCCATATCCCCCTAAGCAGGTGCTTTTGTCAACAAGCATCCCTCAAGGTGGATACAAAGCATCAGAAGCAGTTCCTTGAGGGAAATCACACAGAATAACCTTCCCCTTGTCCCAACAACTCAGGCCCTCGTCTCAGTTTTAGGCCATCTTGAGACCATCCATCAGCTGAAACTGGTTTTGGCAGCTAGTGTAATACTTCTTGGCTTTCATAATGTCAAAAGTGGAGACTGTCAGGATTTTACATTTCAAAGGACATACAAAGGATGCGTCACTGCTTTTCCAGTCATGTCATCTCAGCTGTGACAGATTTTAGATGAAAAGTCAATGAAGCTTTACTCAATAGTTACATTCAATGAATTTACTACATCAAAACGAGAAATGAAGTATAGTAACAAAACAAAAAACATCTGGTTGTATTGTACAAGTCTCTCTTGTAATCTTACAACACTCACTATCTACACATAAAGGTCAAAACGCATCTGAAGATTGGACTACATGCCACATGGACTGGCACAGTTTGCAGCCATACTATAGGAGTTTGAAAAAAGTAAATAGTCAAACAAAATATGAAAAATAAAGCTAACACTGGCTACTGGCTAATGTTGGCCCAATATTGCAGTCGTGCTATATTAAGCAACATTGCGTCAAAGGACGCAATTTTTTTTTTTTCACAGAAACACAGGTTTTATGACCAATCAGGCTCCTTGATTCAACCATTTTAGTCACACATGTAACCAAAACCCTGCACAATAAATGGAAATACAGTTATATTGGGCTTTTCTAGCTTAGTCGGAGACACAGCACTTCATAATGCTTCATATGCACCCATTTACACACACACACACACCAATATTGCAAAGCTGCCATGCAAGGTGCTCACCTGTTGTCAGGAGCAGCTTTGGGTTCAGTATCTTTCCCAAGGACATTTCAAACTGCCAACCTTACAATTAGCAGACAACTCGCTGTACTACTGGAGCCAGATTCGCCCATAGTGTGACTGGATGCTTTTACTAGTTGTATCAGTGAATGTGACATTTAACTGGATGCGTCTGGGCACCCCAGCCAATATATAAAATCCCTGGGTTTCTGTTCTAGACATTAGAACACTTTATTTCACTCTTTTTGAAGTAACTAATTGGAAGCAACTTTTGGCCACAGGCCTGTCTGAGCCATTGCAGTAAAAAAGTGGGGACGAGAGGCTTCTCTGTGAGTGGCTGCTTAGCATCTTTCAGGGACAATTGTAAATCTAGCCTGAGAAAACAACCTGCCGTGCGGCCAAAGCAAAGCTGAGAACCGTCGTGTGCTGTGACAGGAGCGTGGCTGAAAGAGGAGTTTCCCTTCTTGCAGCGTTCCAGCACCAGGAAGTGGTAAAACCAAGCAATAAAGAGTCACAAGTGATAATAAAATGGAATACTTCTTACAGGATCAGGATAGCCAATAAGTACACACTACACTACATACGTTTTCCTCACTTTAAATTCTACAGTATCTTTATGAAAACAAATACTTTAAATGTACAAAACATTGATTTGCACCTTTTTTTCTGTTTACTATAATTTACATGATGTTTTAAGAGATAAGTGATGTTTATGGAAACTGATAAAGACAACATTTGAAATTTATTACCTGCAATGAAAAATTTTGGATGCAAAAAACTTTTGGTACAAAAAAAGTTGGGCACATCAATGCAACCAACTTAGTCTGGAGCAATGGGACTAATTCAACAAAAAATATATTGTGATTAGTAATTCCTGCTGAGTAATATGTAAATCAGAAACTGTGAGTTCAGTGTTGACCAAATCACAAAAATATCTGTATTACATCAGATGTTTTCTCTTGCTACTATTTTTTTCAAGGACTTTCCACTGAATTATTCTACTATGACTTCTGAATACATAATTGTCATTGTTATTCAGTTGACTAAGTCCATACACTGTGTAACTGTCTTAAAATAAGCTGCCGAATGTAGTATTGACACTTTATTTTAATTAAATCCAAATTTAAAGCAATGTGTTTACAGAAGTCATTTGCGTTTCAGAGTAGCAGCAGTGAGATTTTATTTGTTGAACAATGCTGTTGTTTTCAATTACCTCAACCTATTAACATGACTTCCAAACAACTTACTTGGATGAACATACAGTATTTTTGATGCATTTTGATATTTTCCTCATACTTTCAGCATTAGCAACTGTGGAATTCTGTTTTGTAACCTCTGCAGAATATTCCTCCTTTTCAAGATAAATGAACATATCTGGAGATCTCCAGCCGTGTCACTGCAGGAAAGAAAAATGACCTATTCCTCTGGGGCAAGTTAACCACAGGCTCCATCAAAGAGTATTGGTTAAGAGCAAAGATTCAATAATTGATGAGAACAGAGTCAGAGAAGTCAGAGGTGGCCTGAATATCAGAGAGAGGCTATCCGCTGTCAAGGCAGGTTAAAAAAAGAAACTTGGGTCAATGTATAGAACAAATGAATGAAGGTCTTTGTGTGTGTGTGATGTGTGTGATGTGTTGGTTCATTCAGAATTAATCAACAAGTCACATCTATACTGTAGCTTCAGTTGTGCAGGATGGACGTTCATGATGGAGGGAATTAGAGCATGTACAGTGGAGGAGGCTCTGAGTCATAGACACTCAAAGAGACACAAACTGTGGAAGAGGAGGGAAACAAAGGAAGGGAACAATTTCTGAGTCAGTTTTTTAATTAATAAGTAAACAGAATCCTAAACAAAAATCCCTCAATAACTATTGGCGACGCACCGTCAAATTCCTTTGTTTTTCATGATGCTTTTCGGATGATTCATAATATTCTGATTTATTGTGGACAGCCTGACATGTTGACGTACTGGCAGCACGGCAACAACGGCATCAGACAGCAAAAACATGTTTTATCATTTAACGATATATGCCAGGTATTTGTTTTTTTAACGCCAATCACAAAGCAAGAACATTTCTATGCTACAAAGAAGTTAAAATCCATCTTTCTTAACCACTGCTAAAACAAGAACAGCAAAAATCATACAGAGAAGCGCTCCAGAAACATGATGTTTCTGGAGGGCTTCTCCAGAAACATGATACATTTGGATGAAATTTTCAGGGAAGGTCAGAAATGACACAAGGACCAATTAATTAGATTTTGGCAGTGATGCAGCTTATAGTCTGAATCCATGGATTTGTTAAAGATTTCTGTGTAGTTTCTCATTCATCCAGGTCATGGTTATCCAAAGTTGCTTAAATCAATCCAACTGGACTTTAAGAAAGTTCCTTGAAGACTCTTGGATGAGAGGTGAAACGTCTTCAAGGAACTTTCTTAAAGTCCAGTTGGACTGATTTAAACAACTTTGGATGTTAAAGATTTCTGTATAACTGCAAGATAGTGACACGGTGTCACTGTACCTATGACTACAAGTGAACACTACGTCAGCTGACGATCACGGTTGATACGACGACTGAGCAGCCTAAGTGGACTACTGCGCTCTCTGAGTGCTTTTCTTGTTACATATAGTTATTCACAATGGACATCAGAGATACTGATTTTATCAGAACCACAAAGGCATTTGATATTTTGTCTGCATGAGTAAGTGGACCTGGAGGGTGGAAGGGATCCACGTTTTCATGCTTGTATACTTTATGCGCAGAAATCTCTCGCCAACCGCCAAGTAGGGGGTTGACAACACCAATTATCAGGTACTTAAAATGCTGTCTTGTGATCCCAGAGAGTTTCACCATTAACACCTTGACTCATCCCTCACCTTAAAGTTTAACAACCATTCACACCCAAAGGCATGCTAGTAGTTTTGGGTCTTTAACTGGTCATTAGTCATATGTTTTTGGGGCATATATATATATATATATATATATATATATATATATATATATATATATATATATATATATATATATATATATATATATATATATATATATATACACTGAACTGAAGAAGCCTCTTGTATAAGAGATGAAATGTCCTCAAGAACCAATAAAGAAGCCCAGTTCACTTCTACTAAAGCATCTAAAAAAGAGAAAAGCACATACAAGTATGCAATGGAATGTGCAGCCATTGAATTTGTACTGGAGAGAGAAAGAAAGATCTGCTATCCAGCAAACAAGAGGCCATGTTGCCCTTCAGTTTTGAGTCGGTATTGCAGTTTTGAGCAAATCTTGGCACAATTACAAAATTGGTCAAATACATATTTGGTGATTGCACACATCATGGTCTGTGATTGCCTGGACACAAAAGCACACTAAAGTAAAAAATTTAAGTCACTGTGTATCTTAAAATATATCTATTTCATCTGTCTTATGAGTCTTAGAAGGAGAGCCATGTTTGAAAGAAATTGCAGACCAAATCAGCCAGACAAAATTTTAGTTGGTTTGAAATGTACTTGTCTCTGCCACCTCACATAATATCTTTGCTTCACATCCCCTGAGCCCCCAACCCAACAATTCTCCTGATCACAGTTTTCTTTCCATAGAGAAAATGGTTCTTCACAGAAAGGTGAACACATCCTTTTTATCAATTTCATGTTTCAGCAGGAGGTCAAAATCCTACTGGCACATAACAATGTGAAGGAACTTGGGAAAATAATGATTAGCAACTTTGCAGTACAATAAAATGCCTTTCCATTATCACTGTTAACACTGTTCAGTGAAAAGTTTCTATTCAGTGCGAATATCTGCACAATGAAGTAAACTACTGCACAGAACAAAATGGAGAGAACTTAGACACAGACATACCCAAAAGAGAGGAAATAAAAAAAGTATAGAAAGCGAGAAAAGAGGAACATGGGGCAGGACTACAGTGAGGAAAACATAAATGAAGACTGAGAATCAGCGGGAAGTGAGTTATGGGAAATGAAGTCAAGAGGGAGTCAGGAGCAATGCTGTTGGAAGGGTAGAGGATGAAAGGAAAAAAGATAGAGCAGGAGAACTAAAACACCATATGTGACAAGAATGGAGAACAAGAGGAGAAAGATGATTTGGGATATGAAAACCTTAACAAAAGTTATGAAAGGTGAGTGTATGTGTGTGAGAGAGAATACGAGTGGCCACAAGTTGAGTGAAGTCGGCATGGAGGTAAAGATTCAGCGACTGTAATCTCCAGAGTTGTATCATCAATGAAACTAAGCTACGGCAGCAGCTGCCTAAAAAATCTGACTCATCTGCTGTATCAAAGAGATCTGGGAGAAAAACTGTCCCAGTCTCAGGCACACACATGCACACACATCTACACATATCAATACCTCCCTCTAAAAGCTTGAAATAATCAGTTATGGCACATTGCAGATGACAACGAGACTTTCAAGGGTTTTGACTGAGGCAAAAAGTTTTGCAGTTCTATTAGCACTGCGGTGGTTTTCTTTCCTGTTGGGAATTACAGCTTCACTTGACATCCTTTAAGGACAACACATGCATTGAATGCTGAATATTGTGGTGCAGAATATTGTTGCTTACTGTCAGTTCCAACCATCTCCAATCATTAAGAATTAGGGACAACGTTTCCCTAATTGGGCTTCATTCACTTGTCATACCAGATCCCATTTAAGGGTCAGCCACAGTCAATCGCATGGGCCTTAAGCGGTACCCTTTCACCTTTCCTGACTGCAGGCCTGGTTCTAGCTCCAGTCTGTAGAAGATGTCCTAAAAACGTGTTGATTGGTGGTTGTTTTTTCACAGCTACATTGCCATTGTTAACACTTTGGATTCAACAGCTGAAGGACAGTCTTGGGAAGTGTGATTTCTGTCTTCTGCACGATAAAACGCAAACTTAGATCCACTCTGAGCATGATCCAAAAAAAAAAAAAAAAAAAAAAACATGAGCTGAGGAATGATGAAAAATCCCGTTCCTAAGTAGCCACAGCTGCCGACATTGGAGAGCTTGCATGTCAAGGGAGCACCGTGGTCAAACGTAGTGATTGAATTGAGGTGACGGGACGGGCAGATGTCAGGTTGACAGACAGCAAATCCAAGCAGGCCCTGATTAAGTTAATGACAGCAGCCATCATTCTAATGGGACAGCGATCATTGACAACTGCTGGCGCTCACATATGCACCCGGGGACAGGAGCACACAAGTGAATAAACACTTCAAGTGCATCGCCAGAGGAGACAAGTAAAGAGAAATGCCACCACCCTGTTTATTTCAGGCCTTAAATTGTACAGCTGCAGGAGGAGGAAATACAGATATTTGCAGCTGTTTAACAGCACTCACCCATTTAAAGGACAATTCAATCTTTACACAGTGTGCTCTGTGGTGGAGTCTGTTTCCTATTACTGTATATACATAGACCATGTCACAGCCTACATTGAGAAAAGAAGACTGCCCATCTGTAGCATTTATTGAAGCATCTTTTAATAATTTTAAATAATTGCTGAATGTTCTAAAGCAAAATGTAACAGTATCGTGTAGAACCTACATTAAATGGAAGGGGAGTACATGAACTGATATGGCTCATGTTATACAGAGCCATGAGAAAAATTGAGTTAATTAGGTTTTCTTGCAATATACAGTTAATAAAGAGGATGGTTTGATTACCCAGCCGAGCTTATTAAGTATGAATAGCTTTAATTTAAATATTGGCTAATTTATAACCACATGCAGTATAATGTCTTTAGAGTTGCCAACATCAGCTAATGATCTGCTATGAGGTTATTTGCTCTCACCTTGTTTTTACATGTAAAATCATCAATGAACTTGCGCGTGCTTTCAACAGGCATCTGTTTGTGCTCTAAACAACATGGCTTATCTGTCTTTATGTCAATGAGCCTGCTCCTGTTCAGGCTTTACACAGGTTGGGCAATGCTTGACTATAGAACAAGAAGAGTTCTAACAGAAACTGTAGCATATAGTAAGTTTTAGCTGACTCTCTTTAATTCATTTCCCTCTTAAAAAACAAAACTTGAATTTAACAGTGGTAACCAAAACCTTACACTTAATATATTGCTTGTCTGTATTTAACACATAAACCATGATGCTCCCAGCTTTTGGCTTTTCATTTGGCTTTATTATATCAGTGATGTGTGCAATATCACGTAGGTTTTTTGGGTAATAATTTATTACCCAAATTTATTACTGGTTTAACCAAGGACAGTCTGTTCCCGTTCAGGTCTCATTTCAGAGATGCTTTTATGGCTGGAAGGGTGAATGCAATACACACAAAAACAACAAAAAACATCTGGTGAATATAGCTACACTTTAAGCACTTAAGGTGTTAAATTTAAGGATATTTTTAATACAAAACTTCTAAACTGAGCTTCTAAAACACAATGCATTAAGTGAAACAGATCTTTTACTTTGCAATTTACAGTTGAAATTCTCCACATTAATCAACTTCTGTCTACAATTTAGATATCAGCTGTTTTTAGAACATCTCTGATTATGGCAATAATGCATCACCTGTCTTTTTCTTTTTTGGTTCAAAATTGGAATAATTGGAATTTTTCAGAAGTTAATTAAATTCAGAAAAGGTGTAAAATGTTCTTACTGCACAGTAAAACAAGTTTGTCTTTGTAGTTTTTCATTTCTGTAATACACAGCATATATAACTTTTACTTGTTTATTTAAGAAGTTTCTCATGTAATACTCAAATTATCTTATTTAAGTATGCTAATAGTTGTTTTACTTAATATTTGTCTTCGCACTATTAAGTCTGAATCCTTGCATGGAGTCCATTTGAGTGTCTCAACCGCAAAGTTGAAAACTGCTTGCCTGGGCTAAATCATTAACCTCAAATATCCTTAATAATAATCCTTAATATAAATTTACACGTTTGCACATCATACTGCAACTGAGAGCAAATACTAATCTGCATTGAACTTCATTGCTAATATGTAACCTTAGACATCGTTGCAGTATGAAATAATGCTATGCTTTAATGAAATTTGAAATTTAGTCTTCAGCTTGTTTTTATAATACAGATTACAATATGAGAATAACTTTATACAACAGCCTTTCAAAGTAAAAAATATCTACAGTAGAGGGTCATGCAAATCTATGAAAAATGCCATTAGCAGGCTCTAATCACAAAATAACTAGAATTCATTCAATATAAAGTACCTAGGGGTGTACATACACTCATTTATTTTTTTGTGTAATTTCTAATAAGGCTGTGAGCTAGTATAAAGGCTTCAAAGGTTCAAGCAGCACTGTGTGAAAAAGGGAAAAGTGCTGCCTGTTGAATTGTGTATTAAGAGGCCAAGATCTTAATGGATGGCTGGTCTATAATAGGCTTCTAGTCTTTTGTATGCTGCCTCACGGGAGGTGTGGCGCATAGTGCACTCATGGACTGCCTACCACTCTTCCTCTCTTTTAAATTCATCATCATCTCTCTCTCTCTCACACACACACATACGCACACGCACACGCACACGCACACGCACACGCACACGCACACACACACACACACCAGGGAATTCAATTTATTTATTTCTCTCAGACAGAAAGCCATGCTCTCTTACATGATCACTTCATGATGTGCAATCAGCAGTTCTAGAGGCGAGGTACAAAAAGAGACAAGCCAAAGATGAAAGAAATAGAAGGCAAGGAGATGAGATGAAACACAAGAGGGAGGACGATGAGGCTGGAGAGTCAAAGACAGGGGTCCTTTACTTCATGGAGCAGTATTAGATTAGTGTAGGTCAGGTCAAAAACATTACAGATGCTGCAGCCGTCCGTTTTCGATGTCCATTTCAATTCATGATTCAGCTAAGTGGACCCTGTGACTATTTATGGTCGCTTACATAAATTGGCTGCCATAAAACTGGCTCAATTCGACTTCATTATACAGAACACCATTTACAGTAGCTACCATGCCACCACAGGCCATCTACCATTCAATGCTAACGCAGTAACAAGTGGATACTTTCTGAGAGGAACAAAGCATACGGCGTTTGGCAAAAAAAAAAGAAGATATCATCCCTCCTTCACTGATTTCACACTTCCAGCAAAGAACTAAACAACAGCCATTATCTCGCACAGGTGAAATACATAGCAGATGGTGTTGATAGAATGTAAGAACAGAGCATCTCTATTCTGTTGCCATCAATTCACTAAGTAGTTGTTTATCTCCCGCGTTGCAACACAACTACACCAAAAACTAATTGTCCCTAGTCTCTTGGCAATTACTGGAATGTAAGAAAAACAAAATGCTTGGGTGGATTGATGGGATAATCAATGAGAATGTAGCCATGGCAACAGGCTGTCAGGCTTTAATTGGATACTTCTGGCTCTCTGAGTCGAATTGATCGAGACTGGGAGCGTCCCGAGATCCTAATTCAGTTGGCCTGATACTGTTAAAGCAAGGAGCAGGGAAAGGTTGTGCGGATCAATTTAGCTTGCTATAGCTTTGTAAATGCAGGCAAACAACACTAAGAGTCTCTGCAAAGCTTTATCTTTTCACAACAACAATGCTGGCGTGATGATGTTTAAGAGCAGAGACTGCCACAAGTTGATGTCACTGATTAAGACCAACTCTAATATTAGTTCAATTACTTGTTTGAATATACTGACACACAGATGCCACAAAAAGAGGAACACTTTGCATAAAAAACGCCAGCTCTTGCTGTAGAACATTAAGCGTAACAGAAGTTTCTGTCATGGTGCCCGTTACTAGCTCAACTACCACAATGCTCTCTTCTTGTCAAGATGGAAGTACCTGAAGTCTGAGAGACTGTCTTCTCGAGTCGCGATAGTATTGAACAGTAAGCAAGCAACTATGTACTACAGCTAATGTACAACATATTTTCTGACAAGTATGAAGAAAAAATAGGCTTTTTTCTTCGCTTTCAAACAGTGCCCTACCAGAGCCGTACAACAAGGTTGGCGACCTCCTACAAAACATGAAGGAAAAACTTGGATGCAGAAATGTACTTTTTGCTTAATACAATGCAGAGCTATTCAGTTGTCAAGCATATACACTGAACTGATTTTAAGAACTTTGAAGTACTTGACATGTGTACGATCTAGGTAAATAGCACAAAATACTGAATGACACAGATTGGATCAGGGGCAAAACAACTTAATTAGGACATCCCCCATTTAGTCGGTAACATTTACCATCTCCACCAATTTGGTTTAGCAAGTTAGCATGTTATCATTGTCCAATAAACACAAGTATAGCAGAGGCGAATGGGAGTGTCAATAGTTTAGTAAGCATTTGCTAATAAACAAATGTACTGTAAAAACACTTATTTTTGACCCGACAGGGACTATAGATGCAAAGTTCAGGGATCATCACAGTTCTTCTAGAGAAGGACATAAATATGTGAGCCTCATTTCCTTGCACAACATCAAACAGTTGTTAAAGTATTTCACTCAAAACCACAACCACATGAACCTCATGGTTGTGCTAGCAGGGTTCTTTCAAATCAGCAAGATAAATCTTCAGGGAACAAAGAATATCAGCAGATAATTTACCATGTTGATATATTCCACTGATGAAAAAGTGAAAAATCTGACTAGCACGTTGCATGAAATGAAAAGTAAATGGATCCTCAAAATTCCAAGAATTTATCCATCTGAAACATCAATGTCTGGGGAAAAAAAAAAAATCTTTGGCAATCTAACCCTGTAATAGCTGCAAGTTCTTCCTGCATAGAGGATTTTTGGCAGCCCCTAGAAAAATTACCAGTGTCAAAATGATAACAATTGAAAATAAACATAGTGTTAAAATTCTTTAGCCACTTTTGGTAATTGGGGTTTCATTTAATCAAGCATAAAAGACATTTTTGTTTATGAAATAGTCCGAAATAAGGTGCAAAGCAATATATTTTGGATAAACAAGCTAAGACAGACTCATTGCCTGCTTACTGTCATGCATAGTCAGTCCCCCAGGCCCATTCTGAGCCAAGAAAACCCTCAGATGTTGAGTGATTTCAGTCTGAATCAAAGTGTTTGATCAACCTGACTGATCCACACTGCCATCTCTACAGCTGTAATATGTTCAGCAAACGGTTGTACAATAAGAGATGATTTAACTATAGGTGTTGTGTGTGGTTTACACAAACAAAGAAACCTATTCTGACACAACCTCACAGCTCTTCCAAGGTCTCTTAATTGTCCGGTCAGCCATTCAACAAGGCAGGGTTCATCTACATGAGGTGAGCATGGTCAGGAACATTTTACCACAACATGGAAGCACTGGCTTGTGTGCTCATCCTAACATTTTCCTTCTTGTTGGGGTCAGACAAATGACCCCTAAAAGCAGTCAGTATGGGTTAGATATGAGGTCAGATTAGGCCTCAGTTGTCACAGAGACACAGGTTTCCTGAAAGTTAAAGGTAAACATGGTAATTTGTGACCTTTTGTCAAAACAACAAAATGTAATACATGATGGGGGCATTGGGGGGTTGGGGACGTTTTTTTTAATGATTGTTTTTTGGTTGCAGCAGCCCAGACAGGTAACTTTGAATTAAGTAATCTAGCTGGAGCATGTCTGATTACATTGGATCAGTGCATGGCCTGAAGCTGTCACTGCGCTCCAGTGTCTGTTCTGACGTAAAATGAAGAGAAGCAGATTGTTTCAGTGTGTTTCCCTGAGCTCTGGCCCAATGCTAGGAGAGATGCCGAAACTGATCTCACAAAGTATGTAGAATTTGTATTTTGTCTTCCTATCTCAAACTATAAAATCAGCAACATAAAAGGGTCACAATGGCTACAAATAGGCAATAGAACCAACACAGTTTCACACCAAATTGTGTAATAGCTCCGCTGCTCCATGGTGGAAGACTGTATAAATCTTTCGGTAAAGACTCTAAATTTGTGTGATGCCTGTTTTTTGGCCTTTTCTTGTCTTTTAATTGTATCCACAACACGTAACCTGCAAGTTTATTTTACTTTACCTATAAAAAGTGCAACAAAGCTCACAAAAGGAGGGCATAAAGCACAGGACTATTATCCACAAGACTGGGGTTTGAGTTCCACGTGGGATCACTGTTTTGTGCCATATCCTTGTTGTTTACTTCTGTTTTCAGTCGCTTTTGGCTTTAGTTTACCTTAAAAACTACTCTAAGTGTATGCACCAGAACTTGTGGATATGTTTGGGAGCAGAAAATAAAATATACCTGAACACAACACATTTCTGTTTACTTTTCACTCATCTTTTTCTGATGCTCCTTGCTGTCGTTTTTGATCACTGTTTGCTTCTGTATACAAAAATATTTGGTTGAGTCTAGGTACCAAAACTACTCAGTTAGATTTAGGAAAGGATCATAGTTTGGCATAAAGTAAGTGACATTGGTAAGGTGACAAGTCCCGTCACAACAACAGCTCCTAAAAAATACCAAGATCTCATAGCTTTGCAGTCTTTGTTGCAAAAAATAACTCATTCTGTGCTGTGGACAAATGCAGCCATTACACTTTTTTTTTTTGTTGTGAGACTGGGCTGTTACATCACAAAGACAAAAGAGGCAATCAGCAAGCTTCATCCTTCACTTAACTAATTTCCCAGAAGTAGCAAAGGTCACCACAAGGCTGTCAGATTACACTCACCTTCAGGGCTTGGGAGCGATTATTTAGCAGCTTCTCTATGTTCCCAGCAGCCGTTGCAACCAGCTGTCTTGCATTGTTGGACTCCACACTGAAGTGAGTTCTGTGTCTATGATATATCTAGAAGAATCATGAGAGAAAAGTTTGGGTCTGAGATGTAGAATGTAACCTGAAAGGTGTTGTCAAATGTCCAAATGCCACACAACAGTTCAAAGAAGAAGAATTTTAAACAGTTTTTCACAGACAGCATGAGAAACAAGAATGCAAGTATTTTCTGTGGTCTTAAAATTGGAATTAATACCAATAAACACTTGAAACTGCATATGGAGATGGTCCTTCACACAACCACAACCACAATGTCATTATTTTGTTTGACAGTACATACTGTATGGATTGGATTAGGATCTTTATCAAGCAGTTTCAACCCTCTGAATCTCAAAATCCACCTGCCTGTTTTAAGTGTATGTTATCTTTTTTTTCATTATTATTTGCCCAAATTACTAGAGAAATTTATATGAGCCAGAAATTGTAAAAAACAATACTTTTTCAGATTTTCAGCTTCTCAAAGATCCTTTAACTATGCACTTGTAGTAAACTAGCCACCATTTTTTCCAGGATTGGTAACATCTGTTGACACTTGGAATTAAAATGGACATGTTTTTTCCTGTTTTTTGTTTAAAAAATTTGTGAAAAAATAAAGAAATTAAACTTTCATATTTCCCTTTTTATGATTTATGGGATTTTAACTTTGTTACACTGCAAAAAAGACATCTCTTTTTTTTAAGTTGTGGTTCTGTTGTTTCTATAGAGGTGGAGGAATTCATACTGCAGTGAAAAAACGAGCCCACAGTGAGTAAAACTGTGACAGGAGCACAGAAGCGCTCAGAAACTGCTTGCGGTTCAGAGGGTTAACATTGCGAGTCTCATATTTTCCATCCACTGACAGGATTACTATATCTGGAGTCAAGAATGTCACTTTGCGTAAGTGGTCATCTTCTATTGTTCATCGAACGTCAATGACCAAAGGACAGCGATTAAAAAAAAGAAAGCTATACTTCCTCTGATTAAACTGCAATGTCAGGTTACGTAACAAGACCGTTTACTGTGCGATGGAATATGCTCCAGCAGGAGGAATAAGAAACACAAATGCCAAACAGCCAATTATTTAGCAGCCTAAAGGGATTTCACTGTCCCGACATTCAAAACCACAGAATTGAGGGATGTGCAAGTATTTGTCTTCATCCTCCAGGCATCTGATGTGTTTTGCTTTAGTGCAACAGCAGTATTGGAAAGTAATACTACAACATTTTAGATTCGGTTTGTGTTACTGCACAATATTCATATTGAAAACTAATAAGTTTCCTCTGAAAAACGGTACACCTGTGTGCGAACAGCTTCCAAATATGACTATCATTGACAATAGTTGTAATGAAGATGATTAACTGAGCAGACAAGCTGCAAAATTTCTCCATGTATATTATTAATAAAGCTGCATAACATTCCTTTTAAACTCTACAGCTTTCTCCATTTCACTGTGTTTCCATAAACAGACAAAGTGGATTCACTTTAATTGTCATTTCTGTTCGAGTCATACCGCCACATCAAATAAAAACATGTTTTGTAATGATTCCAGTGATGCTTTAAAGCCGACTGATTTTATTCTCAAAGGGAGCCAAAGTGCCAGATGCATTATGTCAATCAATGTGGCTCTAAAAAGCTTCCTCTCTCTTGTCAGATGTGGGCTTTGGTGTGGGTGTATAAGTGTGTGTGGGTGCATAAGTGCGTGTGTGTGTACAGACTACAGCCATCACAGTAAAAGTCGTGACGCTGATCTTATCTGAGCGTGTACATTGTGCTGGCAGAATGAAATGATGCAGCGTTATGTCTAATGAGAAAGCTACTAAATATAGTCTGGTGATATGTTGTGACAGCTGAGGTCGTGCAAGGAAGGTTAATGAGAGTCAGAGAAGTAATATGTAAGTAGTAACAGTAATAATCCTTGTCAATACTGAGACGATGTCATAGATTTCAGTCAAACTGAAAAGAAAAAAAACACTTTTTCAAATTGTAATTATCAAACAGAAGAAGAGAATTTCCTTCTCACACTCTCAGCACTGGTAATTTGAGCTCTATGATATCTGTGTGGGAGTCTAAAGATAGTTTGTTATAAGAGTTCAGTTTCTATGGCCATAAGAGCAGTTTAGCTACTTGGTTGCTAACTTTAGCCTTTGGTTGGACCTCTCTGGGATTTTAGCATTCCCTATCTTACTTTATATTGTGATTCAATACTAGTAAGTTTTCTATCAGAAATGCCTCGTTCCCACCTGATCTAACAGCTGATTGACTTAAATGTTCTGGAAACAACACACCGTTTGATAGAACTTTTCATTTTTCCTGAATAGAAGAGATTTCAACTTCATTAATCAGATTTTAAAGGTTTCTTGTTTGCATGTTGTGTAGCTGGTGGTCACATTAATCAATCAGAGAGGCTGGATTTAAAACAGCATAAAATATATCACAAGTCCAGTCTATTGTATATTAACACTGAACTGATTTAATTCCTAAAGTATTAAAACAACACAGAAACTTCGGGTAAGTGGGATGTAAAGATTCTTAAAATAAAGCCTGCACAGATGTTTCATGCCTGACAGTCTGGAAATCTGTCAGGTCTGTACTGAAAGCTATTGTCTCTCTATTTGTCTATTTATTAATATTCTCAGCGTATTTGTGCATATTTTCAGAGGGACAGATCTGCTCAACTGATTTATATTCAGTGGCAAAGTGATATGACGCTGATTTATATGAGCATTTATGCAAAATGGAGGCTAAACTATGAGTAGAGATCACAGATCAGAACTGAAACTATCGGATACTACGTACAAACTGATATATGTGTCTGACAACATTTTCAGAAATTGGTGACTTCTTGTACTGAGTGAAGGCTGCTGGAAACTGTCCATCTTGACTGTCAATTTTTAGCATCGCTCATCGCTGCCGCTTGGACCATGATTATATAGCTCCTGTTTCCACTTCTGAAGTTTTAAATGCAGCTGAGCTACTGCTTTCCACGCCCAACTTCAGGAAGAAAACTCTCTCTGTATCTGTGATTGACAGCACTGAGCAAAACATTTGAAAATTTTAATGCATGCATGTTCACTCTTGCAGCCAACAGCAGAACATTTGGTGTTTTTTGCTTGTAGCTGAGACATCTTAAAGTCAGGAGAAGCAGCTCTAGAAAGTAAATAAAGCTGGTCGATTGTGAGGCTGCTGCACTTTCTGTATGGCTCACCTGGAATGAACAGAGTTACATAAAGTTTAAACTAGACAACTATTTGTTCTTCAGTTTTACTATAGCAGTTTGGAAAATTCTTACTAGCTTGTAAAGTTGAGAGGCTGTCTAGTTGTGGATGGGCTTAGCAAACAGCAGAAGTTAACATTTCTATAGCAACAACAACTACGAAACAAAATAAACATAGATTTTCAGCCTATGAGACCTTGAAATTGCTAGTGATACAAGCAGCTACTTAAAAGAGTGAGTACATCTTCTTTCAAATGTCAGATAACTCCTGTAATAGAAAACACCCACCTAGAACCCTGCAGTTCAGGAATCTTTCCCACAAATATGTCAAAAACACTTCACTGAAAGTTATACACAATATGTTTAGCGTCAGTATAGTTTAGATCACTTAACACAAAAGTAAAATGAAACTAAATTTCACTTTACCTTTGAAGTGTATGGGTTAAAATTGTAATTCTTGTGGTTGTAGAGCAACAGTGACTGTGTGTGAGACAGAAAGTCACTTACCTGCTTTAGATTTTGTATGCCGCTGGATGTATCTGTTAGTGTGATCAAATCTTTCTGCATCTGGTCCACCCATTCCTTTATCCTACGAACACACACATAAAAGCAGTAGACAGTTACTCCTCATCTAATGGAACGCTTCCGTTTGGCCAGCACATCTGCTCATCTGATTTGTTGAGCTACACTAACTTCATTCAGTTTGAATATAGCCCACATGATTACATGCCCTAAACTGAGCTTTATTGCTTACTATACCAATATGCTAAAATATCTGTAGAGATTCAGGGAGGGCAAGCATGAAATAATAATGTTTAGCCAAGTGAATACATTGCTCTACTCCACATGAGTTGTGCATTAAGGCAAGAGCTATTCATAGTTGTCAGCATGAGAGTGCCACATCCTCAGGGGTGAGATGCTGGTTAATCTATTCTACTGATAAGAAAGAGGACAGAGAAAGACACATAAAAGAGCAAGAGGCAGACAAACACTCATTTATTAGAGTTTAGATTTTGCTTTATGTAAATTTAATACACTCGAGTAACATGAGTGTTTCTGAGATCTCGTTGCATAAATCAGAATGATTTTATCAGCCACGTCGCCTTTTAAAACACAAACAGTGACATTCTGTGACCTCCCTGTGATGTCTGTGTGTGTCCATGAACATATCTAAACAGTAATAACCAGCATGTCTAAACTGTTGTAAATCAAATTAATGTCCTGTAACTTAGCTGTGGGGTTTTTAAGGACATGGGCTCCTTATATGGAATCCTTGACATTCAGTTCAGTTCAGGTTATATGTGTGCGTGCACTAGTGGGCGTCTACGCGAGACCTACCATCCCTCTAACTATCAAAACACCAATGAATCTGTCTACTTGTCAGGTGAGACGTGACACAGCTACACACCCCACATGCACCATAAGTCATTTAGGTTTATATATACACCGTAGATTCATCGCAATCTTAGCATTTGGTATCTCCTGATCACACCCCAATTTGCTCTCATAGAAACAGTTTAATTTTGGAAAATATGTACTTTCTTGCAGATGAGAGGACTGATGAACTCTAATGTTGACACACTAAATATGAAATTACAGACAGCTCACATTTACGCATCAAAATATTACATTTGTGTAGCTAAAACCAAAAACCTTTGTTTGTTTTTTGCTGATAAAAGATGGAACCACCTTGAGCCAAGAGAAACTACAGTCACAGCAAACAGTAAAAAAAAAAAAAGTTTTGAAATTGTTAGCTTAGACGTAGCTAACTTATATATAGCTTGCCTGTCTCATTTGCAACAACCCATAAACCCCACAAATTAATGTAATATCTTTGATTGCTTAATCCGTACAATAATAATAATTTAAAAAAATACAGAAAGGTCACAATATGGTTTTATTGAGGGTTATGTGCCAATCCATGCTGCTTTTACATTTTGGTTTAAGCTAACTGTCGCAGTGTTGCAGGCTGTAGCTTTTATTTAAAGTGACATATCTCAGTGAACATTGTTCAATCAAGGGATGATTTGGATTGTTCTCATCACAAACAATATCCACAGGTAATAAAATGTACCTGCAATCAGGGCCAGAACATGTAATTTGGTCACACTGTGCTTCATATTTAGCAGGTTTGTCCATGTGTGTTTCTGGGTGGCTAACCTAAGTAGATAAAAAATGTTTTGCTTGAACTACAGTAAATCTTTCATTATAATGACTTAGGTCACTCTTTTTAAACATAACTTTTTGCCAAACATCTGTTTGAGGTGCATATGCTGCATTAATTAAATGGGGAGACTAGAGGCTTCTCTGTGCACAGTCACCTATAGCGCAAACTGATGCCTGTTTAGAGAACATTGGTAAACTGTGGCGTCTGCTGAGGCATATGAGGCTTTTAGAGAACAGTAATAAATTTAAATGTCTACCCAAGTTTTTGAGACGTTTAAGGAACAATATTACATTTTTGTGCCCATCAGTGCATGAAAGATATTTGTGGAACATCGCTAAATTGGAACATCTACTGATGCATGTGAGGCTTTTCTGGATCATCAGTAACTTGCAGTTTCAGAAAACAGCCTGATTTATGCCTTTTCCATCTTAAGTACTGTACAAGTCCTAGCATGTCACAATGTGCAAACCACCCCACAAGTAAATTCTCAAGTTGTTTGAAATGCTGAGATATGACAAAACACCCAACATTATGGATTGCATGTATAAGTAGCAACAGCGTTATAGTTGTTGAGGTCTCCAAGTCCCAAATTGCAATATCAAAACTGTCCAATGCCTGCAAACTGTGACAGGTGCATGTCCAGCAAAGCGGCCCTCCTCTGTCACTGCAAACTTCAGAAGTGAGGAGTCAAAAATGATAATACAATTTAACACAGCTTACTGTATGATATACCCAAAGAAGAGCTAACTTGAAGTCCCACATCATCCATAAACACTCATCACACTTACTTGCACCTATATCCTCATTTATAGTCAGTTAAACTATGTGTTAAGAAATTATGAGCAAATATGAGAGCAGACAAAAAAAAGGTAAATTGTGCTATTTGGTGCCAACTGTGAAAAACTTGGGGTGTACCTCAATTATGTGCTAATGTATGTACATAAAAAAGTGAAGTGCACCAGTGTAACAAGTGAGTCTGGAGGCATGCCATAATGCATTTGTCATCCTCCTTGTGTTGAGCTGCATGTCTAAAAACAATACATTGTAAGCATACCTAGACACCCTCCCCCTTGTCCTGTACCACAGTCAATAAAAAATGCATGACATAATCCATAAAGAAAATTACCCTTTCTCCCCCACAGTGTGAAGTGACCTCTCCTCACCTCCCACACCGCAGAGTTGCTGTTGACATATGAACCCCGTCTACGTTATCTGATTTAAAAAATACAGTGTAATGTGAGCTCACACTGGAAATGTGTGACATAGCAGCCACATAATATATTTAGCCATCAGAGAGACAGCTGCTAGTGGCTGAGGGCAAATATGGGATGGACATTCTGTCAGCACATTGCTTCCTTTTTAACCTCCACAACACAATCACACACAAACTGCAGGTTTATGTGAAAATATGACAATCTCCTTTAATAATCACCTGCAAATGACCTCAAACTGGATTCATATTTCAGAGTCACAGTTTTTAGGATGGCATGAACTCAACTTTGAGGTGAAGTTAAGGTTCATTGACCATAGTAAGCAGGTGCGTATTGTGGTTGTTACGCATGTGACTTTTCCAAGTTGGCTTTTAGCACGAAGAGTGGAGCATGACAACAGGTGTCTAATGGGAAAACCATGTGCGTGTGTGGGGGTATAGTTGTGCTCCATCAAAGAAGAACTGGGCTTCATTATTTTCCCATTTTTTAACAAGTTCTGGCTTTGCAAATTCACAATACAGCACAATTTAATGCTCAAACTCCATTAACATGATAATTATTAATCCCTCTGAAGAAAACAATCATATAAACCACATTTCCTGAGTATGTTACAACATATTGCCATAAATGTAAAGTAAATGAGAGCAATTTACTTTTGCAGAACAAGTTTGTGATCCATGTTAAACATCGTGCTCCAAGACACAGATAGCTCCGGTTATGAACCACCTTGTGATCTTGTGATTGCAGCACTTCTTTTCATGACCCTAATGAGGAGAGGGCAGTTAACAATAAAACATGATCCACGGAAAGTACCTAAGTTGTGATTAAAACTGACTAGTTCCGTCATGCTTCTGCAGCACCGTAAAGCCCCTGGATGAGGTCAGCTCATCTTATGATAAAACTCAGCGCTAATGGCTCATTCCACTTATTTTGAAATCTCTCTGATCTTGGTTTAATACAGTCCCCCGAGTACCAACTAAAAGGCTAAGCAGCGTTCTGATTAGCCACTTCCACAAATAAACATCTTCCTCTTATCAGTAAAGAGGATGCATTCCCTGTGTAACACCAGGATGTGTGGCTTCCTCTTAAGTGAAGGCTGAGTTAACTGTATGTCCCTTAAAACAGAGAAGCACACTACAGATATGGTCTGAAAAAAAAAAAAAAACAAATCAGCATGGAAACTTGGAGCAGGACATGGAAAAATTTGATAGCATCACTATCCCCTCTCATTCTGACTCATTTTCTGCCCCCTTTCTCATTCTTTTTGCCCTGCTCCTTGGGGAAAACGCAGAGGAGGGCGACAAGGAAAGGAAGGAAGCATCCAAAATGGCTGGTGAGCTACACAGAGCCAGTCAGCTGCAGCGGCTGAAGACTGCGGGGCTAGAAATGAGAGGAACCATGTGAAGCTCAGCCAAGTGTGAGACCTGCTGGCATTGCAAGCCTCTTTCCTCTCACACTTGTCTCACAGAGTCATTAATATCACCCACTTATGAAGCAGACTGGTTTTATGACAGGCAGATACTAAAGCCCCCTTTTTCCTGCTTAACTCCTTTTGTTCTTTTTGCCAGCTGTGGCTACTCACTCTGTAACTTGTTTTTCTCCACTGAGACACGAAGAATAAAGACAGTGTGAAAGAGTGCAGACTAGTACAGCATGTGAGACCTGGTCATTTCTGAGCTTAACTGTATAATCTGTAATGATGTGCAAGGTAGAAAGCCCATAGGTGAAGCGTGAGTGGTGCTGAGGCTGACCATGCAAAAGTTTTGTCTATGGATTGTCCTGGGATGGTACCCACTGCTGAAGCAAATGAATACAATCTAAATGGGTGGTTTGTATTAAAATTCAATCCTGTATGGTTGTCAGAAATGGAGAAATTAGCTATAGAGACCAAAACCGTTTATTGTACTGTAAACATGTTTGCTTCTGCTGTAAAGTTGAGCATTTTAACATGGGGTTCTATGGAGACTGACTTGCTTTTCTTTAGCCAATCTCAAGTGGTCATTTGAGGGAGTGCAGTTTTTAGTATTTACGCCTTAGCTTCATTTTTTTAGCCTGTGAGGTTGCAGCTTGGTGATGATTTAATTAAAGATACAGTACATTGATCTTCCACACCAAATACTACTCAGCCTATCAAAACAGATGCATAATTGTATTGTGTGGCTCTAGCAGGAGTTCCAGGTTTTCCAAGTTTACTTGCATTTCTAGGTAGGGAAGGTTAAGAAGTTGCATTATGGGAAATGCAGCATCCCATGTTCTGGGGATTTGACTTGTATTTAAGACTAGAGTCAGGATAACTCTAGTCTGACTTGCTGGATGTAGCGTGCAGGTATAAGCCTATCATTGGCTGATAATCTCAGTCGGCATTGTCCCTCTTTTCTGCTATCTGCGGACAACAACAAGCTCTGGGCTGCAACCTTCCATGCTGAAAATGAAACTGAACATTTTTCTGAGGATTTGGATCATGCAGTAATGCACCTCGGCCAGTTTTTTATGCATTGGATTATCCATTTTAATTACAGTGCTCAGCTGCCTGCATGCAAATGTTTCACCACAACAACTCCAGTCATCACTAATTTGAGGTACCATTGAAGCACATTGTTGTGGACTGGTTTAAAGACATACAAACAAGCCAGAGTGTTTTCTAGTTCCCCCATAAAAGAACGATTGTTAGGTGCACCCAGACCTTTATGTTCTACAGAATGAGCTGATAAAGAAAGACTAGGATAGCTCAGACTCAGAAGCTTTACCAGTGTTTTTTTTAACCATTTTTTTCTTTACTAACTGTACTAAAAGCACAGGCAAATAAAGTTAAATATCTCTCACTGGGAGTCTACACTAAAAGCAAGATGTGAGCAGCACTTAAGCACTACTGAAGCATTTGATCAGTCCATCCACAATGACGTTGACCTTGTTTGGCACCTCTGTCCTCAGAACCAGCTGTCTGTCAGCAGCACAGATGAACCGAAATGGCAGCAGCCGGACAAACTGTCTTCTTCAGACTATCCAACAGCAGCGATTCAATGAAAATTCACTAAAGGTAGATTCATGTAAGCTTTTCCAGCAAGGTAGGAAGCAGCTATCAGTCAGCTTATCACTTTGTTGATCTGCGGTCACTCACAATATCACTGTCACTATGTTCAATTCAATTTTCAATTTTATTTATATAGCGCCAATTACACCACATACACGCAGATTTCCCTGTACTGAGCAGGAAGTGAGCCATGGACTTAAACCTGTACACACTTTGGGCTTGGAACGGTTTCCTATTTGTTAGACATGAAATAAGAAGCTCTAATACCTGTCTCTCTCAGCATGTTATTTAAGACAGTGAAATGTGACTCGGTGTGTGTAGAGTACAGATCATCGCAGGTTCACTGAGAGTTGGTGACACACTTGGTTGGAGTTTAGACAAACAGGTCGTCTGATGCTTCAGCTCCGAAAGGATGACGTTAAAAATTCATCAAGTTCTTTCCATGTCCTCAGTGCCAGCCAGAAATGTATGAGCGAGTTAAATGGTGTGAAATTAGATGAGACGCTGGCCAACAGTGTCAATATCGTACCACACTACCAATTCAGAAAAACACAGTGAACAGGTCAGGAAGCATGTGAGACGTTGTGACTGCTAAATGGGCTGATTCCTGGAACAGACTATTGGCCACATACATCTTAATTTGCTCTTGACCCCCATGGCCTTGAGTACAGTAGCCGATGTGGCGATAAAGTTGCCCCCCCCCATCTCCTTTTAGCCTCCATCACTCTAATGACTGGAAGAGAAGCTGGCTCCATCAGGACAGCTGTCATGTGTTTGTGTGTCGAAGTCTGTCTGTAACCAGAGCACCGGGTCTGTCAGAGGGAAGTAGGGGGTTGTACAGGGTCAGAGGTCACCAAGAGACAGGTGCACCTTTTTTGCACAAGCTCTTAATGTAATGAAACGCATGTAATCCATTTGTGGAGGATCAGTGTTGTTTGACCAACCATGTAGAGCGACGGACCTGACGAAACACTGAACTCATCACTATTGCTGTATAAACCATGAATGCCTGCGTGTCGTGTAACAGGTGAGACTTGTAGCAAAAAAAATCAGCAGAGTTACCATTTGACTCCGTATTTCCCCTTTCCGTTTTAGCACTTTTCAGCTTTTTTGCTTTGGTCTGCAGCGCGAAAACTGCTCCCATAAACCTTCTTATCAGCAGTCGCAGGCAGCTGTTTTCAACCAAGAGGATCTGATCAACCAAACGTACACTTCTGAGCACCGAGCGACTGCAAATACAAATAGAAACAAGTTTATGAACGTAGTGGAGCATTTGGAAGCTGAAGAGACAAATATTTGCCTAAAAATTTGGTAGAAACAAGAAGCACAACAACACGACGGCTAAAATGCTCACTCAAGACTATTGGACTTTGCATTACCATACGATTATTATCTAACAATGTTGTGCTTAGAGCATAGCGTCCAAAAAAATGAATGCAGTACTAATTAATTGTCTATATGTTGTCGTAGTAGGACCTACCAGTAGTGTGATGCTGTTCAGGTAAATTTGAAATGTGTGAGTTCTGATGTAAAGACTATGACGTGGGTGACATCACTGTGTTACGAAGAGGAGTGAAGAGGAGGTTAGTGTAATAAGTAGGAGTTTCCATTCCACTCATTTTTCGCTAAAACATGAAGTCATGTGCTTCTATGGAACCAGCAAAACCATGACCAACAGTAGGAAACTGGAAAAAAATAATTCTTATATGAAACAGCTTTCACACCCTAAACTATAAAAAAAATAAGGACAATAAGTCCACATGAGCTCTTTGCACATCTGTGTTCTTGTTTTTTGCCTGATATAGCTTGAGCACTGACACATTACATCAATAAATGCATATTTGCAAGTTAGACAGTGTGCAGGAGTCTGTTTGAACCTTCTGAATATTTTTTAAGTGGCAAAAGAAAGTTGAAAGTCTGATAATTATGTCAGTTTTTACCATTTCTGGCTCAGATAAATGGCATAATTTTGGCATTTTTCAAAAAAAAACAAGTCTTTCAAATCTGGAGGCGGGTTTTGGGATTCAGAACGTTAAAAAGAACTGAAAAAGAGCAAAGCGAAAACTCAAGGAGGTGAAATAAAATCTTGATTTCTTCCAACATCCTGACTCACCATTACAGCCTTAATGAAAAGCAAATAGCCTCGCTCCGCCAGTTAGGAGCAGACTGTCAAATTCGAGGGGTGAACATGGGGAAGTGGACGCAATCCCAGAATAGAGACCATGACTCAGCGTGAGAGCACTGCTGTCTTACTCCTGACCACATGAACCCCTCCGGCCTGGTTATGTGTGACTATGGAGGAGGCAGTTTATGTTCTTCTCTCCCTCTGTTTGTACACTTTAAAGCCACAGCCCGTAGATGTTAGATGCTGTGCAGCTGTTTAATACACTTTTAGCTGGATAACACACTTGTACAGCCAGTTTAGGAAGGGAATGTCCTGCAGCGCTTAAAAAGTAGTAATTATTCAAGCCTCTTGGGTCCAGTAGTCTGTCAGGAAACCGTTTAGATTGAACGATGATTCGAGACTGTTACAGGAAGAGCAGCTCCAATTCACATATTGGATTAAATTATTTAAAAGGATGAATTCACTGTAAAATAAGTTGGATCTTATTTTTGATGATTTGGTCATCACTCTATCACTATTCTGTCATTAAAGAAGTCAGATGGGACAAGAAATACAAGCAGTGAGACAAGCAACAAGACCAAAAGATCGTTCTTGACCTTGAGCAACAGCTGACATAACCTAGTCAGTCAGAACATTAAAACCACCTGACTATTATTGTCAAAGCAGCTCTGATCCGTTGGGTCATGTACATGCAACCTCTGGGGGAGTCCTGCTGTGTCTGGGACGCTAAAAGAAGATCCTTTAGGTAATGGGTCCAGTTCACAGAAATGAAATCTGGGGAGTTTGGAAGCTGAATCAACACACTGGGCTCTCTGTCATGTTCCTCGAGCTGTTTCTGAGCAGTTTTTGCAGAGTAGAAGGGAACATTGTCCTGCTGGAGGAGGCGACTGGCAGTGGAAAGTACCGTTGCTATGGAGGGGTGTTTGGTCTGCAGCTATGTTTTAAGTGGGTGGTATGTGTCAAAGTAGTGTTCACATGAATGTAGGACTCAAGGTTACCCAGCAGAACATTGCATATTATGAGATGATCAATGTTTTTCACTCCACCTGCCAGTGGTTTTAAGGTTGTGGCTGATCAGTGTAAAGAGAAACACCTTCACACAAGGTCTCTTAGTATTTGTTCTGTTCCATTCAGAAGATGGTTCCTTTCAGCTGTTCTTTCCAAGATCAAAAATTCTTCTATTTTCAATTTATAAACCAGCAAATCAATTCCATATCAACTTGACAAATACCACTCTTATCTGGTTGAGTATTTTTTTTTGCAATTATCCAGCGTTTGTTGTAATCTATCTCAGTTAACAGTCTGTTTATCTGACCTACTGGACTTGGGTGCACGCTGTTTTTTTTGCATCTACTATAAAATTATGGCTTATAACCAACATTTTGGGTAATGCTCCTTCAAAAACTGGTTACGATTGTCTGGTTAAATTTTTACCTTGTACAACCTTTCTGTTCCCATCGATGAACATTTCCTGCCACAGATTTGTTTACAGATTTACGCACTTCGGTAAGTGCTGTTATGCTAATGGAAATGAAAGTTGAAAATAAGACAGACGTTGTATTTCAATGGAATTATCCTTGAGATATAAGCTGGCCTCAAACTGTCCTTGAATATGACTTTGTGTCTACTTTTCAAATCACAAGTAACTTCATTCACATTTTTTTTAATAAAAAAACCCCCAAAAAACTCACAGCCAGGCTTTTTCAAGGGGTTTGGAGGAGTTTGTAATCCAGCCTTAAAAGACGGTTCCCAGATGGAATTCATGGGTAGACTTTACCTTCAAGCTTTTTTCCTGTCTGTACTTTAATACCAAACTTATTTCTATATCCTTACTAGAAAGAAAGCAGCGGGAGGAACTTTAAATAAATACCCTGTAGACTGTATTCTTATGTTGTGGGCTGTCCAAGTATTGGAACAGTTTGTCATAAAACACTTTTTTCACATCTCACTTGTTAGTAGCTTGCTAGCAGCCAAGTCTTCTCATCTCAGCTGAAGCCCATGGTATTAATAGTCTCATTTCATGCAGCACGCATGCCACATTCTTAATCAACAGGGGAAGAAAATAAAGCAGATCTAACTAGACGTACATCATTTTATCCCTACAAGACCTTACATTGACATTCAGCAGCAGGCAAGTGCACCCATGTTATTTCCATTGCCTTGTAACTCTATATTCTGCTTCCCTTTGCTTTCTGACACCATGTAAACACCCTGAGCCAAGTCAAAGTCTAGAATATTGATCCAGCAACGTTGGACTGAATCACTGAAAAGTGAGCCTCACACCAGCTCAGGGGCCCGACATGGCCACGAGAATCCAGGGCTCAATATCCAATCTCAGAGTTTCCACTCCAGTGCCCCTCTCGCCTTGTAAACATCCTCATGTTATACTCAGAACCCAGTCGGCAGATCCACATTTGATCTCTTAATTCCATCGAAACGGTCACGGAAGAAGCACCCGACAGCAAACTCTCACACACAGACACAACTCTCCTCCCCGTTTTTTTCAGTCTTGTCAAGTTGTGAAGTCATGGTTTCCAGCACTGGGAGACAGTTTGAAACCTTAAATCCTCCTCTAATAGTAGTAATTTGGGCTTCTAATCTGTTCTTAGAGAGAAACAAAGCTGAGATCATTACGGGAAGCAGAAGAGACACACACAAAAAAGATAAGGGATGTTTGAGGATGTCAGCATGGATGTAATTGAGCCACTGGGGGATAGCAAATAAGAGCTCTGACTATGAGGCGATGCATCTAATAAGCAGTGGAGACTCATAGAAGCCAACTTGCTGCCTCTCTTTCCATCCTCTTCTACCACCTATTGCTCTTTTTTTTTCTTTTGCCTTATTCCAGGTCTTTCCTCTTCATTTCTTCTGTCTTCTGTTGGGTGTAATTTTTTAACTCTGGACTGTTTTCTTTACATCTTTGCAAGCTTATGCTCTCATCTTACACACTCGGCATGATCAATATCCTCATTTTCAGCCTATTCCTTCCTCGTTTTAGTGTAAATAAACTCGTAATGCTGGGATTTTCCTCCCTTTGCCCCTCCAACTACTCCTTTCCCTCCTCTCACATGTATCACCGCAAAGCACAAAAGGAGACAAGTGATGATATCTCCTCCTTTATTGAGGTCAATAACACCATAATTGCAGGCTTTGTAAATGTCTCTCAGCCTCATTATCCTCAATGGCAAAGACGTTATTGATGTTTCTGCCTCTCCTCTACATTTTCCTCTGAGCAAGTCAGTTGGAGCGTTTTACCACAGCTGCCCCCCCACCTTCTCCACCCGCCTCGATCTAAAGAGCAGTGTTTAAGTGAAGCCTTGACAACTGTATTTTCAGTAGTCTATCAGGCACTCATGTTAGGGTGTGTTACAACTGCGGAGGAGCTGACGACATTGGATAAGATCTTTTTCTTCTATAAAATGGGGTGAGCAGAGCAGGTGTGGGTTATAAGAAGCTGATTCCACCGGGATTGATTTAACAGATGAACTCACAGGCAAAGATAAACAGCCTCGTATTGACTTGTGCTCAGTTTAGCTCCCTAGCAACATTATAGGCAGTCAGTTAGTGTTAAATGGATGTTAAGAGGATGATATGTGGAGTGCTTTATGTTCGATAGTACCGTGTAGACACGTTGCAACATGCTTTCAAGTGACTTTACAGGATTTTTCTGAGTTTCAGAATGAGCTTAAGGAATTTTTTACACATCATGCCACAGAAGAAATAAATGAATGATTGCTGAAAACAACTGGATCCCATCTCCTAGTGTCCTTACTGCAAAAATTAACCAAGAAGAAAATCTGTCAGGCAGCCATAAACTACGGCTGTCACAGATGACGAGCTCAAAAAGACAGCCTGAAAAATGCCAACTGTCAGAGAAATTAATTCTGAGGGAGGACAGTGTAACTTTGGTATTCGCAGACACAAAAGCCAGTTTAAAACACTGCTGTTTCATCTTAACCCTTTGATACACAACATGGGTCAAAAAAGTGACCCATATTCAATGGAAAATGGCTATGTCTTGACCTATGTTGTGCATCAAAGGGTTAACGACAGGAAATACTTCACTCATGAGGACTCTCTTCCTTGGCTCGATATTGATTTTGAGTCAGTTCTGAAAAATTTGCTTTTTTGTGAACTAAAAAGTACAAAATGATCAGTGTTTTCTAAATAAACACCAGCTCAGGGAAAGTGGCATCTGTTCACATTCACTTGTGTCACAAACTAAACTTTCTACATGACTGTGCCAGGTGTTGGCCTTGTTTTCTGTCTGAAGACACATGTAAATGGTACTAAGATGCTGGAAACTTACAAAATTGAAGCAGTTACAAAAGCATTAAATAATTATTAGCTACTAGACAGAAATAAGATAGCGGTGTTGATAATTAACAGTCGGAGCACTATTCCACTTCCTCCAACCTGAGGATTTGCTGCATGGTCTTCTCTGTTTTGCACAATTTTGACTGCCAATTTGACATGCAAGCATTTTATACTCTCAATTAAAACAGATGTGTTGAAAAGAATTATCAATAAAGAAAAGAATCATTAAAGGCAACTCTAAATGTGACAAGAAGTAGACTATCAGTCGATTATCTTTGTAAAATCAAGTAAATTTCTTTGCATTCCTAGTAAAGATCAATGTATTTTAGTGTATCATACAAATCGGCACACAAAATAATAAATCTAAACACAAAAGAGCATTTCAAGGGCATTTTTTCTGGTGCACACAAAGAACAGACAGTGGACAATGAGGAGACATACACCAAATTTGCCAGAAAGTGTCTTGGATTAGAATCACCGACTCTGCCTTAATTAAAGTGGTCATTATTGATAATTGACCCTGTGACAGAAACTGTAAACACAGAGTCCTTGAACTACTCACGTGTGATTTTAGGAGAATTCACCAAATTTAAACTTAAAATCACGATATTTCACCAAAGTGACTTTGTTCAGGACTCTTTTAAAACAACAAACATTTACAATTTGCTCTCAGGGATTCTGTAAAAAAAACCTAAAAAATTCTGCGTTCCTCAGCACAACCGAGAAGCTATTGGTGACTTAGCTACAACGAACAGCTGAATGACAAAATTCATGGACCTTCAGATGAGCTGCAGGCTGTGTTTACAAGGAGCAAAGAGGGGACATGTATGGAAGCAGGTTAAAATGTAAAAAAGCTAATGTATGGACAACACCTGTGGACAGTTGGATGTTGCATATACAAAAAAAAAAACTTCCAAAAAAGAATTAAAGAAATTCAGTTTAGATTTTTTTTCTGATTTCTGACATAACACTTGTTTCATACTGCACAGAAGACATTTTTGTGTTCTCTCTACTTCTACTCATGATTGTGTTGTTTCCATAGAGGTGCAGGACTTTATATTGCAGTGAAATTAAGCCACAGAGAGAAAAAATATGACAGGAGCAAAAAAAAGGGCAGAAACTGCTTGGAGTTCAAAAGGTCAATTTGAGTCGTGATTGTTGAACTGTTTTTAGGTTTTCTGATGTAGACGTGGTAGATTCATTTTATTTATGTCATGTTTAGGTTAGATTTTAAAATTTTGCCCCATGTTTTGTGTTTGTCTTTCTGCACACTTACACCATCGTTCAAAAGTTTGGGGTCACCCAGACAATTTCATGTTTTCCATGAAAGCTCACACTTTTATTCATGTGCTAAAATAATTGCACAAGGGTTTTCCAATCATCAGTTAGTCTTTCAACATGATTAGCAAGCACAATGTAACATTAAAACAGGAGTGATGGTTGCTGGAAATGTTCCTCTATACCTCTATGTAGATATTCCATTAAAAATCAGCCGTTTCCAGCTAGAATAGTCATTTACCACATTAACAATGTCTAGATTGTATTTCTGATTTAGTTAATGCTAACTTAATTGAAAAAAAAAATTTTAGCTTCCAAAAATAAGGTTATTTCTAAGTGACCCCAAACTTTTGAACAATAGTATACATTGTGCCTTTTCTCATTTGTAATTTTACTGTATTACATTTTTTAAAAGCATCTTTCAATCATTTATTCACAGTAATTTCCAAGAAATATGTCAAAGCAGAGTTAAAGGGTGTTTTCCTTGCCACTGTCGCCTTTTGGCTTGCTCTGGGGGTCAGGCATATTGGTTTTGTAAAGCGTCTTGAGACAATTTGACTGTAATTGGCGCTATATGAATAAAACTGAATTGAATTGAATTGAATTAAACCAGGTCATTCTGGTTATCTGAACGTTGCTACAGTCTGTCACAGGAAACATGAGACTGCCATAGAGAGCCTGGGGTCCACATGCCTTCTACCCACATTTGACCTCACACTCTGGACCACGGCTGGAGCCGGGACTGACTTGACGTCGCCACAGCACCTAGTCTACCTCCTCCACACCCTCCACGTCAACCGACATACACATCCTGACAGAACTAACAGCTCCCATTGTATCACCTCTCCCCGCAGGTGTCCGGACACATTCAGTCGGAGGAAGCGGAATTGTTGTGACACCTGCAAGTGTTTGCACTCACTGCAGTGCAATTTCACCTGCTGGTGAGACTCCGTCGCAATAGAGCGATAACTCAATTAAAATGACACTTTCGGTGTACGTATATGCAGTTTCGCAACAAAGTTTAGGATGACTCATGCTTCCTTTTGGAATATGGGTCAAGTTGTGTCTGACCGAATTAATGTTGGGGATGTTCTCCTTGAAGAAGCATCTAGATTAAAGTAAAAAACTTATTTAAGTAAATTATTAAACCTGCCATCTCAAGCATAAAAAAGCTTCAACAACAGGAGCGTGACAGAACTTCACATAGAATGAAGGTTTGGGTATGCAGAGTGATGCAATTTTCAATCTCTTAGTCTTTAAAATTATTCACAGAACACATTAAACTGTAACTCTGTTCTGTTTCGCTGTTTCCTTCTTGCTCATCCTCACCCCTGCAGCCGTCTTTCTCTGTGTCATGTCATTTTGAACTCTGCTCAAATGACTAAACCTCCACATCCCTGTCACCTTCGCACTCTCTGCACAAACTCTCTACCCATCCATCCATACATCAGCCCTGCCCTTCAGCCTCGCTACACACACACAGTCTTGGATGATGTTTATAAATAGACAGATTTGAGAACCCCCTCTGGCCAAAATGTCCAATTAACGTCAATCTGGACGCCTACATGAGCAGACTACTGCTAGTGCTGTACTCAGTACTAGTCTCCCTGATGGCTACACAGTGTCCAGTGTAGTCTGAACACTGCCATTAACAGTTCTTATGTCTCAACGCAGCTCCATTTAAGGGCTCGAGAGAAGCCATCTCAGGCCATCATGGGTCCACTTTTCTTAGTCCTCTCAAAACATAACACATCAGATGGGCTTGTGGTGTCTCACCTGAGATATTTCATGCACTTGAAGCCTCAAATGTATGATTAGGATAAACTGGCTTACCTAGTCCTTAACCACAATTTCAGTTATTTATGGAAAACTTTTATTTAAATCCCCTCAAAATTACTAAGGGTTAGTCTTTACACTGTAGTGATATTTTTTGTATTATTTAAGTAATCATTTGTATTTGTGAATTTGTTTAAACTTCACAACACCAAGCAGTTTTGGGATGTGTTTTTTTTTTTTTTTGCTCCTGTCACATTTTTAACCATAATGTAACAAGATTAGAATTTATTGTCAGTGCACAAACAAAACGTAGTCTTCACACACCCCAAATTGTCAGGTATCTGGAGTCAGTCACTGTGCTCAAAGCCCCAACAGTGGCAGCTTGGCAGTGCAGGGACTTGAACATGCAACCTTCTCCCTTCAATATAAATACCTGCACTTCTATAGAAACAGCACAACCATGGCTAGAAGCACAGAGAACTTGAAAAAGTTATGAATCTATGAATCACAAAAAAAGAAAACAACAGAAGTTGAATTTCATTAATTACTTATTTTACAAAATGTTCAATAATAACAATAATAATAACCAACTTCCAGTCACACACAACCTTATTCTTGAGACTTCCTCCATTTCCATGTCTCTCTGCTCTTGTGTATCTTCTGCTCTTTTTAGCCTCCCAGTACTTTACAGCACACTTTATTGGCTCTCTACATATGTGTGACAAGAGCTTCTGAATAAATAAATCTAAGACGAGTGACACATGCTCAGTTTACAATGCAACCTTAAACTTCACTCCTATAGCTCTTTATTTTTGGTATACAGATGTGCTTCCTGTGCCAAACAGGGCCCTCATCCAAACAGCTGTTAGCTATTCCCAAGGTTGCCTGGGTAACAGTGCAATGGAAAATTCTTGGGAATTTCCATGTGGCAAAGGATTGCGAGCAAAATAATACAGCACTGGGGCTGCGTCTCTCACTATCCTTCCTCCAAATCTTCTCTTCACGTACACCATGTGTGTAAGTATCTTTTTTTCCTGAAAGGAAGGCACGCTGAGAAACCTAAACCGGACACTAAAGCAAACTCAGAGGCCACACATAGGTGAAGAGGTCCACAAAACTTCAGTGAACGAGTGGAGGGGAGATTTACGAACCGCGTTACCCCCTCTGTCCTGTATCTTAATCTGTATGTCTGAGTCAGGACATTAAACGCCCCTTCCCCAAAGACAGCGGCCTTCCTAAATATAGCCGAAACTGAGAAAGGGGGAGCACAGGGGAAGGAGTGGGTGAGAAGGCGAGAGAAGAGTGAGTGATAAAAAGAAAGGTGAGAGGAAAAGAGCAAAAGAAAAACTGAAAGAATGGGTAAAAGTAGATGAAAGTGGGAGTCAAACCCCAGCTTTATCCATATCAGAACACATTTTGCATACTTGCATGTGTAACAGATATAACCGTCAGCTGCCTGATTCTGGGCAGGAGCATGCCTCCTGAAATATACCTGCTAGCACCAACTCCCTTATGGCCAAGAGGTGCAAATCACAGCCAAGGAAACCCTAGACAGTCCCGAGCTGATCATTTCCATCTGCCGCTCATTACATTCGATTTATCCTCTTCAAATCTCCCCATATTACCACTGTAGGTGTGACACTGGAATAAAAGTCGAAGAGAAATCTTCATTTTTTTTTGTTTTCCCGTTATCTTATATTAGATGACACATTCTTTATCCCGCTGTCTCTGCCAAAGCAAGAAACAAGAGTCGAAGGCTCCGTGATTCAATCAAAAAAACAGCCTGGAGGCTTTTCCATTGACTAAAATAAAATGAAATTTGTAAAAATAAAATAATAAGAAGAAAATACCAATGTGCTGGCCACCGTGACTGCAGCCAGAATGATTTTCCAGAGATCTAGGCACATTTTCTGGTTCAAACCTTTCTAGCACAATGATGACGTAAAGCAAATGTAAAAGCCTCAGCAAGTTCCCTTTGCTGCAAGCTAACTTTTAGATCATGACAGAAGTAATTGTCTGATCACAGCACGGCACATTAAAGTCATGATTAACATTATTGTCACATTCAAAAGGGTTTTCATTGAAGCAACACATTATAATTTATGACTAAACTGTTTAGCAGCAGTAAGTGCAAAGTGTGTGGAATCCAGAGGAAGTTTGGTCACGAAATGAGGCATATGTGTGGTTGCATGTGGAAACTGTGGTGTCTTCATTGCAGGCCATTGTTGGTGTCAGTCATTTGGGATGAGAAAAGTGTCGAGAAAAATACAAAGACACTGTACTATACAAAGAAGGAAGAAAATTAAACCTCTATCAAAGAAATTACCCAATTCAAGAAAATTCTCAAAGACACACCGAAAACAGATGATGACATGGATGACTCATTTTCCCATGAAAAAATAAAAGAATAGGAGGACATTTTTATGAAAAGACTGGTACCACTTTCATATCTGTTCGGTAAATATGAAGCTTGAGTAAGCTTTTGGTTAGCTGAGACTGCTTTAAGAAGAAAACAGGGGCAAATATCACAGTCAGAAGATAACAAAAAACACCTAAAAATTTCACTAATTAACATTTTCTATCTGATTTGTAGGACATTGATTTGAGACTATCATAGCTCTTGTTCAGTGTCAGCTGTGATCAACTTCCTGACCCCTGTAACCCTAAAAAGAATAAGAGAATATAGCAAAGAATGCATGGATGAAATGAGGGTACATCAATATATTAAATTAAAGCATGCTTAAATAGTTTCTTTCTTCAGTTCATTGTCAATTTATTTATTCACTCTGCTTAAGGCTGTAATTGCTGAGTCAAGACATCAGCTGTTTTGGGCTTAACTTATTGTTTGAGGGAACTCGGTGCTACACAGTTTTAGGAATTGGTGACTACGGTGGACTCCAATTTAACTCAAGTTTTCAAAGACCCATGACTCAGCAAACGGATGACATCCAAGGTTAAAAATGTGTTGACGTCATTACTTATAGTTAAAGCACATTTTTACTCCACTTTACTGCAACAAATATTTTTTCTTCTATATCACTATATAATCATTGTGTCTTAACAACCGTCATTTTTGACTCCAGTCACTGGGCAGCTACACTTGATGCTAAAGTTTTAGGCGATCACAATCAGAGGTGTGTTCAACTGGAATCAGTGCAAAATTTCCAAGGCCCCAAAAAACATGTGAGTACTTCAAGTTATCAGAGAACAAAAAGATGGTTTGTATATTGTGAAAAGCATGAGCACCTTCAGATAAAACACACAGGAGGCATTTGTCTGTTTGCTTCTCTCCTGCTCTCTGTGCTCATATATACTGCATTTTACTAGAGCTGAAATCCCAATGAAGTTGTTCTCATTTACATATTTTTCTTTTTCTGTCGCCACACAACGGAACGATTATGAAAAGAGACTGAAATGTGGTTCATCGAGACAACAAATTAACCATCACACACTTCCAAGCTGCTGCTCATCACCACTAAAACCCTGATTTTAAAAGCACAGCATCGTCTGACAAACTCATTACATATAAATTAAAGACAACAGCTGTGCTCTGCATCCAGATGTATCTTAATAAAATTCAAACAATATGGAGAAAATTAGTTGCTTTGGCTGGTCCAGGCTTTTAAAATATCCACTGTGTCTGTGTTGCACTTTGTTCAATATGCAAACTGAACGTTTTCATTTTAAGGTGTTTAACAGATATTTTTGGAAATGCATGACCGATTTAAGTAATAAACCGTTTTTTCTATTTATTTATCATGCTGGAGTTTTCCTTTTATATATAATGCTTTACTAAAACAATGGCATACAGTTTACAGCTGGGATAGGTTCCAGCCCTGCCGCAACCTCAATGAGGATTAAGCGGAGTGCAGATGATGGACAATGGACATACAATTTACTACAGCAAGATTAACTTAAATGAAAAGCTCATTTTGCATAACTTTAAACTGTCATTAAACAAAAAGGTGGGTTTTACTCTGTGTAAGGTTTTAATGGTGAACTACTGCAGCACAGCACAATGCACGAACACCTGAGAAGAAAACATACAAGAACTTTTTTGGAAGATGCACAACAAAACCTCCATGCTGTGTGTCGTCTGTTCATTAGTAGAGAGAGGCTATTTTTTTTTTTAAATTATTATTTTTTGTGCTTGTAGCTGCTACACACATTTAAAAAGCTCAAAACTCTACAATAAATTTACTTAAAGAAAATGGTGAATATAATGTTTTTGTTTTGGAAAAAAAGTTGACTAATTGGTAAAAAAGTAGAAAGTTAAATCAAGCCACAGCCTTAGATGAATATCCCCTTTGCTCTGTACAGAGTATAAAAATGTTCATTTTTTGCATTTTTATATTAATTATATTACGCTCCACAAGTATCCTCCCCTGAAACCTTAAATTGGAATTCCTACATTTTGGTTTCAAAAGGAAATAAGCAGAAATCCCAAGATGTCAAAATATTCCTTTAAAGTCACAAAAAAGATGTTGATGACTTCCCTCTGAGCCTGGAACTTGACCTTGTTCTGTTTAGACTTATTCAGGAATCTGCCATATCTGAGTATATCTTTATAGGGCTCCTTGCCTCACAACTGCCCATGTTGCTGTCTGTTCCGACAAAGCACCTCCTCACATTATGCCCACTGATCGCCGGAGACGAGGCCGCAAACACGAGAACCATGGCTCTTAGCTGGTTGAGCATGAAATCTAGTTAGCCTTAAAAAAAAGCAAGTGGGAGAAACAGAGCAGAGGGTGACAGAAACGGTGGAAAAAGAAACGATGGTGACAAACTGTATCTGAAATCCAGAAAGAAGCTAGTCTTGGATTGGGTGGCAGAATTCAGCACAATGTTATGGCACATTGTGATAAAAAGATTTAGGCATTTCTTGGGTTTCTGCATGCGAGCTGAATTCATTCATCAAAATGCCCACATACAATTTACATATGGGATCCAGCGGGCCAAGCAGTCCCTTTTTCTCTTCATCTCCATCCTTTTTTTTTCTAACCTTCATGATCTCTCACTGTGCTAGATGGCGCCAAGATCTCCGGGGCGCAGTCTATGACATCAGACTTTGCATTTCAGATTCGATGATGTTAATCATCTGCCTCCGGGCGGCAAAAAAGAGGAAGAGGAGAGAGAAGAACAAGAGACACATAGGGAGCCGGACGGAGAGAGATGGACAGCGAAAGAACAAGACGGAATTGGAGAGCGATGAGACAGAGAGTGAGAAGGGATGGAGGGAGGGCTGAGAGGATGAGGAGGAGGAGGAGGAGAAGAGGGGACATGAAGATCTGAAACAGACAGATGCTGGCATGCGAGGTTAGAGATGAAGCCCAGAGATACAGTCACACTTTAAGCCATGAGACAGGGAGGTGAGAAAGAAAGAAAGAAAGACATATACTGTATACATTCCAGGATTCAGTCACATTCTGTCTGTATATGTCTTATTTTAGTCACAAACAACGAGCTATTTAAGACCTCGCTTCATCCACATTCCTAAATATCCTGAAGGAAAACATGCCGGGTCAGTCTCTCCATCCTCGCCCCCTCTAGTTTCTTGTCTTCTCTCGGCGACTTTCACCTTGAGGAGTCAATGTGAAGCTTGTCACTCAAAATCACCATCACGACAACCGAGACTCAGACTGTCTGCTCACGATGAAACAGTGAGAATTAAAGGAAAAGGAAAATTTTGTCTGCTTTTTGGCAGAACTGAAGAAACTGCAACAACAATGATGAATGAGCGTGATGCAATATTTGATCCTGGCGTCCATTCTCCTAAATTGACTTCTCATAATTCAAACAAACAGAGTCAACAGCATCAGTGACTGTGGCCCTGCTGTTTGCCAAGCCTGTGTGAATACCATGTACACAGCCCACAGATCAATCCACTTAGTGGCCATGAAATATAGGGAGTGGGCAGGCCACTCTGCTAGTCTGACATCATTGTGCTCGGCCATTAGGCTAAGTGCCATCATGGCTGTGGGACCGTGCTTGGACTGAATTCAAAAACCGAACCCTGTCGTCCTGGCTCCCGCAGAACCATCTGGAAAATCTTAAACCTGTTGATTAAGTGTGAGGTGCAGCACGGTGGCCGAACAGGCAAACACACAGACATGTTGGTTTCATTTGGGAGCTGTATTCCTGTGACCATGGATATATCGCCTATTAATGCTGCGCTGCAAATATAGAGGGTGGGAGTCAAGTTTAGACGGGGTGAGTGAAACCTCCACTGTGCCGCTGATAACTCTGCTCTAATTCAAGTTAACCTCCTGCAGGAGTCATCACCTCATAGTTGGAAATCAAACCACCAAGACTTTTGCAATGAAGAACAGAGCAGAGCTGAAACACTGGTCTGCATGTTGGATGTGACAAGTGCTTCTAATTTCATTTGGAGAAGAGGGATCTTACACAGTTTGTGACGATAGAACACAAGTTACAACTAGAGACCAACTACCAATATCAATATCGGAGCTGATATTTGGAACATACATTTGTGGTAAAAATAAAAATCTTGCTGTTTGTTGAAATGCCTTTTTTTGATTGTTTGATTAGCTTCAGTAGTTTTAAAAATTCTCTAAAAAAAAATCTTCTTGTCATGGACATTGGCACTATAAACTTAGACATTTGAAACTGACTGAACTCACAGGAAATGTCTAAAGAAAACTAGGAATCAGATGAAGCAGGCATGTTTGTTCCTTCCACCACTGTTTTGGGTGGTAGCTGCAATTGTTTCTTTCAAAATCCCCTGCTGAATGTCTGTTTTGATGAAACAGAGATGGTGTTGATTATGCAAATGGTGTGGCCATTTCACAGAAAAGTAAAGTGTTTGCTGTGAAATTGTAATCTTTCAACATTTATCCTTCAGTGTTGTTTTTTCTCATGTTGTGTAACCAATCAGACAGTGTTTTAGTAGAGTGGTGATGCATCAGAGCCAAGAGAGCACATTTTTTAAAAATTAACTTATTTTGTTAGAAATTAGGTTTTTTTTTTGTTTAAAAAAAAAAAAAAAAAAGCAAATTAAGAGTGTCAATAATCTGAAAAAATGCTGAGTGTTGTATCTGATAATCAATTAGGTTGTTAATCAGTCAGTCCCTAGTTACGGCAAAATGCTCAACAATTGCCTGCTGAGAAACCATCTGGTAAGTTTTGACTAAATATCTGCTAATGTCTTCACAAATCAACTACATTTTACACCTAAAAATAGTCCAAAAAACATACATCATAACTTTAGAGGACCTTAGGCAACCTTAATATGCAACCAACAGGCCAAAGGTCAAAGATGTTCAATCACAGAGGACAGAAAAATATCAATATTTCTCATGAAAGCTGATGCATTTGCCTTCAAATGATTATTTATTAATCAACTAATAACTTCAGCTCTATTTCATTTTTGACCAAACTGTTTTGATAAGAAGTGCATGCGTTCTCGTAGTCTCCATTTGCATGCACTGTTAAAATAAATCGGATTCATTACAAACAACAGCTCAGATGTGTCTCGCTCTGAACTGTGTGTGGACATGGGGAGGAAAAAGTTCAGACATCCAGAGCTCTGCTGGGATGATTCATGTGACAGCCAGCCACATGTCACACTGCTGCAGGCTGGTAATAAAAGGACAGTGGCTTTAAATATCATGTTTCACAAAGTGAAGTTGCAGCCTCAGTAATCTGCAATCATCATCATCACTTGGGGAAGAAGAGGAAAAAGGCGCTTTCTGCTCCTGCTGAGACGCTTCAGAGAATTTTCGACCAACTGCAAATCGCCAACTTAAAACTGAATGCAGACTCTTTCAGTGATCCCACACATTTTACATCTAAATAAATCTTGATTCTGTCAAGTTGCACTCTCTAAAACGCCAAAGCTGTCATTTCTACTATCACCCAGGACTTTGAAAAGCCAACAGGCTGTTTTGAAGCTGTACTCACATCTGCGCTGTTGGGAATTGTCCAGTCGACACAGACGAGATGGTTGTCAAGAGTAAGAGTAGAGAGAATGAGTAATCCATAGCTTTGTTAATTTCCCCTAAAACAGGATCCAGAGAGAGGACGGAAGATGCACAAATAATAACAACAACAAAAAAAATGTTCACAAATCCACAGCCGCTGTGCGTACTTCTCAGCCAAACGCCTCACACCGCCATCGGTGCGCGTTTGGAAACAAATCTCATCTGCTATCTATGTTCCCCCCCACCGGTGGAGTTGAGGAGTGTGCTTTTCTGGGTTCAGCGAGGGTGTGTGTGACTGTTAAGTGAGTGTCTCAAACTGCGATAGGCTATTAGAGCAGATCTACAGCGTGTGTCAAGAAATTTAAAAAAAGGAGAAAAAAGGGGGAGGGCGCATAGAGAGAGCTTCAGCTCGGCCCGGCAGAGCGGTGCCACTCCGCACACTGCAAGAAATATCCGAACCGACGGCTCGCTGCGTTAAACACGTGGGAAAGTGTGTTAAATCGGGCTTGAGCTTGTCATGCTCTATTCGTTTTAACCCTTTATAAAATAATTATTTCATTCAGAATCTCTAAATGGCTCAGAAGCTACCTGTTACTGCATGATTTTAACAGAAATTAAACACATATTTAAGGAAAAAAGTGGAAAAAGTCGATCTATTTGTGCCAATTACGCAAACTCCCCTTTAAAAAAACGTGAAAATAATATTAGAAGACACAATATGGACAACTATGAAGCGCAGATTGATGCAGAGGACATTTTTTACAGTGTGTGTTTTAATGTTTGTGTTCCTGACGCACAAATGGGTTTCCGGGCCCCTCTCTACCCACCACAGGCAGCAACTATTACGCATGGTTCTCTCGCCGTTGGAGTCTCACCAAGTACCGGACAAACACCGCCTCGGCATCTCTCAGCAACATGCAGTCACCCTCCTGTCTGCTGTCTTCAGTGTCCATTCGGATTAATATGCAGCTCTCTCTTTACCAGCCCCATAAAACCCTTTATGACCTCCAGCTGGTGGTTAAAGATCAACCAATACGAAGAGCAATCATTTTAGGTGTTTGTTGGGGGTGTCCTGATCAAGTCGTTGTTTTGTTCCCAATGCAGTCCAAGTCACTGATTATCTAGTATTTGACAGAATGGAGCCCCAATCCAACAATATTTTACGGTCATGGTTACACCAGGTGGAGTTTGTTACATTTTACTACTATATCAATAAGAAGAGACCGGTAGTTCTGTGTTGGCAGAGCGCCAGTAAAGGGGCACCATGACAAAGACTTCTGTGATGCTTAACTCTCACAATCTAAGATTCACACTGACTTGTGACGTTTTTACTGTTTGTGGATTATATTTGTTCTTTCTATGTAAGGGATGTTTTTATGTACTGTTGTTCTTCCGCAGTCGTATGGAACAACCACTTTGCGTTTAATTGCCCATATTGTATGAGCATGTGACAAATCTTGATGATGTCAAAGGTGGGTGTGGGGGGGGGGTTCAACTAAGACATCAGTGCTTGTATGTCCAAGTGACATATGCAACGACTGTTCGTAGCTTGTATCATGTATCTTTGGCTTCAGACAGCATATCGACTAAATATAAATATCAAGTGTGCTTAATTTGCATTGTAAAGTAATCAGATATTCATTTATAATACCGCATTTTTTAAGAAGACTAGTCAATATTCGGCATTTGCACGAGAGCGGACATGAACAAAAGTAATTACTTGTATTTCCATTTGTGCTAATTACAATTAGTTAAAAAATGCCTTAATTGGCTCCGATTCCAATCTTAGGAACATGACATCCTTAATTTTTGTTTTATATACTATGTTAAAACCTAGAATACATTTCCCACTTCTCCACAGCCTACAAATTCCTCAGACTGTTTTTGTTATTAAGAAGCATTTTAAATTTTAGCCCTATAATGAGCTGCGCTCTCCAAATTAAACCCTCCAGAACGGTCGTTTGATGGGTTTTGTTCTCCCTCTCTTCTGCATTCTCCTTACCACAAGTAAGGTGATTTTAAGGACAACTTTGCTACTGTCTGGTCACGTGTTGCTGAGAGCATTTCATGCCCTCAGCCTGGCTGCAGTCCATGTCAGATTCAACCAAGCATCTTAAGAAAAAACAAACTCCTCACAATTCTCATCTAATAAAGGCTTTATTATGTATATCATAATAAACCTTCATTTAATTTTCAATAGCACAGTGCCTCTGCTTATGCAGAAATGTGGTAATAAATTCAACTTGCTCCAAGGCCTGTGGCAAACTTAATATGAAGTGACATTTCCCTTTGCTGGGACAATCAGCAAGGTAAATACCAGAAGAATCTACTGTAATTTGCAATTTGTTTTTCAATCCAAAGCCCCTTATCAGATACAAACCTAATCTTTGACTAATTTCCTCTGAGCTCCTCAGTTATTATGAAACCCCAAAGTTATTATTTCTGGGTTTCATTTTTGTCTGCTTGTTTGTGTGTATATGGATGTGTGCGTATATATAAGTTCAATGTGACTGCCGCTGAGGGTCACAGCAGGAAAACAAGGCAGAGCTATTATGTGAATTGCATAAATAGATTTACTGTGCAAATAGCTGTCCATGTTCCCACTCTCAGGTTTCACTACAACTCATATAAAAGCTGCTCCTCTGGGACCTCTTGCCGGGCAGGGCTCGGAGGTGGGGAGAGGAGTGTATTTACAGAGCAACACTGAAGAGGAGAGAGTGTCAGTCATACAGAGAGGAAAGACGGCTTTAAAGTATGTTTTATATACTGTGGATACAGAGATGAAAGACGAACATCCTGAAGTCACTTTAACTATCAGTTAATAACTTTAAAAAAATAATCATTCATTATAAAATTTTTATGCAGTCTGAAGACATTTTCCAGAACAACAAAAATGCACCATGTGTTCCCACAAACAAACAGTCCAGCATCAATCCCTCATGCTGCTCCTGTATTTGACACAGGGAAGCGAATGCAACACTCTCTTAAACAGGATTACATGGGATTTTCACAGGGATTAGTTGTGTCTTACAAAAGCTTCTCAAAAACAGCAAATTCAGTTTGACTAAACACATCCCATTTGAATAAATGATCAGATTACTGGCACACAGTGTAGAGTTCATCCTTAAAGGTGCTATAATCAGCATTTTCATGTCAACATATGATAAAATGACAAAGTCTGCACTTCACCTCAGCTATAAACTGCATTTTAACATCTTTTAGCTTATTGTTTTGGTTTGACTACTCACTCTCTAAGTGTTTTAGTTTACTTTCACTGCTCTCATAAATGAATGTATACTATCTGGCCTGCACCAAACAGCAGACAGGCAAAGTCAGTGCCGAGCTAGTAAACAGATAAGCTTTCAGCAGCGAAAGAGTGTGCTTGGAAATTGCTCTGAAGTGACTGCTGTTTATCATGCAGTCTTAGTAGGCTGCATTCCTGTCACTAATTTATACTTGTTCAGTTGTCAGACAACAGAAACAGAAAATATGTAAATGAGAACTGCTTTATTGAGAATTCTGTTGAATTAAAATGTAGTATATATGAGCACAGAAAGCAGCTAACAGATGTAAATACTGGCTGACTTTAGGTTGCACTGAAGCACACCAGGTCACATAGAACTCACAGTAACCCACAATCATTCCCAATTTAATGGTTTCAAATCAGCCTTAAAGTTTCCACAAATTTCTAAATGTTTTTCACCATTACAGTTTCTCCAGCTCAAACCTGTGGGGATTCAGTCAAAGATAATGGTAACATTAGCCACACCATGTGCTAACACTAAGGATTTTCACTTTGTTGCAAGGACACTGCCGTCAGAAATAAAAGTAATCCACAAGGTCTACAGTTTCTTAGATGGTGGGAGTGCATGAAGACTCTTGTGTTCACTCTTGTAGACAACAGCAGAACATTTGGTGCTTTGTTTGTGGCTGAGACATTTCAGAGTTCGCAGAGGCGCCTCAAGAAAGTAAAAAAATCCTGGACTGGGAGGCAGCAGCTCTTTAAGAGTGGCTCAACTGGAAGCAGTGAGCTATGAGGGGGCAGAATTATACAAAGTTTGAGCCGGACAACCACTGATTCCTCAGTTGGAACGCAGCAGCTCAGTGAAATTCTCACTGGCTTGTAAAGCTGTGAGGCTATCTAGTTGTGGGGGTGGTTGAGAAATGGCAGAAGTAAACGTCTTTATATCTTAAGAGCTTTTACTTTACACCTCCAAGTTTTAAACAACCACGGAACATAAAATTTATTTTCACCATATGGAACCTTTAAACTGAATGTTAGTGTTACTTTATATCTGCTGAATGTGTAAACATTGTATCCTATCACATTTGCAGATCAATTCATGAGGTTTGTTTTTATTTTTTTCTACGCCAGTAATAATTCTCACCAATTGTGACAATGTCAGTCAGCATAATCAGCAAATGTGCAAATGTATAACAAAAATAAGTGGGAAAAACCAGCTACAATATAGACAGAGACACCAAAAATGCTGTTCACTGGGCATTTCAGATTCTGCCTTGTCTAAAGGTTGTGTGGTTCTCAGTTATGTGGTTCACTGCACTTTCACTCTAACCTGTTGACCACTAAAGTACAGTTTGCTTCAGGTCATGTTTCCAGAAAAGAGCAGCAGAAGAGCTGAAAATCAATGCAAGTGTGCGTGTAACAGAGAGTGACAGTGGTGTGTGCGTGTGTGTGTGTTTGTGTGTGTGTTTGAGTGAATTAGGACTGTGTGTGCGTCTGTGTGCCTGGCAGGCAGCAGGTGTGTCCTCTATCATCAGCTCACCGACCCCACCCACCTGTCCAGGGAATTGCCCGACTGCCGTCGCCTAGCAACGCATTTGCTGTCTCCACGCCGACTCGTCACAACTGAGCAACAAGGCTGTTGTTTTCCCAACCAGTGAGTGCACATCTTACGTGTTCATGTTGGGAGCAGCACAGGAGGAAATAAAGAAAATAAGAATTAGTTTTCATAAGCCGGAATTTTGAAATTTTAAGCAGACAGTTTATGATTTCAGTCACACTTTTATCTTGGTTGACCTTTAAAAAAATAGAACCACATAATTTTTAATGTTAAAATCAGACTCTATGAATAATCAACCAGCTCTCATAAACTCACTTTTAACACGAAAGCTGAGATGAGGAAGCGGTGCCTAATGATAAGATTTAATTTTCTAAAACTGTAGGAGCTCATTAAAACATATTCGCAGGGCAAACGCCTTTGCATTTTATTCAAATAATGTTCCAAATACACCTATGGCCATTTTCCACATCAGATTACACTTTAAAGTCAAAGTAAGAAAAACTACCTCCTACATCATCTTTGAGGTTTTCATTGCTACTTTTCCCAATGCTGACATCAACAGAATAATTGCTGTTTCTAAGCTTATTCGGAGAGGAGTCCAAGTGACATGACATGCTGCAATGTGATGTAGCACCTGTCAAACCTGACTCCTGTCTTGAGAAGTTAAAATGTCACCGTGGTATTTTTGCAGTATTCTGCAAGACAAACAAATTGATGTATAAACTGCTGAGTATTCACTAAAGAGCAAAAAATTCAAAGAAAGTGCGGTCATGCAGAAATCTTGCATTGTACTGTACAAGCTACCTCCCCAACTGCCACCGCTCTTCCCCCACAGGCTGCCAAGCGCAATTCATTTATTAATTCTTCTGGGCAAGTGTGTTACCGTGGCAACAAATGATTTCCAAGTTTAAAGTTTAATCACCATCTCCCCCGCACAGTGTCTTCTTGGCAAAGATGGTGGGACATGTGTTTTATCTCCACATAAGCTGACACTGACGTATTCTTCATTGTCAGTTCAGTTCCAACTGTTAAGGAGGAAAGATGGAAGGCGACAGAAGACGCAAAAGGCTTCGAAGAGGCGATTTGGATGTGATTCGAGCTGGAGTTTAGTGGGTTTTTTTTGATGAAGTTCAGTTTGTTCTGGAGGTACAGTCCAACGTTTTGAAAAACAGGCTAATTAACTTTCTTGGCAACAGTTAACTCAGAAGATCGATGTCACTCTATCTGTCCATTAAATATGAAGTTACAGCCGGCAGCCAGTTAGCGCAGTTTAGCTTAAAGACTGAAATCAGGAGGGCATGACTGAGGTTTAGGGAGCTGGCGGGCAGATGTTTTTTACCTTCAGATAGAGCCATGCTAGCATCTCTCTTTTTCTGCGCTAATGTGGCCAATACCAATAGCAATTACTAGTAATCAAGGAGGTCAATAACTAATATTTGGAACTGATAGACATTTACAGTAAAAGATCACTGTGTCACAATTTAGAAGAACAAATTTTTCAACATTTATCATTCACAGTTGATAGGTCATTACTCATGACATGTAACCACTCAGATAGTGTTGTTGGTAGAACACTGGTTGAGATCACAGTGTGGTTATGACAGAGAGATGCAAGGGCATCAGGGCAAAAGTGTTAAAAAAAAACAACAAAAAAAATAGATATAGATAATCTCCTTCCCGGAAGGCTCCATTCACATCATTGAGCTTAAACCGATGTTGACTGGAGTTCATGATTGTACTAGGAATAGATACTGAAGTGGTCTTCCATTGCCTTCTCCAGCTGCAGTGTCCATACTGGACTGGTAACCCTGGCCATTGATCGATGGATTCCTCTGCCCAGAGCTGCGATTATACAACCATATATTCACTTCAACTGAATCTGTTTGTACAATCATCCATCCACTTGCAAGTCATGGTTTCATGTAACCCTGGTCGGGAGGCTAAACAGGTGCTACACCTTGTCCAAGGATGACCTGTAATCCATTGGAAGGACGGAGTGCCTCACACCTCCTTCTGCTGTATTAGTGTGGAGCACTTATACAGCACCAACACCATTTAGACAGACAACCCAAAAAAATACAATATCTTGGATCCAATAAGTGGACAGGCCAATAATCAGTCATTCCTTAATAGCTTTATATACACACCGAGAAGTCCATCCATCCATCCGTCCGTCTGTCCGTCCATCCCTTTGTCCTCTGTGTAGGGTCACAGGGGGAGCTGGAGCTTATCCCTGCTGGCTTAGGACAAAGGCAGGGTTCACCCTGAACAGGTCGCCATTCTATCCAGAGAGAAGTCACAACATTCAAACCACCTACCAAATATTGTGGAGATCCCCTTTGTGCCACCAAAACAGCTGGACATTGTTGCTCTGGGGGTATCACATGGGGCTTCTCTACATCAAGCTTGTTTAGGTGTCTGATCAGATTGGGATTTGTGTAATTTGGATCCCAGGAATGGCTTGGGCTCTTGGCCATGTTCCTCGAGCACAAGGTGCAGGAAGCATCATTGCCATGGTGGGGGGCGTGTGCTTTGTCTGCAACAATATTCAGGTGAGTGGAACATGTCACAGACATATTGCTATGAATGCCAGGACCGAAGGTTCCCAGCAGAACAACGCACTGTAACAAGATCAATATTATACACTTCGCCTGTCAATGGTTTGATGCTGTGGCTGGTGTACATCACAGATATGAAGAGAGTGAATAAGCAAATTTCCCCAAAATGTCACCCTCTTCCTCTAAGACTGATTTAAACCACATATTTCTCCTTCCTTCAGGTCTGTGTCTTTGCAAATTCACTGTCTCTGCTGGTCATCCTCTTTTTTGCCTTTGACTCTTTATCCGTAATGACACACACAACTTTTATAGGTCACCACACACAAAAAAAACCCTACATCTGTTTTTTGCACCACAATCTCCTCCTTGGTGACGGTCGGCGTGGTTACACCTTGTTGACTCAGTGAAAGAGAAGTGATGGCGAGTGTGTGTGATATGATGTCTGACTCGGGACAAGGGCAGCCTCAGTCCCCTCTGTGCACTGACTGATCACATTACTATTAGTGAAAGCTATTCTGTCAGGAGGAGAAGTTATGGCCCAGCGAAGGAGGGCTTCAGGGTGAAACAGGCATCCAGTGACGGGAAGCTCTCTCCAGGGGGGAACTGAGGTGATTGGATATGAAGGGTCTTAGCTGTCCTGTTCTATTTTGTTTTCAACTTACAAAATCTTGACTCCTTCCTACAAAATAAACGCTTTGCTTTTGTGTTAATCCGTTTTTTTTTTCATTTGATATTAATTCTCAAGAGAATTTAGAGTGACAGGACACGTGCAGCAGTAAACTGGAACATATGTAACAGGTGGCTCTAATAAATGTCCTATCCTACTATTTATGTTATATATATCTTCTGCTTTAAATGTATCCACTCTGGCCGAACATTATGATCTACAGCTTTATCTTTTGACATCTGCCAGGCACTCTTTCCTAATTCACATTCATGTTCTCCAGACACTGGCTTCATCTAATATCAAGACCCTGACATTAGTCACTGGTTAGAGGCAGCACATCCCTGACTGTGTATCATTTAGACATCTGGGCTTTGCCAGATGTCAATTTTGGAGCAAAAAAAACTAATTTAGCCAAACAGGAAAAGGATTCTAGTTGTTAAATCAAAATCCAGATGGTTTCTGCTGTACTGTTCTGTATCAAACAGGCTCCTCTGTGTGTTGTGTGCAAACAATTTTCAGGACCTGCATGCGTCTATCTTAAGGTAAACCTTTTACAATCCAATGTAAAAATTACCCTTGCAATACAGTTAGACTGAGAGTTTGCATGCTAAGTGTTCTTTGACACTGTACATTGGTACAGTGAAGCTTTTAAGCTACATGCTAATGTTAGTATGCCAACATACTGATGTTAAGCAGGTAAAATGTCCACTATGATCACTATTTCCGTTTAGGGAGTTGCATGTTAGCATTCCCTACACACTATATAAAGCACATACTGATGCTGATGGAAGTGTTTTCAATTTTGCAAGTTATGTTGACATATATGATTAAAAAGAGAGAAACAAAAGTTACATTTCTTTCAACTCTTGAAAGAAATTCAAAAGTTGACTTATTTTACAAATATTTAAACAAATCTTGCATCATCATGTACCACACTGGCTACAGTGGTTCTACATACTAGAAATATCTTACTACTTACATTTTAATTTTGCTTCCATACTTGTATCCCATCTGCTTTGTGTAAACACAGCCTGCAGTTCAGCCCAGTTCAGCAAAAAGGCAGAATTTTTACCTTGTACCTCTTTGTGACAGCTGAGTCAATAATAATTTCACAGTTGCATTAAGAAGCACAGAATTTTTAGTTTATATAGAATCTGCTTAGAGCAAAGAATTATTTTTTGGCAAATAATTAAATAATTAATTAAATGATTTCGATGAAATGCCACAATATGATTTTAAGGTTAGATTTGGTTGAGTCTCCAATGCAAAGGCATGTCACAGGTGAGTAGTCCAAGGACAATCGAAAACTTAATGCTTCTTTCTGTTTTGACAGTTCCTGGCTCTGATAAATAGTATCATTTTGGCAATTTTTAAAAGATATCATTCCTTTCAAACCCGCGGATGGGTGAAGTTAAACTTGAGTCTTTTTAAGACCTCTTTAAATGAAATTTAAGACCAAGCTTGCCATGGAAATAGACACCAAACTTTTTCCAAGTAAACACATTCAACAACCATCTGTACTGTGAGTGTTGGTGTAGAAATTGCTGCAAGTCAGATGACCATGTTTTTGACTCTGGATTTGTAACATCCATGCTATCTTTGCTCGTGGTGCAAAGAGTGGAATAGAAGTGGCCAACTGGAGTCTGCTGGCAGATTCTTATAAACTCTGTGCCTCCTGCTCTGAATGTGTGATACCACCATCATCCCCATAATCCCAAGACTGAAATGCCTTTGACATACAGTTCAGGCAGCTTCATCAGCAATTCCAGGTGCCTGCTGTAACCACCACAAGTAATCATTATTCTCAAGTCATTTGTTGTTAAACTTTGGGTTTTTCTATTTCCATAAACTAATGAAGAGCCTAGCTAGCGAGGCCCTCTTAATATTACAGCTATATTTTTTAGCAGTTGGAGAACAGATTGTTGGTTCATAACCGCCACTTTCTGAATTGGAGTGTAGATCGGATTGGGCCTTTTTCTTGTGTGAAGTCTGATTTGCTTTCCAAAAATTGCAAGACCCATAACAGTTATATCACAAACTGTCAGTGATGTGACTGAAAAACCTTTAACATCTACAGTTAATTTAGATCAATTTAATATGATGTAAGGCCTTTTGTTAATAAATGTGTATTTAAAAACTTTTCAAGGACTCACGGCCATCCTGTGAATATTTTAACCAAGCTGAATTTTACTAAACTTCACAAATGTCAACCTCGTGGCGGCAGAGAAAGAAAATTACGGTGGGTCACTATCTTCTGGGAACCATGAATACTTAATTTTGAGCCAATACAATTATTATCTATTGAGATATTTCACAGAATAAGTGAATTCTTTGATGTGTTGGTGGCTCTTGAGCAAAAGTCACAAGATGACGAGTCACTAGGATTCAACCTCTGCGGACCAGGAATGTCTGTTCAAAATTTCATAGCAGGCCACTTAATAGTTGTTGAGATATTTCAGTCTCAACGTGATTATGTTTGATCGCATTTCTTATCCAGTGTCATTCTGTTGACAGCCTTACAGAGAACAAATGTTTCCAACTGACCTCTCAAGTGGACTGCTTTGGAGACCACGCCATGCTAGTTGGAAATATAACCCTCATCTAGCCGTGGATAAACTGATGCAGCCGGCGTCGTTGCCTGATGTGGCCTCGCCTGATCTGTCGTTTTGATCCACCTCATCGCTCACTGAATCACAGACGCAGGACGACAGCGGTGTGTTTCCAGGCCTCTGTCTGACGCAGACCACATCTTTGAAGGCAAAAGAGGGGAACAAACACGTCTTTAGAAGTGAAGGATCTGAGGGATCTATTAGAAACAGAGAGGGAGAAAACAGAGGGGCAGCTACTGAGAAGAGACATGGAGAGGGCGAATATAAAAGACAACACAGGGAACATAAAACAGGAGGGGGAGACAGAGGGGACTAATGTAGACAACAGAGTAGGATCTGGAAGGGAGAGCCTGGCATCCTTTGATCAGATTTCAGCAAGAAACACTTGAAAAGTTAATCAAGCCAGGCCCTTTAACGCTCCACATTCTTCTCTCACAAACAGAAAAAGAAATAATACCAACGGCTGTAGGATCATAGGTGCAGTAAGTTAGATCTTTCATCAGTCAATTCATTAATAAAAGTCCTAGAAGACAGATAAAAGTAAACTAGGTAAAATTACAGTAACTTGATATCATATTTTATATATGTACACTTCAGAGATAAAAAACAAAGAAACTGATAATTAACTCATATATCTGTTTCCCAAATACTGAAGCTGCAATGATTTACCAATTAGTTGTAAATTGTTACTTTAATCAGCAACTATTTTGACAGTCGATTAATTAGTTGGGTCATCTCAGGCTTTGTTTGACATTTTTCACCATTTGCTAGAATTTTATAGACCAAACAACGAATAGAGAAAACAATCAGATTATTAGACAATGGCAATAACTGTTAGCCCTACAACATATGAAGCTTTTTAGCTGGCTGTTAGCTTGGCTTAGCATAAAGACTGAAGGACAGCAGTGACCTTTTTCATCCATTGTAGAGCCACACTTCTTTTTCAGTTTATTATTGACCAACTATGAAGCTTCTATGAAGGCATAGCTAGCAGTTGGTTAGCTTAGCTTAGCTTAACAAAGATGCTAAAATCGGGGGTTACCAGTTAGGTTACGGTCTGGTTGAAGGTTTAAAAGAAAAACAAAACAAAAAAACCCTACTTTTATCACCTTCAGCAAGCTAGCAAATATTCACATATTTCCACCAATGCCAAACTCCTCTTTTAAATGCAAAATTTTAATTGTGAATAATTCTCTTTAACCTTCGGACTCTGTGAATATCAGCCAGCTGTCAGACTCAATGAATACACTGTAGCTTGCAGCAAGAGCTTAGTGCTCTGCTATATTTAAAGTCTTTTCTCTATTTAGAAGTACAGTCGAGACTCACTGCTGCTTCATACAGTGATCACAACCATTTATAGTGTCTGCAACAGGTGTCCATACAAAGACTACAATTACATCATCAGCCATGATGAAGAGTCTATATTAGTCTTCATCAGGTCTCATGTGGCAGATTGGCATCTCTTCATCACCATGTAAGAGCAGGCCAAGCAAATCATCTGAAGGACCTGAATTAGACAACTCTATTCTGAAACGGTGGCTGGACATTGGTCAGCTCTGGTGGGGTTTTTTAAAGGCACAAACACACGCTGAGGAGCTTCATATTAGCAGTTTGGGCAGGGTTTCATAGAATCCATTAATTCCAGTACATCTTATGACATAGAGACCCTGTAACACATCATGGCATTTGTAATTCTGCATTTTTACCAAATCCATAAAATTACAAATGTGAATACTTGGCTCCAAATTTAAACTGTAAAATGTGACTTAACTGCATAAACTGTATTGTAGTGGGTGGTGGAAGACTTATGAATACAAAATTGTCAAGTAATAGCAAAACACTGAGCAGCGATTATAATGTTTCAAGAGAGCTATTTTTATTGCTTATGGTGCCATTTCTCCAATAAATACATATTTTTTTGGAACTGCAAGTTTATTCATTTTTTTAGTAAGATCAATGGTAGGTTTTCTGAGTGCATGTAGATTCCACGATGGTAATAGATTACTAGTATATAAACAGTAAACTGCAGACTGAAGATTTATATTGTACCCAAACTAAAATGTTTCACTGGAAAAGGTGCTGAGGTGGTGCATATTAAAAAAGTTCTTGCTTTCCAACTCATTTCTATTTAGTGGCAGACTCAGCAGGTGGAAGCAGGTGGTTCTTGCAGCTGCAGAGTCAACAATAAGCAGGTGCTGACACAGAATCCATCCACAGCCTGTGTACACACACACACACACACACACACACACACACACACACACACACACACACACACACACACACACACACACACACACACACACACACACACACACACACACACACACACACACACACACACACACACACACACACACAGTCCGTCACTGAAAATTAAAACACATTCCGTGCATCTGGATTATTTTGGATCACTTTCTGAAACGAGGAGGGGGAATACTTCAGGTCAAAGATCCAACAGAAATCCACAACAAAAACAGACCAGTGGGTGAACCTGCAAAATGGGTTTCTGACTCCACCTGCAGGCAAAACTGTGTAAATGCTGGATTTCAAATTTAGACCTGTATAGTGGTACAGTGGTGCATAAAACAGAACAGCTCTCACGTGATTGTCATCCTGATGATGAAAAACAACTGAGTTTAATTCTACCTTCATATCAGCTGCTAATCCAGAAGGTTCACATACTTTTGCCACTCATGCTCGGGTACTATTGCATCTTTTTGTGAATAAATAAATGACCAAGTATGTTGTTGTCGTATTTGCCTAATTGTCTTCTTTGTAGCTCATTTTAGGACAAGGAAATCTGATGAGGTTTTAGATCATATTTACGTATAAAACAAATAAAGGAAAATTCGAAATGCCTGAAAAACTTTGAAGCACTATGTAAGTTTGTAGTTAGCTTTCAAAAGGACCTGCAAAAAATTTGAAAAATGGGACTCTAAACAAGCAAAAAAATAAAGAGAAGAAAACACTGTGACCACGTCTGTGTGACCTTATTATTTGTGAAAAAGTTTAAAAATGTGCTTTCACTTTGTAATGCTGCTGAAATTCTGGAAATGATTCAGCTGACATGAGGTTTTGAGGTAAGCCTGCTCTGTTCAAATCTGATACTCCAGTTTCTTGGTCTTTCCAACAACAACCTGACTGCTGATATTAAACTCACGCCTCTGTTCTCCCAATACAGACCTTCCAAAAGCACCTAGTAAATGTATTCACCATGGACGGTGCAGCCGGAGAATTGAGGACTCGGGTCAGTCACAAACAAATCCCTGGCCCTAAACCATAACATTTTTAAACTGTGTATTAAAGTCATAAGTAAATGCACCTTTAAATGTGACACAGTAAACTGATTTCATTCCCAGTGCATGAGGATATAAGAAGACCCGCACTCAGCAGTGTGCTTTAGCCGACCACTACCACAGAAAAACATACAGGCAGATGTGCTGATTGTAAGAAACACCGCTGCTATGAATTAAAAATGTTGGTGTACTATGATTATCCGCGATAATCATAGTACACCTGTAAACCCAGTACCACAATGGGAATCGAACCACCGACCTCCGGGTCTCATACGGTAACTTTAACCCTTTGGGCGCTGAAAAGCAAGGGAGTCTCCGTCAAAGGGATGTGGGATGACAGCCATTGCTTCTGTTAATGACATATTTCTGAGTAAGGTCAGGCCTAACAAAAACAACACAAAACAAACAGACAAAAAAACGCAAAAAAACAAACAAACAAAAAACTCTTTAATTCAATTATTTTGAAGTACTGGACCAACATTGGTCAGAAATCTAGTGCTCCACAGACACGTTGAAGGCATAGAGCGTAGGAAACATTATCTGCATTATAACAAAGCGTTTGAGCCCCTTGTACAAACTAACCAACACATGGTAGCATGAAAGTTCTGCACGCACGCCTGACCAAGTGACACTAGAAAAGAACCTGACAACACGCCTCGTCTGAACACACACACGGTCTGAAAGAGGACGAAGCGGCCAAAGCAAGCTAAAACACCTGTAAGGTTGTGCAGGTACTCTTATCTCATGCTGCTCAATGTACGTCAGAGGTGGAGGCCAAATGTTATTTTCGCTCACCATCCGTTCACTTTGGCTTTTCTGAGAATGAAATACCGGTGTTCCAGTTTAACTGGTGATCAGGTTAACTGGCGATAGTTTCCGTCTCCAGATGTTTCGTCCGCAGATTCGTCGCGATCAGACCTGGATTTACGTGAAATAAAGATACCAGATAAAGAAGACCTCGCCGAAAAATGTCGCATCACTACTTAACAAAGTCTATATCCATGTAAATATCATCTACAGACAGTAAAAAGAAATGTGGGGGCCGAAATAAAAAAACATGTATTTTTCAAGTATGGTGAGAGGATTCAAAACCACGTTATCCAGCGATAAAATTACGAGACCACCGTTTTACTCATTGTGCTACCGATCAGCTCGACAAGCATCACGCTTCATCCACATAGATCTTTGTCATTCTGTCAGGTGTTTAACACCTGGTGATCGTTCAGGAAACACGCCCATGTCAACTGGGGATAACCACAACTTAACACAGGCTGCCTGGTTAAGAACGAGTCAGAAAACGATTTATTGTCTCACCAAGAAAAACCACAACATAGAAGCACGTCCACTGCTGTGTTGTGTGTTAGTTTGTGCGTTCAGTAGAACAGCTTGAAAGACAGCGACTTTTGATAAAACTGGCCTTGTAGCACATTGTCTAGCTTACAACGATGGGAAAGAGGCACTGTTTATGATTTTACAACGTATATCTCATGAGTTATTGATGCCGGAAGTCCGAATCTGTGAATATCTTGCCAACTTTACCTAACTTACATATTTTAATACCTAATAGCGATAAACTGCAGCCATTACAGGGTCGTTCACAGGACTGATATACGATAGCTAGCGAACTAGCATTAGCTTACCCTCATATCATAGTTCATATCCTCTTGTCTTCGGCTTGATACTGCTGCATCGCCTCCCAAACTCTCCTGTGTGTCTCCTGAGTGTTTCGACTCGCAGCTCTCAGCTTTCTCCGACTCTTCTATTACTTTGAATCTGACAGAAAGCAACAGACCGAGCAACAGGTGTACCATCGCCTCCATTGTTGTGTTGCATTTGTGTCGCACACAAATGACGATAAAGGACCTTCGGGCCGCCGTACTATGACGACTCCACCACGATGAGGTGGTACTCAATGTGATGGAAAAACAACTAAACCGAGACGAACCGAGTCCAGTACAGTAGTGGGCGAGCCGTACCGCGCCGAGTAGGTGCTAAAGGAAATGCTAAAGGAAAGTTTGTCTTGCACCGCGCTGTATAAACATTTGGGGTAGAGGACCGAGTCTTTAGCGGTTGCCAATAAAGGTTTGTTTAATCCAAACCAACGTAGAGGTGAATAGCGCCACCCAGTGTATCGGAATGTGTTCACAAGCTCTGCATTAATCCATTACCTGAAATCGATTTGCCTTGACTTGATGTGCAGGGTAACCAATCAGGTGTTAGGATCCGCCCACCGACTTTGACGGGCGTGGTTGACAGATAAAATAAATTCATGATCCCCTGCAACGCAAGGACCATGAAATAATTAATTAAATATTGAAATAATAATATATCTTTTTTTTCTGAAAATGAATTGGTATTTTTAATGAATTAATGACATTTAATAACACATTTATGTATTTAATTCCAATTTTAATTAATTAATGACATATTTAATTCCAATTTTAATTAATTAATGACATATTTAATTAAATATTTAATGATGTATTTATTTATTTAATTTTGGCACATTTAGTCCTCCATACTTTCCTTTAGCGTTTCCTTTAGCACCTACTCGGCGCGGTACGGCTCGCCACTACTGTACTGGATTCGGTTCGTCTCGGTTTAGTTGTTTTTCCATCACATTGAGTACCACCTCATCATGGTGGAGTCGTCATAGTACGGCGGCCCGAAGGTCCTTTATCGTCATTTGTGTGCGACACAAATGCAACACAACAATGGAGGCGATGGTACACCTGCTGCTCGGTCTGTGGCTTTCTGTCAGATTCAAAGTAATAGAAGAGTCGGAGAAAGCTGAGAGCGGCGAGTCGAAACACTCAGGAGACACACAGGAGAGTTTGGGAGGCGATGCAGCAGTATCAAGCTGAAGACAAGAGGATATGAACTATGATATGAGGGTAAGCTAATGCTAACCAAATTTACTGCAGCCATCAATCGTCTCCTGCTGGTCATACTACAACTCTTGGTTTGACACTGAATAGAAAATCAGAATTTTAATGAATTTTTATTATTCTATGATTATTTTATTAGTCATAAAATTCAATAACGTCACTCTTGTTTACTGTAGTGTCACCGAAATCACTGGAGCCTTCAATTGTCTCCTGCTGGTCATACTACAACTCTTGGTTTGATATTAAATACCAAATCTGAATTTTAAGGAATTTTCATTGTTTTAGTATTGTTTTATTAATAATAAAACTCAATAACTTCACTCTTATATACTGTAGTCACCAAAATTATTGGGGCCATCAGTTGGCTCCTGATTGTCATACTACAACTCTTGGTTTGACACTAAATTAAAAAAAATCTCAATTTTAAGGAATTTTTATGATTATATTATTATTTTATTAGTCATAAAATTCAATAACTTCACTCTTATGTACTGTAGTGTCACCAAAAATCCCTGGAGCCATCAGTTGGCTCCTGCTGGTCGTACTACAACTCTTGGTTTGGTAATAAATTAAAAATCCGAATTTTAAGGATTTTTTTTCTTATTTTCTTATTATTTTAATAGTAATAAAATCCAATAACTTCCCTCTTATGTACTGCAGAAAGATTACACTCTGTCTAACTATCAGTTGGCTCCTGTTGATCATACTACAACTCTTGATTTGATATTTAACTATTTTTCATAATTTTAAGGATTTTTTTTATTAGTATTGAAATTGTTGTTATATATCTCAAATATTTTTTGTTGTAACAGATAAAAGTGCTCATCCATTTTTTTGGTAGATTGTAGTAATGAATGTTGTAGAATGTTGTAATAGTGAAGTTATTGAATTTTATTGCCAATAAAAATTCCTTAAAATTCAAATTTTGTACTTAATATCAAACCAAATGTTGTAGTATGACAAGCAGAAGACAACTGATGGCTCCAGTGATTTTGGTGACACTACAATGTATAAGAGTGAAGATAATAAATATTCCTTAAAATTCAGATTTATAATTTATTACCAAACCAAAAAATGTCATAGTATAGCATGTCACTCTATAAACATCATAGTATAGCATGTCGCTCAAAAAACGTCAGAGTATAGCCTTTGGCCTAAAAACATCATCATATAGCATGTCGTCCAAAAAATGTCATAGTATAGCATGTCGCCCAAAAAACGTCATAGTATAACATGTCGCTCTAAAAACGTCATCTTATAGCATGTCGCTCAGAAAACGTCATAGTATAGCATGTCACTCAAAAAACGTCATAGTATAGCATGTTGCCCAAAGAACATCATCGTATAGCATGTCGCTCTAAAAAAGTCATAGTATAGCATGTCGTTCAACAAAACGCCATAGTATAGCATGTCGCTCAAAAAACATCATCGTATAGCAAGTTGCTCTAAAAATGTCCTAGTATAGCCTTTGGTCTAAAAACGTCAGCATAGCGTGTCATCCAAAAAACGTCATAGTATAGCATGTCGCTCTAAAAAAGTCATAGTATAGCATGTCATTCAACAAAACGTCATAGTTTAGCATGTCGCTCAACAAAACGTCATAGTTTAGCATGTCGCTCAAAAAACATCATAGTACAGCATGTCGCTCTAAAAACGTCATAGCATAGCATGTCATTCAACAAAACGTCATAGTAAAGCATGTCGCTCAAAAAACATCATCGTATAGCAAGTTGCTCTAAAAATGTCATAGTATAGCCTTTGGTCTAAAAACATCATAGCATAGCATGTTGTCCAAAAAACGTCGTAGTATAGCATGTCATCCAAAAAACATCATAGTATGGCATGTCACTCTAACAACATCATAGTATAGCATGTCACTCTAAAAACGTCATAGTATAGCATGTCGCTCTAAAAACGTCATAGTATAGCATGTCGCTCTAAAAACGTCATAGTATAGCATGTCGCTCTAAACACGTCATAGCATAGCATGTCGTTCAACAAAACGCCATAGTATAGCATGTCGCTCAAAAAACATCATCGTATAGCAAGTTGCTCTAAAAATGTCATAGTATAGCCTTTGGTCTAAAAACGTCATAGCATAGCATGTCATCCAAAAAACGTCATAGTATAGCATGTCGCTCTAAAAACGTCATAGCATGTCGTCCAAAAAACGTCATAGTATAGCTTGTCGTCCAAAAAACGTCATAGTATGGCATGTCGCTCTAAAAACATCATAGTATGGCATGTCCCTCTAAAGACGTCATAGTATAGCATGTCACTGTAAAAACATCATCGTATAGCATGTCGCTCTAAAAACGTCATAGAAAAGCCTTTAGTCCACAAAAGGTTGTTATGTCCCAGCTGTCTGAAGTAGGTGAGGAGCAACACCAAAACAGTCCAAACGCTGGTTTCCAGAGGGTTAAACGAGTATTTATTTGAAAGAGGAAGTTTACAACAACACAACGTGAGGGGGTTAAAAGCAAATGTGTGTTAGTAAAATAAAAATAAACAGAACTAAAAGTGAACTTCATGTTGACATTGAAGGGCATTCCAACCAGGAACAAAGTAAAAAATAATCAGTACAAAAAAAAACCTCTTCCTGTTCACCTCTTAAAACCCAAAAACACACTGCAGTAGCACCCTAAACTAAAACTACCAATGGGTTCCCTGTTTTCCTTTCTGAACAATTCAAAGGTCCCTCTCTATCTCCCCACACATCCACCAACCACTGGAACACATCTCCAAAGTTCTGCCAGGCCAGCTCAGCTTCCCCTCAGAAGAAGTGCCGCCACCTGCCAGATGAAGGAGCCTTTTGAGAGGCAGCTGGCATCGTGATTGGACTGTACTTTGGTCTGTTCCAATCCAGCTTCAGCTCCAGAGACAGCAGGTGGGACGAGTCAACGGAGGCCGGGTGGACGAAAGCATGAAGCTGAGTACAATCCAGAAAACAACAGAGGAGGAGTGCAGCGGCCCAGTGCCAGAACAAACAGAGTAGTATAGTATGTCTCTGAGAAAACATCATAGTATAGCCTTTGGTATGAAAAATGCCATCATATACATCGTATATTGTACAAATAACAAGTCAAAGGAAAGAGACATACATTGTAGAATTGTAGTAATTGTGGGCTGACTGATTTACTGATCATCAGTATTTTATTTTTTACTGATTTACGGTAATAAATACATTTAAAAATGGCGCTACTTTGGCTCTGAACCTTGATCTACCTGTGGTCGCTCTGTCTTCTGGAGTGATTTGATTGGTTATACGTCACGAATAAAACTCCTTTAACTTAACATCTGTAAACAAAACAAAAACGTATCAACAAAGTTTACTGTTAGAGTTTGTGTTCTTCTAAGTTTAACTCCAAGATTTTAAATACTTTCATTTACTGCAAATGAATATCTACTCCAAATGTCTCACTAATCATCATTATCAGCCTTAAAAACCCACAAAACACCCCTCTATACTCGACCACACTTAGTACAGTCCGGTTCCCCCTTCTATAAATCTGCTTGGAATCGTCCACTTCCTGTTTGTCAAAGTGGCCTTCTACCTGGACAGGTTTTGTTGGAGCTCATGCAACAAACATTTTGGGTAACTGCACTTTAATATGGATGTATGACACTGAATTAGAGTCTGTTTTAATGAGACTGAGTTAAGATGTTTACCTGTCATTAAATAGGAAATTATTTCTCAGAATTCACAGAGAAAAGTCTGAAATGTTTGCTAGGTTAGCGTCCCACATGTTCTTTGGCTCAGCTAAAGCTAACTCTCTCCAACTTCTGGATCTCTTGAGTTGCTTGTTGTTAAAATATCTTGCTGTAGGTGCTGAAGCTAAGAAAGTGTGAGATGTTTGTTCAAAATAAGCTCATTCTCAAGTCTTATCTGAACTGTCCTCTTTTCTTTTAACTTTCCTAAGTTTATTAGGAGTTACTGGAAGAGCAGCACATCCGGACTCAGTCTCATTTATGTAGAGATTAAACTTCAGTGTCATTCATTGATGTTAAAGTGCAGTTTTTCAAATGTTTGTTGCACATGCTCCCGACCAAACCAGTCCAGGTGGAAGACTATGTGAAGAGAAAGCTCCAGAGGATGAATATCACACATTTACATTGGAAATAAATGTCCTTTAATTTGACATTGTCGTGCAAATGATGTTCAAATCTTTCAGTGTTTTGTTGATGTTGGTTTCTAAATGTTTTTTGACACTCGGCCCCAAAGATTAAAACCTTCTACGGCTCACAAGCTGCAACAGTTCACACATTATCAACTATCATTCTTACTAAACTAAGATAAAAAGTGAAAAACTGTCTGATTCCTGCATTATGAATGTAAATCTTTTTGGTTTTTATGACAGTAAACTGAATATGTTTGGGTTTGACATTTTATAAACCAAGAAACGAATTAGTGGAGAAAACAATCAATGGATTAATGGTCAAAGAAAATGTGTTTTCCAACATATATGGCTGAATTACTCCAACATTACAAGATACATACAATTTAAATTCTATTTTATTTACATAATGCCAGTTACAGGTCAAATTGTCTCAAGACGCTTTATTTTTTACATTTTTTTTGTCATACTTAAAATATGACAAAGTAAGAAATTTAAAGCTCTTGACTAATCCAATTTATTATTTGGTTTTTAAGTGATTACTCGACAATTAAAATAACTTTCTCCACTAAAACTCATAAACATGAGGTCAAATAGAAGGAAGAGTTTTAAATACTGCAGTCCCATGACGACAAGAATAAAGTTTGTCAACAAAAAGTAAATCTGCTGGTGGATTCCATTAAAGTCCTAATAAATGATAATAAAGTGTGATACTAAAGGTTTGTGGTGCTTAAAATGTCCAAGTAAAGATATGAAGTTGAACATGTGGATGGAGGTTGATAAAAGTTGACCTCCCTTCACTTCTCTGGAGCGACTCCATGGATTTTATGGATGGTGGTTAAAGACCTGCTCTTCTAGTGGTCTTCCTTCTAGTCGCTGTAAAAAGTCAGTCCATCCTGGCCGACTTCAGCACCTCTTCATGACAACTTGTTCTGCCTCCGACCTGGTGGAAACTCCAGAAACTCAGGAAAACCCATGGAGACTCGAAAAACTCGTCGGGCGGGGGAAGGTGTGGTGGGCGGTGGGGGGAGTCAGGGCGGAGAGTAGGTGGGGAGGTGGGTGATGGCCTCCCCCCTCTACTCCCCACCCACCTCCCCGCCTACTCTCCGCCCTGACTCCACCCAGACTCCACCTTGGCTCCGCCCATGTGGTCACTTCAGGCACTACGATGCCAAAGGGACGACGAATTTATTTCTTTTCATCTGATCTGTAGCTCAGTGAGTTAAAGATTTGCCTGTGGAGCTGCAGGTCGCTGGTTCAAGACCAGACCCTTCTTAAGTTTTTTTGAAAATCCTGACAAAGACAAACAAAGAAAATTGCCGGTGGTGGGACTTGAACCTGCGACCTTCCACTTGGGAGTCCTTCTTCTTATCCCCTGAGCTACTCGCTCAGATACTAATTCTTGGTTTTTTTGCGCATTTATCATCTATTTTTTGTCGTTTTCGAGTTTTTTTTTAAGTCGAGTCTCGACTCGACCGTTTTTCTCAGGAGGTTGGACTTCAGCCTTTGTGCTGGAGGGTGGAACCCTCAGTTCCAAGACTTTCCAAAGCCTCCACACCTCCCGAGTCCTCAGGACCTGAGCTTTCACACAGTCTGAGGGCTGAAATTTTCTAAGTCCCACAGTAGTTCTCTGTTAGTTTGAACCTTCAGACAGTCCAAGGACTGAAATCCTCTAAGTTCCTGAGTAGTTCTCTGTAAGTTTGAGCTTTCAGACAGTCTGAGGACTGAAATTTTAAAAGTTTCTCAGTACTTCTCTGTTAGTTTGAACCTTTAGACAGTCTGAGGACTGAAATTTTTAAAGTTTCTCAGTACTTCTCTGTCATTTTGAACTTTCTGGTTAACAGAAGCCTTAAAACTTGTGACCATGAGTCTTGATTTCACATTTAGACCAGCCATCTGACTTCTTCTCAGACCTTCACCTGTGGGTTTTTTAGAAATCCTCAACAAACTTTGATTCTCTTCACTGAACAGTAAAGTTTGTGGAGATCAGAAGGTAACATTAGTTTGATTAATGCCTTCAACTACTAGTAGACTTTATCTGGAAAGCAGTTTTCTTAAATGAGTTCTTAGTAAATCTGTCCACAATCAAACCAAGAACATAGAAAGAGGAAATGTTTGAAGAAACAACTTGATGTTTTCATTTCAGACTAGAAAACACTTTAAGACCTGAATCTGTTTTTGCTCTTTTGATCATTTTATTGTTTGTTCTGTTTAATTTGATCTTCTAAAGTTTAACTGGTTCTTTTCAAATGTTTTGTCTTTAGTTTGATTCTTCTTAAATGTTTAGTTTTGCTCTTTTCTCACCTTTTATTCTTTTCTAATGTCTGATTTGATTTCCAAATGTTTTGTCTTTTTAATGTTTAAATGTTGTTTTTTCAAATGTTTTATTGGCTTGTTTGAAAAATTTCCTTTTCTTTCCCCGTGTTTAATTTTTCAAGTAAATCTTTAAAGTTTTTCTTTTTAAATGTTTTACCACCTTTTAATGTTTAATTTTCTTTTTAAATGCTTCATTGTATTTTCTGTTTAATTCCTATTTAAAGTTTTATCGTCTTTAAGATTTAATTTTCTAATTAAACATTTAATTTTTAATTCAATGTTTTGTCTTTTTAAAGGTTTAATAATCTAATTTAATGTTTCATATTTTTTAAAAATGTTTAATATTCTTCTTGTGTAATTTTATTTTTTAAATGTTTAATTGTCTAAAAAAATTTCATCTTTAATGTTTCATATTTTTGTTTAAAAAATTATGTTTATTTTCATAATTACATGTTTTGTATCTTCTGTTTAATTATTTCATTAAATATTTTGTCTGTTTAATATAATTTAATTGTATTTAACGTTTAATTTTCTTTTTAAAAGTTTTGTTGTATTAAATGTTTTTTTTCCTTTGATTTAATTGCTTTTTTAAAATGTAGTTTATTTCTTTAATCTTTATTTTCTGTCAAGATTTCAACCCCAACCTTAAAAATGAAATAAACCCTTAAATCACAATGAAAATACTTCTGTTGTCACAATCACGAGTTAGTCAATTATTCAGTTTATCAATTCAACTTTATTTGTTTAGCACCTTTCACACAGATGACAAAACTAAACAAGCAAAGAGAAAAAACTATGCTAAAACTATGATTAAAATTCAAAAACATATTTAAAACATATTTTTTAAAAAAAGAAAGATTTATTATTATTTGGTAATAAAATATGTTGTGTCCAGGGGATGGAGGGAGTTTATTGAAGTCTTCTTGGGCTCACATGGGAAATCATTTAAAATATAAACTTGATATTCGGTCTAAGGAAACTGCAGAGCGACAGAAGAACCAACAATATCTCCTATTTTCTCCATTAATGAGTCGACTCTTCTTGTGCTTTCAGACCAAAGAACTACAGACTCTTCACAACCTGCTCAAACTCTCGTACAGGACCTCACCACACGGGTCAAGAAGGTTTCCTTCTCATTTCTACTCTGAAGATCACCTTCTCCTGCTCAAACTACTGACAAATGTTTCTGCTGCTCTAAAGTCTGGTCTCCAGAACTTCCTAAAAACTCTCAGCCCTTGTCCACACGTAGCCGGGTATCTCACAAAACGAAGATATTTTTCTACGATTCGGCCTATCATCCACACGAAAACGCAGATTTACGTCATCAAAAACGATTCTTTTTAAAAACTCCGACCAAAATGCAGATTTGCGAATTCTCCGTTTTATGCGTCTGCATGTGGACATCAGTAACCGGGGTTTTGCGTTTCGAAACGTCACCGCCTGCGACAAAATATGTTCTTACGTCACATATGCGACCTGTGTTTACATTCGGTAACAGTATGGATGCTCTCACAAGGTTTTGGGCGCTGTTTCTTGTACAGGCGCTTTTTACTTGCTTGTTTTTACAAGCCCAGATACTGCTCCACATTCAACAACACAGGCGAAGGACGACGTTAAGGACGGTTATTCTCCACCACCTTGCTAGGATTTGGGGAACTACTGCCACCTAAAGGTCCGGCATGCTTATGAATGTGCTGAAAAACTCACTTACGCGGTTAGGTGTGGATGAAGTTTTTTTCTAAAAACGAGGTGGTGTGTACGTAAGTTTTTTTCTAGATGGAGGGGGCAGGATATTCGGTTTTACAAAAACCCAGCTACGTGTGGACAAGGCCTCAGTCTCTTCTGCTGCAGGTTGCTTTGTAGAACTGTTCCAGAAAACCTCACTAAACCACATGGAGGGGCCTCAAGATAGTCGTCCAAATGAAACCGTACAAAAACCAAACTAGCACAACTCAAACGCTAAAGTCTCCTGCAGCCTACCAGAGAACTTCTGAGAACAGAGAATCAGGACAGGAACTCTTACCTTCTGGACAACCAACGTTGGTTCACAAGAATACAGAATGTGTCTGACCAAAAACCTCTAAAGACTCACTACAGCCAAGATAAAGACACAACTCAGCTGTACCAAATCCACTAATCACTGCACACATTAGCACCATGTGCTAACTGTGGCTAAAGAACCACATTTACCAAGACAACTATCCAGTACAAAGCCCTCAAACACACCAAAAAACACATTAAAGATGCTTTTACTGCTGGAAGCTGCAAGCCAACACCTAAAGAACAAACTAAAGCAACAGAGCCAAACCCGGTTCAGTGGTGAAGAAAAGCAGAGGAAATGTTTGTCTGCAGCCAAATAAAGCAGGAAGACAGTGAGCTGCTCAGGTGTTCCTGATAACACCAAGCAGCCACCTGGACAGCCAATGGGAACACAGCTTCCTGGAAGTCCAGAGGGCTGGCTTAGTGAAGGAAATTTAGTTTAAAGTTGAAGCAGAAAGTTAACAAAGAAAGTTGAAAACCACCTTCTGATACCTGAAATCTCTGAGTTTTCACACAAAGAACACCTGAACATGTCAAACTGGTTCCATAGTAGAACCATCATTGTAAAAACGTCATAGTATGGTGTGTTGCTCAAAAAACATTAGGACCCGGCTGTCTAGGGTTGCCGAGGAGCAACACAAAAACAGGACAAAAGCTGGTTTCCAGGGGGTTAGGCGACTATTTATTTGAAAGAGTAAGTTTACAACAACACATGTGAGCAGAAAAATCACAAAGTCTGTCTTTAGTTCAACTGAAAATATTAGTTTTTGTCTTTTTTATTGACCAAACTTTTCAGGAAGTAGATGAAGAATAATTAAATCTCTCATGTAGAAGTCCAACTTATTTTGGATCCTTGTGGAGAGTTTAATCTTAGAGTTTTTAAAGCTGTTGAGTTTTTAGAGTCACATGGATTGTTTTGACATTGAATAACTGAGTCCTGAAATAAAATTACAGTTGTAGATTTCTGTCATTTAGTCTGGACTAAACAAATAACAGCAGCATAAATGTCAAACGACATTATGAGGAGTCTGGATTGAGGTTTCTCACTTGATAATGATTAAAACATGAAATTTAGGTTGGTTTAAAGGAATATTCCACCTTAAATCTTTGAATGTTGACCTAAAAGGTTGGTTTCAGGAAGTATTCCACCTACAAGGTCCTCACGCATCCACCTTAAAGGAACATTCCACCAAAAATCCTTGGACATGCACCTAAAATGTTGGTTTAACCGAGTATTCCATCCAAAATCCTCAGAGACCTGAGGGGCTGGTTAAAAGGAATATTCCACCTAAAACCCCAAATATAGACCAGAAAGGGTGGTTTAGAAAAAATCCTTCAATGTAGACCAAAATAGTTAGTATGGAGGAATATTCCACCTGAAATGTAGACTAATAGACGGTCTGGAAGAAAATTCCACCTAAAATCCTCCAATGTGGACCTAAAAGGAGAGTTTAATGGTATATTCAGTAGCTGTTGGAGTCCTTCCTGTCAGGCTCGTGGTAGAACGGCTCTGAAGAATCTTGTACTTGTCTTTTCTGGAACAATCTAACAGCCTAAACTGTTAACAGCGGTGTAAAGAAGCAAACACACAGGCATAGATTAGGATTCAAACTAGATTTATTTTAGAATACAAATCAACTTAGAGGCATTTGTTCACACGTGGCTGAATAGGAGGCCGTCCAATCAGATTTGAGGTCTTCACTCTGTAGGTTGTTTGGTGAGACTCTTGGACCTCCATCAGCTGACGTGAATGTTTGATGGTCTTCCTCTCTAGTGCCAGATGATTCATCCATGAATTCAGCAGCTACAGAATGAAATGAAGCTCATGCTGCAGTTATTGAATTCCTGTTCCAGATCAAATGTTCAGAGCTCACCTTGAATGCAGCTGTCTGCTGTCTGATAGTTTTTCTCATTGTAGTCTTCAACAAAGTCTTTTTCCTCATGTCAGGATGTGGTGAGACTCTTTCTCAGTCACTGCAGACGTCCCTCATTGTGCATCTCCAGAGAAGAAACAGAAAAACTGATCACTGCTTCAGCATCACAAACGCTCTACAGCACTGAGAGTGTTTTAGGAATTTATTCATTGTGTTGTGAACTTTGAAGGAGCAGAAACTTTACAGCTGCCAAAGATATGAGCTTCAATTCTGGATGTTTTAGGAAATGAAGTTCATCAAATGAACACTTGATTTTTGCTGATAACTATCATTAAATTACTGAAGAAATCTAAGATAAAAACTCTTAGGCAGCTTTTTCTATAATTCTATCATCATGTTCTGGAACCAGGACTCTACAGAATTTCCTTCAATCAGATACTTGTGTGTTTCTATTTAAGGCCTCAGGTTTGAACGTACAGCAGAGGATTAGAAAGGAGTGATTTTAATGTTTAAATCAGTCCAGTAAATGTTTGGAGTAAAAACGATTAAAATTTTGATTTAGATAGATTTGTGTCAAATAATATTGTAGAGTCTCACTTAAATATATCCAAATGAGTTCAGTGTATTTACATTTTATAGAATATTTGATTTCTTAATCTCAATACTGTAGGGTCTGACCCTAAATATTATACTGGTGTAAATTTAAATAATAAATAATATTGCAGTGCAGTGTCAAACTTTAATCAGCTAAACTTGCATAATAAATATCACTGCACAATCTTAACCTGAACATTTATATTATTGAGGTAAATTTACATAAATCTTGATATTCTAGAGTCTTAACTGGAATATTTCTAACAATCTTTTTGTATTGTGCTGATAAACAACAATACTTTCAGATGATATTTATTGTCTGTGATTGTGAGACTAAATTCCTCCACATTCTGGAACTTTGGAACCTGCAGCAGCTGTAGGAATAAATAAAAATAAAATCTGTTCATTTCCACATTATGCACATTTACTTATTCTTAACATCTCAGACTGAATGGTAGCTGGCAGTAAAAACAAACTCATCTGATCATTCTGATCAATACTTCATGATCAATATCAGGACAGATGTTACAACTCCAGCTGTTCCATTAGACTGCAGTTATTCAGAGAAATTAAAACATCACATTCCTCATAAAAACTCGATGGGACTTTTATTAAATAAAGTCTTGGTGAATAAACAGTGTAAAAAGTGCAAAGCAGCTCCATTAAATCAGGAGATGTGAGACTTCCACAGCATGGATCACCATCTGCTGTGTTGATTCATAGCTGAATGTCAGAATGAACTGAGATAGAAAAGCTGCTTTGAGCTGCAACATTACGGTCTGACAATCCAACACCATCACAGTTTTCATCTGGTTGTTTTGCTCCAACATGCTGTGAAGTTCAGTTTTACCTGAATCAATACAGAGATTCTATTTTCAACTAAGACTGGAATAAAAATTAGAATGTTGTGAGGTTATTAATGCAACTAAATCCTTTCAGATGGAAGGATTTACTTCTAAGTTCTAATTCAAGTTTCAGTTGGAGCACATTGCATTCACAAAGAAAAACAGCGATACCTTCATAGCAACATTTAATAAACCTAAAGCTTCCCTGTTGGCTCATTGGTGGAGTTTGTTACTGAGCATCTGAACCTTAAATCCAGTGAGACGACCATCTTCAGTCGAGGCCAGTCAGAGAACTTCAAGACCTTCCATCAGCTGGACCAGATGTGGCATCATCTCCCTCTGAACATCTGGATGACAGGAGAAAAGACAGAAATCAAACACAGATCACAAAAAATACAATTTATTCACTTTCATCATTTTATAAAAGTAGCATGAACTTTATTAAAACTTGACAACATCAGTAATGAAAGTAAATGTTTTTATCTCGTGTTGAAGCTAAATTTAAAGTCAATTTTAATGACAGTTTATCCTGAGAGGAGTGAGAATGGAGCTTTTCTTTCCTTTTTAGAATATTCCCTCAAAATATTCTGTTTATTATTGGCTTTAGGAGCATTTTTCTTTATTTACTTATTTTTAGATACCTCAGACTGATGCACTTTGCTGGTTTGAAAATAATTTAATGTACAATGACAATAAAGATCTTCTATTATAGCATATTTTGCTGAAACAAGAACTGCAACCTTCTCAACCATCTCTCACTCTGCAAAATTCCAATTGTGACAAAGAATTATCTGATGTAGTTATTATAATCTTTACTGAACCAGCCCTGGAATTAATAAAAATGTGTATATGGATTTGATTTTCTCTGATGAGACCACTATGGAAGCTGTAGTAATTATTAACTATCCTTTGAAGGGAAAGATTGGGTCTTCATTCAGGTGGATAAAAAAATGCTCTCCCTTAAAAAAACTGCACAAATTAAAGTAAATCTGTTCTGCACTGCACACATACTACACTTTTGTATAACTCTGGATGTCAGAGTAAAGGCAGACAGATCCACCAATCAGCCACAACATTCTGACCACTGACAGCTGAAGAGAACAACATCCATCATCTTGTTCTAATGCAACGTTCTGCTGGGAAACCTTGACGTTCATGTGGATGTTTGACATGTACCACCACCTAAACACTGCAGGACAAACAACCCCCTAGTCTCCATGGCAACAGCAGTCCTTGATGCCAGCTGCCACCCTCAGCAGGACAAATTAAACTGCTCAGGAGTGGTCCGAGGAACACGACAGAGCTAAGCTGTTCACCTGGGTTCCACACTCTCCACATCCAGATCTGATTGAGCATCTGTGGGATGGTCCAGGATCAGCCTGGTCTAGGTAGGACCCACCCTGCAACCCACAGGATCCACAGAATCCACAGGACATCCCCAGAGATTCTGATGAACCACTGGGTCAGAGGAGTTTTAGCAGCATAAAGGGACCAACACAGTATTAGTCAGGTGGTCAGAATGTTATACTGTTATATTTTCATGCTGATTATATGATCAGTAAATGTTACCATCAATTATAACGTCCACATTGATCAGGAAAAAAAACTATCAGTTCATTCAGAAACTGTGGGGTTAAACCTAAAAACACAGACCTCAACAGCAGTTTGTTTCAAAGCAGAACACCAGCTGGTTTTCACTAAAGAAGCTTTCAGAGAAACAATTAAATGACAGTTTTGTTCTCATTAAGTTCAGAGTCAGCCAAAATAATGTACACACATCAGGAAAAGAAAAACTTTTATAAATATTTCAGTTGTATAAGTACTTCTACACATATAGATTCCTCTTTCTAAGTTTGATCAAATAACGATAACTCTGTGTCTTGTTGTACGATGCTTTCCCAACAGATGGCGCTACCCTCATGAATGGAGCATCAACAAGTGACGTCTACAACACAACAGAAATGTCTGGAAGCCAGTGGCCACCACTTTGAGCACCTCTTGTAATTGTAGAGGCCAAAGATAACTGTTATTAATCTCATGATGTCTGAATAAATTTGGTATTGAAATGTTTATGCAAGTTTTTCTTTTCCTGATGTGTGTAAACATTATTTTGGCTGACTCTGTATAATGGGTTTCTGACAGGTCACCAGGCAACATCTTTTATAATAATGACAAACATACCTGCATTCTACAGGAGTGATTTTCCTCATGTGCAGGTAAAGATGTGTGAGGAGCTTAGAGATGACAGGAGCAGGAGTCATCCTCACTAATTCAGCTTCCACCTAGAAACAGAAAGACCACAAACAAACACACTGATATACTCTCAAATGTTCAACCTCACAGCCTCAAAATATCTGTTTAGGAAGTGTTGTGTTTCTAAATTCTGCTGAAAGCATTGACAGACATTCTCTTACAAGGTTGTGTAAAAAGCAGCCTGTCCTCTGAGCTACTGAGAAATCTTCCTGAACAAAGTTTCTACGTGTAAATCAGCTCAACAAAAACTAAAGCCTCAGTCAGAGATAACAGGTATCACAAATTATAAACAACTTTCTTTATTAATTCAGACTTTCTGCTTCCACCTCACATAAAAAGGGAGTTTAACTCATCAGGTGACTGAAAATGAACGGCTTGTGCAGTTCTAGGTCATGTTGCCGAATGCTAAGTTTAACGCGGTTTAATTCAAACCAGCTAAATGTTAAACTTCAGTGCAGCTGAACGGGTTTCAGTTAACCTTGAAGAAAAATAACTTTTTTTAAAAGCTAAAATACACAGCAGAGAAATACAGGTTGAGAAGTTCATTCTAATAATGACGGACAGCTGCGACAGCAACTAACACAGGTGTTCAGCGGTAAGTTAGCAACCTGTGTTAATTAGCCCGCTAGCTAACGCGTCTGGACCAACTGCTCAAACACGACAAAAAACACAACTCTTCACAAGTCGCTGACTTAACGTACAACAAAACAACGCTACTGGTTAGAAGTATTTATCTTCTTACCGTGTTTTACTCCAAAAACAAGGTCAACAGCAGCCAGAGATGCTACCAGACATTCCGACCATAGACATATATAGAAGACTAGATACGCTGGCGCGCTGTCTTCTATATTGTCTATGGTCTGACCAATCACTGCTCTCTGGCTCCGCCCTCTGAGAATCTTGTTGTCGTTTGGCTCCACACTTGAATTAGCAGCAGCGGTTGGCACGATGTTCACAGATTCGGACTTCCGGCATCAGTAACTCATGCGATATACGTTGTAAAATCATAAACAATGCCTCTTTCCCATCGTTGTACGCTAGACAATGTGCTACAAGGCCAGTTTTATCAAAATTAATTAGAATGATTTACTTGTTAAATCAATCTGGAAAAAATGCAGCTGCATGTGTTCTGTTCATGTGTCACTGTAGCTACATGTAGCTTTCAGCAGGCGTTCCTGAGCTGGCATTAACCCATTACACCTGCAATAATAATAATAATAATAATAATAATAATAATAATAAAAATAATAATAATGCGAAAATCAACCATGGTCACTGTTTACCGTGTCTTACCGGTGATAAGACGTTGCTGTGACGTGCTGGAGGTTGATGTTGACAGTGTCGGTGTCCGAGCTGGTATTGGTGTCGAAGCTGGTGCTGGAGAGGAGGCAGGGGAGCTGGGAGCTCCATGACGGAGGTGGAGTAGGCTTCGCACGTGGAAAGGGATTCTTGAACAGAAAGAAACACTCACCCTAAGTGAACGAAAAACACAACATTGTAACTTGTGAAAAACATAAACCTGTAAGACCACTAGCTTAGTTCGTCATGCTGACTGAAGTATTAGCTTCTGAAAGCTAAACGTTAGAAACAACAGCACGAAATACAAGCAGAGCAAGGAGTTAGCGCTGACGGCTAACTAGCTAGCGCTGATGGCTAACTAGATAGCTTATTGTCTGCTACAGGAGACAACGACGTTACTTTGTAAATATACTTGTTTGCTTAAAGGGAGCTTGCCACCAATGGGATAAATGATGTAAAAGTTTCTTGAAGTCACAAAACACTCACCGTTCTTGAACGTCTCCAACAATGCAGCAGCTGAGTCTCCCTCCTGGTGCTCGCTGGTGCGGTGCCAGTAAATAGCGTCCATTAAACCTCTTCCAACACCTCCTGGTTGACCCACGCCGGCCGCTGTGGTCCTTGGTGGACCAATAGTCATTTTTGAGCGTTTTCAGCTTCTCCCTACACTGCTTCTGTCCTCTTTATATACAGTCATGTGGGCGGCCATCCGCTCTGAGACCTCCTGATAAACTTTCTCCGTCCAGCTCCCTCTGTAGTCTTTGGTCCACCACCAAAGACAGAAAAGTCTCGACCTCTTCATTCACCCACGATACAGATCTGGCTGTCATTAAAATTTTGAAGAACAGAGAGTTCCGCGAAGAGCAATGCACACCGTCGCAGTTTACAGTTTTTTTTTTTTTTAATGCTGGGTTTTGTTTTTGTGCTGGAGTCGCTCTGTGTGTCGTCACTCCCTGTCCAATCAGTGGCCTGCACTCCTGTCCAATCAGTGGCCTGCATTCAGCTCGCTCGGAACCTCAGCCGAGAAGGTGCTGAAAATAGTGCCTAGTACCAGACACTAGTCCATATGGAAACGCTCGCAAAACAAAGACGAGCCGAGCCGTGCCACGCCGCGTAGGTCCTAAAGGAAAAGCCCTTGGCACTCCGAGCATCGCTGCAATTTGACAGGCAGGTAATCCACAAAGAACGTGATGTTCCAGAACTTCCCTCGGTATGCCAAACGCCCTGGTCCCTGTGTGTGCTCCTGTTGCGCCCTGGTACCAGAAAAGCAGCGGAGTACTTCTAAATTTGCAGTCACTCTAAGGTTAACATCTTGGTCGGAAAGTGCGGAAATAACTCCAACAACTTCAATAAATTCCTACAGGCTCGGGGTCAGCAGGTCCTGCTTCCACATACTCTGCAAGGTCTAAAATATCTCTCACCAACTCTCTAGAAAGTTTAGTTGTTTAGTTCATGTCACCTTGCTCCTGTGAGGCCCAATCAGACCTGCTTTAGTCCTGATTTTTGTTCATATCACCCTGCTCCTGTGGGACAGAGTTTAGTGTCTGACTGTAATTCGGTTCAGTAAATGGACAATTTAAGTTATGAAGATATGTTTTGTTTTTGCTTAATCACTTTTTATTGTTTAATTGGCTGATGTGGTCAACTTGAAGCTGTTGAGTGTGTGCATTAAAATCCTCCAAGACAAATGTTACAAATTGGTGGCTGGAGTTATTTCAATTATACATATATTTATGGAAAATCCTGAAATGTGGTGTGCACATCCAGCCACAGAACTTTCATCCATATTTTACATGAAGAACCATTTTCAATACTGTCTGCCCTTGCTGTTTTTTTTCAGCTCCATGTTTTGTTTTTTTTATTATCCCTTATTGTTATCGCTATAATAAGATTTTAACAGGCGAAATGCTCTTAAAATACACCAGAATGCAGGAAACAGGATCAATAATTTTCAAAATTTTCTGGGGGAGGGCCCCCAGACCCCCTATCAGCATCCTGCACAAACCAAATCTCACTGTAAGGTCTGGTCACAAGTTGGCAGCCCTGTTATGTACACACCTACATGAGCCATATTTGAGACTTTAGTTGCTCAGTCTGAGTTTTAAACACGCTAGCAGTACGTTGCTAAGTGGCTAGCTTCTAAAGTCTTTGCACTGGAGCCAAAAGTGCTTTGAAAACAAACGTTATTTCGATGGCTGTGACTGTTTTGGACGGATAACATTAATTGACAATTAAGATATTGAAAATTAGTACATGACAGCATATTTACAACTACAGTCTCCATCATGCTTGCGTAGGTGGTTACAGTATTGTCAAAGTATGTTGTAAACAAAGTTGCGTGTGCATTTCAGTGCCACTTAATTACGTACTAATATCCATAATTATGTGTTACATCCAAATAGTGTTCAAAATATAGCCACAGCCTCCTGCTCTTCTACCCATATGACTCTTTTACATAGACATTATATAGTTGGTGAGTGAAAGAGTGAACAAGTTAGTGACCTGAATATAGTGAAGGGCTTCTGTTGGTGTTAGAAATTCCAGAGTTCCCAGTTGTCATCGAATGCAGCGTCACCATGGACTTGCAACCACCTGGCCAACATTCAGGTAACCTGGCTCCATCTTCTGGCCATATTGTGTTACTTCATCATCCGCAAGTCATCTATTGAAATTCTCAGAAAATGTTTAAAATTCAAGATAATCCATAAGAGTCAATGCACAATAACAATGCTTCATTTGTACTGATATTTAATATTTAGACATGGGGCAACAGCCATTTTTACAGCACATTTTGCATAATTTATCAATACCTCCTGTATACAATCACAAAACCATGACAGTAGATTTTTTCTGTTTACTTACAAGTGAAAAACCAGACAGGTTTTACAAGCATAATCTTTGTACAGTCAGCATACATCGTCAATATTTATTCTCCATAATTTCCTCCTCTATAACATTTTGTTCTATATCTTCCTCTACCTCATTCTTGTTTTTTCTTTAATAATATCTGGACACAAAAATAGTATGAACCACCAACGAAACATGCAACATCCAGTGTGAGCACATTTAAATTCTCCTGCAACTACTTGAGTTGTTAAGATAGACTTCTGTGTTAGACTCTGGTAAACTTTTATTGTTTGGTGTAAAGGGTCGGGTAAATCTGGGTCCCTATAGACAGACAGAAGCTCCTTTCTCAGTCTATCCACAGTACAGTGATCAAAAGAAAAACAACTTCCTGTTACTTCTTTGATCACACACCTTTTTTTGTCTGCTAAAAGACCTATTGCTCCCCAAACCCCAGCATAAAAAAACTATGTATTTACAAGGTTGGAAATAGAGAAATGGCATCTGTGTGTATGTGTGAGTGTGTGTAAGTCACCGTGTTTAACAAGAATTGTTAGACTTGATATTTTTAGACAGACAGCACTTAAAAGAAGAGAAATGCATCAGAGCCAATGACATGCATGGACTTGATATGAAGCATGTGGATATCAAATTAAGAAAAACGAAAAAAAAACACGCCAACTTCAAAACTACTATTGGTTCAAGTATAATGTCTACCGATTACAATGTTGTCTTTTTTTGGTAGTTTCTCATACATGTACTGGAAAATGAAGCGATTTAAACGGGAAGTGCATAAAAAGATGGTTTGAATAGGAATGTTCATTTCTATTAACTTGATTCATAGCTATGTGGAATTGACACTTATGTGAGTGTGTTCGTGCACAAGGGCAAAAAAGTTGGTTCTCTGAGTTTTAGGCCCTCTAAACATTGTAAACAAGCACTACATTGTGTATAAAAACAAAATTTCTCAACTTTTTTTTGCTGTACACCTGATATGTACTGTAAACAAATATGATACAACATATGAAACAGTCTCACAGGCAATAAATAAAGATTCATAGAGCAATACAAAATCACACGTTAAATCAAAATAAAAAATATTAAAGCAGTAACCATTTCGTGGAGGACATGAAAACACAGAAGTGCAAAATTAAAAATTAACATAAATGCTTCCACTCCCACCAAGTGTCACATTTCGGGCAAGTCAAGATGCAGTCACTGCCTTTTATATAGTCGATGTTGCATAGAAATCACTCAGATATTAAGTGTAGTTTCGCTGCTAAGTTTGACTGAAAATGTTAAATGAACCATTTGTACTGTTTCTTGACCCCCATAGAAGCACATGGTTCTCACGAGCATAACAGAGTTTTGAAGACAACACTGACAAATTAAAGTATAAGTGGTAACATCAAGACAAATAAAAAAGGCTGGACAAAACATCAACATGCTACTGCAATAGCGGCGTCATATCTTAGGATGGTCATAGTGCTTTTTAATGGATAGATTGTGGCACATTTGTCTTTTGTTCGCTACAACATCTCCTGATGCTGCTTTGTTTTACCTCTCTACTTTCCTCACCTTGAAAATAAAATCTTTATTTTAAGCAGGATAATGATGATGATGATTACGGGTTTACATTCTAAGCAGAAAAAGTGCAAAATACCAGAAAAGCGTGCGTTGTTGAGTTGAATGCCCTCATGAACAGACTGATTTATAAGACTGTGGTGGGATCTTGTAAAGAAAAACATGAAATGCTTAAATCTCATAGAGTAAATGTGTTACGATCAAGGGGGCATCATGGGTAAATAAAATTTCTAAGTCACAATCATCAAGACTCGATTGTCTGTGATAAAGATATTTATATATATCTATTTATATATGTTAAAATTCATGTCCAGCTCTGACACTTTACTATATACAAAGTGAACCTTAGAAGTGTATTTTTTTTGTGCAGAACATGTGGCACTGCATACCAAATAGATAGACTCATGCGCACAATATATAGTGTCCAATTTGATATATATTAATATTGATTCTTTATCAAACAATAACGTTCATTTGATAAAGCTCAGGTGAAAGGGTGGGGAACAAGTAGTTTTTGTTAATAAATTCAAAAACATGCTTGCTGCTATCTTTTCTTCTTTTCACTTGAACTGGAATGCTAGTAGTGTGTTAGAAAAAATACTTCCTTCCCAGGATAGATTTTTAAAGTACTTAAATAATTGAGGAGAAGACAAATGATAGAACTCTAGGCTAATATCATAATACAAAAATAAATAAGAGGTCTCTGTAGCAGAGTCTTCAATATTTCATTCCCAAAAATGCTTTGTAAATCAATAAAATCTTGTTGATCATAATAAAGCAATGAGAAGCGTCCATTTTTAAAGAATCTTTCATGGATAAAACATCTAAATAAATAAATTTGAATCTACAAGTGTGTCCATTTCCTGTATCTATTAAGGTTTCTCTTCTGTGTGAATGACTGTGTGCAAAGTTGTTGAAAATAACCGTGTGTGTGTGCGTGTGTGTTTGTGGATTAAAGTGTGTAATACCTGGTTGATTCCGCGCTTCACCTCTGAACTCAGCACCTGTGTTCTCCTCAGCCCCGGCTACACTACTGTACACTGTACGTCCTGTAAACATGTGTTCATTTCTTGTAAACACATAACTACTCCCTCCAAACACTACAGAAATCATCATCAGAACTCCGCTGAAGGCATCTTCCAAAACTCACCCTATCTGAGCCCTGAAACAAAGGTCGAAGAAAGAGATATTGTACCCCTCCCACTCCCTAAACCACCCTTTCCCAGACCCCAAGAAGTGGATCAGTGTTACAGATGTTAGACCGAAGTTTCCCTAGATATCAGAAGCGTCTTTGCCTCTCGGGTTTATTTTAGTTCCTCCTATGAGTGGATCTGGGCGGTGCTGGCGAGCAGCTTGTGCCAGCTCACCACTCGCTTGCGTAGGTCCACTTTGTCCAGCCACACATAGGCCTCCCCGATCAGGGTCTTCTTCATAAACTTGCCACCGTTGGACACTAGGAACAGCTGGCGTGAAAACAAAAGAACCTATGATTGAGTATTTAAAGGAGTACAGCTGGTTTACAAGAAATTAGTGTATATCTAAAGCAATACTTTTGGGTTCTAAAATTCTCAAACTATCGGGAACCTTAGAATAGCATTGCTTTAAACCGACAACTAAGTAAGGAAATGATGTTTTCCTTTCCTTATTTAGTTGTCGGCTTAAAAGTAATGCTAGAGTAAGCAACGACAAAAGGAACATAATCCAACTATATCGGGAACCTTCTGCTTGACCATCTTGGATTAGCTTGAAACTTTTTTTTAGTAACAAACTATTGATATTTAAAATAGTATCTAGAATTTTTTTATTTTATATACACTACCAGTCAAAATTTTGGACACAGCTTCTCATTCAGTGGTTTATATTTAATTATTTTCTACATTGTAGATTAATACGGAAGAAATCAAAACTATAAAAATACATATGGAATTATGTTGTAAATAGAAAAGTGTTAGTCTTCAATATTAATCTACAATGTAGAAAATAATACAAATAAACAAAAAGCACTGAATAAGAAGGTGTGTTAAACTTTTGACTGCTGGTATACTTTATAAGATATACACTTTTTAAAATTGCCCATTTCATTTTCTTGTTTTTTTGTTTTGCACATTGAAACATAAGGCTATATTTGGATGACAAACACTCATTTTAACTATTAAAGATAAAAGCCTGAAATTTTTATTGTCATTTCTAATCACGCCTTTAACATAGAATCTGCAATATTGGACTAGTATATCAAATAGTCTCTGATTATAGGTGAGGGGAAATATGAAAAAAAAATTCGAGGTGTCATGAGTAAGTTCTATCTTGGAGCACTTAGGAACAAAAACATTGATAATGCAGAAGTCAACAAATGATATTTCTTGAGCCATATGTAGTTGCATGTCACAGTAACATGAAACAAAACATATATAATATGTTGTTAATATTAAATTCTAAGTTACAAAAAATAATAGAAAGTTGTTTTTGTTTAATTTGGTAAGTATGCAACATAATGAGCTGAAATGTTACAAATGTCTTTATAAATACCTACATTTTAAGCTGTAAACATTTTAGGCAAATCAGAGGTTGTCAAGCAGAAATTGTTGGAAACATTTGATGGTTTGAGGTGGAGTTACCCTTTAATTTGTCATCCTCGCTGTTTGCTGATTTCCAGTCTTCATGCTAAGCTTCTAGCTTCATATTCACATACAAAAGATCTCTACATCTACTTCCTCTCAAGCCAGTCATTTACTATGTTCACACTCTTTAGCTGCTAGTGTATGAATGATTGTCAGTATTGTGGAGCCAACATCATTTTGTGTGTGTATATAAGGTGGTGAGGATGGGCGTATACCTGCAGTGAGTGTCCGGTTGGGTTCATACAGAAGCGGAAGGTTTCGTTAAAGGAAGGTTCGCGGTCGTGACGACACACTCTGGTCTTCTTCTTGATTATCCTCTTCTGGGTGGCAATATTCACCACATAGAGCTTCACGTAAAGATCTGAGGACACAGATACACATCCATGTATAGCCAGTATTGTATTGCAATGAATATTTCATTTGTTTGAGTGTGATTTTGGCACAGTACACAGGGAAAGTCTGGAAGTAGCCCATCTGCAGGGAAAGCCTTTCCTTCTATAACCATTGGTGTCAGCATGCAGTTTTCTGCATAGCAGATTGTTCATTGCTACTTTTTATCCTTTTATATTGGTTATGTATTGTTACTGTCACTGCTAATTTCATAGAACATCAATAACTTTTTATTAGTAAATAAAAACATGCCAGTTTTCAATTTTATGAAAGCAGTTTAGTTTGAGAAGCATACAAATGGACATCTGCTGCTCCATTAGAGTGTGAGTGTTTTTTTTGGGTTTTTTTTGAGTAAATGAGAATAATTTTCTAAAGCACTATGTAGAACCTAAGTAGAGTTAAAAAGGCACTTTATGAATGCAGGTCATTAAATATAAATTTCAAAATCACTACATTAAGCAACGCATGCACATTTAAATACTTACAATACGTACTTTTGCCCCGTCAGTCAGCATGCTCATAAAGTAATATGAAACCCCTCACACAGGAACTGATATATTTATCATAAATGCAAAACACAAATTTGCAATGGCACTAAAAACTACATTTTCATCTATAGTAAAAGGTGCGTTTAAGTCAGTAACATGCAGAAAAGAAACATCCAACCATCCTAACTCTTCGAAGAGCAGCAGATGCACACAGCCAACATAATAATAAAGTGTTAATGCTATGAGTCATGCAGAACAACCATATATTGTCTATGGAAATAAAAGCTCCGTGTGCAGGTCCCATCTGGAAGCAAATGCAAATCAAATAAGAGGCAGGCAGCTTGGGTATTGGGATGTAAATATTACAGGAGGAGGCGAGGTGGGCAGCAATCTGTGTTTTGCCGAAGGAGAGAGATGATTTTGCTGTTGTACATCAGAGACGTGTCTGTTCATAACATAAAGGTTAACATGCAGTCTGTCTAAATAATAACGTATACAGCCGTCTTTAACTGTAAAACACATACAGTGTGTGCCATCTAAGTTCTATGTTGATTTTTCTTTCATTCTGTCTTAACACTGTTGAGTGTAATTATGTCATACTCATCATCAACAGTGGCAAATCACACTAATAACCATGTTGTGATGGTTTTGATGTGTTTATCAATGAGCTGCCCCTGTGTCAGCGGTGTTTTTAGCCTTGTATATATAGAGTACATACTATTGGAGAAGTAAATACTCTGCCAGGGAACGTGGGCTGGGAAACATTATGACAGCACCAGTTGTTCTGCATCTATAAAAAAACTGGTGAACATTTAGTGGTGTTTCAGATGCCAGAACAAGCGTTTGTGTGGGCTTCGCAGCTGTCGAATGTAAAAAATGATATGTAGCACGGAAAATCTCTTTTAGCTCCTTGAATATGACAGATCATAAACGAGAGGCTGGAGAGAAGTGGGAAAACACCATAATAGATCTGAGGGTAATGAATTAATACCTTTATGTGGTGGACCTTAGCGTCCCTGCATGTTATCGTGAATCACAACAGCAAGCTTGGTGGGTGAAGTATTCTGTGTGTATGAACATATGTATTCAGTAATGTGCACAGATCAGACACTTTTCATTACCAGGCAGGTGGTCTGGACTCTTGAACTTGTACGTGATGTTGCGACACTGAAGAATCTCGAGGACCAGGTGCTCACCCTCCGTCTTCATCTCCTTCTTCAGAGCGATCTTGATCTCCCCCATTACCTGGGTCTTACCTAAATATTCACACAAACATACTCTGTGAATGGGTTTGAGGTAGATTATCAGCTGGAATTGTAATGCCTCTCTAGTCTGATCCCAATGGTTGTTTTCTCACTCCGTCTTTGAAATGCCGCAACGGCTCTGTCTGCCCTCTACTGGACACTAAATGTATACACACAATGAGCAATACCAAGCAATCACATTTATTTGTTTAACAAAGATGATGAAAAGTTATGGTGAGCCCTTTCTGGCCTCTAGTTGCCTTGGCAACTGAATGGAAATGACAGTTGAAAGCTGGGTCAACAAGACCCTGGCAAACAATGACTGTAGCCTGTGAATGTGTGTGTGTTACCAAGAGAGAAACACACTGACACAAAAAGACTGAGCAGATGATAGAAATAAAAAGATGAAGAAGAGGTGTAAATAAATGAGTGTGTATTAAGCTCCAGTCTCACACTTTGCAGTAATTCTTAGAGCGAGATAACAAATCTCAGGTCTCTCTCGCTTTTTAAGGTCATCTTTGCACGACTGCATTAGTCATAATTACATGACTCATAACGTCACAAGGACAAGGGCAGAATAAGAGAAATGAGCAAAGATAGACTGATGGAAGTCACATGTAGACAGGCTGATGTTTGATGTCAATGGCGTACAGCAAATCCACTGTCAAATACACATACAAAGAACACATTTAAAGATTAGTCTTTGTGTTAGTCATTTTATGACTCCTTACTGCTGGACATTTGAGTTTAAACTTTCTATAAAGTGATGTATACAACTGAATCTGGTAACTCAGTTTTGATCAGTACAACAAACTGTAATGTATTAGTGTATTTTACTTCCATGAATGGACACAGTTACGAATACACAAAAACACACATGTATTCTATGACTAACCTTCAGAGTCACCGTGTCCCATTGATGATTTCATCACATCTGTTCCATTTGGGATTTTTCCACTGAAGAGAGAGGGGAAAAAATTCTTGAAATATATAATTACACAACATCTGATGCTACAGTATATAAGCATGTGAACTACAGCAGAGCCAGGTGGAGGCTGGCTCCTCTTTATCACACATAAGCACAGTGAAAACATGATTTGTGAAATTTCTAGAATATTTACTGCCATGCTATTCATCTACACTCACCAGCCACTTTATTAGATACACCTGTTTAATTACTTATTAACACAAATAGCTAATCAGCCAATCACATGACCGCAACTCAATGCATTAGGCATGTAGACGTGGTCAAGACAACTTGCTGAAGTTGAAGCCGATCATCAGAATGGGGAAGACAGGATTTAAGTGACTTGGTTGTTAGTACCGGTCTGGTCTGAGTATTTCAGAAACTGCTGATCTACTGGGATTTTCACACACAACCATCTCTAGGGTTTACAGAGAATGGTCTGAAAAAGAAAAAATATCCAGTGAGCAGCAGTTGTGCGGACAAAAATGCCTTGTTGATGTGAGAGGTCAGAGGAGAATGGGCAGACTGGTTGGAGATGATAGAAAGGCAACAGTAACTGAAATAACCACTGCTTCCAACCAAGGAATGCACAATACCATCTCTGAAGGCCCAACACGTCCAACCTTGAAGAAGATGGGCTACAGCAGCAGAAGACCACACTGGGTACCACTCCTGTCAGCTAAGAACAGGAAACTGAGGCTACAATTCTCACAGGTTCACCAAAATTGGACAACAGAAGATTGGAAAAACGTTGCCTGGTTTGATGAGTCTCCATTTCAGCTGAGACATTCAGATGGTCAGAATTTGGTGTAAACAACATGAAAGCATGGATCCATCCTGCCTTGTATCAACGGTTCAGACTGTTAGTGGTGTAATGGTGTGGGGGATATTGTCTTGGCACACTTTGGGCCCCTTAGTACCAATTGAGCATCATCTAAATGTCACAACCTACCTGAGTCTTGTTGCTAACCATGTCCATCCCTTTATGATCACAGTGTATCATCTTCTGATGGCTACATCCAGCAGGATAATGCACCATGTCATAAAGCTCAGATCATCTCAAACTGGTTTCTTGAACATGACAATGAGTTCACTGTACTCCACTGGCCTCCACAGTCACCAGATCTCAACCCAATAGAGCACCTTTGGGATGTGGTGCAACGGGAGATTGGAATCATGGATGTGCAGCCAGCAAATCTCTGAGGAATGTTTCCAACACTTTGTTGAAAGTATGTAATGAAGAATTAAGACAGTTCTGAAGACAAAAGGGGGTCCAACCTTTTACTTGCGAGGTGTACCTAATAAAGTGACCACTGAGTGTATATCCCTATCATCAAGCATCATGTGTGAAATTAGGCTCTTATTAATGTTTAGTTCATGCATGAGAGCAACTCATCTATGTTTTTACATACATGGTATTTTTGCCATCACCAGTGAATGTGGCGCCACAATATGATAAACTTTACTCACTCAAAGACCAGAAAAAATGTATTTTCTTGCTGCCAGCTGCCAAAACAGAATGACAATCCTAGCATTCCATAGTGCTAAAAAGCAGGCAGCAGAGGTTATTTTTCATTCATTTTCTTATTCATATTAGTCATCGTTTTACTAATAGATGATACACTGCAGAGGACAAACTTTCTTTCACTTTATCGTGGTCACAAACAACAGATGCATCATTTCTAAAGCACCTGCTTTAACTTTATTTATCTGTTTTCCTGTTTCCAGCGGAGACAGATGTGTTTAAGAGCGGTGAGATTTGGAAAAACCGGGAGTCCTTTTAAAATGAATAAACTGACTCACAATCGGGGCACCTGGAAGATGGCACTGTCCACCTCGTTCGTCTCTCCGTCCTCGTCCAGCAGGCTGTAGGCGCTGCCACTCAGACCGCTGTCCAATGATGCCGCGGTGACCGGGGCCTCGCTGGATCTGTAGCTCGACCGAGCTGTGCAGAGATACCACCACACCCATCACAACAAAGACAAAGGAAGAAAAACTGCACCTCTGCCGGGTCCAAGAATGTAAAAACTAGGGCCAAGAAGCATTAGTTAATATGTGCAGCAAACTGAAATCCATTATAATAAACTTTTCACATAATTTATGCCACAGTCAAAAGGAGAAGCTATTTTCAAGCACACAAGACCGGATTGTAATGAAGAGCACACAAACATCGAGGACCAGCAAGAAGCATATGAATGAACAGTGCATTTAGAATCTTTCTCTCAACAAAGACAAGACAGTAATAAGTCACATATAAAGTGGAACAAAAAACAGACAAATAAATCCAGAGAAGTATCACATATATATGTTTATGCAGACTAAACAAGAGGCACAAAGACCCTACTGACATTGTTAGTCATCTATATGAAATATTAATAGTGTTTGTATTTCTTAAGCTCGGTACTAGTTTAGTTTAAACAGTTAGATTATATGAACATGCTGTAGTTTAATATCCGAAGGACTTTAAAGGATGTTTATGACTGTTTCCTTTTCATTTTTTAAAAAAACAACCCTGTTTACATGCAAAATATTTTAGAGTACTTTAAATGTTTTGACATTTTGCTGTCAGCAGATCAGGCAGTGTGATAGAGTATGAATGATGTAAGATGCGTGGATGCGGTGCAGAACAGGATCCATGCCGACACGTTTTTCTTTCAGGCCCCTCAACACAATATCACTGAGGGACTGCAAAACCTCCCTAATAGCAGTTCAACGAAGCAATGGGAGAGTCGTGATGCAGCAGATGTGGTGTTAACTCTCAACGAATCATATCACAGTTTGAGACGCTGATTCCCTGGTATTAGTGAACTGTGTTGGTGGCCATTAAGAAAATGTGTCTCGCTGCATGAATCTCTGGTGATGTGGCTGAGTGCAACTTTCTCTCTGTCTTAATACTTCTTTTTTTTTTTTAGCTTGTAAGACTCCCCTCTGTCTTTCTTTCTTTCTGCAGGTGTGCGTTAGTAGTATCGCATCCTCTCTTTCTTTCACTCTCTCTTTCTCTCCTTGCTCCATCTGTGCTGCAGTCACACGACAGAGTGGAGACTCTTGGGCAAACTCTCACCTCCGATGCTCTGCGGCCTCTCTTCTGACACGGCTTTCCTGAGGGTCAAGAGTCTGCCGTCTGTTCTGCTCCCTTTGGTCGACACGACCGACGGCAGGGCGGGCAGCCAATCGGACTGGGCTCTCTGAATGGTGAGCACGCCCACTACGCTGTGTCTCTGGTGCCTCAGCGTGAGGCGGCCTCTTTGGCCTGGAGGTGTTTGTTTTCACAGGTCAGGTGTCGGGGGGGACGGGGTCAACGCCAGGTAACAAAGGTCATGGGGTCGCAGTTCAAGGTGGAAGGAGGGAGGAGCGAGATGGAGATTCAGAGAGCGGTTTATCTTCACCATGGCAACCAGTTTGACTGTCAATCACATGCAGCCACAGTGTGCAGTGCACATGTGCCCCTCCCGCATATCACTAAGGGGCGGGGTGTGCAGCATCTACTGAGGTGCATTGTGGGTCCGGTATGTTGTTCAAATAAAAACAGAAAAAGGGGAGGGGGTGTAGCGGACTGCATGCACAGCCATCTCAGTGGAGGAGCTTCAGAGAAGCTGGTCGTTGTTTGTTAACAAAAACAAAGGAAATCATAAATAACTCCAAAAAATAAAATCATAAAAATACCAAAAGAGGTTAATGATATCTTGGGGATGGGAGCAGGACTGCAACTTTCTTCTGTTTTTAAAGTTGGATTAATCAATCCAAAATATTTAACTGTTGGCTCACGGCAGAAATCTCAACAGAAACATTTTCCCAATTAACTCCTCTCCATTAACTGACCTTTTCTGTAGCAACAGAGTTTATAATTTGCTGCTGTTGTGATCTGGGAAAGCTGAAAATGTCACTGTGTTCTAACATTAGTTGGCACACTGTGGATTTGCTTCTTCAGAATATCGCCTGCTTTTTCATTTTTTTACTGTTTTCCATACTGTCATATTTCGATTCATCCTAAGTATTGTTGGTGTATTTAAACTTCAAAACATCAAAACAGAACATCAATTGAGGTAAAAGTATTTTTTTCCGTTTAATGCCACATTAAAGTGGATTTAGAAAATGCAATTTAAAGCCTCTTTTATATATTTAATGGTTAGACAAATTTAAGTCGCAGGAATTTGTGTCCTATAAGCAACCATTACGCCTCTTTGGGTTCACCAAAGGAGGTCAAACTTAGGAAAGTCAAAGACAGTGTGCTACAGTGCAGGTGAGGTGCTGGCTCTAGACACTTGTGAATACATACAGAAGAGAAGCGATGGAAGGTTGATACACTGTGAAAACAGCAGGGGAAGGACCAGATCTTGTAAGAGGTGAAGGGAAACTAAGAATAGAAAATGAAACAAAAGGAACAGAAAATAAAGAACTCAGGAAAAGGTAGAACAGATGAGTGCGAGGAGGCCATGCTGCGTGGGCTTTATTTGCGTCTTGGTTTACTTGGTTGGAGGCGTTGTGGCGGCTGCTGCTGTGACTGATGCTGAGCATCGCCCGTTGCTATGGCAGCACCTCCGCTGCTTCCATTGCTGCTGTCCTGATGGTGTTGCCGTGCAGCGCTTTTGCTGGAGCGTGAAGTGCCGTGCGAGCGAGAGTGTTGACTGTGTCCGTGGCTGTGGCTTTGGCTCTGGCCCTCAGACGAGGAAGGCTTCGATGTGCCAGGACTACTGTGACATTTCTCGATAGTGGGCACCTGCGTATCTAAAACAACCAGATTCACCAAATTACCAAAAAAAGCTATCTTTGACTTAAGTGAACTTAGAGGCTGTTACTTATTTTGTACCACTCGTGGTGAATGAGCTGCTGGCTAGTGAGATACTGAGTCTAGCCAGCATGGTAACTGCCTTAATAAGTCTATGATAGCATCCTCATTAAATTTGACGTTTATTTTTCTAAATTAGGGAATCATTCAAAGCCTTCCACGGCCCTGTTGCCCTCTGTGTCAGAAGAAAGATAGAGGGAAGCTAAGGCTTGGCCTCTGAGCTGGGTGACATCATGGCAACCAAGAAAACAGACCACGAGAAAGCAAAAAGCATGAAGCAGAAGCTACAGTGGGTGCAAAAATGGGAAGAGGAAGGTGATGGTAATACAGGTGGCAAGACTGCCGAGAGAGAAACAGGTGGTCATAGGCAGACACTGAGATAGACAAGCAGAGACAGGAAGAGTGCGTGAAAAGAAAATAAGAAACTTGAGAGCACAGAGAGGAAGGAGAGAGAAATAGCAGAGGAGCAACAGTACAGAGGGCTGTTAGGGGATGGTGGTGATTGGGTCAAGCAAGTGAGGGGAGTTCATCGTGTCCTACCCTTGGCCGGATCTGGAAAGATCCCGTGGCTTCGGCTCTTGATGACAGATGACTTGGGGGAGTCCTGATTATCGTGTGAGGAGGCAGTGGTTTTGGGGGAGGAGTGCAGTGAGGAGGGTTTTGAGGAACCGTGTCGGCCCTGGCCTGAGTGGGAGCGTCTGTGGTGGTCCCCCTCACTCTGCTCCTTCAGCGGCAGCCATCGAGGGATGTTGTCCAGCTGGGCGGTGTTGGACAGGTCGATAAGAACCTGGAAACAAACACAGCGGTTTAACAAATGCAGATGAAATTTTATTGATTCATCTTTGAACTAAAACTGAAGCCGTAAAAGGAGTTTACCTCTCCTAGGAAATCATTAGAGGAGCATTTGTCATAGTCCCACACGCTCACTTCCAGAGTCTTCTTCCTCAGCTGGAATGCACACACAATTTCAGAGTTAATGTGTTTCTTTTTTAGTAACTTATGTTGGCTGAAGTCACAATAAAAATATGGTAAAAATATGATCTGGGCTGAAAGATGAAGCAGGTAAAACATTCAGAGAGCTAAAAAAATAACCTGAAAAGACAAACAGAAGCAAAGTTTACTGTGACTGATAAAGGCCCAGTGAAACTAAAATTGGATTTAAGATGATATAATTAAATCCCAGTGGAATGTCCATCTGCTCTGCTGAAAAATCAATGACAGTTTACATGCCAACAGAGAAAAAACAATATTTTTGTGTTTGTGTCATTTTAATAAGAAACCTGATAAATTCAGGGTTCTCTCATTGGCTTCTTCACATATTGACTTGTAGAGTAAATAAAGTATAGTACACGTGTGATTTTGAGACGTTAATAAACAGACTTAAAATTACTCAAACATTTTAGATGCATTTTGATTTGGGGTTTATAGTGTTGGTTTACATGCTGCTTCTGCACATTTAACACTATAACAAGATTCTGAGTCTACAATAATGGTCAAGCTAGTGGCACTCTTAGTCTGTACTTTGACCCAACAGTGATTTGACCTAAATGTTAACATTAGCATGCCAACATGCTCATTACCGCAACACTAGCATGGTGATGCTCAGAAGATATAAACATATAATGTTGACCATGCTCATCAGCTTAGTGTGCAAACCGATAACTAGTTCGTGTTCTGTCACAAACCAAACAAATGAACTAAAACGTTGCCTTGGTGATGGTGCTAGATCATCATGAGTACACATAAAAGCCACGTGTACCAACTTTTATGGCGACCCCTTCGTCAGTTAGGGCCAATCATGGCAGCCTCATGTTGTCATTATCTGAGAACCATGTACAAAATGTAACCTTTGACCTGCTGTTGGCACTAAAAAGAGAAAAGAAATTACTAAAAAAACAAAATTAAGATGATTTTGGATGAAGACTACAATTATCACCTTGTGGTTATGAACCTTTACCAGCCAGTTAAGTTGCAGTTTAGTTTATATTCATGTCTGTACAGACTCATAATATAGAAAATATAGGGAGGACTTTGGAGGAATCTGATAGTGGGTATTAAGTGTATTTCTAGGGGAAATTTAAGTTGTCACTATACTAACATGAATAAATCATGGACTGTGAAGGCAAATTTTTGATTTGTGATTTCAAGATGCACAAATAACTCTGATTTGACTCGACTTTGTTAAGCTATATTGACCTTGTTCTGCTGTATGTTTGCTGTATCGGTGTGTGAGTTCATGGAGAGAAACAAAAACAGAGTCAAGTTAGTTGTATGTTTCTTGTATTCTTGGTCAAAAAGCAGAACACAGAGTTGCATCCATGATAGTGGATGGTGCTCTAAATATAGATGCTGCTGCTAAGAAGCTACAGATTCTAAAATGTGGATCCCCAAAAGTTGTTTAGCATTGCCTGTTAGTGCCAATAATGACAGCCTCATGTTGTCATTGTCTGAGAACCATGTACAAAATGTAAACTTTGACCTGCCGCTGGCACTAAAAGCACAGTCAGGGGATCACCAAAGTCATTACAAGTTATCCATTTAGAACCTTGAACGTCTGTAGAAAATTTAATGGCACTCCACTGAGTAGTTGTTAAGATATTTCACTCTAAACCTCAGATTTCAACCTCATGGAAGCACTAAATAAACAGTCAGAGGGTCACTAAAATCTGTAGGGTTTGTCCTATGGGAACCATGAATGTCTGCAGAATATTTCACAGCACATTTCGGCCTGTAGTTGTTGAGATATTTCAGTCTGACAGGAGAGACACAACATGTGTGCCAAGATGCCTCAAACTACACAGTACCTGCTCCAGGTGGATATTCTTGTAGATGACAGTCTGGTTCCACTCAGGGTTCAGACTCTTGCCTGCGTGTTTGGACTTCCTCTTGTTTTCGGCACTGCGGGGGAACACATCACAACAATATACAGTAGGTCAACGTGCATGCTAACGCCCTGCAGGTTAGTGGACCACCACACTGTAGTGAGCACAAGATGCTGGAATAGGGCACAATGTGACAGTTGAGGGAAGAGAATGAATGCGATGCACATTGTTTGGATGGGAACAATGTATGGGCCTACGTGCATGGACAGCAGGGTACGATGTCAGGGTGTGCTGCAAAAAAATCCATTTTGATGTCCATCAAGTCATTTAGTCTCTTAAAATTTTGCTTTTGCCAGTAACCCAATTCCGCTGAACACCACATAACACAAAATCATTTTTAAAAATCCTTAAAGAAGTCAGTTTGCACAAGAAAAAATATTATTCATCTTATAAATCTCACTGGAATAGAGTGAATGACTTGTTCGGATGGATGTTTTTTGCAGTGTGTAGGGTTTGGTTTAAGATTTTAGGACATGATTAAGTCTGTAAGAGTTAGTTTGGAAAAGACGAGAACAATCAACTCTATACTGGAAAACAATGGCATGGATAAGGACTACTATTAACAGGAGTGTGTGCTAAATGTAGAAGGGCATTGAGGGTGCAGTACGATGTCGGGGCACAATGTAGGACGTTACTGAGGGGTTTAATCACAAAACGGACAAACTAAAGGGTGTCAGGTTCAATGTTTGGGTTTCAAATTACAATGGTTAGGAACAAAGACAGACCATCTATTAGGAAAAGGCAACAGTTAGCACGTTGTTCACATATGTTAAGTAAAAAAAAAATGGTAAGAGATTAAGATTTAGGGATTTGTCTCCTTCTAAGCACAATGCAATGACACTCCTAAAGTTGCAGGGAACATAATGAGAATATGGGATCTCTGGGGAAATGCACAATTGTTCCAGAGTGAAGGGGGTTAGTGGGACTGAACTAGTTGACTTTTATCAATAAGCTTCCAATCAGGCCATTTTGTTACCTTGACCAAACTGACAACCAATTTTTCAACCAAAACAGAACCAAAGTGCCAAAGTGGGCAAGTCACATACCTGGCGTTCTGGACAACCATGACCTGACTGAGGGGGTCCAGCATGCATTAAATATAGAGAACAACATACAGAAACAGTAGTCAGAGGGAGGGTGGGGGGTCAAAGAGTGTCTGTGGACTGTGAGTGCATGTGTGGGAAGGGGGGATTGACTGTAAAAGTAGGTTTAGTGTGTGTTTTGTTAAGTGTATGTGTGTAGGAAAGGGGGCAAAAGCAGGGAGGTGTGTTGTGCTGCAGTGGAGGACTCAACTTGTGTTGTAGTGTTTCATGAGCTGCATGTACACTATGTGTGCCGAGAGGACTTTCAGGTTATGTTATGCATCCTTTGGCAACCGTAATGGAGATTTACTACCCTGGGGCCAGTACATGCAATTAGAAATATATTCTAATTGCACATAAAAACAAAATTTAACTTATTTATTGTTTACATAGCTTGTTGGCTAGAAAAACTTACATTATTTTACCTCATGACACCGCACGTGTAGTAGAAAGTGATATTTTTTTTCACATTTGGAAAGCAAAAGGATCAATACATTATCTTATTAAGTAGCAGAGCTTTGAATGACAGATTCGCTGCAGAGCAACAATCCAAATTTGGACACAAATGTACAGTAATTAAACTCTTCTGCAGGTATACACATAACAGTCTTTGCAAACCTACACAAAGGCAGGTATTGTGAGTAATTCTAGGTCAGCAGCCCAGAGAAGCATAATTCTACCTGTGTATTGTTTTCAGCCACTGCAGGAGCTCCATGCGGTTGCCAGGAGATCAGTGATGCAACTGAAAAGCCTCTGTTGTATGGATCGCAGTTGGTGCTGATAGCTGTGAGAGTCCATGTATACACACACAGCGTATACACAAGTATGTGCACACATGCGCTTACGTGTGCATGTTTCCATTACCACTTTCTGTAAAGTGGCTTTAGGGTTGGCGGCTGCCATTCTCTTTAGTCTAGCCCCAATCTCCCTGTCTGTAACTCACAGTTGTATTTGCATCTATGTCAAGTTGAAATCCTGCGAATATGGTCGCTAAAAAGCCTACAGCTATATATTATTGCTTTTTATCTGAAATGATTCCTGGAAAAAAAAAACACTCTCTCGAGGGACCTCATCTCATACAGAAGAGAAGGTGGGAGAGTCAATTGCATTACATCGCAATCACAGTGAGAAGGGAGCCACGGACTTACGAGGGAGTGTGGATCGTATTGCGAGTAAATATGAGAGCTATTGATTTTGACTGCACTCACACCTGCAGTAGAGCAGCCATCAACAGAGCCAACACAAATACTCTATCAACCTCATACTATTTACATAGTGTTTATGTCATTCAGCTGTGATAAGGGGCCAGATGAGTCCTGTAACAAGGAGTCCATTCCAAATGAAGGCCTTGGAACTACATTATAACACACCTGATGGACGTATTGTGTAGTTGTGTGTCGGTGCTATGGAACGGATATCAAATAAAGGTCATGTGCTGCACATTGAAAGATGTCATGGTAAGCCAAAATCAATTGTAAATCGATTTTAAAATGAATGGAAATTAGGTTTGAGCTTAACCAACAGGCTGCCTGAGTAGCCTAGATGAGTAAATCTGGCTGAAAAAAGACAGTACATGATTCCAACAGTCACATCTTACACACCTATATCTCTTTAAATCAACAGTATTTGTATACTTACATTTCACTCATTTCATGTCACGTATCTTAAACTAATCTTGTTCCTGCTCTGAACTAATTATGGTGAGCTTACAGTTTCCACACTCCTGACTCACCCTCTCCCTGGTAGGAGATACACTTTAACAAATGGATCCGAGTAGCCGTTGTTGTCCTGCGGGGCGAGGTTTCTGGCCTGCAGGACATGAACAATCAAGTTGCCGAGCTGCTTGTCATAGTGGATTTGAAGCTGCAAACAGAGACACAACTTAATTACAATGGATTCAAGTGCATTTGGGGAGAGAAAGAATGTCAGAAAATGAACAAGTCGGCATCGTCTTACATTCATCTGATCACATCCTATACTCCTTCATCTAATTTGTAGCATCTTCTACATCTAATATTTGTACCTAACGACTACAGAGTTGATTGTTTTCCTTGCACAGACCTGTATCTCTCCAGAGATGGGGTGGGACTGGGTCTTCATTCCCTCTGAAGTCTGTAAGAGATGAAAGAATCAAGCTTAGATACTGCCAGCAAAGATCTGTAGGTGGATACTTTGTTTGTACTGGTGGGTGTTCATTCTGAACACTGTGTACTGTGTTGTGCTGTACTTTATGCAGTGCTTGAGTCTAAACTATAAGTTTAACTTTTGTAATCAGTGCATCTGTTTCAGTATTCTTTTTGATGACTTACAGCAGCTAAAAAGGCACAAACTGTTACGTCAGTATGTTCCACAAATTGTATGTTTAAACTTGGTTATATCGTAACCCTGTTGTGATCTTAACCTGGTGAATCTTGAGGGGTTTCTGGGAATTTTAAATCACAGTGGAGTTATTTTTCAGTGTAATCTAAAGTTCTGCACCTCTGTGGAAAAAAGGTCAATCATAGCTAGCAGGACAGAGAACTAAAAAATGTCTTTTGGGCATTTTTGAACAGTTGTAATTCCATAACCGTACAAAAAAAATAAAACATCAATTTATTTTACTAAATTTTAAAAGCTGGAATCAGCATGTCCAATATTTTTCCAAGTGTTTCGAACAATTGTTACCAATACTGGAAAAAATAGTGGCTCTAGATACTATAGATATTTTACAACTTACATTTTTCATTTGTCTGCATACACAGCCTACAATTCAGACGAAAAGTTCCTAAATTTATCATGTGGCTGCTGGTTATAGCTGAGTCACAGATGGCCTCACGGCTACGCAGAGAAAGTTTTCTTGGGTAAATTTGTAAAGAAGATGAGTAGAATAAAGTGTTAGTGTTTTCAGCGCAGATTTGGTTACATTTTCAGATGAAACAGCACAACACAGATGAGTAGCTCTATGATTGTCTGAAAGTCGAAAATCTGATTCTCTCTATTAACAGTTTTCAGCCAATAAATTGCGTCATTTTTACAATAAAAAAAAAAAAAAAAGATAACAGGTCTTTCAAACCCACATGTTGGTTTTAAGGTTTAGAGGGTTAATGGTACTAACACTTCGGGGATATGTTGACCAAAACTAACCACTATAAAATGTGACCATGTGAGATTTCAACTAAACGATTCTATGCTCTGAATGTGTTGAACGAGACCATCATGGACTTGCCTTGCTGCTGTGGCGTTTCTTGCTGACGGAGGGGGATCCGGGCTGACCGGGGCTGGAGGTGGCTGAGGTGGTGGCGGGCAAGCCGGAGGACGAGGTGGACGAGGGGGCCTGCTGCTGTGACACTTTCTGCAGCTCAGCCGCCAGCTGCTTGGGATCAACACCTGGAGACCTGGGAGGCCTGTCGCCTTGAAGAGTAATACGTACAGCCGTTGGCACAAATCATCATCATTACACCAACATAAACCCATGCATGAGGACAATAGCACGCACAGCACACGCAATAAAAGTGAGGCTATTTTTTTAGCTTTTAATTATCAAAGGAAAGTTGATTAAACATGCTTGACATTTTCCAGCAGTGCACACAGGGATTAAAATCAGAAGCGTTTTGGTTATCAGTCCGCTTCTTTAACTTCTAGGTCACATTCTTTTGGAAAGGAGCAGACAACTGATATTATGAAAAGAAAACCGCAAGCTAAAATTAAAGAACCACATGATTTGAGGCCTTTGAAAGCAATCTAATGTTCCCAGAATGGTTCTGTGGAACATGAGAGGAAATAGGCCACAACTAATGCATGGCTGAACCTGAAAAAAAGAGAGCCGTAGATATGAAGTGATATTAGAGTAGAGTCTGAAAATTACAAGAGACAAAAGGTTAATTAGGAAATCGTGAGGAGGCGGGGATGGTGGTGAGGAAGAATCAATGAAATCGGCATGGCAGGGCTATAAATATAAAAATACTGAAACTCACCTTTGCTGTGCTCCTGGAAGTCCAGGTGATGGGAACCCTCAGACTCAGCAAGCATGTTGAGATCACTGAAAGATGGAAAAATTGTGTTTCACTTAACTTTGAAATGAAGAAGAAAGTAAAAGCAGGCAAGAGAGAAAAGAAGCGGCAAGAAAAGCAGGAATAAACACGTTGTTGTGAGCATTCACCACCTAGTCATATTGCAGTTCAGTTTACATTCATGTCTGTTCAGAGTATTATAATATACAATAGTTAGTGACGACTTTGAAGGAATTTATTAAGTGAATGTTTAAAGTGAATAATTTCTAGTGAGAATTTTGTTATACAGACAGTGAAGGCCAATTTGTGATTTTGAGATTCATAAATAACTCTGATTTGACTTGGCTGATTCTGATAGAACACAGAATTGCAGCTGTGACACTAGACAATGTTTCACACACAGACGCTGCTGCAAAGAAGCTACAAATTCTAACATGTGCATCCCTCAGACACATCAACAGCCCAAAGATCTATATAATCACTTGCTTAGATTAGTGTCCGAGGTTCAGCATCCAACCAAATATGTCACAATCTCCCTTTCTGTTCCTGAATATGGTGTTAAATAACAAACAGAACAGGGTTTTTTGCAGAACATTATGATACCACAGTGAATTTGACCTTTGGATATAAAATGTCATCACTTAATCATTTCATCCCAATAGACATTTGGGAGAAATTTTGTCCCAATGAATGTATGATTACTTGAGTCATGGCTAAAAACATGCTTTGTGATATCACAGTGGCCTTTAACCACTTAATTCTTTCTTTGATTTTTTTTGTGCCCTTTATTTCATTTCAAAGAAACTGTGGGGAAAGAGAGTAGAGGGAGTGACAGAAAAAGATCCCTTGCCTGGAATCAAACCCATCGCTCAGAGTATTTGCACACATTACGTGTGCACCCTAACCAATTGGCTATTGGGTTGCCAGTCGCCACCAAATTGTAATAAGTTCAATCCAAGTGGTGCTTTGTGTCAAATTTGAAGAAATTCTTTCCAGGCATTTCTGATCCATTGCTTTTACAAGAATGAAATGAACCTGAGGTCAACAAGACATTTCATCTTTGACCACCAAAATCTAATCAGTTCATTTTGAGTCTAAGTGACCATTTGTACCAAACTAGGAGAAATTCTCTAATTATGATTTTAAGATATTGCATTCAGAAGAATATTATAACCAGACGGCTTGACTGACAGATGACCCAAACAAAAACATACTGTAGTCCCTCCGGCCACATCTGTCATTGGCGCAGATACACAAAAATATGACTGGAAATATAGAAACTGAATAAGGAACAGCAAAGCTAGCAATCATGACTTGCTTTTAAATATTTGAGATGGGAAATCAGTCATGACAGTGACTGGAAAAAACAGAGAAGAGTAGATGAAGACATCAAGGAAATAAAGAGGCAGAAAATATAAAAAGGTTTTGATTAGGAAGAGGTCAAGAAGACTGATCATAGATGTACTGGGAAGATGAAATGAAGACAAAAGTAAAACAAGAAAAGCACTCAGAGAGCACAGTACTCCGCCAAGGCTGTTCATTCCCTCATATGGCATTGTCAGAAATGCAGCATATTTTTGTAGAAATGAAGCATTTTTTTATTAGTTATTGATGATTAGAAATCACGGAAACATAAAATATGGCCATTTAATATAGACGTACCCACAAACAAAATGACCTTGTGCCGAGCACAGACCTGTGTCATGCATGTGTATGTTATGTACGGATACCGAACTGTGTCACATAAATATGTAGAGGGCAGCGGGAACTGATAGAACTCGGAAGCACCCCCACAATTTAATCAATTATTTTTTGTAGAATTTCCGATGGATAAGTCCAGATAAGTCTGCAACGGTCGATTTACAGTAGGATCACAATCATGTGATCGTCAGCAGGCAGCTGACGTAGCGCTCACTTGTTGTCATAGTTACGGTGACGCCATGCCGCTATCTCGCAGTGATACGGAAATCTTTAACAAATCCATGGATCCAGACTATAAGCTGAATCACTACCAAAATCTAATCACTTGGTCTTTGTGTCATTTCTGACCTTCTCTGAAAATTCCATCCAAATCCATTGGTCCAGCTTTGAGTAATGTTGCTAAAAGGTAAACACGTAAACATACGCTGATCATCACATAACTCTGCTGCGTTCCTTAGCGGACTAACAACAGGATGTAACAATAAGTACAGAAAGCTCAAAACAGTTGCAACAGGGAAAGGTACAGGTTATACTCACAGTCTGACACACACTTCAGCCTCATTACACGGCTGTCCGACGAGCCCTTGTACCTCTTCATAGGTTTTCCCCGTCAGAAGAACACCATTCCACTCCAGGACTTGCATTCCTAAACACAATTTGCACAGATTCACATTAAAACAACCAGAAACATAGTATTGTGTTGTTTCCTATATGTAGTATGTTACAAACATTTCACTTCAAAGTCAAAAAGAAGTCAAAGTGAGCCTTAAGAAGCTCTTCAAATGATAAAAGGGATCAATCCATGCATGGTGGCCAGAATGAGGGGCCAGTTCGTTGTTTAACATCCATTCTGTGGTTAAATACACAGTGAGCAACTTTGATTCTTCCTCAGCTGACAAGGGCATCAAACTACAAGCCAGAACTGGAGAGATAAATGCCGGTGGCAGCCCAAACAGCAGCTGTGCAACAAAGCAGCTCATTGGAGCGCTCAGGCACAAAAACAGGGTAAATATGAACCCAAAACAGGCCTCATGTTTTTTCATCTATAAAACTGTAATTTGCAGGAAAACATTTCAGACATGATGCATTAAGGTCTGGAAAGAACACAAAATCCAATCAGACACAGTTTTATCCTCTCTACTCAAGCGATGACGAATGTCTCAGAGAAAGGGCTGACCATCTATTTAGATTTATTTCAGCAGTGAAGGCTCATAGGAATCCATTAAGCACGGCAAAACCACTGCAAAGCACACCCTGCACACCGGCAGGACTTACACAGATTGAAACAGCTCATCAGGAGGGTCTTCTGTTTGCGACGATACTCTCGTGCTGCAAGAGTGAGTGACATGGAAGCTGCACTGTAGTTTCAAATTGATATTAGTCATCCAGTCGGTTGCACTGTATAATGTAGCCTTTGAAAGTGGAATTTCAGCGATCAGACAAACAAGCACACATTCATATACACTCTGTTTCTGTCCCTCTGTGACACGAAGCCTCTACACCTCTTGAATCTAACAACATTTTCTCCATATTCACACCAGAGCGATTGAGGCGCCGTGTTCCCACTGGCATAACCACAGTACTTGTTGTTTATCTTGGATGTTGTCATGGTTGAGTTGTACTTGTGGCAAACAACACCACAGATGCATCTTGACTCTTGGACTGAGCAATAACCAACAGGGTTGCCCTATATTATAGACTTGTCTGTGTTGAAATAAAACACATGAGACAAGTACTGTATAGAAAGAGCTGGACAGCAACAGATATGGAAATCTAAATCTGTCATGTGTTTGGGGAAAGAGCTGCCTTTTGAACTTTATTACTAAAAGCCTGGGTAGATGTAGAAATGTGGCAAGATTTTCAGACAAAGATCAGGTCTCAAGGCTTATGAAAGCTGATTAATTTTGAGATATTTCTTTTGATTCTGTAGCCACACTACTGGCATTGCTCTTTTAGTGCCATTAGCCAGTTTTATACTAACTACACTAAGCACTAGAGCTGCTAGGGATAAACCGGTTATAGGCCTGGCTGATTATCATGGCCGATATTTGGCATTGTCTCGATTATCTGTGTTTTTATTAACCAAATATTGATAAAATTAATGCTCTACGTCAGGTCTGATGCAGCCTCTTCTCTGTCTGTAGTCACTCTGTGGTCTCAGAAATGTCTCTCAAGCTACGCTAATGGCTAGTGACTAAGTGAGACAGCAGCCACAAATAAGCTTGATACAAAGTCTGGAAAACAATAATTAATAATGCTTTAAGATATGGACCTTAATGGGCAATAAAAGTGACAGAAGAGTGAAAGATCAAAATAATCGAGAAGAACAGCAGATGTAGCTGCAGGAATCAAATTAATCAATCTCAGTTGATTCCACATAAACAAAGGAGTGCATTCTAATATAATCACAATTAGTCACAGAAGATGTCTAGTTTGAAAATGACAGGTTCCCTGATGCCACATGCTGTTAAAACATTACATTTAATGTATATTAAGTCCAAATATCAGCTATCTGGCTTTCCTGATTGCCAATAATCGGCATCGGTATGAGCCCTAAATAGCACGTTGGCTGATCCGTAATACCTGCCAAAAATCAGCATGTTAGCATTGTTCCTTGTAATTTAAAGCCACAGAGAACCTGTCATGACAACCACACCTCTCCACCCTAGTAAGGAAAGCTCAGAAACTACTGTACTTCTTAAGGAAACAAGAAAGAAATATCCCAAATTCTTGTTAATTTCTAAAAAGGAGCAAGAGAAAGCAGCCTTACTGGAAGCATCACAAGCTGGTAAGTAAGTAAAGAATGCTCTGCAGCAGGTGATTAAAGCCGCCCAGAACATCACCGGCACAATCTACCGAGCATCAGTGGTTTCAGTGAGATGAGGTGTCTGCAGAGAGCCCAAAGGAGACTCACAGACAATACCCACCCAGCCACAGCCTGTTCACCCTGCTGCCATCTGGCAAGTGATACAGAAGTCGCTGCTGCTTTACCAGCAAGACATCAAACCGGTTTCTGTCCTCAGGCTGTAAGATTACTGAAGTCATCCTCCATACGAAACCACAAAAATAACTTTTTTTTTTTTTTTTTTTTTTAACATTACTTGATTATTTATTCTGTAAAAAACTTAATCAACTTTTTTTGTGAGCATCATGCCAGGACTACATCTGTTATTGAACTCATAAAATCCTGTGTTGCATGATGATAATTAATCTCAATGCTGAATATTGATTATTACTACAGCATCAAAGGACCTTTGTTCCAGATTATTGACCCACAAAGGCACAAGCATAGCTGTCGATCCTTAGTCTGGTTTTTAAGCAATCTGCACTCACTTCACCCTTTATAATAAAGTATTCATGTTTTACAATATTTTATTGATAGTAATATTTGTAGTAACTTTCTGTAAAAAAAACAAACAAAAAAAAAACCTCAAACTGCACATCCGCTGTTCAAATTAATCTTTTATCTTTATCTTTTCCTGACACAGTTTCTACTGGAACCTGTTTAGAATGTCCTTAAAAAGACGTGGATAGAGAAACAGAAAAGGAAACCAACCATGCAATAGTTAAAAAAAGGAAACAGAAGGTGACACACACAGGACCACAAAGCAGCCACGCTTAGATGCATGTCCACACATCTATAGAGCACAGGGAGATGGATCACACACAATGTTCAGGTCCAAAGTGGGCGTCGCAATTTCTTCCACCGATCACACATCACCAGTTTGTCAGCTTTAAACAGGCTCAGGCCACAGTTGCCCGACACCCTCAATGCACCAGTGAGTATCCAGATAGAGTAGGAGGGTGAAGGGGTTAACTGTTCCCAGACTCCCCCATATGAAATCAATAACACCTCATGAAATGTGTTCCTGTTAATATACCTCGCAAGCAATTCATTCTCAGGTGTTGTCAGTGAGAGGTGTGTGAGGATGAAATCACAGGTCATACATTTGTGGGTTAGTGCATAATGGTTACTTGGTGACTTGTTTAAATTGCTAACCGTAGCTGTTGCAGCTTCAACCAGTATGAAACACAAGTAGCACAACATATCAGAGGAACCTCATCAGATAATACATTATTTATGCTGAAATAAACAATTTCGTCTTGGTGCAGTCACCAGGTTGCATCTGCATTAGAATTCGTCAAAAGGTTGGTGACTATAGTTAATGTTACTAAGAACAAAAGTGCTAACTCATAAGCTTATCTTTTTGTTCTCAGTTCTCATGACCACGACCTATTGCCGGGAGGTGATAAAATTAAATGCAAATTAAGACCTACTTTTGTCACGGCCCTGTTTCTCCCACTCTAACTGCATGTTCAGTTCTGTCAGCCTATCAACTATGAATGACCATAGATATACATGTTTTCAGCCTTTCTGCTAAGCTAACTCAGCAGCCCGTTGCCAGTGGTAATTTACATTTATGTCACGGCAGACATGGTCCAACTCTCATCAAAAATATAAATATTTCTGCTTATCAAAATGTCAAAGAGTTCTGTTAAATGTCCCATATGGTGACCCTTCAGCTCAAAACATTGCAAAGATGGTGAATTTCATTCTGACAGTATAACTTCTGTTTTTTTTTCCCCAGTTCTGAATGAGCTGTTTTAGTATCTGTAGCTTTAAATGTAGCTAAGAGGCTGGTATCCACATGCCCTTCAGGAAGAAGACTCTCTCTGCATCTGCGAGTGACAGCGCAGAGCAAAACGTCCGACACAGACATGAATGCGTGTGAGAGACCAGGACCATCTTTTGCTTCTAACTAATCATTTTCCATAGCAATATCCCCAAATTTACAGAACAGACAGCGTTTTTAACTCATGTATATGGCAAGTTTGTCTCTGTGACTGTTAAACATGCAGTCTTAGAGTTTCAGTTGCTATTTTATACTTGTTCTGCTTTCTGATGAAATAAATAGAAAAATATTTTAACGAGACAAAATATATTTGGCAATTGACTGTAATAAAGTGCAGTACATGTGAGCACAGAGAGCAGGAGAGAAGTAAACACTAGCCAAGCTTAAGTTGCACTGCAGCACAACAGCTGACATGAAGACAGTAATTCAACCAGTCCTCGTTTATCTGTTTTAAATAGCTCTTAAAGTTTCTACCACAGCCTCCACAGAGGTTTGAACTGTTGGGATACAGTGGAAGCTAATGGTAACATTAGCTATCTTAGCTACACAACATGCTAACACTAATGATTTCCATGTTGTTGTGAGGGTAGTGCTGTCAAAAATAACATTATAGAATAAATAATCCCATCTGAAGAGCTTTAACTTTATATCTAATTTGTGAATAATGTCTTCACTCCTATAGTTTTAGTTGACTGCAATATTTTCTTTTTTAAATTTTGCACAAAGAGAGGTTTAAGTCAGTTAAAGATCTTACCTTCAAGAATCTTCCCTGTTTGTTCTGCTGCTCCACCAGGTAGGACTTTGGCAACATAGGCTCCAATGTCTCCATTACTGCCAGGCACCTCCTTCCCTCCAACCACTCGGATACCCAGACCATTTCCTGTTTTGTCCAAATACAAAGACCAGTGAGCAGCATTATTAATGACTTCATAATCTTTAATACCTGCTTTCGTTTGTATAACTGGGCACACAAGCACACTCAACAAAATGGTCAAAGAAGAAGAAATTGTTGAGGCACAACACTAGCCTACAAAGTAAAGCTTGAACAATAGATTTGGTCAAAACTGCACTAAGCAACACATTTTTTGTATCAAATTTATCATATTAAAATCACTATGGAGAAGTAGGGTTAGGGGGGGAGATAGCCACAGCTAAATTTAGGTAAACTCCATGTACTTGCTATGATTTCTCTACAGCTGTAGCATCTATTTAAATAATATCTACTACAATAAACGACTATCTTAGTAGCTTAGTTGAATTCTTAAAATAATTCAATGAGTTAACAGCTAAATCCAATAATGATGATAAAATACAACTAAGGTCCAGGTAAAAGTTGCTGGCTTAGTGCAGTAATATCATCTTAGCTTTGAAATACTTGGAATTTAGTGTGGTTAGATTACTTAAATCACATATATAAATATGTGAAAGACAGGTTTAAGAACAAATTTGTCTGTAAATTGTTTTTGTCAGAATTTCGTTGAAAATCAATTTTGGTGGGTTATATGGCAGCACACAAGAGTAAAATTGAAGAGTTGCAACCTGTCTTCAGTTTGCTGGTAAGCTTAAACCAGTTTCTCAATGTCTCAAAGCCTTTGTGGAACAGTAAAGCCACCAGCACACATGCAAACCCCTCTGTCAATCGTCCCTTCACACATTAAAAGGCCTTCAACTGCACAGAATCTAACCCATATTCATTTTACACGATGAAACATTTTTACAAGGTTTCAGAAGTGAGAACAAAATAACTGAAGCAAAATGACTCAGTTCAGCATCAGGCACTCGTAAGCAAAAATTCTTCCTTTGTGGGCTGTTTGTTAATTGCATAAGATAATCCTGAGTGTGAGGGATACGCCATTTTGAGCATGGCAATGAGTGATGAGCGTGGAGATGAGCCAAATCAGAAGGGAAGCCAGGAAATGAAATGTCTGCTTGCTTTGAGCCTGGAGGAATGGTGTGATGGAACGTAATATCAGGGGAAGTGACTTGCCAATTTTGTTGAAATCTGGCAGAAGTATCAAGTAAATAAAATGCGTGAAGCATACTAGTCATGCAATTACATAATAAGGTCCCTATTGATATGTGCATTTTGCATTCTTTATGCTTTCTTAATAATTCTATTTGATTTATAATCATTTGAAGGAAAATAATGTCATTGCTGCAAACAGCGCACATTTGATGCAACGGGCACAATACAATTTAACGCATGCACAGCAGTCAATAACACATCAGCTGTATGTAATACACGTCTGTCTCAATGCCTATCATTCCTATATATATCATGCTGCAGGTGTTAATGAACTTAGCCATAGTAAAATGTGCTACTTTACCTGAGACACTGCGGTCTTTGGGATCCCTCTGCAGTTTGACCCTGAGATGAGGGAAGGGGTAGTATGGACCTTTTCCCTGTTACCCATACACAATGGTGAGATGTCAAGCGCCTCGTGCATACATACCACATATACACATCCAGGTGACTGAGTGTGGGTGGATGCATTTCGTTACAACTTGTACATGGTACACATCTGGGAACTTTACAAGAGTGTATGTATGTGCATGTTCGTTCCTGTTTCACCTGTCTCTTCTCCTGTCCATTCTCTGACCGTCCATCTCTTGGTTTGTCAAACCAGTCTGTTTCTTCTCGTCTAAGGTGGTAGGCTTCAGAGACAAAAACAAGCACCGTTTCAAAACCAATCTGAGAATCTGGACCTTTGCATCCTACTAGAGAGGATGGGTGTCAGGTTATTTAAAGGTGATTACATGCCATCAAGTAAAATTTCATTTAAAAAAATTTTAATTAGTGACTAGGATAAAAATATGACAAAGGCACAAGGGCCAAACAAAATCAGGATTATTTCACATATTTTTTCACGTCAAATAGGAAAAGGATATCTAGCGACACACCATTTTCACAGGTATTGTAAAAATGAAAAAAAAAGCAGAAAAACAAGTGAGTAAAACAGTATTAGTACAGTCAAGTATAGAAGTGTGATTTAAACCTCTGGTGTGATCATTTTCTTTGAATGTAAATGTTGGGTATACATATGCATATATTATTAATCTTCAATATGAATAAGATTCTTCCAAACATATGTATGGCATCATAAGACATTTGTAAAAATCCACATAAAACCATTAAAATAAGTTTTAAATTTAATATTTAAGTGGCTTATTTTAAACAAATGTCTTTAACTTCCCCAACATTTAGACATCATTTTATGGTGATGTGCGTTTGTTTGTGGTTAATATATTAGCTTATGGATATCTGGAGAACTGAACTAATACTCTACCATTGGTTGCATCGTCTCTGTTCAAAGCCATCAGGGAATCACTTAGGGCTGGAATCAAGGCAAATGGGTTTACATTGCACAATAATGGGATTCATATGAAACTATGAACATGTAGTTATGCTGCACTAAAGACAACTCAGAAGTAGCATTTTTAAACATTTAAACCAGAAAGACAAACAATAGCACTTAAATTTTGCATCCTGTTTCATGAAAGCACTGTCTTCAGCTTGGAAACTGACCAGTTCCATGCTGCTTTAAGTATGTATGTTTTAAACACATCAAATAATGTAACAGAGTTTAGTCACAGACAATGTCTTTATGTTTAATCATGTTTTGTGGCTTCTCTATTACCTGTTGTAACAGAACACTGTTCAGCTATTTTACTAATCTGGGTTGGTGCTGACAGCTGATATACACACATGGACAAAATTGTTGGTACCCCTCGGTTAATGAAAGAAAAACCCACAATGGTCACAGAAATAATTTGAATCTGACAAAAGTAATAATAAATAAAAATTTTATGAAAATTAACCAATGAAAATCAGACATTGCTTTTGAACCGTGGTTCAACAGAATTATTTTAAAAAATAAACTCATGAAACAGGCCTGGACTAAAATGATGGTACCCCTAGAAAAGACTGAAAATAATGTGACCATAGGGACATGTTCAATCAAGGTGTGTCCTCTAATTAGCATCACAGGTGTCTACAAACTTGTAATCAGTCAGTCAACCTATTTATAGGGTCACAGTAGTCACTGTGCTGTTTGGTGACATGGTGTGTACCACACTAAACATGGACCAGAGGAAGTGAAGGAGAGAGTTGTCTCAGGAGATTAGAAAGAAAATTATAGACAAGCAGGTTAAAGGTAAAGGCTATAAGACCATCTCCAAGCAGCTTGATGTTCCTGTGACTACAGTTGCACATATTATTCAGAAATTTAAGATCCATGGGACTGTAGCCAGCTTCCCTGGATGTGGCCACAGGAGGAAAATTGATGACAAATGGAAGAGACGGATAATATGAATGGTAACAAAAGAGCCCAGAACAACCTCTAAAGACATTAAAGATGAACTCCAAGGTCAAGGTACATCAGTGTCAGATCACACCATCCATCATTGTTTGAGCCAAAGTGGACTTCATGGGAGAAGACCAAGGAGGACACCATTGTTGAAAACAAATCCTAAAAATGCCAGACTGGAATTTGCCAAACTGCATGTTGACAAGCCACAAAGCTTCTGGGAGAATGTCCTATGGACAGACCGGACAAAACTGGAACTTTTTGGCAAGGCACATCAGCTCTATGTTCACAGATGAAAAATGAAGCATATCAAGAAAAGAACACTGTCCCTATTGTGAAACATGGAGGAGGTTCTGTTATGTTCTGGGGCTGCTTTGCTGCATCTGGCACAGGGTGTCTTGAATCTGTGCAGGATACAATGAAATCTCATGACTATCAAGGTATTCTAGAGAGAAATGTGCTGCCCAGTGTCAGAAAGCTTGGTCTCAGTCGCAGGTCATGGGTCTTGCAACAGGATAATGAGCCAAAACACACAGCTAAAAACACAGAAGAATGGCTAAGAGGAAAACACTGGACTATTCTGAAGTGGCCTTCTATGAGCCCTGATCTAAATCCTATTGAACATCTATGGAAGGAGGTGAAACATGCAGTCTGGAGAAGGAACCCTTCAAACCTGAGACAACTGGAGCAGTCTGCTCATGAGGAGTGGACCAGAATACCTGCTGAGAGGTGCAGAAGTCTCACTGACAGTTACAGAAATGGTTTGATTGCAGTGATTGCCTCAAAAGGTTGTGCAACAAAATATTAAGTTAAGGGTACAATCATTTTTGTCCAGGTCTGCTTCATGAGTTGATTTTTAAAAATAATTCTGTTGAAACAATGTTCGAAAGCAATGTCTGATTTTCACTGGTTAATTTTCATATAATTTTTATTTATTATTACTTTTGTCAAATTATTTCTGTGACCATTGTGGGTTTTTCTTTTATTAACCGAGGGGTACCAACAATTTTGTCCACGTGTGTACTTTCAGTAATAGAAACTGTACACAAAATAATTAAAAAATGTTGACAAATGTTAACTTAAATAACACTCAGTGGTAGTCTTTCCTGGCTGATTTTTTTCTACTAGATTATTTCCTGTTATGTTTATGTTTGTTTGTTTAGTTCATTTTTTTTTATTAAAAAATGTATAAAATGTGGGCAAAACAAATGGTGCATGTTTATTGTGACTAAAGTGAGGCAGTGATACCTTTAAGGAAATGCAGTATAAAGTAACTGCTTAGAAAGAATAAACTGGCATAAACGTATTTCATGCAACATAAAGTCACTGATGTATCACAACACACGAAACCAAACATTCAAGACAAGACATGCAAGTTATAGTTTTATATTTATTACACACAGTGTTGCAACTAAATAACATGCCTTTCAAAAAATAAAAGTCCCTTTACTGTGACAACAGTATCCTGCTGTAAAGTATTCTTTTTTCTAGGAACGTCATTATACTGTGGTAACATTTTTATCGAGCTTATAGTTTGGTATTATAATATTTTAACCCATAAATGTAATTAGACACTTAAACATGATTATGAAATACGCCAAGTATATCCAGTATCCACATTACACATGAACTATCCAAAAATATATTTCATGTACTAATGGCTATATAATTACAGACAATATACTCTCATTTTGAAGAGAAATATTAAGAGAACTATCTAAATTGACAGAATGCTGAACCAACTGGGTAAATTTTGCAAGTGACGGAGGCACTTTTTCAGTGTATCATTTGTTGGGAGAAAGTTTTATAAATCTGACCTAAGTTTTAAGGGATTTTTCTAAGCCTTGCATGCTTAACAAGCAGGATTTGAAAGACGATGAAAATCTTCTCTAAGAGCTGAAACAGCTACAAATGACAACAGGCTTGAAATAAAATGCAGACTGCTATAAGTGAGCAAGTACTATTTGACGGAGGAGGCCTCCCACATAATGTAGCAGAAACAGGAAGTTAGAGTGTACAGTGTCATGCAGTGAACTAATATAGGAGAATGTTACACAATATCTGGAATGCAGATGGAAACACAGAGCATGCAGAGATACATTCAAGCAGATAGGAGTAAAATGTACAAAGGCATGCATGCACACCAGATCTCAACACATTGACCTAATGTACTGACAGAGAATAAAAAGAAGATACATTCACCAAGGTTAGGATTAACACATAAAAAAAACACAAAAACCTTAACACAATCATGCAGCATTTGAATTAATGAACACAAACGAAATGTTATCCACATTAGTACAAAATGCATGCAAGATACACCATAACCCAAAACTCTTTGTGATGAAACATTAAATATGAAAAGAATAACACTGTGACAAGTCTGTTTTTTACCTTCACTATCTGACATGGTGCCCTGAAGGTCATCCAGCAGCACATAACCCCTACCCCTGGTTGGCTCTTCTCTGATATGTTGCTGCTGTTGGGAGTCTTGCAAAGACAGGCAAGAGCCAAATTGGTCCCTTGAATCGGCTGAGATGGGGGGAAGAGGTCCTGCTGATGCACGGGCCATGCCCATAGGCTGCCCAACAGGGCTCAGTGGACTCTCTTCTTCTGAGTTCTGGGCCACTATGGGAATTCGGCCACGCCCACTTTGCACAATGGGAAGGCTAGTGGGTTTGGTGCGACCAGATGGGGTCTGATAACTTGGTACATCTCCAGATGCTTCTCCATCTCCTTTAAGCCTTAGTGAAGAGCTGGAAGGGTCCCTTTTGATAGACAAGTCCAGACCATAGCAAGATGTGGGCCTGGATGAGGGTCTTGAGCGGCTACCACTAGGATAAGCAGAGTCCAAGCCCAAGCTCTGACCCAAGTTTAGTGACCCAGCCAAGTTGGCACCCAAGGTGGATCCAAGGTACTTTTGTTGCTCTGCAATATTCTTACGAAGGCCAAAGGTAATCTCATCCTGCATGAGCCGGCTTGATCTCGGGGATGCACTGGTAGACCCAAGATAGCTGGTATAGTCTGTCTCCAAAGCTCTGCTGTCTGTAATAGAGGAATACTTGGAGGATATTTTAGGATCTAGCAGTGGGGTTTTGTGTTTTTGGTACAACATAGATGCCGGGAGTTGCTTAGCTGCTTGCTTCTCAAGAGTAAGTCGACTGATGCTGTACTTTTCTGACTTTGGATAGTGTCTTTGGGAATAACTAGATATACCAGAGCTTGGAGTATAGTAATGCTGTGAGAGACCTGTCAGTTGTTCTAAGTTTTCTGTTCCACCCGTGCTTCTCCTAAATTCCTGCTTGAGCTGTTGTTTCAGAAGTTTCAGTTCATATGGTTCCTCCATTGTATCCTCTTCATCAGGGGTCTTTCCAAAAGTATGGAGTCTGGAGGTGGACCCCAAATAGTCTGTAGAGCCTAGATCTGCAGCACTTCTACGCAACAACTTCTCTGCTTTAGCCAGCTCCCTCTCAGCCAGACTATAAGATGAAGAAAGTCCCGTGGAACCTTTAGCTAGTTCTGCAGCATCTTCCAGCAGCATGTAACTCCGAGGTGTGTGGTGTTCTACTTCTGTGTAGTAGGAATCAGAGACAGCTGACATTGGGCTGCCTGCCATACTTCCCACCTCCAAGGCTCTGAGGTCAAGGTGGTTGCCATATTTGTCATACTTGACACCCAGGTAAGGTGATGATGTGGGATCAGGCTGACGGCTAATGACATCATATTTAGTTGACTCCAGCTCTGAGAGGAGGGCTGCTTGCCTAGCAGCTTTCTGCTGCAACAAAAGCATCTGGTGGTAACTCTGCTGCTGGGAGCTAGTGAGTGATGGGACAGAAGAGTAGATCGAATGGGACTGATAGGACTGGGGAGTCTGGTAGAGAGACTGCTGGTATTGGCTTTGAGGGTATTGGTACTGAGAGTATTTGCCATATTCATGCTTGGTTTGAGGTGGGACAAAGTCATCCAGCTCTGACTGAGGAGCTGTCCTGGGACGTTCAAGACCATGCTCTTCAATCTCCTCATCCTCACCACCTCCACGCCCACCTCTTGTCTCTCGTATGTTACTGACCTCACTGTCTGACATGTAGTCCCTGTCCTCTGCAACACTCTGTAGGTAGGCCCTTTCTCTCTTCTCCCTCTCCTTCAGTAGCGCATCTTTTCTCCGATTAATGCCCATCTCCAAGTACCTAAGCTTTGCATCAATCTCTTTCTCCTCTTCATCTAATTCTGCTTGTCTTTTGCGGAGCTTGGAGGACTCACGCTCCACCAGATCTAGCTCACGATCAATGTCTTGTAGGATCTTTGCACGTGCCATGTTGGAGTTACGACACATTCTTCGGCGAGCAGAACCAGTGCTGTATGCTGTCTGGCCAGTTGTTGTCGACTCATCCTCTGATGGTGGATTTGGGAGAGTCCTCTTCACCTTCTTTTGAGTGCCTGTTGGTGTACCACCTGAGCCTTTCCCCTGTAAGTAAAAAAATATTAATACTATAGGAATTGAAGCCCTAAAATAAAGCAGCCAACTGGGTGTGTAATTGTCAGAATCTGAATGATGACTGTGTCTGAATCATTTTACTCAGATAACATTAACTTGAGATACTTGTTATAATTTTGTATGAATCGATTTACATTGTAAAATTAAAAAGGGGTCATGGTGTTTTGTAGTGTGCGTGTATATAAGGCTATTAAAAATACAGTTTACTGACCACCTGTTCTGGGTCTCAGTAAGATACTGTATGTATTCCTGCCTGAAGGTGTTACAGCCTACTCACTAACTTCCAATCTTTAGTCTAAAAATAAGTAATTTATTCACATTAAGCATTATGGATCTTTGACAGCTCAGTATTTTCCTGCAAGCTCAGCTTGTTTTCCATCTGTTTATGTATGTATGAGATTCTCAACGGTGAATTGCTCAGGCAGAAAACTGACTTCCATACCCCACGGTATTTTATCAAGAAATGGGCTCAAGCTTGAAACACCTCTTCAGAAACATCTAAACAAATTTTAAAACATTATTGAAAAAAAGAAGTTTAAACACAAATCACACCTTCATCTTGTGAAAGTGAAAATAAATGAGTGTTTTTGTTTTGTGCATATTTTTTTTTTCCGTACTTGAAGAACTGACTTGTGTAAATTGATAGTACTTACACTATCACCATACTGGGTGCCGGATGTTGCTCTTTCTTCTCCTGTTGGACTCATGGGCTTAGGGTCAGACATGGATCTTTGCATGGATTTTGACCCTCTCGGACTTGCTGGCGAGGCCTTTGATGGATCCGTACTTCCTCTTAGCTTTTGTGGGCTTGTATCACCTAGGGATTTATCATAGGACACAAACTCAAGGGATTTACTCGGTGATATACAGGGTGATATGGGAGAATAGAGTACTTTGGGGGATTTAGGATGGGCTTGAAGTGTAGAAGAATCAGCTTTGAGGTTAGGAGACTGACCTATTTCTAGGGGAGTAGGTCGTTTCTTTGGCGATGTCCTTTCAGAGTCTGACAGCTCCATCCTGGTGTCCATTATAATGTTCCCCTCTGTATCTGTTTGTATAGAAATCTCAGTGTGGGCTTGAAGAGACATCTCTGACTGCCCACCCCGATCACCCCTGGCAGTACGTGGCCGGCCTTGTCGACTTCTGGTCTGAGCCTCCCATTCCTCTTGATCCTCATCGTCAGTCTGCACACAACTGTCAACACTCTTTTTAACACTTCTCTTTTTTCTCCCTGCTGTGTAAGCTTTGCTGACTGCTTCATCTTCTTCATCTGTTTGGCACCCACTATCTGTGATCTTTCTGGCTAGTACTGTGCCATCAGGTCCTAAGACAAGTGCCTCCTGCACACCATGCCCTGGTATGTCCCCACCAGGATACATCTGACGAAGCTTTTGCTCTTCCAGTTGCAAACGAAGTTGCTCTTGGAGTCTCTGAATTTGCTCAAGCTGCTGCTGTTGCTGAGCATAAGTTTCTTTCTGCATCATAAGGTGAGCTTGTCTTTCCTCCTCTTGCTGGGACAATATCTGCTGCTTCATAGCCTGCAGCTCCTCCAGTTCCTTCTGTACCAGGAACTGTTCTTGTTCACGGAATCGCTGAATCTCCTGCCGCTCCCATTCTAATTCCTCAGCCAGGCGCTGTTGCTTGAGTTTCTCCATTTCGAGCCTTTCACGCTCTGCTTGATACTGGCCATCCCCAGGAACCATGGGTGAAGACAGAGCCTCCAGTGAAGCAGCTATGGCCTCCAGGGATGCATCAGTGTAGTCAAGGGATAAAGAGGTTGTTGCAGTAGTGGCAGCATTAACAGCAGTAGTACCTGCTCTAGACATCTCCAGATTGAGTGGGGCATCTCCTTGTTCTTCTGTTTCAGTAGTGGAGATGGTTGAGAGAAAACTGTGGGACCGTGTAAGTGGCAAGTTTTGGAGGTTGGACAGGGAAGGCATGGTGTCGCTGGTGTGCATACCTGACAGGGTATTGTATGTTGTACTAAATATGGACCCAGGCTGGGTAGTAATGGCATATGTAGATGGAATTGGTGCTGCAACAGAAGAATAGACCACTCCATTTGAAGACCTTAAAACACTACTTGTACCAAAGAGTGTACCAGCAGCACTTGTGACTCTGGCTTGAGAATAGGGTGGAATAGTCATTCCTGCGTAAGCCCCTTTCTTGGAGTAGTCAACAGCTTCACCTGTCAAAAATCAAAAATATCAGTTCAGTCCCATATTGCAGACTTATTTAATGTTGAAGCAAGCCATGCCTTTTCCAAATTATGAAAAATGTGAAACAAGGGGGAAAAAAATCCAATACTGAAGTGCAACGAGCATAACAGCATGCAGGCACATGCAAAAATCTCATTATGACAGAAAGCAAAAATAAAAAAAATGTCCATGCAAAATGAAAGCAATACAAACAAAAAATGCCACATTAGCCATGAATGAGTGGAGGCAGTTCAAAGTGACATTTAAGTGACAGGTCTGCAATGTCACTGCACTGACCTGCATCAGAAATCTTTGCTGAGGTAAGATCTACTGCACCCTCTGTCGTGCCACTGAAATTATAGCTGTTCTTACTCTTGTAAAAGAACAGGCCAGCTTCTGCTAAATTAGTGTCTGACATTGATGGTTTAATCCCTCCAAACCCTCTCATGCCATACGATGATCGATCATACTGATAATGGTCATCACGATATCCAAAACGATCTTCGGGCAGAGGTGTGGTAGGTTGCTGAGTAGTGCAACTTCCTGCAAATGGGAGCTTGTACACAACATCACAGCATACAGCTCTTTTTCCTGCAGTTAGATCCACTGGTTTGCCATCATCTGTGATTACAGCTGTGACCACTTCTGCAGACGCAGCATCCACTGATACCACAGTGTTGAAGGGTTTTGCTGTGCTGAGGTCAACAGCTCCTGCCACTGTGGTTGTACCAGTATGTAATCCATTGGCTACACAATTTGCAACAGAAGTGGGTGCAATAGTGACAGGGATGGTCTGGAAAGTTCCTCCACCTGTGCTTGATCCAACTGAGAGGTTAATAGGAATCTCTGTGGTAGCATGAGTGAAGGGCTGAGAGTCAATTGGCCGATATATAATTTGAGAAACTGGTTCAAAGGACTTATTTTTTGTTAATTGAAGGGGCACTGAAGATGCTTGACTGGTGTCTACATTGTCATGTTGCTGGATTGTGGCAGAACAGGTCACAATGGTGATGCTATCCGTCACTATAGAAACAGTAGATGATTCAGCACTAAGGTTGACCACAGGTGACTGCACTGCACTGTTATGACGACTGACATCACTTGCAAAGGACTGACGTCTTGAGTCTGGGCCAGCTGACAGATCCACACCATTCATGTCTGATTCGGGGTCCACCTTCATAGTCCTAAGATCCACCACCTCAGAAGGTTGGAAGGCCTGACCATTCTGTGCTTGCAACTGGGGCTTGGGTTTCTCCAACGAGACTGGAACCCCATTTGCCCTGGGCGCTGGTACTGGTGGTGAAGTCCTTTCATGAACAACAGAGACAGTGGTCCTTTGGACTTCTGTGGTAACCACTTGAGAGATGAGGTTTGGCAAAACCACAGGTGCCTGAGCTGAGGCAGATACAGCCTCAATTATATGACAAGAACTGGATACATGTTTTTCTGGGCCACAAATCTCTTGACTTTCAATGGATTCTGTGACTCGTGTGTATGCCAGAGGAACCCTGGTTTTCTGAGGATAAGTTGGTTGTTGATGCTGCTGTGAATATGACTGAGGTTGAGGTGGTGGTTGGTGATAACTCCCATCCTGTGGTTGGCGTGAAGGAGATGCTGGGCCAGGGCTAGACGGAGCTTGAGTTGTGACACTGTCTACTGGAGAGCTAGGCTGAGATGGCAGTGTGATAACCACGTATGTGTCACGAAGATTGCTGGCATATCTTGGAGAAGGAGGAGACTTTGGTGAGGGTTGAAATGGTTTGCTCTCAGAGGATGGGCTCAGATTCAGGATGATCTCATTAGAACTTGTGGGAAGTACAGTGGGCCTTGTTGGATATGGAGCATGGGCAGGTGAAGAAGGCTGTGAGCCAGGCTTTGGAGCAATTGGTGGTTTGACACCATGTCCTGGTCTGTGGCAGTCCCCAATCCCAGCAGGAATGGATGGCTTTGGGGGAACAGGTGGGGGAACATGAGGTTTGTATGTTGGAGTAACTACTTGTCTTGTAGGTGGTCCTTGGGTTGTTGTCACAGCCACTGTCTCTGGCCTTATTGGAGCTGCTGAAGCCTGAGGTGGAAGTGGAACTGGAGGTTTCCTGGGAAATACGGTAGGTTTTGGTGGGGTGGGAGGAGGCAGTGGTGGTGCAACAGGTTCTTCTGCTTTTTCCTGAGAGCTAGCCCTACGCAGGACATTTGGCTTAGGGGGCACAGGTGGGGCAGTTGACACTACACTGGGTATACTCGGTGTGTACTGCGGGACTGTGGGCAAGGGTGGTACGCTGGCAATCACAGGGGCTGATGTTTTTGTGAGTGCACCGGATAAGTCTACAGCATCAGCCTGAGATGCTGTGATTGTGGTGTGAGGTTGCTGATCTGATGTGGATGATGGAGGAGGCTCAGAAATCTCTTTCACAGGCTCAGTTTCAGTTGCTGTTATCTCCTCTTCCTTTTTAATTATACTCTCATCATCAGAAGACAACTCTCCTGAAGAGCACTGGGTCACTCTTAAGTCTGGGATGGGGTGGAGTGCCTTTCTAGATGCAGTGGCATCCACTTCTGGCTCCTGCTGGGTTGGACTTGTTCCAGGAGTCAGGACTCTTTTCATTAGCTCTTCATAGGCAGTTTCAGCATCCAACAATGGCTTCCCATCTTTGCCTAATGTTACTGTGTTACTTTTCGAGATGATATTCTCAGCAGGTTGTAGAACAATTTCTGGGGCAATGCTTTCCTTCTTTGGCTGCATATTTTGGTATTCCTGCTCCAGCTGCATGAATTCCTTCCTCTTTTTTATCATGTCTTCATAAACTTCATCTGGTGATCTCAGCTTTTTGGGCTGTGCAGGAACAGCAATCTTCTCTGGTTCCCCTAGATCAGCTGTTGAATTGTCAATAAGAGATGAATAGGCATAGTCTTCAATGAGCATGCCTCCATAAAGAGACTCTTTTATTGGTTGAATCTCACCTTTGTCAAGTGTTGGTGACTTAGCCCTTAGTATTATTTCTTCATAAGCCTCATCAGCAGATTTGAGAGGTTTTTTCTCTGATTTATCAATATTTTGATCATCTGTTGGGGAGTGAAGAGATACTGATGTAGGCAGTTGGTATGTTTTCTGGACTGCCGCGATCTTCGCAGCATGGACTTCAAACCCTTCAGGATCTGATTCAATACTCGGGGAGAAGTCTGAGCAGGACGATCGTCTGATCTCCTCCATTTCGGCTTCTTGCCTCAGCTCTTCAGTTGGTGAGGCATCTTCAATAGGAGAAAGGTTGCTTGGTGGTGTCTTTGGACGCTCTCGCCTCCTCTGGACTCGAATCTCCTCTTTGTCTTTCTTTGATTTTTTCCCTGAGCCCTTCTGTTTTTCTTGCTCCCTGAGCAGCTCCTCTTCTTCCCTTAATTCTTCTTCCTCAGAAGAGTCTTCGATAGTTGGCAACGTTTGACCAGGTTGTCTGTGTTTGGCTTTCCTGTGTTGCTTGCCCTCACCAGAACGGATATGGCTCGGACTACTACTGTCACTGTCTTCATCCAGTGATGACAGGGATGTTGGGGATGTTCCAGGAGTGAAGCTGGATGCATGTAGACTGGATGACCCCTCACCTCTCGACCGATCATCCGGAGAGTCTGTCAGGCTTTCCATTTCAGGCTCGCCATCATCATTGGGTATACGGATAGGGCTGCTGGTTGCATTCAGCTCCATAGTTTGGAATTTGCGAACTGCAGTACCACTCTGAGGCTCCTTTTCTTTTGTTTCTGATCCCTCCTCTTTGCCTGTATCAGGTTTATCCAATGACATTCTGAGCTCGTTATCTTCATCATCTGGACTTATTGTGGTTTTCTTGGTAAGTCGTCTGGCTTTACCTGATGTACTCTTTTCCATAGTCTCTGATTTCTTCTGTTCCATTTGTTTCTTCTCTTCCTCTCTGATTTTTCGCCGCACGAGATTTTCCTCATCAGATGGAGAAGCATCCTCATTCTCACTCATTTCTATTATCTGTTTTCTGATAAAGTCCTCATCATCTCCTGACACTGGGCTTTCTTTTCCAAAGCTTTCACTGCTATCATCCAGGGAATCCGCCCTGATATCCATGGGCACAAGTAGCTTTTTCTTTGTGGTCCCCTTGGCATTCTTCTCAGAAAGTTCTCTGTCCTCTTCTGAACTTGGTGAATCAGGTGAGAGAGGAAGGACCTCTAATTTACGTCTGCTCTTTAGAGTGTCCGTTTGTTTCTCCTCTTCTTTTGTGCCTGCTTGGGCCTCCAGAATGGGAAGGACGCTGCTCTCTAGCTTTGCTATGTCTGATGGGCTGGTGGGACTGCCCTCTTTGGCAGCCACTTCTTTCACTCCAGGCTCTTTCAACATCTCCACCGGTCTTACCTGAGAGATTGAAAAGATAACATTTTTCATTACTTACTGCAATAAAAATGTTTCACAAATGGTAAATTAAAAGAGAATTTTTTAACATTTGTTCCTCAGTGTTGATAGGCTGTTACTTGTGACATTTAACTAAGCAGATTGTACTGCTGGCAGGACATTGCTCAGGGCACAGAGTGGTGACTACAGATAGGGAGAGGTGACTGCATAAAAACAAAAGTACATTTTAGAATTCATTTACTTCATCAAAACTGGGTTTATAAGAATAACAATACAGATGACTAGAAAAATCCTGAATATCAGATGCAATAGGGTATAATCAGTTGACTCCCTCTAAACTAGAGGTTTTGGGCTTGCATGTGCACAAGGTTTATGTGCATATAAATTCAAGAATGACAAGTTGAGATCAAAACAAGCATCTTGTAACTTTAATTACTTCAATTAACTATTGTGGTGCATTATTTAAATACAATAATTATGCGATAGCAAAAGCTAATTACTTTAGTTTAAGTTATTTCTAGAAAACCACTGATGTTGACAAAGTGAATACAATTACAGTTACCACAAACAGTAAGTTCCACTTTTCAGAAAAGTGATACATACAGTCGGTTATGAAATCATTCAAACGCAAATTGCAGTGTTTAGATGTAAACACTATTCAACACAGTAGAATACTTAGTAATATTTAGCTACCTAAATGTGTTTAATATTTCTGTAGTTAAGCAAATAAATGGAGCTCAGGGATACCTCTATGATCTATGCTACATGTGCTAAATTCTACAGTCACCTCAGAGACAGCAGCTTCATCGCTGAGCTTTTCCTGAGGCTGAGCTTCAGCCTCCTTTTTCTCCACCATGTTCTCCTCCTTTGGGGTTTCTTCCTGCTCACTAACTACAGAAACTAGAATTTCAGGTTCTGTTACAGGGATTGAAGCTACTGATACGGGTGCACCTCCATTTTCAGAAGCTGCCTCTGATACTTCATCCTTCTTTGATCTCGTGCTCTCTCCTACATCAAGCTCTGCAGTGCCATCTTTGTCGCACACAGCGCTTGCCTCTGATACTGAAATAGTTTCCGGGATGTTGTCAGCAACAGGTTGTGACTCATCCTCTTTTTTGTCCTGTTTTGCTTCCTCCTCTTTGGTTGACGGCTCGGCAACTTTCTCAGGCTGTTTTTTCTCGTTGCCTGTCACAGCTAATGCCTCTCTCTCTACTTCATGTTGATTTTCAGCATTAGTGCTTCGTGAACCGGCTTCTGTCTCATCCTGGAGGAGTTTCTCCTCACAGGTTTTATCGCTGACTTGAGTCTTACTAATAATAGCGGAGGATGACACCTCAACACTCTGCTCTGGCACCTTGACATTGACCTTTTCTTGTTCCTCAGAATCAGGAGTTGGAGGAACAGAAATACCCTTTGCTTTCTCAGATTTATCATCTGCTTCGGGTGTCTGCTTTTCATCTTTCTCTGACACACTCTCCACTTCGATCGCAGGCTTCTCTTTCTCTTCTGACTTCTCTGATGCTGATACTGTCTCAACATGGCTTTCCCCAGCAGGCTCACACTTTGTTCCTGGTTCTGTCTCTTTATTTATCTCATTTTCTTCTTTTGGCATTTCCTCAGGGACAGCTGGAGCGGGCTCCCCTGCTGTTTCTGGTTCTTTCTTCTCTATTACAAGACAACTGCTCTCTGTTTCACTGAAGCTGATTGCTGGACTTGATTCTGCTTTATTAAGCGTCTCCTCCAGAGGTTTCTGGTCATTTGCCATCTCAACTGTTTTCTTTTCAATTGCCTCTTCTTCAGAAGCTTTCCCTTCGTCAGCTTTTGCCTCAGTAACCCTCTCTGCAGCTGCGTTTGTTTTTATCTCAACTGATGCTTCCTCATCAGCCCTCCCAGGTAGTATCTGTTTAGCTGTTTCTTCCGTACTAATAACATTCTGAGAAACTTTATCTTCAACAGCCTTCTCCTCATTTGCTTTTTCCATAGCTTTAGTTTCTTCTTCAAGTGGAGCAACAGAATTATTTGCCACATTAGGTGGAGTAGGCTCATTTTCTTTTATTATGGGTTTGTTTTCCACTGCATTTGCCTGACTTTTCTCCTCTGAAGCTGAGGCAGGATGTGCTTCTGATTCTACTGAAGAGCTCTCAGATTCTACAAACTTTTCTGGTTCTGAGTTTAATTCTTGTTGAGTCTTGTCAGGTGTAGGGACATCAGCTTTGTCAGCAGGAGCTATTGGTTCTGCTTCTGTTATTATTTCTGCAGTAACATTACTCTCAACATTAGGTGTTACATTATCAGGATCAAGTTTTGTAGTGATGTCTGCTTTGTCTTCATTGACAGCTGTTTCTACTGTATCTGATGGAGTTTGAGCTGCTGGAGCATGTTGGGGTTCATCTATTGGAGGTTTCTCAGCTGTGACCTCTATTACTTTCTCCTCTTTTACATCTGCAGCTATAGAATCAGGCTGAACAGGGCCAGCGTTTTGTGTGACTTCCTCAGGGATCAAGTGAGGAGGTTTTGGCTCAACTGAATTTGTTGTCACTTCTGGAAGCTTTTCTGGAGCGGGCTCCACTTTCTCATTATCTGTCTGGGGAGCTGCAGCCCCACTCTGAGTAATCATGGGATTTGGCTCAGTTTCTACCTCTGCTGGGACTGATGTCTTGTCTAAACCTGTATTAGTCAACAGATTTTGCATCTCACCTTCCACAGACACAGAAAGGTTCTCTGTCACATTCTCAGAGCTACTCTGTTGTTGCTCAACTGCTGGGATTTCACCGGCAAGTGCACTCTGTGCTTGTTGCTCAACATTAGAAATCCCTGCATCAGGCTGAGGATGGTCCTCTGCTACTTTCTGTTGTTGATCAGCTGCTGTAATTTCACTGACAGTTGCACTTTGCATGTGTTGATCAGAATCAGCTGCCTGTGTATCAGATTGAGGTTGGTTCTCTGCTACCTTTTGTTGTTGCTCAGCTGATGAGGTTTCACTGACAAGTGCACTCTGTGCTTGTTGCTCTACATTAGGTACCTCTGCATCAGGCTGAGGGTCATCCTCTGCTGCCTTCTGTTGTTGCTCAACTGCTGGGATTTCACTGACAGTTGTACTTTGCATTTGCTGATCAGAATCAGATGGCTGAGTCTCGGGGTGAGGATGGTCCTCTGCTATTTTCTCACTGCTGTTCTGCTCTTGCTCAACTGGTGGGGCTGCTGGAATACTATCAGCTAAATCATCTGAAATTGGAGCTTCTTGCTCAGGATGAATTACACTCTCTGACACTGATTCATCTGCTGGCGGTTGTTTATGCTCTGTTGACTGCAGTGTTTCCTGTGGGATGTCCTCAGGAGGAGGGGTACTATGATCAGGTGAAACTGGTGCACTATCAGGTGTGGTTGTGGGAACAGCTGAAGGTACTACCTTGGCCTCAGAGGCTGGTGGGGGTTGGTCTGCTGCTTCTACTACAGGTTTGCTATCTACAGCAGCAGGGGCAGGGGAGGAGGAAGGAGCAGGAGCAGGTGGTTGCTTCTTTGGGGAAGCCATGGATGGAGGTGGCATGTCTCCCAGCTGGCCTGACATGGCTCTCTGGGTCTGACAGTTGAGGCAAAGCCATTCTTTCTGTAAGACAAAGACAAACCACATTGTTAGTAAGTACAATGAATCCCTTGGGAAAAAATAAAATAAACATACACACATACATATATATATATATATACATACATACATACATACATATATATATATATATATACATATATATATAAAAAGCTGGTACAGACATTGTATCTTACTGTATATGCATAGTATGTGCAAACTGCTTCTTTGTTTGATTTGCATGAATTGACAAAATTGCTCAAAGATGCACACAAATAAATATAACGGACCCTGTACTCATAATTCCAACACAGCTAGATTAATAGATTAAATAGCAAGCTTCTATGTATTTAAAACGTCACTGTGACAAATGACACTTTGACAGCATAACTTCTTCTATTTCAAGGGAGGCTTTTACATTTGTGGGACTTAAGAGATAGAGCCATGCATAATGCATGGTAATGGGACAGGGGTTTACCAAGGCAAGCCAGCAAGGTTTGGGTGGACTGTGCGGACGTTTCATGTAGCAGAGAGACTGTCTGAATGTGTATTTGTGTCTTTATGACTGTATGCATGCATATGCACACCTTATACACGCATATGCTTTAAATTTGTGAATAAAATGTGCTCATACCTAAAGTGTTTTAACCCTACTGTGTTATTTCAACCACTTAAAACATTCACAACAGAAAAAAAAACAAAAAACAAGGACTCTGCTTGACAGTTGTGTGAGTCAGTGAACTGTAGCTGGTTATCTCAAGGCCCTCTGCTCCTGAACATCTTATTTAGTTCCGATTACATTTCTATTCAGATGGTGAAGCCCAGCAGAAGCCAATTTTAAAAAAACATTCAGCACAGTTTTTTTATTTAAATACAATAATTTGCCATAATTCCTGTCTTAGGAAACTGGGATGTGGTTTTTGAATAAGTACACATTGTTGGCACAATTGTTCTCATCTGTTATCTCAGAGCTCTACTAAATCTTCCCTGGTTCCATGGTTGTCCTATTATTGCTGTATATTCCCAGGTACTCACTTAAACACAAGACTCAAGAGCAACACACCAAGACTTAAGGCCCTGCTGGGAGGTATAAATCAAGAGCTGCAGCTATTATTGGAATTTAAAATCCAGTGCTGCTTTGCTTTAAGTGAAAAAATGATAAACAACCAACATGCTAGGGTTTGAGAGGACTGCAAACACACCCACCTTTTCATTGCAATGACACCAAACCAAACCACGCACCACAGTCACACACACAAACACCTCATTTCACATTTCGCCAAGTGCTCTAACATTCCTCTGTGACCCCCTCGTATGAATGCCTTCGCCTGGCTTAACATCTGGGTTTATGCTAAACTTCCGAGGAGATCGCAGCCTGCATGCTAAGCCATGCAGCAGACAAGCCAACCTCTCTCCAAGCCCAGAGAGGAAGAAACAGGGTGACAGGAGGGGGGTGGAAGAAAATGACAGAAGGAATGTGGCAGCAGCAAAGTCAGATTAAATAAGGCATGAACCGCCATGTTTCAGTCCGTGCACAAACAGTAGAAAGCTCACACTTTAGAGAGAATCACTGGCATACACACAGTCAACCCTAAAAAGGCAGCAAAAAGGGTTTTGGCAAATGAGTGTTTGAGATACTGTGACTCAAAAGACGAAGTTAGTAATAACGAAAGTGCTGCTTTTATTATCTGGAAGAAGAGAATGTATGAAGGTGCCAGGGCTCCTCCCATCACAAAAGGTTTGCTGACGTATATTTCCACCTCGACAGACATCCAGTTAATCCTCAGACATGATGATGGATGGATGTCGGTGCAGATGCTGGTGCGTTTGTGTGTCTGTGCCAGTGTTATCAACTTGACCCCTTCTACCGGTCCCTGCTGGCAGGACTTTTGAGAGGGGAGTTTCTCCAGCTTGACAGCTACATCAGTTAAACCAGACAGAGCAGCTACTGAGAGCTGGAGAGATGGCCGTCGATAGGAAATGCAGAAAAGCCACTCAGACAGTTGGTCAGCCTCTTCAGACCCAGTTATCGCTGACGTTATCAAGTAATCACAACAGGCACACCTGAAGATTTTACTGCCTCCTCAAACACACTTAATCAATGTGTTTGTCACAGCCTCTGAGGAGGACTGAGTCACATCTTTTGAAGCCACTGGTAACCTTTCCACTGAAGCAGATGTGTTAATATAACTCTGCGCTACAGCTAAGTGGCCATTTCCGACGTATTTCCTACTGACAGGCCTTACAGTAATCACCCTGAAGGCCAGCAGACTATTAAGTTTTTCCTGGATTTCTTTAAAAACAGAAAGGCAATGTTTGTTTTTTAAGCAGCTTTGACTTCAAAACCTAGAAACCAAGAGATTTCAGATATCTGCACGTCATACTTGTGTTTACCTTGCCAGGTGGGATGCATCACTTGATACATATGAATATGGAGGGATGGGAAAGAAATGTGTGAGATAATAGACAACACTTTGTATTGCACTGCTTTTTTCAATAGAGTTGAAGCAAGTCTGTCAGTCAGTTAGGGGAGGTATTTGCTTTTCCTAGAAGTGATTCAATTTAAAGGTTCCATATTGTGCTGGTTAACATTTAGTCTTGATGGCTTGCATTTCTGTCACGTTTTCTATACTTGTTCTTTTGTCTGACGACAAAAACAGAAAAATATGTAAGTGAGAACAGCTTTATTGGGAATGCAGCTGTATTAAAAATCAGTATATGTGAGCACAGAGAGCAGGAATGAATAGCAGAAGCAAACGATGCCATATCTTAACAGCTTTGACTTTATACCTGCAAGTCTGTAACAGCCACAAAACACAATAAAAATGGATATAGGACCTTTTTGTATAGACTTCTGGTTGTTAATTGTAATCCTCCGGGTTAGTCATTTGTGTAAATCTCACCTGAGTAATTTTCTAGTAGTGGGGTTTTCTTGTTCAGGATATTGTTAGCCTAGGATTCTGTACTCTGTTTAGGACTTTCTGGTTTAGTTGTTTTCCTACCTTGGTGTTACCATACGTGGGTTAACTTTTTTCTTTAGTTCAGTCCTTGTAATTAGTCCTCCTACGCTCTAGAGGGTATCTGGTTCAGCTCCATTCTCTGTGATTATCATAGTTCCGTTTCCGGTTCTTAGTTCCGGTTCATAGTTGTAGTTCTTATGTAGTTCTCTTCGTATATTCTTTTGTGTTGTAAATAAAAGCATATAAAACGATCCGTGGTCTGCTCTCTCATTTCCTTCATTTTGGGCCGCTGTACCCACTGTAAACCCTTTAGTTACTACTTTTCATCTTTTGTAACAATTTGGCTAAAATATGCTATTTCTAAAAGCGTTGACATTTTATTTCATTTCTGAAAATCCCCTCATGATCTAAAGTCTATGCCTGCAATCCCCTTCAAGGGTCCCAAAACTCACTTTGGGAACTAGTGAATTAGTCAATGTACAAATCATTTTTATAATCAATAAATCAAGATTTTTGTGTAATACCATTGTAAATTGAATGCCTATCTTCATAAGAAAACCACTGAGAGTGCAGTACTCCGCCAAGGCTGTTCACTCCCCCATATGGCATTGTCAGAAATGCAGCATTTGTTCATTAGTTATTGATGATCAGAAATCACGGCACTATAGAATGTGGCCATTTAATATACAGTATCTCACAAAAGTGAGTCCACCCCTTGCATTTCTCCAAATATTTAATGATATCTATTCATGGGACAACACTGACGAAATGAAACTTTCATACAATGTAAAGTAGTCACCGCACAGCTTGGATAACAGTGTACATTTTATCTTCCCATCAAAATAACTAAAAGACAGCCATTAATGTCTAAACTGCTGGCAACAAAAGTGAGTACACCCCTAACCGAAAATGTCCAAATTGGGCCCAAGTGTCAATATTTTGTGTGGCCACCATTATTTTCCAGCACTGCCTTCACCCTCCTGGGCATGGAGTTCACAAGAGCTTCACAGGTTGCCACTGGAATCATCTCCCACTCCTCCATGATGACATCACGGAGCTGGTGGATGTTAGAGACCTTACGCTCCTCCACCTTCCGTTTAAGGATGCCCCACAGATGCTCAATTGGGTTTAGGTCTGGAGACATGCTTGGCCAGTCCATCACCTTTACTCTCAGCTTCTCTAGCAAGGCAGTGGTCATCTTGGAGGTGTGTTTGGGGTCATTATCATGTTGGAATAATGCCCTGCGGCCCAGCTTCTTAAGGGAGGGGATCATGCTCTGCTTCAGTATGTCACAGTACATTTTGGCATTCATGCTTCCCTCAATAAACTGTAATTTTCCAGTGCCGGCAGCACTCATACAGCCCCAGACCATGACACTCCCACCACCATGCTTGACTGTAGGCAAGACACACTTGTCTTTGTACTCCTCACCTGGCTGCCGCCACACACGCTTGACACCATCTGAACCAAATAAGTTTATCTTGGTCTCATCAGACCACAGGACATGGTTCCAGTAATCCATGTCCTTAGTCTGCTTGTCTTCAGCAAACTGTTTGCGGGCTTCCTTGTGCATCATCTTTAGAAGAGGCTTTCTTCTGGGACGACAGCCATAGAGGCCAATTTGATGCAGTGTGTGGCGTATGGTCTGAGCACTGACAGGCTGACCCCCCACCCCTCCAACCTCTGCAGCAATGCTGGCAGCACTCCTACGCCTATTTCCCAAAGACAACCTGTGGATTCGACGCTGAGCACGTGCACTCAACTTCTTTGGTCGACCATGGCGAGGCCTGTTCTGAGTGGAACCGGTCCTCTTAAACCGCTAGATGCTCTTGGCCACCGTGCTGCAGCTCAATTTCAGGGTGATGGCAATCTTCTTATAGCCTAGGCCATCGTTATGTAGAGCAACAATCCTTTTTCTCAGATCCTCAGAGAGTTCTTTGCCATGAGGTGCCATGTTGAACTTCCAGTGACCAATGTGAGATGTGTGAGAGTGATATTACCAAATTAAACACACCTGCTCACCTTTCACACCTGAGACCTTTTAACGCTAACAAGTCACATGAAACTGGGGATGGAAAATGTGCACTTGGGCCCAATTTGGACATTTTCAGTTCAGGGTGTACTCACTTTTGTTGCCAGCAGTTTAGACATTAATGGCTGTGTTTTAGTTATTTTGATGGGAAGATAAAATGTACACTGTTATCCAAGCTGTACGGTGACTACTTTACATTGTATGAATGTTTCATTTCGTCAGTGTTGTCCCATGAATAGATATCATTAAATATTTGGAGAAATGCAAGGGGTGGACTCACTTTTGTGAGATACTGTAGATGTACTCACAAACAAAATTACCTTGCGCTTTGCACAGGCGTGTGTTATGCATGTGTACGTTATGTATGGATACAAAATCGCATGACCTAAATATGTAGCGGGCGGCGGGAATTGATGGGACTCGGAAACACCCCCACATTTTAATCAAATGTTCCTTTTATAATGTTGGACAGATAAGTCCGCAGTTGTCGACTTGTAGTAGACTTGTAATCGTGATCGTCAGCAGGCAGCTGACGTAGCGTGCACTTGTTGTCATAGTTACAGTGACGCCGTGCAGCTATTTGGCAGGATGCAGAAATTTTTAACAAATCTGTGGATCCAGACTACAAGCCGCATCACTGCCAAAATCTAATCAGGTGGTCCTTGTGTCATTTCTGAGCTACCCTCAAAATTTCATCTAAATCTGTTAGTCTGTTTCTGAGTAATGTGGCGCACAGATGGAACAACAGACGGACAGACAAACGTACACCGATCGTCACATAACTCACATAAACTCCACCGCTTTCCTTGGTGGAGTAAATATCTGAGGACTTACAAGCACTGCCTCTTTCTGCAATCAGAGAAGATGCCTCACGACTACCATTACATCCATCACAAACTTCAAAAATGGGGTTTAAACAGTATTAAGGGGATGGTTCACGCCTCTCTTGCAGCCTTACCCTGTAATTAACACCAATGAAACAAGTGTAGTTTTATGTAATGGTTCTTCATACTGCAGCTTTCAAATAAACATGATATGCCTCTGTAGGTTTGTGTCTGCTCTGTAAACAGCAGCATGGATGATTCACAAAAGCAGGGGAGTCACTCACGCACATCACCATCAAGGACGTTTTCACTTCCCATGGGCACCGATACCAAAGAGCTGACACATACCAACACCCACGGAGATGAGTTTCTGACAGAGCCGATGACATACATAAACTCCGATTAAAGTCATGAAATAACTTGGAAGGCAACAACAACTCGCTCTCTTCCTACACGACACTCTCTAACAAATACAAGCTCATCCATGAATGAATAAGGGCAGGTTCATAGAGAGCGCTGCAAAACTTTTCCATCTTCCTCAAGCTACCTCCAAGGACACGGAGAGAAGACGAACCGCAGACGGGAACCAGATATTGGGATGAGTACCCATGTTAGCTTATTGTTTCCAGCAGGGAGTTGGAGTGTTGTGAAGGTCGGTGCCGCTCTTTGATTAAGACGAGGGATCCTATGAGGGTTTTTGCTCATCTAAATTTAGACAGAGCCTGGCACTCTCTCTTCCTTTGTAATCCACTTTAAATATTATTCTTGCACATATACTTTCTATTTATTTTTGCATCTTTTTTATCCTTGCTCATATTCATTCATGTTATGCTCTCATTTTTGTTCTCTATATGTACACAGATTCTTCCTCAGCTGCTGTGATGACTGAATTCCCCCCACAGGGATCAATACAGTGTTATCTTATCTTAAACAGAGGATCTAGGTGAGGATGGGACAGATGGATAAAACAGATGAGAGGATGGAGAAGGAGTGGGGTAGAGGAAATGTGAGGATGTGAGAAAAAAAGGATGATAATAGTGTGTGAGAGGCAGGAGAAGCAGGCAGGAGGATGAAAGATGGGTAGGGAGAATAACAAACAGACCAAACTAAAGGCAGGAGGAGAAAAGGAACATAATGTAGTGAGGGAAAGGGTGAAGCAGAGGAAGAGAAGGAGCTTAATGACCACTGGAAGTGACTCAACACCAGCGACTGCCAACCAGCTTAACATCACCCTGTAAATCTGTAAATCAATTGCCAGGAACTCAGGACAAGCTGCAGTTTGCAAGAATGACCTTAAAACGTTACAGTGCAGACTGCTGTTGACGTCATTTACACTTATAGTGGCACAAAGTCCTGCCCCACATCCAGGTTATCTAATGGGCTTTGATTGCTCAACATTATTACACAATGAGAGCTTTTTTTAGTTGCATCGTTTTGTCAGAAAACTGTGGAGAAAAGTTCAACATTGCTGCGTTTTTTTTTCTACCTTCCTTTGAGTTCGGTGCGAGAATTGATAATACTTTCATCCTGGTTAGCTGAGCTTAGCATTAATACTGAAAACAGAGGGAAACAGCCTGCTTTATTCTGTATGGAGGTAGCAAACCTGCACACCACCTGGAGTTTCTGTTGGCTTTCTGGCCAATTCACAGAGACGTCAAAGCTCAAAGCAGCACTTGTCCAAGAAATAATGTGGTATATAAACCCCACAAGTAAACAGAATGTAGATCAAATAGCAATGTGTCCATTTGTGAGTTTTGTAGAGGAAGGCTGGTAGGCACATTTTGTTACGTCGAGACGAGGGCCAAGCAACTAATCAATTTCAAACTGAAATTAGAATTTATAGCATCTGAGTTTAATCAGTCATGTCAGCGGTTTCACAAAGTAATGTCACCCTCCTTGTGTGACACTTATCCTTTTGACGGTTTAATACATTGTAGATCTTTACAAAATGAATGCTGAACTGAAACTCGACTTACATATTCATCACAAATCCAATCAAATTTGCAATATCGGTCATAAAAAATAGCAATTAGATATTTTCAGCAAATCGTTCAGCCCCACTTCAAACAGAGCCAGATGAAATGTTTCCATGCAGTCTTTATGCTAAGCTCCCCAGCAGCTGGGATTGTCTTATATTTAACAGACAAATATGAAATATTTTTAACTAACTCTTGGCAAGAGAACAAATAAGAATAGCTTCCAAAATGAAAAGCTTTTCCTTTACACACAACACTGGTGGATTCAATCTATATTGTAGCATATATAGTTATCTACTGGCAACAATTACAGCAACAATGTGGCTTCAACAGTGTTTATGAGGCAAATGCTCACGGGAAATGTTGTAGATGAACGACAATTTAAATTATGATACATCTGTGGCCTTATTATACAAGGATATGCTCTTTGTAATCACTTTGAATTGAAAAAAGGCTCAACAATGTTATACTCAGATGCTGGAAAATACAAAATAATCCAAATTATATGAAAAATGACAAAGACTAGAGAATGGAGTTCTTTCTGCACCACAACTCACCTCACCTTCCACTGCTAAAGCTTTCGCTCAAATTAAAGTCTGTTAGTCGCTGCCCTTTTCTCATTGATGACTGTTGCTGAGGGCCAATTTAGTTATAATGCCCTGGAACATCCCAGCATCAGCTGCTTCCGAAGCCAAAAAAGATCTTTGCCCTAATAAACGTCCCACTCTTAGAGATATAACCATCTTGGCTTCTGTGTGGCGAATTCACCCTTTTATTTCCACGCACGTGTTCATTTAATTCTCATTTGAAACATGGAACTAAATGAGTGGTAATGGCCTTAAGGGTTGGACACAAGACCAGGACACTGTTGGCTTTCAACCCTAAATAAGTAGCAAAACCTGACTGGGGCAGCTGAATAAATTCTGCTGTCAAAAAGATTTTGAGAGAAGCTTTTTTAACCAGCATTAAAAGACTGCGGTTACACTGATCAGAAACTAAACATGAGTCCTGTGATGAAAAATATTCCCCGAAGGTTGAACAAGTTAATCATCCCATTAAGAAATCAAATCTTTTACCCGACTCAAACCTGACACATGACAGATAAATGCATCAATGCCTCTGTTCTTGACAAGTGTCGGCATATGTCACTCCACCGTGGATTGATATTCCCATCCCAAGTGAGTGAAAAAGACAAACAGAAAGACAAAGTGTGTTGATGTGTAATAGTTTATGTTTTTAAAGTGGATTTGACATAAAGGAGGAGGTGTGAGAAAGGGTCTATATATACTCTGAGCTCAGGGAGTAAGGAGTGGGAGACTTTTGTTTTCAGGGCATTTTCTGTCTGGATTTGTGTTTGTTTATCTACAACCCACGTCTTAAACTGTCTACATGTCTCAGTTTCTCATCTGAAATAGAAGAAGTTTGGGTTTTGCTTATGATGCTGCAGGATTTATAGACTCTTTTCCTTCTGATTTAAATGACTATTAAGTATCTTTAAAGTCAGCATTGCCAGTCCACTACATATGTTACACATGATACATCAAACAGCGGTCACTTCTTAATAAAAGAACTTCACTCACTATTTTTTCATATTAAGGTGCAACAATTAATACTTTTTATGGGTATAAACACTATATGTAATGCAAAACTCTGCACTTCCCCTCAGCTCTATGTTGGGTTCATTAAGCTCACTGTCTTGGTTTTACAGTGTACAACTTAGCTGTAGTTGCAGCATTGGCCTACAATATTTACTCTTCTTTCAGCAAAAAATGCTCCAATGTTCACCATCTTCCTGGCACCAAATAGCAGACAGATGAAGTTAGTAATTAGTCAGTTATTATAATAGTAATTATACCATTTAGCAGCTACAGAGCCAGATACTCTCTTTGTAGCTGGTTGATGCTGAAATACAGCCTAAAAAAAGAGAGCAAATACTGAAATAGGGGCTGACTGACATGTTTTTTCTTTCCAGAGCAGATACTAACACCTATTATTAGTAATCAAGGAAAACCGATCACTGACATCAGGAATCCATATACAAAGAACGAAAATTTTGGCATCAGCTTCAACACAAATTTTTATGATATGCCTTTGTTTCTGTATGTTTTACATAGTGTTTTTTTTTTTGTTTTTTTTAATTAAAAGAAAATTTTAACATTCACGCAGTCTAGATTGACTGTTTGTTGTGATGTTCAACCAATCAGACAGTATGGTGGGTGGGACAGCGCTCGAGTCAACAGAGCTGAATTTATTTTATTGGGAATGGGTTCCAAAAAGATATTGAATCCAATAATTGGTCAACACTTATATTGGACTTGCATTTATTATAACTTATAGGTAACTACAATGACCTTCTTAAGGTGATAATACTGCATGTCTACTTAAGTCTAAGTCCCCTCCCCACCACATCCCTCCAAAAAAAAAAATCTATTAACGCTGCTTTAACAGTTCAACTAGTGAAAAATCTAGCTAAAACCTAGATACTTTCTCAGAAGCAGGAGGAGACCTGCAGTTGCAATTGTTGGGTGACAGAAACACAACTCACCTCAGCACAACCCAGCTGTAAAACCTGCTGTTTGTCAAAGTGTCATCTAAAAAAGTGATATTTTGCCCCATGTGGCCTAAAAACAGTTGCTGCAGCTTTAACTAGAAACATCATTTTACCGACTGTAGTTCACCCAAACATGCCAGTTTCCATCAGATTGTGTGTTGCCTCATCGTCTACTAATAAACACATTTGTTTTCCGCTTTGCCGCTAACTACATGAGCAGTGCACGTGAACAAGAGAAGAGAACCAGAGGAGGAGAGAAAAATCAGACATTCAGTATAAAGACTAAGCCTAATGAGCTGTGGGCATTTGGATGCTTGCTGTTGTATAAAGGAGATGTGATGTGAGGAGGTGGAGATACACACTGAGAGAAAAGAGTCTGTGTTAACATGAAAATGACAAACTAATGTGGTGCAAAAGCTTTAAACTGAGGCAGCACATTCAGAAGCTGTGTGCACTTGAACATGAAATAAAAATCTTAAATGTTTATGGACATATAATCGTGAACAGCACCACATAGTCTGTGTTTGACAAATACTGCAATGCTTATTATGGGATGATTTATGCTTATATTATAGAGATGGCATTCAAAAAAAAGCATATGAGCTACTGAAGTATAATCTCACACACTGGAAAAAAATAACTGTGGATGTTTGGCCCATTTCCAGCAACCATCACTCCTGTGTTCTAATGCTACATTGTGTTAGCTAATTGTGTTGAAAGGCTGATTGATGATTAGAAAACCCTTGTGCAATTATGTTAGCACATGAATAAAAGTGTGAGTTTTCATGGAAAACATTAAATTGCCTGGGTGACCCCAAACTTTTGAATGCTAGTGTATGTTAATATTAACATTTTTTTATATTTCAAAGTTGTATGTGTAAGGAAGACTAATGTTTAACGTGTTTACATTTTAATCACAATATTGAGCAGATTTATTGTATTTACAATTCCATAAACCGTTAATCCTGGTATTAACAATGAAACGCTTTGCAAAGCATAATAGAAGTCACAATTTTGTAAGTCTCAGTCTTATAGAGATGATCTTCAGGCCTTATAAAGAAAAATAAAAAATGAAACACAGCCAAGCCTCACAGAAGCTAAACAAACACACCAACACAGCAATATACTGCATAGTAACACTGATATCTATTAGTGGCCCGTGTTGGTCGACTTCCTTCACCTTCCCCAAATCTTCTTTGACGTTACAGTTCTTGCTTCCTCAGATAGTAAATCTTGCCTATAGGTGCTGTTAATGTGACTCAGAGGCATGAGTCACAAGTGTTAAAACAAACCACAGTAGTCAGGTTGTCATGGTCTGCACTGCTCCGGGCTGCACAGGCTGGCACCCATATCCTTTGTGACACCCCTCTCCTCCTCCACTCCCATGTCGGACTCCTCTTTCTGTCACAGTCATCTCTCTTGTCTCCTCCGTTACGATCCTCCTCCTCCTCTCTACATTGAAATGTTATCTGTCTCTGTGGTTGCTATTCATATCGCACTCATGGCTCATACTTCTTTTTCTTACATCATCATAAAAATGTACAGTTTTCAGCCTAGATTCTGCACAATCTTACATTCTACCGTTTCGTTATGAATGAACAGGAGCAGTTTGTCACAAGGATGTTGTCCGTTTCTCGCATTCTGTCAATCAAACCCTCCAGCTGCACTCCTTTTGCCATTTCTCTACTTTCTCCTAACAGGATGAAAGGCGCTACTTTAAATGTGGAAAAAACGCAAAATCCACTTGCCTCTTTTTTTTTTTTTTCAGGGTACGAAAATGATTTCTGGAAAGTGAAACCGTCTCCTAATCCGAGCTGCGGTGTCGGTCTCACCTACTGAATATGAATTTTTAGGGGGAGAAGTCAGACGCTCCAGATTCAACAGAACCCACTCGCTGCTTCGACTCAAATCAGTTTCCTGTTACTGTAGTGAAAGAGAGCGAGCGGCAACAGTCAGGATGTAGGTACAACAGCCTGTGCTAACGAAATGAGGCCGGTGCCAGAATGTGTGTTTTCAAGCGTCTCTGCCTGCCTGCCTCGTCTTCCTCTCCGTCTGATGAGGGCTCGGTGCTGGCACACTTGACGTCTTGGCTTTTTTTCACCCCTCTTGGCACCTAAGGCTCAGTGGCTTAAATGTTGTCCCCTGCTAAGCACGCAAAAACCAGTGAATTAGAAAGGAGATGACTGGAAATCACGAGAGGTGGAGGCAGAGCGGTGTAAAAAGGAAAACAGAGGACAGTTAATTTCAATCTATTTGGTCCAAACAAGGTCCTGAAACTGTCAATATGGTGAACAAGCCAGTAGAATATCAGATTTATCACCCAAGCAAAGAGTGAATGTAATATTTGCAGCATATTCCCATTCAAATGCCAGCATTCACACTGGCACATTAGCAAAAACACCTCTCCAACCGACAAACTCACAGCATCACCTTAATGTCTAAAAATACCATCCGTTTCATGCTTTCCAATATGGCCATGAGGGGGACTCTGTGGGTTGCCTGGTGCAGCAGAAAGACCCTGTTAAAGGAGGAAATATGAAAGAGGGAACACAAAAGAGCCGCCCTGCAGTCGCTTGTGTTCTCCCCTCTCTCCCCTTTGTGGCTCGCTTTTGTGGCCTTGACTATTTTTGTACACTTCAGCCTCCTGGCCAAGTGACGGGAGAGCTGTGAGGCAACTGGAGCAGATATAGACTAGTCGGAGTTGCACACAAACAGGAATCAAAGTGCAGTGAACAACAGATTCATCTAATAGGCGGGTGCAAGATGTGATGTAAAAAAGAAGGACCAGACATCCCAGGCTGGGGTTTGGAGGAGGCCTTCCCTGTATGACAGTTGGATGATACCAAAGGCTGTGCCAGAGTGTATTCTGCATGTCCATGAGTGTCTGTATGACCATGGAGCGAGGCTTTATCTGCCAGTGCAGACTCAGGAGGGTTCAGACTGTGGGAGGAGGTGTGGGCACGACCACAGAATAACAACGAGGAAGGAGGACACAGGAAACACCACGCAGTGACTGAGTGTTCGCCTCAGAGACGTGAAAAACAAGAAAGGCCGAGAAAAACACGCATGTGCAAACAAAGATGTGCACATGCAAACACACGTTTGCATGTGCACATCTGTTTGTCACTTCAGACACTAAATTAACCCAAAACACAACTTTTTGGAGATCTGCAAGCCTCCACAAGACATGAATAAATGTCATCTCTAGAATTTCATTTGCACATTAACACACGCAGACGCACAAATGAAAATTTAATGAAAAGTACTCTTGTTCCCTGTCTGACCCGGAGCCTGACGACAAGATGGAGAACAAATAACACATTAGTGCATTCAGATGCAGTAGGCAAAGAAGAAACTGCTAGCTTAATGCTCACTTTATTCCTCTGTTTCAAGTCTTGGAGGCTAAACAAATTCAGCAGATGAAAGTGATACAGTTTAACCTGAATGTCAGTTTGACAGCAGATGGGAACGACCTACTTCCCAAAACTTAGGGCCATTTTCTAAACTTTGTTTTCTTTTTCAGGATTTGTTAAAAAGCCAATACTGTATTATGCACATTTACAGGTTAGGGATCTATTAGAATAAGTTCACTTGTATTATGTTCAAAAACACATTCTGCTTCCTCATATTGATATTGCTGCAAGGCTTTTCCTCCCCCTCTATCTGAAACACTCCTGTCTATTCTATGAATCCCTCTGGTGGTTGGTGCATATTGTGTTTTGTTTTATATGCAGGAAGACATATTGTGGAGATGCTGTGTACTGATGGCAGTCTCAAAAACATGGATTCGGACTTCTGGGGTTTAATACGCAACAAATCTAAGGATCCAATCCCATCTACTTGCAGGGTCAAAATTTCCATAGTTCTATCCTTCTTCAGAATTAATTTGTGATTTTCGTATAATGACGTGTAGACTCATTTTACAGTGTTTGAGCAGTATCAAATATGAGCTGATGTGCGTAGCTGCAGTGAGCAGGTAGGGGTGATCTAACATACAAGCCATTTTCAAGCAAGAATGGGTCATTTTCATGCAAATTACTTCTAAATTTATGTCGCCGAAGTAGGATGCCTGATGTGGGTATAAGCCTGCCACTGGCCACTCAGGTCAGATTGCTTTCTCCTCTCCTTCCACTACCTGATTGTTACAGTTTTCAAAATGCACTTCACTATAGGTAACAACAACCTCCAGACTAGCAACCTACCACACTGAAAATTTCAAGTTTGCAGGATTTGATCTATTTTTTCCTGTGTATTATTCATTTTAATCACAGTTGCCTCCCTGAATCCAAATGTTCTATCAAAACTATTCCACCCGTTACTATTTTGAGGAAACACCCAAGTTGCATCTTAGTTCAACTGTGATTAGTTAAAGAAATGCAAAAAAGCCACATCATCTTCATTCCCCTACAGAAAAATGATATTGTGGTGCAGCCAGAACATTATGTCTTACAGAGTGGTCTCACTAAGCAGGACTAAAAGCAGGGACACCATTTGATCAATTATAGCAAAGCATAATAATATTCTAGTTGTTGAATGTTACAAGCTGGATATCCGCTGTGGAAATCATAAATCACTTTGCTCATGCCAATGATTTATTCAGATCACTTGAGTTTTTTGCGCCACATCCAATCCGACACAGTCATTTTATACTTTACTGCATTTAACCTGTTTCCTCATGTTGTATACGTGATCATGAACTATGTAATAAAGCTCCAGTGGGGTACTGTCAGAAATGTAGTGTCAGAGGTAAAATATGTATAACTACACAAGGTCCAAAAGATGCAAAAACCCATGTTCTCTCCACGAATGACAGAAAATGTCATGCAGACTTGCTGTAGTTACTGGTTTCACCAACAGCTGAAGGCTCTTACAGTTTAATAGTGTAACAACCCGAGGAGGCAGTCACTCGACAATGGGCAGTTCATCTTGGCAGGCAGAGAGCATTGTGGGGGTTTAGCTAGCAACGGCCACCATGACAAAGACTTCTGTGATGCTTAACAACCACTGGCCAGAGCTGATGTGTTTAAGACAAACTGGGATTAACTCAGATGGCAAACATGTATCTCTGAGGTGTATATAACGGATTTATTATGTCTACTATTTAACAAGAAAACGACTCGTAATTTGTGTTCTTAACGTAGTGACTTGAATAGGTTCACACTTGAACTACAGGCAGTTAACCTGGGCAAGCAGAGGGCATTGTGGGGGTGCAGTTAGTAACAGGCCACCATGACAAAGACTCCGGTGAAACTAAAAGAACTCTGGCAAGAGCTGATGTGTTTAAGACAAATTGGGATTAACTTGGATAGCATCTATGTATCTTGGAGGTACATATAACTGGTTCTGAATTTATTATTATTTGTTAATGTCAACTTTTAAATAAAATCTGCATTGTTAAGGTCTTGCCACAAACTGTGCTCTTCCACTGCAACACCTTATGACAGCAGATGTAAACAAAGGATTGCACTTAAGTTGCTACAGATGAGTCATAAAAGGCCTTGATTGCCCCACATCCCTACTTGACTATGTTGTTCATTGAGCTTTCATCCCATACTTCATCACTCAAATGCATTTTAGCAGGTACAACAGTAGGTGAACACATCGCTGTTGCAGTCCAAGCTTCTAAAATCAGTTTTATATAAAACTAGTCCATACAAGCACTGTGCTTTAGGTTATTAGCTCAGCACCCTGGTGTTCATGTCCGAATTATCAGGTTATGGTGATGGTTTTGTGGCAAACATGGTGTCAATCAGAGATGCTCTTTCTTGGTGTAGGTGATACAGGATGTAACTCACAGCTCCTCTCCTAGCTCAGATTCTTTGATTTGTGCTTGTTAGCAAAGTGGTGCCTCTCCCATTTTACGTAAGACTTCTCCAACGAGCACACTCATTACCGATAAGGGCAACATGACATGGAGCCTGAGCTACAGTAACATCGCTCGGCAGCAGTCGACACACAGGCTTTCCCCACATCAAAGGCAGCGACGGTAAGAGAAGCAGAGGGATAGCACCGCTAAGGGAGAGTCTGACACCCAGAAAATACTGTGTTTAAAGGGAGGATGTAGCACCAAAAAAGCACAGGACTTTATGAAGTCTTACAGAGACACAAACAGATTGACAGACACTAAGAAAGAAGACATGAAGTGGCAGGAAAGGATAAAAGGATTCTGAGAAAAGGTGACAGGGAAACAAAGATGGAGGCTTGAGATGGGGAGAGAAAAAAGAGAAAACACATTAAGGTGAGTGCTTTTCCTTCTAGGGTGCCTATTTTCACAACTCATATTGATGGGGATTAAGCAGAAACACCTGAGTTTAGGATCAAGCCCCAGTAGAAATGACAAGCTTCCTGCTGGCCTTTAAATCCCTTTAGGTAGCAGAGATTATGAAGCACACACACACGTGTTGACACATAACCCTGCACATGCACGCTCGGCCTTCACTCTTCCAATTAAATGACACATAGAACTTCACCTAAATGGACCAGAAAAAGCCTAAATTCTTGCAGTCGTTCAAACAAGATACACACCTACAAACTGAAGCTCACACCAATCTGCCCTGTCTAATGTCACGCTCAGTAACTGTACAGTCTTACAAATGAAACACACACACTCACACACTGTGACCCACTCACATGCGTCAGCAGAAGCACCCTTGCTGACAGCCGACATTATGACAGCGAATGACACAGAAGCGAGGCACACGACGCAGGGGGTCGATGACTCAACCAAGGTGTTGTGTGTGTCTTTTACAAAATATTCCACACCGGACTGCTGTTTCAAGATCTAGTTACATCCAATCCCATTATTTTTTACTGAATTATTGATCTTATTTAGTCCTGCAAGACAGAAAAAAAAAGTGATTTATCGTTCTTGTACTAATTTCAAGCTACAACACTTAAAAAACAAAACTGAGTTGGTGATTCTGGCCTCAAGACAAGAGGGTATTGAAAGGACTAATCTATATCCAATTAGAGCATCAGTGGCCTGTGTGCCCATCTCTCCTTCATAATTACATTTTCCCTCGTGCTTGGCCTCAATTAAGTGATTCGGCTCTTCGTTATCCCAGCAAGCATGTGCATTTAGAAGGCAGAGCTTCAGAAGTGGACAAAACTTTAATCGCACTGTCACTGCTCTGAACTACTAGGGATCATCTAGTCTTGGAATACTAGCAGCGTGGTAGAGGACAGATTCATTAGAACGTGTCAGACATTCATCACTCTATACTGTAAGACAAGTAAATACTCTTCAATCTAAAGTGTCACATCACTGTAAGTTTCATATTTTTTGTGCAGCTACACCAAACTATATGAAACAAGACCAAAACATTAATTCTAAAATGGTTGTTCGAAGTTTTTTTAAGTCCAGTTAAGAAGACTGATAAATGTTCACATATATGAAGCTACAGAGAGCAGCTCAATAGCTTAGGACAAAAAGAAGTCTGATGCTGCCAAGAGGTAACAAAACAAGTCTACCAGGACCTACTGAAACTCACCAAATAACTTGCTACATCTCATTTATTTAATCTGTGGAGAAACTTTAAAGTAAAACCAACAGTTCCCTGCTTTAAGGCTGGTCCAGGACTGGTCCCCAGGAGGTTACTACTCTAATTCCCAACTCTTTCTCCCACTCTGCTGTCTGTCTTCACTTTCCAATAGGGTAAAGGCTCAAGAAATAATGAAAAAATCCCCAAAACATAGATGATCTCAGCTATTACCTGTAGAATTTAGTTTAAAGCTGCAGTGGGCAGAAGTTAGGAGAAGGCAAATGAATACACAACATAATAAAAAAAAATGAATTTTAAAACACAGCCATCCTCCTGCATCTCTCCTCTCTCTGTCCTAAGGCCAAACAACTACAGATACATACACACACTTTAAACACGCAACAGTAGTCATATGTAAAGTTGTGCCTTCACAGAGTTTGAACCCCTCTGTTTAACCCTTTTAATCACCACATCAACGTCCAGTATGGTTCTGCAGATTCTGAACCCAAAATCATTTATCAAAGCCAGAAACTGTAAACTGTTAGATTTTGAAATTTCTGACAGTCTTTGAACTACTCATCTGTGACGTGCCATTGGTTCAGGAACCTCAACAAAATCAAAGATAGAAATCATGATAATTCATCAACATCATTTTATTCTACATGTCTCATTTAAAATTTTGCCAAAATTAAATCACTTCCTCAATCCAGATTTTGCTATAAATCTAAATTTCTGCACTTTTTTGGTGAAATCAGAAAGCCATGACTGGCTCAGCTCAGACCAATGGCCACATGACAAAAATTCTGTGACGTTTTGACTGAACTGGACTGAACTGCAGGCTGTTTATAGCTGGAAACTGACTTTTTTTCTCAAGTATTAGGAACAGCTGTGGGCATTTGGTAAATGTTGAACATGTTGATTTCAATATTTTCAATTGTAAAATAAATGATTAAATTCAGCTTAATTATTATAAGTGTAGAGGAGATGCAGAAGTGTCCTCTTATACCAGTGGAATTAGAACATGCTGAAAGGTTAGTCTGGATTTTTACCTAGTGATGGATGAAAAATACTGCCTAATCCAGCTTTAACAGACAGATATGTGAGTAGTACTAATCTTCTCATCTAACTCTCCAGAAGAAGGGCAACCGAGGACATTTCCCAAAATGTCAGAGCAGACTCGACTGACCTATGAAAAGTGTGTACATCATCACATTTTGTCGGTGCCCCTTCCTTATCTGAAAAATATTCATGGAAAGTAAAGTAAAGCAGGACTTTTTTTAGAAATCAGTATTCTTCTAAAATTAAATTTCTTTGAAAGCATAGCACTTCTTGGACACGGATATGGTGGAGTTCAGAGGTGGTTCCCAGCTAAGTTCCACTCGCTGCCTCAAAAGGCTTCTTCAGAGATCCAGAAATACACAGCAGATTACTAAAGACACGCCTAAACCAGCGGCTAAATAAAGTAGTTAACACGTGAAGCGAGGATAGAGCTTCGAGTTGACAAACACGTGACGTGCCCTGAATCGCATGACCATGTCAAGAGGGTAAAATCGAACATCGAAAGTCACCAGCGGCTTTAGTTACTCAACTTAACAATGTGTAATGTAACCGTCAATTATAGGTCACGCAGCATATCGGAAATAACGATGCTTCACATGGAATAATAAATGTAGTCCTGCATCCTGAGAATCTGCTCAACCGCAAACACTTTTTGGCCTCTGTTCCCATAATAGACTGATCCTACACCGTAGAGCACCATCTGCTCTGTGGAGCTCAACACACAGTCTTGTGATGGTGCTTCCACATGAGACGACACACTGTGAGAACACCAGCAAACCAGCACCCACACCTCAGGGGATAAGCCGGCCAAAAGTGTTTGGTTTCCACGCTCTCACACACACAAACGAGCAAACATTTGCACGGTTACTTGCATATTTTCATACAAGCATGCGGCCAAATTTCACAATAAAATGACACTTCCAACAGGAGAAAAACTGTGCTTTCTACACAAACGACCACACGGCACACTCACAGATAGTGTACACACACGGTATTTAGTGTCAATTGTTTGAAGTGCTCTACAATGACAAGACCTTCCATTTAAACCAGATAATTTATCTTCACATTTCTGGCCGCCTTCTCAGCTAAAGGAAGCATCATTGTAATGAGGCTGATTTTTGAAATACAGCATAACTGACCACATCTATTCATTCAGTGGTCAAACGTGTGCAGATGTCATTACACGGTGAGATAAACTGCTGTCCTGAGTACAACTAACAACATGGTATCGTCCTCTCAGAGCGCTTTGCTGGTTGCTAGTGGGAAAATCGCACAGCTGAAAACTCCTGATTATATCTCTACAGTGACCTATTTCAATGAAACGTCTAGAGGATGTTTGCATTCTATTTATATACAACAGAATGCATAAATTACTGGTTGGTGCAGTGGGGCTTAAGAGAACTGCAACAATAAAAGGGTTTCTTACCTCTCCTAAGTGAGGAGTGGGATTGAATCCACACAGATTGCACACTGCCTTCTTGCACTCGGTGCAGTTGGTGTAGTTTGGTGCATCTTTTGATCCCATGTTCAGCTCCACGTTACAGAGAGGACAGTTAGCCTTGGCGGCTGCTGGAACCGGCTCCTTTGCTTGGATCTTCTCTTCCTTCTCCACAGAAATGGTTCTGGGGGGTTTCTTAGACTTAGCAGGTGGAGAGTCAGGAGCAGAGTCTGAATCAGGCGGCGAACCGGGAGCAGAGAAGGGGGAGTCGGGTGGTGAGCCGGGGCCGGAATCCGGAGGAGAACCTGGTCCTGAATCAACTGGAGATTCTGGCGGTGACCCGGCAGGAGCCGCTTTCTCGTCCTCCCCAGTGACCAGATTGGTGGCCGAGTTCAAGAGGGACGATCCGAAGCTAAACATTTGAGAAGCAGCAGCGGGAGGTTTAGCCGACTCTGTCAACCCTCCAAAACCTCCGAACAACTTCCCAGTCACCGACTCCTCCTGCTTTGGAGCAGCCTGCGCTGGAGGTTTCGACGAATCCATCAAGCCACCGAAGCCGCCAAACAGCTTCCCTGTGACGGACTCGGCAGCTTGTGAAGCAGCTGCAGGAGGCTTAGCTGCATCTGTGAGGCCTCCTAAACTGATGCCCCCTAACCCTCCGAAGAAGCTGGACTCCTGTTTGGGTTTAGCTGGAGACTGCTGGGGGCTGGACTTCTGCTGGATGGGGCGACCTGTCTTGGGGTCGATTTTGGGGGATCCTCCCATTGAGGAACCCGGAGAGAGCGGTCCTGGAGACGTAGGACCTGGAGATTTCTGCCTCGGTGTGGTCGGTGGCGTTAACCCCTGGTCGCTGGTGCTCTGCTGCTTTATGAGCAGCTTGCCAGGTTTGCCAGATGCCTGTCTCTGCGGCGAGGGAGGAGCAGAGCCCTGCTTGGGTTTGGTCATACCAGGAGGATCCATTCCTCCCATCGCTCGCTGCATCTGACAGTTCAGACACAACCACTCTTTACCCTGTACGTGAAACAAAAGATAGGTTAGATCACATTTCCACACTGTTGTGAGCACAAACATCAATGGCATGTGTAATTACAGTATACACACCAGCAAGCATAGCCAGTTAAAACCTCAAAAATAACCATTTTCCTTTTGTTTCATGTAAAATAAAGACAATTCCAAAGACAGGTCCAGTAATTAGTGTGTCAAATGATGCTGAATCCTGTTTTCCCCAGCCGAACTGTTACTAACATGAAGAGAATTCAAATATAGCAACACCTACATTATTACTAATCTGTCAGAAAAGCAAACAGTATTCACGTATCAATGCCAAGTTTATTTTCCCTTTACAATAGGTGTTTATTTTATTGTATTTTCTCTGACTATACGGAATCTATCAAGAGCCTGGCTATACCACAGAGCTCTATGTTCAGTGTTTGGATGTTGCCTCGGTTTCCACTGTGTGCAAAGTACAATGTGTAAAAGGTCCAGTGTTGACAGTTTGATCGCTATCTAGAACAATTCAATGTGTGTATTTTTTGTGTATAATGGTGCTTATTGCATAAATGTAAACACTTCAATCAGCCAATATATTGTTTTTTTTGCAGACAAAAGCAGTGTTTTGTTGTGCTACAGTCACGGCCCACCAGCGTTTATAGCCCATGTGCATCTGAGTGTCCTCGCTGGCTGGCACAGTATCTTCCTGTGGCCATGACATGAGTCACCTTGATCAACATTCCCTGCATCCATATGGTCCCTCTGTTTCTCAAATCATGTGCCACTCTTATGAGATGCACTCCCTCTGCCAGGCTCACAGAAGAGCAATATGCTGCTAACAGACTAGTGCTGGATTCAGATATACTGGAAAATGTGCATCTTAATTCATTATTTTGTGGTATTTTTTTTGCACATTGTTTTATCTAATATTTGAATCATGCCAAGCTCATTTCCACTGTTTCCAAACAGGTTCACAATCCATTTTGTGATGTTGATTTAAATCTGGACAATAGAAATCTTGACTCATCAGTCTTCCTGCTGGCAGAATATTAAAACATCATTTTAATTATGAACAATAAGAGTGAATGCATTTTAGGATCCCATTTTTGCAGTGTAATGCTGAGCCCAATGAAAATGTGTTATTTTACATAGAAAATACAATAATGTGTGACCTTTTCCACCCTCTGCCATCAATAACACGGACTGTCTGGTGTATTATCAGATAAATGCCAGTCTGCTGCCTGTGGACTGGAGTCTTGTTTGACAATTAGATATTTGGAAGGCTCACAGCTTTATACAAAAGATGCTGACATGAATTAAATTATCGGTTAAGTCATCATTAACCTTTCTAAAATTCTAAAAATGTAAGGAAAACAAGCAAAACAGAGCAACAACAGCAACCAGAAAGTGACCACAGTCTTACCTCTGAGTCTGGGGGGCTGAAGCCACAGAGGCTGCACACCTGGTTCTTACACTCTGTGCAGTTATTGTAGTTTGGCGGTTCCTTAGATCCAGTATTCAGCTGAGTGGTTTTGCACAGTGGACAGAGTCCACCTGCAGGCTTTCCAGCTCCCTGCTGAGCAGGAGGCCCACCACTCTTTGCTGGCTCCCCAGGACGAGCCCCAGGGCCTTGTGGTCCCTGTTGTGTGGGCCCAGGCTTCCCAGGTCCTTGTTGTGGTGGGCCTCCTTTTTGCTGGGGAGGGCCAGCCTGCTTGGCTCCTGGACCTGGTGGCCCTTGACCCGGTCTGGGTCCTTGTTGGCCTGGAGGACCTTGCCCTGGTGGCCCTTGACCTGGCCTGGGTCCTTGTTGGCCTGGAGGGCCTTGGCCTGGTGGTCCCTGACCTTGCCTGGGGGCCTGCCCAGGAGGTCCTTGACCAGGAGGACCTTGGCCTGGCCTGGGTCCTTGCTGACCTGGAGGGCCTTGGCCTGGTGGTCCCTGACCTGGTGGTCCTTGGCCTGGCCTGGGCCCCTGACCTGGTGGTCCCTGACCTGGTTGACCCTGACCTTGCCTCGGCCCCTGACCGGGGGGTCCTTGCCCGGGCTTTGGCCCCTGTCCAGGAGGACCCTGGCCCTGTCTCTGGGGCCCTCCCTGTTGTGGTCCCTTTGGCCCCGGCCCTTGCTGGGGGCCCTTCCCTGGTGGTTTCCCTCCCTGCTTGGCCTCAGGTGCTGCAGATGCATCTTCCTCCTCCTCGTCCCCAAACAGTCCAAACTTGGGGATGTTGACAGAATCTCCCATGGAGGTGATGGAGGACGAGACCGAGGAGGTCATAGACGACACGGCGCTGAGCGGGTTGGCCCCGCTGAGGAAGCTGGAGCCAAACATGCCGGATGACTTGGCCTCAGGGTCTTTAGGCTCCTGCCGGAATCTGGATTCAAAAAGGCTGAGAGATGAGGGGCTGCGGCCCGGCGTGGGCTTCCCAGGTGGACCCTGGTTGAAAGCGTCAACAGTTCGGCTTTTACTGAGACCTGTCGGGCCCCTGGAGGCCCCTACCTGCTGGGAACGCTGCTGGGCATCAGACTCTGAAATTCTGGAAACAACAAAAAGGGACACAGAGACAGTTTTTATTATCAGTTATTAGTATTGTTTGCTTAAATTGGCAGTGTGAGAAAATCTTATTAGCCGAGCCCACAGCAACTCTCAGCTGAAGCAGGTCCAAGATAAAAATAACAAACCAACAGTGAGCAAGACTTTAATATCCGGAAAGTTCTAAAGTCTGCTCCATCTCCACCTATCTTTTCTGTTAATCACTGTAATTTCAGTGGACAATTTAACATTTGGAGGAGCTGAAAATTAACTTTTGGCCACAGATTATAGTGATCCTGGTGAATGTGCATTATCCTTAAAAAGAAATAATTAGTTTATGCTGTTTGAGCTGAATTATTCAGGAAAATCTTCTGAAATAAAACTTAAAAACAAAAAAGTATTAGTATCTTCACTGCTTAGCATCTACACTGTTTAGCAATTAAAAACACTGCACAAAATTCCATATTGGCTGCACACTAATAGAAACAAACTGTCTCTCTTTTCCAAAATCCAGTATGGTGCGACATTCTGAACTGCTGCATATACGGAAAACTATCATCACTTTGTTTTATATTTGAACTGTTTGCCTGCTTTAAATCCTCACTGGCGCCAATACCTACTAACTCCACTGCCTCAAACGTAGCATCGCTGCACTAATAATAAATGCTAAGTCCATAGCAGTAGCTCTTAGGCCTATTCAACACATCAGTGAGCACAGAATGTGTAGTTAGCAGCCCAGGGGTAAAGCTGACAGAAAAGTGAATACCACTGAATGACACCGAGTGTAGATTGTTGAGATAGAGAGAAACGCTGGGCTCCATTGGGGTTGAGGAGGGGGGGGGGGTAAGCTGAGACATCTTTGTTAGCTCAGGCTGAGAGGCAACATACTACACAAAGCACCAAACTCGACGTGATCTTTGGAAGGAAAACACACTAATGGATGTTGTTTGTGATGACAACATGTGGACGTATTGGCTTCATAGGCTGCAGTCTTAAGGCTCCCTGATGCTTCTGGCATGATTCAATTACATTCTGCGGCAATAAAGTTTAATGCTGCTGTAATGAATACATTTAAATTTTTTTTTTTACAGTGATTGACTGCACAGGGCAGGAGGAAAACACAAGTAGTGGTGTTGCAATGCCTCAGTCGGTGCACTGCAGAGTGTTTCAGCACCACGGACAGCGAGCATCCAGATAACAGAGAACAAAATAAAAGGAAAACACTGAATCCTGCAGGAGGGAAAGTCTATGAGAGATGACATTAACGCTTGAGATTCTATTTATAGTCATATTAATATTGATGCACCCCTCCCCCCCATCTCTGGCTCAGATATAAATAACAATTCTCCCTCCCAGTTGGAGCCAATTAGCAGCAAACGCACATTATGACACTTTATCTGACACCTCTGGAGGATTAGTTCACCCTTACATGTATAAATACATGAACAGGATTGGCAATCTGAAGCATAAAAAGGCAGAAACAGGCGGTGTGTTGTTTTCACTGGCAGCTTTCTCTCTATATCTTACAGCAGAAGCCACCATTAAAATCCAATTTGGAGAAATTTAGCAGAAAAGAGATGAACTTAGTGATATCCCAGCAGCTGATTCCTTTAGCTGAGGTGTTATAAGGCGTCGTTCAAATAATGGAGGAGAAAAAAAAAAAAAAAACACTGGGCACGACAGATTCTCTTACCCAGCAGGCATTTCGAAAATTTCGCACAAATACTGGAGGTGTGTCTCCCCTTTTTACTCACTGATCTCACACTGGAACACAAACAGCTGAGCGACCCGTTCTTTGAGCGTCAAACACACAATTAATCGAGTTCAAATGAGGCTAATGGAAGATACAGAATGTTCAGAGGTGCAGCTGCGGTGGAGAAAGGCAGCGATCGCTCATGCAGATCATCAGATGTCGCTGATTATCCATTAATACAGTCAGCTCTGAGAATTAGATCATTTTCTTGGTGGCAGGATTTACAAGGAAAAAAATGGGTGTGATCTGGCTGCTGCATGTAAAACAACCACTCAGGGCTCATTCCCGTGTATAATTTGCCTGTTTTAGTGTAAGTGCATGGTAGATTTTCAGTGTAAAAGCCCTGCCTTCGTGCAGCTGCTGCGCCTCCGGGCTGCCTGCTTTGCGCCCTTGACATCGCCGCGGCGAGCTGCCTCCGCTGCTCCTCGCTCAGGTTGACCGGAGTCCCGTCGGAGACCCGGACGAAGCCGCCCTTCCCGTCAGGTGCCAGCCCCTCCGGTAGCCCAGACGGCGGCCCTTCGCCTCCTTCCAGGCTCGCTTCGTTCCCCATGATCGACCCCTCCCGTCCTCCTTCCTCCTCACACCACCCCCCCACAACCACCACCTCCTCGAATTCGGATCGATCCGAGCTCCTTCTGCGCGTTTTTATCTCCAAAGAGCGCAGCGCAGACGGTGCTCCTCGGCGCGTGGAAACATCTCAGGTGTTTTGTTTTTTTTTTTTTTTGTCTGTATTTATCACTGGTTTCCTTCCTCCTCCGTGTCTCCTCGTCTTTCCCTTGCCCGCGTTTCTCGTTGTTTTTCTGTGTCTCGCATCTCTGCAGCCGAACGCCACAGTTACCACAGTTTTACGTGGAAGGGGGTCTCCGTTTTTACTACCGCGCACAGACGCAAAAACAGCTTCCTTTACGATTTTGCAAAATAAAATCCCAATTAAGTGGCACTTAGTAACCAAGTCACTGTCACCTATATATTTAAAACAAAACCCACTGCCCAAAATTGCTTTCAAATAGAAAAATATGAGGGAGGTTAAGACCCTACAATGTTATACTATTTAAAAACAAAACCCTGTGCAATGTTTATTTTTCTACAGAATGTGGGCCATATTGTTATTTTTCTATTAATGAACAAATCTGTGTAGTACGGATAATAATCTGTGCACTATTACTACTTCTCTCAGTATTTCTGTTCATGAAAGAATCCTTGCACCACCACCAATATGTCCAGTACTGTTATTTCTGCAACTAACACTTACATATATTTTTGGTTTGTTTTGTATCTTTGTACCACATTCCTTGTTTGCTCTGTTCCCTTTGATGCTGTAGCTTCGCAGATTCACCCACTTTGGGAAGAATAAAGGCTTATCTCCTCTTATTTTATCTTTTCAATTTTTAAGGGAGTCATTTAAGAAAAAAAGGCATAAAACTCTACAGAAGATGGCATAAAAGACGACTTTACCCGACTATCAGGAATATTTATGCTTAAATATAAAACATAAATGAAAAAAATGTTAAAATGTTAACTTTAGGTTTATGAAGGGTTACATGCTGGATTTTTACATGCTAATGAGTTTCAAAGATCCCAAATTGTGTCCCTTTTTAAATAACTTATTTAAAGTCTCACATGTTCCCAGAATTTTCAGCTCAAAACACTGCAAATATGCTTAATTCTAGCATGAATGCATAAAACCTGGTTTTAATGGCATAAAACACAACTTTAGCTGACAACAGTAAATAGTGAGGCTAAAACCCTACAGTGGTATTAATTATGGGGATTAACCTGAATAATTTAGTACTAAAAGTTACAACCCAACAACATGTGTACTATTATTATTATTATTATAATAACATAGGGGACATTTACTTTACTTCAATCCAACATCAGCCGCTTTATGAGGAACTTCCATTCAACATTAGAAACCTTAAAAATCCCAACATGCATTATTCATACGAGGACAAGACCAAGAGAATGAAAAACAGTTCAGCTCAACTACAGTTTAAAACCTTGATGTTCTTTTTTCTTTGCTTGTGTATATATGAAATTGGTTTTGGAAATGGACACACCAGAACCTCAATTGTAATTTCCAGTGACTTATTTCTTTTTCCCTGCTTTTGCACTGAAGAGAAGAATCCATTCCTTCCTCTCTTGTTCTGTGTAACTGTGTTCATCTTGACGCAGATCCTCCAGCAGCCTCTCTGCTCTCTGCTGCTCACCGCGCATGTTCCGCCTCTGACAGGTGATCCGAAGACATCAGCAGAGGAAAATATGTTTTTAAAGGGGACCAACTCAGCTGAATGTGTCTGGTTTGATGCCCAAACAGTCCAGGCTGCGTAGTAACATGGAGGGGTCACTGATCCTCTACTTTATTATTATATTTCTGGTAGATAAGTAGGTTAAACCAGGGGAGACAGATGTAAATAATGTTTGTGGGTCAAGTATCTGGGGCTGCTTCATGTATACTGTATGATCCACATACAAAGTCTCTGGATAAGAAAAAAAAAAAAACACTTTTCAAGCTTTATGCTAAATAAGTAATGTGTCTGTACCCATCCAGCAGCAGACATTCAGGTCACTGAGCCACAAAAACATCAGAGGGGTGTGAATCCAAAAATTTACCTAATTTTAGTGGAATCTGCCATCATAAAATATTCAAAAACATACATCTGTACAGGTTTACACACAACTAATAGGACGGATAATGCCTCTTATGCTTTGTTTTCTTGTGGGATGCCTCGTTTCGTATCTAAACCCTTTATATTCTCAGATATGTTAATGTGCAGCTGAAGGCTGGGGGAAGCATGCGGGAAAATCAGGTTTCACTGACGGCTGCCAGATAAGTCGCAATGAATTCTTTATCTCCTCTCCTCTTGTGAAGATTTGATTGCTGCTGTTATCACAGAGAACACAGCATGGGATCAAATGAGTGTAATATAAAAGCAGCGTAATGAAAAGACAACACAGATGCTGCAACATCTTTTAAACAAGGCAACACCGCAACACAAAATTGCATTACTTCGGCCCACAAATGACTTCAAATCAAACCTATTTAGCTCCACTTTCCGGTGAATATGCGCAAGCAGTCACCAGATCCAGCAAGTAGCATATTAAAATACGTCGGCTCTGCTGTGCGTCAAGGAGATGTGCTGTGAGATGACAGCAAATGCTCATTTGCTCTGTTGTGTGTGCAGCTGTGGGGCAGATGTGTCCTCGATGCACCCGACTCAGAGCCCTTAGTACCTGCACAGGGGTGGAGGGGAAGACTGGGCGACAGTATCAAGGGGAATAAAGCCAGAGACCAGTGCTTCTGTGTTTGCTTCTGAGTAACACTACAGATCCTCATTTAAACCAGGTCTTAGATGTGATGACAGCTTCTGTACATGGGGTGTTCAGTCTGTATATCTTTGTTTTGATGTGTTGTCAGTTGTAAGCCCAAACAGAAAAGTATATTCTTTCGAATTTGGTTCAACTATGATAAAAATCCCCAAATCACCAGGGTGACTCACAAAAAGTAAAGGTTTGTGTGTTTGTCTGAAGGGATATTTTGACATTTCACAAAATCGGCTGATTTGTTTTCCTTTCCAGACGGTCAGTATCACTCTCACGTCTGCCTGAAGCCAGATGATGCTTAGCGTAGCATAAAGACTAGAAACAGCTAGTCTGGCTCTGCCAAAAGTAACAAGATCCACCTCTAAAGCTCACTAATTAATATCATCGTAATGTTAAAGGGTTAGCTGTGGGTTTAATAGGGGTTACATGCTGGACTTCAAGGACTCAAGGAAATCACTCTACGCGCTAACCATTGAGCTTTTAAGGTCCCATATTGTTCCCACATTTTACGCAAATTTTCAGCTCAAAATACTGTTTCAGTATCTGTAGCTTTAAATACAGCTGAGCCACTGTCCACAACCCCTTCAGGAAGAAGACTCTCTCTGCATCGGAGATTGATGGCACAGAGAAAAAAAGTCGACTGCACAGCAGTCAACAATCCCAACTATCCTTCTGAGCAATCACCAAAATGGAAATATCGCTTAAGCCACAAAGTTGTTTTTAACTTGTGTATGGTGAGTTTGTCAGACGATGCTGTGATAATAAAATCCGCCATTTAGCAGCAGCTTGGAAATGGTTCTGAAGTGACTGCTGGTTAACATGCAGCCTTAATGGGCTGTGTTTCAGTCACTATTCCATACTTGCTCAGATGTCTGACAACAGAAAGAAAGGTATAAATACGAACAGCTTAACTTGGAATTCTGCTGCTTAAAAATGCAACATATAAGAGCACAGAGAGCAGGAGAGAAGCAAACAAGAGTTTAGGTTGTACTGCAGCAGAACATGCCACATTAAAATCCAGTTCTTGTTTATTGGTCTTAAAGTCTCTACCATCTCTGAATGTCCCTCACCTTTACAATTTCCACTGACCTGTGGGATATACGATCAAAGGTAATATGAAACGATCTAGCCACATTAGCGACACACCATGCTAAAGCTAAGCGCTTTCCTGTTGTTTTGGTGATACTGCCATCAAAAGTTTTAGTAGTCCACTTGGTCTTCAGTTCCACAGGTGCTGGGATTCCATGAAGACAATTGTGTTCACTCTTGCAGAACATTTGGTGAGGTTTGCTAGTGGCCGAGACATTTTAGAGTCAACAGAAGCAGCTCTACAAAGTAAACCTGGTGGACTGAGACAGATGCTCTTTCTGAATGGTTCATCTGGAATCAGCAGGCAGTGAGGGGAAAAGGATTCTACTTTTTTTTTTTTTTAGCAGGATGGCTTTTAGTTACTCAGTTTCCAACTGTAAACTGAAACAAATATTTACTGGCTCGTACAGCTGTTAGGCTATCTAGTTACAATTAGCTTAGCACAAAGAAAGAAACAGTGTAGTGAATTATAGTCATAATAAGTCATTTTGTTCAGATTAAAAAACTAAAATATATGTTACCCAGTAAGCCTTAAGGAAGAGGGGAATTTTATTACCTTGCCACATCTCAGTGAGCTCTTTTTCTAGTTTACAGTCTTTATGCTCAGCTAACACTGTACTGGCTGTCACTTCAAATTGCCATCAATCTTGTCATTTATATCTCAGCAAAATATTAAACATGTCTCAAATGTCACACTATTGTTTTTAATATAGGGCTGCAAGTTGGTAAGTGGTCTTATGTGAATTTGCTGTTGACCATGTTACAGACAGGGCTAAAATTCTAGATTCACACGATTTCCTTTCAGGCTTTGCTTTGTTTTGCTGGCCTTCAGTCATTCTTGCTGCACTTTGGAATCATATTTTCTACCTCATCTTCTTGCTATGCATAGATGTGTCTCATTTTTTATGGATATATATTTGTCTCCCTCCTCCTCACCTCAGCGTATGTGTGGGCCGAGGTGAGTTACGGTGTAAACGATGGTAGCGTAGCGATTGCTACGTTCCTCCCCTTCTTCCCACTGACTGCTGAAGCATGGCCTGATCGTCTCTACGCTGTGAGGCGGAAGCAGCCCATACATGCATGTTCACTCTCCCCCTCCCTCTCTCCCTCTCTCTCCCTGCATATCTCACCCTCATATTCACATACACACACTGACTGAAGGATCCAGTCATGCAAAGCAAACACAGTCACCCAGAAACACAGACGGACGGACAGACAGTCGCACAAACAAACACACACACACACAGGTGTAAAGGCACAACATCAAACACAGGCCTGAGGACAAGCATTCTGTGAGACGTGCAAACCCAACAATTTATTCAGACACACACACACCTGCATACAGTGTACACAGAGTACACTCATTAGTGTAGTGCTATCAGGGCCCTTCAGGCATACGTCTGTCAATAAAAACTTTTGAAATACTGCATTTGAAGTTAAAGTCCAGCACTCTATGGGCTGAACTGTTATTTAAATGAGACATCTGAGAAGTTTAGAGTAGAAATAACTTTTTTTTTAATGTGGTAAGAGGCTCCAACTAGACAATGCTTTTGAGTAAAGGACAAACCACTGATTTAATATTTAACAAGACTTTTAAAAAAAAATTAATGTAAATTTAACTACAGCTGTTGTGGATTAAAATGTATCACATTTCCTTCTGAAGCATAAAATGGGAATAAACACCCTAAAACTATACTGAATTTGTACTGAGGCACTTTTCCACCACTGAATTTATACTCTTGATGAACTCTGTCAACTCCCCTCCAGCACATTCAGACTGGAAGTGCATCGATATGTGTGTTTGTGTTGTGTAGCTTCGCCAGTGTAACTTGAGTCTGGTAACAAGATAACACACACTGCGCTGTGTTCATTAAATTTGAATACTCAGTTGGTATGAGGCAAAGAAGCTAACAAAAGCAATGTTGTTTGCTTTAGAGATACGTTTCGCTGCAAAACTCAAGTTTAATGTACTAAAAGGAGCTTTCAAAGCACAACAACAGGTTGTCTCTGTAAGACATATAAAGCATACTATCTAAATTCTGCTGAAATTACTAAATAAATTACCCGAACCTTCCTTGTGGAGCTCTAACTCCATAATCCCCTCCGAAGAGCAAATAAAAGTTACATACCTGTGCTAATGTGCAGGAGTGTGTGTCTGCTTGTGTCCTCAGAGTTGGCGTATGATGAGGTGAGGCGGCTCCCAGGTGACGCTGTACTTGCAAGTGACGTTTAATTTCTGGTATATTGGGACTGATCCTCCCTCATCCCTATTAGCGTCCTGGCACACGTCAAATTCCGCCCTCAGCGACAAATTCTCCCGACCACTGAGACACAGCAGACTAAAAATATGTTTAAAGTCACAGAGGCTCCCTTTGCTTTCTTGCTCTGTGTTGCCATCTACCTGCACTGAGGCGGGTGCACGGGTAGGCGTGCTCGAACGCACCTGCTGCCAACACACACACACACACACACACATTCAAACGCACAGACAAAGACGCTCGTGCACAGCCATAAGCAGCCCCCTCTAATCCTCTTTTCTCCTGAAAGATAGGCCAATCACACACCGCTCTGCACTGTAAGCTGTTTTCTTGTAAACACGGAGCATGTGAGCACCATCCTGCTGTAACTTCCTGACGTAGCAGGGTCAAGCTAACCGACTGGCAATCAACTGCAAAAACAAAACAAACAAGCAGAAAAAGGGCTACGGCATCAATTATTCATCCCTTGGCAAACTGCATTTTACCCTCAGAAGGCTTTTCCTTCCCTCACAAATGCCTTCAAAGCTGCATTAAGAAGCCATGACACCACCATCTGTTGAACACAAACAATAGGAGTGGATGACATAACTGCAGAAATACAGAAAACATATATGATTGCTCTGCAGTATTTAAGAAATGGGACACACGTCTTTCTGTGAGCATGCAGAGGCAGCTTCCCTCCAGCTAAATTCTCAGTGAATAATGTTCCTCGCTCCCTGAAGACACACAAAGGCGTCTGATTCAGAGACTCAACACAATGTCGAAGTTATATAAGTCCCTTTGTTTCTTACAAATACACACAGCAGCAGAAATACAAAGAAATGCATGTGTGTGTGTGTGTGTGTGTGTGTGTGTGTGTGTGTGTATTGAACTGGCAAAAAGTCTGAGATTTTACGGTGTGAAATGTGTAAAATATCAGCAGCATGTGTTGAAAACCAGATCACACATTGTGGACTTTCTGGAGGCTTAGCGGCCTCTCTGGCCTACGTCACCTGTTCTCACCCTCATCTCTCTGTCATGACAGAGTGGATTTAAAAGGTGGATGAAATCACTGAGGAATCCCTGCACTCACCTTCAGCTCTCCCGTCCGTCCAGATCACTCAAATCTTAGCTCTCGGTGATAAAGATGATAACTTTTGGACTGTCTGCAGGATTTATTTCAAGGTGGCTGTGGTGCGGGGGTGAAGGGCGTGGGAAGGAGACTTTAACTGGTAACAGGACGGTTAATAGGATTTACTGGTCATTGTCTGGAAGCCAATCTCCAAAGCCACTCGTCCAATGGCTGATTGGTGTAACAGCAGCCTTTCCTTCTTGCCAAATGAAGGTGAAGAGCTAACAGTGAGATGGAAATATGGAACAACTATCGTTGAACATCTGTGATGATAGTTATGTATCCAAATAACACCCTAACTAGCCACAGTTTCCACTTTGTGCTCAGTTGGCGCTCATTCTCGCTGCACTTCTCAGTGATCAGTCAGTGTGACAGCACTCTGATGTCGAGTTCCTTGGAAGTTTGAATTCCTGTGAGGATACCAGTCATTTTTATGTCTGTTCAATGGAGGCGGCGGCTCATGCTAATGAACGAGGTTTTCTGCAGCGTATTTCACACACAACCTGCAGCCCCAAGTGAAGACACATTTGAAGGACTTTTCAGGAGGAAAAACCACCTAAACTTGGGGTCCAATGAGGTCACAATGTGTTCCTTTTTTAAAGCTGGAGCTTTATATAAATGCCCAATCAAGTCCTTGCAAAACGCGTTTATACAATGCTGATAAAGCCAGTGTCAGTGCCAGGCTAATCTCTCATCTGACTTTTAAATATACTTTCTGAGGTGACATTCCCACGCTAGTGCACTGATGGCAATACATCTTACATGAACCAGCAATAACTGAAGTCAGCTATGGCAACTAGGAGTGTGGTGAAGGCTATGGTGAAAAACAAAACCTAGAAGGAATTCAAAAATAGCTTCTAATGCTTCAGATAAAAAAGAAATTCAGCATTCAAAGGAAGGATTAGTTTAAAAAAAAAAGAAATGATCATGTATCAATAGTGTTTTTGTGATGACTCTCCTTACCAGAAGGGGGAGACAAACATTTTGCACAGCAGGTTTATCCCCTCTGTTCAGTGAATGGTAGTGAGGAGTCAGCAGGGGGAGGGGCTTCTTCTGTTTTGACATCACAACAGGCTGCAATCTTGAATGGTTTTGACACTTCTGACTGATCTATGGAGAATAAAAGAAACAATTTAATGGTCTTTTCTCATATTTAGTGGGTACCTAAACAAAGTGGGGACATACAGTATAAACATATGGTAAAACAATGAAAAACTATATTTTGTGCAATATGGCCCTTTGAAAACAGCAAAGAGACAAGTGTATGGACATCCACTCCAATGTCAATGTATGGATTATTTCCTAAATGGAAAGTTTTACATAGTAGTGAAGAGTGCTTGGAGCATTAGTACTGTTTTCATATATGTTCACTAGATACTAAAAGCAGCCATTAGCTTAGCATGAAAACTGTAAACATGGAAAAGCAGCCTGCCTTCATGTGAAGATAACAGAATCTACCACTGCCCACAAACCTCCTTAATTAACACCTTAATTCAAATGTTTGGGGGTCACTTAGAAATGAACCCTAACCCTTATTTCTAAGTGACTCCAAACATGGAAAAAAGTGAAGTGTTTTTGTTCAATAAAAATATCATTAAATGAATCATAAATACAGTCTAGACATTGTTAATGTGGTAAATGACTATTCTAGCTGGAAACAGCAGATTTTTTAATGGAATATCTGCATAGGGGTACAGAGGAACATTTCCAGCAACCATCACTCCTGTGTTCTAATGCTACATTGTGTTAGCTAATGGTGTTGAAAGGCTAAATGATGATTAGAAAACCCTTCTGCAGTTATATTAGCACATGAATAAAAGTGTGAGCTTTTGGTAGTGTATGTGTATATATATATATATATATATATATATATATATATATATATATATATATATATATATATATATATATATATATTTTTTTTTTTTTTTGTTTGTTTTTTTTTTTGTTTGTTTTGAAAATGAAGCCAGTCCAGAGAGTAAACATAAAGTTCAGAATAAACAAAACTTTTTGGACATTACACTAAGCCAAGTTAACTAAGTCCTGGTTTATAGAAACTCCTCTAACTTGCAAAAGCGCATATTTATAGCATTCTTTGATTAAACATTAATAATGAACACATAGTACACGAATTAGGACATCAGAGCCGCTCCAGGGAGTGACTGTAATTTACAGTGTAACCTTTTGTGTCCTTATGCTAAGCTATGCTAAGAGCAGTATCAGTCTTATTATCCAACTCTCACAAGCGTATTAAAAAAAGAAATCTAACTGCTCCTTGAATTTTAAATAAAAAATAAACTCATTACTTTTTGATCAAACATGCAACAAAATGCACATCAAAATGTGACTTTAAATTCTTCTTTAAATTCTGATATAATTACATTATTAATGTCTAATCTAACCAGTGTTCGGTCTCCGATGGTATTTTATCAAAAACATCTAAGCCAGTCAGAATAGATGCTGATTTGGGGTTTTTCATGCTTTTCATTTCCTTACATTTGCAATTTTCTTTGGAGAAATGTGACATTTGTGAACCCTTCAGAAACGTGGCTCACCAGTATAATGGATTTGTGTTCTCCTCCTCCTCCTCACTCCACGTGCCTCTTTCATTTCTCTTGGTGAATTGACAGCAGCTGACATCTTAACTAACGCTGCTCTGGGATCTAATAGGCTGATTCATCAGTCGTTGAAGAGGGCCAGGAGTATAGCCCTTTAGGGGGAGAAACGCTCATTTTAGATAGTAGAGATAATGTCAAAGCAATGTGGCTCTGAATGCCAATCAAATCAACACACACACACACACACACATGAACACACAGTTCATGAATCATTAACAACACACACCTGTTGTCAAGGTAGTGCGTCACAGACTGGAGCGTCATTGCTTTGCAGTGAGGGGGTAAGTCCCTCGTGTTCAGCTAGATGCCACACAGATGAGTCACACTGAAGGAGAATTCACGTATTCACACACATCATAAAGCTAACGGGGAGGGTTTACATAAAACACCATCTTTATAGGCCTTTGGGTGATTTCCCAAATGCTGCTGCAGCTTTAATGAAATCTTGTAATGCTGCTGAGGTGATGTTTGGACCACAAGCGCCTTGGCAGCCCTTGATGATTTACCAAGTCCTTGAACGTAACCCGGCAGCCTTGTGTGAATCCGTGTTCTCTCCCGAGACAGACAGGAATAGGTCATTGATCACCTCATCAATCCCAAGCAATCAGTGAGTGGAAGTGAGGTGGGAGTCGGTTTACATCTGCGCCGACACATGTGGCCAGCTGTGCAGCTGTGTACAGGTGTCTCTGTTTATGACTCCCAGCCTTGTAGCTCAGTGTTGAAGGAGCGCGATAGCAGCGATAAATCATGGCTTCTTAACGACAGATGGAGAAACAACAACTCCCAGAGGGCACCTTATATACCACCCCCCCACCCCCCCCCCCACCCCCACCCCCCCACCTCACGGTAATATGTACAGGGAAACAAAGCATGTGGCAATAATGTGGAAATGAACATATGACATGATGGATATTGATGAGCAAAACTCAGTTCATACATTATATTAAAAGGTTTAACAGATTTGATTGGTTTGTTTTGAAGCAGCATCAGTAACAGGGCTGGTTATTTTCAATATTAATAAATGAATATGTAAAAATATGTATGAGTGAAGAAAAAAATTCTGATTTTAAAGTATATTTTTTGGCAACAAAAAGGTTTTAACACATCAAAAATGTCATTCAGCTATCTCATGCAAGTGATACTGAGATGCAATACACATATTTAACATAAAGCCTGTATGAAATATTTTTTGGAAAAATGTTTACCAGCAAAAGAAATATGCTTTTATATTGCAGCAATCGAAAACATGGCATCAAATCTGTTGTTTCCAAGCTAGCGGTTTAATTACCAGATAAGTTGGACTGTGCGGCACAATTTTAAACACACAGTATGGAATTTCTGGCACTAGGGGTCTGTCAATGAAAACAGCAACAAAGGATGCATGGGGGTGCCTTGTGATAAATGTACTACCATATGAGATAGCATGCCAGAAATAAAAAAGCATGTCCCAGTGCAGTATGCCAAAAAAAAAAAACAAACAAAAAAAAAAAAAACATACTGTTCACAAAATGCAAACCAGCATGCTTATTGAGTCATTCTGACCCACAATCCTCTTCAGAATACACATCATGTACATCATGGCGACTGGTGCAAGTATAAACAGGTTTGAGTTGCCGAGAGTGCAAAGACACATGACAGCCTAGTTTATACTGTACATCTATAAGCAAGATGGTCAAAGTTTAAGATACAATATTACAATATCAAATTTGTTGGCAAATCTAGCAGAATTTCACAAAGATTTCCTTTTTATTTAATAGATGACACTGTCTAAGGCTGATGTCTAATGTGAAATGACAAAAACCTGTAACTGAAAAATCATAAAATTGCATTTTTTAAATTTAAACTTTTTGACATTAAAACTGTGTTTAAATGTTTTTACAGACTGAGCATAATTTCACATATATTTCCTTGTTGAAACTGTTTAAAGCTAAAGTTTAAATGCAAAAAAACTGTAACTGAATAATTATAAAATTGTGATTTTTTTAAAAGAAATTTAAAACCTTTTGACATTAAACGTGTTAAAATATATCTGCAAATTTAATAAAATTTCACAAATATTTTCCTTTTATTTAATAGATGATACTGTCAAATTCAAATTTAATACTATAAATATATTTCCAGAATTAGATGTGACAATAATGTCCTAAATATGTCAACATATACAGTCTAATGTTTACACACACTCATCTAGACTGAGTCCAGTAAATGTGTTCAGTGTGGAGGTGAGTGAAGCCAGCAGCACCTGGAGATCACAGCAGGGTTCAGTCTTGATGGAAAATGTCATCCGTCATCAAGGAGAGCCATTATGCATCAGGTCCCTCCCTTCCTCGGTTGCCATGGTTTCTGCTGCAGCTGCCATTCACCTGCAGGGTTCCTAATTATGGGATCACTTGAAGATTAATGCAATGCAAAGTACAGTTCAACTGTATCTGGACATGAGTCACTGCTTCTCGCAGGAGTTGACACAGCTGATGAACTTTACAGGTGTTTTACACTGGAAAAAATGCCCCTCTCAAAACAAGAAAAAAAAGCTTATTTCAAGGAACGTTTACCTTGAAATAAGTGAAAAAATCTGCCAATAGAACAAGTGAAAAATGGATTGGTAAGATTTTTTGAAATAAGATATTTAGAATCTTGAGATCTCAAAGTTACCTTGGAAAATTTATTTTAGGCTATATTTTACCAGGATTTTCAAGCTTAGGTGTCTTAAAATAAGACAAATAAGCTTTAAAAAAAAATAAAAAGCAGTTTTTCACCCAAAAATAGATTTTCGCTTTCATGCGACCTCCTAATTTGAGATGTATTAACCCTCCGGTTGTCCTCATTTACGGGCACCAAAAATACTATTTCCTTGTCTGAAAAAAATCCAAAAAAATCTGCAAAAAATCCCCAAATTTCTGGAAATTTGCAAAACCTTCAGGAAGAAAAGTCCAATAATTCCTTAAAAGTTTCCCTAAAAAGTTTTGTTTTCAAAAAAATCCCTCAAATTTGGCAAAAAAAAATTCTTGTAAATATTTTCAAAAAATGAGTAAAAATCTTGCAAAAAATCCTAAAAATATCTAAAGTGATTCCATATATATCGGTAATACTTCTAGTATTTTCTTAAGAACATTCACATAAAAATCAACCAAAATCCAGTGAAATTTGCTGGATTTTGGTTGATTTTTATGTGAATGTTCATTTTTAACATTTCTTTGTTCAAAGATTTCCCAAAAATGTTGAAAATGTGGACATCAGAAGTTTCACTGTGAAAATCAATTTTTTCCCCACATTTTCAAACTTTAAAACAGGTCAGTCTTGACCTGCAGGACGACACGAGGGTTAAGTTTATTTTGAGTTTTCTTGTAAAATACAAGTCAAAACAAGATAATTTCAAGATTGTTTGACTGAACAAGATATTTAAGATGCATTGCCTTCAAACAAGTCCTTCCATCTTGATAAAATGTCACTTGTTAAGTGAATTTATCTTAAATCAAGTGGGATGAGACATTCTGACTAAAAATGAGACACATAGACTTGGTAAGATTTTGAGTTTTTGCAGTGTAGCTTGAACAGGAAGGAGGAGGTCGAGCAGGGAAACCAGGAAGTTGAAGGAAAAATAAGGCGACGCTTCATTCACAATGAAATAAAACCAGTATTGTGATTATTTTTAAATATACTGCATATAATAGTGGTGGTGGTGAGCCTGGTGGTGAGTCCAGCAGCCTGCTTCTATCTTGTCCTGCCGCTGACCTAAATCTCCTCCTCTCTCCTTGCCCACAGACTTGATTTCCCACAATCCCCTGGGCTAGCTCCTGGGCAAGAAGCAATGAGTCAGAGCTTCTGAACAGAGCCGACTTTCCAGAGTCGTGAGGAGCTTTGGCTGCGTGCACACACACTCACACACATATCATGTACTTTATTCAAATAATGCGCATTCAGCCTAAAGCGGTATGAAAATATGTTTATATTAATTCTCCACTGCGCTGCACCTCAACAAACAGAGAAAAACACTGTGGATTACTGTAAATAATGACTATTATCAGGATGTTATGGTAAAGATTCAGTGAGTTGTTATGTGCTGCCCACTAGATTCATGAATATATGCAACAAATAAGCCAATAAACTGTCAGTAATAGAATATTTATTTAATTTGAAAGCAATAGACAGGTTGAAACACTGTCCAAAACTGAAAATGAAAGCTTAATTTAATACTAGTTTCATTAAAAATCAAAAACTCTGACACATCGGACACAGTGATTGTGAAAACTTAATTTTTCTCTACATTTTGCAGACATTATAGTGAAAATGTCACGTTTGTTGCTAACTAGTCAGTCCTGTCTGTCCACAACATCCATACTGTAAAGGGAATTGGGCCTTTTTCCCCCACAATGTAGTGAGATTTGCAAATAAAATGGTAGAATTTAATATTTAAAGTGAAAATCTGCGGATAAAATACGAGAATAATGTCATGTTTTTGGAGAAAATGTACCTATAATCGATTGTATAAATGCATATCCTGCAGCAGATAATAGTGCAGCTTGACTGTTGTTGTGTCATCTAGTGTCTGACAAAAAAAAAAAACAACAACACAAAAACAGAAAAAAAAAGCTCTGAGGAGTAGAAATGTGAGGACGCGTGTGCTGGAAAACACTTCAGACAGAGAAGCTCCCCTAAAGCAAAGCACACTAATAAAACCCAACAACACAATGGTCAAGACATCCCCCTTCCTGTGTCTGAAAACGAGGATCTTAAAGACTCCGACAGACTCGCAGGACATTCAAGGACAGTCGCCATGGTAACAGCAGCGGCGGATTCATAAACTTGAAACATGATTGAACCTCTCCAATCACTTCAGCGGACAGAAAACACACACAGACGGTTCCTGGAGATGTAGTGTTTGGAGGTGTCTTATTTTGAAGGGGAGGAGTTTCTGTAGAAATAAAACAACATGTCAAGGTGTCAGAGTTAGGCCTCATTATCATAGACTGGATGCTCATTATGAGGCCTGGAGGAGCTGAGACAAGAGTTTATCAGAGGCAGAGAGCCGACAGCGACCTCTGCTGGTCCTACAGAAGAACCGTCACTTTCTCTGTAAACTAAGCTGCTATTTTGGGTTGAAGTTGCATTTTCGCCCTCGTGATATTTCACAGCAAAAAAACATGACAAAAGTTTCAAAAACACTTCAGTGAAATCAGTAGTAACAGTTGCTTTTTTGACTAGGTGGCAAATAATTATTTGCATTGTCAACTAGTTTATTGATTATTTTCTTCAGTAATCTATTAGTTGTGAGGTGTATAACAATAATAATAATAATAATAATAATAATAATAATAATAATAATAATAATAATAATAATAATAATAATAATAATAATAATAATAATAATAATAATAATAATAATAATAATAATAATAATAATAATGATAATGGAGAATGACACCACAATTTAAAACCACACAACAGACCAAAACAAATATGAGAATAAAGTGAAATAAAATAAAAACAAATAGATCAAAATAATAAAATCACTATCAGTCACAAGCAAAAGAAATCTGATGACAAAATGAAATAAAATAAAATACAAATAGAATAAAATAACAAAATCATCATCAGTCACAGGTAAAAGAAATCTGATGACAAAATAAAATTAATTAGAATATAATTACAAAATAATCATCAGTCATAGGTAAACGAAATGATAACAAAATAGAACACATTAACATAAAAATAAAATAGAATAAAATCTGAATATCATTATCCATCATAGGCAAAAGAAATCAGATGATGAGATGAAATAAAATAAAATATAAACAAATAGGGTTAGAATAATAAAATAATAAAGTCCTCATCAGTCACAGCAAAAAGAAATCTGACAACAAAATTTAATTTAATAGATTAAAATAAAAATAATAATAAAGAATCTCATAGTGCTGTTTAAGAAGACAGTGGTAGCAGAGTATAAATATCAGAGAATGGTGAAAAAATGTCCATCAGTGTCTCCCAAAGACCAAGATTGCATCTAAAATGTCTTGTTTTGTCCACAACCCAAAGAATTTACTGTCAGAGAGGATGGAAATATTGAAATTTAATGAGCTGGAAGCAGGGAATTTACAGTTTTATGCCTTAAAGTATGACTTAATTGATTATCAGAATAGTTTATAATTAATTTAATAGATGTATTCATTCATTCATTCATTCAACTTTAAAAAAATAAAATAAAACTTGGGGTACATAAAGGAAATTATGCCTCTTTTGCTGTGTAGCCAAGTAAGAATATGAAAATAGTTGAATGACAAAATAGCAAAAAACATTATTCAGATCATTGAAGATTTTTCTTTAAAAACTCATGATTCAACTAAAGCAAAAGCAGCTGGAAGCAAAATAAGAAATTTAAAAACGTGCACTGATTAAAGCATAAAACTGCTTTTCATTGCTCTGCAGGTTTCTCCAGGTTGCAGCTGCTCGGTGTCTCAGCTCAGCACCTGCAGTTTAGTCCAATCACTGCTGTGGTGAGAGCATTAAAAGACAGTAATGAGAGTGTAAGGTGGTTTAAAAACCAGGGAGGGCCTCATAAATAAATAAAACCACAGCGTCTGAGAGGGAGGCTGGCCAACTTCAGCTCTGTTATTATCACCAGTATAAATGTTAATGCAGACGGATGCATAGGAAAGAAAGAAAAATTAAAATCTCACTTACTTCTTGTGCTATCTGGACGCAGGTTGGGTGATTTACACCAGTTGTAGCTGAGATTTGTGCAACATCACAGCACAATATTGCTGCGACTCTATTTAAACCGCATTTTAAACATTTAACAACATGATTCTTCCTCTTTTTCTTGTTTCATGGCGAGTTGCCACCATCTGGAGCTCTATCGCCACCAACTGTTGACCACCAACTATTTCTTAAATCCTCCTCACCAAACCGGAGCTTTGTAGAAAACATGCTTTAAAGTGGAATTTCAAGACCGCTCAAGCATTTATGTTCCAGTTCATTCTTTCACTCTCTGCCTTTGAATATTTGAAGCAATGAGAAAAAGAGGGTTTCTATTCCACAGGTTCTGCTTTGCTGCTTCCCAACGAGGTGTACAGACGACTTTAGTCTTATTCTGCTGATCAGCAACTCTCCCATTTCCCCTGCAGCCCTCCTTCTCCAACCTCCTGCTGCATCTAATATAAATGTCTTCTTTTACCATCCCTGTCCTTACAGTCTTTATACCTCTGCACCTTAATCCTGCTCTGAATAAAAGCTTCTCATTCTGTCTTGGTTGTAGTTATTCCAACTTTTTTCTTTGGCAAAGATGATCCACAGCGTTATTTCCCTGGACGGCCCTCTGGTTTGTCAGAATAGGCCTTTCTCAAGAGAGGCATTTGGACTTGCTGTTGCAGGAAAGTCACAGTGGGAAACTCATTTTTGCTAATGATGTGTCAGGATGTACAGTACCAGAACCCTCCAAACCATCTCACCTCCAGTCTCTTCTGTTTTTAATGATATCAGTTCCACCTGTGCTTCTCCAGCTGCCAGAACCTCCTTTATTCGTGATTGGGACTTACTGTGATAAATGGTGACTTTGACTCGACGAAACAGAGGGTTCTGTGAAGGTAATCAGGAGAACGTTTTAGGCACGCTTCAGAAATCTTCTGCTCCATGGATGGTAACATCACCAGGAGAGTATCTCATCATCTACTCACTAAATGGGCACAATGTTGAGCATGAATCACACTTTAGTGATGCAGATTTCAAACTATTGAATGGGTTGCCATGTTTTTTTTTTTTAAAAACACAGATTCACGTCCTTCTAAGCCTTCAGGCATCAGATTTTTTTGCTCATGTGCGACTCAGATATCCTGTTGTTAAATTTTGATGTCTTTTATGGGCTTTTTTCGTACTTTCACTAGGCTTTTCATATGCTTTTGCAAGGTCTTTATAGACTTCTTGTTTTGCACACATCTTACTCAGGGAGTGTCTGTAAAATTCCATTGTATTGCTGCTTTGCACTGCATTATAATGACAATAAAGCCTCTAATTTAGTTCTAGACCTAACCTAATCAAAACCTTTTTTTTCCATAACAGTGTGAACAGCACAAATCACATGGACTCTGATCTTTTTCTTTCTAAATTAGGAAACATCCATATGTGCTGCTGATTGCTGATGCAGTGCAATCTCAGTCTGAAAAGTCATAGTGGAAGTTCAGGCAACTTTTAAACTTGATCTGAGTATCTTGTTGCCAGAGTTTTGTCGAGAGACACTGACAAATGTTCATAAATATATAAACGCGGCATACAAATCATCTTATATTAAAGTAAAGCTAAAAATAATTTTTTTAAATTGTTGTGGTTAGAAAAGGGTAAAACTATTTTTTAAAGTGCCACGAGCAAACTGCAGTTGTGTCACGTTAATCATATAAATGAGTTAATTAAACTAAAATGATCCTACATTCTATCAAGACATGGATTAAAGAAAATATGAACATTTTACCATCTACTGTAATTTTTCTAAATAGTTAGCATTATATTCCCAACTATTGTCTTGACTAGCTTCCTTTATCTTTGATTTGGGATTGACCGAATGCTATGTTTTGTTGTTGTTTTTTACAGGGGTTCAGCCTCAGTTTGGAAAAAGTTCTTCAGAACTAGTCACCTTAAAGTGATTCTGAACTTATTTCAGACACATGAATCAAAGTGCTCACATTTGAGAATTGATCGAAGTTGCTCATCTCCCAGTCATTCCAGTTGTTGAAGTTTAACAATTGACCCCAAAACGTTTTCCAGCTGCTCAACTGGTGGCAAAATCTTGATCATTGACTTAATCCTAAATGTGCAGTCATGTGTGGATTTAAAGGACAATTATCAGTGCGACCGGCACAAAGACACTCATATGACTGATAACTGTAACAGACCACCTTAAAGACCATGCGTTTGGTATTTTTATCCCAATGACAAGGTGCCACAGATGACAAGAGGAAGTCTAGAATGGGTTGTTGGTACGTTGGATGCTGCATGTCAGGGCTGTAGTCAGGATCTTGAATGTCCACAACTCTACTGTTGGGCATCTAAGAAATGGACTCAGACATTATGGTACGACAATCTGACACGATACTCTGGATAAACATGTCTGACAACGTGATCCTGCCGCCTAAAAATGTCCACCAACTTCACCTAGCCCTTGAAGAAGTTCAGACTTGGTTGTTTCATGACATCTGCTCTGTTGTGGAGATGCCATTTATTCGAACAACAAATACTTATTTCCTCTAAGTTCAAAAGAATTGATAGAATTTAATGAAAATTTACATGCTGTATTTATACTACCATTCAAAAGTTTGGGGTCACTTACAAATGTCCCTATTTTTGAAAGAAAAGCATTTTTTTTTCAATGAAGATAACATTGAATGAATCAGAAATACAGTCTAGACATTGTTAATGTGATAAATGACTATTCTAGCTGGAAACAGCTGATTTTTAATGGAATATCTACATAGAGGTACAGAGGAACATTTCCAGCAACCATCGCTCCTGTGTTCTAATGCTACATTGTGTTTGCTAATGGTGTTGAAAGGATAATTGATTAAAAAACCCTTGTGCAGTTATGTTAGCACATGAATGAAATTGCCTGCATAACCCCAAACTTTTGAACGGTAGAGTATATTTTCGTTCAGGATAGATTACAGTAGCCCTGGATCTTTTTGGATAAAATGAAGCCCTTTATGTCACAATCCCACCACTCTGACTCTACATCCATAAACACCTCTGTTAAAAAGTAGCAGCCATTGCTCCATAAAAATCCATATTTGAAAAACTGTCTCTTTCTTTCTTGTCATCCTCATTATCACCTGAAATGAAGTCACTGTCTTCTGCCTCACATCAGTCTATAAATTGAACTGTAGATGCTAATATCAGTGGCTTCTGTGCCAACGACTAGTTCACATCTGATACTGGCCCCGTTTTTTTAAAAAGATAAAGCAAACAAACAAAAGAATCTGAGCAGTAAATCTGAATAGAGCACAGTGTGAATGCAGCCAAAATGAAATGTTTGGGGACCTTTTCTTGGATCTCATCATCAGCCATGGCTGCAGAGTCATGTTTAAATTCAAGTTTCGATGCTGCAAACACCAAAAATGAAATGATTTAATCACACAGACATAACTGAGTTCTCTCATTAGACTAACAAACATATAATTGCTGCCTTGCGTCCAACAGAAAGTAGCTGAGAACACTGTGTACAGAAGGTTTTTGAGAGAAATGAGAACAAAGCAACATTTTTTTTGTAACGGAGATGTTTATTTAGACAACTGAATGCATGCCAGAAAGAACCGTGTTACAGCAGTTCTCTCACATTTCTAACTCTGAGGGAGAGACAAACGTTTGAGTGTTGAACACTATCTGCTCTAATTTATTGCATCGACACATTTACTCTTGTTGTGTATTCGGGGGGGAGACAGGAGGTACCGTTGTTGAAGATTAAGGAGCTCGGATCTCGAACAGCTTTGGCCAGAATATCACGAGTTGTTAATATCACCGTTTTGGCAAAAGGACAAAAGTAATTCACACCTTGCTTTAAGGGAATTTTTCACCTCTCACACAAAACACGTAAAAAGACGATTAAAAAAGATGCACTTACTGTAGGTAGCATTCACATGCAGTATAACGTGTCTTCTCCTCAGACTAGATTTAACATTTTTCTCCACTATTTCTTACAGAGATTCACAGCTAATGTTTTTCAGTTTTGGGGAATTATCTTACATATAACAGCTACTTGATGGAAATAAAGACATGTTGGATGGATTTGGGGAGAAGGGAAGACATAATGAAATGATCTGAAAGGCAAAAGAGACAAAATTGTGCTTATCGTCGGCGGGATCTCTACCAAAAAAATTTGAACACACAAAACCTTTAATTCAACCCTCACATCCCCAAAACAGAGGAATCCTTGACACAATTTCAGCCCAGTTGGTCCGTCAAAGTTCTTAATTGTTGTTGCCGTTGTTTCTCCAATATACTGATGAGCCAAAAAATACCATAATATCAAAAATAAATGCAACCCTTTCACAAAACAATGAGCAATAAATAATAATCAAGTGGTGTTCTTGTACTGTATATGTACTGTATATACACAGAGAGTTAAGTTTGTTGTATATATGTACACAAAACAACTGGCAGTCTTATTTCAGACTGGGTTTTTAGCATAGCCTACAACTGGGATCCGTGCCCGAATTCTAGAAATCCCAGAAAAAGCAACAACATAATAACTTACACAGGGAGCAGAAGGGTTTATGCACAATGAAGACGACTATGTTGCCTGCAATCTTTCCTCTTCCCCCCACCTTCAAAATAGAAGCACTGGTTTGGAAAGGAAAAGTAAATATAAAAGAAAAATGTAACATTTTTTTTTAGGTAGGGTGTAAAAAAAAAAAAAAAAAAAAAAAAAAAAGCCTCTAGAATTCCATAAAATAATTAGCTTATTAAAACATTGATTGACAACAACATGCACAATGCTTTCCCAGTTGGAGAGGGTGGTGACGATGAAGAAGCACTTTGTCTGCACAGAGGCATGACTTTGCAGTTTCATTTTTTCCCCCCACGTAACAATGCTTCTGGTTGTTTTTTGAAAACAACATGAGAGCCACTGGTGCAAGCTGTGCACACCCTTTATTTCCCCCTGTCCTCCTTTAAGGGTGCCGTTGTTACCTTTTCTCCTCGAGCAAGTTCTTCAAAATAAGCGGTTTTGTTCTTTTTTTAAAAATCCATTTCCATGTACACTATTTCGCAGTTCACATGCTCAGGTTCAAACACGGCAGCAGCTCTGCTTCCATAAATCTATGAATGTCTCCACAACTGTCCTCTCAGCACATTTAAGTCCATTTGCTTACCAACAAACACCTCACTAAACACCAGTCTTATTTTAGTAGCTTATGTACAGGAGGTTGAAGTGTCTGCCAGGCAGTATCCAAGGCAACCAGCCACACATTTACAGTATGCATTCCAGTTTTCAGTCCTCTGTTCATCTTCACAGGTTTATGTGCATTCGTGTCTTTGAATGAGAGCTTTATTGTTGTGTGCACTTCATGTATTTCTACCTAAAAAGTGTGTTTTTTAATGTTCTGGCTGCTGTTATGAAGAGGTCACTGAATCATACGTTGGACACACAATCTATGAATGTGTTTGTATTAATGTGAATGCATGGGTTTGTGCTTGTGTGTGTGTAGCTCTGGTTAAAATGTGTTCGTCTCTGTGCTTTATTTTTTTCCTCAAACGCTACGTGGGGGTCTTTGCAGCTCATGGGTCCTCCTGTTGCGTCCCTTCTTATTTTCCTGCATCCGTCTCCACTTGTTTGCGTGTTGGCTGCTCGCTCGAGATCCACCGGCAACCTGAGAACCGGCCAGACCGCCCTGCCCCTTCTGGCCGTTTTGTGTCTTCTGGTTGTTCTTAGGTGCCTGGCTGCTCAGTATGCCCAGATTTGACTGAGCTTTCTGGGTGTTCTGGCTCTGTGCCGGCTCCTCCGCTGTTGGATCTCCAGCCTGAAGCCAGGGTCGGCTCTGTGGTGGGCTGGCTTGCTGCTTCTGAGCATTAGGAGCCGAAGCTTTAGGCCGTATTACCGGGTTGGAACTGCCGGTGGCGTCAGGTTTGCCCTGACTGTTGCCGTTGGGGGTCTTCACCCTCTTCTGTTTGCGCTCTTTCTTCCAAACTCTGTCACAGAACTCCTCCACGCTGTTGAGCTCCGGGTGATCCAGGAGAGAGAGGAAGTCTCGGTACCACACCCTGTGTTTGGCTGAGTGACCGACGCTTCCTCCGGCACCAGGGAGTCCAGGTAGGATGTCACCCAGTCTCTGGGTGGGGATGACCTGCAGGTTGAGGCGCAGCAGCGGCTGGATGAAGCCGTGTTCGACCGCCTGGCAGTGGTAGATACCAGTGTCAGGCTGAGCCAGGCTGCGTATCAGCAGACCCTGGTCTGTACGGAGCACTCTGTCATCTAGCTTGATCTGAAAAAGACAGAGAGAAAGACAAAGAAATTAGAACAAGGGTAGAAGACAGGTAGTTCACAGGTAAATGGGCATTATCCATGTGTCTGAATCATAGTTTTACACCTTATATCTTAAAGGTTTTATTGGGTGAAAATCCATTTTTCTTGTGTTTTATGTGTCTTAAAAAAATTGAGGTGTAAGATAAAAAACACTTTTTGAAAAATAACATGCTTACTATTGCTGTACCTCAACTAGCTAGCCTCCCAGCTTTACAAGGTAGTTAGGATTTTATTCAATTTCAACGTAGAGATTAGCAAACCAATAGTCGACCTAAATATTTACAGTCTTGCTTCCAGGTAAGTCATTCACAATGACCCGCTGCCTTATAGTCCACCAGGTTTATTTAGCTTCTAGAGCTGCTTCTGCTAATTTTAAAACGTCTCAGCTATGAGCAAAGACTGGCTGCAAGAGTAAACACAACAGTCATCATGCACTCCCACCATCCTATTACCTGAAGATTCAGTGGATTACTTTTATTTTGGATGGCAATGTCCTGACAACAACTGGAAAATCTTTAGTGTCCGTCATTGTGCAGCAAATGTGGCTAATGTTACCATTAGGTTTGATTGTATTTTAATAGGTCAGAGCTCTGTGGAAATTGTAAAGCTGAATGACATCCAGAGATGGTGGAAACTCAGCAAGTATCAACCCTTTACTTCTGTTTATTTCTCTCTCACTGCCTATACTGCACTGCACTATAATACAGATGCATTCCCAATAAAATTGTTCTTATTTACCTATTTTTCAGTTCAGTACAACTGATCAGACTAATCCGACAGTTGGCAGCAGTAACAAGCAACGAGCCGCAGCAATGATCCTTACAGGCATTGAAGAACACAGAAAGATTGTGAATATGGATGGAAACTGAACAATTTTTTTAAAAAATGGCTATGCAAGGTATCTCTGGTATCCTTTCCCTCTCATTCACCCCCTCACCCTCCCAGTCCAGGCAGATGGCTGCCCTCCCTATGCCTGGTTCTGACAGAAGTATAATTTCTGTTCTTCTGTTATTTCTTCCCACTCTTGGCAAAGAGCTGTTCTAAGAAAACCATTGGGTTTCCCTCTATAATATAAAACTGTCAGGTATTGACCTTACTATATTAAGTGCAGTGAGATGATTCATACCGTAAAGTGTCACTACATAAATAAAATTAAATTGAATGCAAGTATCCAACAGAAATGCCTCTTGGATGGCAACCACTAAATGTAAACACAACTCCACAGGACACCTTTACATTTCTGAACACCCAGTGGACAAACTGAGGTTTGTGGTTTGGATACAACCAAAGACAACGGCACTGTATGAAAAAATGCAGCTACATTAATGCAGCTACATCAATCATCAGAGCTGTCAACATAGACTGATCTGGCACAAAAACATACACAGTTTTCCAGCAAAAAAAAAGCAAAACCTGGCGCAGCTTTAGCAGCAACAGCAAAAACATCAAGCCACTGTGGTCACCTATCGAATACGAGGCAGGGAACATTCTTTTTAGATTAATTTCTAAGCTGGAGTCTTGCGTATTAACATCCTTCCAGATAAAAATTATAAACCACTGTGTTTTCCATTTGATAAGCCTCCAGACTCATGGGTATATTGCTCAGCTGCTGTATCGTATTTCTCTTTCTTTCTTGCAGGTACCTGTAACAACATGGCCTGAACGCCCAGCTAGAAAAATACAGCTGTGGAACAAATTCTTGCAAAAGTAAATGGTTACATGCCAGGGTCAAAAGTTAATCTAAACAACCACACCCAGAGGTGTTCACCCTTCTGGGTCTATGAGGTTACAGATTAAGAGGTCAGTGGATGATAGAGCAGGAAAGGTGTAGAGATGTTTGCTGTGCAGAAATCTAATAACTTGAAACAGATAGTATCATTTTTATTGGCACTAAATTAACCACACCATTAAGGAATGAGGTAGTTATAGACCAGGTGACACTAGATGTACACATTCCAAGCATTTATTTCACCTATTTTTGAATACACACACCTCCTGCTTGCGATCGTCGTTGGGCTTCTGCAGCTGCCAGTAGATGAGCGCTCTTTGAGATTTGGGGCTGCACTCCAGGAACATGCTGCTGTTCTCCACACCAAACACACTCCTGTCCTCCACACTGCCTCCTAATCCATCCACGTCATCTGATAAAAACAAAAACACACACACAGACAGATGGATTAGATGTGTGCGGCAGTAAGAGGACGGTTAACAGAGTGTTCGTGTGAAGACTTTAAGGTACCGTGATGCTGAAGATCAGAGCACTGGGACAGAGGATCTCCATTCCTGATGTCCTGTCTTCTGGTTCGCCTGAGTGGAAGCGAATGAAAACACTCTTAGACACAAGTTCTATCAAATACATGCTCCTCATGCGTGTTGTGTACTGTTTAATTGCAGCCACTAGGGGGCAATGTTACCCAACGCCTAAGAGAATGGGCATCTCTTCAACCTTTACTCCACTGTTAAATTGTATGGATGAAAAAAGAAAACCACTAACCCCTTTGCAGAATGTAAGAAACATAAACCTGCTGAGCACTGAAACAACGTGCTTCATTGCCTTCCGATGAGCCGTTCATTATGAAACACATACAGCATTGTTGTGCCCTTGAAATATCTTGTAAAAGCAGCTGTGCTCTTTGTCCTCTCCATATGAAAGTCCACTATGTCATTTGCGTTTAACGGTGGCGGAAAGGTGTTTTCATAGTCTGGCTTTACTGACTAGCTGAGAATGTCTCCCCTGCTCCTAGTTGATTTAAAATTGTAAAAATCAAAACGGGGTGAGCCAAAAATGAGGTGAGGGGCTGGAAAGAAGGGAACAGAGAGAAAAAACTAGAGGCACTAAAGGTGAAAAAGCAACAGTGGTCAACCGTTTAACATCCTCCCTTCCGAGCTTTCGTGCGTCAAAAACATTTGGACACTCTCATTTCTTTTTCTCACATATGTCCCTCCTCTGTACGTTTCCTGGGCTAACATTCCTGTCTTTTCTGGCCGTCTGAGCACGTGCAGGGCCGAGTGTCTGGTTCTCATTCTGGGAGGGAAAATATTTGCAGTGTTGAGGAGAGCTGAGAGGAGCCGGTCCTGGCCTTAACCATGGGGTGTGCCACCTCCTCTGTAACCCTGCCAAGCTGGAGTATACCCACTGGCCTACTTCTGCTGGTGTGAGAAGTTCTGGATGAATGAGACACAGGGGTGTAGCGCTGAGTGAGTGTGTGTGTGAGTGTGTGTGTGTGTGTGAGGGCTGCTTTAGTGGTCAGCCTAATCCTGCTGGATACAGCGGAGGGTAATTTGAGGGTGTGTATGTTCATACCTCCTGGCTGCAGGGTGAAGCGGTCAGACAGCTCCTGTTGGCTATAATTTAGTGTGTGTGTGTTATGTGTGTATGTATGTTCATGTGTGTGCATCTTGACTTTAGACGGATGGAATCACAACCCAGAACAACTGTACTGGCACCGGTGCTAACCCAGGTTGCTGGATTGTACTTGCTGGAATGCGTGTGTGTTTAATGACTGTATTTTGTGCCTGTGTAATATAGAGATTACTTCCACGTTTGGATGCCTGTGCTGTGTATCTACTGTGTTGGATTTTCTGCACTTGCTAATATGCGAGTGGAGGTCTGAGGTCAGAGGATGAAGGTTGCCCTTGAGCATAACATTGAAAACCAACTGTTTGGAAGCAACAGTAGAACGCAGGTGTACTGATAACTCCCACGTGTGGCTATACGCGATGACGTTAATACAAAGGCAAGATGTTGCTGAAAAGGAGAATGCAAGCTGAGCAGACCCTCGGAGGATAAATAAAGGTGATAGAGGAGTGTTTAGTGTGTGCAGGCTCCTACCTCTTGGCGGTAGGAAAGTATCTGGAGCACTCAGCACCGTCCCAGGCGCAATAAGGGTCTCTGGCCAGGCAGCACTCAGCGCAAGCTTTCCCATACACCTCGCAACGGTGTAAAGACATCTGTGATACACCCAGGGCTGAGCCAAGGTACAGCTGTTGCTGTGGGAGCCAGAAAAACAGCAAGGACGTAAAAATTAAACTCTCCTGTGTGGCTCACTTGGAACAGGTTCTTGCGAAAAGAAGGTGGTTAGTTCTCAGTAGGCACATTTGATATCCTTGCTTTTCGATATCAGCGTTTTCTTAAAGGCCCAGAACTTGTCTTTTTTTTTTTGCTTCACTTGGACCCATGGCCTTGTCAACTACTTTTGGGTGAATTACAATGTGTGAAAAGTTTTTACCTGCTTGGTGGACAGCTCCATAGCAGTAATGGGAGTAGGCTCCTGTACAAAGCAAACACAGCCACATTTAACACCACGTCTATGGACAATGTGAGTATTTTTATAGGGAGCAGCTTCATAGCTTGTTGTTAACACTCAATTTTCAATGTCGTACCCTAAAGACAGTCATCTCCTCTAGCACAACCTCCTCTAGGTCATGCCAGCTCTCCCTGGGGATCGTGACCACCTTCAGCACTGTTCCCACATCTGAAAGACAACATACAGAGATAAAGCAAGGGCAGGTCTGTGTAAAGCATAAACACCTTTGTTTATTCAGAGGCTAAATCTCCTGTGTTGAAATATGTGCACATGCCAAATTATACTCTACCTATATGTAGTTTTTATATATTGTTTGAGCATTTCACTGTATAGAAGCTACTCTAGATTCAAAAAATATTCAATGAAATGACATTTTTGCAGCTTTATTTGCAAAATTATGTCAAAAAGCTTTAAGTGGACCAGTCTGCCATGATAAAACGCATGCTAAAGCACTAAATAGATGACTTCCACATCTGTCGTTCACCTGTGCCGATGAACATGACGTCATACTGGCCGTCCTCTGCCTCCACTCTGTCCACCACCAGCTGGGAGAACTGGTAGTCCACGTCTGTCCGTACCATGATAGGACGTCCACCTATCGGGTGAACCGGGTTGTACATGGCTGGGTGACCTCTGGCGAAGGTGATGACGTCATCGGGAAGGTCCTTGGTAGAGTCAAAACCTCCAAATGTCTTGCTGGGGCACTGAGGAGATGTGAGAAGTTTATTATTTCTTCTAATCTCTTTGTCTGTATTGGATCATTCAATGAATAATGAATCTACGCCTCCCACCTGACCACTTCAGATGCTTTCTTTTTATGAGCAGAAACTTTAGTATATTTGATGAAGTCATGCAAAATTTTACCTTCATGCTCTGAATATTTTCAGAGTTACAGGACCTTGAAGTAGATAGGGGTGAATGGAAATTTGCATCACTTTTCCAGCTTTTTTAAGCCCTCATGTCTTCATAAGTACAGGAGACAGACACATGGAATTTTCTAGGATGAAAACACATCTGATCTCTGTTAAAAACTGCAACAGTAAAATCAATTTTACATCCATTCCAGGTGTCACAATCTTAAGCCAAAATTTTGTTTTTGTTCAGGACGATTTTTACTATAAGTGACTTTGAGCATCAACATATTGGGATGTACCATAGTCTCAACAGCAAAAAGAATGTGCTTTTCACACAGAAAGAATTATGATTAGAAGATGAGCCTGGTAGCAAAATGTAGGCCAAAATGACAGTTTTTATTTGCTCCCTCTTGTTTTGACCAACCCCTATTCCTACATGGTGATATGACCCTTTAAAGTTAACCCAAAATGCGTTTTTTAGGGTTTTCTCCAGTGAATTCTCAGTAAACAGATTACACTTCCAGGGTACCAATGTCTGTTTCTATTACTCTGTGCCACAGATATTAAACTGGTGCAGTTTTGTTGCTGAAACTATGACATACTCTATGATACTGATGCTCAAACCGTGCTGGATAAAAACAAGATTTTGGCTTTGGATGACGACACCTGGAGTGGATGTATAACTGCTTTGGTTGCAGTTTCTAACAGATGTCAAATGTGTTTTTCACCCTGGAAAATTTCATATGACTATCTCCCTTCCATCTGAGGTTATGTGGGCTCAGAAATGTTGGAAAAGCTAACATAAATGAAAAAGCATGAAATTTTGACCCACCCCTTTGTAGTTAATGGGGTTGTAACTTGGAAAATTTTCCTAGTGTGAAGGTAAAATTTGCATGGCTTTATTTAATATACTAAAGTTATGATACATAAAAAATCAGCTGATTCTGAGAGGATCATGTGGGAACTTTTTTCACATTTGTTTGATTTTATGTGGCATGACACTATTAACCGCTAATAGAAAGCAGCCATCCATGTGTGCTCGCAATGAATCCTGTGGCAATGTGACTTTATTGCTTGTAAATTTACTGCAATCGTGTAAAATTGCCAATGAAGACTCACAGTGCCAGGGCGAGGATAGGGCACCCTGCCTTGGAAGGGCACCCACTGGTAGTTGGGTCCATCTCTGTGGGCGTAGGGACCCAGGAAAACCCTCCTGATGTCTGCCATGTTGTACATACAGACTGCTGAGCCTTTAAATATGTTACTGTGAAGGGAAAGTGATGGAAAAAGAAAGGTAAAGAGAGGGAGAGGGCGGTGAAATAAAGAAAGATGAGAAAGACAAACAAAAGGGATTCATAAATGACTGTTCACAAGACAGGGATTAGGAGTATGTGAAATATTGAAGAAAGACAACAAAATGACCCTTCATCGCACAAAGACAGAGAGGAGCAAGGTTGTCATTACCTAAGTATAGGAATGACAGATTGGAACTTCTCTCTGATTGCTTCCAACCTCTTGAGAACAGACAGGAATTTGGGCACAGCACCAACAAAACAAGGAGACCTGGTGCAGAGCATATTTGAAATCCCCTCCAATATTTTTGCGAGCGTTTGCTTGTGCCAGATGGGTGGATTGTGCTTTCACTAGACGAGGTCCAAAGCAGGCAAGGGCGATCAATCATGCTAAAAAAAAAGGGGGGGAAATGATGTGGATTTTCTTTCAATTCATGCTCCGTCGTGGGTCATCCAGAAGACAGCAATTTGAGCTGTGACTCATTTAAACTGAGAATTTGGGAGTTCCACGTGAATATTCCAAGATTCCACAAGAGTTATTAAAATATTTAAGTGGAGATTGTGACAATGTAAGCTGGCTGTTTGCAATCTATGAACACCATGTTTGAAAAGATCTGTTTCTCAGCTTTTTTTGCTCGGTTGGGCTGTTCAAAACTAATCTCAAGTTCATTCATTAACTTTCCAAGTCTCACTTTTTACAGATGGCAGATTTTTCCTTTTGGACAGCAAATCTCCTCTTACAGGAACCGAGGGCTTCAATAAGATTCAAGACGTCCTTTGTCTTGCTGACTGCAAAGGGAAGTTGTATCAGACTAATTAGGGATGTGGCTGGCATACACACAGCCACCAGTACTCACCAAAGCATGGAAGATGAATGGATTAGCATTTGAAAATGTTAATTACAGAGAAATTCAATTAACTCCAGGGGCAAGAAAAGACACTCCAATATCTGTGCTTAAGAAGAAGGGCGAACATGTGTTTGTGCAGATACACAGAGAGGGAAAGAGGCGGGCAAATTCACCTCCAGAAAAAGGCACAAACACACAATCACGCACACACACATAGAGGCACAATCAAACATTGATCTGTCAGTGGCAGCTTCTTTGTGCCTCATTAAGCAGTGATATTAAAAGCCGGTTCCTCTGAATCTCTGCTCTATTCATCTCTGAAAACCGGCCACTTAGAAAACCAATTAAACCACTGTAATTCCTCAATGCCCCATAATTGAATTTTAAAGTGTACATGTGTGTGCGTGCGGGTTGGGGGCCGATGTGTAGGTGTACGCCCACCGATGCGCACCAACCCTCTCGGTTTGAATACGTTCCAGATAGCTGAGAAAAGCCATACGGGTCTGGTGATGCAAGGCGTCTGTCAGTATGTGTTAGCTTGCACCGCTGTTCCATTCAGCTTGTCTTATCATTAGCCGTGATTGATGGTGAAGTGTTTGTCCTCCTTTCAAAGCGGTTCACAGACAGTGCTGGACGCAAAAATACTCTCTCCCCCCTCCTCCTCCTTCCCAAATGCAAATTCATCATCATCATGATAAGTGCCACCATCTGTGCCATTTCAACTCACTTATCTGCCTTGCCCCCATGCCTTCACCTCTCCACATGCTTCAATAGAGCCACACCCGGCCTCTCAAAACCCCATTCATGGCTGGGGCGGCGGCCAGGGGAGAAACGTGCGTTCCCGCTAAGTGAATATCATGTTTCACCCGCTCCCTCCTGCCCCAGTAATCTGATTTCCACACAGGCCTGCCAAGATTTCAGTGAAAAAAAAGGGGGACAGGTAGTGAGGAATGGGGGGAATCGGATAAAAGTAATCTCCTATCAGTGATATGGGGAGGGTTGCCATCGAAAAAGGGGAAAGCAACCATAAGACACCTGTAAGTGGATTACGGGAACGCTGTCTGGGAATTTGACGGCGGCACACTCGGTCGCTCGCATCCTGCCATGTCATTGAAAATGGTTTCGGAAATTACAGATAAAGGATGTGAAAGGGAAGGATTCCTGAAAGGAAATGTGAAGCGTGTGTGAATACTGAATACATATCAACTCCTTCTGATCTCCTAGCAACAAATCAACAAAACAAATATGATGCTACCAGTGTTTGTCGAGCTGTTTGGGAATCTGAGCCCTTTACTGGCACGCTTAAAAGAAAAGACCTGCACAGGATTGTACCTGGATGTGGTGAATACAGCGTAGATAACTGGATTCTTTGGGTCCTTGGAGCTCATCAGAAACACGTCCTCTGAAAATCAAAAACAAAAAGGGGTGAAGGCGAGGGCTTGCAACAGGATTTCGAAGAGAACCGTGAGGTTATGCGTATAAAAAGACACTTACGCAGCTCATCAAAGTGTGTATCGATGCCATTCACCCCTGGGACTGAACACATTAGTCGGGCTTTAAGGAAAGTGGTCCATTTGTTCACCAGACTCCTGTGACCTCCCATGTCATTCTGCAACAGCATCAACACATTTCTCTAAGCTCTCACCTCATTATGTGCTTATTTCCGCAACAGATCTGTAATCAGTTGGCCTTTCCATTGCTTAAAAGAGAAGAATATTGTTTGCTTGTGTGTGTTGTTACCTTACACAGTTGTCCTATCCTGGCGATGGTAGCCTTCCCAGTGTGCTCTCCGTCCATGGCGTTCTCTTTGAAGAACAGGAAGATCTTGTCGTCTTCAGGGTTGTCGCTCTCGGGGATCAAGTGTACGCCGATGAACCTGGGGTCTTGAGGATGAATAAAGCAGACAAACTTACAAACTCACCCCCCCTACACACATATAATTTTACAATCCAACCTCTGCCCCAATGACAATCTTTTCACCCCTATTTTACACCTCTGAAACCAATCCCCCGTGATATTCTCCAGTCACGGCTCAGTAATAGCAGCCATTCACTTTACACCCCGGCGTTACAGCATCTGACTTTACCTCAAGTGAGCTCTCCAAATCCAAATCCCACATAACCCCTGTCTCTAGACCACATCCTCGCAAACACACATGGCTCTGATTGTCCTGGATCACACTTGAATAAATTTATCTGGAGAGAGGAAATCAAAAGCTAAACGGAGGAGCCGGTGCCACGGGGGATGGAACATCTGTGGACGTAAAAAAAAAAACAGGGGGCACGAGGACTGAAGGAAAAAGCGGCCGCAGTCACTGAGGCGTCGTCACGCGTAAAACAAGCCCGCACCTAAAAGCTCCGGGGTTAGCTGGACAGAAACAAGCAGTGCCGTGTTACACCTCCGTGGCCGTTTAGGATATAGAGTAGCTGTGAAAAGGGAGAGTGTGGCCAAAGTGGGAAGCAGATTTATAAGCGCTGTGCGGGTGCGAGACCTCTGGTATGAATCATGTGTACCCCACACACGCTTCATACTTCTATGCCATTAAATCTACAGGTTCGTAAATTCGTCTGTGGATGCGATCAGGTACAAAAACAGGCTGCTGCCGGTGTCGCCAACTACTGAGGTCACACAATTCATCACATTTAATTCCCAACAAAAGGCCACTTCATTCAGAAGGGGGTTTAATCCAGCATCTATGTGAGTGAGAGGGCATTAAAAAGTGAAGAGATGTGTAAATAAATTCAGCGAATCAAGACTATCGAACCTACCGTTTAACCCTAAATCCTTTTAGAATCAGCTGCTATTAAGGATTCATCCCCAAGTTTCTCTCTTGTTACATTTGAGTACCATGTAACCTTGTTGATAAAGGCTCAATAGAATATCCCCAACCCAGTAATCCATGCAATTACAATCCCCTCTTTGTGGGGAAGGCGTTGGATTTTGCGGAGCCGGATGGATACAATCCCCCCAGCGTATTTGTTTGAACAAGGTGAAAGATCGATGGGGATTAACTCTACAACAATGACTTCTCCCTTTTAAATCGCTCTTTATTAATACGTCACAGTAATCAGCACCGCAGAGCAGCGGTGATTTTTGATGGCGCTGGGGGAGGTGGTTGGGTGGGTGGTTTGAGGGGAACTGGGAGGAATTTGACTCCACTACAGGAAAACAGCTGAGAGCGGATTAGTTCTGTGGGAAAGAGTGAGAAAAAAAGGGGATGGCACAGCTTGAGGGAAAGGTTCAAACTGACCTTTTGTGGCTCCCTAAGTCCTCTGCGGTGCCGAAAGATAGCCAGACAGACTGAACAGTCAATAACCCTCGATGCAGCGCTAATCTTACTAGCGCAGGCAAATCCAGTGACTTTGTGAATGGGCTCTGATATCTGATGTCTGCACATGAATGGAAATGATCGGAGACTGGAGGCTTGTGAGAGAATTTAATGCTTCAAAGTGTTGAAAACCTCAACGGTATCCTTTTTACAAATAATGGGCAGAGACAGGGGTCAACTTTCTGAAAAGCGGATGTGAATATAGATCACAGTTGTCCACTTTGACCAAAGGGTGAAGCTTGCTGGAGCTTGTTAAGTTTGATAATGTAGTTTATCTAGTTTGTTCAGTTTTTAACCTGCACTAATGGTTTGTAGATAGATCCATACCAACATATTTGAGCAGTCTAGTAAAATGTCAAACTAAACTTCTACAATTTCTTCATAAGGAAAAACTACATTATTCAAAACAGATTTGCTTTTTTATGAGAATACTTTGCTTGGGGGCTCAGAGTCCTAATAAAAACAATCTTTAATTTCATTTTAGTTTTTTTTTTTTTTTTTTTTTTTTTTTTACCATTCAGCCATCTTGAATCATGCTGCTCAGTTCTGATTGGATGATGATCTCCCAGCGTACGGAAAATAGCAAAGTCCCTTCCCATGAAATCAGCAGATGTGCCAGAGTACAGCTCTCCGTCTGCCAGAGAGAAAGCAAAGTTAGGAACAAATGACCAGCTCTCGAGCGTATTGTGCACTTCCTGGAACTAATAAAAGGCAGAGATCAAACTCACCAATCAGAAGCGAGGCCGAGAGCATTTTGGGGTCGTAGGGGCTTTTCCCGCGGCCGTTCTCGAAATGTGAGGCCAGTCGAAAGATGTTGTCCTGCGGTGGAGAGGGTCAAAGATCAAAATGAGGCCAATGAGAGCCACATTAAGCCTGGTTAAAGGTGCATTTATAGCCAGTGTTTCAAGTTACAACATATCCTCATTATAGCACGCTACTTTTGGGCCACGATGCCGAACAAAATCGGTCACACATGAGCAATGAGCTGTGTTTTTTTGCTTTGGTTACTGATCAACAACAGTTTCTGTAGCAGTGCAACAAGAAAGAAACAACAGGGATTAAAGTAGGATTAAACAGCAGAAGCAGACCTCCTTACTTCTAGAGTCTTGGAATAAATTAAAAGTGAGGCCCAACTTACTCACTTTTCTTTAAATAAGTTACTGACAACACTACTTTAACTTCAAGTGAACACATGCAGGGTTGGCTATGGTGAAAAACTGCATGGTGCAAACAGTCATTCTCCTCCTCCATTGTTGGGCAGCAGAGCTCATGCTGGTACACTGATTAACCTGTAGACCTTTATCAAGATGACTGATTAAACTTTTACGTAGGAGAGCCGTTGTTTAATATCCGACAGCTGTAATTGAACCATGTAGTGACCACTATTTTCCACTTCTTCGCACAAAAGAAAACACCGATGGGTAGATAATCAATTTAGTGTGTGTGTGTGTTAACATTTATTCCATGCAGTGCAGTTCTCTCAGTCATTCGTTCACTATATAGCCCTGTTGTCACATTTCACGACTGCAGAATAAAGGTTCAATCGAGATCTAAATTACCTCTTGCATATATATAACTGATTAACAATATTCGGTTGCATTAAAGCACCAAATGTATTACCTCTGCCCTTTTGCCCATTTCCAGATAAGCACAAATGGGGTGGAAGGCTCCTGTGCCACAGATGTACAGATGGGTCTGGTTATACGGCTGGAGAACCCGGATGAAGTTAGAACACTCTTTCTAAAAAAGAAAAAAGGAAAAGGGACATCAAGCCTCCAACTTGTGGGTTAATTTCATACAGTGAGACAACATGCAGCTGGCAAAGAGATTTGAATACGGCCTGTCTAGCATACTATATAGCCTTGAAAAGCATATGAAACTGTGGGGATTTTTATGAAAGAGCTTGCACATGTTAGCAGTAATCTCATACTTCCAATTCTCTCCTCCGTATCACAAAGTTTAAATTAAGTTTTATCCTTTATGAAAATAAAGTTGACATTTTAAGCAGAGAAAAGCGCTAGAAAATAGGGACTAATAGAAAGCAGAGAATAATAGAGAAAAGCTTTGTTGGAATTCCAGTTTAAGCAGGGACTTTCCAGCTGGTTTGGGAAACCGAGTCTCCTTCAAGGAAATCCCACCTGTAAGTCAAATCAAGCAAATCTGCCACAGATCTTTAATGATCCATATGTTTGAATTTACTGTGGGTATTTGGGTTGGCTCTCCAGTCCATGCTGATAGTCCCAGCGGTGTGAGACTGTTTATTAGAGTGCTAATCAACAGGATTGGTTAATGGAGGAGGGTTATTAGCAGCCTTGAGGAGTTGATTTGGGCACATGTGTTTAAGAGATTAGGCTGGGGTTTGCCTAATTATAAATACACGCTGAATATCCACCTAACAAATAAGAACACATTTGGTTGGGGATTTGGAAACTCAGCACACATCTCATCACACGCTGACAGCCAAATTATCTCTTCCCTTTAACACATGTATCTGTTCAGCCTTCTAAAGCTTTAACTTTGATGATTTGATGATATCCTTGTGAAACATAAATGGATACAGGGCTTTAGGTTGGAGTGATGACATTTTCCAGTGCAGCTTAAAATGAACTCTGGGATAACACACTGCATACCTTGTCCAAAAACCAGAGTTTTCTTTTATGATTCCAAAAGGCAGAACTGTTGTTTCAGCCCTGACCGTTTCTCTTTCACAGTAATCTGCTTAAAGGGAAAGTTTTTGGCAAATACACCGAGAGTGTCTTGCAGGGAGTTAGATGTGAAAATACCACTCACATATCTGTGTGCTCAGTTATGAAGCTGGAGCCAACAGCTGGTTTGCTTTGCTAGCCTGGCTCTGCCCTCAGGTTACACAATCTGCCTACTGGCACCCTTGTTTAATCTGTACAAAAAAAACTACGTGTAAAAATGACAATTGGTGGTTTTATGGGAGGATACATGTTGGATTATTTCTTGGGTTGATGGAGTTACTTAAAGAAATCTTGTCTTGACTGCAGCAATTGAGGAGGCCAGGGAACTTCACGATGTTTGTTTTTTTTTGTATGTTTAACGGTTCTGTGTGCAGAAAAAGTGGATGTCACTATTGGACAGCATCTCAGAATAATGGACATGTTGTCCACAGCTTCCCCCAATCTTCACTCTCATTTACAATGAGAAAGGTTGTGCTCACAAAAAATAATCTAGCCACAACCATTAGCCTACACTAGCTTTGTAAAGTGCATTGACAGGCCACAGTAGTTTGTTCTCAACTTAAGTAACATTATCTTCACTTCACCTGTCTGTCCTTGTCTCCGCTCCATGTGTGTCTGATTCCATGGTCCATCTGATCGAATCAGGCCCATGCATGGACCAGTCGTGGCCCGACCGGAGTTAAACCATGTGTGGAAACAGACACACAAAGACCGGAGCGGAGAAGACATGCATGTAAAAGGAGTAGCAGCAAAGAGCCTCAAAACGACACGAGTGCACATACATTAGGTACAAAACATGAACAAAATATGTTATGATAAAATGTTTTGAATTTTTTTTTTTTTGGGGGGGGGTTTGGGGCACTGGCTGTACATTAAATTGCACTTTGACATTTTCAATGTGGTGTGGGAGGTCACTCTCGGTCTGTTTATACGAGCAGGGAGGGCCAGCAGTTTGAATTGGAGGAACTCACATGTACTAACGTGTAATAGAACAGAGAAGCTTGGACTACAACACACACTTCCGTCTCTGCTAAGGATTACTACACTATATCATCCCCAAGCCGATAGTTGTTTGCGGTTATAATAATGCTATATTTATATTTAAAATCTTGCACATTGTGGGCTAGCTCAATTTCTCATCTATGTTCTGGCTAAGCTGACAGGCAGTAGCTGCATATTTCCCATACAAACATCAATATCAACCTTTTGGTCTAACTCAGTCAGACTATTTTTTAAATATGAAGTGTGAAATCTATGTTACAGCATCCTAACCAGCTCTGTTTCCATGTATTTAACACTTTTTAACTGTGCATGTAATTATTAACCCACTAACCCACGTAAGTCTGCAACCACATAACAGTTCCTGAGTTCACAAATGAGGACCAAACTTGCCTGATGTCTTGTGGCTGACCTCAACCCTGCTCGTCTATGTGACTGTGTAATGTAATGGCTTTACCCTCTGTGTTTCCTTCGGCTCAACGTCAGGAGCACATGTCCTCCCCACATCATTCCTATTATACACATTTCATCAACTCCTATAATCCCCTGCAGGGTCAGCTTTGTTTAGGCTTTCTACATGGCTGTCTTAGTTAGACTCATTAGCCATGAGGTAGGTGGGCTACACCTAAACACTAACAGACGTTAGTTATGGTCACTCAAATGTGTCGCCGTGTCATGCCCTCAGGTGAAAAATGGTTTGCCTGATCACAAACCATGTCATTATGTGAAAACCACAATACCCACAGAGGATAAATGAGTCATTATTGGATAAGATAAATGACTCTCTTTGGACTGGGTATTAATGTTGACTTTCCATAGGAGAAATGGGTGGACAGATTTGTATGTATTTGGATGAGTCGAGTGAATTTTGAGATAATGTTGAGGTCTCTAATTGAATATAGAAACTGGATTGGCAATAGAGGATAGCTTTGAATTATTATTTTTCCTCCGAAGTCTGGAGCTGGACAGCTGATCGGAAATGACATCAGGCAGTTCTGTGCGATCGTAAATCCTTGGTCCAGCATCTGAAACCGTTGTTAAGTGAATCAAATGCAACAACTTAGGCCATGTTACACAGTCATTCTGCTTGGGATAATGATGCAGCCATGAGGCATTTTGAGGAGGGGGGTCAGCTGTTAAATTTGTTCTGCGGCTATAAAATGTGGTTTGGAGAAATGCATCCCATTGGCAGCTCTGGATGCTTTAGTAATGTCCTAATCAAGGCCTCTTCGTGCTGGGCTCTGTCTCTGCTCTCACCGCCTCATTTTCAAGGGTAAACACTTTCGCAGCACGCAAATACCTCATCATTGTGTTTCTGCGATTTGGTGCTGCCAGCAGAGCACACTCTTTCCACTGTGCGAGGGAGTGAAGGTGTAGTGTTGCGTATGTGGTTGTGTCTTGTGTGAAACCCAGAAAGCCGGTGGTGAGGCAGAGCCCAGTGGAACGTCTGTGATTTAAAAAGGACTATGTAATTCAGGATTATCCTAAAAACCCTGCAGCCCTGCACTCCAGACTCATCCAGGCATGAAATTAAGATCAGATACAGCACAGAGAGGGCCTTTCCAAACAGCAACACTCAGATAACAGACACCAGCGGCGGTGTGCACACAAACAACGTCGGCTGCATGTAGTATGCGTTCAGCAAACTCGGACATGTGAGCTAACACGCCAGCGCCAGATAACGAGAACTCAAACAATGGACTCCCACATAAATATGCGCACGAGTGGGACACACATAAACATACTCCCAACATTAAACCGTACATCACAGAAGCAAATAACCTCTGCGTCATTGTCCTTGTGCCGCTGACACACTGTGTACGCTGTGACAAAACATCTGCCGTACAGTTTGCTTCTTTGTGTTTCGCTGTAGGTGTCACTGGGGGACGGCCTCTAGAGAATACAGCGTGCTGCAGGTGAAACAGGCCACAGCTACTGCATCACTTTCATCAGAGCTAATTTCCTACTTCTTTAGTGTGCTATTGTTCTTCTATGACTCCTCCCCAGGCAACTACTTCTACAATACATTTAATGTGGTGACCAAAACAAGCAAAAAAAAAGAGAAATCGGAGGAACAAACAGCAATATGATTTAGGGAATATTACATGGAAGCGCTCAAATCATCATGAACGTGGACTCACCCCCAGGTCTTTCCCTGCCCACTTGCATTCGTCCCTCTTAGAGGGGGTGGCAGGCCACGCAATCTGTGCAAATGAGAAAGAGACAAAGTCACACAATGCTGGAGGTGGAGAGGAAGATTCGCATGCTGCTTCATGAAACAGGAAAGCGGAAGGCAGTGAGTCAATGTAGTGAATCACAGGGAAGCAAGATTTGTGTAATTCCATAAGAATGACTTTTGATTTGTCATGTTTTATATTCATATTTAGTCATTCCTTTTATTTCCTTGGTAAAACCAAGAAAAAGTGCACGTGTGTGTACATATATTAAGTAAGGGATGGCCTTTAAAACAGAGAAAGGACTGACTGCAATAAAGAGGAGAAGAATGGTAACACAAATCGAGAAAATGTGGTGTGTTCATGTGATATTGGGAAAAAACAGTTTTAATAACCACAATAATGTTGCACTTGCTGTGACAGTACAGATATTTTTTACAGTCTGAACAGTGGTTCTGCTTCAAATTACAGCTTCTTCCTACACTCAAATCGTCAGCATAAGGTTGTACTTTTCACCTCATATATGAAGAGAAACCCGGTTTGCTACTTTGTTTTGGAAGAGATAAGTCTCCCTGTCATCCATCTGTGGCCCCTGGTGTCACATGAATTATGAACACACATGGAGCGTATGACTGTGCCTGTGTGAGCCGTAATAAGTAAAGGAATGATTATATACTCAAAAATTGGGTGCAATAGAGCTCAACTTTTTTGCTGCTGGCCACACAGATGTCGAGAGATAATGGAAATGTATGCACATGCATGTTCACGCATTATTATGACCTTACAGTACACACACATTTCTCTGTCTATTCCTAGACTTCATCTCCTCTCGAGATCAGCTGAGTTTTCCTCTCTTGGGAATCTGCATGGCACATTTCAGCGTAATTACATTAGATTTGCCTAATCACTGCTTTTTGGCCTTTATCTTATAATGATACAAAGATTAGAACAAAAGAGCGAGAAGGAAAGAAAAAAAAAATACATCCGAGCCAAGGGCAAAAGAATACAGAGACGCACTCTCCCTCTCTGCATTGACTATGTATTTTTCAGCACTTTTATTCCCCCCGTTCAGCTCTTTGCAGCCGGTAGGCAAGTCTGTGTCAGTCTTGTGTGTCTGTGATGGCAGCCCGAATCAGATAAAAAGACTGTTAACCTAGTCCAGGTGGAGTAATGGAATTATGGACAGCCTCGTCTGGACCGAGACAGACAGTGGGAGGGACGAAGGGAGGGGAGGAAAAGATGGAGTAATGGACTCCAGAGGGAACAAGAGAAGAGAAGAGAAGAGAAGAGAAGAGAAGAGAAGAGAAGAGAAGAGAAGAGAAGAGAAGAGAAGAGAAGAGAAGAGAAGAGAAGAGAAGAGAAGAGAGCATTTAACTTTTACACAAATGCATCAAATATAACCAGAACACAGCATCTGAAGTTTACCATTTTGTGGTCTCTGTTAATATTGACAAGGTCAAATGAGAAGATGTGATCCTCGGCTCCGACCAGTAGTCTTCCTCGTTCCTCGTCCAATAGGAAAGCGTCGTAGCTCGAACTGTTGGCCAAACCATTGAAGGTGATGAGGTTACTGGTGTCTAACATCTCTGGAAGAGGAGGAGAAGAAAAAAAAATGATGGTTAATCCTGGGATATATGGAAACAATCAAGAAAAGTCACACAAATGAGCAAACTTAAAACAGAAAGCAACTCCCATAAACTAAAAGTATGGAATTATTGTAAAGATAGGCGTAAAAATGCATCTGCAACACAGATAACCCTTTAAATGGAATATTCTGTGAAGTCTCTAAAGTATCACTCAGCATCAGCAGATACTCAATCAGAACACATTTTTCTGCTTCTTTTGGTGAAATACATGTCTCAGTAGTTAAAAATTAGTGCTTCAACAATCACGACATTTGCACACACTTACATACGACTACATGTCAGTCAAGTATAGCGTGAGACATTTTAAGAGAACGCAGCATGTGGCAATCAGGGACACGGTTCAGACTGTTCAGCCGTGTGATTGGTTGAATAATTCATATGGACTAAGGGCCAGGGGACACACTGTGTAGGTAAGTATGTGTGGGTGTGCGTGCATGTATCTGTAAATGGGTTATTATGTAAATTAACGTGAATGAGTCTCTGACTGCATCTGTGCTCCATTCAGGTGTACAAAGTCCATAATATAAACTATATGTGCACAAGTCTGCATAAGAATTCAGGTATGGGCTAAAGTCTAGCCTTGCTGCTGACAGTCAGTTACAGTTTAATCACCAGTGACGAGTTACATCAAGTCTGAAGGGTCAGTTGTCACCAGAGCTGCAGTATTATATTAACAAGGAGCAACACTTTCCTCCTAAATACAAGTTAACACAGGAGTAAAGGTTCACTAACATGAACAGTACTAGTGCCATGCTAAAGCAAGACAAAATAGTCAGGTTTGTATTGTTTTTACACCTTGGGTTCTTGTAGAGTTGCCAGTAAAGCATCAGTGTTTAAGACAATCTACTAAAGAACCAGAATAATCTTGAATTGGTATTAAAGTTGCCCTATTGTAACTCTTTCTAACAAGTTTCTTTTAAAGTCTCACGTTTCCCCAGAATATGTATTGTAAGTTTCAGTTGAAAATACTTCACAGAAAATTAATTCTATCATGTTTGTAACACTTCTGATTTTATCCCGGTTTATGATGGGCTGTTTCAGTCGCTGTTGTTTTAAATCCAACTAAAGAAGAGGGCTGCAGACACACCTCTCTCTACATCGGCTCTGTGCAGTGATTGGTAGAGAACCAGCTGAGGGCGGTGCTTATCCTGTTGTGACATCATAACAGGCTGCAAACCAAAACAGCTTTTCCAGAAACCTTTTCTGATCAATAGACAAAGTAAGAAACACAGAAAAAATGCTATCTCATATGTAAGACATGTAATTATATTCAAAATTTAAAAAGTTTAATAACTCTACAGAAACAAAAGAGATGACTAGGTTAAACATAAAAATATCACACTTTCTCTATTTCCAGCTTTATTAAATTGCAAATTTTACATCACTGGAATTTACTGTTACTATTAGATTGGGATTTACTAACCCTAACCATCTTGGGTGTCCTACAATTTACCCATCATGCCATATCTGTACATGTGATAGACCCTTATGTACACAGTCTTTACTATATCTTTATTCCACTTTTTTTTTTTTTAAGAATTTCTTGTGTTGTTCCTTCTATTCATATCTAGATGCTGTAGCATGCATATCTCATCTTATATAGTTTGTTGCACAAAACAAAAATATATCAGAATTACAGTCTGTTGCAGCCCAAACTAAAAGCATATAATAAGACAACTGACAAACATTACATACTATCTATATAATTATTGATATTTCTATGTTGAAAGTGCAAGAATGAATAAATTCATTTTGATTAAGAGTAAAACAAGGTAATGTCTTTGGCTATTTAAACATCAGCTCCCACAATCAAAATAATCAGTATGTCAATCAACATTGTTCTCATACAGAGTAGGCTGCTCTGAAATCTAATAATCATAATTACAGTAGTAACATTTGACTTAAAACTGAATCAAATGAAATAATCCATTAACCATCTGCCACCGGTTTGTCCACCGAATACACAACCCACAGTCTGCGCCGCAGGTGAAGTCTTCTGATACATCAGACATCATCCATCATCATCAGTGTCACCACACAGCATGGACACACACAGGTACACATTACAGAAACCAGCACAAGCAGATGCACACAACACACATAGAAGCGTGCAGTCCAGCGGATTGTGATCTCCCTGCTCTCCCCGCAAAGCTCTGATTGACGGGCTGCTATAGGAGCCATCTGCGCCCACTCACAGTGTGTAAGATCTTGGACATCTGTGTCTACATAAAAGAAGGAATTGATGGAAGGGGAGACGGAGGAAGTGGTGTGTCAGCCATCTCTGTGTGTCGAGCCCCGGTGTGGTGGAAGAGGGCCGCGAGAGGGCGTGGTCGTCACCTAATAAAGACGGTTGCAGCTCGTCTGCGTCAGTCGGATTTCGGTTTGAGGCTAAGTTTGAGGCTGAGGAAAAAGGAGTGGGTGGGTGTGGGCATGAATGGAGGTCTGTGGATGTGAGGTTGTGTGAGAATTTGTACTGTACCACAGATGGGTTGAGCGTATGTGTGTGGGATTCAGTGTGTGTAGGTACTTTTTATACGCTGGTCATTCCATGCACATCCTGGCATTTATGCACACACAGGAAAAACAGCTCAGATTACAATGACGAGGAATTTGATGTTTAAGGCAAGAGGTGTCTTCAGAAGTGTTCTGTTATCATGTGGTAGCTCTTGCTCTCAGTTTACCAATAAGACATGACATAGAATGGTCAGGAAATGAGTTCGAGAAGGGAAGTACGGAAATGCGATTTCCAGCCGCCAGAACGCCGGAGGAGGTCTTCTTATGTTTCAGCTATAAAGAAACAGAAAAAGCGATTGACGTGGCAGAAAGCCAAGCTAGGCGGAAATATGGAAATGAAATGAGAAAATAAATAGTCATAGTGTAATGAATTATTAGAAAGAAACCAAAAACGAAGCAGAAAAAGTCAGATATTGAGTCACAAGGACTATCAGGGGATCCTCTATCTGTTTCTTAACTTCCATTCGCTGGCATTTTGGCTTTATACACGTCGACCCTTATCTTCTGTAAGTGAGCCGAACCCAGGAGTCGTGACCGTGCTCCAAAATGTCAGGTCCGTCACGAAAGGTTTCCCCCAGATGGGCCAAAGTGCAAAAAAAACAGACGCACATATTTCAACACATGGTGATCCCTGACAAAGACAAGGTGGCCAGCGCACACAAAAAAAAACCACACAGGGAGGCTTTATCTGAGCTGGGATCTACTGTGGTTTGGAAAATCGGAGGAACTGGGGCGTGAGCACCTACGGACCTCCAACCTAAACACAGACACGCTCGTTTGGAAATGGGAGCACGAGAAGATAGAGAGCTCAGAGCTCATACAAAATATAGCAACCGAGAAAAAGGACATGCACACACACATTCGGTGAACGTATGCGAAGAATACACACACACACCAAGGAGAAGCACCACACCCTCAGACATACATGCATATATTAATATTGAGCTAAATGTATACAACACATTAGTTCTCCTGAACACACACACTTGTCTCTCCAGTCTGAGTTGTAATCCAATCAGAATATCTGCTTATGCAGCATGAACTATTGGAACAGTGAGCGCACTCAGCAGCTTCCACCTCTAACACACTGCCAGGCCTCGGACACCCTAACACACACACACACACACACACAGACACACACACGCACAACTCCTCTAATGTATATGTGTCCGTCCACATGCCACGTGCCCCCTCGCCACACACAGTCTGCTTACACTGAACACACACGGACATTTAAACACATCTTGTGTGCACATATACATTCCACTTCTCACACACACACACACACACACACACACACACACACACACACACACACACACACAAACGGCTACACACTCTTCTTCCTTCCCACTTTCTCTTGTTACACACATCCTCTGTCTGCTCTCTTTCACTCCCACATTCTGCCTTTCACACATACAACATGCACACACTAGCAGCCTATGCAAACATGCAAACACACATTGTGCACACATATGCAAATATGTGCATGCAAATCCAATTTATTCATCCAGTTTACGGTTCAGTTTGTAGTTCCATGTTAGACCGGATTATAAAAGTTTTATCATATATGCGCTAGATTGTGATGATGTGTTTTCATCTTCACTCCATGCACACACACTGTATACTGAAGGACACAGTTTGGAAGTGGCAAAAACAAGCAATTCATTCAAATAAACTACCATTTGTCCCTCGGCGATACTCCATTATGGAAAATAACCTGGCTCTTGTCTTTAAAAGCTCGTCGGGGAAAAAAAAAAAAGAAGCTACATTCAAAATTCAAGTGCAATTGTCTATGGAGTACTCTTCACTCCCCCATTCTCCAAACAGCCAGGCGTTTTAGACGCCTACATGCCACGCAATAGCGGAATAATGAAACCGCTTGAAAGAAAGGCGACAGGGCATTAAATTATGTTTATCTGAATGTGTGTACGTGTGGCTGTGCGAGTGTGTGTTTGAGTGACATGAAACATAAAAGCCTCCCAGAGGAAAACACTTGACTGAGATTCAACAGATGGATAATATTCCATTAAAATAATGCGGCTCTTTTCAAGTCTTTTTCTTGTTCGGCTACACATCGAATGCTCAACACGCAGAGCAGTTTTCAATATACAAAAAAGCTCTTTGAATGACACTCGTTCACTTCCCGTTCGTTGACACTGCTTTCTCTTGGCCTACAGCTCCAGACTTGGACCCAGTTTTTTTGCTGTTCCTGTGGTTTTTGTGCAAGTCTGCGTATTAGTAAAGAAGCGCTCTATTGACATGCAGGGGAAGAAAAGACAGTTGAAAAGAAAATGGCAGCTCGACAGGAACTGGCGCAGAGAATTGCACATGTTTATCTTTCAAACATGAGGCTAGCTTTTAAAAAAGTACTGTAATATCTCCAGTGGTTTGGCATGTCAGTCTCTGCCTCCGAATGCTTTCTTTTTTCTCCGTGTGTGGTGCAGTGCACATTTCGCCGCTCTCATGATGGCCTCGGCCACAAAACACAGGTGTAAGAAAAGAATAAAAAAAAAAAAACAGGAGACAGGCGCCCCATGGAAATTTGCTGAGAGCTTTGCTTAACAAAGTGTTCAAATATTATCCTAAGCTCAAGGATATCCACACATGCCTCAAAAGTTCACCTCCCTCTCCGTTTCTCCCTCCCTTTCTTTCCTCTCTTTTCTAAGCACAGTAGCAGGTGTGGGTTGGTTTCCATGGTGACCGTCTGTACAACACAACCTGGGCCATTGGATTTCTCATTCAGGTGCAGCTGAGTGACACTTCTGACACCTTTCACACACACAGTACCAAGTGTGTTTCAATCCAAAAAGAACTGAGAATGAGTGCCTGAATGAAAAAAATTACTACAACCACACTAAATATGTCACATATGGCCATAATGAATGAGTGAGTTTTCTTCGATTCGAGACGAATTAGAAACTTAAATTTTTCAACAAAAATCTTTCAACAAAAGTGAGTCACAACCATAATTCAAAGTCGAGTATGAGACATTTTAAAACCATATTCTGTCTCATGAATATGACTCAGCGTATGTTAAAACATCAGATATGTATCAGAGGGACTAATAAGGAAAAACGCGACCACATCCCAAACCGCGCTGAATCTATATGAGTAGTCTAAGTATGTGTTGAATTTCACCAAACAGCACCATTCATCTCTCTCTCAACCCAAATGCTAGACTTCCATGCCACCGCACGACATTCCTGCTTTCCCTCGAGAGACAGAGAGTGAGGAGAATACAAAAGAACAGTATACTGGAAGATTTGATAGAAGGTTAAAAGCAGATGGAAAGATAGAGACACACAAAAAAAAGACTCAAAATCAGGGATAATGACAGCAAACGAAGGCAGAAACATGAGCGCGGATGAAAAAAAAAAAAAAAAAAAGCTCACATACAACAAAAGCGGTCCAGTATGGAACCATTTCATTAGTGTGTGTCTCCTCCTGTCATTGGACGGCTGGACCACAGACCAGCGCTGCGACCACAGACGGCTCGAGGCCTGGCCATGCCTACCGCACAGAGCCCACTCACACACCACTAAGTGCTCATAGTATAACCAGGCTGCTCTCTGCTTCTCATTACTTCTAAGGGAAAACACACACACACACACACATGCAAATACACACATTTACTTTTTGCATGTAAATACAACCACCAATGTAAACTTGTCTAAACAAGAGGCAGGATTTGGTTTCGTGTATCCGCTCACAAAACACTCTCCCCTGCAAAGCTGTGCACAGAGAGAGGAAGACAGTCCTATCACTAGGCAGCTTGATGGATGGACTTTGAGAGGAACCAGGCTGTGGTTATCGTGGTCGTGTCTGGAGCCACTGCCTGTTAGTGCAGCCTGTCAGCTGTACGGTGTAGCTGAATGTCAGCTCTGCCATTTTATTACAAATTAATGAGGCAGGGCTACAGAACTGAACGTGTCCCAGGCAAACTGTGACAGCGACAACACACTGACGAGACACTCCAACACAAATCTGCAGGCAGAGATGCAGCTCCGTGCAGCATTATTTACGGCTCTCGTGCTACAAAATGAGGTTTTGTGTAATGTACGAAATGAAAATGAATAAAATCCCACATATAAACTGCCAAGTTTTTCCAGCAGAGCAATGTAAAATATGACATTTTGGTAAAAGTGTTTGCAAAACCTCCCTCATTATAGCTCAAGCTGCTTGTGTTATTTATGACAGGAAAGGAAAAATAGCAAGTTTGTGGAGAAGAGAAAAATATGACTCCACAGCAATTTGAGCCTTAAATTACAGAGATTTCAAGGCGCTGATATTTCAAGTTAAATTATGATAAAAAAAAGGAAAGTTAGTAAATTGGTTGGCTTAAAATCGCAAACAGTGTCTATAATTATTATAAATCACTGCAAATCTGCAGCAACGCCAGTCCTGTGCAAAAAATCATTACACCCGCTACTTTCTGACTTCTTCAACATTTGTGTTTGCCTGCCACTCCTCCCCTGCCTTCGTCTGTCGTCTGTCAGTCCTTCAGTCCGTCTTTCGGCAAAGATGTCCCCCTCATTTGTAACACGACTCTGCTCAGATTGAACGGTGCACCCTTTCTCCATCTGACTGACAAGACTTAGCAGGTGGAGGGACCCATTCATACCCGCGCTTCAGCAATCTGCACCATGCTGTAACCCAAGCCTGCATCCCAAACACAGATGCAAAGACACGGGATATTTTTCCTGCTGCGTGCATGCCCGTACAGTGCTTATGTACACACAGATGAAAAATGTGCACAATCGCCGCGTGCACACGCAGTAATCTTTGGACAAACACAAACTGTGCCGACACTGCCTCCTATTGTGGCCTCTGAGCGCGCGTTCAGATTGTTTTTGATAGCGACTGAATAGAACAGAGGAATAAGGGAACATTTTACTGGGGGGAATCAAAACACACACTGACTCAGGAAGCAAACCGCAGACACATGCAAAAGGTCATAAAACTCACAAATTACACTTGGAGTAATGACTCCAGTTGCACCTCCAGCATTAACTTATACTACACACTCACAAAGACAAGTTAGGAACAGCGTGCAATGAAAACAAGTGACAGATTTTTCGTGGCTTGATGAATGGCTTTTTGTTTTGCAAGCGGAGTTGTGTCATTGCACAATTATCTGTGGGGCAATGAGTGTCAGCACAAATACACACATTCATTATGCCATCTTTCAGCTTGTGGACTGGGGTTGGTGGGAGCTTACCAAACACTGCGGTCTGCTCTGTGAGTCAGTGCAAGGAAATGTAACGTATTCGGATGCAACAGAAGGGCACGGTCGAAAAGCAAGCCGCTGTAAAACATTGGTTTACACTATTGGAATGTGGCTGAGCAAAGATGAGGGTAGTTCGGTGTGTGTGTGTGTGGGTGTGCGTCCAAGCAGAGTTGAAAAGAAGGATAGCCAAAAGATATGTATCAACTGAGCTGCAATCAAAGAGACAGGAAAAGGAGACAAGTAAAAAGAAGAAAAAAAATTACACACACACACACACACAGAGAGCCTGGTTGAAGATTGTACTTAGGGTCTGCGGTGTTGTGGTTCCTCGAGAAGCGACCGAGCTGCAGGAGAGGGAGGAAGGAGGAGGAGGAAGGGGTAGGAAGAAAAGAACGATGAGAAAAGAGAGCGAGGGAGATGGAGGCAGGCATCTCCAAAGTTGGCGCGTTGTGAGAACACCTTATAATTATCTACATCCGCTCTGTCAGCCCTCAGACCGCAGAATGGACAGATACAGCCGAGGGAAGCTGGGAGCAAAGACGCTCGGATGCTCATTCACATATCAAAGAATAAATAGAAAGAAAGAAAAAAAAACACACACACTGATTAACCGGCACACATGCAAACACCCACAAACATACAAACTGCGCATATTTTCATAGGCAAACAGGCACGCCCACACACAAACACACATGGACCAGTCACACAGACGGGCTTATTATGGGGCCCGAGTCCAGACTGCGTTGAGTGCGGTTCCACACCAAGTGTCTATTTTGAAGGGGTTGTAAGCCAATTCCAGATTCCCCGTCTCTTTCTCAGTCGGTCTGTCTTCCTCCCATCGAGCCGGCGTGGGGCGGCCGCGGTGGCATTAAGAGGTCATATGGTAGGCTCCATAATTACCCACACTCAGGGTAATTATCAGGTTGTTTGACGAGACCTTTTAAGTTTTAAAGCCCCGCTCACTGGCTCCTTCTTAGACAAACAAATAGGGTCAAGTTTTTGCAAACGCACAGATCTCCCCCTCCAGTTTGCAATCACTGCATGTGCCTCATTTGACCTTTAGGGGTCAGTGTTCCTCCTGATGTATACAGAAGAGAGCTGTACATTGATACTGCTCAGGAATGTGATTGTCTGCAGATATGTATTGATCCATGGGAGTGTATCATTGTTTTACCCTTGTAATTCATATGGACTCTGTGTTGCTGTGCTGCAGCAGGGAGGCCTCAACAGTCAAACACTACAAACTGAGGATGCCAATATGTTGAAATTTATGTTCTGCTGGGAAATTCTTGTTGAGATGACTCACTTTTATTAGGCAGTTTGATTCAGTATTATTACACCACATTAATCTCCGTCACTTGTTCACACACCTGTGATGAAATCATATCAACATGTGTAATATAGTCGCTCAGCAGGATTATTTTAACTTGGACTTGAGTTTCACCTTCTCTTTATGTTACTAGTCAAGGCGATGAAAGTAATTTTAGTCTGAAGGAGAAGAGAAAATCATTAACTCTTGTGATCATCGTTCTGTCCCCATGAAGCCAGATCCTTTTTTTCTAACTGAATGTCTAACTGACCCCACTGGGAAATCATTTACTCTGCACTCGCTCCGCCAGCCGTCCCATGAGAGGTCATTTTATCTACCTGTCTCCATTTCTCAGTCAAACTGCTCACTCTGCAGTCGTTCGCTCGTCCTTTCCTGAAGAAGAAAATCGCTCACTTTTTGCGGGTCCCTGGAGGCGTGTCATCAGCGCTCATTTGAGAGTGATTTCATGGGACCCTGCTCATGTGCTCGGTGTTTATTTGGCTGCCCTCAAATCACAGAACCTGCTACTTCCTGCGACTGTCCCGCTAATGTGATCGTCCCACTTTAGGCCTCGGCACTCAAGTCTGACTTCTGCTCTGCGCCTGCTTGACTGTCCTTCCCAGGAGGATTCCTCCTTGTTGTTTATTTGACTTAATTACTATGCAGGCTTCGCATGGGGAGAGGGGGGGATGAGTGACACTTCACTTAACAACCAGCCTCCCCTTCCTTTTTGCGTCACCTACTGTACGTCTGCCAGCTTTTCCTTCATTAAAACCCGTCCCTTCCACCACCACTATCCTCCCCCCGTTTCCTCCCACCATCCGCCAACAATGTGGGTGTTAAAAACTGAGAATCGTCTCCCGACACACACCAAGAGAGCCATCAAACACCTGTGGGCCCGAGACACAAGCGCAGATGCCGGCGAGTGGCGACACACAAAGAAAGTGGCACACTGTCGTGCCTTTGCAGGCCCATGTTCGCTGCGATCGTAATTTTAGAAACACTGATTCAACAGCACAATAAAAGAAACAGATTTGTGAGCTCATGCATGCGCACAAACCAGGTGTCTAATTATATGAGGGCATGCAAGACCTGACACATTTGCGCTGAAACACACACAAACTCGCACACCACTTGCAGTCTGATAGGAGGAAATCACAAAAGAGGGTGTTGAGTCCTCACACCAAGACATGGCAAGAACATTCACACACATAAACAGCAAGGCTTTGATGCACTTTTAGCAAAAATAATTCTGCGCACATCCACAAAAGTACGTCTCTGTTTGACGACACACATCCATCAGTCATTGCAGAGAGTCAATACAGACTTTGATGCTTGATGACATATCTCTTGTCTAGTGCTGTTGTCAGCAACATGTTCGCTTGTCAGACTGAACAGTGAAGAGGATCACAAAAGGGGGCAGGAGGGAACTGTATTTGCATTCTTTAAACAGATGGCTGTGTAAAGACGGGGATGACATTTTCTCATCATGCCTAGAGGCTTGGCTCCGTGTGAACTGACATGATGGTGCCCAGGGGATGTATGACTTGTAGCAGGTAAGTTCAGCTACGATTCCTTCCAGATTTATTTTGCTCACATGGTGAATGCATGTCATCACCCTCTCAGATCCTGCATGATACGCCGGCCACACTACTCCAGCGCCACTGAGGGCACTTAAATGCTAAAATACTGCACGTTTTTATTTTATATTTAGAACATTGGAACTTGAAAGGGTGATAAATCAAAATATACAACCCCCAAATTACAACTTGTACTCCATCTAAAGAATAAAGCATGTCATATAGCAGGCCTCTAAACATAAGTTATACTAAGCGTCTTGTCTAAAGATAGAGAAGGAATTAGTGACAAACATCGTAGGCACTCTCTTCGAGACCAAGAATTGTGATTTTCCCCCAGCGTGGATTGAAATTGTCTGGGGAACCAAAGCTTTGGGTGACAGTCAAACGCACGCTCGTGTTTTCGGCTGGCAAATCAGCCTGTTCATAAATTTTCAAAGGGCATGTTTTATGAGAGAAAACGGGGACTAAAATAAAGAATCAGGATCACCACACTCTCAGCCATATACTTTCGGTCATGTTTTAGGACAAAGAACCACAATAGCCTCCCGCACTGAAAAAAAAAACAAACAAAAAACACAACCCTTCCCAAAATATGCCAAAAATGTTGCCAGTTATTTCTAGCAGAGATGAAAAGTCTGCTATTACAAAGAGCCTGATTTAGTGTAGGGTGTGAGAGAGGAGACGAGACAGAGAGAAAGAGAGAGAGAGAGAGAGAGAGAGAGAGAGAGAGAGAGAGAGAGAGAGAGAGAGAGAGAGAGAGAGAGAGAGAGGGAAAAGGAGGAGGAGGAGGAGGAGGAGGAGGAGGAGAGGAAGAACCGGCGCTCCGCAGTCTCCCCTCAAAATAACACAGAAGGAGAGAGAATAACATGTTTGCTGTATACGTCAAAAACTTACACGTGCACGATATAAAAAGACAAAACGAAACTCCCTCCCGCTTTCTACCAATACTCCTGCAAATAAAGGATTTGATGCACAAGCTTTACATTGACATGCATTTACGTGGAAAAAAAAAAACTCCAACTGTTGGATCAATTTAGTAATGAGAAGTCATGAAACCTCTATAGCCCCTTATAGAAAGGCTGTCATGACTAAAGCAGATTACAACCTATATTTTTTTTAGGAGTTTTTGGGACAGAAGCCATTAAAACAGAGGCTCTACTGCCTGTTCAGAGCACTTAACAGGGCTGTACAGTACTAGCAGAAGGGGACAGCACGAGGGGAAAATTGGTACAGGGGCCAATATATACATTTAACTTCAGGCAAAAGCCCTTCCACAGCATATGGAACCAATCTGACTATTTGTAAGGAGAATTCTGAGAGACAGGCAGAGCGAGCGAGAGGGAAGGAGTGAGTTAATGTAAGAGAGGAATACAGGAGGTTAAAGGGAGAGAGAGTAAGATACTGTATGCTGACCAAGAGGGAGAAAGAGTGAATGAGACAGAGGCAGAAATAGATTCACAGAAATAGAGGAGGAAGAATAGATGAAAAGAACCGCATAAAAGAAAAGCACCCATGGGCAAGGAAGATAAACTAAAAGCACCGGCTACTATAACCTGGAGTCAACGGCGAATGGGCTTACCCTTGTATGACAGCTTTAGCCTGGGTACATTGTGCTTGGGCTCAACTCCTCGTCCAGGCTGCACCGCCCCGCACAGCAGCACTACAATCCCAAGCAGGTAATCCATGGTGCTGGAGTGCTGCTGGCTGGCCTCCAGACCAGGGGGCACTCACAGCCCGACCAGTGCCCCGAGATGAGCGTCTCCCGCCGGGGTACGCCGAGCCCCCGAGAGTCCCCTCCTGAAAGTAGAGGTTCCAGGGAGGAGAGCAGAGGAGTGGAGTGAAAAATCCTGTTTGGTGGTGCTCCCCAGACTCAGAGTGCAGACTGTGGGGTGTTAGTGTGAAGTAGGTGGAGGGGGTTGCGGCTCACATGGCTCCCCGAGTGGAAGCTCCAGGATATATAGTCCCTTATCTGTCCTCTTCCCCAGGTGAAGGCTTCAGCAGGGCTTGACGAGAGGCAGAGGCTGTGCAAAACACAAATATCACAACACTTATCCACAGTAGTATCCTCTTCTAGTAGAACATTTTATCTCTTCTTTCTGTCTTCTGGCTTCTTCTCTTTGAGCAGACACTCACACAGCAACCCTCTAATCCTTGTGTGCAGCTCCAGCAGACTGCGAGAGAGAGAGAGAGAGAGAGAGGGAGAGAGGGAGAGAGAGGGAGAGAGAGCTACACCATCCACAGGAAGGGAGGGGAGTGACAGCAGCTGAGAGAGAGAGAGAGAGAGACGGGGGGGAGGCAGTATGACTGGAGAGCAGCGATGAAGCCAGTGTAGTGGATTGGAAGTATTGTGAATGGTCGGGCTTTTATAGTGTCGACTCTTCCCCACCTATTTCCCTTATTCGTTAGTCATCATTTCTTGATTTCCCGTGATCTAATATCTCTTCCACCGAAACCCCTCTGACAGTTGTTTGGTTTCTCTCTCTGGCTATTTGAGTCACAGTTTCATCTCTAAGTGCCTCCATCATCAACAGGATGAGATTCAGCGCAAGATTCAACTCGCTCTGGGGTAATAACTCCCCAAAATGAGCAAATACGTGTGAAGTCTTATACCAGATATATGCACTAAATGCACAGAGGTTAAAGGAACATGGTTTCAATGTGAAAAGGTCAGAGCTACACGAGAAGTTTATTTCAAAAAAGAATGTCATTGGACCCCACATTGTTTCTACTTGTATGGAAAAGACTATCATAAAAATAAACAAATATTCTGGAAAAACAAAACCTCTCAGACCATCTATTACACACCGGATGGGACAGATGATGTCAAACCTTCCTCTAGAGAGAACAACTCTCATACTGAAAGACAAAGAAGAAGAATATGAGGAAGTCTGAGGACCCTTTAAGAACTTAAACCATGGTGCAGGGAAGACATGCTTAAAATAAAGAATATGAATTGTTATCTATTGGTTAAAAGGAGCAGTTCACTGTTTATTACAATATTTAGTTCTTTCTTATTATCATTCTTTTTCTGTATGCGTGTGTATGTATTCAGATATATTGGTATATCTGTAGCTACTAAGTTTTCCCCATTATTTTCCAGGTTTTTGGTGAAGTTTCTTTATCCAGAGCATCTCAGGATAGAGGGTGTCATGCACTCCAAAGACTACAAATCCCTTGAGGCAAATTTGTGATTTCTAAAAAGACCATATAAATGAAAATGTCTTCACTTTTGTCTGGTCCCCATCAACCATAAAAGCTTCTGGTCAAAGTTAAAACGTCAGCGCAGACCACTTTCTATGCTTTGGAAGTTATTTTTATTCCTTATTGATGGTTGGGCTGCATGTTATAGGGAAACAAAATTTGACAGATAGAAATTTTGCAGTGCGACCTAGCTTGATTGAAGTTACAGGTGTCTTTTTTTGGACCATTTTCAAGTTTTTCAACATTGAAGTGTATGAAATCAAACCATGAAATTAAGTAAAATTATTTAATTCAGCTTCAGTACTGTAAATATGTTTCTAAAATTAGATATAATTAATGAAAATTTACAAAAAAGAAGTGTTGGGTTAGTATTTTAAACATTTTTTTTCTTGTTAAATGAGAGGTGTCTTGCTTAATTCCAAAGGTTTTCGCAATGAAGAGATTGAATGAGTGTGTTGTCATCAGTTTATAATATCTATATCCATATCTACATATATATATATATATATATATCAGTAGTCAGAGAATAAACCAAATTAGCTTAGAGCAAAGGTGAGAAAGTCAAATAATGTATCCTTACAATGTCTCTGCAGGTGACTTTTTCAGGATCTTTGTACTGAAACTCGGTATATACGTGGGTGTGGGAGTTTGGCAAGAATTGAAACAGAGATGAAGAAAGGCGTCATGGTCCTGGGAACGTTAAAAGAAATAAATCTTGTCCATGCAAGACAGAACAAATGTCTAATTTCAATAGCAGCCATATCATGTATACCCCAAATTCCATGGAAGATTACTCAAAAAGGTCCATTTGTAATGTTAAAATAGCTTCTATTTCATTTCTAATATTTGCTTTCTACTATATGAAACTATGTATTTATATATTTTTCCAATCACTGAAGGAATCTCGTACATATATTGAAAGCTGCAATTTTCCCACGCAGAACATCTGAGTGTGACTTATCCAGATGAAACCTAACGTCTGAGGCGAACACATGCTGGTACTTAACCTGCATAGTCTGAGACGGATCCTGTCTCTGCTAAAGTCATTCACATCAGCAGGTCAACAACAAGCCCCCAGTCTGTCCTCAACCCCCAACCAGCCCCACACAGGTGCTGTGTGTGTGTGTGTGTGTGTGTGTGTGCGTGTGTGTGTGTGTGTGTGTGTGTGTGTGTGTGAGCGGGCACCTCCTGCTTCCTCTGAGGGGTGACATAGCAGCGGTGAGGTGATAAAAGCTTTGATAAACAGGAGTGCTGATGTGTCGACTCACACACCTCACGACACTGAAGGAAAACAACCTGAAGAAGTGGGCTGCTATAGTTTTCATGGTGAGTGTGTATATAGTAGAGTGATATAAGGGCACCCTTATATTCCAGCACTTCCATCAGTGTTTAGTGTGTTCTAGCTGTTGTAACTGTATCGAAAAACATATCTGATAAGCAGTTTGTGTGTTTTACACTGCAAGAAAACAATAAATCGGGAGTAGGGGCACCAAAAAATACTATAAAATAACAGAAAATAATTTCTCATGAACAAAAAGTTTCAGTTTTCCAACTTTATTGGGATTTCAATGTTTATTAAATGAAATTTAAAAAATAATAAAGCAACTATAATAGATACTACATATAATTCTGTAGATAAATTGTAAGAACACATTGATTGCCGATGTTCCTAGATATTATACGGTGATAAAAACACATTTGTTCAACCTTTTCATTGTGAAAACTTCTGTAATTAAACAAGATATCTCTCATTTAACAATAAATATACTTAAACTAACATTAGTTTTGTAATTTTTCATTGAATGCATCTAATTTTAGAAACATATTTACAGTACATCAGTTGAATTGAATAGCTTCACTTATTAAACATAAAATAAATTAAAATAGAAATGTTAGTTTTCACACTTACAGGGTATTTATGTCATCTTACACTACATATATAAATATACATTATATTTTGTAATATTGTTCATTTTTTCATGTTTTTTATTTTTTAACAGTCTATACAATTCTTGCATTATGTGAGAAAGAGTTTTTGGTATTTTTGAGGGTTGAATTAAATTTATTTCAATTTGCACTGTAGTTTTTGTAGTTCCAGTTATCATCTTCACTTCTAAAATCAACACAACATTCTCCAAGTAAACTGCCTAGAGCTAGAGATGCTATCAAAACTGACAGGGTGAGAAGACAGTGTTAAACAGCAGTGTAGCAGGCATTTTAGGAGGGAAAATGAAGGAAAACAGCCACAGTGTTCTGGCCAGACTGTCCATCATAAATAACCATCATGGTTTACATATGAGTTTCCTGTGTTGGCTGTCTGACCATATTTACCACAGGTGTGGGCATCCTGTTTACTCTGTAATGAGGGTTTATTATCAAAAATTCCGGTGTGTTTCCGTTTCACCTCTAAATGTCTTGGATAATCTGACTCAACAACTGACTTGTTTACAGCGAGTCAGAACATCAGATTGCTTTCTGCCTCGTCAGTCAGCTTTCTTTTTCATCTGTAAGACTTTTCCCAGTTTTCTTGAAATAGAAAAGCAGACCGTGAATTTACATGTCTAGTGTAAACGAACACTAAAACCTTGTAACTATGAATAGCCATTACATTTCTTTTTTGTTGACATAGAAAGACTGTTAAAACACATTCATCAACATTTCATTTTATTTAATAGACAAAACTGTTTAATTCAGGTTTAATAATGCAAATATATTTCTAAAATTAGATACAATCAGTGACGTCTCACAGAAGAAGAAGCAGCATTGGTTCTGTCATTTTACATAGATCTGTTTGTTAGAGATTTTCTTGTTTAATTACAGCAACTTTCCCAACAAAAAAGTTCAAATTAGGGGTTTTGATCAGTGTGATTTTAAAGGCATTGGTAGGGCTGTTTGGTATAACAGTTTTTATCAATAAATATATTATCTATCTGTCTGTCTGTCTGCCTGCCTGTCTGTCTGTCTATATCACAAAATAACTTATCTTAACTTGGAGAGTACGATGATATAGTAATGTCTGACAAAGCTGTTGCCGGGGATATAAGATACGGAACAAACATTAATTTTCCTTTAAGTCATCTGACTCTTTGTGATGTTGTTGGAACTGACCAGTGGTTTCAAATTCAGTGTGATTTACTGTTTGCATTTACAGTCCGTCCATCTGTTTAAATCGGTCTGAGAGAATCCTGATATATGTGTCTGCCTGCGTCCATGTTCTCCACTGTGTTTCCCACTGTGTATTCACTTCCAGCACCATGGCGTCCCCCTGCCTCGTATCTCATCACCCCTTCAGTCTACCGGGCCTTTTTAGGTGTTTACCCAAAACAAAAAGATGTGCGGACAGACACATGGAAGTAGCCTCTCCTCCATCGACCCCTGCCTCTCTCCTCTGCCCTCATCCGCCACCTTCCTTCCATTTATCTGCATTAGCCGAACTCTCAGCCGCCCGGCTACCTGCATCGATCCTCACCGCCGGAGTGAGATGTGCTGCAACACGCCTCTATGTGTTGCCCTTTAGGGAGTGCAGCAACAGCCCGACCTATCGTTGGCGATCTATTTGCGACATCCCCTGGCACCCGGAGCGGTCCTGAGTAATGACGACTTAATAAATGGTGACACGCCGTTGGCGGTGGAATGAGATGCCCATTGACAAGGAGCTTCCAGAGGCTTTCAGCGCCCGTCGGTAAAAATAGAAGAGGACACGAGACACCCTGCTTATGGGGACGCAGCGAATAGGGGATAGGCGTCAGACAGGTCGGTGTGTGTGGCGAGTGTCAATGCGCTGTTACTGATATGATGGTGTATCTTCATCCGGCACTATGGGAAGTGCTGTTAATGTCCTGTGTGTGCGTTAGAGAAAATGATTATGGTAACACGACCTGAGATGTCTTTTTCTGCAGAGAACATCGGAAATGTCCCACCCTGTACTTCGCACACACTGCTCTTTGACCTCTTTGCTTCTCTAGCACACGCCTACAAACCTCCCTGCTGTTATCCCAACTGCCCCCCTGTTCCTGAGGCCACCGCCACTGAGAATAACGCAGAATCACGACTCCACGAATGACATGCGAAGTTCAAGGTAGGAACAGCCATCATTTCCTTGATGTTGTGGGAGTTCCTCTTCCTTTTCAGTTCCTGTTCCCAAACGCCACCCATGTCCACGCTAGCAGAGGTCACACAGCAGCCCCTTACTCAGCAAATGACACATGCAGGAAACTAGAGGAAAAGGTCAGCAAAGATGGGAGGAAGGGAAGCGGAAGAACAGTAGTGGGTAGTGGGAGCTGTAACAGAGCAGCATTTCCTTTTGCGTGCTGGTGAAGTAGCAACCAAAGGACCTAATGCTGCTTATTTGACAAGGATAAGAAGCTCATGCTCAGTGTGGTGGATGTTTTCATATGCACAGGTCTGCACATAGAAAGAGGGAGGAGGAGGTAACCACACTGAAAAAACAGTCAAAAAACAGCCAGCAACGACTGCCAAGCAAAAATCATAAAATGAAAGTAAAACATCCTAATTTGAATAAAGCGCAAGTAAACATATACAGACATGTTTTTTGGAGAAACTGCTATTTTACAAATTTATCCTAAATTAGTACAATCAAACACCTTGAATCAATTTATGGGCCTAAAAGTTCTGCAGTCAAATCTTGTTATTTTACTGATTTTTCTTGAAGTACTACGAAAAAACCTTTTCAGTCAAGCGTTAACATGTGCTCAAGGTCGATACATAACTTATTCTCTCAAACAAATAAAGTAAAAACAAACTCTCTTAAAAATATTCAATTGAAGATTTACAGAGAATCCTGCAGAGGCCACCAGGACGAACTGAAAAACTAAAAATAGTCTTTCTCCGTGTTACGATCCGGCTCATGGGCTGCAACGTAAACTGGAGCCTGACAGGAGAGTTTCCAAAAGCAAGGGTTCTATTTTAATCATTAAATACCTTCAGTAGATATCTCAGGGACAAAGTGAGAAATTTAAGAGCACATTGAGCTCCAGGAGTAATATTGTGGTTACAGCACAATCTAACCCTCCTTAGGTGTCGAAAATACAGACAGTTAGAGTAGAATATCTTTATTGTCATTGCGATTTGCAACAAAATTAGTCACTCTTCTAGTGCATACTAAATAAATACAAAATGAACAAGTATATAAATGCAAAGTTAAGCCCATGTACCTCCCAATAACACTTGCAACTGCAGGTCCAGTGGGGCAACAAGAGTGAAAGATTCAACCTCGACAGCAGTGAATCTTTGCACTCTTTAAAAAAGTCAGTGCTTTATGTTCGATACAAAAAAGTTTGCTTACTTTGTGTCCAAAATTACAAAGTTTGAACGTAAAACTACGCAAAAAATATAAAAAACTTACCTTTACATTTCAAAGAAGGTATATTTTCCTTCACCATTCTATAAGATTGACATTTCATTAATCCTGAGGGAAATTAAACAGCTACATATTTAATGTCAGCAAATTTGTATGTAATTTAAACAGGCAGAAAATATATAGTGTAAAAAATCTAATTAATTAAAAAAACACAGACAAAAAAGGAAAAATTATGTGTGCCTAATGTATTTTCAAATTATTGGCAAAAACTGTTCGGTTGTTCAATCACAGACACCCTCTTATAAAACTAAACAAACCTAAATACTATTGTTATTAAACTAAACAAAGTGAACAATTAAATTATTTTCTTTAAAATTAAGGGTTTTTTTTAACCGCACATGATCATCTGACACCTCACAAGATACATTAACATTTGACAAGTGAGCAAAGCCAAACTGTAAAGTCTCACCTCGAGCTATGCTGACAATATTTATTGTAAAAAGGGAGGACAAGAGGAGCATAAGTTAGGGAGGTAACTATGCAACTCTGGCCTTTTTCATCACACACGTTTGGCTATAAAAACGGAAAGTCGCTCCATATATCAGCAGTTACACAAGTGGTATGTCACAATTAAGCATTTACCTGAACATGTAGGCATGGGAACGAAAGAAAAAAGAAAAAAAAAACACATCTGTGTCGGCAATCATCATTGTAACTCTGTACAATGAGCTATAAATCACAGTATATGAAGCCTGAAAGTATGTCTCATGTGAAAGTGTCACCTCAGGGTTTCTATTTTACCTCAAGTACAGACAAAGAGATGATGTTTTAACAGAAAAGACATCTGGAGTGTGATAGAAGTAAGGTCTGGTAGTTCTCATTCTTCTCCACAATCACAGAAAATATCAAATCTTCCACTTCTGTCATCCAAGTCAAGTGCTGACACCTGTTTCTGCCTTTGCATGCTCTTTTTGCCCGACTTATACTCTTCAAACAAAGCGGCGGTTTCATTAAAAATCCATTCTAGAGCTCATTAGCAATGCCTCCTCCAACCCTGGTGGAGGGAAATGGGAGGTTTCCCTCCATTTCATCGCTTCTCTAAAGGTCAGAGGTCGGCCTCCAGGTTTACAATGGGGTCATGCAACCTCATCGTGTGCATGACGGAGCTTGGGTAATCTCTTTTAGCGGGGCTTTTCCACCAACACATGCATACACGCCGCACTTCTTAGTTTCCGTATCCACTCAAGACAAGCCCGGGAATCGGAGCATAAATAAACAAAAGTGGAACCACATTGCACCATGGGAAAGGAAACGCGACCGAGCCGTAACATCTGCTGCGATGAGGAGCGGGTTGGAGGGAAGTTGCTGGGTGTATTTATTCATTGCTGATACATTTCCATCCATCTTCTGGTGACGGAAGTCTCCTGTGGAGCTCTGCCTCACACAGATGTGTCCACTCTGGTCTTGTGATGACGGCGGTACGAGGCAGATCAGGAACCGTTTACAGGAAGCGAGGAAATTTGACTGAAATGTTACACTGATTCATAAAATCTGATAATTTCCTGTCGAGGCCCCGCTGCTGACGCTCACATGGGGGAGGAGGATGGAGGAGTTGTTTGCTTTGACATTAGCTGGCGTGCACTTGTTGAGCAACAGTACAGTCATGTCCAGAGCAGAAGTGCAGTCTCTTCTTCGGCTTTTTGAATGACTGCAGCTGAACAACAAGAAACGATGCGACAAATGAATGACTGAGCGACTTTCTACTCTGGGATGAAAGACTTCGAACTTGTTTAAGCTCATCATGAGGCCTCACTGATGCGGAAAGGACCAATAGAAACCTTAAAGCGAGGCGGGAGTGGACTAATCCGAGACCTGAAGGATTCCTTTAAATGTATGTATATGTAAATGCAAAACACACCATTTGTGAAAGAGGGTTTGTTGGGGGAGGATTAAAGTCCACAGTCAGGCAGAGACAACAGTGGAGTAGCTCATTATTCTCTCGACATAGTTAAACCAGGGAGCTTATAGACCTGCCTCACCCCTTCCTCCCATCTACACACACAAAGTGAATGCACTCTAAAAAGTAATACAATAGTTCCCACTACTTAATTAAATGCATGGATGCATAATAAAAAAAAAATCTAATGTGCTGATTACAATAAGTTAAGCTGCTGATTTAAAGATAAATTCAAGTTGATCTAACCTAATTAAATTGGCTAGATAACAGTTTTTTTTTTTAATTGTTTTGACTTAATACTGGTACAACTTAATGTTTTCAACTTAAGCTGAAATATAAAGGTAAAATCAAAAGTAATTAAAAATGGCCAGTTGACCCCTAGACCTTAGAGAGTTAAATCCTGCGTTCATAATTATGGTAATCAGTTACATGACACTTAAAAACTCCCTTTAAATGATATGGAAATGCTAGTTGAAACCACTTTTTTTGAGCAATCAACTTGTGTTTATATTACCAGTCATGAAACTAACTCAGTGTAGTCTGTTAGTTAAACACAGTTTCTTTAGAAGCTGTCATGACTCACAAAGTGTTGCTATTTTTTATTTATTTTTTGTTGAGACCTAGCTTCATTTTTTTAGAGTGTAGTCCCTCTGACACATTTCCCAAAGAGTATTAGCTTCTCTGCTATGTCATTGAAATTAAAGAGTAACCTGACTGAGTGGTGGGGATTTGTTAAAGTGTGGGAGTATTGATGAGGCTAAAAGCATTATGCTGGGACCTTGTTTGTCCCACGTCCACTCTCATTTAGATTAGGCTTGACAAAGAAAATCCATTTAGTTTCACTTTTTGTGAATGCTCTCTTGGAGCTGCCCATAATGAAACAGAAAAATGGATTTCTTGTTTGGCCATCAGTTTTAACACCGAGTGTGGATGAATAAAACCAGCATTTACCTTAAACAAAGAAAGAAAGAAAGAAAGGATAGATAGATAGATAGATAGATAGATAGATAGATAGATAGATAGATAGATAGATAGATAGATAGATAGATAGATAGATAGATAGATAGATAGATAGATAGATACTTTATTGTTCCCTTTAGGAAAATTTGACTTGGGCTTGACACAGTTTATGACCACAAAAGCTGAAACACACCAAAACTTAGGCTAATTTTCCAATTTTCCGCATCAGTGTTGGAAGCATTTCCAAATTTACTTCTCGAGTTGATTCCACTTTTGGTACATGTGTCAAAAACAGTAAAATGTGCTTGTTCGCTTTAGTAAATAGTCATTTGGGATAATAGTGATGCGTAATATTTGGTTTAGATATTTCCGAAAGCAAGTTTAAAATATTCAAATTGCTTGTTTCCACTAAGCCACAGTTTAAAACCGCAGACAGGCAGAAAGATATTACAGATTTTCCACTTTATCTGCAAAATTTCAGGCAAGCTAATTAATAATGGCCACGAACACCGAAGAGCTCCACAGGACAGTATGACGTCAGTGTGCGTTACGCAACTTTGATGATTCCTTTTAGTGGCGGAATGATCGTAAATTCAAGCCAACAATAAATACGGGGTGAAATGCGTGCAAGATCTGTGGGTTTTTTTCCAAAATATGAATGGAGGCCAAAAAAATGCATGTGAATTCCAACATGCTTCTGCATAGAGAACGCAGCAGGAAAAATACCAAACACATGCACAAACACCAACCCCAAGTCTGGTATGCTGTTTGCCCCCATCATATTTCATACATATCAAGTTAGGTATCATCATCTGCACCAACTAACATCTTCTACAACCATAAACAGCTTGTATATCCGTGTCTCTGTCACAGGACCCAAGAATCCGACTGAGAGGAAGAATAAGAGTATATGAGTCCGTATATGAGTCTTCTGGCTATAAATTTCTGCTGTCAGGAAGAAGTTCTCCCAGTATTTTCTCTCTCTGTAGGCTGACAGGGCAGGAACAGTGACACAGCACTCCATCCCGCTCTTCTATTAAATATTTACACGCTTGTGAAACATATAAAACTAACCGCCGGCGCTCACATTACTGCGCAGCAGAGGAGTCAGATTTAATATGGCTCACATTCGCTTCCAAGAATATGTGTGTTAAATAAGGAGACGTAGAAGGACAAACAGACAGATAGAAACACCAACTGCATTCATACGATTAAGTAAGTGGTCAATAGGGAGCTCTTTTTTATTATTATTGTTCTTTGAGTCAAGCCTAAAATCCCACATGAGGAAGCCTCACTTATATCTTTCTGTAAACGTCTCAGCCTATTTTATTTAATACATATCTGACTTTCATGCACATAATCTATTAAATAAGTCAGCTGACTGATTCTGTTTCTGCTTCCATGCACTTTTATTTTTAAACAGAAGCCTAATTCCAAATGCGCTGTCTAAGACTCGGTGGATTTTACGTCAATCACGGCATCTTTTACAGGGCTGGCAGATAACGCATTACTCAGTATTCTAATTACTTGTCAGTGCCGCGCAGTATAACAAATGAATATTTCATCCGAAGCAATAACAAGTTTAATTTAGGTGAATTAATAATTTGAAGCGTCACCCCTCAAGATATATGGATGTAGCGTGTATGAATTATGCAAAAACATGTCGCCACATCCGCCGAATTATCATTAACTGCTTCCCCTCACATGGTGCAGAGATGAGGAAGAAACACTTTTCTTCTCACTGAGGGAGTATTTTCAGTCCTTCTATTCTAAGATGAACAGAATATTGGATTTCTGCAGTGTTATGTTTCATTTTTATGTCTGATCATTTACAGCGAACAAAAGGTGAGATCATTTTGAGGAGGAAGAGAAAAAGCACCTGCCAATTTGAGGCGCATCAATAATAGATTGTGTAAAGAATTACAATGCTTCAAGGGAGTAATAAGTAAAAAGATTACTATTCCTTTTGAAGGGATGAATGAGAGTGATGTCTTTTTTGAGAAGCAGGCCTCTGCATTGATCGCTACCATATGATCCCAGCAAAATCTGAAAGTGAAATTATGTATTTAGGCTCGCTTGCTGAATGTCTCCTTTTAATATAATAGATGCGTTGTGGCATGTGGCCGACTCGGCCACCGCATATTTCTCCAGTGTGATTTGCTCCAGCTGTGTGAACAGGGCTAACACATCCACGCCGAAGGGAGAAAGCATTCTGTGTTTTATCAAGAAGGACGAAACTCATGGGAGACACACAGAGGCCTCACTTTTTCACCTCTCATCACTTAAACTTTGTTTTTCCTCAAGATAAAAACCATACATAGAGTTATGGCCCCTTTGTTTTTAACCTTTTACCTCCTAATTACCTTCTCTTATTTGTTGTCTCAGCCCTCTCCCTAAACCATTAGCACAATATTATCAGTTCAAATTTATCACGTCTCATACGGCAACCTCGGGAAACTTCAAGCAACCTTTGTGCCCCCGAAGAAGTGGTTCATGTCTATCACCTTTAACTTTTTCCTTTTTTTTTTTTTTTTTTTTTTGAGACCCCGTGTCATGTAACCCTGAGAACAAAACTGTCATGTACTCTCCATTCATTACCAGCCAGACAAAGTCCTTGTACTCTGCCGGCTTTACAGCATTCATATAGGGCCCTGGGTGAATACAAACCATCTGTGTAAACACAGACTTCTGACAGGCCTGTATGGTGAGCGATGAGTCCCACCTGTACAAAAGCCCAACGCCTCTGGAAAAAGCTTCTGAAGTGGTTATGCATCTTCTTATAAAAGTCACACACGCATGATCATGCAGACTCTCGCTTTCTACCTGCGAGAGGTCGTCCCCGGTAAGAGTAATGACTGAAATGACTCACTCCAATTCGACAAGGTATAATTGAAGGACAACCTGCCATGTTAATGAATGATATATCCTGCCATCTCCTCTCTCTCCAGTGCAATCACCCACTCACAAATTGATGCTTCACATTCGCTGTCCCTTAGACACCTTGTAAATCAAGTATAATTGACAGACAGAAGTGATGAAATGCAAAGCGCTGCAACTAAATGACTCCATCAAAGCGGCTGCATTAAAACCTCCTAGGTGACCAATTATCTTTCATACTCGCTTGGCAAATAGCATAGGCAGGTTCTAAACAGAAAACTCTTGGCTGCACACTGTAGTGCAAAGCAAGTTTGACTGTATATGTAGATATAAAAGTGCTGCTCGAGTAAGTGGAGGTAATCATACAGAAACTACTTAATCCTCTAAATCCCAAGAAGTTTCTGGGCATTTTTTTTTTAAACTGACAGTGGGCTAATTTTTCTCTGCAATATAACATCCTCCACCTCTATGGAAGCAGCACAACTATGGCTAGAAGTAGAGAAAACTCAAAAATGCCTTCTGTGCAGTTTATCAAAGTTCTAATGCCAGAGATAATAAAGAAAGAAAAATTAAAGTTGAATTTCTTTGAGTCAGCATGTACATCATTTTTCTAAGTATCCACAGGTGTAACTTTACATACTACAGATATTTTACTACTGATGTTTTTTTCCTATGCTATCTGCTCTGTGGAAACACTGCCTGCAATTCAGGCGAGTTCACCTGGAAAGCTTATGAATTTTTGTTAAGTCACTGTTAGTGGCAGCTGAATCATTCATGGTTTCAGAGTTGCACCAAATCCTTTGTTGTTTGAGAATGTGGTTCTTAAAAATGGTTTATTTTTGGGAAATGTACAAATAGACATGTAGAAGTGACTCTGATGAAGTATTGTGATTTTAGGCTTAGATTTGGATCGTTTTCCTCACAGTACAGCCTGTTACCAATGAGTAGTTCTGGGACCACCCACGTCTTGAGCATCTAACTATTTATTTCTGTTTTTACAGTTTCTGTCTTATGATTAGTGGCGTAATTTTGACACTTTTTTAAAAAAAAAAGATAACATGCTCTTCAAGAACACTTGTGAGTATTGAGGTTAAGAGGGTTAAGGGGAGATTGTGGGATCCAGGCAACGTTACTTTCACTACACTAACAGTCCTTTTCAGAAGTCTTTGTACGTTCAACTCATCACCTAATATGTGTAGTGAAAAATTAACTCTAAAGGCTTCGTCATCCTCAACAACTCATCCAAAGAACTGAAGAGAGAAAAGAACTCCTGCCTCCCAACTGACACTTGTAAGAAAAACTCTCTGTACACACATTCTCAATAGCTTTTGGTTGCTCTAGGTGATTGTAATATTTTAGTTTTTTCTATCTATTTTATTGTACACTTTGATCTTACAAACTGTCATCCTGTTTTGTCTTATTTTAGGTATCTTATATTTATCCACTTTCACTTTTGAAATTGTTTTTACAAGTTTCTATCCTGTATTCTGTCATAATTTTTTGTTTTCATCTGTCTTGTAACATGTTTAGTACATTGGTCAACCAATTCAACCGTTCAATTTGCTTTGAAGCAACTGCGGATCACATGCAGTTCAATAAAAGTGAGCATAACCACTAAAAACCTTTTTTAAAGCTTCTTCTACTTTGTCCTCTGCATTTCCTCAAAAGTCAGCACTGTCAAGATGACTGGGCTTCTGGTGTGAATTTGCAAGTCAAAGTTATACTTGGTGAAACAACAAAACTTGATTTGGATGCTAAATTTGGATCATTTTAAATGCCGCCATTTAAAATGATCAAGCCTTAAAGCTCTACTGTGCACTACAGTTGGATGAGTATTTTCATTTCCCCCGGATAAAAAAAAAAAATCCCTTTGAGAGTTCCCCTAAAGGATTCACCAGCATCTGTCACAATCCTTTTTTTCTCAAGGGAAATAAAAGTTACCACTCATCTCATAATCATCCACACACTTCAATCCTTTAAGATGTAAAGGAATCCCTGCCTTCAAAATGCTTTCCCTGACAGTCTGCAGGCCAAAAGCTGCTCTGTTCCACGGCTCAACTTGGACTATTAAACCGACGGACAGACAGATTCAAAGCACTGTCCACAGGGTGATTAGGTTTCATTAAGGCAAATGAAACACCCCATTACTCTTTACTGTCTTATAATAAATGTCTTTAAAGAATGTCTCCACGTCTTTGAAAAAAAAGTCCAGAGATCAGGGAGAATGACCGTGATGCTGACTTTTGAGGATTCCTCTGCTGACCAAAGCAAACTCAAGACGAGAGAAAAGGAATATAAATGTCAGCAGTTTGTGACTACACAACAAGCCTTGTTAAAATAAATAAGTCAGTGTGTCATTTGTGTGCTCTGTTCGACCGGCACAACACAGTCCATCTGGGAGCAGGGAGGAAACATCCCGAGCTCAAGCCTAAAGACTAAAGCCTCAACAGCCTGGCATCTGGTAAATTAGGAGAGAGGATGGAGAATTTACAGAACAATTATCGAGTTGTGGTTTGCTCTTCGACTCAATTCCACAAATAGGGGCTTTTGAGCTGACAACGCAGCAGCAAACCGATAGTGATCTCATCCCGATTTGTCCAAAAACACGACACAGCTCGCTTTGCAACACAGGGCGGTGTGTTTGGACAGTTCCCCGGGAGTTCTGTTATCGCTGCGCGTCCAGAACTGAATGCAGGGAGGCTGGACGGTGGCTGTTTGGTTGTGGTCTGTGTGTGTGTGTGTGTGTGTGTGGGGGGGGGGAATCAAGTGGATGGTGGCCCCCCGGCTGAGGCTGTCTGGCAATGGATCAGTCTCATTCCTCAGCAGTCGGAGGCTCCTTTTCTGTGGCCCGTCAGTCCTAATGTCTCTGAGATACTGACGCAAGAAATGCAGCTTTAAAAAAAAAGAAAAGAGCCTCTGGTCCTGCTGGTGAGAAATGGGCAACTCTCACTGGGCAATTCTCACACATCGTGCAATACAGGCTCGCTTTTGCATTTCAGCTGGGAGAGCCGACATGACACTGTACATAAGTAGAGGGGTGTTGGTTGGTGATAAAAAGGAAAGATTAAGATGATACAGATGTATTAAGTGTCACAAACAGATGTATTGCATATGTTCTGGCACTGAGTCGCGCCTTTGAACTGAAGCCTTTGTGATGACTGTAAAATAAGATGTAAAGCACTGACAGTGTAAGAAACCACATCAGTCACCTGGAGCATAATGGTGCACTGTTCAAATCAGCTTTTTCTTTTTTTTTCTTCAACTTTTTAAAAATGCCCCGAAGCCTGAATTCTATTCAGAGCCTGACTCATTGATAAAGCTGCATTCGGTCCAACTTTTTGGACACACTTGTCTGCTTCCGAATAGAGCAAAAGATAAAGAAAAAGAGAGAACTTTTATGTGAATAACAACCAGTAAGAGGACAAGTTTCCAGGGTGGTGGCAGTGTGGTTCAGTAGTCACCTCAGGCGTAGAAACTCATCACATCCTGTTTTTCCTGTGCCAGCTCGGTCCGGACAATAGCAAGCGCATCTCGTCGCTGTTTTTCTTCGGGGCGGATTCTTGTTGGATGATGGATGGAGCAGTGTCCTCCTGTTTCCCTCTGATGTTTGGGCTCTGGATTATCCCCGAGCTCAGTGTGGTTGTTTTTGGTGGATTCTGCTCTAATCTCATGTGCTTCTGTCACGCTGCGATGAAAGACAGCCTGTTGGTATTGGCTCAGCGCTGAGGCTGACTCACAGGCACAGGTGCACCGTGAGAGGAGAATTCACACTGCTGGGCCTTACAGTGCATTTGCATCGTCAATGATATTTACTCTGAATGCTGCTTATACAGAATAATAGTGTTTATCCAATGAGCATTCACTAAGGAAACAAATTGGCTGAGTAATGCCGATTTCTATTAACACTTAATGCACCCTGCAGACAGTCCAGTTTGAACTTGTAAAACCTGATTTTGCAGAGACTAACCTGACAATTTACAGAATTTTGCCTTTCCTCCTCTTAATCCTTTAAAAGGGCGGAGGTTTTTAAAACAAGTCAGTCAATGCGCTCTTTGTTGTGGGATTTTGCAAACTTGACAAGTTTAGCCTCGGCAGCTAAGCTATTTGTGATTAACATGACTTCAGCTTCTATATATGGGATTATCTTAAAACAACAGTTGTCAAGGCAAATATGTAGGAAAAACCTACATCACAAAACAAGACATGCCTTCTGACAAAGATGTCTGCCTTTTGAATCATCTTTTATGATCTGCACTGTATATTCTGTACTGTATGCAGCAAGGACACGTCTGACAGCACCTGCATGCCACAGGTGTGTTTGAAAACTTTTCAGAGTCATCATCTTTACTCTTTCCATCTGTTTTCTAATTTTGCTTATTGGAATCATCTGACACAAATATAACAGACATTACATTTCTGGTCCTACAGGCAAACAAAGCAGAACAATTAAAGTTTATAATACAAAGAATTTGTCCGTTTGATTCTTTTGTTTTTAACCAGCATTCAGAGCTTTTCTTGTCATTTAATCCTTTAATTATTACCATTATTATTATTATGTAAATGATTACATGAGATTATCAAGATTGGCAGTTGGTTGATTATATAAATAAGCGAGCTATGGTGGGTGCAACAACCCCATGGATGAGGTGGGTTCAACCTGCTGCTACACAGCATGAAGCCTCTAATCCTGCCAGACAACTCCTATATTTTACGCTTGGCCACGGAACAACATGTTTTGATAACAGCCGTAGAACATCCCCCTTCAGATCATACATGAATTTGTGTTGTATGAGGGGGGAGTCTTCCTCTTTGGCTTCTACCTGCTGGGGCGTGATGCGTAAACAGTGGCTGTGACGGTGGTTGGTGGTCCACAGTGTTACTGAGGATTCGCTCCTCTGGGGAGCAGGCCTGAAGAGTAGGGGATTACCTCAATCCTCTCTCCCTGCTTCACCCCTTCCAACTCGACACTTCAGATTCAAACAAAGGCTCAGGGATGGTGGGCCTCAGGCCCCTGGCGCGCTGCTAATCCCATTCCAGCTGGACAACAATCCGTCTGGCCGGTGGCCCCTGCGGGGCTGTAAGCCCCCAGTAAGAGGCTTGGAGGAGAAGTCAGACAGCCCGTCAAGGATGAGGACTTAATTAGCCATGCAAAGTCAACCTGGCTAATTGAAAAGAGTCGACCTGAGTGCCGCCACAGGAACAGAGGAGTGGAGGACAGCATTTTTTGCATGTTTTTCTGTATTGTTCAAGGTGTTTTGTTGCCAGGCGCAGAAAAATGCCAGAGATGAGGTACTCGTGCTGCTTCAGAGTTGGCAACATGAAAAAGGTTCTGCTTGTAAGGTTAATTGGGCTGGATGCAGTGCCAAGACAAAGTATGGGGGAACATGTCTTGAAGTGTTTTGCTGGATCTGGGCTTAATCTTTCATGACTGGATTTATCGGTGGGGTCAGCGTCCTGGGAGTGATTCTACAAGCTGGTTTTATTGGACGCCTCAAGTTTAAAAGAAAACAGGAGAAACTGAGAGTGCTTGTCAATCTGTAACTTTATTCACATTTGCCTCCACGTCGATGTGCTTGCATGTGTGTGATTGTTAGTCCACGGCTGTATGTGTGTGCCAATAAATTTTCAAGTGTGCTCCGAGGAGAAACCAATCACTCTGGTAAGTTTGTGTATCCAGGTTGAGCTGATGTCAAAACTCAGTCAGCACTCAATGGGCAGACAAAGCACACACACCTCGGCGAAATAAAACAGAAACTCTCTTGACCCCTTCTCCCTCTCCACTCTCCGTCAACACTCCGTTAAAGCATGCCATCACCGCTCCGCCATAATGTGTTTAGAAATGTTGCACTCCCTCAACCTCTGCGACTCTGTAATGCATTTCGCTCCACGGCCCCCCATCTCTCTTATCCATAATGTGTTTGAATACGCCACCTCTCCCCAAACACGGTGTGTTTAAAGAATGCCACACTCTGCCTCTCAAGCTCAATCTCTGTAACGCGTCGGAGAGCGCAGGCTGCCTCTCTCTTTGTGTAATTTGTTTGACGATGCTAGCCTCTCCGACGCCACTTACACCTAATGTGTTTGAGCATTCACAGAATCACACGCACACCACAAGCACACCGGAACGCAGCAGCAGCACACATGGATAGTGAATTATTTTGCTTTAAGCGCACAACTGATTAAACCAAATGCAGAGAAAATAAATAATTCATGAGGTGAGACAGCATCCAGTTCTGCCAGCATTCACAATCTTGGGTTTAATTAAACATTATGATAAGATGAAGGCCTGAATAGAAAAATATATTGACAATAAATTATTAAAAAGGTGTTCATAATGTATCTATGAGGAAGGCTATAATGCTGGATCTTTATTATTATAGCAATGCAAGTCTGTGTGTCACGTTGTTCCTGTATTTCAACAAATACTGAATGAGCTGCAATATGATTTTGTTTCGACATGCATGGTTACCAAACAAGTTTATGGTGCTCTAAGATGTTCTAACATGTTCTTTGCTATATTTCTGCATGTTAGCATTACCACTGTGAGCATGCTGTCATGCTTGTGTTAGCATTTAGCTCAAAGCACTGCTGTGTTTAAGTCTAACAGAGAGACTAGTGTTGCTGGAAAAACTCTTTGTGTACATATGTAGAGTCCATTATATAAATATTTATATGTCACAAACTTCACTCATGTTTGGTTAGAGCTCAGCTTGTGCAACGCTTTGTCTTGCAAATTTACTGTAAAACAATTAGAGCGTGGTCATTTTAATGTTTTGATTGAAGTTTAAAATTGTTTTGTACAACGCAAACAATAACCTCTCAAGTTAAGTTATATTAGATTACATCTTAGTCGGACACTATTTAACTGGAAAAGCCAGTCACAGCTGCAAGAAAGCTTGCATGAACTGCAAAAGTAATGCAATCTCTGCATAGTAGTCATAGTGCATCATGTTTTAATGCTATAATTTCCTCAGTAGTAGTGAATTTGAATGCAGCATGGGAGAGAATAGCGTATGTTAAATCACAGTGGAGAAGCAATTTGGTGCATTTGTGAAATCAGCTGTCAACATTTTCTAGCTTCTTTCGCAACATTTTTCCGCCTTGTCAGTCTAATGTTTCTTCCCGTTAATCCTTCTGTGTCCCTGTCTGTCCTTTTTATTATCCCCCAATAATCTCACTTGGATCCACATCTTTCTTTTCTCCCTGCTACCTCAAAGTAAACTCGGCGCTGACCCAGAGCTGTAGAAACCAATCACCCACAGCTATGATGATAATGGTCTTCACGGGGTGACGATACTGTGCACAATGCAGTCATACGGGATTAGAGCAGCTCTCTGCACATGGACCCATCACTCACGGGTGAGGACAGCTGAGAGTAAAGGCAGTTTCAAGTGAAAATGATTTAACAACTTTGGATCTGCTTTGACTTGTCTTTCTTGGGGTTTTATTGTACTGTGACTGCCACGTACAGATAGATATAACAAAAGAGAAAACAACAGGTTCAGTTTTACTATTTGTGTCTTTCCATACAACACATCCCAAGAATAAAACCGTGTCCCGTTCACACGTATAAATAATCCCTCGGTGCACAGTTTGTTATCATCCTACTAATCTCTTGTCTGTTTAATATCAAATGCAATGCTTCTGGAATCAGCTGAAATAACACCGCTGGTGTTTCAAGCAATTAACCTTTTCCACTGTGTAAATGGCTCGGGGGGGAGAAAGAGGAAGTCAAGTGGGAATGAATGTCTGCCTGTGCGCTTCATCCACTCCAGGAGAATACATGGCACATTTCAGGGAGGCCCCGGCTGAGACAGGAGTCGGGCACAGTCAGTGTGTGCGTATTTGTGTGTGTGTGTGTGTGTGTGTTGAAGGCTGCGAGACAAATGCAAAAGAAATCAGTGTGGTCTCCAAAGCGCCGTTTGGAGTTAATATAATGGGGGAAGGGGAGTGATGTGTGGAAGCCGATGGTAATGGGGAGAAAAAGGGAGGTAAGACATTAATAAAAACCAAATCAGTCAGGCTTGACATAAACACCCCTTTGTTCTTTGATGTGATGGCAGCAGCCACACAGTCAACGTGATACATCATGCACAGGAGCCCCCCACGCCTCCACCGTCCCCTCTCTATTGCCTCATGAAGAGCACATACACTCTCTCTGGCTCCAACTCTCTCACACACACACACTCACTTTGAGGCTTAATATCCCCTCCACCTCCATCCCCTACCTAGGAGCCTAATACCCAGAGCTTGATAATAGAGCGCTGTGTCTGATACGTGTCTGCAGGAAGGAGCCATGAAATTACCTTCCTATGCATCAAGGGGCTATAGCATAAAGCTGCACCTCAGTCACCGAGGGAATAAGGCCTATTGTTACAAGCCAGAGCTTTTAAGAAAGTAAGCGATCCTACTTGGGGAAGAAAAAAAAAAAAGAGAGGAGATGATAAGATTTGATATCCCTGAATAGTACGACTGTCGCCCAGAGTGAGAGCTTTACAAAAATCCAGGTCAAGCCCCTCCTGCGTCTTTGAGATCTTGGGAGAAACTCTTGTGATTATATATTAACCCCCAAGTGCAGGAGAAGCTCCGTCCTTACGCTCAGGGATGTTTAAAGGAGGTGAGTTTCAGTCGAGGTTATCCCGCTTTTGTTTTCTTGGAAGTGATAGTTGAGGTTATGAAACTTGGCAAACAGCAAACCTGCCATTATCCTCCTTTGAATGATAGTTGCATTGAAACAGTGGCGCTCGATGACCCCGAACAATGTAGGTAAAAAAGGTTTTCTTTTTGCTCTAATGGCCAGAGGTCAGCGTGTCATGTTTGTCTTGCCCAGAGTGAATAACAATAGAGCAGAGTGGCGATGGACAGAGAGCCGGCAGGTAGACAGATAATTAGATGGATGAGTAGATACGGCGCTGAATCTTATCAGCGAGGAACAACAGGGAAGCAGACGATGTTTGATCACCGAGTCCCAGAGTCTTTGTTGGATCCACAGAGGCACATCCTCATTTGTCCGACAATCACCATGGGGCTCAATAGTGTTCTAAATCCGCTTCTACAAAGAATGCAGAACAAATACGCTGAAATGTGTGAGAAATTTGTTTGCGATCATTTTACTGGAAGATATATTTGTATTATATATCTTCTTTTGCTGTAATACTTAATATGGGAACAAAACCTTTTTAAAAATGTATGATTTTTGGTTTTCTGCGATGGTTTAAGGCTCCTTTTAGCCCATCAGAATTGGCTCTGATTCTAGGAGAGTAAGGACATTTTATCCAAAGAGGATTGTGATGATTTTTTGATAAGATGAAATTTATTACCATGGACAGACCATCATTTATTTAAATGAAGGAAGAGGATGAATGAACCGAGTGGATGGTTCAGGTCCTCCTTTGTGCTGAAGCTATTCTTGAAACTGTAGAAAACGCCACGCTAGAACTCAACAATTCTAAATAAGGCATCATTTGTCTTATTAGTTTAAATGTGTAATAATTTCAGATGCCAAAACAAGTGATTTAAAATTCATAAATCCATCACGCAACATAGAATCATTGATGTAAAATGCTGTTTTATACTCTTTGGAAGAAGTATTGCTATTTATAGCCCCGATTCTAACAAGAAACAGAATATTCAATGTATTGTTAGTTGTTAGTCTGTCAGCAGTTTTAGTGATTTATCTCTTTGCCTCGATTAGCTCATACATAATTATATGGAATTATAAAAGAGGCTGTTTTTCAAGCTCTGTTCTAAAAAAAAAGTAACACTGAAATAGATCTTTACCACGGAAAAAGCGGGAGATTTATTAGGACCCATATTTTCATCCTTGAATCAAACCATGAAAGACAGGCTCAAATAAATGTTTACTTAATTACCAGAGCAAGAGCAATAACTGCATCATTGGCTGTTGGCGGTCAATGACTTCAGCTGTGGCTGATGAGTTCTGTTGTGGTGGCAGCATCGTGCGCCAAGATCGATCAAATTTTCATTAACACTGAGCGACGGGCATTTGAGACGGTTCGATCCAGAACCGGGACTGACATTGACCCAGTTCCCTCCCTGCGTGAGTCCCGTGTCTACCCGAGTCCATCATCACTGTCATCAATAGCCAAAGCCTCCGGGGTCCAAATGTGAGCGGATTGACCGCGGAGAGCACATGCAGAGTATTACTGGTGGAGGCAATGGACCTCATCCAAAAAGCCACATCCATCACTGCACGCTTCTGTTATCAATTCTCCATTATAGTTAAATCAAAGCTCAGCAGATTCTCACTCAAACATCTCGCCTCATTAGTTATGCGGTTGTTCTGTAATTTGAGCGAAAACATACTTGACTTTTGTCTCGCATTAAAGTGGAAATAGAATGAAAGAAGAGTGGAAGCGTTTGTTGCTGTGTGTGTAAAAATAAATCCAGCGTCTCAGTGGCTCTGATCATACCTGAAGCGTTAACTTCCTGCATTCCATCCCTCTCTCACCTCTCCCTGTTTGCTTTTGTTTGCAGACCTTAGCAACCGAGTCTCACAGAAATGATGTTTACGTGCTACTAATTTGCAACAGCAGATACTTTGTGACAGAAATATGCCAGCAGAAGTATATTATACAGAACAATCTCAAAGAACTCTGCAAAGAACACTGAAAAATGCTGAATTTATCTGTTTAGCTAAGTCATTTTCACACATTAGCTGTGGTCAGTGGTCATCTGCGTCATCTCTGAGCAAGAAGGTTGTGGGTCTGGACCTGCTGGTCCCATGGGGACTTGTTTGCATGTTCTCCTAGTGAATGCAACAGTCCAAAGACATGCATGGTGAGCTAACTGGTGATTCTAAATTGGCTGTAGGTGAGAATGTGAGCGTGCATGGTTGTCTGTCTCGTTGTGTTAGCTGTGTAATGGACTGGTGACCTCTCCAGTGTGTCCCCCACTAACCAGCTGACCTCCAACCCCCCATTACCCTCTACAGGAGAAAGCAGCTGTAGCTGATAGATGAATGGATGTTGGTTAAGGATGGAGAAACATCATGGTCCTGACGTGAAGCATGAATGCTTTTGTTATGCATTTCAAACCACGTGTAAAACTCTCCACAGCTCCTTCTTCAAGTCTTTGCTGTCCAAAATCCAGCAGCTAAAAGAAATGTCAAGTGTACAAAGCAATTTTTTGCAGACAGAGTTGGCCTTTTTAGGTAACAGTCCCAATATATTCACTGACGGAATCTAAAAAATGCAAAAACATATGCCCCTTCAGACACAGTTGGTGCTCTGTGGCATTAGAGCTACTGTCAGATGACAACTTTCTAACCCCCTCTGTGGCCTTGTCCACATCTGGCACGCGTCTGGGTGTGAATGCATTGAGATCCGATCATTTAGACCACATTCGGAGGTGGTCTGGCACACATACGGTCACATTCTTTCAGCAGTGTATCCTGGGTCACATTAGACATGTCACCCTGAGGTGTTTTTATTTGCATTTTGAAGTGCTGCGTTAGAAAAAGTTAATGGAAAGAGCAAAATTCAACAAATCTTCTCCAGTTTTGCAGAAATTTCTCAAAAAAGCTTGAGGTGGTTTTTGACGTTTTTTAAAGTGTTAATGCGCTTTATTGATGATAGACACATTTTTTAACAAGTTTTGACATTTTGACTTACCTCACATAACTGGGGAGCTAATTAAGTTTCTTTCCTTGTCTCTGAACACCTGAAACCTGTTAAACACCAGCTGACATGAAGCTATAGTTACAATTCCTAAATATTTCTATCTAGTTTCCTCCAATAGGTGGCCAAAGTTTGCATGCTTCTTTTTCTTCTTTGTGGAAAACAACTGCTTTTTTTTCTGTCTTCTTCTACTCCGTGCTCACCTTCTGATGACATAATGCTGCCTAGTGTATTCAGTCCAAAGCAGGTAATGGAAACAAACCTATTTCTCATGTCCTTTTGTACATTTTTTCACAAGATTATAAAAGTATTATATAAAAAGATGGCTACTGAGCCACCACCTACTCAAGGGACGTCCTCTGTGTAAGCTATGTGTGTTTGATCACCAGCATCTTGAGTAAGGAAATGAGATCTGATCACAAGTGGCCACTCAAGACACATGTGGAGACACATTCTAATGTTGGGTGTGAACTAGCATACTTGTAACCAGAACAGGGTCTGCGAATGCTCATTTTAAATGCCAGTTTAGCCAGTAACACAGTTCGGGTTTTTCTAATAACGTGTGTTTAAGTTTATTTCCTTCAGATGACGACAGTTACACAAACACAATACAAGAATTACCGTTTGCTGTGGTTAACAGTTAGCATTTAGGTGGTATAGAGCATCACTTTAACTGTGAGTTTTACTGTGTTTAAAAACGCTACATGTGAGGGGACAGAGTAGGAGTTCAACCGGGCTGTTGCTTTAGATATTTTTTTTTTTCAAAATAAAAACGGACCAATGACAAGCTGTTTTCCCAATGTAAATGCAAGTCATTTTCCCACATAAACAGCATTGTTAGATTCAGACTGCAATTTCGGCCCCGTTTTCCCTGTTTACATGTGTTTAACCTTGCTAGTTCTATCATCACTGCAATCTATTTTTGCCTGACAACTCAACGTGCTTTACTGTCTTGCACTATTTCTAGTCTGCACACTGTAATGCGACCATCGAAGCAAAGTGTACCTTCTCTCTCTTTCTCTCAGCAACAGCCCCCACCGCCTCTCGCTCCTCCCGGGGGAGTCACTCCAACAGACAGGACCAATTTTCTGCTAATTGGGCCTCAGGAAATTGCTCTTCGTTTTAATTTACTGTTGGACAGCCATGAAGACATGTGATCCGCCACCGCCTTTCTGCCTCCCTTCCTTTCTTCCCTACAGTGAGTGCAGGTGTGAGGATGAGAGAGGCACAGTGAACAGCCTCTCTCTCTGTTTGGAAAATGAAACAGTGTGCAAAGGCGGAGACTGAAGCCAAGGTGAGGGGTTAACTCACCGTGGCCCCCAGATGCATTAAATATGACACGGTTCAGGTCGGTAGGTCAGATACTCACACAGCGGAGACCTGACTCGAAGGTATTTGAAGTTTTACAAGACAAAAGTGAGCGTAAAGAAGAAAATAATCGATGTGATCCATGGAAGAGCAGGATCAAGTCATCTGTGTGGGCCAGATGAACACAGACTGTCACAATATTATCCAAACCACCAGGGTATGTTGGACATACTGTCCAAACAGGGACTGTATTCACTGGAAAGAGTATTAAGATTTGTTATCAGGCGACGACAGCCCGGACTGTGAGATCACCAGGATCAGATGACGATATCTAACAGAGCCGGATCGTCTGGAGGATTGTTCAGATAAGATTAATTGCCACAGAGTGACAAAACTAACACAACAACCACAACATTAGTGAAACAGATTACTCTGTTAGCAGTTACTGAGGAAATATCAGTGAAAAAACCCACACTACACACAAGATTTTGAAACCTTGATAGTGATAGATGGGTGTTCCTTCCTCCACTGCTATTGCAGGAATACAGAGCCACATTCAAAACTGTTCCAGCTAGGTTTTAGAAATGTCATTAAAACACATATAATTCAATGCCGGCAAAGACGTCTTATGCAGTGTGGAGAAAATTAGTCTCTGTACTGGTGATGAATGTACGTTTCATGGTCCCCAAATAAAAAATGATTGATGATTTTTGTGTAATTTATAGTGTTTATGGTAATTTTTAAATCCAGACAGGGAAATTTATTTGTGAAGTTCTACAAATAAATACAACCCGTCTTGATTGAATGCCAGTATTGTACCTGTAGATTTACAACTTTAAGTTTATTCCTCAAATAAATTTTGCTTTTGAGGCTCCCAGTGCATGTAAATGCCTTGAGTTTTACTTTTCTTGCTTTTATTCACAGATTATAGAAGTTCTGTGTGCATTAGTTACCTGACTCATATAGAGTGTTGTATTCTTTTCACAGCCTCCAAACCACATTTATGAAGAAGTGGAAAAGGTGTTTTTTTATGGCACATACAATAGCTGCTAGACTTTCCATCAGACAATATTAAAGAAAGATGTTTCATAAAGAATATTCCTGCATCATATTTAATTTTGGGTGCTGTTTTGTAGCAAGCATCAACCTGCAGGGCTAAAAATTGAAGCCAATTTCAAAGTGCAATAACTGTAGTTCCAGAAATAGCCACTTGAGGCTGCCTCCAAAAGCGAGTTAATCTCCATAAGTGCTCACCTTTACAGCAGAAACAAACATGTTTACTGCCTGGTACAAAAAAAATTGTTTTGGTCTCTATAGGTAACTGCCCTGTTCATGACAATTGTACATGGGGTGAATTTTTATTTAACTCACCTGATTAAACTCTATTAAGACTTAAAGAGTTCACAGCCCATCTTAGCTCCCCTCCTGCTCCACTTATTTGCTCATTTTTGTTTTTGCCAGGAGCAAGGAGAAGTCAAGCACTGTCAAGATACTGAGAGTTTTAAAACCTCTTTTCAGGAAACCTATGGGTGACATCATGGAGGGTTCGTCCATCTTTATATGCAGTCAGTGGTTTGTATTTGTTTGTAGACTGGAAAATGCATTTGTGAACACCACGAATTTCTCACAAACTGTCATACACATTTATAAATCTTGTTTCTATTTATGAATCGTGAAACATGCATTTGTCACCAGCGCTGACGTAAATTTTTCTCCATACGAAGGTGTCTTTGCCAGTTTTGGCTTTTGCACATCATAATTAATTTCATCAAGCTCAGTTTGAAAAATTTTCTGCATGCCCTGCAGCAAGACATGTTCCTGAGCTAAACATATGACTGTTTATTTGATTAAATCGAAGTGTCAATCTTCCTACTTACAGACGCAACTCCAAGCGCTCACAAATCAGGGAACGATCCAAGGTGTCTGCAGAAATCAAAGGGAAAGCCCTGCACTCTGACAGCATTTAATGGAAAATTCCTTTGTAGTTTTCCTGTATTTAATTCAGTTTCTCCAACGGAATCTATCATTCACAGTTCAAACTATTGTTTTTGTGTTTTTCAGCAACATAAACAAAGACAGAAACATTGGGTTGGAAATTGTGAGGCTTACCACTTACTGACAATTCATAAACTATGAGAATAATGCAACTTTAGATGGATTTTAGCGGTTCAATTAAGATGACATTTGAGACAGAGCGGATACAAACATCTGACAAAAATTCTCCATAAATTTATCTTGGTGTGGCTACGAGCCATAGGACTGATAGCTATGCACTTCCATTTCTTGCGTATGTTTATTTCACCGCAGAAGCTAAATCACTGTGTCGTAGAAACACTCAAAAATGAAGAGGAAAAGGATGTTAAAGTATCAACGTGTGTCTATGTTGAAAAGACGCAAAGCTACATTTCTATGGAGCAACGCTACACACTCATGTAGCCTCCAGCTCTTCCTAAACACGTGTTGCAAAAGGACTGGATCCAACCTTGGTTGACATTCACACAAACACGCCCACGGCCCCCGAGGGCCCTCTTTGACCCTCGCAGTGGGTTCATTTGCATCAGCGAATCAATACACACAAATGTTTTAGCACAGAATTCCTTCTCTGCTGGCTGTCAATACCAACATGTTACCCAAACCAAACATCCATCAGGTAGACTGACATGTTTTTGAGGCGAGCACCACCATCCATCAGCGGCAGACTTTTAGAAACCTAACGACCTAATATGAATCAATAAGTCACGTTTCCAAGCATTCTCCGGAGTCGATATGCAAAGCTGCATCGGAGCATTGACCTCCATTCAAGGACCTCAAAACAATCGCCTCTATAGAAAAATGGCCTTTGTGGTATTGATGCAGCAGGCCACTGTAAACAAGCAGGAAATGAAGTTTAGCATGACTTGTAATAGTGTTCATTGATCCTGTATTTGCAGGGATTAGCGAGCAAACAAAGACCCGGTAAAGTAGTCAGGCTTGATGAATCTGCAGTGTTTTGTAAGCTGTTTTGTTCTCTTTCCATTAAAAAGAATGACTTGTATAAGAGTGTGTTTGCAAAGTGTGACAGGAAAGGAAGCAGAAAGAGGAAAAGGAATAGCCGCTGAACACACACACATTGAAGCATGCAGACGCCATCAAAAATACCTCTTTTGTCTCGCACTTTCTGAAAAGCACACACACACACACACACACTGAGCTCATTACATCCACCCTGCTGCCTGATGGCTGGTTGACAACTTAGCACCTTCAACTTACTTTCACACTTTCCAAACTTCCTAACTGCTTGGCCGCTGCGCACAGTGGAGCTTATTCACTTGAATCCTCAGCGGACAGAGAGGAAACAAATAACTCGGCGCAACCTGTCTCCCTCCAAATCCACAATATCTTATCAGCTTCAACTCCTGACTTTCCACCTGCATTTTAGTTGTTCACATACTGGCCTAAACCATGTTGTTCAAAAATACGCCTCAATGAAAGTGGAAAACTTTCCCCCCAAAGCGAATGAGGGGCTCCGTGGCGACCAAAATCTTCATCCATCATGCAGATAGGTATGTGTCCCTCTGGGGGAGACTCCAGCACTCTGTGGCCGTTGTAATAAAGTAGACCCATCAGTCAAGAAGGAAGCAGACTTATTACTGTCTGTGTGGCCTCCTAATGCTTTACACACTCTGTAAACCTCCTGCTGCTCCTGCTCACTGTGCAATAACACCACTGCTTTAAAACCTGGATTTGGAAACAGCGGGAGGCAAACCTCGGGGTTACAGTTCAAAAGAGGGGTAAAATGTATTTACGGGTAGCAAATTGTAATGGCTAGTGGCGACAAATTTAGAAAAGGGCTGAAAAACAGGTTTGCATCTCATATTTGATATGTATAAAGCCTTCAATTATATAAATAGTAATTCATTATGGTGAGCTGTTTAACTCCGGCTCAGTGCTTTTGCATCCGATTTTTCACTTTGTTCTCATTTTGTTTTCATGTCAGTGGACTAATTAACCAAAGAGACAAAAGCCAAACACATTCTGCGACCAAAGGAAAATAAAACAATGTACTGCACCACAGACAGACAGCGGCAGCAGCAACACAAAGACACTTCTAAAGGATGCAGCAGTACTGCAAAGGCAAACACAACTTTTTTTCTCTTTGCACAAATCCCCCAAAAACCAACACTACCAAACCATGGACCCATTCATGAGAGAGTTGCCACCCTGCTTCTCAAGGTTTACTCTGGTCTGCACAACAAACCAAGGAGAAAAACACTGAATTACATCCAACATAACTATTTCCTGTCCTTCTTTCTATTTAAATGTCTTGGTATCAGTGTATTTATGTCAATTCTTGTCAGGTGTGAAAGAGGGTCACTGTGCCGTTTAGTGTCTGAGAAGAAAAGAACTGTAAGATCCAAGCTACAGCAAAGTAACACACTTTCACAAACCGGTATCTGCTCTACTGAAATGATTTCATGAGTGATCCAAAAGTTAAGCCTTGACAAATAACTGAGTTACTTGTATTACACAGTTACTGCCTCAAAAACCATATCCATCAAGTAAATCACAGCTTGCACAGCTTTCACACAAAAACACCTGAACGCACCATTTGAAAGTGGTGAGTTTAATGGTGTGGCAGGTCATCTGCACTATGTTCAAAACCCCTCAGGGCAAAAGAGAGTGAGACTGCTCGTTCAAAGAGCTCCAGTATATTTTCCACCTGGGTGGCGAGTAGTAAAGATACAGTGGGAGATCAGTGGGAAGGAATGTTATGGATTTATGCATGTCAGGTATCACCTGTCAAAAAGAGGAAAGATATACGGGCTGAGATCCATAATGAAGAGGCCAGGGCTTGTAAATGAGGTTTCCATGTTTGTGGGTTAAGGTTCTTTTTTTTCCTCACTTTGTCACTTTTTTTCTTACTCTATCAACCTCAAGTCTACAGAGGTGAGATTGTTCTATGAACCCTGCGACTCAAAGTTTACTAACAAAATACTGAATAATGTCCTTCACACTTTTTGTATGACACTTTTAACTTCTTAACTTAGCTTATAAACTATATTAACTTAAAGGAATGTACTTTATTTGTCTAAGATTGTAATTTGTCTATTGTTGGTCCTGTCTATTCTATAAATGCAACTAACTTAGCAATAATACTGGCCACAGTAGGCCTTACAAGCTATGGTTGTATGAACATGCAAAAGCTATGTGCAAAACTTTCAATTAAGAACAGTATTACATATCAAAAGAGTGTTTTTTTTCCCCAAAACTACAACTACAAACTACAAGATTGTGAGACATGGTTTAAACAGTGTGTTTAGCTGCTCTAGCATAAGATGGAATATTAGCAGAAAGCTGCTTCTTGGGCTGAGGAGTACTTCATACTCTATTACCTTGGGAGAGTATTGGTAATGTTATAAAGTCATATGCTTTCATTTCATGGAGCTAGTGTTTTAAAGTAGCTCAAAATTACTGCTCAAAATAAGAATATTGTTTTTTTCTTTTGCTGCCATGAATATATTTCTAGTGGCAAATCTGTTAACACCGCAATCTGCCATGAAAGAACAGAAACCCCGACAGATGTAGCAACTATAATAGAAATATTTTTGCTTCATAAATTAAACTGGACACAACTCTTTTGTGGTAGAATTTTGATCGCTAAAAATCCCAAAGAATTCCACTGATATTAGATGGCGGAACATGATAAGCATTGTTACTACACATGATCAGGGATTTTTCACGTCCAATTTTAATGTTTGTCTTTGGCCAGTTGCATTTTTCTACAGTGAAGCCAATTGTTTACTCTCTAACTCCATTAAATGAAGACAAGATGCTGTGATTATCCTGCAGGTGCTGTGATAAGCCATTATCCCCTTTTGTCCCCTGGGTCTCCACCATCCAGGCAGCGAACATGCTGCAATTCCCAACCCCAGCCCAGAGCAACTATTTCAGGTCATCTTTTGAAGGACTAGCCCCTTCCCCCTTGCATCATCAACTACAAGCTGCTGCCCTTACCTGAGAGCTTTGGAGGGAGCAGAGCACCAGAGGTCAAGAAAACACAACAGCTTCATCTTGATAGCCATCACCTGTCACTATATGACCCAGGTAATGCACTTAAGACGGCCTACGGAGCCTTGGGGGTGTTTCTCTGTTTTAGGTATCCACAGTCAAAACTCCTTAAAATATCACTGGGTTCCCTGGAGGCTAAAAGCACCGGCGACCTTTGACCCTAAAGTTCAGCTGACTAATTAGGAAACACCTCTGCGGAGCGCTGGAATTCTCTGAGCTGAGGGCGAGAAAAACAGAAGTGGGATCTGTCAGTTCCCTTCACTGAGACTGTAAACACTCACAGGAAGATCCTTGGAAACAGGTGATTGCTGTACAGTCACTCGTGTACAGGACAGCGGTGATGCCGAGTGGAAAACGACAGATGAGAGGGAAAAGATGGTTCGGGAACTTGTTGTGGTTGTGTTGACAAGAAACTCTGCGCAAGCATCTCTTGTAAAAGTAAAAGCTTTGAAGTGTTTGTCTCCCTGCCTGCATGCAATCATGCATGAGTCATTTAAATTGACTGAAAAGCACCATCTTGTTACCAAAGAGTCTGAACTGGTTTCTAAAAGGGCTACGGTATAATTTTAATGTGTTTAGATGAAGGGTATGAGCTGAGTTCTAATGACTTATAATGGTCTGTGTCCTACAGCAGTTTATTGGCTTTTCAAGGGCATAATGATAGTCAATGGCCATGCATTACATTTCAGACCGTGGCCCCCATTAGGTCCAATAGAATCTTTCATCTTCTACGTTCTTGCTTGTAGCCAATAGAGGATCCTATGTCATTGTCAAAACGCTCTCCCCATGGTACAGGAATCAACTGCAGGCCACCTTGACACAGAATTCAACATGATTGATGGTAATTGCCTTTTGTGAAATGCCACGGCCACTGAAGACTCTTTTTTCCCCTCCTTTCCTCCCCGCCTTTCATAAAGACCAAACTAAAATACTTTACCTGCTCTATATGAGGAAATGGTAGGCATCATATGAAATGCATGACACATTCGGCTCCCTGCGCTAAATGGCTTAATTATGCTGATGACATGTTGCGATTCATTGGCCTATTTGGACGCGGTGGCTGCGGTCGAGCAGGGCCAGATTTAGAAGGGATAAAAAGACTATTGTGTGTGTGAGGATGAACGGGGGACATATATAAGGAAAGGCATTTGAAACTGAAACCAGATGTGTGCGTGAGTGTGCCTTTATGTGTGTGTGTGTGTGTGTGTGTGTGTGTGTGTGTGTGTGTGTGTGTGTGTGTGTGTGTGCAAATGCAGTCCTTGTTTCAAGACTGCCGACCATGCCATTGCTTAGGCAGTGATTTCTTTGTGGTTTGCAAAGAAGTATGTTTAGAACAATTAAAAGAAAGAATAAAATGAGTAAGACGGTAGGGTAAGAAACTGCCCGAGGTTTTGATGTGAATTGTGAACAGGAAAAGGGATAATAGAAAGAGAATATATCTAAAAACACCCCCTTGACTCAGCAAAACAAGCAACATCGGAAGAACAGAATATGTCAAAACCTGACAAACTGGATTCACATCAGTGTAACAAAGGACGGGTACAAAAATTCAGCCGGGGATGACCTGCATCAAACAGTTACATGAATGAATGTCCCCAAAAAAAGACAAAATAAAACTCTCCCACAGCAGCTTAACAGTGTTCGCTCTGTCGGTGAACAACCAAACTGTGCAGAAGAGAATTGCTTCTGATTGGGGTCATAATGAAAAAGGTGCTCTGGCATTGCTCAGGACAATGTAAGCCAAGAGACTCATTCCACCACCACTCCACAAATGTCCCTTTTCCTTGCACCTTGAATATTTCCAGCCGAGCCAAATAAAATTGTTCCAGGTGCACCAATGAAAAGCACGGGCCTGCTTTCCTAAAAGTGGGGCCAAGGGCTGTTAAACGGCGAGGCGTGAATCCAGCCAGGCTTTGTATTAGCTTCAAGTAGTGACCAGTGGCCCCTGTGAAGGCTGAGTGCCCTCTCTCACAATGCTGAGTGGTGTTTTACTGACAGGTGTCTGCTAACTATTAGAACACATGGCAGATTCATTCAGTCTCATAACATTTGACAGAAATAAGGGTAACATAGCCCAGGGTGTTTTGCTTTTTTATTTTAAAAAGATACTTTTTTGATTAAAATTGTGTTTGCATTCGTCATGAGCAGCTGGACTATTGCAACAAACTGTTTACGGGCCTTCTAACTAAAACAATGAATAAACTACAACTTATTGAGAAAACAGCTGCATGAGCTCTAACTAGAACAAAAATATCAGACCACATTACTCCGGTCCTCAAAAACATCTGTTGGCTACTTGAAGCTTTCAGAATACAAGTTTATATCCTTCTTCTTGTATACAAAGTACTTAATAGCCTCATTGAGGCTGATTGCAGCGGATCTCTCTGGTCATAAGGTGACAATCTGCATGTGCAAATAGCATTTTTAAAAGTCCAGTGAGATTTAGCACTTATGGGGCTTTTAAAGACCATGTGACGTGCACTGTGCCCACTGCTGGATGAGTCAAGGAGGACAAAGCAAAACAGGCGGACTACTAGTGGGATTAATGCCAAAAAGTACTCTGAAAGAAAATAATACCTCTGTACCTCTTGAAATTAATTGAGATACTGTTGTGTAATAGGTCTACAGATGTATTGGGGAGAACACATAAGAAACCTAAGCTATGGTTACACATGTTGCCTACCTTCAACAACCTACCAGCCTGTTGGAACAAACCCAACATGCCTGCTTGGATTGAAACCTATTTCTAACCCTTTTTCAACTTACAACCACAACTTGAGTCATACAATTAAACAAATTCTGACACATATCAGCTTTTCCTTCGCTTTGCCATCCATGTCTGGCTAAATGCCTTGTTTCTAATGAACACTGGGGTATCTGTCATGGAACAAAGTTCAACTAACTTGAGCTTCGACTGCTATGTTCAACTGTAAGTCCACTGTTTTGACGAAAAAAATTGTCGTGGCACGGTCCAAGCCATTGGAAAATAATGCGTTTAAGGGCACAATAGTGCCGTCATCATCTTAGATTGAGCAAACTCTCTGTGACGTCAATGGTAGTTTTTCAAAACAGTGGTTTTTAAGTTTAGTTTGGTGGCTCCAGCTGTCAGCATCTTGGCAGTACCTGACTCCTCCTCACTCACAGTTAAACCAGAAGTGAGCAAAGGCCATGCAAAATTCTCCTGGTCATAGTCTGTCCTGTGATGGTAATGACTAGTCCCTCACAGCAGCCACACCTTTAATGACTTAAATTTAAGCCTTAATATGATTCTAAAAGAACGAGTAATATAGTTGGGTCATGAGCTGGGAAATTAGCTACAGAGACCAACATCCTTTTGGTGTCCCAGGCTGTAAACATGTTTATTTCTGCTGTGAAGTTGGGCATTTTAACATGCGAGCCTATGGGTTGTCTTGTTTGGGAGCTTCAAGTGCCCTCTTGCAGTTCCTTGGCACTTCCACATTAGCTTTTAGTCCTGGAGGTTGCCGCTTTCTGTCTGAAAGCTCCTTTATGCACCTAAAGAATGGAACAGAACATCTTGCTCTAAAAAGAACCTAAACATCCAAAGTGCATGAAAATGTTGCACAGTGCTGTAGGTATATATGTATGTATGTGTACAAGATGAGCATACATTTCTTATGTTCCTATGGATGTGCTCATGTCTGTCCCTTTGTTTTAATAATTTATTATTATGTAAAACACTCTGCTGCTTTCAGATAAAATGTACTACACAAATAAAACTTTATTTTTGAAATCCTGCTCTTATATCTGGTAAGAAACCTGTTTTACTATTTTTGTGTCTTTTTGTAGAAAAAACGATTAACTGACAGATTGAGAATAATAAAAAAAACCATCTATACACACCCTGAAAGAAGTGAAATGCTGGACCAACTTAAATTAATTGTTTCAATTGGTAACATGCAACCGAATAAAGTTTATCCAAATGCAGCACTGTTATTGCCACTGGTTTAAGCTAGCTGTACTTAAATGATTGGATTCCTCTCAAATGAACAATGCTGCAACTTCATTTCAAGCAAAGTCAACTCGAAGTTTCCAATTTTTCAAGTTGTATATGCGTCACCCAAATAATCCACAATCCTACCTGTAGAAAACAGCAGCTGAGGTGCAGCATAAAAATAAAATAGAAAAAGAAATATGGACATCTGATGCACAGCACGAAAGGATTAGTAAATTTAATTTTCACACTTTTGCTGAAATACCAATTAAAAGGGAAAAATGTAATTTCAAGTTGATAGAATCCACAAAAGTAAACACTGAAGCAGAGAGATAAGAGGAATTTATCCAAAAACAGCTACTTTAACTGCAACTCAAGTGCAGTGCAGGTACAGTTCAAGTTTTAATTGATCCCAAAACGAGATAATATTGCACATTCACTTTATATGTTAATATATGAAAAGCAGTGCATATTGTACAAGTTTAACTCTCCAATAAGTCACAAGAGAGTCTTCAAAATGCATTAGGAGTGTGAGTTTGGAGTCTCGTGTGAACCAGAAAGTAAACTCTACTGTTTGAAACTGAAGAGAAACCAGTGAATGAAGCAGGTCGGGAGTCATTTGGAGCTAACAGATTGCAACAACTCTCAACAGCTCCTACTTCTATCGAGGATTTCTTTCTAAAACCTGAACAATCAGTGGGTCCAAAGGAGCAGAGCTTTCTGTCTGAGGTCCATCAGTTCCAGTGAGCTGAAACCTGAGCAGAGGGAACAGGGCACCTCTACGTATGGAAAGGTTTAGGTGAGTAGTAAACTCCTTCTTATGGAACTGATGAAAAACACCTGGGTGTCTGAGCAACAACGTCAGCCGCACAAATCAAAGCCAAAACAGATGATTGAGAGCGAGGCAGCAAATCATAGACCTCTGATCACACGGTTCAGAGCCGTGCACGAATAATCCGGTGACGTTGGAATGAAACCTGAAACTCACCGTCAAAGACACGACCCAAACAAAATATGAGTAACAGACCGAAGAACACATTAATCAGTGGTAAACATTCAATACACAAGATGAAGTCTGCATGAATTACCAAGATCCACATTCTAATCCACTAATAACTGGCCATTAACAAATTCAATTTCAGGCACGAAAAGAAGCTTAAGCACAAAATCAAGCAGCTTTGAAAAGAAATCTCAGCTGCTTGCATGACCCAATATATGTGTCCAAGAGTCTCTTCACCATATTGTGTCTCTTGATTGTTCTACAAATGATAAAAACAGGGTTTCTTTCTGTGCTTTGGCACCACAATATTTGACTGAAGTTATTAGAGGGATGCCAGTTGAAAAGAATCACACAAAGAGCTGAGGAGACTCAGAAGGGCTGGAACTTGTCTAATCCTCGGTCAGCGCTGCCAAACACTTCTCCTTCCATGCGTTGGGTAAAACCAAGATTTCAAAGTGCCACGGGCAATTTTAGCTTGCCCCCGAGTCGTGAGCTATTTTGGATGGCGTACCTAGATATTTTTTAATTTATACTGTCTTCATGAAACCCAACTGCACCTCAACCAAGAGTGACCATTCTTGATGTCGCACATCAATTGAAAATAATTATATTTTGGATAATCGCAGGGGTTTGATGTTTCAATTTCCTCTTTGTGGGGAAGAGGTGGCCATTGGCGAATAGTACATGAACGGAAATGAAACACAAATGTCTCTCACCCTGTGGTCTGAGATTTGTGATGTGTTTAAGTAGGCACCATATGAAATGTGCCTTTACTGCCTACTGGTGATGCGTGTGCTCGCATGGCTGGTGTATATTTAAGACATATGAAGAGAAGACAGATGTCAACAATTTTGCCTATACTTTGTTTTATGGCACGGCTTCCCCCTACTGTACTGGTGCTCTGTGTTTATACTGCTGTGTGTCTGTTCTGTGCTCATGTGTTGGCGTCAGTACTAATAGGTCTGTCAGATGAGATGCTGCTGAGAGCAGTTGTCATAGACCGATGTCCAAACTGGCAGCATTCACTTTCCACTTCCAGTCCCTGGAGAGAGTTTGACCTGAGTGGAGTTACCACAATGTGCTTTCACGCTGCCCAGTCGGTCATCTAACCCTGTGTGCGCACACACTCCATCTCTCAAACACACACATACACCCCCCAACCGTGTGCAACTTGGCCGACACGCTTAAAGAGTGTGTTACCAAAACTATCCTGAGACCACATTCATTATTCAGCATTAAGTTATACAAGCAAATCAGTCTAGATTTATGAAGAAATGTTCTGCTAAAATATATATAAGAAAGCCAAGTTTCCAATGTATGTCATCAACTTACGTAGCGTACGGAGGAGGATTTAGACGACATCGTTCAGGGTTTAACAAGGCCAAGGGGGACGTTTTCGATTTATAAATGGTAACAGGAAGGAAACAGCGTAATTTCAAATATATAAGTGCAAACACAAAGTTGCTTTACCTATAATTAATAATGTAGCTGAAAAATATTTCAATACTGAGCTCAGATGATGTTATTTAAATCACATAAGCAGACGGATAATAAGAATTTTTAAAGCAATAATGAAAAATTTGCAGATTTCTAGTAATTTCAGATTTTTAACTAAAACTAAGGACATCTGAACACACAAACTTTAATTAGAGTAAAACTCTCTGAACATATTATTTTAATACTCTTTTTTTTCTTTAAAGTATCATTTAAAGTTAAATAGTTTGTGGACTCTGAAAAAATTGAATACTTGCACAGTTGTAGCCATCAACAGAACTGTATTGTGTTAACAAACTTTGTCTTTTTTTGGTTTTGTTTTGTTGCCATACCCACCTTGGAGACAAAATATAAAAATATTGTAGAAATGCTTCCTTATACACTGCTGGGAACTTCAGATTTCTTTGTGCCAAAGTGTCAAGTATGAGGAAAATGCCATTCAGGTTAAAATTAGAGTCTGATTCTTGCTATCACTATAGGTTATCTGTCTTGAAACTCTTTCACATAAATTCCAATTTCCGTAGCAAATGTCAAAATAACAATGGCTCTTCCTGCACGGGGTCGGGCTCTGGCCTTCAGCACGGACACATATATAATTCTCCTTGTGCATGCAAATGTTTAAGGTCACATGCAGAATCTCCGCGGTACACTCAGGGCTCATGAAAAACTCCCACTGTGCTCACAGATGAGGCTGCGTAAACAATGGAGCCAGAAGACAGAGACCTTGGTCAGGATTTAAAAGGGAAACAGCATGCCAGCACGCTGACCAGCCAGTAGACATCTCACAAAAAAACATTCTGGTATTATTTCAACCAGAGGAGCCTGTATTGTCCATTTAGCCCATTCTGCAGCAAGACCTGTTTAGTCTTTGACGGATTTTACGGTAACTACTACTGTCTGTGGTCTACAATAACCACACAACCCCTGCTTTCATTGGAAATGAATGAAAGCGGTGACCTCAGTGCATTTGACTGGACCACCCTTAAGTGAAAGCTCAGGGAGAAAATCAAAGTGTCGGAGTTTGAGGCCTTTTATGAAACAAATCTCCCCATCAGGCGCCTGCGTCGAGACTTCCCATACAGTCCTGAAACGCTGCTTTCTCGTCGAGGCAGGGAATTTACAGCTGCAGAGCAACCGTAGGCAATGATGTTTATAAGTGAACCTGGAAATCCAGCAGAATTCTGTCACCACTTTTAACAAGCCTCTGCAGAATGCAGCGCACATGCAAACACACGCCGCGTCACGAAAACAGCAGCATGCAAACAAAAACACACAACCGCTCCCACATGCACTTAAAATTACGACACTGCACAACAGTCCAAGTGACCTCAACCTGCACACACCTCGGTGTTTTTCTCCTTTACCAGCAGTTCTCATAGTATCATTTATGAAAACATGAACTTCTTCTCCTGCGGCAGCCATTTTTTTCCTAACAAATAAAACTGCACTGAAATCAAAATGGAACTCATCCATCTCTGTCTCTGGGGCTCTTATTAATAAATGCAGCGGGGCCATGCTTTGAGTGGAAGAATGTGTGCCTACATGAGGCTGCATGTGCATGTCGGAGATTAACTGTGGGAGAAAATGTAATGCTTGTACTATTGCTTGTACTGCTTGTAGCTTTGTTGTGCTTGCAGGAGAGAGTGCACAGAGGACAAGTAGAAGGCACCCAGTTCCAAATGACTCTCTGCCTCGGCATTGGTGCTGGCTCAGCAGGGTTTGAGTCCGCTTCAATCGGCTCCCTGATTGCATTGGCCTTCTGTCCACCTAGCCATTGATTCCCATGCCCCAGCCAAGCATTTTTCTGTTTGCCTGGCTCTCCTCTCAATACCTACATCCAAAGCTGCCTCAATACTGGTATTACCACGGTGTTACCTGTATTAGTGCTGAGGTCAACGAGTTTGAGAGGGTAGCAAAAGGATGCGTGGATGCCGGCTTAGGCAACCTGACATCTTGAGTTACACCCTGCAGTAATGGCAAAATGGAACAATCCGAAAGGTCAAAAGGTGCCGTTTCATCATTCTGCTTGTGACGTCTGCCTCTTCGATTATTTGTATTTGAACTCCTATGAGGAAATGCTGTGCAGAGGTTGCAGGGGTTTAGAGGCAAAACACATAAAATCCCTTAACCAGCTGCTCCAAAGATTCTATTCAGGATTGGCTGCTTTAGTGTCTGTTTCAACAAACCTCGTCATAACCTTCAGCTGCAACTGTTCTTCTAGCGCCGGATCAAAATCATACAAAGTGAATCTGCTGGGAAACTGATACAGGTTTTAAAGCAGAGCTCTCCGTGAAGGAAAAAAAAAAACTCCCACAAAAACACAGAGGGTGCATTGTATTTGTAACAGCCTTTCATATTAGCAGCATGGCTTTGATAATAACCTGTCCAATTGTACATTGAAGACGTCTCAAGGCGGTAATGTGTGCCGTCTATGACTCGGTGTGATTCGATCTCCCCACCAGAGTCTCAGTATGAATAACCGTTGCATTAACACAACTCTGACATTCATGTTCAGCTACGAGGGAGGTTTCATAATGGACAGAAACATGAAACCGGATCCAGAGGTGGGAACGTTAGCAGACACAAAATATTCTCAAAAAATACAAAGGAATGCACATCAAGCCTTTGAAGATTAGAAACCTAAGCAGGCCGTCCGATAACGTTCCCTGACAGGAGATTTTTCCACAGAAGAGTTCTGAAATTCCTTGTCTGTTTTTTTTTTTCCTCCTTTGGAAGAGAATACTGCATCCACCTGTATAATCTGAATAGAGAGCACTTTAAACATATTAACTGTGAAGGCAAAGGATAATAGTTTGAATTTATAAGCAACTGAATTCCTCTGGATAATTTTTAACCACTAATTAACACTTAACAAGGAAATTAAAACATATAATAGGGCTGATTATATCTACATTTTTTTCAAGAGTCAAATTCAGAGAGCAAAATGTGTGAGGTTTTTAATCATTTATCTAACTTCTCTTTCTGGAGAAGAATGACTGACAGAACTAGAGCTCGACCACTTAAGGATTTTTTTTGGGCCAAAGTCGATACTCATTTTTAGAGAGTAAAAAAATTCTGATATAGGCCGATATTCTTTATATATATACAATTACATATACACAGATACTGATTTTGTTCATTAACTTTCCAGCTATGCATTATACAAACTAATTAGCAGCCTACCATGAATGCACCACCGGGCTCCGCACCACATTCTGTGATATGTACTCTGCTACATGTGCTGCAGACTTTGCAGTATTGCAAGAGTTGAGTTGCAGCTGCTCTGCAGGACAAAACTGCGATGTTATAATTTCTAACTTACTCCAAAGCATCTTTTACTGCATTATGTTCTGTACAAAAAGAGTTGTCAAATTGGCTGATGTCAGAACTGCCATATATTTCCCAAACAATATAAACAAGCAACAACACAATAATCAACAATACAACAATGTGTAATCAAGCACATTTGAAGTTCTTGTTTACACCACATACTATGCAACCTTGTATATTCTCAGGTGATTGATTTGCACATTCCTGCACACTGAAAATATTTCTGTTGCTTTTTGGCGTTTATAAACCCTTGATTACACTTGCTGCTAATTTGACTCATAACACCGCTTCTTTTTCATCGTGTTACACTTAATACCTATGACTGGCAACACTTTTTATTCTGTCTGTCACTGTTTCCTATTATGCACTAAAGCACCAAGTCAAATTTCTTGTATGTGAAAACCTAAGTGGCAAGAAAACCTTTCTGATTCTGATTCTAAGTAGAACATACTATCATAGCACAGATATATTCTATTTGTGTGCCTGACTATGTGGTTAAAACTTTTCATTTTGACCTGAATTTAAACAATATTTTATCTGAAACAATGAAAAAAAACTTAAAATTATGTTTTGGAAATTACATTACTGAGTTGCCAAGTGGACATATCAAAGAGATGAACTAAAACCACATAAATTAATTAAAAAAAAGGATGGGTTTTGCTGTAAACTACTCCATGCAATAATTGCAGTTGCATTTATTACTCTCTTCCCAGCTACAAAGAGGCAGACAACAACAACTAGAAGAGAAAAACACAGAGACAATGTGTGGAAAGAACAAAGTGCGCACAGACTGACCAAAATAATTCCTCTTAATGAATTCAGCCTTACATGCGGCCGGGTGCTTTAATGAAAATCAATAGTGTAATTTTCCACTTAGATAACCCAATCCCTCGAAACTGATTCCCTCATTTCCTCCCGGTGCATCTTCGATTATTCAATCAAACAACCGACCCCAACAGCTCCTTGGTACGGACTTTACAGTTTTAAAGTCGGTCAACTCCAGCCCTCGGGTCAATCTTCCACAAAGTTCATGGCGACGCAACCCACCCCCTCAAAACGCTCAAATTCAGCAGCTGTTTGCTCTATAATCCTTCTTACTGAGACATGCTTCTTATTTATGACTTAATCAATGCAGCCCCTCAGACCTTGAGGCCAATCGATATGATTACAGGGCTGTTAAAAATCTGTAAAGACTTGCCAAGTCTCAATTAAATTGTGCTGATTAGGCAGCTTGAGAAGGAGCCTATAGGTTGTCAGTCAAGTGAGGGATTTAGCAGAAGGCTAATCGGGGGGAGCTTGTGTTGGTGCAAGTTAAACCACAATCACAAAATTTGTCTTATTGAGTTCCTGATCAACCGGGCCTGACTCTGTACTTTAAAGAGTGCTCATGTTCTCCCCCTGAGACATTTAAAGTCATTCAGCACTAAGCAACGCTGGACCTACGCAGCACCTTCTGTGTTACATTCCTATTTTCACATTGTTAAACGGTTTTGATTTGGGTGGGCTCAGTTTTTTTGGGCTGATTTCATTGTGCCACACTGTTGAGTTGGCATTTCAACTCCTGTTTTGTGCCAGGAAAGTCCTAATGCTAGTTGTAAATGGAAGGTACTGCAAACAATTATAAATGTGTCTAGACATATAAACTGTGCTGCTTGGGGAGGAACAGATAAGCTGTGGAAACAGAGAGTAAATTTAAACCTGATATATATTGGAAAGCTATATTACTTTTTAGTGCCAAGGAGAGAAAATTTGTGTGCTTTAATGAGAGAAAAATGTCATAAAATTCTAACACTTTTCTTTTTTTCAGGCCATGAAGGAATATGCAAAACCATCCATGTTGGATCAGATCTGGAGAATTAACAGACCAAATAATTCTCTACATTTCTGTATCTGTATTTCACAATCTGTACCTGACTAAGTCTATAAATCAGCTTTTATCAAGTGCTGGGACTTCGTAAATCTCAATACGGACATGAAAGAGGGGCCTCCGCTGATGCAGTGCCAAAAGCGATTCAGAATCTCATGACAAGGAATCGGCATCCAGATGCAGTTAGCATGGGGTTTCTGTTTTATATTTAATCTGTGGTCTGATCTGGAACTGAGGTAAGCGTGAGCTGATCGCTACCAACAGCTGGTATGTGCTCATTTCCATTGTCTGGATCATCTTTCTCTGGTGGACAGGCAGGGGAAAAAAACAAAACATGGGGCTTATGAGGTAGAAGTAGCTCAAGAAAGTCAAGAAAGACAGAAGGTAAAACAGGATAAGGTGGCCGGGTGGGAAGAGAGAACAAGTGACAGACTGAAGACGAAAGGAGATGGAGACAGGCATCATGTATCTGATCAATCAACTTGACGGTGTGTCAGCGCACATCTGGAGCAAATACACTGACCTTCGCATTATGAATGTAACTCCTCCCTTCTTCCACATTCCCTTGATGCACAGTGATGCTGTTAAAATACGGATCTGATATCAGCGCAGTATAACTGATCATGAAGTAGACAGACTATGGCAGAAATGAAGCTAAACTATGTTAATTAGATAAGAGTTTCACTTCTCAAAAGACTCCTTACAGTCTGTGAGTACTTGGCACAGATTCCGCTTCCTTTCATTCTCTTGTTTGTTCTTGGCAGCCTCGTCTTTGTTTTTACAAACTGGCCCTTTAATCCTTTCCAACCACAATTGATGCAAACAACACGGGGCATTGGAGTATACACCAGGCAATTGTACAAACACAAACATGTCCTAACATTTACAGCAGTGATTGAAGTCAAGGCTCTGAAACCTTAGAGAGTACAGTGAGCCCATTTCCCAAGGGCAAGCAGAGTGCATATGTGAAAGGCTGAACGGTGACCATGTGTGATTCAAGGCATGTTCTGAGGCATTATTCATAGCGTGTGGACACATCGCATCTGATATTACGTCCGTGCTGTAATAATAAACCGCTTCATCTCTTCGGAAAGGACGGATAGAGCGTTCTGGACAGTATAGCTCGTCCTGAAATTACACACCAGATGCTGAGGGCTTCGCTCCTGCCTGAAATGTACAGAAATGCCAATAGTAATGAATATGCTATTCGACTACATCTGCATTCAGCAGCCTTACTTCTTCAGGTATAATGCCTAAAAATGGTCTCAAATGAATGCAAGGAATGACACAGACTGTTTGTGACGTAGGAAGGAGGCTTAAAAAAATAAATGAATCAAATGAGTCATCAACTCAGAGGGCTGATGAGTAAAAACTGTTTGTAGATTTTATTTGCACACATAGTAAGAAGATTGATGAAAACAGAAACAGATACGCACACAAACACAAACAGTCCTTCCTGAGTGCCTCAATGACATAACCGTGTGTGTGATCATTAAGTGACTGTGGCAGGTTGTTTTTGCCCAGGCTGCCCTCTCTGCATCTGTTCCCCATAGAGCCTCATTAGTGGAATTCCTCTGAGAGCCGATGGGCAGGTCAGAAAGAGGGTCTCAGACCTCTGCTGTCTGTGAATCTGACAGAGCTGATAATTTTCAGGTCTCGACAGGACGAGGAAGAAAGCAGGAAGAAAAGCTCTGATCGGGACCCGCTGACCTCTGTGCCGATGATCTGATGAGAAGGCGAGGTCGAGGTGGGGTGTGGATGTGGGATCCCAGCATGCAACTGCAGGGCAGCAGTAGATGTGCTGGATGGGAAAGGGTCAATTCTCCAAACTAGAAAAAAGATTTTTTTTCTTCTGTTATACTCGATCATTATTTATTCTTTTTTCTTTCATTTTCATTTGATTTGATTTGATTATTTAGATTTTTGCAATCCTTATTGCTATCTGGCATTTTCATACGTTTGGCCAAACCTATTTTGTACACTATATGTTAATAGCGCTTACTGCACAAACTGCATTTGCATATATCAGCCTTCATTTTCAGTCCTTTTCATTACCCTGACCATGCACCGAGTAAAAGGTGTTGTTTTGTCAGTATTAGTGTTAAAGATTCTTGATTATATTTTAATTATCTGAATGTGTGGTCTCTATGACGAACACTAGTGGTTAGTTTTTTTTTTTTTTTAAGTCTAGCTGATTTATCAGTCAGCTGATTTAATTGGCCCATATCGGCCTATCACAGCTAAATTGCTATTAGTATGGATCCAAGATTCAAGGGTTTATATTTGTCACATGGTTATATAGTATGTGCAGTGAAATGCAAAAAAAAATGGTGTTACAGTTGTGAAAATAATTGCTAAACACAAAAACGTAAACACTAGCTTTTATGGAGCAGTCATGATCTTCATCTATGTTGTTCAATACACGGCAATATGGATTTTTAAATTTTTTTTTCAGAACATAATGCAAAAGGGAGCAGCAAAAGATGTTTGGAGTAATTTAGAAAGCTCCAGCTCACTCCTTTACAGCACTGTCGGCAGCACATGTAGCAGAGCCCATATCACAAATAATGGTGGGGAGTCAAGTGGAGTCTAGATATAAAAAGCTTTTTTACAAAACATAATCAAGAAAAAGAAGCATTGGGTAATATAGAAATGGCGTCAACATATAGTTTGTCCAGTACAGCGTCTCCAGCTCCATTGTTTACAACACTGTGTGCAGCGCATGTAGCAGTGTATGTATCACAGCTGAGCAAATTGTGGTGCGGAGTCAAGTAGTGACCTCATAGTAAGATGCTAACTAGTTTGTGAAATAGTGGAAAAGTTGATAATGACTCCATCGCCTTTTAAATATAATTCTCACCTCTCAGCACTTTCTGCAGCACATGTAGCAGACCATGCATCACACACCATTTTGCAGAGTTGAGTGGTGTTTTCATAGTGGGCAGCTAACTAGTTGTGAAATAAGTTTCTGGAAACTTAATACATGGTCCAGTATCAGTCGGGCTCTATTTTTTATTTTATTTTTATTATCCAAAAAAGAAATTTGGTTTGCTGGGCTGAGACTTGGAGATATCTGTTCCAGACATTTTTTTTAGCATTATAGAGGTAAAAGGAATGTGGTTTGCGAAGCCTATAGCGTAAAAAATAAAAAACAAGATTATAGAAGAAAAAATCCTGCAGTATACACACGTAACAATTTTAAAGGGATAAACGTTAAACTCTCTGAGCACCACAAACTAAATTCCGTCTTCCTGAATTGTATTTGAATTGAGGTAGAAATCTCGGTGACTGATATCCCAAAATATCAACAGATACAGGAGAAACTACATGGGTCACGTAGATGAATTGACCCTTTAACGTCTATCGCCTCTCTCATCTTTAAGACTTATTACTCTCCCACATTATCGGTCATCCTATTTCCTTCTCCCCCACCGTTTATTTCACCAAATCCTTCCTGTCGGATACTTTTTTCTCACTGGCTCGTCCCCCATCACCAGCTCACCAATCCTTGATAGCGTTCGTGTAATCACCGTGAGTCACAGATAAATATCAGCAAACAATGAGTGACGTCTCCCAGCTGGTTTAGATTTCTCTGCTGTCTTAGTGGGTCAGTCAGCGTCTTACACCGGATCACAAAACCTGAACATGATACTTTGCAAATCCCAGTAGACCACTGGGGTTTGACCGCTCTTGTCCCTGAATTATACACTTGCATGAGCGCACACCTAGGTGCACAAAAAAACACACATTCACAGTCGATAGCAGTGAAACTAATGGCATGCATGTGTACGGAGACGTATGAAAGCTGAAATGTCTCCAGAACTATTATGAGACCCGGCATCAGTGAAAACACATTTTAGTTATTCAGCACTCAGTGTCACAGGATCTTTCAGGTTTCAGCATATATTATTCTTCATATTAGAGGGATTTTCACCTTAAGTCAATACGACCATTTGAAGTAAATGGGAGCTGCATTCTTTAGCTCTTTGGTCCAAGGGTTAGAGGAAGTTCACAACCCATCAATGCAAATGAACTGCTTTCACAAGCAATTTAAGTCAGCCTATGTGTGACACCAAGTGAGTAGCCATCGGCTTCTGAGAGATTTGGGAGTCAACGTATCCTGGCAACAAATTCAGTTCGACTTACTGGGAGCCACTTCAGACTAAGATACGTAACACTGCTGCTGCATCAGCCTTTTCAGTCAATCACAATTCTTTCAGTTTTATTTTTCATATAGTACATCAAGACTTCAAGAGCTATTAATAAACAAAAGACTAACACTAAAGTAATAGCAAGCTTATCGACATGGGGGACTGAATTAGTCAGGATCTCTACCAGCTAGTGATACGATGCGCTTTTCTTCACTTTAGACAGGTGAGCTGTGAACAGTCACCAGTGATCGGCTGCAGTTAAATTATTTTTTACTAGACAGTGGCAGTATTCAGGTTGAGTCCTGAGCTCCATCACAGCTGTTGACTTACTATAAAACTAATCTGTGAACTAAAGTCAAAATATCTTTCTGTCACATCAAGTTCTTTTCTATAACAGAGATTTTTCAGTTTCACAGTCTTCCTGTAATTTTGTAAGAAATTCTGCATTACTAGCCTAATTATTCTGCATATAGATGTGTTTTCCTAATCATATAATGCCTAAACTATGACCTCACTAATCATTAAAGTCACTACCAAAACCAAGTTAAGGTTAGGGCTGTATGATTTGAGCCAAAAATCTAATTCAGATTTTCTGTCAGATGCTGCAACCATCATTCTTTAGGTTCAATATTTACTGCGCACAAAATGAAAAACCTGTAATTTGACATCATCACATAAGATACCATTAAAAAATGTGACTATCATACAAGGAGAGTGCTCTAAGTTTAATAAAACATTGAGACAACTATTTAAACACAATGTATATGTTAAACTGCAACCTTTGTGATCTGCTGATTGTACTGCTTAAAATTGCAATTTTGATTAAAAACTGATTAACTGTTCAGCCAGAGTTCAGTTCAAAGTGACACAGAAACATTATAAAATTCAACCTAGTTAAAACGGCCATTGCAACTTGGACAGATAAGTGACCGGGTTCCTCAGGCAGATGTGAAGATGAAACATTCAGAAGCTGTCAAACTGATGGAAAGAAGTACAGTGTTTTAAAGGGGCATTAATTTGATGATTTCAAACAATTCTGTGAATTAAGAGGATAACTGATTTACCAGAAAGTTGGCTTACAAAAGAAATGACAGATGGGACGTAAATGACTAGAAGAACATTTCAAAAGCAATGCAATACTATGAAAACTATTTTTTTAGATCTTTACAAAAATACTGAACACAATGCTCTCCCAATATGTTCTAAATATATAATAATACTTTACCAAGGCTGCCGTAACCTTCACAGTATCATTCCAACATTTCAGTTAGTTTACTTTAATTTATGACCATCTATTATTTTTTCAGTGGACATTACAACTAATAGCAACAGATTTGCCTAATTTGTTGACATTTTAAAGTAAATGCCCATTTCCATTCACGCTGGCTTCAGTGAATAATATTTTTGTTACAGACACGAACTTGTGCAAAATATAAAATTTTACGAGCGACTGTAAACTATGCCTGAAGTTACCACAAACTCCACGGTGAATGGAGTGTTTCAGATTTTTAATGATGAACACATTCCCATTTTTCAGGCCAGTTCTCTTCCAAGTATTGATAAAATATCAAGCTAACAGCTTTAGTAATAGCTTAATGGCCTTGCAAGGCAGATGAGTGCCAAGTCTTCACAGAGGATCATACACTGCTGTTATTGTAACGGAGCCACAGTCCAGACTGCTGCGTAGAAAGCTGCTCTCACCTTATTCATTTTCTGTCATACATATGGTGCCATATTTTGCTTGTCCCGTGCTCGCTCCGTTTCCCACTTGCATCACTCGCAAGGAGTGCAGTTAACTATTGGCAGGTACTCCAAAATCTGGTTGGATTTAATGAAATGTGACTGCCCATTTTAAACAGGCCTCAAATATGAAACTGCGCTCCCTCCGCCTAATCCCACAAGGCTACGAATATCCATATAAATATGTCACATTTGTCTAAATCTACACATTTGACAGGCCACAGTGCGAGCAATTGTTTAGAGCTGACAGACGTCATGGCGCGCTGAAAAAACAAATAAATAACGAATAGAAAACAGTGGTTCCATTTTACAATTTCATCTTCCTTCCATTTTGCTTATATTAAAATCTCCCTGCTTCCTGCAGCTTCGAGGATTTCAGGCGGATTTTTCGGCGTCAGCTTGAAGGGGAATTGCATCCAGATGTGGCCTGAGCCCGACTCACGGTCACTCAGGCCTGGAGACACGGGATAGGTGAACGGAGTAAGAGGGGACGAGGAGAAACCACGTGGTTTTCGGCACACTCCGAGATGCACTGAATAAACATGACCCCGTTTTGACCCTCACTAGCCAGCTTCCCCTTGAGGGGGCTCCTGCAGGTCCATTAGACCTCTTCAGATACCCTGGGGCTAACCTGCCTTATTTCAAACTTAATCAGTGTCCCACAGGAGATCTCTTATATTGCTGTATGGCTACAACAGCCACGACACCACAACAAAGGCTCCTATTGGTGGACAGTGAACATATATACCTACAGGAAAGACTGGCTCCACCGAAGGAAAACAATTCATGCACTAAATTGAGTTTTGATTCTCGTTCCTAACAATATCCAGCACACATACACACAAACACAATGGAGGCGTGGAGCAGCTCCCAGAGGATAGCACGCATGGTTTCTAAAAGGTTATTTTTCATCTATGCATCATAGAGCCATGTCTAAAACCAGCCTCTCCGTAATGGATTCTTGCGGCTGCACTTGGCCGTCATGCTCAAGCTGGTGAGTTGCATCATGAAAGCGCTCAGACTTTAGCTGACGTCTTCTCGTTCCGTCAAGTTTAAAGCAAAAACAGACACAAGGCATCAGTGCTGAACAGGATAATCACAAAATAAGAGCCAATAAATGGCATTTTTTTTAATACCACCCATGAAAAGTTGCACATAGGGGGATTTCTGATGACTAATGGCCCATTGTTGAGTCCTATCTCATCCTTCACATTTGAGCCATCCCTTCTGGAAGATGGAGGATGATTAGAAACAAGGTTACACCAATTTTCTATTCAACTGTAGTCTAAGCAGAAACAAGCTTTAACCATCTCGGGCCAACAGTAGATTGAAAAAGAAACTGTAAAACTATACTTGAAACGTGAAAAACCCAGTTCTCAAAATAAAACTGACTGAAACACAGATTTAAAAAATTAATTAGTATAATTATCACGTCGTCTCAGTGTTGCTATCGCTCCATAATTCTGTAGTACTATCAGCTCAGCAGCTCTTCCTCACATTTTCAGTCCGTAACCTACTTTTGTTTCAGAGCTAGCAGTAACTCTGCAGGCATTATCAGCTCCTTTTAACACTAACACTCGCAGCACTAGAATCAGCACTGCGGGCACTTATTTTCACATGCTGAAGAGTAATTACGGAATGCTTGCAACTCATTGACGTTCTCCCTGTGCCGTACTGACTGTAATTATCTATTCATGCATCACATTCCTTCGGAAAAGTGTTATTGATTCCAGCTGTGATGGGGGCTCGCCACTGCTCGCAGCGATGAAGAGAAGAAGACAACATGTTTTTATATTTGATTAACAGTTAAACTTGGAAAATATAGCATTTTGCTGAAGATACAAGCCCATTATGACAAAAACTGAGGTGCATTTGCTGCTATTAAAGTATCTAAATCTGTTGCCAGCTTCCTGAAAGCCACTGCTGGTGTTTTTAGCTCCATTTTCTCTGAACATTTGTTATTTCGTTCTTGATGAAAGAATGTCTGGTCTGCAAATCTGATGGTATTTATTGAAGGCTTGTAAAATTGAAGTACAACATTGTTCACTATAATTTGCGGTTGCAAAGTTCTTTTGTTAAATGTCACAAAGACCAGAGACTTATTGAATTAGAGTTGAATTGGAACATATGATTTCCACAGTATATTATATTGCACACATGTTAATTTCAAATCCTATAATGCGTTCTTGTTTTGCTGCTTGGGGCTTTGCACATGATGATTGAAGAAGCAGAGAGGGGATCGCTGGGGGGAAAGCAGAAACAATACAGATCTGAGTAATTACTGAGACCACAATGTGTTATTTAATTATTTATAGGAATCGGTATTTATGTGAAAATCTATTATTTGCCTTGTGTTTGTCTTTAATGTTGGTCTTAGGCACATATTTCTGAGTTTTTATGGTCCTTGTCTTTCCTAATTGACAGCTTACAACTAAATACCAGCAGCAGAAGAATTATAAAAGGTGAGCTGCTTTCAGAGAGCCAATAAATGCCTCTAATGGCGTTCTGCATTTTAACCCATCTCAGTTATATATTTATGGATTCTCCTGGTAAAAGTGCTGCAAAGCCATTAGGAAAAAAATAGTGAGACATTCTATATGGTCAAAAGGTTTCAAAATATCAAGAAAATTGTTAGTTTTAACAATATTTCTATAGTTTTGTACATGTAACTATAGTTGCAAGAAACTGGAATTGAAAAGCTTTTGCTGTGAGGCCTAAAGCAATAATAATTTTGGCCATCAACACGTTTGCAATTTGACAGTGTTTCATCGTGCAGAGAAGATTTTCAAGGCTTTGTTATAATTACTTCAACAAATAATGTTTACGTAATAAAATATGTTAAGAGCGCTTGCGCATATTTTCCAGTTTAAATATAGCAACAACATGAACATGCTTAAGGTCAGCCTTTCATCTAATCATTCATTTAGCACAAATTAGTCTCAATGTCAAAATAATTTGCACTTGGAATCAGATTAAAATCATTCTGACAGGAGGAAACCATCTGAAGTTTTGGCTCTTCCACGTTTTATTGTCGTATGGGAGAAACTGCTTACTTTTCACATGGCTCATCACTGGCTCTGATTGGCCAATCACACGAGGGGAATGAAATCGACCGTCGGACGTCTCTGCCTCGACACAGATTTCACCAAACGGAGAAGTTATTCTGGGGCTGCCACAAGATTATCTGGATTCTTGTCAAGGCTTTAAATTGAAAACCACAAGTATTTGGAGCGCTTAACCCAAACCCTTGACTAATCAGACTGGAGACTTGGAGTACAGTGAGTGGTTTTCTCACAGGTACTGGAGCAGCAATGAGCAGCGAGTTTGACTCATTCACAAGCAGCTCTTTACTGCAAAATCAGAGCATCTGCCAAGAAGTATTCCGGTCACTGGCTTTCAGATTTTTCCCATCCCATTCTGTGTCGAAAATGAAGCCTTTATGCTCATTGTGAATGTGTTGCGAGTTTATACTGACCACTCTGTGACTGCTTAACTATGTTAAGAGAGTGATATAAAAAGAAATGGCTGGCTTTTCAAGAGCAGCTCTGCCCACACATAAAAACATCCACAAAAATGTTACAAGGCTATTGGGGGAATGGGTATCACATAGCTTTGAAATAACTGTTAATAAATCAAATCACATTGCTATCAATACTATGACATCTGCAGGCGGTCGAGTAAAAGACAGAACTTTCTCGAGACATTTTACACAGGAACTCACGAATCAAGGAAAAGATTCAAGAATTATCCCGTTGCAGTCTTTCTGTTTTCATTGGAACATGTAGAATCTGACAGTGTTGACCATACAGTCAACTCCACATGAACCAAAACGATGACAAATAGTAGTTACTGGATGTAATACAGAAAAGAAGCGTTTGGCATGTTAGCCTTTATGGTGAATTTAAATTGAAGATGTTGAGAGGGGAAGACGACTGCTTGATGAGGATGTTGAGAAAGCAGAGAAAATTGTGCTTGTTGTCCTGTTTGAGTTAAGGCAATCGGTCTTAAGAGCCACACAGCAGTTTTTAAGGGATACTCAGAATTACCAAGGTGCTTTATTTCTTCCTCGAAAACCACATTGTTTGTGAAACACACAAAAGTTCAGCCCACAAGTTCCTGCAGTGGAAAACAGCCTACAGTTAAGACCTTCACAGACTTAAGGATGTGTTTTATGTAAGTGGTTTATGTGTTTTAGGGAAGAAAATCTTACTGAGACCAGAAAAAAAGACTAATCAAGTTGACAACAACTGTTTCAATACTTGCTCAGTGTGTAACATCAAGTGAAGATTGTATCGCTCATAGTCAACAAACACTAAGTGTAGGTTAAACAAGTCTGCACAATCAAACTCCTTAAGCTGCTTTAAAAATATGATACTTCGAACTTCACCCAATCTTTACTATTTTTCAGTGGTCTAACTATTTTAAAGACCATCATTCTCCAGACTCCTTTTCTATTTCAAATATTAAACTGATTAAAATCAGAGACATTCGGTGTTTTTGACATCTAGGAACTGACAGAGCATTTTGCATAATTCCCATTGTCCCAAAAGGAAAGAGAAATCCACTGGGGCTGCTCAAAGTACTGAAAGAGGAAAAGCCTTAAGGGAAAACTGAATACTCACTCTAAAGAGAAAAATGGAAATAATAATGATCAGATGGGCTACTATCCATTACGAGGGGGGATGAGGGGAACCCTGTCTGCATGAATCAGTGCATTGCCATATAGCCACTTCAATTACTGCTCATTGAAGGTAGGATTGTTTTTCACATTTTAAGTCAGCCCAGTCCCACAAAAAAATGTCCAATATCTACATTGGTCTGTTGCACAAAAGACTGTTAAACTATAAGATGCTTACATTTTACATGTATCTGGATGGGACTTGTCACTGTAGCAACATAGAAAACAACCTGAGCTTTTAGTTTAGTATTTGAATCCCAACAGTGATCCTTTCCTAAAACTAGCCCAGTAACTCTGGTGAGTAAACTTAATTATTTTTGTTGTGTAAACAAACCAAGCAACCAACCACAGAAAATTACAGAAAGCAGTGACTAAAAATCTAAGTAAACAGCAACTGCAAAGAGTTTGTAAGACAACCGTATTTAACGTCATACTATAATTTTTTTCCAAATCAAGCAGCTTTGGTTATTAAACTTAACCAAGAATTTTTGTAGCATAAAAGTAAACACAAAAACAGCAACACAAGATTAAAGTAGATTCACAAAACAACAGAAAAACACAGGGCTAGAATGAGTCAACCAGAGTCTAAATGATAAGTTGCTAAGTAGTTTGTGAAAAACATTCCTGTAAAGTAAAAAAAAAAAAAAGAACCTGTAATTTTCTTTTATCAATATAGCTCTCTCTATGTACTCTCTCTGTATATGTATATAAACATCTATATCGACTGACATCAGAATTTCGTACTTTCTAAAATCAATATTTATTCCAGTGCCCGTCAGGCTAACAAACACAATCCAACAGGCAAAAAATAAGTAATTTAAAAATAAAAACTTCGCAATCTCACAATTTTACAGCCCTTATTATGAAACTACTATGCTTTTGGTCTGGTGACCAACATAGGAATTACTGTTTTCTGTCCAATCTGACTGCCTTCTGTCCTTCGCAGAGTAAACACTGGTCTGGAGTTAAAGATTTCACATGTGGTTCTAAAAGGCAGCGAGTTCCACAAATAAACCCAGCATTAAAGATTACAGCTGAAAAAATAAACAGCATCTGCACGAGCGATTGACGCATGAACTCAGGCTGAGTTCTCAGCTGATTCCGGCTTTTCTGTTTCTGCTATTTGAGCAGGAGATTTTCATGGCATCCAGTCTGCACGTAACCTGCTGGACATCCTCACTCAGACTATGAAATGCGTCATCATCTTTCGCCGGTTATCTTGTGTTTTTGCAAATGTTGAATCATGAGGCGCATTATTGTGCTCCACTAACACTGATCCCCTGCCCCAGCAGCCAAAACCACTAATTAGGTACCACAGACTCTCTTGCCAGCTCCCCCTAAAACTAGCAACAAGCTGAACCCTTGAGAGTAATTCTGCCAAACAAGGACTACAGTGAACAATGTGTAGTTGCTGTCAAAGGTCATTGAAATGATCTGTCTACAAATCACTTTGTGGGCTCATGGTAATGTGAGGCCCCAAGCAGAGAGGGTGGAGGGCAGCAAATTTGTGTCTGATGGATAATGTAATTGGTCCGAGCCCAGAAAAGCGTCATCACAGTTCAGATGATCTCTTTGCGATCCTAACCGCTGACACAGAGGAAAGACGCATCACTGCAAAACACCGGATACACAGCCATAGCTCTCATATCAGATTCCTTAAATAGTTAGTGTTACTGAAGCATGGCCAGATGGAAACGATACAGCTGGTTCTTTGTCATGTTGTGATTGAGGATGGATTTACACAGAATTTTTGATTTATTTTCAGGGTGCAAACATCCAGCCAGCATTGACGTTAGCATTTAATAGTCCTCCTACTGACAGTATTTTATCCTTGTGGGTCTATCAAACTGACACAGTAAAAATTTCCCTGACTATATCTTAATATGAAGCCGTAGGACTAACAAGTATTAATATAGAAATCTACGCTATGTGACGTGTTCACTGACACGTCAACACCTGTGTCATTGGCAGGCCAGCAGGTGTTTACTCTGTCTGTTGCCTACAAAACTAGACCAGCAGTATTCTCCCACCAAACACACTGACCTACAGTGAAAGTTCAGCTGTCTTCCGCCCTTAAGGCAGTTAAGGTCATACAAGAAGGGCACAAGTGGCAAAGCAATCACTATAAAGAGAAGACGGAGTCGGGGCCGGGGGGAGGACGAAACAAGGGGAGAAGAGCTGGTTGCTCCTCAGACAAACAGGGTCATTAGCACTTCCAGAGGGAGTCCCAGCAGGGGTTCGGATTTTGGGAGTTTGATCTCAGTGAGAGTGTCTGAAGCCATGAAATGTGGGGGCAAACGCAAACCATGGGGAGGGCCACAAATGGTAGAGCGATCACAGGGCTGCAAGCGGAGCTTCGCTTTAAAAAGGGGTCAGGTGGCTTTTTCATCTCTGCTGAAGGCATTTGGAAAAAGTGACGTGGTGCACAAAGGGCAGGCGCTGTGTTGATTGACACACACTGAAGGATGGGGTTAATGCTATTCTGCATACATCCATACAGCCTAAACAAAAGGACAACAAAGCAAGAAATAACAAGAGAAAAGTAGAGCAGCTGGACTAGTCTGAGAGTTCTCCCCGAGACAGGAGGATGAGAAATTGGACACATTAAGTGATGGATGCTAAACTGTCAGTTCTAATGGGCAGCAAGGCAGTAGCACTGTACTGCTGCTTCAGGAGTTCAGGAGAGAACAGTCCAATGATCAACACAAGGGAGCCAATTAAAAACCAGACTTTGGCAGCCAACTGCATTACACAGACCCTCATGTGATGCTGGAAACACATCAGAATCCATGGAGAGGGCTTTATATTTTGTTTTTATTTTCTGCAAAAACCTACCCAGCATTTTCTGTCTTCACACTACGGGCTATTATCGATCTGTGGTCTCCTGTTAAATCACTGCACCTCCACCTGACTTATTTCTAACAGACCGGCTGCAGGAGAGTCTGGTTTCACCCCTTGTTACAGCGAAAAGAGATGAGTGCTGACATCATTCCCTCCTCTGATAAGACGGAGAGCTAAATGACAAGGTCACTGAGGTGGAGGAGGTGAGGCTGCAGTGTATTCCGAAGATAACACGTTTCAGGGAAGGTTTCTTTATACCGTTGCCTGCAGAGATCAAACACCGAGGCTGCTTTTCTTTCCTACACTACGATTGAATTTGTCTCAGCGTTAGGTTGTTTTTCTCTCACTAATTGGAGAGAAGACTCAGATGCGGGATGGAGGAGATAGCTGGAACTGAGGAAGGTCACTGATATGAAGTTCCTCTTTTTCTTTCAAATGCTTTGAAACTGTTCCGAAAGCGCTGCATTTTGTTTAAATGGAAAAGAATCCCACGAGACAGCTAGGCATTATCGAACAGAGAGACATCTGCCAGGTGACCGTACGTAAGCTGCAAACACGTCTGCAAAGGAGAATCATTCTAAATGCAGTGGAGTTATTTTTGTGTGGGAACTTCAACGCTGAAAAGAGCTATGGAGGAAACAACTAATTACATGTTGTGCAATCGATCATCAGCCAATCAAAGCACACAGGCAGCTTTGTAAGCCCTTGTGATTCTTTTATAGAGCAATGAGAATAAATAGATGTATAACAGTTCAAAGCTTGAATCTTTATTGATTTATGAGAGGATGTCACACATGGAAAATACATCGGATGTAATCCAAAACACATGGATGGACCCTCAGAGAAAAGCTCCTGCATCCTTCCTTTGGATTAAACTTCTATGCACCAAATTGTTACGTCTCTACATCCTTGGATATACATTAGCCGACTTGCTGACAGAGATAGTGAGTGCAGAGTGTCAAAGATGTTTGAGGACGTCCATCTGACTCGTAACCACCAGGGAGGGCGAGGCCATCTGGAAATAGCGCTTCCCAACAAGCCTTTGGTGTCGCCTCGTTTTACACTCATATGACCGACGGTTCCACCTGACTGACATTCACAGAGTATTAATATACACTTTCTGACAACAAATAAAAGCTCAATGAGATATTGAGTGGGTCATGGGTTTAAGGTCTTGAAAATAAGGTGCCACACTCAGTCATCCCTGTCTCCTCGCAGAGGTGTTTCCCTGCATTGCTGCAGTTCATCAGCCGGGGTAAGCAGTCGGTTCATCTATCACCAGTCATCCCCAACGGACCTCCACTGTCATGCTGTAACATCTGTCAAGCGTAGTATCATAAAGAATGATAGTATGTCACATCTGCAGCAATCACAATAACTGCAAGCTATCTGTTTGAAGAACAATATATGAAACACATGTCTGTCATTCAACTCCTTACAAACAAGGAGAATTACAGCCGGACGCCAAGGAAGCGTGATAAGCTGAGCTGAAATTCTGCTTCACTTCCATGTAGGCTTTTCCAAAAAGAGGGTCAATGCTACTAAACCCGGCATCCAAGATTTGGGAGGGAGGGAGGCATGGGGGCCAAAGGTTCAAAATGTCAAAGGGGCCACTGTCAATCGGGGCATTCGTCAGGAAACATTTTCTGTCCTTACGTCTTCATCTGGTGTTTTGAGTTACGAGGGTCTCTGGTACAGTGGAAATACAAACACAGCTCACATGCAACTCCTTGGAATCCGAACAGAGATTTAACAGGTCATCACACCATCAAAGAGGCTCTCAATCACCAGTCATAAAGATCAAAAATCTGGAGAGGCTAGTGTTTAGTAAACATCCATAGAAATATGTCCAGCAGACTCTTTCAACTGCTGTAAAACTGAACTGAATTTAAACTTTTCAGTCCAGCTCAATTAAAAAAATAAATAAAAATGTTATCTTGTGGTTGGTAACCTTTTGCATCTGGTAAAATATTAACACATGGTTTTAATAATGTATGTTAATCAGAGTCTAGTTAGGATTGTAGCGTTATAGTCTGTGGGTGGCGGGAAACTTCTCACCACGCACTATTTTGGGGTTGGTGGGAGACTCTGTACAGACAGAATCAGCTTTCCAGTTGGGGGAATGTCAGGCTGCCGGGGTGAATTCCTTTCCCCTAGTTTGGGGATTGACCCCTCAGCCTTTGCCCCACAAATCTTCAGGTCCACACGTCCTTTACTGTTAGAGTCTGAGATGGCCATTGCGGCCAGTTGGATGAGACAAAAGGGAGGCCCTTGTTCTCTCAGTCACGTTCATGTGTGATTCTTTAAAGAGCAATTTGTTGCGCTGCCTCTGGGGTGCCTGTTTGCCATGTTGCACCCTGTTCTTCTTTCTGACATTTCAAATTTCACCATAACATACAGGAAAGATTTCTTGAGATAAGATCATTGTAGAGATTGCAAAGCACAAACTGTATATGGTAGTATATGGTATATATTTAGAGCTACCGTAGATTTCAAGGCTGGAAATGCGTCAACATCGATACTATGAACCAGTGCATGGGTTTTTGAGCATTTCAGTTTCCTGTGATGTTTTTCTTATGAATCACTGCTCAGTTGCTATGTCAGTCATTTTTTGCTCCAGACATTGGATCAGCTGCACTCAGTGCTACCATTTTACAAAATGGTGGCTGCACCAGACTTTGACTTAGCTCAGTGTAAAAGTTTTCAAAGACCCAAGGCTTTACAAGTATGAAAGTATTTAATATTAAAAAAAAAGAAAATTCATGCACATCTATTTCATGAGGCAGGTGCTTAGAAGAGGGATGAGCGTAACCAAAAGTTGCTATTAGTCACCCGCACATTATCTAACTTGCACACAGTGTTAAACCTTCATCAGACTTGAAGTATTTCAAATAATCACAAAACAAAAAGGTAGTCTGTGCACTGTGTAAAGTCTCGATGGCTTACCACAGCAGTAGTGTGACGTAAGAACACCTGAACAGAAAACTACAATGTGCTAATCTGGACGATCCACTAAGATGCCTGAAAACGTAAAACCATGATACAATAACTGTTGTCTACTCAGTAGGGAGAGCTTTTTAATATCATTTGTCTTTGACACTGCTAAATACTTTTAGAAAAAGGAGAAAATAAACGCAAATGAAATGGTCAGCTACATGTTTTGAAAGATAATGAATTGTTTAGATTAATCGACTATTGTCCCTTACATATATATCAAATAAAATAGCAAAGCAAAAACACAGGGTATATCACATATATTCCACAGTGATTGTTCACAAATGCACTCTGCTTTGTTATCTGTCACCTTCCCCCCACCACTGTGGACCTATACATTTATCCACCCCAACATCTTTTGCTTTCACCCTATACCTCTCTCCCCATCTCAATTCAACTCCTGCGATCCCTCCCACTCACGCCCACTCATTCTATTACCGTGTCTCCTCTCTCTGTCCCTCACAGGCTGCTGCAGTCAAGAGGATGAAATCACTCCATCAGTGAGTGGCGCCTCCACTGTCACTGGCATCAGACAGCTCCAGAGAAGGCCGTAATTAAACAACTCAAGCTCTGGTAATTACCCTACAGTGGCCCTAATTACCCCATTCTCAGGGTGATTACAGCCTACAGGGGGAGGGGACCAACTACAAAAAGCCCTCCCTGTCTGCGTGAAGTGGGGTAGGAACGATGGCAGCGGGGAAATCGCGGGGCTTTAATCCAGTGTCACTGTGGAAATGGAGGAAATGAGCGAGTATATTTAGACAAAGGGACTCATATTGTTTTTGAAGGGCACAAGAGTACGTGCACAAGAAAAAGCTTTGCCCCGGAGAACAGGTAGCACGAAAATAAGCCACAGAAGTGAGCTAAAAGGGCAGCAGGTGCAGCTGTTTAACTGTCAGAATAAGGGCTTTGTGCCCTCCATACAAAGATTACAACCGGAACAAGAACCACAACAAGATAAAAAGCTGTTCACACTGATGTACCTAACACCTTGAAACTTTGCCAAAAGGTTACAGTCTATCGCGTCCATCATGCAGTGTTCAGGAGTGTATCTTACACAGATCAGCGCATCTCCTCTCTGTCTCAGCATTTTTTAGTACAAGAGGGGCTCTGCTGCTCTAAGCATATCGCTCTCTTCCCCCTCTCCTTCTTCCCTGAGGACATGCTGACTGGGGGAGGGATCGATGCTCCGCTCCAACACACACAAGTGTGTCGATTCAGCACCTGGCCAGAGGGACAAGGTAAAAGGGAAAGAATAAAGTGACATCTCAACTAACTCTGAAGAACTTGGGGTCCCACTTGTGAAGGTGAGTCAGTTTTTTTAATGCCTGTAGAGACCCTTGGGACTACCAAAGACTGGCCCTGTCCTTTGGTGGAACAATGCAGTAAAGTCAGCTACAGTGAGATACGTCCTGCAACACAGCGACAAACATATCCACGAGCACAGAGTGTGCTCAATGTTGCCTACTCATTTTGGCCATCTACCTACCATCAACAGTCATAACGCCAGTAAGACGAAGGAGATGGTCATCAGTTTCTGCAGGAGGAGGACACGTCAGACTGCATCGTTAAACATCCAGGGTTTGGACGTTGAGCTGGCGGACACATACAAACACCTGGGTGTTCTCCTCAATAACAAACTGGACTGGACACATAATACAGAGGTCCTACACAAGAAGGGCCAAAGTCGTCTCCACCTGCTGAGGAGACTGAGATCCTTTGGAGTGTGCAGGACTCTGCTCAGGACATTTTATGACTCTGTGGTAGCGTCTGCTATTTTCTATGCAGTGGTCTGCTGGGGAGCAGGGAGCACTGAAAGGGACAGAAAGAGACTAAACAGACTGGTCAGGAGGGCTGGTTCTGTCCTGGACTGTTCCCTGGACTCCATAGAGGAGGTGGGTGAGAGGAGGATGCTGGCAAAGCTCACATCCATCATCGACAATCCTCTCACCCACTGCATGACACTGTGGGGTCTTTAAGCAGCTCCTTCAGCAGCAGACTGAGACACCCACCCTGCAAGAAAGAGCGCTATCGCAGGTCCTTCATCCCATCTGCTATAAGACTTTACAACATCAGCATCACTGGATGATGTTAACATAAACTGGACTATATCATATCATCATCTCAAACCATGAAATTTGCACAGCAGTTCTTGTACTGCTGCATCTTTGCACTATATTGTGGTTGACTACAGTGTGTCAATACTGTGTTTATTCATTTCATTTTTTTATCCTTGCACATATTTTAAATATTATTATCATTATTATTATGTGTTTTTGCTGATGTAAAGCTGATGCTAATGAACAAGTTAGGAGGTTTACCTACTAAAGCAGGTGTTAAAACAAGCATGATAGTTTCTCTTCAATGCATTCGCTGCGAATCATCTTAAAAATACAAAACAAAGATTCAGCTGCATGAACAAATCCCAAGCGTGTTTCCTCCCAGGCTCATAAATAGCCTATCATGTCTCTTAAAAATGGAGCCCTGTCTCCTTCTGTCACTTTTCCTCTGACTTTAATGGAGGTGTCCCTAAGCATGCTTGTCTGTGGCTGACTCTGCCTCTCATCGCCCCTATCCATCCTCACTAAGCTTCAGTGGTGGAGCTGTGGCTGGTAGTGAACACTGGTTATTCTGGTGGGATGGGCTTTGGTATAAAACACCCACACCCCTGTGTTCCCCCCACCTATACCTAGACAATGCACTTTTAATGGCCTGTTCTGAGGGCTGACAGACTCAATGTTGGGGTGTGCGAAGAGCACCGTCTTGATAATCTTTATGAAAAATTGATGAATCGTTAGTATCAGCTGAGAGGAAATGTTTTATGATGATAAAGATTTCAGCTATAACACCCATCCCTAGTTGGCAGACAGAAAAAAAAATGTTTCAGGAAAACCTCCATTGCTTATGTTTTATGAGTAGAAAAATGCATGCTACACTTTCATTTGATTTCAATGCAAAACACAATGCATTCTGGTGACTAACATTAAATTCAAACAGAGACGTATCCACAGGGCATCTTTAAGTAAATGTTAATGCAAACACTTCCTGCTATTGCTTCTTATTAAAAGCCTTTCACAGGCTGTAATGGTTTTATTGTAAAGCTGCAACAGATGAAACCTAAGTCAACAGAGTGAAAAACTGAGTGATTTTTCAGGGCTTATATGTGAGTAGATGGCATTTAAGGAGAGTAGAATGGTAAAAATTGTAGTGACGGTCATTTATTGTGCAAAGTGCAAACTTTTGTAGGCATTTTGTTTGCCTGTTTTAGATAAAACAGATGAGAAAGTTAAACAGAATGGAGGGGAGCAGGGAATAATGTGGAACAAATGCCCTTAGACAGGACATATACCAGATATCTGGGGTTGCAGCCTTAAATGTGAGCTCACCAAGACATCCCAAGCTTAGATGAACTTTTAACCTGTTGTGCTGCTTCCCTTCTATGAAAAACTGTTTGCAGTGGGCCCATATGACAGGCTCGGACTATGGTTAGTGCAATACAAACACTAAAAATCTCATTTCACCTAAATTGTTGAACTGAAATTAAAATCAAACCAGTGCACTGAACTTGCTCTCATTAACCAATGTCAAAAATGCTAAAGAAAACACTGAGTTCTTGTCATACAGCAGTGAACAGGATGCAAGGATACGCCCAACACCTTGCATCCATTTGTTGCCATAATGGGTATTTGTTTCGCCAATGCAACAGAACAACGTCATTAGCATGCATTTGGCATTATTTATACGTGTGGTGGAGGATCAGAATGGGACATCTGCTATGTGTTGAGTGAGTGAGGAGGGCCATTTGAGTGAGCGTGCTGAGGACCCTGATTGATGTCGCACACAGCGGAAAGTCCCAGCGGTCCCATTAGCAGCTACAGTCTGCATTACTGTCACACCCGTCAGCCATGATGGAGGACTGTTCCGCCACAACCGCCATCAGTAACCTGCCCTGTCTATGAAACGACACGCTGGGACAAATGAATCGAATGCAGCACTTCCCAAATGAACACTGGTTGAAACCAGAGACACGCTGTGCTTTAATGCAGCCCCGAGCCCTTGTGAAATTACTCCCATTTCCAGCGGTGCGCATTTGGCATTCATCAAAATCGATATCACCTTTCAAGCTCATTGTTCCCTCTGTGGCCTGTTCTCAGTCATAACAATTCACTTGGGATTAATAAAAGCTGAATTTTGTCAGATTACTCGAAAATATTTACATGACAACACAATGTGATATTATGTATGCGCACCGGGCTCAGCGTCGTGTTTTGCTCAAAAGGTCCAGATGCAAGATTTCATTACTTCCTTTTCTCAGGGGTGAGTAATGATATTGGCCTTATTCACAGGTGCAACGTGGATAAGAAATGAATCAATGCACAAGTGGTGCTTCAAAGGTCACTCTAACATATATTTGGCTGCTGCAGAAAAGTGTGCTGTCCTAACTATAAAAAAGTTCTGCAGAAAAAAGATAGGTCAGTGTTGAACATTCCAAATTGGCAATTCCCATAGCCTCTGGCATGACTGAATTACCCACAAAGCCCTAAGGACCATCCCATATGTCACACTAGTGCTCTTAAACTCAAATCAAATGTCTCTGGTTGTTGAAACTGCTCTGTGATTGGCTCTACAAGACAAGACTGTGAAACAAAAAAAGCTTCTTGTATCCAAGTAGCATGTTTCTCAGACTCAATTAACTTCATACATGACAACAGCAGTCTGATGTATTTGTAGAAAAATGATTTACCCTTTCAATCTAATTACCCTGATCCCTTCTGCTCACCCCAAAGGCTCCCAACTCACAATGGAGCTGTTTGTAGAAAGCTGAGTCGGGATTTTAGTTGACATAATTGTGATGAAAATGTAATTCAACCAAGACAAACAAGCATGGATATTTAGAATTCCACACTAATTGTATTAAGGCATGACAAGATGTATCACATGTTCTGACATGTTCCCTAACAGAAGCTCCAGTTATAGAGAATCAACGCATCTGACTATGGAAGTGTTGGTGCACATGTGTTCAGACACTCGTGTCTTGTCTGCATCTGAATGGCCTTTGTGCAACAAGCCTATATGTCAACATACTTAGTTTATTACATGTATTTTTGTCATTCAAAGCCTTTAAATGTTATTCAACAATAAATTAAACATACAAATTAAAAAAGTGCAATGAAATTAGCATTTAAAATGTGTACATAGTATTCTTCTTAATAGACACCAGCTTGATCTTTGTTTTCAGTCTGTACCAAGCAAAGTGGGCCTGAACTGGTCCAAATGCATCTCCATACACTCTTGTTTTGTGTCTGGTTGGTTGCTCCAAACACAAATGCATGTCTATATTTCTGACTGCATGCAAGCATGTGTACATCGTAAGCAATTACCCTATATGACACAGATGACTTTCTGAAATCTCTGTGAACCATATTCTAATCAGCTGGATTCGCCTTACTTCAGACAGCTTCACAGAAGAAGAAAAAGGAATGTTTGTTACAGAGGGGCTGATGATAATCTGAACTCCACAGGACTTCACTGGGGAAGCACAAAAGGCCACTGAAGTCATGCTATTCATGCGCCTTGCATGCTTTGGATGAAACTACATGCCCCGTCCTTCATTTTAATGTATACAGTGTTGCAGAAACAGTGACGTAAAGACTATTTTTAGATTGAGACTAGATACACCTGTATAGTCTAATGAAATCTAATACAACTGTTTACTTCTGTAAAGCTTTTGCTGACAGTTAATAGACGTGTTAATGAAACTGTATGTTTTAGTGTTGAGCTCATAGTTATTATGGCGGTGTGCTGGACTACAGATACTGAGGTGTTTCTAATATTCCTTCCCCCTTCATGTATGGACATAAAATCAGAAACACCTCTACATGCGACGTAGTAGTGCTGAGAGAAAAACAAGAAGCTTTATTGTGATAAATTGTTTTGTATCAATTGATATAGATAATTACAGAGAGTGTTAAATCACCTACTCTTAAAGGTTTATTTTAAATGTAACTGTTAGCCTGTTTATAAAAGCTACACAGGTAATAACTTTAATGTTAACACAATAATGAAAAGCACACATAATTAAAACACATTTCCACAAATGAATAAATATAGATAAGGACAAATGAATGATCTACCCTCAATACGTATTGGCAAAAGAAAGCAATTAAAACCAGGAGATGCATGGAGGATGACCAGGGTGAGTTGGCAACATGGTGCACAGTGCGGTTAAGGTTCCAAGAGGCTGAAGTGGGTGTCACCAAACAGCTGCTGGGAGTGATTGTTTAGGTCAAAGTGTTGGAGGATCACAGGGTTGTGGGTGTTTTTAGATTGTGAAAGCCTGTTCCCCACCAGCCGCAGCCTCCGCAAGGGGAGGTTGATATCCTCAGACTAGCACACCTTGGGAGACCCGCACGGACGTCCCACGATGAACGACGGAGGGCAAAGATGCTCCACTATCACGGTCAGATAGACAGTTTATAAATTAGAGAGGGACCACACTTGGAGTTTTGTTCATGCAACAGAACTTCTGTTTTCATTGCATGCTTTAACGGCGGTTTGCATCGCATACATTTAAGTGAAACTATCAAATATTCTATTAAACAATTTTGTTATTGCTAATGTTGCAGTCTCTCTTGCTGGAAAAATATCATTATCATTTTGTCACACAGACCTATAAGGTATTCCACCACTATTGTACCTTTAACCATTACCTAAATAATAATTACAACTGATTCTGCACATTTCTGACAACCATACCAAAAATTCAAGTTCATGAGCTTTGTAAATACAAATGTTATAAGGGGCTGTTGCATCTGCACATCATGAAGTGGTCACTTAATGTATATTTTGAACTGGTTAAACCACGTACCCTTCTGACACTAGTTGATGCACAGCCACAAAAACAGTACTCCAAATGTACTGCCTTACAGTTCTAGTACAGAAGAAAGATGTATATGTTTTGATGTAGAGTGATGCTCATGTAAAGACAGCTGCACTGACGTTGTGAAGAACATAGCAACTTTAAATCTCAATTCAACAGTGCTGCAAATCCACTTTGACGATGCTCCTGACAGATGTCTGACACACTCTCTCTCAGACTCTGGCAGAAACTAAGAGAAAGCAGCAGCAGCAGTGGCCAGCAGTGTCAGTAATGAGAATGGATAGCAGCTCGGCTACTCTGTCTCAGCCCCATTGATTACATTGCCGTGAAGAGTGATGGACTTTGGTGCAGGGTGAGAGCAGTGAGCATGTTCTAATTCTTCTCAGATCCATTTTAATTTAAGTTTATATTGATAACTTCTCCTCTAGAACCTTCTGTTGCACTACATTGTGCAGGTCAGAGTGCAGAATGGAATAAACACCCTTGTACAGCCATTGAGCAGTATTCATCATTCTGCTGCAGGCAGATATAATTGGAGACGTTTATGGATGGATTCATGCCTGCTGTATGTGTGTATGTTCAAGTGCAGTGATTACTTCTCACTGAAGGTTATGTCGATACACGCATTAATGGATACTCTGAGCAAAGAGCTGAGAAAAGAATTATTTGATTAAGTTACTTTAACACTCAGCTGACTCTGAGTTTGTCGCCATCCATCAGAATGACCACTAGCATTTCACTGAATGATGCTGAGGTGGCAAATGCAAGGACGGCTCGTTGTGAGGACTTTATCGAACACACTGAAGTGTCCTGCAAACATGTTAGTTCTGTTTCTGTATCTCCAAAGGTCCAAAAGCAATTTGTGTCAGCAAAGTCACACTTGTTCCAACACCATTAACCAGTACAATTTCCTTTTTTTTCTCTCTTGATATTTTACTCCAGTCCATGCCTCATGAATGTCATCCGCTTCTGTCTAAGCATTAATCTCTATGAGGCTGGGGCCCAGTGACTCTCCAAAACAAACCAGTCTTGTTGAACCGATCCCCTGCTGAACAGTAGAAGCTTGGCAGGGAGAGAAAACAGAAGTATGGATTGGGAGGGAGAGGGGAGGGATGTCTGTCCATTTTTGGGGGGGGAGGTAGGGGGTGCAGAAGCAGCAACAGTGGGGTCTCCAGTGGGAAAAATATCAGCAGCATTATGGAGTGGGGCTGAGCCTGCCATCACTATCAATGAGAGGAAGAGGCCTGTCAGAGCACACAAAGGAGAAAAAGACAATCCCAGACAAAGAATATCGGGAGGGATGGAGGGAAGGAGAGAGGAAAAAAAGAGGGCAAGAGAGAAACAAGCGAGAGACAGAGCGAGAGAGGGATTAAAAAGCATTCCAATTAGAAATGGAAAAGGCAGTGAAGGAAAGAGCTAAGAGATCACTGATGAGAGAGTTAGATAAACCACCACAAACACACTGGCAAATTGAAAGAGATGGAGAAAAGATAGCGAGCTGGAAAGAGAAAGACAAAGACAAAAGACAAAGAAGATGCAAGAGTGAGCAAAAAAAAAAAAAAGAAAAAAAGCAGAGGCCAAAGAGAAATTAATTAATGGCTTTGAGGAGAATGAGGCGAAGGAGATCAATAGGGAAAAAAATAGACAATAGGAGACAGAATTAGATGAAAAGGAGAAAAACGTCCTGTCACAATGGCACATCAGAGCCCGCATGTGGCACCACTTGATAAGAAGTGTCTTTGCCACCCTCCATGTTGGCACCCGAGTGCCTCCTCCTCTCCCTTCCCCAACCATCTGCCCCGCACAAACACACCAAGCTGTCCGTCAGCGGCACGAAGCTTACGCCGTTGCCAGATTTGTGACATCAGCCCCGGAGTCCGGCTCCCGATGACCACGAGGGGCCCCCAGATCGGTGACATCATCAGGCCACGAGCTGGAAGGTGCCAAACAGTTAGCTCCCACAGAGGAGAATCTGAGTCATGTGAGCCGAGACTCCAACCACAGCGGCCTAATGGTTATTCTGGACAAGGCACAGAGAGAAACAGAAACACGGAGACAAGTTCACAAGTTCCGCTCTCCTCCCTCTTTCCTCCGAACTCTCCCCCTCCTCGTCTTTCCATCTAAAACGGCTGTGAACAGCTGTGGGTATTTAAGTTTGGCTTACACACCACCCAGCAGGGTAGCGCCCGCTGGCCAGGAATGACTGACAACTGACAAAGAGGAGATAGGCGTGGAGCACAGCGTGGCAAAGTTCGACACATGCATTAATGACAAGTAGAAATCCGCTCACTGAGAATAGAACCGTGTCATCAGAGCTATCCGATGTCGCCTCGAAGGAAATGTGTTGCGTTGCATTCATTACATTTTTATGTTTTGTTTAGAGTAACACATTCGTCATTTATAGTTCAAAATGCCTCTCATAGTTTTGTAGATCTCATCCAGATGTTTTCAAGTCAGTTGTTGTGTCTGACAAACCCCAAAGATATTTGAAATGGAGAGAAGCAGCAGATTGTCACATTAAAGGAGTTGGACTGAGGAAATATGTGGCTTGTTTTTACCTAACTCTCTAAACCTACAAAACTGCTGGTGGGTTTCAAAGGCACGTTATCTTTCAAAAATTATATTTAAAAAAAACTGCACCAATTATAAGAGCTAGAAACCATGAAAAAATTGTTGGATTTTACACTTTCTGACAGTCCTCAAGCTGCGTAAAAACGTACCCAAAATGCAAGCTTAAAATCGCAATATTTAATCAAAATCACTTTATTTTACATGTCTCATTTTTAAAAATGCCAAAAATAAACCCTTTGGTTTATTAACATTCTGTAAAAACAAAACAAAAAAATAGGCGCTAATCGGCACAACTGTCAAACTACTAGTGATTTAGCTGCGACCAACAATCTCATGACAAAAAATCTAGAACTTTTGGGTGAACTGCAGGCAGTGTTTACACAGAGCAGACAGGAGACAAGAATGAAAACTAGTTAAAAACGTCAGTAGTCAAATATCTATAGTAAGCAGAGTCACAATTAGTTTACAGTGTTTTTAACACTTGTAGGCACTTGAAAAACGTTGCGCATGTGGATTCCAGGGTTTTTCAATTGTAGTACAATGAGGAATTAAAGAAATCTCGATTTTTTCTCTTTTTTTATGATGTGGATTACCATAATTCTGTTATATCACTCAAAAGACATTTTTAAGTTCTCTCACCTTCTAGTCACGGTTGTATTGTTTCCATAGAGGTGCAGAACTTTATATTGCACATAAAGATGTAAGAATATGTCCACAGAAATGGTAGCCTCAATAGTGTTAGTTTTGTTCTACCTCCTTCTCATCTCAAGTTGCAAAAGAGAAGGTTTAATAGTTCTAATCAATCCATTGCTGTTCAATTATTCATCCTTTAGGAGTAGAACTGTGAGTGTTTAACGAAAAAGTAAGAACGGACAAAAGTAACATATCCATGGCAACTAATCACTCAACGAAAAGGGTGACAAGCATCAGAAAAAGATTGAATGCCAACATGACTTCCCCAATTGGTCAGAGTAAATACATGAGAGCGTTTAGTTTTTTCTCACGCACGTTACATCCGAGCACAAACTCGATATCAGGTGAGGTGGAAGTGTTCCTACACTGCCTGGCAGTATATAGGAGAAGCTATAACAGTTCTTCCTGAGCCTGGGCAGGTATCCAAACAGCCTCCACAAGCTTTGATGAAGTGCCCTGTCATGATGTCAGCCTCCATTGGTCTCCAGCTCACCTGGGACCTCCCTCACTCTGAACGACTCCTGGCTAAGAGGAAGGAACCAAAAAGAAATATAAAAAAAGGGGGGACGTAACTGGCCTCCTCATCCACAGCTTTTTCCTGTTTCTCACTTCAAGTCATATGGTTTCTTAACCAAATAACAGTAAGAACTCAAGACACGGATTAATTCTTATCTCCTCTTTTCTCTCCTTCATCTCCCTCTCCTTCCTCCTCCTCCTCTCCTCCTGCTTGCTGGCTGTCAGCAGGTTAAAAAATGGCTCGGCACTAGCAAGGGAGAAACAATTACTCATGGCGCAGGCTGTATAGACATTAGAAGCTCTGTACTCCTCTGCGATCTCAGGGCCATGTGTTTCTAATTAAATGGTGCACTGGAGGAATTATCAAAGCTTAGGATTGCATAATGAGCACTGGCAGAAATCTGCGGCAGGCGGTGACACTCTTTGTCTCAAGAGGCACACAGTGGTTATATTGAATTAAAATGGAAGCGTGTCAATAAGTGTCTGGGAGAAGCAATCATTTTTGTTGTGAGAGGATTCCCTCGCCGTAGCTTAGACGTGTTGTTTTAACTGTGAGGGATTTGTTCCAGTGTCATTACTTAGCAGAATCATTTTCTAACGCTGCTAAAAACCTGAGCTCTCATGGTGGTCAGAGATTAAGGAAATCATTCAAGGGAGCGTTTGCATTGGCTGTTTCAATTCATAAATACAATTCTGCCTTCGGATCCCATTTCTGTGCCAGTGTGATGATCACCAACACCTACCCTGTTTTTCATCACAATCACGCAACACCAGTTGGCCAGAGACGGCCGCGGACGATTCAGCTCGCCAAACGGAGGCATGTTCGTCCTTTACGCAGAGGGACACTTCTGTAATAGACGTCTGGCCAGCTTTTGTCAAACATCACACATGAGCCTGCACACGCATGTGATCGTGCACACACACACACACACAAACACGCTCAAATCCTGGTCTCCATGGTGATTGTTTTAGTGCCCATGTGAACTTGCCCCCTGCATCTGTTTCCGTTTGTTCCATGTGTAAAAAAACATAATTACTTATTCATAACCACATGACTATTTTCATTTTCTACAGCATTCTCAGAGCGCCATTAATGAGAACAATAAATACTGTGGCCAGAATACAATGCTAAGAAATAAGTACAAGGAACAAACCGTTCTCATGCTTTGTTTAATAAGCACAAAATCTTTTGTTAAATCCTGCTCTTGCTGAGAACATTATTCACATGTTCGCCACCGATACACAATCATCACGGCCATCAGCACACAGTCCAAGTTGAAGGTTTTACACTTCTAACAAGGAGAGAGGCTAGAAAGGGATGCCTGCCTGCCCAGTGCCAAAATGGCCATTCAGAGCACCGAGCCCATCTGGTGGTTAAACCGAGAATCACATGTTGGTTACATTCCACTTTTCAGTGTCGTTTTACTTCACCCTAATCCTGTTATTTTAATGTTCTCTGCAGACTCCAGCCAACACTTGAGTGTAAGTGCGGCTGAAGAGAATCATATTCCCACGGGGTGCATCTCTCCATGCAAACATATGTAAAAAGACAAGCCCAGACACACACACAAAAATGTAGGCAACTCTGTGAGTGGCTACAAAGACGCCAGGAGTAATGCGAGGCATGTGTGTCAGACACAGTCTATGGAATGTGTAGCATGAATCCTGCTCCGGCAGAGGAAAAGCAGAATGAGTTTGAGTGTCAGTGCAATGCCGTGCTGGAGTCATCCAGAGTTTCTTTTCCACACACACAGACGTGCAGTAACAGTATTGGTGAAACTTTCCTTGCCACACAGAAGAAACAGCTCACCAATGTCTGCTGAACTGTCTGAACAGCAAACCACACTCTGAGTTCAAACTGTCACAAATAAATCTTCTGGCCATCGAGTCTAGAATTCACATCACCTGAGAGGAAAAAATCTAAATAGGAGCTGACTCTAAAGGATTAGCTGCATTTTCACTTGCAATTTGTTAATTTACAGCTATGCTCATGAATACATATACATGTATATGCAGATATTTATAGATACATCAAACAGAATCATGATATCTGATTCATGCATTCACACCTAATAATGACATGCATTTTCGCTGCACACATGGTTATCAGATCTCAAATTAGATGGGCTGAGCAGGATGACTTGTCAAACATGATGGATGAGACATTTTATTTATTTTTCAATGGTACTGAAGTTGGCGTTTCTCCCATCCCTGTTCAGCCAGCTGTTTGGTGACATCTTTATGAATTTGTGTCCACATACCATATCAAGCAATGCATATCTTTCTTACTTTGCTGACTGCTGTCATCTATTTTTAATCCCTATTTGCAGGAAGACCTCATAGCTGACTGGTGCCACATGCAGTAGGAAGAGTTGGGAGTTCTTTCAACATGTGGGGCTGATATTTGTTCTTAAGAATGGCTTCAGCTTGTTCTGCATGCATTGATGAGACAGATAAGTTATCCAGATTCAAATCATAAAATATACCAGAAGTCTGTACTACAAAGCAGGATTTGAGGTTATCGAGATAAGTTCAGGCTTAACTCTGGATTTTCAGGACTATGACAGTTGTTCTTACAGGACTACACTGCCATGGTGACTTACGCTGACCACCTAACCTGCTCCAGAGCAAATCTGTTTCAAAGCCTCTTCATGGTTTTATAAGTCTTTGTGTATCAATATAATCCCAAAACAAAGACTGATAAAGCACTAAAGCCTTGTACTTTTTGACTTTAGAAGATTTGCAGTGAGCTCGGGTATTAGGTTCAAAGAGGTTTTGTTCTTTATTTGCTACAAAACTCTGTGACAGACAAGCAATTGTCTCACACACTGTAAGAATATCACACTAAATGTGAGGTTACTAAATTCATCCTCCACATCACCATGAAAACAGTTTCATTCTTATAACTTGTGTATTTCAATTCTCAAAATACTTTTTCTCTTTTTGTGAGCAGCATAAATGGACTACACTTGATATTTACTTATGCAATCTTGTGTTTAATTGACAACTTAACTGAAAGACAATCAAGAAACCTACATCTAACAAACTTATACACAGGTAAAATCCCACTGATCTTGATAAGCCTATCAATTAACATTCAGATAGTTGGCAAAATTTAGTTCTTTCCAGCTCTCCTTCCTGGTTTGGCTGCAGCAGCATAACCAGGTGGCTGTGTTACGCTTAGCCTGTATTATAGGTTTAAATTCCTCACACTGGTTTAGGATTAGTTTGTTCTTCTTGTAAGAAATATGCAGCTTTTGACATGTTCATGATTGGTCATCTGGTGCCAGCACTGCTCCTTTCATGTTCCCCATCATCTCTAGATTCAGAAACCCATGGTTGACTTAGAGTTAATAAATAGCTTCATGTTACCGCTTAGCCTGACTGCGGTTGTTAAGTTTAGTGAAACCAGATTATAAAAAGCTACCCTGTGTATATTGGGAGCTTTTTTACATACATTTCAAGTTATAAACTAAACTAACTAGCAAAACTATCAAAAAGTGGATAAAAGATGGGAATTAACTCCTTTAAACTGTGGCATTTTTACAACAACAGAACATCCCTTGTAGAGTGTTGGCAGTGCAGATTTTATTCGTATTTGCAAAAATTAGCCAAATATGAAATGTATACAGTACTTTCTACACACTATTTTTTTCCCATAGGAGAGTTACTTTACCTGACAAACCCTGAAACTGATGCTAGATCTGTTTATAAATCACATCGGCTTGTAATCATTTTATTTGCAAATACGCTCCACAGATGGGACGCATCAGACACCAGGACCGACCACTACAACACTCAAAGTCATGTTCACTGGATGAATCGTGATTCATTGAGATGCTTATAATCTCAGTCAGTGTTGAAAAGAATATCCAGACGCTGACCCTCTGAAACTCCACAGCTGCACACCGTACGGACCGACACGCACCTTTCCGTCCAGGAGGAAGGAAATTAAGGATGACGCTTCAATGCATAAACATTGAGACGCTCGCATGAAATTCTACACAATGTTTATATGTCTAATCCAGCGTGAGAGATTCAGAAATGTCAAAATTACACTCGTATCAAGGCTAAGACAAAGATAAATACTTCAAATGTGCTGCTGCTGTGAATCTGTCAATTTGGATATTAGTTTTTGTAAACACATGATTTCCTAATCAGCCGCGGCACGGTGAAAAACCATATGGTTGCTGCATTAGAGGTACTTAAGACTTGTGCAAATGGACGTCAGATAATTCAGGCAGTAAAGACAGATAGGAGCGTTGACAGATGTTGGAGAAGTCAGAGAAGACAACTGCTGGGAGAGCTGTAATAGCACATCTAAAATAAGGCTCATAACTGAGATTTCAGATGTTTAAATGAAATAAAATGTAGAGTATATTTTACTTTGTGTTATCTAGTCCCATATAGTGTTGAATATAATAAGCATCCCTGCACTGGCTACCTGTTGAAGACAGAATTGATTTCAAAGTTCTTTACTTGGTTATAAGCCACCAGCAGTAGGGTATGCTACTCTACATTCAGGCCTCTAACAGCCTCTGAACAGCTGCTTGTAACTGTTCCATGATCAAAGCTGATGGGAAAAGAAAATAGGGCCTTCATGGTAGCAGATCCAAAACGTTGGTTTTAATCAAATGTTGCTTCTGCATTAATCCTTTGAAAATAAATCACAAGATTCAAATGTTTTTAATGGCTTCTGGATATTCTGGATATAGTACTTGATATATATTTTAGAATTTGATCTTGTCATTCTGTTTTGCTTGGGTTTTTTTTTTTCTATTTTGCAAATTCTTCAAAACTTTTTTTCAAAACCTTGTTTTCTGTGCTTCTTTCTTCTTCATATTTTTGTTGCTGCTTGTCTTACATGTATAAGGCCTTTGGTGAACTACATAAATACAAGGGTACTTCAGAAAGTACTCAGCCTCACCAATAAACAGGAGGCATAACTTCCATTTTGAGGCACAACTGTAAATACAAAGTCACAAAAACTCAAATGTGTGAAGCAATCAAAGAAAAGAGGAGAGGAAAGCTTTGATGTGTCCGTCCACACAGCATCAGGTGAAAGAAGCAGGTAAATGTGGCTTTTAACTGTTGCGTCACGAACTTTCACATCCAACCTGCACCGTCTGACTTCTATCTGTTTACCAAGCTGAAAGCTCACTTGCGTAGTGGCCATTTTCAACGCGAAAAAAATAATGAAACAACAATCTTCTGTGAGGCAAATAACTTTTTGAAGAACCATCGCAAACTGGACTTGGATTTTATGTGAAAAATTTGTGAGAGATTCAGATATTTCTCACTTTTAAATCACAGTTATTACATTGTCCCAGCGGAACATTTGAGACTACAAAAAAAAGTCCTGCCTTAGTAGAACAGTAAATCTTTAAAGTGATGCTATTTTACAATAAAATGTATAAACACAACAGGATGGATGACTGCACCAACAGTTGCCTACAAGTATACAAAACACCATTCAGGAAATGAGTCTGCCTTTAGAGACAAAAAATGTGCTTCACAGCATGATGGTCACAGTATGGTGTCTGTGCTCATTTAGTCTAATTTCTCTATTTGCTTTTCATTTTCGAAGTCCAGACATCATTCCCCTCCATTTCAACCGATTTGCCATCTGTCTTTATTGCCTTTATCTTAACTCTCAAGGTTATACAGTGAAATGGCAGCGCGCCTAATGTTTGTGTGTTTACTTCCTAAAGGGCACTGCAGAGTCGGTGTACTGATTACAGAGTCTGCCTCTCTATTTCTTGCTCTGAGCTCACACAACTCTCATGACCAAGTCAAGGTCGCTCCCATGCTCTCCTCTATACCATCAATCTCAGAGGAAGAAGGAGCATTTCCTCTCATGCTATTATGTTTCTGTGCCCTCTTTTTTTTTTTTTTTTTTTTTTTGGTGCATGATAAATACATTCTCCTTCCAAATATCATAACTGCTTCTTCCTCTTCTATTCATCTTTGGAGCATAAACAAACAAGAGTTGACAGAATAATCTGTTTTTATACAAAAAGTCTTATCCTTTCCAGCTCACAACTCCGTGTATAAACCAGCAGCACTTCTCTTCATTTCTGGAGTACTGTCAGTCATGTTTTCATTGACTAGAAAGGTTGATATTATTGATATTATGTGCGAATCTTATACACAAACCCCAGGTGTGCGTCACTTGCACAGACACCACAAAAAGCTGCTCACACACTATGCATGCACACAAAATACTGTTATTCTAATAATAGTGTTTTTGCAAACACATTGCTCCGGCATATTCTGCATGTCTGCTGCTTTAGACTTTTTGTGGGATTCTTTTCTTGCTTTTATGCAGAAAATCGCAAAGCTGGGTGTGTAGTTTTTGTTTGTGCATGCTAACCAAACGGCAGAACAATCCATAGGGTGTAGAGACAGCCAGCTTGTAAAACTTTACAGACTCCAACCCTTGCTTTAAACAGAAACACCACTCAGCTCGTATGAATTACAGTGTAAAGACACCATCAGTAAATGCCAAAGAAGCCATGTTAAAGTCCAGCACCCCGACATACTTGAAGCATGAAATTCCTCTGCCTTCCTGGCCCGCTTTACCACATATAAGCAACACAACATCCATCACTTTGGAAACTTTTGGTTTTTTTTCGCCCAACAGACACTTTAGTTTGACTCACTCTGGGAAACGAGTCTGTCAAGTACATTGTAATGTAAGCAAAATTTGATCACATACCACAAATCACAACAATCTATTCAGTACAAAGAATGGGTGTTACACAAACACACCGATACACAAAGCTAGATCATGTAAGCACGATAATTTAACTGTCAGTATTTATCAGAATGGCTGATGCTGGTCAAGTACACAGGAGGACATCACTCCGATTTTATGCCATTTCACAAAAAGTTTGGTTTCAGAGGCCCAACAAATTCCTGCTTTGTCACTGTTTCACCAGGTACCACTGTGGTACCTTAAATACATCACAGTGTCATTGCGTAACCTTGCAACCACGCCAACATCTGTTCGGTATCAATCAACGCCCTCGTCACCGTGACGCTCATCATCATTATCAGACAGATGGCTTTTGAAATGCCGCCTTGAAACACTTACTGAAGTTTGTTTCCATCTAAACTCACTCTCCCATGGACAAAGACCCTCCCACGCACAGTGAAACACACAAACATACCTCAGAAACCGCAGCTTTCTCAAATGAGGGGATACTGAGAAGCAAGTGAGAAAAACTTTAGTGTCTTTGGAAGGCTCATACCCTACATTTAAAGTGACTATGGGACATGTTAGAGTTGTATTTACATATCACAGCACAAATCCACCTCAATAGATACAACTTTTTTGACTGACTGAAAATGGGCACATTCATTATACATGAGGACATTAATTATTAAAGCACGATAAATCATCTTTTCATTTTTTGAATCCATTTAGTTTTTTTTTTAATTCATAGAATCTAGATCTGCCAAGTCTCTCCTTCACAAACTGTATGGGCATAATGTGACACCACCCATAGCTTTCATAGGGATAAATTAACAGGAAAACTTGCACTGATGCTGCAGGCCCACTTTGCAGGTGTGGTTTGGGTTCACTGGTCCCTTAAAGGGAAGGTTCACTACAAATTAATACAATGAATTTCGAAATGACCACTTTTGTCCTACAATGAAACATTTCTCTCCTGAAGGGGGTCTATAAGGCACAAGGGGTAACTCAATATGAGAATTAAGTTAATTGCATGCTTTGTTCTCCACAATCACCAGATCACAACCCAACTGAACACCTATGGGACTCTGTGGATCATGTTCAGGTAGCATGTGATGACCCACCTTACCAAAACACTTAATGCGGAGTTTTCTTTTCATTTGTCCCCCATCTGTACACAAAGATAAGCACCATAGTTGAGCTGATGTATGGAAGAAAATACAGCCTCATACAACCACATGAAGCTTTGCTTGCTTGAGACCCTTTTGTTGCAGAATGTCTAAGCATAGTGGCCACTTTAACCCAAGAGTCAAATTTTAACTAAGCCTCCAGCCGGTCCAGTGCTTTAAAAAGATACAAATCAGAAAAATAAATATGATTTTGTGTCAATGAAAGGCTTTTTTTCTGTTTTTCGAACCTATCCCATCAACTGCTCCAAGAATTAATTTACTGAGATACTAACTTGTTGTGTCAAAGTACTGTTGACTTTGTATTTTCACAGAGATTTAAAGGATTTCCTATTGATTTAGTGCATTGTGAGCATTTCTGTAGCCAGCACGATGAAGCCTTTGGAGGAAATGTAATCTCTAGTGCCTCTGCACACACACCGCAGAGACATATCTGGTAGTAGCTTATGTGCATGTTGACACCTATACTCACTTTTAAACACCAATAAAAAGATCTTTTTTGCTCAATAAGGACAGATATTAGATTTAGATTTATGTTGGCGTACAGGTCTTCGGTCTCCTAAGCTTTGATGTCCAGCGCTGAAGTTATCTAAACACGCCATCTCCTTCCCTACGCCTTTGATCCCTGCAGAAATCTGTCAAACACATTTACGGCCAGAGCTAATGTGTTGCAGGCCAGATGTAAACTCGCTGAGAGGTGAGTCACAGAATGAAGGTGAGTGTAGATATAGAAACTAAATCTGATACACAACTGGTTTGATCTGGACCAAAATGGGCCTGACTTTAATTTCTATATTTTATACACAACACTGGGGATGATTCATAAATGTTGGATGTACTAGTTAGCGATTGGTTAAAGACGGTCAATACTGGACAGCAACTCTATGCGACAGACTGTTAATTCATATTCTGCGACTCTACAATTCTGCACAATTTCATGAAAGCACCTGCAGTTTGTGTACAGATAACTGAGCCTATTTGGATTTTGGTTTATTGGAATGTTGCTTTGAAGTTAGTTTCCAGACCCATTTAATAGCTGACAAATGCTAACTGACATTTAAATTGATGTGACCCACCTTTGCAGCAGTGACTGTAACTCTGGTGGTCTAAACTTCAAAGTCCTTCCTCATAGATTGTTATTATTATGACATTATTTTGTATGGTGGCACAGCTTCAGACAGATGGAGTCAGCTGCGGTGCACAAGCAAAGACCCGGTGCTTGGACACTGATGTAATCCTCATTTAATTTCAGTGCAAGGCACTTATTGTCCTCATGACATGCAAACAGGGGCGTTTTCAAAAACACACAAAACGTTACAGAAGTTCTTTACCCACACATCTATTATGCTAAAGGCGCTGCAGCATTCAGTCACCACAACTCAAGCCGTAAGTATTTATGCACATATTGAACACAGGTGTAGTTCCCGAGGCCAGAGAGGTGTTGTGCCAGAATATGTTTTATGAGAGATCAACAAACGCCTTTTGGACAAAGAAAACCCACAACTCAAACGTGTTGAACCAGGCGGACGAGCAAGAAGAGATGTGCAAAACTATACAAATAACAGCAGTTGTTTAGCATTTTTTGCTTATTCTTAAAATGTTTTACTGGCCTTTGAGAAAAACTGCAGGTATTTCTGTGTGTTCCCTGAGCACATGCAAACACACACTCATGGTCAGCAGATAGATGATACTGCAACATGTGTTCTTAGGTAACTTTTTCAGCTGTCCCTGTTGAAATATTGTTCCTACAGCTACAACATGAAGAGGACGGAGGGTGTAAGTAGTGTGTGTGTGTGTGTGTGTGTGTGTGTGTGTGTGTGTGTGATGCAAAGAGGCCTCAACACATGGGGAGTTGTGAATCTCCAGCTGCTCCCAATTCTCCCTCATGGGTCCCTTTTGGCAAAGGGTGTAAACCGCATGCTAATGCGTACAGCCTTTCAGTTGTGTGTGCGCTTCTATCTTGTCAGTATCTCTGCATTGTAGTATGTGTGACATCTGCAGGAAATGAGAGCCATCCTCGTATAGCTGATGAAGACAAAGGGACTGACACACTCTATAGGCTCACTGAAGCCAAAAAAGTTGGACAACATCCAAACTCTTTCTAAAACTTTCCCCCTTTTTGCCTAAATGGGTGACAATGATAGATGGCTCTGAACTGACACAGCATCTTGTAAGTAATCTGGGGCAAGGAAACAAAGGGAAAAGGAAAAGTTGTGCATCAAAGAGAAATAGTTAGGTCATATGGCAACAATATAACACAAACAATAACGCACAAATAATGTATGTGCACGGCGCAGTGTTTAATATATTGAGATTTTTCTTTAACAAGACCCTGAAACCACACAGAACTGCACCAGTGCTGCATCAGGAATAAATGTGGTTTAAACTGGCAACACTTAAAGATTTTCCAGTGTGGAGTTGCGGTAAGACCCCACACATAACAAGTGCTTTCACAATGGCCTCTTGCTAAAGCCGACACGATACCATGAACAACCTCAGTGTGAGATCTCAGTCCAGCTCACATAATCCTGGAAGGCTTTACCACTGCTTATTGTATGTACAGAGTTAATACAACGTCATGAGGCCATAGCTGTACAAACATGAGAAGATTACGAACCATTTTGTGCAGCAAACTTAATCTGATGTGTGTCTTGTCAGCAGGCAAAGTTCATAATAAAGCAAGAAATATATTTTCAACATGAATAAATTCAAACACATGGGTGCAGCTTGCCTGTTTCAATAAGCAAAAGAGCAGAGTTTAGTTCTCACAAGTATCAAGTTCGCGATTCAATCAGTAACTAACACACACGATTACAGTTTATATTAAACATGCAACTTCCAATTTGGCAGGCTTTTGAGGACCTGTCAAAGCTAATTCTTCACAAACACAAGAGGACAGTTGTAGTATAACTATATATGTATAGTACTGCTATTTGGGAAATCCACTCTGATCATATGGCAAAAGAAAACTGGTTCAGTTGGATTATGTTTAACAAAATAGCAGGATTATTTGAGATCATTACCTGGATTACAAACCTGCAGCACTGCAAATGGAAAATCTTTGTCTCCCTCTAGTGGTCTACTACTCCAGCTGACGCATTCCTCGGACACATACAGGTCTATGGAGAAACCAAGAAATAGTAAATTACGCAGACATATTTAGAATTCTGGCTTCAATAAATAAACTGTTTTAACCTAACATAATGTCCCTACAATTATAATCTCATCAACTAGTGCACTGCCAAACTACAATCATCTCATCATAGCTGCCTGTCTAAACCAAGTGTAAATATTTGTCTTTCATTAAAAAAAAAAAGATAACGTATTAACACAACAATATTGAAACATTTATTTATAAATTTCAGATCAATATTTTGAATACAGCAGTCAGTAGTTGGAGCACATGCCAATGTTATATCGTTATCTCATCAACAACAAGCTACATACGTTAGCACCCATCATTGGGACATTAATCTGGAAAAAAACATGCATAAAAGACTATTTCTGAGAGGTTCCTTTACAGAGAATGCAGCCTTGGCAATGGTTTTATATTCTTGTGAGGGATTTATGAAAAAAATGGCAGATGGATCCTTGTAACAACAAAAAAAAAAGATAAAATACTTATATCTAGACATATTACTCTCACTTTATAAGACTTAATACATACATATATAGTAGCTATACCATACCAATAGGCAAAAGGGATCTCAAGCAATAGATTATGCATCACCAACAACATGGCCCTTGCTTTCTTTGACTCACAGAATCCCCATCTTCTTCGCTATAGACGATAAAACCTCTTGGCGATTAGTCAAATATCAAAACAAGATTAAAATTAATGCCATATGAACTGTGGTCATATTGAAATGATCAGCTCAAATCTGAGTTTCTTTGTATCACACATGAAGAACTCAGAAGTACAGTAAATGACCAAACCAACCACTAGGTGGAGTTATGAATTCAGATATTTGGTAGCCATTACAGAAGATGAGTTTCACTGATTTGTAGTCATACATGTGAGTACTTTGTAACTTATTTCTAAGTTAATTTTGATTACTATCATACAGTCCAACATGGAGTGCTACTTTCAGGAATGAATTCATAACTACAAATATAAAGATAACCTATATGATTTGTTACACTGTATTCCAGTGTACTGTCAGCTTCCATTTAAGATTTCAGGCACAGAATGATACATAATTATATACAAGCACAATTATGAAAGAGGCACATTGTGTTTACAAGCAAAAATCTCCTTTCTTCAATGAGAATGACACCAGTGTACAAGGTGCCCTTATTCAGCTTATTCAAGTATTGGAATGACCAAAGCCCTATATTAATAAATCTGTACACTGAAAAGACAATAAATCAATTTGCATCAGTTAGCTACTTCCCTTTGTTTAGTCCTTCTCAGGTTAAAGCATGCATCTAAGGTCTCGTCCACACATACACAGGTGTTTTTTTTTAAATGGGGTTTATCCTCCTGTCCACACAAGCATTGTTTCATGAAAAGCTCTGCCCACATGAAAAAACCTGTAAAGCATTGCCAAGAGTATGCCGAGCCAAGAGACAGCAGCATAACCCTGACCATAAAGCCACATTGGACAATGAGAAGCCTTGGAGAGGTTACAAACAATGGTGAATAGAGGGAGAAGGGTGTGGCTCAGGTGGAACAGTGCATTGTCCACCAACGGTAAAGTTGATGTCCCTATACCCGGTCCTCCCATTCGCTGAAGTATACCCCAAGTTGCTCCTGATGGCGGCAGAGCTGCCATTAATGTGTATGTCATAGTGAATGAAGAACACATCAGTGTCACGATTCAGGTCTGCATCCCTCTAAGGCTGCATTCCAACACTGAATGCATCACAGTGGTAGGACAAAAGGTGTCCCATTTCAAAGACCCATTCAAATGGAAGCAAATGCGTCCTTCTTTTACTGGGTGGCCAACAATTCCAATGGGTGAATCCTTTGTGGCCCAACCTATCCCAAGTTTCATTCAGGTTGCATTTTTGACTATATAGTGGATAAAACAAATGACGTTTCAACTTTTGTCCCCACTGTTAATTTGGACTGTGGATGTTGCTAGGTGACAGTAGTTGGAGTTAGGGACATAAATGGCAAATCCTCCATAGGCCTGACTGTCAAATTTACCAATGTTTTGTTAAACTTTTGCATTCCATTAAGGCCTGTAAGGGATGTAGCCCCTGAATTTGAGCACAGCTATTGTGAAGCACTTAGTAGAACCTAGCTAATGTTGAAAAGGTGCTAATTAAGTGCAGACTATTCACCACTTAGATATGTATGGAATAATTCAGATGCCTTTGTTCCTCACTATCCTAAACAAAGTAAGATAGTGACTGTACATTTATCTGTAAACATATAAAAAGTCCTGTTAGCAACATTAACACCAACAGCCAAAGCGACACAGTGGGAGGGTTATTATGCTTGTCTGGTAGTTAGCTTTGGCTAGGAGTGTGGCTTTTAGGCATAGCGCAGGTTGGTCCAGACAGCAGGGCTGATTCAATTTAGCAGCAACCAATAAGCTCTTATAAACAAAGGAGGTAACGGCACACACTATGACACCACAAGCCAGAAATAGAGATTCTGAATATCTTCACCTAGGAAGTATTCTAAAGGCTCCGCTTGCTGCATTCGAAACGCCAAACACATACAATTTTTAAATGCCAGTGTACATATGGACAAAGCCTAAGCCTCAGCAATGATCTAACCAAATATGATGTTCCACTGAGCCTGGATCACAGTCCAAAAACAGAAATTCGCTGGCATGCATCTGAGTTTACCAGAACAATTTGTTTCTGACTGAAATGTAGGTGATCTGGAACATGCATGTGCACAAAGCTTAAGTTGGAGTGTCAAAATTCAAGATTCAGAGGTTGAGATTAGTTGTCAGGAGACCATATTCCATCTGCCTGTTGAAGGTGTAGTGTTGAAAGTCTGGTGTGCTCAGTAAGGGTCCATCTTGATCCTTTTGTACAAGCAGCATGTGAACACCATCCCGCAGATCTGAAAACAGAAAGTGTTAGGTCAAAGAGTGCTGTTCAGTCACCATGGAAGACCACAGAAAGCTTGAATGCTACAGACTGCAGGGTTGAAAAGGGTTAAAGGTGAAGGGGTTAAGACAACGCTGGAAAATATGTAACTGGTTGCTATGGGGATGTCAAGCAGCCTTTATTGCAGCACCATGTGTGCACACAGACTGGCATAAACAGCAACACATTGAAGCTGGGGGTGGAGTGAAAAAGCAGATTCATGCACAAATATTAATCTTAGTATTCATAGCTTTCTTCAGAGCTAAAGGTCTGTAAACTAAAATTAACTCCGCATCCAGACTACACATATTCTGCTGTCATTTAGAATTGGCAATGGAATTTATCCAGCATTTTCGTCTGATTATATAAGTTTGTACTGCATTAGACCACAAGGGCATCACTTCAGCAACAGAAACTATTTTTTTGTGTGTTACTAGTTTCACAAATAAAACCACATTTACAAACATACTAACTTTTCTCAAGAAAAGTGACACTCAACTCCTGAACAAAAGTGGCTTTCAGCTAGAAATAGCTTCCTAGAGTGTGGGTTCAAAACTTCAACCTTCAACTTTTGCGGATGTAATAAAAGAAAAGTATTCCAATCTGACATCCAATTACAAAAAATCCTCTTGTACAAATCCTGTAAAAGAAAGTGATGCCATTGTTTCCAATTAATTTTCTACATCTCGACATTTCTAAATATACATGATCAGATACTGTGATCTTTTGACACTGGGGTGAGCACAGAGATGTATGTAGAACCACAAGGAATCGACATGATGTGATTTGTAGAAGCACCACAACATGCGACTACAGAAACCGCCTGAAAACAAAGTAGGAGCAGCAGGAGCAGATATTGACTGTAGCCACTGACCTACTAGGCTTGATGGATTAACATGCAAGTGCCCAGATTCCATCTCTGAATCTCTAAAAGCCCTCTGAGGAAGCTTTATCAAGTGAGTCAGCATTGTGTATTGACTCATCGCAATCTTTCTCCGAGCAAGTTCCAGATTCTTTTTTTCTCATCTTAACCACCAGTGGCAGACATGAAGCTGACTGACATTTTGGCTCAGACAACAATGACTTCAGGTGGAAGGGTGAAACAATGTACCTCCCTGATTTTTTGTTTCCCTGACATCTAATTTAAGAAGACAGGAGATACTAAAAACAATGATGTAAGAGCATAAAAAAAATTACAGACAGACACATGCCATCTAGTTGGATGGCAGAGTTTTATATCTGGACACCCTAAATAGCTCAATGTTCTGGTAGCCTAGTCTATTTTAGATTTCAAGTAACTATAGCAACAGCACTAATGATTTGCCTGAACGCTAATGTAATAGGAGGTTTTGGTATTTAAAAAAAAAAGAAACAAACCTAAGACTTGTATGGTGCATTATCTTTCAATTTCAATAATTTATTGAAGTTAGGTAAGGTAACTACTCCTGCTTTCAATGTTTGGAAAGAGCTGATTTAAATATTGTTAAAATTTCTAAAAATTACATACCAATCCACCTGTACACCCAGTTATCATTGCTCTAAAAATATAGTGAAACCCGACAATAAGCTTTGAACTTAAAGTCAAACTGCTTTTAGGTATGTACAAAAAAACGAACAAAATAATAAGAATAATAGTCGATTATTTTATATATTTTTTATATATATATATATATATATATATATATATATATATATATATATATATATATATATATATATATATATATATATATATATACATATCAGCCTTTTTTCCTTTTCTCTTTCATCACAATTACTTTACAGAATGAAGCGGTGTTGTGGAAAGATACAGATCATGGCTCTTGCAAACCACAGCGCTGTGCATGAGCAGCTCGGTTGTGATTAATCAAGCCATTCTCAGGATGTGCTTGACCTTTGTCAAGTTGTCACAGCCTTATCACCCGTAACAGCCCATTATCATGACATGCATAGCAACAATCTGTAATATACAGCCAAAGCCAAGCAGCTACAAGCTTCACACAGTGCAAAGATGACATAAGAACTTAAACATGTTCATTCAGTATACATGCAGACTGTAGATTTCACATATAGCAGGCAGCAACACAGTGACAAAAGTGCAGTCAAATACCAAATATCCACAATGCCCTCCAACCTTGTCTCTCCATTAGATTAAACCACCAAGGTGCTCTAGAGCCAAATTACAATGCACCAAAGGCCTCTTCCTCTTCTTTATAGAGCAGATAGATAAAGCAGGCTGTCAAGAGTGCCCCGGCCAGCTACAGTGACACCAAACACACATGAAGACACATAGTACAACGCACAAAAGACAGATTAGTGTGACACAGAACATATAGACGTAGTTTATGTTATAGGTTTTATTCTAAAAACAACAACCAATATAACATAAATTTAAACAGACCTACAAGTTCAGTCAGTATGACATACATTAGAGACAAGAAAGTGCAACAACATAAAAACAGATGGAAAGACAAGACATAAGCCTACGGCACAAAAAGAAAGCAATTATTTGCTTTGATTGGTTTGAACAGTGTTAAATGACAATAATCAGAGTCTTATAGCATTTTTATGTTCAGCATTATCCCATCAGATCATCTGGAGATGAAAAACAATTTTCACAATACAGCAAGAGCTAATGGAAAGCAGTATTCTTAAAGTCCTTTCTCAGTGGCAGAAAGCATCACAGCGATTACATGACTGGTCAGCTCTCGTCATGTGCTGTTGCAGGTCTCGGTAATTATGGCAGAGAAATTCTGGCCTCGGTCCTTTATTCTCAGTTCCCTAGTGCCTAATTAAAGCTGAGCAGCGAGCAAAATGGTGGGCACTGAAGGGCCTAACAATGTTAGAAACATCGAAACAATCAGCACAGGTTTGTTTGGTCTCAGGTGTTCCTTTCGTTACTTACGTGGAGGTGCAAAGCTACATTGTGCAAGGGTTTCCAGCCCGCACAGAATGGCAAAAGACACCCATATACAGTATAAATATATATTTATCTGCAAGGCTTAAAAGCTTGAGTCCATCTCAGACTGGGACAAATCAAAGAAGAGGAATGAACAAAATCAGATAATGATGATGGAAAGGCTAGGGTGGGATGAAAAGAAATGTCCATTTAGAGGTTGTTGAGCTACCATGGTTCATTTTCAGTAATGGAAAGATTAAAAACCCATCTGTCTGGGTTTTGTAAGGTTCTGTTCAACAGGGCAGTATTTCATTCACAAAGGTAAGAGCAGTTTCTCATTTATGATAAAATAACATTTTTGGCACAGTTTACTCAGCATGAAGACAACAGAATTGCGTTGTTTCGTCAACTGCTGTCTCAACTACATATCATATTTTACTTACCTGCAGGCAGGCTACTCCTATTCCCACAGCACCGATGACCAGGAGGTGGTCTGCCAGGAACTGCTCCAGTTTTGTGATGCAACCACCCTGCAAAGCAAAGAGTTACAAGTCACAACATAGACAAAACGTGTCCGTGAACCGATCCATTCACACATCCTGAAAAGCTGGCAACCTCTGTAATAGTGCTTGGCAAATATCTACATTTCTGCAGCAAACAAGAACACATCCAGAAGGAAATGTGTGGGTTTATTAAAGCTGGGATACCTAGCCTAGTTATCTTCAGTACATTTTCACATGATGCAGGCAGCGCACTGTGAGTGATAAGAGGGGAAAGTGAAGGGTTTGACACAAAAAGGTGGCAAAACATTCACTGTGCAGCATGGATAAGCATTCAAAACCTCATCTTTTATTCATTTCCATGAGAGCTCATTCTATCACAGAAAAGTTTCAAACTATTCATGTTTTCTTGGGTCTTCTCTATGTTGTTTTATGAAGTGAAATATCAGGACAAGGGAAAATCTCTATAGTAGTCTAGTGACATTGTTTAATGTCAAAAAAAAGTCCAGCAAACATTTTAGCCTTAAATATACTGTTGAACCTAAATGTATTTGGTATCCTCTAATGTGTTTTAACAAGCTGAATCTAAAAAAGGGGGGGAAAAAAATACTATTTCAAATTGACAAAATTTGACACAAAAGCTCCTAAATCAACAGATTAGTATAACATTACAAGGCAAAGCAGAGATTAAAGGGGGCAATAAAAGGTAGCACTTCAACCTTCCAAATTCTGAGCAAAGCTGGCACGTTAGAAGAGCCTAAGGAAGAGTTTATCATGAAAAAACAAACTTCCTTTGTCAGTTGCAAATGTTTTGGCTACATCAAATAAGACGCGACTGAAACATCTATTTGTCAAGTATGGCATCAAAATGAGGAGAAACACATTTGCACCCTGAACAAGTGCACAAGATTGTTAGGCTTTGACTACTGTCTACAAATAGCTATTGGTAAAGCAACTCCCTCCATCCTCTCTTTGTCTCTGGGGCCTCATCTGTCATCTATGATCATCAAGCCACTCATTTGCTACGTATATCTCTGTAATGAATATGAGTAGTAACTTAGTTTATAAACTCTCCTGCAGGACACAGTTTGGATGTTTACAACAAGTTACAGCTTGTTATTAGAATGATTCAGGGGTTTGGTAATCCATTAAGGATCTACTGTTATTTTGGAGCACGTTCACAAAATTGTAAAAGTGAAAATTGTCCTACAGCAGAAATTTTAACACATTAGATGTGATACTAGCCCAAGAGTTGGGCTGAATATGGTTGTCGTCATTTAGCTATTTTCCACTGACCTCCACCTTGTAGATGTTTGAAGGGTGGTCTCTCTTGCCACAGCGACGTGTGATGGTCTTACAGCAGCTATCAGGCACCACCCTGCCGTCTGCCTGCTGAGACGAAATGTACACGCTCTGCATCCAATCATGAGAGTTGTTGCTGCCACAGCACTTGAACTGGAGAGGCAGAAAGAGGAAATTGATGGTTTCATGATGCCACAGCACTGTAACAAAAGCACACATCCCTCCTTCTGATTATAATGTCTTCTCCAGTTTTGTGGTTTAATGTAATATTTAGCTAAAACAAATTTTGAACTATAATATTGTGGAAACTTTGCATTTCCACAAATGCTCCGAAGGGCACATTTTCCCATATTTTCACTTAATGCTTTGTGTAAACTCTAACGGAACACATAAAAAACGATCTACGATCTACTGCCTCTTAACACAATTGCAGACTCCGTAATGAAAAATAAATGTATAACAAGTACACATATACTTGACTCTGCTTACTGAAATGGCCACTACACAAACAACACACAACATCAGAAGATTCTGTAAATATATCCCATACATCCTGCTGTAGTCTGTCCACAGCTAATGTGATAGACTCCTTCCCTGGCTGAGCATAGTTCTCTGTCATAGTGTGGTTGAGATGCTGCTTCAGCTCCTCACTCAGCTGGAAATGAGGGACAAAGAGAGAGACAGCACATAAACACAGTGAAAAACAGTGTCTTTGAGGCAGAGGTGGTGGGGAGGCTTAGGGCAGGTGTCATTTTTAGGAGAGAGAAAAATGGATTTTGTAACCACAAGACAAGCCGCTTAATTTATTATCACATATGGAACACATCAAGTACACACAGAGCAGACCTGCAAAAAATCAAGACTATAAAAGGGAGTGTTGAAGTGAGTGGGAGGATTAAGGCCTGATAGACAGGTAACATCTACCATGAATCTCTGACTGCTGTACAAAGGAGGATGAACAACACATTGCATGGAAAGGACTATAAATATAGCATTTGATGTCTGTATAAATGTGTGCATGTACACACACAGACTTACTCTAAATTTAACCACTAATACTACTTGTGTAACCCTTGCCCTTAACTTTAATCTAACCTTAAAACATATCTTCACCTTAGAACTTTAAAGTGTACATTACAGACTTGCCTCCTGACTGTATATTGTGACAGTTTAAAGAGATTTAGGTCCTCACAACATGAGCAATACCTGAACCAACTCTCTTTATCTCACACACACACACACACACACACACACACACACACACACACACACACACACACACACACACACACACACACACACACACACACACACACACACACACACACACACACACACACACACACACACACACACACACACACACACACACACACACACACAGGAGTGACAAAAGAGAGATGATGAGAACCCTTATCTTTCAAGTGCTTCTATCCTGTTCTGAATCATTTTCCATTATAATAAATCTCTTAGCTTGCCCACAGATAACATGGTGTTCTTCACAGTCTTAGCTGACTGACAAACAGATGTTTGGGAGCTAACCAGATGCCAAGAACTGTGCACTAGATAAACTCCAGACAGCCAGGTCGACAGAGGAGGCTCCCCATAGCTGCTGTGTTCTGAAGCATTTAAAACTGGCCAGCCTAATCCCACACTGTCTCATGTTTCTTTCTAGTTGTTAAGCTTTCTTTTGATACTTTTTTAGCATCCAGCATTCTGTACTCCACTGATTTTTCATAGAACTGAGACTTATTTATGTAAATAGTTAAAAAAAAGCTTTTGATTTAAAAAAAAAAAAAAATGCAAAAACCCTGTTAACTACTGTACAAAATGTTTCCTTTTCTTCTTTTTGATATTGCAAAAGCATAAATACTTATTTTCATTAGTGTCATGCTGTTTATTGGCAATGTCTCATTGTTCGGGTGCGATATTTTAACTTCACGTGTCATTTTTCATTATCACGTGTAATATTTCAGTGTCATGTACAATATTTCATTATCATGTGAGACATTACTTACAACCTCAGTATCACTGCCAGCATTACTTTTTTTATTCTAGCCTTATTGGAGCTTACTTATTACATGTTTAGTAATATACACCCATCAGGCATAACATTATGACCACCGGTCTAATGTTGTGCTGGTCCCCCGTATGTGTTAAAAAATGCTGTGAACCACTGGACATGGACAAGTGGACCTCTCAGGGTGTCCTATGGAGTCTGGCACCAGGATGCTGGCAGTGGATCCTTTGGGTACTCTTGGTTGTGCAGTGGGGCCTCTGAATGAAACTTGTACCACTGCATCCTGTTGATGCTTGACCAGAATGGGGTCCAGGAAGTTTGGAGGTCAAATCAACATCTTTGGAGACTGTCATGTTCCTCAAAGTGTTCCTGATGTTTTTGCAATGTGGTGGGATGTATTTTCTTGCCAGTGGGAGTATGTTTTGTTCTGGGGCAATGTTTGTTTGGGTGTCTAAGTCTCATCAACATGGATGCCAAAATCCAAGGTTTTCCAGCAGTATACCACATACTATCAATATGATTAATGTTATTCACTACACCTGTCAGTGGTCATAATGTTGTGGCTGATCAGTGTATAGTACCTCTATCCTATTGCTTTTCTACAAGGAAAATAATACTTTTCTTCCCTCCTGTCAGAGGCAAAGGCTAAAGGCACTTGGATGTGACATTTAAGCGGTGGCTGAATTGCAGTAGCAAGACAGTATAAGAGTCGTAAGTCATAAACACCAGCCTCACTGCACATAAAGAAAATATAGCGACATCAAGGTGGGCCCAAAAAATGTCAAGCAAGTGCACTAGAGAACAAAAAATAAACATTCTCTATATTTTTAGCCTTTGGCTTATTTTCTTACTGCTATCATAATTGAGTATGCTTCAACTTCTCTTCACAGCAGAGCTTTGGCTATTTTCTGTGCTGTTCTTCACAGCACCCAGAGGGGGGAAAAACTAACAACTCATACCCAAAAATGCAATCAAAACATTCTCAGAGCAAAGTTACCAAGAAAGAATATTTCCCTTTACAAAACATCACAATAGATTAGTTTGATGATGGACATCCGGATGGAGGTTTTAACTCTAACTTCCAGAACTGTGTGAACACATTACAAGGCTAAACATTACAAAGTCTGACCACTGTCTCATACAGTTAAATGCTGTCGCAGTAAAAAAAAAAAAAAAAAAAGAAAGAAGTGTAAATGCAGTGTGAACATTATGTCTTTATTGGCTTTAAGTTAACAACTAAAAATGCTTAGATCTTAACTGTAGAGCACCACTAAACTGCAGGTAAATCCTAAGCAGGGATCACTTACCCTCTGGTAGTATACATATGCCAGTACTCCAGCCACAAGTTCAATCAAGAAGATGATCAGCAGGAAAAAGAAATACTGTGGATGAGAAACAGGACAGAGGGAGATAAGTGAATGGAGAAATTCAATAAACTGGACTGAAGCCTTCAATTCATACAGATATTTCAGCTTCAGAATCATCAGCACAGTTGTTGCCTAAACTAACAACTCAAGTTGTGACGGCTCAATATAAACTTCCATCAACTGTCATTGCGCTGCATCTGTCACCTCTAACACAGATGGCAATGCTGCATAAAATGAGACAACCAGAAAGCAATCTGACAGGCTGTAGAATCTGATTTCTCGCAGGCATCTTTTAAGGAGCTCTCCACACAGATTGAAACCGATTCCATTATCTCTCATAATTGACTTCAAAACCCCATCTTGACTGAAACAAAATGAAGGTGATTTAATAATTAACCAACATCACAGTGCAAACATCATTTGTATTCCTTACGAAAATCAGAAATCAGACATCAGATTAGGGTAATTAACAGCTACAAATCCATACCTCAGCAGCAAAAAATAAAATTGACAGTCAAAAACAAACAATAGTGGCTCTAATTATAAGCTTCATCCTCAATGACAGGCACTATTATGTGTACTGAAATGTAGAGCCTAGTTATGTAAACTATGTAGCAAATAGACTGCCCACACATATAGAGTGCTCTGACAGCATGTTGCGGAATGAGCAACATCGAAACAACAGCATTCTCAGACTCAAATGAGAGACCATCACATAGGCAACAACACTTGACGTTCCAATCCATGTGCACTACTATTCGCATGAGTACACAGTAACATGAAAAACATGAAAAGTGCTCAAAAATGATGTGAAACACCACCCAAAAAACTCACAAAATGTCACATTCATCAGCAGGCTGATGCTCCAACTTATGAGTATTATGATCACACAATTACTCAGCACTCATGGGTCAGAAAACATCCATCTTTGCACTCTGCCTTCATTTTAATCTACATATGAGTGTATCTTGCATGGTTGCGACACACTATTATGTTGACTATAACTGCAAAGAGACTTTCAGACAGACATATGAACACCTGCTTAAGTACTGCAAACTGTCTTTGTGGTAGTTCTCCCTGCAGCATGTGTGTACTCTTTAAGACTGCCATTGTGACATACACACACACACAATGAAAAAAGTAACAGTTATGTTGTCACAGCTGGTTATACACAAGCTCAAACTTTTAATCGTGCATGAAACAGTTCCTTTGGCCAGCATAAACATGGCTGATACCACATCAGGCAAAAACACACAACAAAGCAGGACAACAGTGTCACCACATCATCATTCTACTAATTCACTTATTATGGAGGGACTGATACTAACAATGAGTTTGGAACAATCAGCTGCAGGGCAACAATGATATTAGTGGAAAAACTGTAAACACACTTAAACAGATGTTCTCTTCTGTTTTGCAATTAACACAGTAAGCGACACGCAGAAACACAGCCTGCTCTGTATCTCTTGGTTACAAGATTTCATAAAACACTCCATCCTCTGCATGCCTGCTGCCCACACAAAATGGTAACCTCACCCTTTCTTTACTCACACTTGCTGTTCACGCTATTATCACTCATTAATCTCCCCAAACTAACTGTGAATAGCGCATCAATGCAGTTGATATTGTACCAAACTGCTCCACAGATTTAAATCCTCTACACATCCACCTAGTAGCTGCTGCAAGCCCCTTTTTCTCTCCTATTGCTCCATCCATCAACAGTAGATAGACGGACCTATAAATAGTCCTGCGGCAGTGAACGTTCACCTCCCGCCTGCTTCTTTCCCACTGGGCCCTGTCTCTGTAAAAATAATGAGGACAGCAAGGCCCGCGTCAGAGCCATTTGTCAGCATCTAGTGATAGACCTTAGACCCATGTTAGCACAGACGACTTCCGTGTTATGTTGTGCAGGTGTTACGCAGTTATGACGAGAAATCAACCTTTGGTGTGGGCGAGCATCTTGCTTTTCAGAGTGGAACTAACAATCTACGACCATTACCAGTAGACTGGACCATCAGCATTGTTATTATTACATAAGGAATGACACATTACATCTGGGCAGTAGAAATACAGAGATTATACTGGGTAGTAGAAATACTGCACAGACATGCAACATAAAATAAAACCAATCTTTCTATATTGTAATAGAGTTTTGTTTTTTTACTTCAGTGTATTGCAGCCAATGTGCAACTTAACGGAAAAGCCACTACAAGTGGTGTGACTTAGGACACCCCTTCAGTTCTTGCATATCTTCTTCTTGTAAATTCAAAGTGGTAAAATATACAATCATTTCTTATACACAGACTGTAAGAAAACTATACTACAAACATTTGTATATACCACACACTCTGTAACACTGGTATTCGGAAATTAAGACACTGACGGGAAGCTTTTAGTTTTTCTAAATGCTCAGTGTGGCTGAACAAATAATCGATTTCAAATTAAAACCACAAGTTGAAACTATGCAATTAGCTAATCACAAAAGCTGCAATCTAGAATATTTGTTGTGCAACACATCTGAACCTACGTTTAAACTGTCTTGTCAGTGGTTTTGCTAATTCCTGAAAACCTTCTTGTGTGATATTGACACTTTTGAATGGTATCTTGTGGTAATGCACCATCAGATGCTATAAATCTAAAAAACTGTAAATTTCATTATTAATCAGTTTATTTAAAAAAGGACCATGTACAATATTAAACATAAATGTTGCCATTTGATGTATTGTACCAGAGTTAGCTGTAAGCTAATTACCATCTGCAGTCCCTTGGACTGAAACTTGACTTTTATCTGTAGGAAAAATAATAATCAGTTATTTTCCCCCCAAATCTAATCCTAATGCAAATGAGATATTGCAGTGCTCTTCACCAAAAACACAGAACACAAACTCATAACGGATAGCATCCCAGTCACTATACAGTCGTCTGTCAATGTTCAGTGTTTGTTGTTTACATATTGTGGAATTAACTTTTACTGACCGATCCAATAGACAAGTTGTCATGGCAAGAATCACACACAAACACACAAAATAAAATCCACCCACAACCGAACATCACCCCAACTACAAGTAAAGGCAGGGACCTCAGTAGAAGCCCCGTTTGTCTCCTGTCTCTCTCATCTCACCGTGGACAGACAGCTTCTGTGTTCCCGAATGACAGCGCAACAGCCCAAAAAGCCCGTAACAACCACCAGGCTGCCAGCCAGGATGAGGATATATGCTGAGACAGCAAACGTGCTGGAGGCCAGCAGACTCAAGTAGTCACTCTTCTCCACCAGTGTCCAGACTCCTACACCCAAGACAGCAGCTCCACCCACCTGGAACAGAAGGTGGAGAAGAAGGGAGGAGGGGGTGAGAAAGATACCTGTTGATAACGGTAAAAAGAAATATTACAAGCACAGTACAAAGTTACAAAGATATATATATACACAAAAGAATCATGACTCATAAAATGGGAAAAGGTGGTGATGTGGATAACTTGACCAGAGAAAGGAAATATGTGTGTGTCATGTCTGCTTAATCTTAAAGAAATAAAAGACCAACATTGAAAAAACAGCAAATATAGCCCTTTTTGTACATGAAGTGACACATAGGAAGTGGGTTCAATGCTGTTAGATGAGTCAGAGTTAAAAGCAACATAAGAGGATGGTGACAAGGAGCATAACAGAGGGTAGAGAGGAAAAAAAAAAGAGGAAATAGAAAGAGAAACAGAGAAAGTGGCCAACCATAAAAATAACAGCCACTGGTGCGGTGGGACTTCAGAGATCTTGTCACGCCATGACCACCACTTCCTTAAAAACAATCCTGAATGAGTGACCCATGGTGGCATCCAGATCTGCTCTTCTCATCTCATGAGCTGCGCAAGCGAACAAAAAGGAAATGCCAAAGAGAGTCTCTCCGCCTCATCCTCCCTCCCTTTCCGTCAAAAGTAAGATCCTCTTACTCACAGCAACACATGCCCAACCAAGGAGGCACCACTTGGATATATACAGGGGGAAAAAGAGAGATGACCCTCCTAAAACTATAACATAGCTTGGACTTGGGGATCTTAATTAAGTATTATAAATTAATCAGTCCTTATCATTAGTATTGTGTCATCTCTTTACTACAGTTGCTCACAAGAAAGATTAAAAAAAAAAGATGCTTTAATAGCATCTGAAGTCAGAATCAAAACATTTTATAGAATACAAATTATTTAAAGTCCCAATTTAGTATGGATGCAACCCACTGCATCCTTACCAAAGTGTACAGGAGTATAAACTTTATTAGTATTTATAATATGCACCGTTCATTAGTTTCACTCCTTCTGTCACAGCAGGGTGCTAAATGTTTGAGTCTGTTTGACAAAAAAAAAAAGCCTAAAAAAGACAAACAATCCACATTTTGCTTGATTGCAGGTTTAGTGACAAGCTAAATGTTTTCTCTTATTAAAGAAAAAAGTAGATAAAAAGAGACAGTAAAAAGTTGTTAGACTGCATACAAACAAATAAACTTGCAGCCAGTTCAAATTGCAAAACAGCACTAACTGGCATGTTATCAACATTGTAAGAGACAAATTATGAGGACAGTGAAAGTCAGAGCTACACTGTACTGACAAAAGACGTACTGCTCCCAAGATTGATGCAAGTTGTGATGGTGCAGTGGACGAAAAAGAGGAAAAGAGTAAAATAGAAATATGGTGTGAGGAAAATATGAAGAACAGCCCACAGAGGAGAGGGATACAATGTTTCCTGAAGAGATGAGTTGTAAGGGAGTGACAGAGCATTAACTGAAGCCTCAAGATAGCACTCGATCCCTTTTCTCTCTTTAACCTCTCCCACACACAGATTTGTCTCTCGACTCAAAATCTTTTCTTTGACTCAGACTTTGAAAATGCTTCCAAGTAAGCCCAGACACTGCACAGTAGCTTTAAGAGAATACGGCTTTAGCAGCGAACTGCAGTGACATAGTGTGGTGCCAGGGAGCAGGTTTGATACAGTGTTCCCCATCGTACACTGACAAGCCCTAAATAATCGATGACTCACTTTGGGCCGAGTCCATATCTCAGCCTTTTAAGACTTAGAACTCTCCGTAATCCTCTGTCTGTTCCTATGTGACTCTTCCCTCTAATGTCTTTCAACCTAGAGCTGTAAAGGTGCAATATGTAAGATTAGCATTCAACAATAAACTAAGATTATCAATAGAGGGGGCAGCACATAACCAGAGAGTTGTGGTGTCCAAACTTATGGTAGGAAATACGTAAAAGCAAAGTTCCCTGCTCCTGCCGAAACTGTGAGAGCTATTAAAGATAAACACTGCCATCTTAAACCTTGATTATACTCCTTTGTGGACATGCAACAGATGTGTACTTAAAGTAAGTAATTTGCTCATAGTCTGCAGACAGAATTCTGTTACATACATATAGATTAAGTCATACTGACGTGTTCTGTGTATGCACACTACTGCCCTCGTAGCATAGTCTCCACCTGGGCGGCCCATGCTAAGGGAACATCTGTGAAGATGTCTAATTGGACTCTTGTGAACTTAGGGAGATGATGAAATTTATGTAGATCCACGTGGACCTTTGCATACTCACAAACAATGAAAATGTAAGGACAGTGTTTTACTTGTACATGAGTATGCTGTCCACTCATGGACTCATAAATTATAACCTCTTGAGATACAAAGTGGTATTGTGAGATGAAAAGGGGCAGGGCTAGCTGGTTAGCATGTTAATTTTAGTAGAAACACAAAGACATACACATCAAAATTGCTATCGCTTCACATTCCGATCATAATTTGCTTATTTTTGACAATTTTGAATTACAAATCTTCTATATTGTGCATCTACAGCAGCATTTTAACACTTTTGTTGTGTACAAAGCACAACATTATGGTTTTCAATCATAAAAACAACTGAGCTACAAAGAAAAAATAATTAGTTAGGTTACACCAGTTAGTGACAACATTAAAACCGCATGCTTAATGTTGTGTTAGTTTTTTAGAATAGAGGCTGCTTCTGTAGATGATTGCTTACTTACTGGCACTTACCCAGAAGAGAAAGTTGAAAACAAAGAGCAAGTACTTGAGACACACGGTCAGCCAGTCTTCCTGGTCATCTTTATAAACTGCCGACATTTTCTTTCCTCCAGTTCAGCTCTCAATGTGCAGATTTGTTTTTCTGAATAAAAACAAAGGACATTAGGAAATTTAAAGCTATTAACCTTCATGTAGATAAAAAAAAATGCATGTTCTCCCATGTAACGCTGATAAGATACTGCAAAAGCGCAGATGATGAATGAGTCAGATACTGCCCTGAGTGAACTCCATTTCCTCCCTAATATTGAATGTCAGAGCAGTAGCAAAATAAAACAATAAATACATGACAAAATATATGTGGAATTAAGTGATAAACTGGTTTCAAAGTAATCTAACAATTTATGGAGGTGTATGGATACTACCAGGTTACTTAAGCAGTCCAAATTACTCAGGCTGAATAGACCTAATAGCAACAAAGTTCAACTTATTCTGACATTTGACAGCTCTGCATAAAATCTGTGCCACAGCAAGTGAGAGTAATCAAAGCGATTTTGTTTACCAAAAGGGATACAGCTGCCTGTCAGCATCACAACAAAAGTCACGTCTCAGCAGCAACATTAAGTCATTTTTCAGCATTTACAGTCAAGTTAAATAAGCTATAAAACTAATTTACTCAAGTATTGTTCTCACATTTGCACTCCTCCAAGTTGCACACAACTCCCAGCTGATCACACAGTAGTATCAAGTAACCCTCTCATAGTGCCTCTGGGTATAACTGAAAGAACATGAATCATGCGAACAAGCTAAAGCCACATTTATGTCTCTACACTGTAAATTTTAATTTTAAATATTTTCAAACTGAAACTCTATCTGTTATACTTTAATTATCAAGGTCTTAACTGGAATACATCTTACTAGCTGTGAGTGATGCAGGATCCAAGTCCACAATATTTTCTTCTCTTGTTACATCACAAACCACATTTTTTTAAATTATTCAGAGCACTGAACAGACCATAAACCTCTGAATCATTAATTGAGCTTACAGCTTCAGTACTGTAAATATAACGCCATGGGTTGGGAAGCACTTAGACCCATAAAACTGATCTATACATTATCCTTCAGCGGGCAGCACCAAAGGAAATAGCGCAGGATTTGCTGTCTGTCAGCCAGGGACACATCTAAAACTGACAGAGTAAATCATGTTTATCTGTGAGGCAAAGTGGTGACTTGATCATTTGTTTGGGGGGGGCGGCGTTGGTTGGATTAATCATGATACCTAATCAGACTTAACATGAGTAAGCGATATGCAGAAGCTCAGAATTTTAAAAGTCTGGCTTTATTTGCCTTTTTTGAGATATTGTACCTGCTTTTAAATGAACAATGGAAGGGAATGAGTTACATGCTCAAATCACGCTCTATAAAGTCTAACTGAGGCGCTGTTTCTGGAGGGAGACATCACTGTTTAGTTTCTTTATAAATGTAATTTCTTCAACAGTAATTCTCTCTCTGTGTCTGTGATTGATAGCGTGGAGTAAAACAGTTCACCACATGACAGCTGACACAGACATGAATGACTGTGTGATACCAGGACTTTCTATCACGTCTTGAAACAGTAGTTTTCTGACAATAGAAACAGAAAAAATGAGGACGAGAAAGGCTTTATAGGAAATTTGCCTGTATTAAAATAAAGCATATATGAGCACAGAGAGCAGGACAGAAGCAAGCTGCACTAAGCACAAGCAACAAGAAAACACAATGGCCAGGCAAGTCCTTGTTTATGGGTTTTTAAATCGCTTTTCAAGTTTCCACCATCTCTGAATGTCTCTGAGCTGTATGGTTTCCACAGAGCTCTGACCTGTTGCCATACAAACAAGTCAAGTATAGCCACAAGAGTCAGACAATATGCTAACACTGAGGATTTTCCTATTGTTGTGGGGACATTGCCATCAAAAACAAAAGCAATAGTGCTTGCATGAAGACTCTTGTGTTCACTCTTGCAGCCAACAACAGAACATTTGGTGATTTTTGCTGATGGCTGAGACATTATAGAGTTAACAGAAGCAGCTCTGGAAAGTAAATAAACCTGGTACACTGCAAGGCAGCTGTTCTTTTTGAATGGCTCACCTGGAAGCAGGAAGAGGGCAGGATGCCACATATGTAAGTTTGAGCAAGATAACCACTAGATCCTCAGTTGAAACAAAGCACTTTAGAAATATTCTGACTGGCGAGTAAGGCTGGGAGGCAGTCTACGGTCGGCAAACTTAAGAGTAAAGAAGTAAATGTCTTCTTAACACAATGAAGTTGATTTTCACCAAATAGGGCCTGAAATTTTGTTAGATAAAATCAGTTTTATATGTAATAAGCTACAGTATTAAAAGTTCTTACGGAACACTTGAGGCGCCAATCTTATATTTCTATTGGCAGGCACTTTAGGTCAATAGCTGTTGCTTAAAATGTGCTATACTGTATAATCAATAATGATTTGACAGCACAATAACTGAAAGCTATGGCTAAAAAGAAACATTGTGCAGCGTTCAGAAACCCTATTTCCACAGCATTTTAATCTCACTTTACCAGCCCATTTTGTAGTACATAATAATGATAATAATAATAAAAGCATTTCCACCAAAAACAATATTATGAAGGTTAAAAATATAACAGAAATATTACGTAGCAGCAGCACCTTGGGGTCAGCTAACTACCATTAAGTTTAGACCATTAAATGACCTGCGGGTGCAGACACTTCAAATATTATTAGGTCAAACAAAAGACACTTTAAAACTGCAAAAGGGGGAAAAAAACAGTCAAGGAACTCTCATAACAATTTACATTCTCCTGAATTATAGTCATTTTAACGGGCATCTCTGGTCATAAGTGACTTTACAGCACTTTAAGCTAGCAGTTAACTCTTTGCTAACGAGGCCTCCGTCTGTTCTTCACCGACCGTCTGTCCAGATGCTACCAGTTACCTACTAACATGTTTTCTTGCAGGAATGAGAAGCCCTGCCTCGGACATTTTGGACTTTGACCATCGTGGGTGTCCTTCAGCGAGGCATGTGACAGATAAACCCGGCAAACGTGTCTCCTTTTCGGTTTAAGTCAAACTTTCTCCCCTCCTCTCCCTCAGGATGGGACGTGAGCCCGAGCATCCTGAAAAAACACATCCCTCCACCTGCGTCGTTGATGCGCAGGACAAAGTTTAACCGATGTATCTTGCACTTACATCGAAAAAACTAACATTTTCATCTCGCAGTCGACAACGTACTCACCTAGTCAACGTTCAGTGCGGAAAAAACAAACCGGTTTCTGCTGCTATTTCCCTTAAATCAGAGAGTACGGCGCTGCAGCGGTGGGCGTTTTGTCCGGTCAAGCTTGTTGCTCTGACGGTGTGGGACAGTTTGCGTTGGGTGGTGCATTCAGTGCAGCCCGTATTTTCGAGCTTTACGCACTGGTGGCTCAACCCCGTGGTCTGTTTACGGCTTATGTAATAGCTACACAAATACAAACCAAGCACTTTTGTACTTCAGATATTACAATAGTGTATATTTAGTCTGAAATGTATTTGTAAGAGGCCATTAATGAACAAATTCATACCAAGGAAATAGCTAATTTGTTCCAGAATTACCGATTTAACTACAAACATAACAGCTTTCCATTAGCAGGCGATTTTTTAATTGTATTTTTATATTAAAAAATGTATGTTTGGTGATTTGTCCAATGACAAAATCAACAATACAAAAAATAAAGTAAAATAAAACAAAATCTTTGTCATTAACATTACTGAAATATATCAAAGTATCTTCATCAAACATCTTTAAAGGTCTTTGTCCTGGAGCTGGATTATTTGCCCAGCTTTCCTTCTTAAATAACTCCATCTAAAATACACACAAATACACACATATAATACACATACCTTGATAAAACAAGTGGCAGATTGCTTTTCCTACTTCTAGTCTACAACAGAATATTAAATATTCACTCTAAATCACTTAAATGCCTCTTTTGCTGGAATTTTTTGATGCAAAACCCCACCTCAACCAGCCAAACTGTATTCCAGTTTATCTGTCCATTAAGCAAAGCCTAAAAGAATCTTCCTAACGTCAGAGTTATATCTTCAATGTATTTTCCAGTGTGTTTATTTTATATTTTATACTTGGTAATGTGAACTTTTCCCTGAAACATACTACTATTGAATGGATCAATCATTGAAACCCTGAATACTGAATCTACACCCCCTGGCACAGCGTCAAAAATGACTGCATATTCTTTTAGAGTACATCTGCAGGCCCTGGGGCAGGAACAAACACTACAAATCACTATCAAACTATAAAATGCAATAAACAGTAACAAAATGTACGAAGAGTTCCATTTCAGTCACTCGCTCAAGTCATATTTAAACTCATACCAAAAACTCAAAAACATGCAAAATTGTAAAACAAACGCAGAATAAAATCTAGAAGTTGAGGTATATTTTGACAATGTATAGGGATAGAGAGATGCTTTAAGTGTCAAATGCATGCTAAGGGGACTGGTCATTTATTTAGTGGTCAATTTCAGTGATAATAAATTAAAACAGTTCTAGACACCTGCAGCAGTATTGATTCATTGGCTTTATTTACTATGTTTCTCACAGTCTGTGCAGGTCAGAGTGAACTGGGTCATAACTGGGAGAAGGAAATGGAACTGTAACTCTTCACCACAAGATTGGCTGAATACCACTGTGCCGTTAACAGCATAACCTTGGTTACAGTGTAACCACATACCCCCTCAAGAATTTCACAGCGAGCTGAACATGAATAAACAAAGATAAAGGAGGAAAAAAAGCACAGCTTACTAAGTACATGGCCTCAAACCTGCACAGGCTTGATCACAGGTGTCTCTTTAGACGTTGATCCTCTGAATTCAATTAAATTTCTGTGCAATTTTTGCTCCTGTCACATTTTTTTTTCACAGCAAGCTCATTTTTCACTGCAATACAAAGTCTTGCACCTCTATGGAAACAGTACAGCCATGGCTAGAACTAGAGAGAGCTAAATAATGTATTCTGTGTAATAAAGCAAAGTTAGAGTGCGCCCAATTTAAAAAAGACAATATTTCATGCCCTTGTTGCAGCGTGAGTAAAGCCTGCAGTTCAATCTAGTTTATGAGGAAAATCGTGGAATTTTTAACATGTGACTGTCCATCACAACTGAGTCATTCAGGACTTTTCAGGTGTGTCAAGGAGCACAGAATTTTATGTTTTTTGTAGACTCTGGTTAGCATGAGCACTTTATTTATGAAATATTTTCTTAATTAATATAGTGATTTTGATGAAATACCACAATTTTAAGCTTGCATTTCATTAATTACCCTAACAAAACGACACATCACATATAATTTGTTCATTTCTTCAAGCTGTAAGTCAGATGATTGATTTCATTTTTGTAGTTTCTTGCTCTTATAAAGATTTTTTTCATAAAAGAAATAGGCCATTCATGCCTAGTGGTGGGGTTTGGGAATCCAATGGGTGAGTGAATATTTTTCAGTAAATATGCAGGAAAAGCCTTTACTGCGGACTTGGATACGTCTCATTCTGAATTCCACTCAGCCAGGATGACTAACAATTTTTAAACTGCTCCTCATTATGTAAAGCTGACTAGGAATTAAGTGGACAGAGCATCTGTGTGACCTCAAAGGGAGAGATGGAAATTACAGCAGTGGGCTTTTCGAAATCAGTTGAATTGTCTTAATTTGTATGCTTTTTTCAATTCAGACATCATTTAATCACCAAAGAAATGCAACTATGCACAAAACCCACCAGACTGGCGTTTAAATGGGAGAATAAAATAGCAATATTAAATCATTTTTGTAAATGTGGAACCTGCTGATAATCATTCTTATGCTATGAAAACCAAAAATGAAATAACTGACAAAGCTTCTCTTGTGTCCCACCTGGTGCTTCACAACTCAAAATCTTCAGTAATTTGCTTTTATGTAATAATTCTTCATTACAGCGAGACTCCCTATTGGACCAAAACCCACTCTTCTGTATTTTTTTCTACCTCTTCTTCCACCTCAGTAATTCAATATGCTTGGAAGCTATTAGGAGTAGATGATGGCTGCAGGCTTCAGCACTGGTCACCTGGACTGGCGACAATCAGTCTACCACAACAACATTACTCCATCAGATCAAGTTTTAGCCCCAATAAACATCATCTAACGAGAGCATGAAAAACAGGATATCACCGTTCTTTGGCTAGCTACTTTGGAGCAGGTCTGTTTCCCATTTCCTCATAGTTGTCATATGGTAGAATAACCAGAAATCTCCCTGAAAATCAGCTCATTTCTATGCCTGGCCAGTGCCTCTGTGTCCAGTCTCATTCTGCTGCAGTTAGTTTATCACCTCTCATGCTTTTGTAGCCCGCTAAGCTCTCTAATTCTTCCTCCCACAGGGGGGCGAGGAGTAGGGCATGACTGGTTAAGGGGAAAGCAAACATGATGTGCACTGGTGTGAGTGAGTGGCAAAGAAAAGAGGTATGTTTGTAAAAACTGTGACATAAAAACACCCAAATAACAAATAGAGAGTGGCAGATTTGGTTGCTGCAGTGTTCTGCTTCTATTCATGTGAATTTCGCATTATATTTGCCAAGTTTTAACATCTGTTTGCTTGGCTTTGTGCCTATCGTGCTGTGTAGATTTGTGGCTGTTTGTTCCGTGGAGAAAATGTGCACCAAGAAAGAGAGATATGGTTGGACTACGTGAGAAAATTAAATAAAATGCTGAAAAATGTCTATTATTATACTTTTACATACTACTATTATATTACAATCTATTAGACTATATCATAATAGGAAATAATACCATTTTGAAACATTTTATATTATGTTTGCATTGATATAGTTGTAAATAGATGATATCTTCAACTCCCAAGAGTGTAAAAGTCCAGCTGAGCAAAGTTTAAGCCACTCCAGCTCCAGCTTGTTATGCCTGACCTCTTGTGGTCAAGCTCACCTGGAAACCACCGGCCTCTTTGAAGAGAAAACGCAGCACCAAAGGTAAACGGCAGTAATATCAGCAGCACAATTCAAGCGGATGATAAGTGTAAAATCTCAAATGAGATAACAGACTACAAGAATGTTATCTTGAAATAGGAAGTTATCAGACTGTGGTATCCTCTTTGGCACTTTTGTGTGGTGGGTTGGGGAAAACCAGGATAAAAGAGAACCATGAGAAACGCCTGCAGTGACGGCAAGCCTGTGTTTGGGAATTCTGAGACAAAGGCAGCAGATGGAACTGAGGAGGAAGAGCAGCATGAGCATCAAATGACAGTTGCACAACAGAAACGAGGGGGCTTTGAAGGACAGTGGACTGGATCCAGATTGCCAATCAAACATAATAATTAATCCCAAAGCATTTTTCTTGAAAAGGGCAGTCAGATGGTTGTAACTTAAATGCAGAGCAGGTTTGTCTGATATAAACAGAGACATTGATGTTTAACCAAAGACATGGACTCCAGGGATGGTATTGTTCCCACTTTGGTTCAAACAGAAATTAGCAGCTATCGTCCTGAAACAGATGAATCCTACAGATTTCAGTGATGATCCAGCATTATATTCTAGCAAACCCCATGAGATAAACCCTGTGGTAAATCACAGCAGCTGTTAGGTGGACCGTCATGATTTGCTACAGACACACAAGGTCACTCTAAAGATAAATCGTAACAACTCATCCCGTATTTCTTCGAGTGCAAGATTTGGTCAAAATTTTAATTTGTCTAGCGCTTTGGTTTATGACCAAACAGTTTGCGCAACTTATCACATTCCCATGAGCCTCTGCTGCTGTGTTCAGTATGATGGTCCTAAGAGCACTGCAACACCATGAGCTACAACCACTGAGTCACCGATTTCACAACACACACACAGCAGGGAATTCTGAAAAAACAAAAACAAATGTGGTTCAAATTCAGTGTTTGAGTGTGTTTTCTGTATCCGCAGCTTGTTTCAGTATTTAGTTATATTTTCTCACTTTCCACCATTTATTGTCGACACTGCACGTGTGGACAAATTGGCGAAGGTGCTATTTTTCTTGTGTTTATTGTGTTTTATTTTCACTCTCAATGGATTGAGCTCTCACTGCCACCATAGTTAAGTGCTAATTAGTAAAATTCATCCATCCATTTTCTATACCGCTCTGTTGCCAGTCCACCACAAGGCCAACACAGAGAGGCAGACAAATGAAAGTGGACAATAGTAAACATTATTCCTTCTAAATACTACTAAGAGTTAATGTAGCAGGTGTAAACAAGTTGACAAGTATTAACTTTTTGTCTGTATGCTTGTGACAAATTCTTCTCTTTAACTCCCAAAGTAAAGTGCAGTTTTTATATTTATTGGTGACAAAAAACAGCTGCAAAGACAAAAACTAACACAGTGTCAAAATTATTTATCTGACCTTTGGTAATAGCTGTGGTGGAATGTAACATAGTATGTTTCCTTACGTACAAATTTGAAGTACTTTTACTTTAATTTCTTCTCTTGTCACTTTCTATTTCTACTGTAACTCTCAAGGAAAATATATTTGTTTTTATTTTGCAACACTAACCTGACAACCATAGTCACTTCACAAATTCAGATTTTTGCACATAAAACCTATGAAGAGCTTATCCGAAAAAAAATTAAATTAAAGAAAGTCTTTGAAGAAACTGCAAAATACTTTACACCAGCTGATGTCACAATATTTTACTTGACAGAAAACTATTTTGGTAATAATTCAAGGCTCTTGTGGCTGCACTTCTATTTTCTTTTTTTGTGTGGATTTTTTAGATTTTTTACCAACCAACAATCAATCAAACCAGAGAAACCAATCAGTAGATTAATTCACAATGAAAATAATCATTAGTTGGAGGTGGATACTAAATACTACAAACTAATCTTGACCTCAGTAAACTGCAACAGGAAATCCTGCCTTTACATTCACACATGAGCAATAATAACCTAAAGATAGAACAGTGTAACAGTCACAGAGGACATATATCTGTATTGAGTACTTTTCATACTTTAAATACATTTTCATGATAATGCTTTTACAGTGCAGGTCTGTTACTTCTACCACAGTACCTTTTCAGTGTAAAGGATCTGAGTATTTCCTGCACCACTGTCATATATTAAAATCAGTGCTGTCAAACGATTGAAAATATTAATCAGATGAATCACATGGCTGATTGATTTCGATTAATCACGATTAAAGATCATTCTTTTTAATCTATATTAATCACGTTTCATTTTGCATGCATAAACAGACTCAAGAAAGAAGAGAATATTTATGCACTTAAGGTGTTTATTAAACACCTTTACAGGTTCATGTTAGAATCCCCGACTAACACATACTTGGTGTTAATGCACTGGAAGTGCTTCGGTGAAAAGAAAACTCCTTCCTGCAGAGTGTGCATATTACTGAGTGTCGGTCAATTGTTCTGTCTTGGGGTTTTTTTATATTCAAATTTCCCACCCAGAAGGCCAACATGCTGTTTAGTAGGGCCCGACCCATATGGATTTTTTGAGGCTGATGCCGATACCAATATTTAGCAGGAAAAAAATCAATAACCGATAAATTGGCCGATTAATTTAAAAACTATATAATGAATAAAATAACTTCTTTTTTGGCCCCTTAACCCTTACAACAATAAAGATATGAATTACAGGCAGAACATTTTGCTGTTTTACAATGCTTTGTCCTTTAGTATTTGTTTAACTTTACAACAGAGAGGAATTTTCAAGTACAAAAACATGCAATAAAGCATTAAACCTCTGGGAAATTATATAACTTTTAAAAAAGTAAATCTATAAATGAGTTATGAAATACATGTTGTTTTGTACTTCTTGTTGCTACAAATTAGAGGTATGTATGCTGTATATAAGCAACATAATGAGTGAAGTTACTGTAAAACATTATTTCTGCAGCCCTCTGATGGCCTTGAACGTTAAATCACATTTTCTCTACTTCATTACTTTCTTTGCCATGAAGTCAGGACTCAAATGAACCAAAATAAAAACCAGTGACCTTTCTCAGATGTCAAAACATGTCATCTTTGACAGAGTTGCATTTTAAATCTATAATGGCCACAAATAGTCTGACACTAATGTTCCTCCATAACAACACACAGTGAGTTGCTGTTACAGCCTGGGTCATCTTCTAGTATATTCTGACAAAGTAAAAGTAAGAGTGACAGAATCTTGACAGCTGCTGAAGACAGACAGTAATGATAATCATTTTAACTTTAGTTATTTTTTCTTAACTGAAACAGGAGACATGTTGAGTCACTGTTAATTTCACAACGTCGTTTTAAACTTACCTGCCGGCTCAGTCCACTCCTGTAATGCTGCCTGGCTGAAGCTTAAACAGCGCAAGGACATCATTCTGCGCGACTCTGGCACTTCACAACATTTACTGCTTTATGAGAAAGTAAGACTATATCGGCATATAATATAATATAATATATATAATATAGAATATATCATTTGATCGGCAAAACTCCGGCCCATGACGATTATTTTGAAAAGGGCTATAATCGGCCGATTTAATCGGCCGGCCGATAAATCAGCTTGGCTGTACTGTTTACCTTGTTCTTTTGCTTGGTTCTGCCACTACCGGATCAACTGCCTGTTTGCGCATGCGCAACGGCAAGTCCGCTTGGACAAACCGCCCGAAATGCATTGCCATTCAGGGATTTTGAGTTACTCTGTGCTGCAGATGCGTTAATTACACTAAAATTTGCAATCAGATGACTTATGATGATGGATTAATCCGCGTTAAGGTGTTAATTTTGACAGCTCTAATTAAAATGGAAAAAATATGATATTTTTTAAATAATTAAATAGGGGAGTGCGTCTTCAATTTGACATACACTGACAGTGTGACTGCAGTGGAAAGAGTTAATTTCTATCAGGAAATGTGGAACAACAGAGCAGGGGAGGAGTCACTCAACCATGTGAACCTCCTGAAACGAAACTAAATGCAGTGACTGAAGAACGGCAAGTTTGTGGGAGTGATTATAGTTTTCTTACTGTTTTTTTGTGCAGCTCGTGTTACAATTTTCACCTCTGCAGGTAAGGTTTCTTTCACTTAATGTGATTTTTATTGCATATATGACTAAATAAAGTAGTAAAAGTTTGTTCAGCCACTAAGCTGATTTGTAAGTTGTCTTTTCTTTCTTCCTTGTTTCTTGTCCAGATATGGCCACTGCCAGCAGTCTCCTGTCAGAGGAGAGGTTCCTGTGTTCCATTTGTCTGGATGTGTTTACTGAACCAGTGTCAACACCATGTGGACACAACTTCTGCAGCGCATGTATCAGCAAGTATTGGGACAACAGTGATTCTTGCCAGTGTCCGCTTTGCAAGAAAACCTTTTCTTCGAGACCTGAACTCCATGTGAACACTGTCGTGTCTGAGTTAGCTGCTGAGTTTGCAAAGGTGGCTCTAATCAAAGCCTCAACTCCAGAGCCAGAGCTTCCTGAAAGAACAGAAATTCTTTGTGACATCTGCTCTGACATGAAAGCGAAAGCAGTTAAATCTTGTCTGATGTGTCTGACTTCTTTCTGTGATGTCCACCTCGAGCCTCATCAGAGAGTTTCGGTTCTTAAGAGCCACAAACTCATAGATCCTGTGAGTAATCTGGATGATAAGATGTGCAAAAAGCACAACAAGATAACGGAGCTGTACTGTAGGACCGACCAGGCCTGTGTTTGTGTCTTGTGTCTCAAAATGGATCACAAGAGTCACGATGTCGTCTCGCTTGAGGAAGAATACGAAGCAGAGATGGTAAAAAAAGATGAGGTGATGGCAAATATCCAACACATGATACAGACACGATCTGATAAGATAGAGGAGCTTGAGAATTCCCTTGATGTCAGCCAGAGAGAAGCTGAGAAAGAGATAGAAGCCAGTGTGCAGGTGTTCACTGACTTCATTCACTCCATTCAGAAAAGCCAGGCTGAGCTCGTTGAGGTGATTGAGGAGAGGCACAGAGCAACGAAGAAAAAGGCTGAAGGTTTTCTGAAAGAACTGAGGATGGAAGTGGCTGAGCTTGAAAGCAGAAGCAGCCAGCTGGAGCAGCTGTCCCGCTCTGAGGACCATCACTGTTTTCTCCAGAACTTCTCAACCTTGTGCTCTCCTGAAAACAAGGACTGGACCGACACCAGCCTTCACAGCGACCTGTCTTTTGAGGCAGTGAGACAAGCTGTAGCTCAGGTAAAACGCAGAGCAGATGTGATTGTGGAAAAGATTCCCGAGATCAAAATGAAGAGAATGAAAGAACATGCAGTGGACTTGACTCTTGACCCTGACACAGCAAACTGCTGCCTTCTCATAAGTCAAGATAGAAAACAAGTTGCAATTACAGAGGAACAGAAGGTTCCCAACAATCCAAACAGATTCGAGAAATACCCAGAAGTTTTAGCACAGCAGGGGTTCATACGAGGGAAGTTTTACTTTGAGGTGCAAGTAGAAGAAAAGCCTAAGTGGGCTGTTGGAGTGGCCAGAGAGTCTGTAGATAGAAAGGCAGACACAGATCTGTCAGTTTTAGAGGGTTACTGGACCATTGGGTTAGATAGGGGCACATATTTTGCATTTGGAAATCCAGCTGTTATAGTCACACTGAAAGAGAAGCCTCAGAAAGTGGGCATCTTTGTCAACTACGATGAAGGGGAGGTTTCTTTCTATGATGCAGATTCCAAATCACACATCCACTCCTTCAGCGGCTACAGCTTCACAGAGAAACTTTACCCGTACTTTTGCCCTCAAGATGACTTAAATGGACTAAACACTGCCCCTCTCATCATAACACCAGTATCTCAAACTACCTAGTTTGTGGGTGGGACAACAACTAATAACAGTGAATTAATGTCGAAACCAGGTCATTTTGCACCTTCTTGAGAAATCACAAATAAATTCAGTTTATTGCATTCAGCAGTGCCTTCCTAATAATACATATGTAACAAAATTAGGCTGTTTAATATCAAAAAATACTGTTGAATTCATGCATAGACATCTGATCAATGGCGTCTTTGTATAATGTGAATAATTGAATGTATGACACCAATAAGGCACAGAAATACAGTGAGACTCTTTATTACAGGGTTGAGGGTACCAATGTCATAATGTAGCTTTAATTTGGAGATATATGTGGATATTTTGTTGCTTTTTAATACACATTATGATAAGGTGAGAGTTTGGCGTTCCTGCAAATGTTTTACTTTTTGTTTTTGTTTTTTTCCACCTGTCTATGATTTAGAAGATGGAGATCTCTGGGTTTAAAAGACACATGTACAAACTCTTTGTGTTACTGGTTTCTTGTAATTCTTCGTAACTCAGAATAACATTGTGGTGCATTTGCCATGTTTATCTGAATAAACTAGTCATCTAGATTTGTTTTTGTTCGTGATTCCACCTTAAAACTCTTCAGTATTTTTCTAATCTGGGTGTAACTCATAAATAATTAACTCCACCTCATTATAAAACAATAGCCTAGTAAAAATGGATCTTAACTTCTCCCATATGTCATTTTTTAATTTATGTGAAGAGCTCATATTGTTCTTAGTATATAGATGTGGTTGAAAGTACATTTACTCAAACGCTATAGTACGGTAAGTTTAAAAGTTTTATCCTACTTTTTTACTTCCACTCCACTACATTTCAGATGGAAATGATGCATTTTCTACTCTACCACATTTATTTGACAGCGTTCATTACTGTTAAGAACATGATTTTACACACTGGATTGTATAACAAGCTTGTAAGATAGAAAAAAAAACAATTCTAGAGATGTACTTTTTTGACTTTGGACCTCTTAGAAAAATCTGAGTGTAGTCAGGGTCATATTTCAGATACAGCTCCACCTAACAGTGATTTTTCCCCCCTCCAGACTTCTCACATGGTTTCATTCCAATACATGTTCAAATGTTCATTATCAGAGAGAAAGTCCAAAAATTGAAAATTGATTTCTGTATCAGTACTTTCTACAGTCTTCTTTCTTGTCCTATTAATCATCTCATGGTCCCTCAGATTTATCTCATGTCTGTGTATGTAAAACTGTATGTGCAGGAAATAAAACTAGCTCCACCTTCCTAAGGAATATTGCAGTGTTGCAGCAGCAATTGACATACTACAGGGTGTCCCTAAAGTCTGGACACATAGGAAATCTCATTAATTATATATATATATTTTGCCTCCACAGATTAAATATGGCTCTTATATTAAATATATGTTTGTTTAATTATCATATATATATATTAAATTCAACATATTAAAAAAATATGTTTAATAAAATGTTTAAAATTTAATTTCTTCAAAATATGTATTTTTGCATATGTGTCCAGACTTTAGAGAGACCCTGTACAAAACACACACTGGACTGACTTAGGTAAGAGGTAAGTAAGAAAAAAAGTAGTATTTTTAGAATATATACACATGTGCATGAGAACTACTGTACTAATTTGAAAAATAAAAAGGAACAAACAACAAAGATTTAGAATAAAAGAGCTGTCATAGTGCTAAACAAAGCTGAGAGTCACTCTGAAAAATAAAGTTAAATGTGCAACATCCCTCAGAAGATAACATGATATCACATATACACAGAATAACGAACATAATATACGTCAGAGGCACCAAAATAGTACTTTTACTTTCATATTTTAACTTTGTTTTGATCCTATTGCTTATGTACTCCTAGGTTGTTTTTTCTTGGTCCTTTGTCTTCGAGTCTCTTTACCTTGCTGTTGTTTTACTTTTACTTCAACAAAGGATCTGAATACTTCCTCCACTTTTTCAAAATGACAGGACCACCTTTCTTGCAAAAGATGTCAAGGTCAGGGTTCAGCACAAACACAGATAAATGTCAAATGCTTTCAACTTTTGACATTTTAGGTTGCATAAACCACATCGAACCACAAGGCCGCAGTTTAAAAAATCTGCCTCGGCGAGGCTTGACCACCTGCAGTTTTTAACAACTTGGTTTATGATGGAACTCAGCAGAGCAGCGTCTCACATCTTTGTCACGTCAACAGCTCTGCGAGGCTCGTAAGTCAATCAATAGTAGCCTGCCCACTGCTTTCCCTCCTGACTCCTGCCTATGTGCTGCTGCCCCCACACTGATTTGTGTGTGCGATAAAGTGGATGCGCACACTATTCTCGAGTGTGATGCGTGGGTCGATGTTCTTAAGCACCGCTGATGGAGCTCACCCATAACTGTGACTAAAACCTGGTGTGTCTCATTGTGTTTTGCTTTTTTCTTTTTTTTTCCATCTATGGGGCCTATTTTTTCCTCGCGACAAATGTCTTGTTATGTTTCACAAAGTAGGTTACTATAACTGAATCCTTTAAGGCAGTGTGAAATAAGTAAGGGGACTAACAGAAGGAGGTATAGATACAAGTATGGAAATCAAACGTGCTGCCACGAGAGATGTTTTGACACACTTTCTCGGAAGATGGGAGCGCATAGTGTGAATATAAATGTATCATATGGTGGTGAATTTCAATAGAAATCCTCCATCACGTCTTGAAGTTTGAAACATACATTTTTCATTCAGTGATATCCCTCATATGAGTTGTATAATTAGGTGGAAAATGGAAATAGAATGATTTAGTGTCAGCTCAACATGGCGATCGATGTAAAATATGATTGAATGGTGCAGGAAAAGGAAATATTTCTGACCTGAAACAACACCAGAAGAGGGCGGCGAATATTGGAAGTCTCCTGGAAAAACTGAAAACAATCAATCATGTTTCAAGTCTGTTGTGCTCCGTGCTACAGCACAATCAGACAGCGATGTCACAGCAGGTATTTTGACTTTTGCTGCCAATGAATAGCACCTGCTGTCACTTCTCTGATTGGGACGAAGAAAGAGGGTAACACGCTTGAAATTTCAAACAATAAGAGAGCAGAGAAGAAGGATTTTTTTTCATGTTCTCAAATTTCAACAAAGGTTATGTTTTCTGTTGCTTTTGCTATATTTTTGGGGGATTTGAATTTTAAAATTTGCTTAAATCATAGGGGATGGGTTACAGTTAGGACATATCTTGTTTAAAATTAGCTTAAATCAACAGCAACATAGTATCACTAACAAAAGCCTTGTGCTGAAAATTCTGCAACCTGCTCATCTCTGTGTCTGTGTTAGATTAGTATGACACGTTTTCTTATCATTTTACATCATTACAGCTGTTTATTGATGTGTAAGCTGTGCATATGGATGACAAATCAAAGGAAAACTAGCATAAAGTGTCCTATTAAAGTGCTTGGCAACCACATGCCATTAGAACAGCTTCAGTGCACCTTGGCATTTAGCCTCCAAATCTCTGGAACTCTGCTGGAGGACAGAAACACCATTCTTCCAACATATTCCCTCATTTGGTGTTTCGACAAGACCGTTGTGTAACATGTCAGTCCAAAATCTCACATCGTCTGGTCTGGGTATCTGGTCTTTGTCATCCTGAAAGAGACTATCAGGATAAAAAGGCTACTACTGCTGCTTGGACAGTTTAGCCCTGGAAAGTAAAGCTGTTGGAGAAATAAAGAAGTAATGTAGCACATATTATAAGAGTATAAAACAACCGAAAATGGAAATATGTGAATAAAATACACAATAAAGTATTCAAAACTGTACTTAATGTGACTTGCTTTTTTATTAGCAGAGCTGTGTGAGTCCTAATGTTTTGAGTTGCTCTAGGGGAATTAGTTTGTGGTTTGAACATATGTGGCTGAATTCCTGATATTACAACTTGCCATTGTGTGGCACATTACTGGAGCAGAGGTGTAGGTGAGCTGGTGTGCTCAAGCTGTAGCGAACAGTGGAGGGGTAGATGGTAGAGTAGCTTCATAGAGATGTACATTCCAAAGGAACCAATGGTGTAGAGTTAGATCTAAGCCATTTTAAAGTAGAATATAGGTATTTTATGGAATGCACATCTAAATATGTAACTTTGCTATACACAGATGAGCTTTTAAGAATTGAATTGCTGACCAGAGAGGGACTTTGTAGATCTTAAACCAAAAACATGACATGTATTTGCCTAGAAATATGGATACATCCAAGTGCTGATATAATGCACCTTTATATTTCCACACTTTATCTGCGATACTCAATAGGGAATTGAACAACATGATGTTTTGTACTTTTATGTCTCTTATCCCCTGTTGTTTTGTGGTTGTCTTCTTTGTAATTTTTCATTTTGTAATTGTGTTTGGACCTAAAATGTCATCAGAAATGTCACCCTTAATGTTACTGTAGTCTATTGTGAATTTCATTCTGCAAAAAGATATTGCTATATATTAATTCTGTTCAACTCAATTAAATTCAAAGGGCTTCACTGGCGTGAAGGTTTCAAGAGTCAGTGCTGCCAAAGCTTCAAACGATAAAGATTTTGGACACAATAATTTAAATTAGAGCATTTATATGAATATATATTAATACTGTAAGTATGATATAACCTTTGCATGTGTGTGTGCTGTGTGTGTGTCTACATCATTTTCGGTCGATCAAGTTGTGTCCTGCTGATACATATTGAGCAGCTATGGCCTGTCTGCTTTTCCTATAGAAGTCTTTCTTTCTTTCTTTCTTTCTTTTTAAACTGAGAGGTTGATTTTGCTCTGAAATCTGAAATTACATGTGAACTTGTAAATGTTCCTTATTTCACTGAACGTTTTACATAGGAGGTAATGCATCTCAGTCTCAACCTCACACGTCAAACAGTGGCCACAGATTGTATTTTCTCATTATTTTCCTTTAAAACTAGTGGCTATATAAACTGTATACCTGTGGGAAAAGTTTTTTAAAAAGCTGAAAAATAAAGTTAAATAAAGGTAAAATCGACTACTGTAACCTGCAAATGTCATAGCATCTACTTTTTTTTTAGCCATAGTTAGGGAAATCTATTACCACATAGACAAAATCAATATGTATAGATTCTTTTTCTCCTTCACACAACACCTTTGTTACATAAGTGAGCGGCTGAGAGGCTCAGTGGTTGAAGGAGAGCGTGGGTTCTGCGTCTGGTGTGAGAATGGCATCTGTATTCCTTTTTGTGACTGCTGTATTTTTATCGCCACTCGTTTCATGTCATCCGATTGGCTCGTGAGTAACGGCAGGCTCCTGCGCACTCCCAGTTTGAACCCCCCTTTAACTTTCTCTCCGGAGAACCCATCATTACGCTGAAAGGAGTTTCCACGGCGCGCAAGAGGATGGAAACCGTGCGTCTTTCGGAGTCCCACTGCTCCCAGCGCTGAAGTGGGAGAGAAGAAGTGGAGTTTTGTTACTAGTGCGCAACTGGGTGCCTTATTTATTTGGATCGTGGGTGACTTTGTATCTTCTTGGGTATCCAGAGATGTAGAAAGAGCGATCAGCTTCACCAAAACGGCGCGTAAAAGCGGCGTGAATGGATAGACTGACTCCTGCTGGCATCGAACCTGCAACTTCCCAGTGGCAACACGGTCCCTCCATCCAATAAGCCGGCTCTGCCACCCTGAGTCCTCCCACTCCAACAACCTGTATCACACCGACAGCATGGATAACCGAACGTTTCACCTCGCGCAAATCCACCTCACAACTTTTCTGGAGGAATAGCCTAATTTGGTGTGAAACAGTGATCCATGACTCCCATTATGACTTTCACCCTCACATGTGTCCCAGCCATGCATTTTGTGGCTTAGTGTTGTTTTTGACACGTTTCTGTGAGGATTTCAGAGCCTCGGAACACTTAAAAGAGTTGTAGCGTAAATCTCGTCGGCTCTCATGGGACTGAGGCATTCGTCGCGTTGTTTGCTGCTACGGCGGAAGATGGCGGAGGCGGACAGCTCGGAGGTAGGGACCTTGTGGTGTCCTGCACCCGGTTATAGCAGGATTACGGCTCTCTGAGTGTCGTTATTTAAATGCTGACAACCCATTTGGCTTGAATATCATGTATATATTTATTTGTCTTTACGGTTATTGCAGCCACCTTGAGAATCAGTGTTGCACTGATGGCGTGCAGAGCAGAGGGAAGTGTATTTCCCGGCGTCCTGCAGATGTTACCGCTCATATAAGCAGACTCACGTAATTGCAGTAATAGCGATAATGAGCACGGAAGGTTTGCATTAAGGGTAAATGATCTGCTGTTCATGTCCACTGTCCTTGGTGCTGAAACGGAACCTGCAGCTTTTACATCTTATGCCGGCTCTTCCCGGACTGTATCATCGGCGTAGCAAATCTTATGTCTGTTGTATGACGAAGGTTGTGTAATTTTTGTGGCTTTTTGACTGCTATTATTGGATTTGCAATTATTCCTTTCTCTGTAAGCCCCATGTTAACGTGGAGGCACGTCCTCTCATTCAAAACGACCCGTGGAGTCCTGCAGGACAAACTGGTGTAAGACACCCCCACTGATGAGCAATGCCTCCTTTAAATTTTTTATATATATATATATATGTGTGTGTGTGTGTGAGTGTGTGTGTGTATAGAGGTATCACATTCACAATAATAGTTTCATTTTTCTATTTTCTTCTTACAAAATCTCCTTCTCTCATTTAAATGTAAATCTGGTGGGTTTTGTGCATAAATCGAGACATTCCAACCAGTTTGTGTGTGTGTGTGTGTGTGTGCGTGCGTGCGTGCGTGCGTGCGTGCGTGCGTGCGTGTGTGTGTGTGTGTGTGTGTGCATATACACTACCAGTCAAAAGCTTGGACATATCTTCTCATTTAATGTTTTTTTTCTTTATTTTCATGACTATTTACATTGTAGATTCTCACTGAAGGCATCAGAACTATGACTGAACACATGGAATTATGTAGTAAACAAAAAAGTGTGAAATAAGTCAAAACATGTTATATATTTTAGATTCTTCAAAAAAGCCACCCTTTGCTTTGGTTACTGCTTTGCACATTCTTGGGATTCTCTCTATGAGCTTCATGAGGTAGTCACCTGAAATGGTTTTCACTTCCTAGGTGTGCCTTGTCAAGGTTCATCTGTATAATTTCTTGCCTTCTTAATGGGGTTGGGACCATCAGTTGTGTTGTACAGAAGTCAGGTTGGTACACAGTTGACAGCTCTATTTGACAACTGTTAGAATCCATATTATGGCAAGAACCAATCAGCTAAGTAAAGAGAAACGACAGTCTATCATTAGTTAAAGGACTGAAGGTCAGTCATTCCATAAAATTGCAAAAACTTTGAATGTATCTCCAAGTGCAGTTACAAAAACCATCAAGCTCTATGATGAAACTGGCTCACATGAGGACCACCCCAGGAAAGGAAGACCAAGAGTCACCTCAGCTGCTGAGGATAAGATCATCCGAGTCATCAGCCTCAGAAATGGCCAGTTAACAGTACCTCAGATTAGAGCCCAGATAAATGCCACACAGAGTTCTAGTAGCAGACCTTTATGGTCAAATAGCTGCTAAGAAACCACTACTAAGGAAAAGCAACAAGCAGAAGAGATTTGTTTGGGCCAAGAAACACAAGGAATGGATATTAGACCAGTGGAAATCTGTGCTTTGGTCTGATGAGTCCAAATTTTAGATCTTTGGTTCCATTCACTGTGTCTTTTGTGCGACACAGAAAAGGTGAAGCGATGGTCTCTACATGCATGATTCCCACCGTGAAGCATGGAGGAGGAGGTGTGATGATGTGGAGGTGCTTTGCTGGTGACACTGTTGGGGATTTATTCAAAATTTAAGGCACACTGAATCAGCATGGCTACCACAGCATCCTGCAGCGACATGACATCCCATCCGGTTTAGTTGGACCATCATTTATTTTTCAACAGGACAATGACCCCAAACACACCTCCACGCTGTGTAAGGGATATTTGACCAAGAAGGAGTTGATGGAGTGCTGTGTCACATGACCTGGCCTCCACAGTCACCTGACCGAAACCCAATCCAGATGGTTTGGGATGAGATGGGCCACGGAGTGAAGGCAAAGGGCCAACAAGTGCTTCTCTAGGAACTCAAGATTGTTGGAAAACTATTTCAGGTGGTTACTTCATGAAGCTCATGCAGAGAATGCCAAGAGTGTGCAAAGCAGTAATCAAAGCAAAGGGTGGCTAAGGGTGGTAGTGTATATATACAAGCAATAATTTGTCACATTAGCAGGGATGTTTAGCCAGCACTAGCGAAGAATGCAAGCTTTTAAAGCAACCTGATATAGAATAATATTATTAGCTTTAACATAAAGTCAGCTAGTTAGACTTTGGAAAAACAATAATATGATTTTTATTGCTGGATAGCTATTACTGTATTAGACAGTGGTATACTTAAGTTATTAGAAACCTGTGCTACAGTATGGAAAAGGGATGTCTTCCCTCAAAAGTCACTTTCACACATTACATATAAAGTATCTGTTATTTTTTTGTTCAAACTATTGGCTAACCCTCCATACGACTCTTAAAGTAAAAGGAAAAAGTGTTTGTATATGTATATTATACAAACAGTATACAACACTTACTTCAAAACCACTTCTTCCTCAGTGTAGTAAAATGATTTCCACGCTGTTTACAGATTAGCAAAGCCGCCATCACTCAAGAAAAGATCTGAAATGAAAACTGACTATATGTAGCCTTTAGGAGAACAATAATCTTCTATAGCATACAGTCTCAACTAATTCACTGCTTGCTTTTGGTGTCATTATTATCTGTATTGTAATACAAACTCCTCGTGTTTCTTTCCTCTTCCTCCTCTACAGCGGCAGCAGCCTGTCATGTCCCCCCTCTCCCAGTCTGCTCAGCCCTCCTCACTGCCTAAACCAGTGCCTACCACCCACCATGTGCCCTGCGTCCCCCATACGCCTCATGTAGCAGCCCTGGCCACCTGTCCCGGTCGAGGCAAGATCGCCAAGTTCATCAGCCCGGAGGAAATGACATCCCGGGACTACTACTTCGACTCTTATGCCCACTTTGGCATCCACGAGGTAGGCAGAGCAGGCCAAGGAACGGCAGCTTGGAATCAGTAAAGTAAAAGAATGACACCAGATGCCTCCTGTTGATTTTGCACGAGGAGTTCCAGCTCTGTTAGTCCGACTTTCTGGCAGCAGAATATGTCAAAAAAAACAAAAAAAAACTGAGCTAATTTACCACCACAATTTTCACGGGCAGATAGACTTTGATTGTGTTGATCCACATCTTTGTGACACAGATACTTCTTCCATAACGTAGACACAAGAACATAGAGTAATTTCAAATCCTCGGTTTGCAGGATCTGAAAATCCATTTTAAGACTACAGTGCCAAAGCAAACTGCTAAAAACAAGCCAAGATTCAAAACAAATAAAAGCAAAATTACAAGTAAAGTAGAGTCCTGCACGTATTTCAAAACATCATTTTGAACAGAAGATTCAAGCATGAAACCAAACAGAAGCAAGAAGCAATTGTCTACCTGCAAATAACCAAAATTTTGATTTAAAAGTGAGGGGAATTAGAGTTGCTGTTCAGGTGGAAAATGACTCAGCTCACTAAAAACTATTACCAACCAGCATGAAAGATCCCAGATGCAAGAGTCCGTATTCAGCACTCTAAAGTGAAAACTGCCATTCTTTTCCAGCCATCGACAATGAAGTGCTGATGCTGTAGCCTAACTAATGACCTTGATCTGTGAAGGGAAGGTGGTGGAACAAGTTTTGGGACATATAGGCCTTTTAAGAGGTGTCCATATTTAGCATGTGGGTCAGCTTTTTGTCTGCTTGCAAGACAAAGAGAGTGTCCTGATTAACAGAGTGCAACGCAAAAAAGATGGAAAGTAGGATATGTGAATGGGCTCAGGGAGATGATACGAGGAAGTCCCCAAAGGCTTTGTATTGTACTCCTGCCTATTTCAAGAAGCTCCGCCACTGTCATTGGCCTAAATACAGCCTTTACTACCTCATTACACATGATGAAAAGATGAATTCACTTGCAGGTGATAGCATAATGTATACGCACCTGCGTGTCCATTATGCAACATTATGTGTATTATGTGTTCCTTTGAGCATTTCTATGAATCACACTAGTCTCTAGCTCGGTATAGAAAATATACTGAATCATATGTGTGCCAAAATCAATATGTATCCCAGTTGTGCACTCACTTTCTCTAATGCAGGAGATGCTGAAAGATGAGGTGCGGACGCTGACCTACAGGAACGCCATGTACCACAACAAGCATGTGTTCAAGGATAAAATCGTCCTGGATGTTGGCAGCGGCACAGGGATCCTGTCTATGTTCGCTGCCAACGCCGGTGCCAAACACGTGTACGGGGTGAGGCTAATGCATGCACCCTCCAGTCACGAACAAATACTTGACCATAATCTAATGCTTGTTCCTGTTGTTTAAATCGTTACGAGAGCAAAAAGCTAAACACCTATTTGGTATTCAAACTGGTATCATGTCTGGCTCTGCGGTCTCATTGTCTCTCATTCGTAGCCTTTCACACACGACATGCAGGAGCAAATTTTTGCCTTTTTAAAATTCCTCATAAGGGCCAGTGTCATACAGAAACTCTAATCTCTCTCAGACGATCTCATCCACAGAGGCAGAGCTGCAAGTCACAGGTTATACATTACCAGCAGACTCTTCTACGCTTATGTATGATTCATATACTGTGTTACACTTATGGATGGGAGATTAACATGATGCATTAAATTTCATGCAGCACCAGGTCTGAGGTGAGCAACCAGGGACATTGGTGCTTTGATGGATTAGCAGGGTTTGATTAAATTTGTCCTTTCAGTTTTACCCCAGAGGTGAACCTGCTGTATACAGGGAGGGAATATGGTGGATAAAACCCTTGCTGGTTGTGTCTACTGTTGATTTTCTCCAACAAATGTCAAGGATTTAAATATCTTTTATACATAAGGTCATTATTGCAACAAACATTTAGCAGTTTCAGCTCAGTGATGTGTACTTTTGTCCTTCTACCTGCAGATTGAATGCTCAAGCATATCTGAATACTCGGAGAAGATTATCAAGTCAAACCACCTACACAATGGTAAGAACTATATATTCATCTGTCTGAATGCACAACAGTACAAAGGCATCTGGATTAGAAGCAGTGTGACAAATCAGCATATTTCCGTCGTTGCCGTCACACTTGACAACATCAGTCACAGTTCTGATGGTTTAACTGGCAGCTCGTCTCTGATGTCAAATAACCATAATCTTTGCCATCAATCAGAATTCCCTCACTGGGGTTGATTACCAATTGTAAAATGCCACCTTAAGCTTCACAGATGGAGGGTTGGCAGCAGACTGAGGGTTTCAGAACCTACACATTTGACTGGTTTTAATGTCATCTTTTGAATGTATTTGCGGCTTTTAGCTAATGATTTCGCTATGGCCCAAACATTAATACTAAATGTACAATGTACAGGCAAATTAAGTATAAGAAACAATTAACTGATCCATAACAATGCATTTTTAATTAGTTTTCTCTCTACATGATTGAACTTTAAGTAAGAGATGTGTCTAACTCATATTCAGGACCATACAGAAACATGCAGAACATAAAACAAACTAGTTTACCATTGGTTTCCAAAGATTTTTTTTAAGAATATGAAGTAGTTCCATTTATTCTACCAAATTACAGATAAAACACAATTCATTTCAGAGTATTATCATGTAATTAGCCAACCTCATCATACTGAACTCCATGCTGTCATACAATTGTTCCACCTAGATAGTGCTTGGTATGTGTCTTCCTTTTTTCAAATCCATCTTCTTGTATCTCCATATCATGGGTCATAGAGGTCAGAATGAAAAACAAGGTGAGCAAAACGCATGCATAAAACATCGAGGCAAAGATGAGAACCATAATTAAGCTGTACTAATTTGCAGCGATCCCAAGGCATACAAACACATTGTCATCTGAGAATGGAATCATTGTCCGATTTGCATTAATGTGACGAAGAAGCTGTGAAGTAATTTGTTGCCTGCTGTTTTGTGGCTCTCCACACTTGCAGTCATTACCATCTTCAAGGGTAAGGTGGAGGAGGTGGAGCTGCCCGTGGATAAGGTGGACATTATCATCTCGGAGTGGATGGGTTACTGCCTCTTCTACGAGTCCATGCTCAACACAGTCATCTTCGCCAGGGACAAGTGGCTGGTATGATGGTGTTGCTGGAGGCTTGGGGTGTTAGTCTCGGTTTAATGTGTATGTGTGGCTGGACAAATAAGGCTTTTGACACAAACAGACCAGACAGTGATGAAGGAGAGGATTTACTGGAAGCTTGCGCACATGTGTCTGCTGCCCAGATGCTGAGGTCAGACATAAATGATCCGGCTTCTACCCTCACTAGCTGCTGGCAGGCTTTATACTCGGCACATGCAGTCTTATATTACATGCCAGGTGTCTGAACAATAAAGATGATGAATGGCCTTTGTGTGTGTGAATTGGATGCCTGAGGTTTGTCTTGTTTTCAGAAACCTGGAGGCCTGATGTTCCCTGACAGAGCAGCTCTCTACGTGGTAGCCATTGAAGACAGGCAGTACAAGGACTTTAAGATTCACTGTGAGTAATTATGCCAGATTTGTTGCCGTTCACTTTTATGTTCTTGCTAAGTCATTGCTTTCTTTTGTCTCTGTCTCTCTGTCTTCCCGTCAGCTGTGCTTAAATAATGCCCACTGTGCAGATGAAGGGAAATCAATGTCTGGGGAATAAGACTCACGTTCTGATTCTAAGTTAATTTCACAAAATGTAACTAATTGGTACTTCTACACATCGTCTAATTCGTGATCCAGTTCTTGTTTTCTCCGTCCCCGTATGCTGACCAGTGCAGACTTTGAAAGCAGATGCACATGCAGTTCTGTTCATGCTAAAAAAAACAGGGTACACATTGTTCTGTTACAAAGACAGTCCCATTGCCTTTCATATCTAACACATAAAAACACTCAGAAGTCACATGGATGGGTTTGAAAGATTGGCTGTGCACTTTTTATGGGCTGTAGCAAGCAACTAGCTACAAATTGGGCTGTAGCACCGTGTCAGTGAGATTACTCCTGCTGAGCACAGTGGACGGACATAACACAGGACTTCTGTAGAATTTAGAATTTCTCACTGTGTTCGGGTACAACATGTACATATCAAACCACCTCCTAAGTCTGGTAGCGACTATTTCAATTACAACTCATGAATTATAAAGGTGTGGATGACTGAGAATTTCTTTGCACAGACTCTCAAAAATTAGTTTGAATCACCATTTGTTTTCTTGGCACATGCAAAGTTGGCATGCTTGCAGTTAGTACAAATGTTGGGCTGCACATGGACATCTAGGGACGCTTGTTGACATGCAGGTGTTGAAAATATGAATTCGCTTTTAACATTCATTGTTCTTCCAGAACTGTGTTCACCAGCACAGGTAGAATACTTGCAGTGCATACAGTCTGTACGGTGACAAATTTTGGGCTCTAGAGCCCTCCAAAGACGTCCACGTGGACTCTCACAGACTTGGGTAGACGACAACATTTATGTCTTGTGGATGTTCGAACATGAAAAGCATGAATTGGCCTTTAATGGGAAATATTCCTCTGACAATTTGAATTTTGGTCTCCACCAACTCTTGAGGGAAATATCAGGCTATTTAACTGCTAATTTCTGCACTGTGCTCACTAGCTAGTTGCTATTGGTTTAGTGCTGAGCAGAACTAGCCAGTGGTTATGCAACATTTTAGATTAGCTTGTCTGGTTTTGAATAACTAGTTGAATACTCACATATATTCCTAATAAAAGCATTTATAGGAGCAGCTTTGTTTTTTTGACCAGAAATAAACCATTGTTAGAGGCAGCTACTTAAATTTTCATCATGTCCCCCTGTATGATGACAATAAAACTATTCTATTAGCTCATACATAACTGCAAACTAAGACATTAGTAACTAAAAATTTCATGGGTTATTTATCTAAGTAACTCGCTAACAGTAAGTAAGAGGTTCTTCACTACAACAACCCATAAAATCTGAATTCATAAATGCTAAGGATGTGTTGCTGCATGGATTTTGGCCTTTAAACCCTCTATAGAAGTAGTGTAAATGTTTAGCTAAGCTAGCTAAGTTAGTATTAGCCAAACAGACAAAGCAAATTATACCAGAATATACAACCACAATTATTTTTACACAAACTGGCAACCCAAATTCTATCTATAAACCAATTGTTACTGATATATAGATTTATAAAAAAGTATTTATTTCTAATAATATTGCCATTTGTTCCAACACATTAAAGCCTTAATAGAAAGCAAATACCAAAAGTATTTTACACCACTATGGTGCCTTTATCCTGCAGGATATTCACTTCTCTAAACTCGCTCCATGTGTTCGAATAGCGATCACAGTTGGAGCACTGAGCTTGAGATCCAGATCAAAGCACCAATATTAAAGGTGCCATTCAGACTTGCACATGCATCGGCATCAAATCTGGGTCAATAACTCCTGTTGAGTTTCCTTTTACTTCACAGGTGGCCTCCTTTGCTTTATTACAGCTGAACATGCACACAGAGGTACATTCTTTCTCACAAATCCCAAAAGAATTCCGTCTACCCAAACCCTCACACTCTTATTTTTAGTTTCTCTGCGTTGGTGGCACATTCCACCTTCTCATCATACAGACTTAGAATTTGGTCCCCTGACAAGGCAAGGTGGAGTGGAAGGGACAGAGGGAATGGGGGAGGGAAGGGTTGTTTGGTGTGTTTCTGCCCAAATTGTAATAAAAACGGCTGCCAGACATGGCAGAGGATGTGGAGGAAGAGGAGGAGGAGGCCGGAGTTTATTTTCAGGAGGGCTTGTCTTTTTCCAGATAGGGTCCGGATAGACAGAAAGATAGCGTGAGCACGGGACTGTTCTTCCTGGCAAGGTTAAGCGAGCGCCCTGTTTTATTTTCTCTGCTACCTTTTTTTTTGTGCTGACAGCTTGGCAGGAAGAAAGAGAACAGAGCTTTGCAAGTGCGTGAAAATGGAAGAAAAAAATTAGGGAAACCACATGCTGCGTGCATGTGTATTCACACTGTTAGCTGTACTTTGTGTTTTTGTGTGCACAGGGTGGGAAAACGTGTACGGCTTCGACATGAGCTGCATTCGCAATGTGGCCATCAAAGAGCCTCTGGTAGATGTGGTAGATCCCAAGCAGGTGGTGACTAACGCCTGCCTCCTAAAGGTTAGTCTGTGTGTGCTTTTGCATAAATGAGTCCGTGGACACATGTTGTCTTTCATGAAACCATGTTTTTTTAATGTTTTGTGCATACAAATTCTGCATAAAAAGACAGATACAGCTCTCACTACCAGTACACCTCTGAACATTCCCTTTCTGCTGAGACTATTTCCTAGCACATAATAGAGGTTTCCGGCACGCAGTAATAGTCTGCGGCTCTGTTTCCATGCTTGAAGATACAACAGTGGCTTGTCCTTCATCTCACAAATGAACAGAAGATGAGAGCATTCAGAGAGGTGATGGCTTTTTTGTTTGTCCCCTCAACCTTTCCCTCTCTTGTCATTGCTTTCACTGCCCTTTCTCTCTCCTTCATATCATGTTCTGTTTTCAGTATCGGATAACTTCATTCCTCTTCTTTCTCGTATCATTTTGCAGTCTTGCTCTTTCCTTCCTAATCGCCCCCTTCTTCTTTCCTTTCATTCTCTGATTTAAACAGTGTCAGGCCTCACTAGTCCCTGTGCCTCTTTTTCTGTGCGATGGTGAAATGTCACACAAGAACAGCCATTAAAGACACCAGTGGGAATGAAAAGGGCTCTCCATCACTTCGAGACGTGATGTTCCTCTTTTTTTGTGTTCAAAAAAGCGATTTATGTGTTAGGATGGAGGCCCGATTACTGGTTAGTTACCGACATGCTTGTCTGAAAATTATTTCTCGCTGCCTGTATCTCTTTCACGAGTGTATTCAGGGCTTATTCACCCTGTTCCCCTCTTCTGCCAGGCGCCTCACCCCGGCGTAATTCAAACTGTCAGTCATTCCTCACATGCTAAAATTAAAAGTCGCTCCCGGGGATTTTTTTTTTCTTCTCTCTCCTCCTACAATTTGCTGTATATGATACAGGTTTGGTATCATTGGAAAGGACAGAGGTGTTGAATCACAATCTGTCATGCTGACGCCACATGGCTGAGGAATGCATAGTCCAACAGGCCGGGCAGCATGGACATGTTGCAGTGTAAAAATCCCTTCCCATCATCGCACAACATCATGCAAAACCTGCTTTTTTCTATTTTGGACCCACTGTGATGCGTAGCAGCAGCAGCACAATGTGATACTTACAATAAATCTGTGGCTACATCCATAAGGCAGTGCTTGATATAACACACTCACACACAACCTCCCTCCCTAGTAGACTTGGAGGACACCCACTCAGCATGTGTACTGTGAGCAGGCTTCATTTGCCAGCCGTGATTCAACCTGTGGGCTTTCACACACATGCACTCTGCACACGCACAATAATCATGGTGAATAATCAAGTGGGACTGACATACAGTGTACATGTGCTGCATGTGAGAGATCGCAAGCGTTGGAGACAAGTTGTGTCTTGTGATTGTACATTACTGCACCGTAAATTCATGAAAAATCCATTTGGCTGTTCCAGGAAGTGGACATCTACACTGTGAAGCCAGAGGACCTGTCCTTCACCTCAGCCTTCTGTCTGCAGATCCAGCGCAATGACTACGTCCATGCTCTGGTCACCTATTTTAACATTGAGTTCACCAAGTGTCACAAGAAGACTGGCTTCTCTACTGGTGAGAGTTGTTTTTATATAAGATATATTCATTTCTGTGCAAGCTTTACCTTTCCCAAATACAAAAATACATTTTTTAAAATTAATTTCTAATAGTATGTAGCACCACATTTCATTTTATTGGCATGCATTTAGTATATCTGTCTTCCACTCTAATATAACAAAGGTGATTAAAATGCTTTCTGTGGTGCTTGTCCTGAGTCAGAGTCCACACCATTCCGTATTGTGAACAGCTTCCCATGATTGTCTGGCAGAACTGTATTGCAAGGCACTAGACATGGCAACAGAAAAACTATAGAATGAGAAAAGGAAACAAATTTATCAATGCATTCACATTGATGCATAAAACATGCACTAAATTCACTTTTAGCATTTACTCCTACGTAGAGAAACAAGGCCAGATGTAAGGATACTTAAAGAAAAGACAAAAGGACAAAGTTAACATAGCGGTGATAAGATGTGCTACACCTCTGTGTTTTCTGCCCTTCTTACATTTTTACTCATTTTTGGTTCATTTTTCACTACAGTATAAATCCTGCATCTTTATGGAAACAACACAACCATGACTAGAAATGTCTTATGTGCAGAATGCACAGACAAGAAACCAAAAATGATTATTTATTTTGCAAAAACTGGAAAAAAAAAACTGGAATCAACAACATTTTTCCAAATGAATTTGGCTTATAGTTCAGCCAGAAAATCCCTGAATTTTTGCCACGGCTGTTGATCACCATTGAGTCAGTCGTCTCTTGTTTTTTTTTTTTTTTTTTTTTTTTTTAACCGAATCTGGTTGGAGCAAGTGGTTTATTTTTGGTAAATGTTTTAATAGAGACATGTAGCATTAAGTGATTTTCATTAAGTATCACAATTTTAAGCTGATATTTGCTAAAAATGTTATAAAAGTATGGCATGTACCACATATTTGATGCAATGACTGTTTTTCAGTTTCTGGCTCTGATAAATGGTGTCATTTGAGAAAAAAAAAATAACATGACATTCAGGGTTCACATGGTTCGAAACAAGAAAAGCACTCAGAGAACACAGTACTCTGCCAAGGCTGCTCAGTCGTATCATTTCTGACGAGTGAAATCTTGAAAAGATGCGTGGCAGAAATCACGGCAACATAGAATGTGGCCATTTAATATAGATGTACCCACAAACAAAATGACCTTGCAATGAGCACAGGTGTGTATTATACCCGTGTACGTTATGTATGAATACCAAATCGCATGACCCAAATATGTAGTGGGCGGCGGGAATTGATGGGACTCAGAAACACCCCCACAATTTAATCAATTGTTCCTTGTATCATTTCTGATGGATAGGTGCTGATAAGTCCACAGCAGTGGATTTGAAGTAAGATCGCAATCACTTGTTCACTTGTTGTCATAGTTACAGTGACATGCCGCTATCTCGCAATGATACTGAAATCTTCAACAAATCTGTGGAGCCAGACTACAAGCCGCATCACTGCCAAAATCTACAAAGGTGGTCCTTGTGTCATTTTTGACCTTCCCTGAAAATTTCTTCCAAATCAGTTGGTCTGTTTTTGAGTAATGTTGTGCACAGACAAACAGACAGAAGGACAAACGTACACCGATCGTCACATAACTCCGCCACATTCCTTGGCAGAGTAATAAGAGTTGCCTTTAAATCCACATGGGATTATACAGACATTTGCAACACTCAGTTAAGGAATTTAGAATATGCATATATGACTCACATCATTTAAAATTCACATAAAAAAATTTGCCTTATGAAACACTGTTCTTGTTTCACTTGATAAATCTCAAAACTTGAATTCAACTCTAAATACTATCTATCCAATACATTGGGTCTGAAAACTGATGACAATGTGCTTTTTGCATAAAAGTTTAAAACCTGAACATTTAAAACTAAATTTCAGTGTTTCCACATGAGGTAAGAGAAGTAGTTTTCTTTGGCCCACCCTGCAGCAACATGAATATTTTGAATGGTAAAGATTAAAGGGCAGCTCCTGTGTTTAACCAGCTCAGCTCTTGGCTACACTCTGCTGGTGTTACATGAGCCAAACCAGCGTTTCCACCGACGGGATCTCCGAGCACTTCTCACCGAGGTGTCGAGGACACCTATTATAGTGAGACTAGCTGGGCTGTTATGTAAGCTTATGTTAATACATTCATGCATCCACTGCTTACATAATATTGTGTAGAGGAGGTTCTATGTTTGGCTGTGGCTGCTGGGCCTGAGGCTGAGCATCACTGAAGGAGTTCTCTCCTATCTGCCTCTGTATTTCTCCCACTGGGTGAGTGAATTTCAGCCTTTTTGCTGTTAAATTTCTTCTATGTTAATGTGCCCGAGGCTGTTTAGTGCCCATCAGAACTGTTCTGTACATCTTTTAATTTCCCTTACTCCCCGTAACACCTCTTTCCTCCAGGCCTAGTTTGCTGCATTTGCCACTTTAACTTTGTTTTGCCGTCTCTTCTTTCTACTATTAATCATCCTCTTCATCATCTTTCCCTTCACCTCTTCCCATCCTATCCTCAGCTCCAGATGCTCCCAGCACACACTGGAAGCAGACAGTGTTTTATTTAGAGGACTACTTAACTGTCAAGAAGGGAGAGGAGATCTTTGGCAGTGTTGCTGTCAGACCCAATGAGAAGAATGTGGTAAGAGCGTATATTTAAACAGTGGTGGAAGAAGTATGAGGATCCTTAAATCACAGTCGGAACGACTCAACTGAAAATATGTTCTGCATCAACAACATTAATTAAAGGTCCCATATTGTGCGCCTGAAAGTGTCACATGTTCCCAGAATGTGTCTTTGAATTTCTCAAAATACTGCAAAGATGATTCAAATTACCATGACTGTATAAACAGTTTTAGTCCTTTCCGCCTTCAGGAAGAAGACTCTCTCTGTGTCTGTGATTGACAACACAGAGCAAAAACATTTGACTGCATGCCAGCCACCACTAACTTTCTCTCTGAGTTCTCATTTTACATGTAAATATAGCCGAATTGACTACACAGCAATTGGTTATAAAACTGGCCTGGCTCTGAAATAAGTGCTGGTGAACACATAGTCTTAACGGACAGTGTTTCAGTCACTATTTCATCCTTGTTCCATTGCCTTAAAACAGAAACAAAAAAATATGTAAATGAAAGCAGATTTTCTTAGAATTCGGCTGTATCAAAATGCAGTATATGTGAACGCAGAGAAGCAAACAGATGTGAACACTGAGTTTAGGTTAGCACTGAGTTAGCAGAAGCAGCTTTAGAAAGTAAATAAACTCTGTGGATTGAGAGGTAGCCGCTCTTTCAGAATAGCTCACCTGGAAGCAATGGGCAGGGTTATGCAAATTTTTAGCTTGATGACATTGATTTCTCAGTTCCTACTTAAAAACTGAGCAAAATTCTGACTGGTTTCTGAAGCTGAGGCTATTAGGTTGAGGGAATTCTCACAGATTTTGCTTTTAAAAATATACAAATCATAATAAAAATGGACTTTCACCAGATGGGACCTTTAAAGTGAAGCATTTTTGGAAAATATACACATTTACTTTGATATTTGATACAATTTTCATATTTATCTGTTAAATCTAAGGCCACAAATAGCAGCCACTTAGTTTAGTTTCACACAAAAACTAGAAAGTAACAGATTTTAGGAGAATCCCCCGCAAAACTATAAATGGTTGTTTTAACACTTCAGGTTTTTTTTTTTTTTCTGCAAGGATTAAATATATAACGTGTTAATTAGTGAGCTTTGGAAGTGCTGGTAGGCGGACATTGTTGGACAGAGCTAACAGGCTCCCCCACTGCTTTTTTGTTTGAGCGCTTTGTTTAACTGAGTGATTTAATCAAAACATTTCTTCTACTCATTTCTCACTTTGTCATTTTGTCCTTTTATAGCGTGATCTGGAGTTCACCCTCGAGCTGGACTTCAAAGGACAACTATGTGAGGCGGCCATATCCCACGACTATAAAATGCGTTAGGAAGAAGAACAAGGCCCTGGTGTGGACCGACCCTCAGCCCCTCTGGACACACCTGGGGAGGGGGAGGGCCCCGGCTCTCCAACAAGCACTCCAGGTGGCCAGGAAGGGCAAACGGAGGCATCTGATTGGATGCCATCAAGCCAGCATCTAAGTGATGTCATCAGAATCGGCAAGTATCTATCAGCAATAGTGCCATCGCCTGTACCAACTGGATCGGCACATGGTTGAATGTAACATCCTACGTTAACTTGATTTTTCTGTTTCTCTCACTGGGAATTTAATCATTTTGAGTGTGAAATGAGTTTGAAATGAAAAGCATTCATGAGTCTTTAAATGGTTCGTAGAGCTAATTGAAAAACATTGATCTGTGTGATGTCGAGAAGGCCACAGCACAGTCATTAACAGTATTTTTTCTTTGGTGATTTCTTCAGATTCATTACAAACTGTATAATTGTGTAGAAAGTACAGTATTTAATTGTGTTTTATTTTATTATTTAATATTTGCATGTGGAACTTTTTTTTTTGCTTCACTGATTTCAGAAAGATGTGAAATGTAATTTATTTCTTTTAATTGATGATGAATCAGAACAACTGGTGCCAGAATAAAAACAGAACAATGCCTCAGAACAGTAACAAACACAGATGCAATATGTCATGTAACACGTGTATTGGAGATGAGATGATCAAAGAATATGAAAAAGTTGAACGTGAAGATGAATAAAATGTCAAAGAATCAAGTCAGACTTTTCATTTTCAGTGATTTTCATTTAAAACTACTATTTTTTTAATGCAATATAACATACAGTATACCACCCCAGAGAACTGCAGAGGAATTAAGATTTGCAGCCTAACATTCATTTGTGGAAAACTACAGTACGTTGATGATTTTTCTTTCAGGTGAAGGTTTTTTTAACTGAACTAATTACAACATAGAATATGCTTAATGTTATAGACAGTAGTACAGTACTGTGATTTGGAAACACAGCATTATTTACAGTGAAAGATGCAGCTCCTCGTCTTTACTACAGACAGGCTCCTCTCAGCTTCATTACTTAAGCCTGACAGCAGTTTGTTCACGTAGGCAATACAGACCTCCATGCTGACTTCAGCATAGGACTGCTTGTTGCAAGGCACACATTCAAAATGAGGCTTTTACGTCAGCCCAAATGTGATTTTTGTTCCTGAAATGCTTGTTTTGGGCATTTGTGTGCATTTATTGGCAGAGACAGTAGAGAACGGCTGGAAAAATCGAGGGAAGATAGCAGGGGGACGATGCAGCGAATAATCTGGGTGGCCAGGATTCAAATCAAGGACTCACCGTTGAGGGCATTAACACCCATGTAGTATTGGCCCCAGTCATTCTGTCGTCACAAAAACCGTTCAAAAACTGTAAATGTCCACTGCCCAAAATGGACAGAACTCAGTAAATTGAGTATATAGGTGGGTTTTAGCTTTTTTTTTTTGTATCCTGGGTCAGCGTGTGCTCACTTGCAGCAGGCTTTCTTCTTTACAGGCTGAGCGCTGAGGATGACTGTTGTGTCTCTAACTCTGTCCTCCTGCTCCATTAACACTCTGAGCATGACAGAAAAAAAGACAACACCGCATGAAAGGATGGAGTTAGCACTGCTGATCATTACGCATCGGATGACTGGTGTGCAGTGCAGCAGTTCAGTGTGTTTGTGCAGCCTGAAACAAATCACAGTGGGGATGTTACCTGGCCAGGTGTGTCAGCGACTCGGTCACATTCTTGCCTGTGTAGGCGCTGACCTCAAAGAACATCACTCTGTTCTCCTACACAGGACAAACCCACAAAGATGAGTCAGACATGCTGGCGGTACTGTGCAAAAACTGTCAATACTGCCATCTTTGTGTTAAATTAGAATCAAATTAAATGTGCAGACTCAACAACACAAGTAATTTTTTAAAAGCACTGACAAGGAGCCACTCCATTACATTTATTATGACTTTGTGTGAAGGCAAGCGTGCAAAAGCAATCCAGTGGAAGGCTATAAAAGCACATAAAAAGCACTCGGATCAATTATCCATGAGCTATAATTTAGACTTACATAAGCCAGTTGCTCGGCATCTTTAAATGACACCTCCCTGTCTCCATCCATGTCCATTTTGTTGCCCAGCAGGAGAATAGGGATGCCTTCGCCTGCTGCTTCCTGAGAAAACAAAAAGCAGGTTAGCATCCTTGGAGGAGTACTTCAGCAATATTATATTGCACTTTAAGATGTACTTGCAAGAGACAGATTAAAGTAACTGTCTCTGGCCATTGATTAAACCTCTAAAAACTCATCTCTGTGTATCTCTGCGTAACATATTAAGATGTTTTTCCATGAATATAATCCCTTTCTGCCTTAACCCTCCTGTTGTGTTTGTTTCTCAGGAACAGCAATAATGTTTGTAGGGCATGTTTAATTATCCAAAAATATCTGAAACCAAAAGTAAAACATTATTTCTATCTCATTATTAACCCCATTACAAACCATTTCAATCAAGATTTAGTGAAATGGTGTTCTTCACTGATTATGATTCAATGAGGATAATTCACTGTTTTTTAATAAAAAATGCATGTTAAAACTTTATTTAATGTACACTATTGTTCAAAAGTTTGGGGTCACTTAGAAATGTCCTTATTTTTGAAAGAAAAGTGTTTTTTCTTCAATGAAGATAACACTGAATTAATCAGAAATCCAGTCTAGACATTGTTAATGTGATAAATGACTATTCTAGCTGGAAACTGCAAATTTTTAATGGAATATCTCCATAGGGGTACAGAGGAACATTTCCAGCAACCATCACTCCTGTGTACTAATGCTACATTGTGTTAGCTAATGGTGGTGAAAGGCTAATTGATGATTAGAAAACTCTTGTGTAATTATGTTAGCACATGAATAAAAGTGTGAGTTTTCATGGAAAACATGAAATTGTCTGTCTGACCCCCAACTTTTCAACGGTAGTATACATCGGAAAGACTTAAAAAAAAAATAAAATACAATAGCTTACATGACACTGATTTTTAAATTTTTTTTACATTTTGATTTTTTTTTTCTTTTATGGAGTGATGCTGTTAAATTAACACAAGACACCTCAGTTCAGGCCAGGTTTGCAAATATGTGAAATGAACCATTTTCATTTTATAAGTTGATTACACTATAAGTTTCATATTGAAAACATACTTATAACAATTTTTTAAGATGTTTTTTAACTTTAAAATGGGTCAACTTGACCCGCAACATAACAGGACGGCTAAAAAGTTATATGTGTTTCTCTAAACTGTTGCGTCCTCTAAAACATGCAGATCTAAGAAGTCCTTGCCTCGGTCTCCAGCCATCACCTGCCCATACCTATGCTCCAACACTTCAATTAATATACGCTACACAATTGGAAGTTGTTGAAGCTCTATGGCACAATTCAGTCATAGAGCTTTGAACTAGAAACTGATTTTGAAGAAGAAGAATGACTCAAAAAACACCATCCCGCAAGTTGATCAGATTGGTTCGTTAATACTGTTACATATGAAATCCCTTAATGAAACACTGCAAGAAATGTTCAGCAATGGCATGGACTGCTAATTTCACTCATGATGTGTCTTTTAGAATATAAAAAAAACCATATTGACAAAGTAAAAAAAATTAAAATCTCTGTCCCAGAAGGGGGTCTTTAATATAGAATAGTCACCATCGCTTAAGGTTAATGTAGTCTTGCATAGTCAGACCATTCTTTAGTACAGATACATCATTGTGTAGAGTGATCTGACAATGCAATCATTCCACAATATTCTGCAATGGGCTCCGGCATGTTTGTCTTTCTTAAAACCAATCACAATTGTCTTGGACAGGACCAAGAACAGGACACATCGACAGTGTTCACCTAAAACAGCGACAGGGGAATTGTTTTGATGGAACATTTGCATGCAGGAAGGTGACTGCTGCCACTGAAATAAATAATTAACCAATAAATAAATAAATAAACGAACAGTGTCACTTTATTACACAATCCAAATCGTTAGTAAAACTTGAGATTCTCAGCATGTATGTTGCTGTCTGGAGGTTGTTGTTGTTGTTTCCCGTAGTGGAGGGGATTTTGAAACACACACATAGCAGAAGGAGAGGCAAAAGCTGCATGAAATACGAGGCCCATGGCCAGCTTGTACCTGCAATTTGCATCTGATGAGTCAGGCTGAGGTTGACACAACCATCGTCCTTTAGCCGTCAATATGGGTCAAAAATCCTCCAAAATCTGATTAATTATTGGAAGATTTTACTGTTACCTGATATCTACGAATAATTTACAAGTTGTGATACAAAAAATGACCACATATGAAAGATAAGCAACTCTAAATAAGTGTAATGCAAAATTAAAAACAAAGAGTGAGTCTACAGTCTCCCAACACTGATGAAGAAGGTAAGAGTTGCACAGAACAGCAAAGGTCAGCGGTCAAATGTCAGACCTGGACATTGGTGAGCCACGGTTGCACAGCCTTGAAGCTTTCCTCCACTGTGACGTCGTACATCACCACCACACCGTCTGCCTTACGGAAGAACTGCTTGGTAATGCTACGGTACCTGTGTCAGCACATTAACTGCTATTAGTATACTTAATGTATTCATCTGTATAGGGAAAAAAAATCTAAAATACACTTATTATAAATACACACACATTTATGTAAATTAAGCACTACTGGAGGAATCATGTGCGTAAAATGTACTTATTGATATTTATATATGACATGCTATACTTCATTTTTACCTGAAATCGCAGCCAGATTGCAATTAAACTGCAAAACTATGTCCAAAAATTGTCAGGACAATGTAAACATTCAACAGATTAACTTGAATATGTTGCATCTTGAAGTAAAAGATCACTGACCTCTCTTGACCTGCAGTGTCCCAAAGCTGCATGGCTACCTGCATGTTGTCCAGGGTTAGCGTTTTCACACTGTAGTCAATACCTGACGAGAAGATTTGTGTTTAGTTTTGTTGCTTCAGTGAGTTCTCGAATTTAAGGATTTATTGACAGAGGAACAATGACATGACTGGCCACTAGGGGGACTAAGTGTGATACCGAAAGTTGCCCATTTTCAGGAGAGAAGCAGGAAACTAGGTGGTGATAACAAGGCTCAAAGGAGGATTGGGAAAGATGAAAGCGAGGAGAAAAATTCATCAGAAGTGACATAATCTGCTGTACAATGTGTGCCAGGGCTCTTAGACAGGCAGTGTGACTTCACAAGCCCTTTCATGTGATGCTAAGTCGCCCTGCGATCTTCTGTGTTCGCATCTACAAACACGCTCACGCCGGTCAGATTTGGTCAAAAACAGCCCCTGAGCGTTTTTACTGTACACAACACAATCACAATGTCTTTCTTCTCACCCACAGTGGCAGTAGTGGAAGGGTGGAAACGGCCCTCACAGAAGGAGCGCAGCAGGGACGTCTTGCCTACGCTGGAGTTTCCAACCAGCACCACCTTAAAGAGGCGATCTGGGGCAAACAGAGCTCCTTCTTTGGCCTTCTGAGGAAGATAGGGACAAAAAAAACCCACTGTAGTTCGCTTAACGTTAAAACATGTTTTTAGTTCCAGAGCTGAAGACCTACTTGCTGGGCCTCCTTCCCGACAGGTTGTCCTCTTGGAAACGCCGGCGTCTTCTTTGCTCTGGTAAAGCGGGATTTCCTGGCAGGAGAAGCTTCTTTTGACACTGGGATCTGAGTGGAAGGAGGTGTAGCAGAAAGATCTGTGGCCACGACAACGCTAGATTCAATGTCACTCTGCACTTCTTCTTCTTCTTCTTCCTCATCGTCCTCCTCCTCACTGAGCTGGTGGAGCAAGAGTTGGGTTCCACCTTGGAGCAGGTGGGGCAGGTGGTCCTCCTCGATGGAGATAACTCGGCGGAGGGGCCACCCATCTGGCGGGGCGTCCAACACCTCCTCTTCTACCCCTACCTTCTTCTCAATTTCCACCTTCCTTGACCTTTCTCTCTCTTTCCCCATCACCCTTTTGGTGGCGGCCATTTTGCCGGACACCTTTTTGGGCTTCGCCTTCACATCGTGCGTTTTGGGTTGAGCGTAACCGTTGGCTAAACCAGAGTTCTTCTTCACCGAAGGGCGCTGTTGGCACGCAGGGGGGCTGGTAGTCGTGTTGGAGGATGGAGGGATGGTGGTGGTGGTGGTGTCATCTTCACTGCAGGAGGAGGAAGCAACAAACACGATTTGAAGGTGCTCTATAGGCAAGGCCTCCAGAGACTGGTAGGACCCATCCACCAACAGTGGGGCTCTTTGGGAACAGGGGAGAAACAGAGGATGTACTGCATCAAGTCACGTGGCTGAGATGGACATTCGAAGGCCGAAGCCTTCAGATGTTTCTGATTTAAACTAAAATGTTAATTTTTGTAAGTGTAGAATTAGATATCCTCTGTTTTTCCTCTTTTGATACATGATTTTCACATCAAACTGAAGAGGAAACACTCTGAATGGGGTGAGTTGTGTTAAAATAGAAGTCGAATGATAAATGAATCACCTTTTTGCCGGTTGGCTGGTGTCATCAAATATGTTGGCAAGGCCTGCTCTCTGCTTCTGCTTCTTTCTGAGTGAGGTTCGAGGCTTGTTTAAACAAAAAGGATGTGTTACACAACTTTTTCTATCAGTCGGTTGACTCTTCAATGGAGTTACATAAAATAGAATTTACTTACAACACCACAGCATATGTCTCGCTCATCCTTTAAATGTTTGTTCATCTCTCTGGGAGGATTGAGAAATTAATGAGAGGAGAAGAAAGATGGAATCGTTTCAAAGTGTTTCTATCTGCCCTTCTAAAGTCTCTGTAAATCATTGAACTTAGTTTGGATTCGTGAGGATTGATAACTAGGACTGAACCAGAAGCCAAAAAGATTAAAAGCAGCTACTAGCCAGGTTTGAAATGCACTCCCCTGGAAGCAGGGAATGTTCCTACAACACTGGCTAACACTATTTACAAGTTCTATTAAGGTTTTAAAGAAGACATTTCAATCTAATATTGAAAGAGCATTTTAAAGACTATATCATTTCAAATAATGTTCCTGTGAGGTTAAAAGTTGAGTAAGACTGAACTTTTTAACAATCAGAGGATGTTTTGAGGATGTTGTCAGATTATGTTACATGATAACAAAAGAGGAACTTTCTCAAACCAACATTAAAAAAATGTTTTCTAGATGTTTCCCAGGCCTCAGAAGACAGAATATATTCCCCTGGAATCTGGTATATAAACAAAAGTAGAACCTTTTGACTGCAATATTCTCAGGACATTCTTTAATTATATAACATTCCCGCAATGTTGCATAATGGCAAAGGAAAGAACAGTCTCAAAGCAGCATTTGAAAACTGTTTTGAAGACCGTTTAACAGTGCCTTTAGAAAACTTTATCCTGATTTTTAGAACAATATTCCTGGAAGCAAAAGAAGACTAAATGCTAAAAACATTACAAGAACTTTCTCAGAACATTTTTAGAAACAAAAAATTCTCCTTGTCATACCTGAGGAGGTCGAGCTGCTTCATTAGACTCTGCTTCTCCCTCTGCAGCCCCTCAGTTACTCTGTACATTTCCCTGAAACAACAAAAAAATGACAGGAAAAACACACAATTCTCAGCATATTCTCACTTTAAGGCCTTATTTTAACGTAAAGCTAAACTTAGGGTGAAGGTACAGACTAAGGGAGGATTAAGCGTTCCTCAGACATAGTTAGGAATGAAATACAGTGAGGAAGCACTACTGTATCTTAAGTGGTGAATACAAATGATGATACCCACATCTCTTTCTCCTGGTGCAGCCGGGCGGCCTGCTCCTGCAGCATGGCCAGCTGCTCCTGAGCCAGCGCCAGCTCCTGACTGGTGCTCTCCAGCGCCCTGGACAGCTCGTCGTTGGTCATTTTCAGCTTGACGTTCTCAACGTGGCTCTCCTGCTTCTCGCTGCTCAGCTCGTGGCACTGGAGCTCTAACTGAAGGGGGTAATATTCACAGGAATGAAAGTACAGTAATGCTGGGCAAGTGTGCTTAGAGGACATGTGCAGTGGAAGCGAAACAGTGCGAGTGCTGCTTAAATCCCCTCCCCATGACACAAGGATTAATACTTTACCACAGACGCACACATTCAGAATTTATAGACATTAAATGTTGTGTTTTCTATAGTAATGGATATGACTTTTTTTTCTTGGTAGGACTCAGCCTTCGTACATCGAGTGTGTGCTCTACCAGGTGAGCTGCTGTTTATGCCTCCCTCCTGTCATGTTGTGGGTCAAACTGACTCATTTTAAAAGCAAAAAAACATTTTTAAAAAATTGTTAAAAAGTATGTTTTTGGTATGAAACTCATTCTGCCCGTCTGAATAAGTGTAATCAACATAAAACTGCAAACCCACCCTGAACAGAAGAGGTGTTAATTTATCAGCATCACTCCATGAAATGAAAAAAAAAATTTATGTAAAATAATATTTTAAATTGAAAATTTTACATGTAGGTCTTTCCATTGCACATTCAAAAAAGTTTTAACATGCATTTTTTAAAAATAAAAAACGAGTGAATTATCCTCATTGAAGCATGAACACCATTGCACTAAATATTGATTGGATGGCTTGTAATGGAGTTAATAAAAACGTTTCTTGGGATTTTTGGTTTCTGACATTATTGGATAATTGAACATGTCTCAGTTCAAACTGACCCAGAAACATCATTGCTGTTCCTGTGAAACGAAGCTAACAGGAGGGTTAAGCATCTTGTGCTGTTTTGTCTATATAGCAACAATATGTAGCGTGAGTGGATATTACTGGGATGTCTTTCTCACCCGTTTCTGTTTCTGGAAAAGCTTCTCCAGCTCTTTCTCCTTTGAAACCAGCTGGTGTTCCAGGTCCTGGCTGCGTAGCTGAAGACGCTCAGAGTCCTGCAGGGCCAGAAGAAGAAAAGGTTGAAGGTCACAGTGTTAGAAAGTGGCACATAATTAAGGTTAAAGAGCCATGACTAATAGATAGAATGCTGCTGGAAATCTTCCACAAAAAGCTCCAATTATATAATTTAAAATTCAGAACATTACATCTTCTCCATCAGCCTCCATGGAAAATCTAGAATCTATTAGTATGCAAACCGTGTTAAACTGAAAATTTCACGGCTGACTTCCAGATGAGTGGTAATGTCACAAAATCAGCTTGTACCTGCATATGTTAAAGTTTAAAGTGAATACAGAGGAACTTTTTGGAATCTGAAAATAGTCTCCTGGTATCACACTTGCACTTATATCTTCCTGTTTAAAGAAGAAGGAACAATGTCTGTGCTGTCTTTTCTTGCTAAAAGAGGAGGTGCTGAGGTGTGTTTTGAGCTCTTGTACCTTCAGGAGGAGTCTGTCTTTCTCATTTTTGATCTGTGCCTCCATCTCTTCGTACAAATGTCGGATCTCGCTGTCATGTGTTGCAGCCTTCCTGTAACGAGGAACAGTACTAGATGTTAGATGGAAATAATAAGATTTATTTATATAGCAGTTTTCTAACAATACTATAGACATTTTTGCTTCACCAAAAGGATTTAAAAAACATAATAACCAAGCAAAAATGAAAAAGATAAAGAAATTTAAAGTCACACAGAGATGACAGATGAAAAAGAAAATAGATTTTGGCAAATATTAGCAGTTAGCCGTTTCACATTTTGGGGGCTGAAACTACATAATATCCCTTTAGTCACCTGTCAGGATCTTCTTTGAAAGATATTTTAAGTCTGTTGAAGTGAAAATTCAACTGCTGCCTTAAAAATATGACACAACTCAGCTTCAAGTTATACAAGTTGTTTAACCATTTTTGGTATCAACTCAATACTCCAAGGTAAAACAAGTTACTATGCGGCATTTTCTATTCAAGAAAACTTATTCTATCTTGTCAAACATACATGAAATTCTTCTGTGTTTCATCTTCCACTTGCTAGTCAAAATAACTTTAAATATTTTCTATATAAATGTCCATTTTATGTTAAGAGAACTGATGTTTTTGAATTATTTCTACCTCATTTTGTTTCTCATCTTTATTTAAAATGCCAAGTTTTCTGTAAACTTAAAACCGTATCATCTTACAACTTATCCATTTAAAACTATGAGATGTATTTGAACAGTACCAATTTCATGCTAGCCTTTTCAGCTTTTGGTACATTTAAAACAATATAGAGTCTCAACGGAACGCTAATAATAGTGACAAGGAAGCTGAAGGGGTGAAAGAATTGTGGAAGCTGTATCAAAACATTAACCAGTGCTACTTAGAATTATTTGCCTGGCAGAAAAGCAGGTTCAGAATAAAACTTACTAAAGATCCATTTTATCAAAAGAACATCTACATTTTTCACTGTTCTACTGAGCTGAATGTCAGTGAGATGTAGTGACAGAAAGAGCTGAAAACAGAGGTAAACCCATACAGAGATTAAGAGAGGAGGATAGAGAGAACCAGAACAGTATTATCTGCTGATCTAAGACGGATTCCAGGCTCATACGGGTCTAGTGGCTCCCTTATATAGGAAGGTGTTTTTATCATGTAAGAGCCTTGAAAGTCAACAGTAATATTTTAAAATCAGCGTGAAAATGAACAGAGGCAGTGCAGAGAGGACAGTATGAGAGTTCTACAGACTTGTTTACTTGAACCAATGATGATCCTTGTAATTCCTGTTTACAGCCCATTAGAGAGATGTAGAAATGACAATATGCCAGCATGGACATACGATTACACAGTAATTTGCACATTTCTGCACACTGAAAGTATTTTTATTACTTTTGGGGATTTTTAAACTTTTGACTACACTTACTGCTAATCTGACTTGCAACACTGCTTCCTATTTGTCTTAGAACACTTACTACCAACTTTAATCTACATGTTACTGTTTCCTGTTATGCACTAAAACACCAAGTCAGATCCCTTGTGCATGAAAACGACATGGCAATAAAACCTTTGATTCTCTGTAGATCCTCAAAACATAAGAAGGACCTATTTTTTTAACTACCTTCTTAATTTACAGTGGTGGAAAAAAGTTTTCAGTCACTTAAAATTTTACACAGTCTCAAATATTATCATGAAATATTTGAGGAAAAATCTTTTTTTGTGTGTTTCAAATGGTGTGGCTGCATTAGACAGACACAAACAGATACAAATGATCTTTTTTGTTTATTGTTTACAAGAAAAATTTAATTCTTGACAGTTTCAAGACGTCAATTCTCAACATTGTCTGCATCAAAGTCAACAAAAAACTGAGAATGTGTTCAAAATTGAACAGAAAATAAGCCATCAAATTAGTATTTCGTATTCCTGCCCTCTAATCCTGGCTGGCATGTTCCTCATGAGCCTTTCACGCTGTTGAGGGGTAATCTTGTCCCATTGTTCTGGAATTATTGCTTTTAATTCTTCTAAATTTTTGCTGTTTTGTTCTTGTTTTAGCCATTTTTGTTTCTGAAGAACTTTAAAATGTGCTGGCTTTATGCAGACACGAAACACGGCAACAGAAATTGTGTCTTTTAATAAAAAGCATGACCTTCATTAGTGGATCACTGGTACCAAAATGACCCAATACTCAAAATCTCTTATGTATTTTGATGGAACCAATGGATTTTAAGTTTCTAATGGCTTTGTTTAGTATTTTGGCTGTGACTGTACTAAAATAAATTGCACTTGAAGACCTGAGAGTGATTCTTCATGTAATATTTCACAAATGCATGGGGTGTCCGAAAACTTTTTTCCACCACTGTAATTGTCAATACAAAAGCCAGAATCCACTCAAATTTTTAGCATTTGGCAAAATTCTTCTAAATGAAAGGGCTCCTAGATTGAAGACGAGACAAAAATTAATTGAAGAATTTCTGTTTTGTAGTAAGTTTGAGGAAAGTTCAGCAATTGATTTAAAAAAAAAAAAAGCAGCTGCTAAATTGGGTTAAAGTGCATTAAGAAACATTCGGCTTACCAGTTATACAGTCCATTATGTATATATGCAGGTGTGTTGTGCAGATGTATAGTTATTAAGGTGAATCGACACGCAGCATGACATAATATCTGCAAACAGAGCAGCACTATTGTCTAGACTGAGTTTAAGCTTGTATTATTCCCTCTGTATGTGTAAATACTTGCACACAAACAGCAACACAACCAACACTGAGTGGTATTTACTTTCCCTCTGACAACTCGTAAGACCCAAACATCCAATTAGCAGAGTCTGGAGAAATAACAGGCTGTCACACAGTGCAATGGGGGGAAAAAAAAAGCTGCCTCGCACACACACCTAATCTCAATAAGCATCAAGCATGTTGCACTGCACATCATGGGAACAATGTACTGGAGATGTATTACAGCCGTTCTGTCCACTGAGCCGTAGCGTTAATGGGTTTCCACTGCGGCAGGAGGTGGTTGGACTCGGAGAGTGTGCCTCCAGATTAGTGGTCATTTGACACGGATAAAGGGGTTGTTCTATAGGTAATTACAGGTAAATCCATGCAAACGCTCTCAGGCTGCAGTTCCTGCATGAGGCCATAATATAAACACACTGTTATGTCAGAGAATTCTTTAGGTGGCTAATAAGGATATTTGCTTTGTGCTATACAAAGTGCAGTGCTTAAAGGTTTTAAGCGTGGGAACCAATTGAGAAATGTGGCCTTTTAAACCCAAGACACACAGACAATGTTGCCCCATTATCACTTTTCTTTAATCCCTGTGTTTCTACCTAATTTTCCAAAGGTTAATGTTTGCTTTTTTGTCTGTTTTCATCCTTTTTTCACACTTAGAGGCAAGAAAAAATGTCATAAAAGAGAAAATTCCACATAATCTCTTCTTTTAGCGACACGTTCTGTCATACCTCTGGAGGGCGCTCTCCATCTCCTTCTTTTCCTGGTGGGCTTCCTTGATTTGGTGGGTCACTCTGGCCAGAAACTCCTCAAAATTATACAAGAGGTGAGGCTCATCTCGCCTGAGCTGGGCCCAGAGGCTGCGAACCTCACCTGGACTGCAGAAATGGACAATTACACGTCACACAAAGGGAGACGAGTTAAATGAAACACCATCTCTAATCGGGGATCATAACAATAAATAAGCATGCATATAAACATTGCAGTGATTCCACTCACTCCTCAAACACATTACTGGCTCCCAGGCTCTCCAGCAGCATACAAAAGTGCCGCTCCTCCTCGTCTTCAACTCCTGACAGCTTGGCTTCCCATTGGCTCTGGTAAAGGGCTTCCTTTGCCCTAAAGACGGGACCCACCTGGCCCTGATTTTGGTCGTCAGTCACAGAGATTCTCCGACCGTGCAGGAACTGACCTGAAATACATGCAGTCAGTGCGGGAACGGCGTTTTAGATAAAGACTTTGGTAGCATCTGAACTGTACTGTTTAAGCTGGAAAGCACATTTCTGAAAGTTATACATTTTACTGTATAGGACAAGAGAGCAGTTACAAAATAATACAAGAAAACCTGTGAAGATAAAAGTTAAAAAAGACATGAATATAATTTTAAAGCAAGAAAACATAAGTAATTCATACTAAATTGTACATTTCAGTGCATTTAGATGTTTGCTGCACAGGAATATTATGCACACTTTATCTGAATCACTTCTTATCTATTAGTGTTAGTGTCAAACAACAATCTATGCATATTATTCTCCTTTAAGTCTACCTTGCAGCCACATTGGCTTCTGTCTAACTAAAATTACATCGTCTAAAGACCTTAAAAACCCCAAACCAATGCAATAATATGGAAAACATTCTCCGTGGAAAGTGGCTAACCAGAGATAAAGTTATTTTATGTTGACTTGACACCATATTTGACAATCATTTGTTCCATGTTTGATAAAACAGAAAGCTGTTTGAAGCAACAAGTATGAAAAGCAACAGGCCTCTAACGGCAGTAAACCTACTGAATCCAGAGGAGAATGCCTCCAGTGTGAGGTAACCGTTGCGGTCTGTATCCAGAGAGTCAAACACATCCTCCAGCTCCTCTGCAGACAGAGGCAGCTCTCTGTGGAGCCGCTGTCAGCACGAAAGACACAAGCAGACGTTACTTTAAAATGCATTTGTCGTGAGCTGAACCCAAAGCAGTACATTTAGAAGCTATTTCAAGTTATTTTATAAACACACATCGCATGATGAGTTTGCGTTTCACATCTGCCACTTCTGCCTGCTGCATTGTTAGAACTCAAACACGGCTTGCTTTGAATGAACAGTGGCACCAAGTGGCTGCTTTTGTGAGTCACTGTACGGTCGTTTTAATGGAAACCCTCAATACACACAACAGCAACAAAAGGCGTGATGCTCACAAGAGATGTGGCCTAATTAACTGACAATGCAGCTCAGATGTAGTTAGAGCTTTAAAGAGGTTTGTGTGTTATTGTTCCTGCCTGTGTTGTTCGTTTCAGCCTGTTTAATGATGTGTGTGTGTGAGCTGAATATTATATGAACATCTCCATCAATGGTGCCACTCCACCACTTTTCCAGCTGTTCAAGTGGGCTGAGTGGGTGAAGTGCTTCTTTGACAATGGTAATATAAAATGGAAAAAAAAAAAAACCCAGCCAGAATTGACATTAAAGTGCTTTGCTATTCACTGCTACTACACTGGACACTAAATTGCACCGCAGGTAAAAGCGTGACCTATTGTTCTTCTTAGCCGAGGCTTAATGCGTTCACATCCAACATCCATGCATTTTCAGAGGAGAATAAAGGACGTTAAAGAGTGAAAGGGCAGTGGAAAACAAACCTCTTAGCATGCCTTAAAGGAAATATTAATCATGGAGAGCTGGGAGAATTATTGGGCTGCAACAATTTTCTCAAATGATGGAGCGTTTAAGCAATTTTCATGGAAAAATGTCAGAAAATTTGCCCAGAAATACAATGAATGTCTTGTTTTCGTGGTCTTAGATTGTAATTAATATGAATACCTATGATTTGAGAGCAAAAACCCACACAGAGAACAGCTTCAAGAACCTCCAATGGGCATTTCCTTTTCATAATTTTCTGGTATTTTAAGGATCAAATTATCCTTAAGATCCAAATAGTTGCAGCCCTAAAAAAAATGAACAAATGTGATCTTCCCTCTTAAACAACAGCACCCAAAGTGTAAAAACTGAGCACACACAGCCTCCATGTCTAACCCTCATATCAGTGCGGGTGATGAAGCCCTTCCCCTCCACATCGCAGGTCTGGAAGAACTCCTTGGTCTTGTCCAGCAGGGTGATGCGACCCCACTCGGTTCTCCTCCTCGCTGGGCTCAGTCCAAATCCGTTCACCCTCCCCTCCTCCTCCTCCATAGCCGGGACTCTTCTACAGGATGCCGTGTGTAGTAAACACCTCTTTAACGCTCAGGAGTAGAATCCTCCTCACTGGCCCCGCATCCAGTCCTCTGGGGCCCTTGCAGTCGCCATGACGACAGAGGCAGGTAGCAGCATCAGATGATGAGATAACTCAAAATTGGCTACAGTTTCCTATAAAAGATGCACAGAAAACAACAAAAACACAACCTCAAGGCAACTAAAAGCGGTTACACAAGTAGCATTATTGCAACCACACTTGTTACAAACTATACAACACTTCTCTTTTCTAATAAGCCAGAAACAAGCCACTCACAAAAGTACGTCAACACAGTGTAAAGGATTATCTTAATACCCGGCCATACAGAACACATGACGGCATAATGCCTGCAACACAGTAACAGCTAAGCAGCAGACACACACATGAATTCACAGTAATGCACCCCTTCTGCGCTTATTTTCTGGTTTTTATCACAACTTTGTGTCTCCGTCAAGGTTTTAGAGGTGTTGTCTTGTTTGCACTTCTAAGCCGGAGAGCAGTTTGTCTTGTCAAAGCCTCTAAATATGTCTGCAGAAAGTGAAATGTGAAGCAGACGCGTGATTGTGAAGATAAGATGTGTCAACAAGGAGGAGTTTGTTTCGGTGGTGAGACTTTTCAGCTTGGCAGCAAACTAAAAGATTAAAAAGACCCAAAATGTGGCACTCCTGTGATTTCCCTCAAGAGCTTTTGAACACATAAATTCCTTGTATCTACAGGCTGATGTAAGTCTTACCCATGTCAGTACAATTTTAGTCAAAAAAAGAGAAAAAGTTTCGGGCCTTTCTTTGCAGCAAATACAAAAACTCCAAAATCTTTCTCCCAATCTGCACTCCAACTTTCACCAGATGCACAACAAAACAACAAACTGGATCTTTAAATACACCAGAAAAAGAAGGAAATGTCTTACCTTTCAAAAAATATGCACAAGAAACCGAAGCCTTTATCTGTCTCAGCATGAACAAAGCAGTGAGCGCGCTCTGAGTTTAGGAAGTCTTGCCTCACAGACGAATGTTGAACAAGTCATTCTGCAACCATGTGATGTCATGAGGAACCGGCCTGAGGCTTTACAGGCCGAGTCCACCCGCTGCTGCCACAGAGAGGGCTGCAGAGTGAACCCTCTTTATCAGTGTTTGTTACTATGACGACAGCAGACCAAATGCCTCATGTGGATCTTGAGTGTTAATGTCTTCCTGACAGCGATATTAGAAGGTAGTTGCTTGCACGTTCACATCAAAAACTGAATTACAAATTTATAAGCATTTCTAAGGGTTAAAATAAAACTTGGCTGTTACTTAAAGATTTGTTTGTGTCATGTCCATTTGCTTTTAGTTGTATTTATTCATTTCAAAATAAAAGCACTTTACAGGAGTTGATACATTTATTTATAAAATATACATCAGCCTGCTTTCCCGTCTCTTCATATGTTATGATGCCATCTTGTGGTCTGTGATTAAAATGACCTGCCGCTTGAGCTTTTCTGCAACACAATGCAACAAAAATCACATTATAGATGTAAAAGCTTGGTGTCAGATTACCCCAGAAAAGCCACAATCCTGATGCACCTCATTAGGTTTCCAAACAGCATTTTTCACCACGGATTCAGGATTTCCCAGTTCCTTGGATCTTCTGAAGTAAATACTCCATTTGGAGGTTCAGATTTGGCTGTCCTTTCTTAGTCTTTTTGCTCAGCATCTGATACGTCTCCATCTTTTTCTGTTTGTACCTCTGAATGGCTTCTTCTCGCTGCTGTTTGTTCTTCAGGTACTCCTGCAATTCAGATGAAAAAAAAGAATAAATACAAAAGGCTGACATATCTGCAGAAAGCCAGACAACAATTTAAAGTCTCAAAGATCTTATTTTTATTTTTACCATGTTTAGTTAAAGTGGCAATCTCTGAGATTTCCACTTCACTCTCTGGTGGCCCTGTGGCAATAAGTGGTAATTGCAAGTGTCTTTTTGAACCTCACTCATAAAAGAACAAACAGTGGGTTTGCTCCTATCCTATAACTGGGGCTTAGGCTGCCAGCAAGTGATGACAAACAGATGGAACATGTCTCTTAAATGGAGGGGAAAAAACATTTGCCGGTGGGAGGAGGTGACACATTAAACAAAGCATGGACCTGTCAGAGCAGTCAAGAGTTATTTACACAAGGCATGTGAGTGCTGATAATAAATATCCGGGGCCCATCAGTTAACTAGAACTGAAGACTATTCATAAGAATTAAAGCACCGTCAAAATCAAAAAATAAAAATCCAACTGACTTCTTCTGAAACTTTTAGGATCACCATGACTTCGACATACTTAAATAGTGGCACACATGAACGGGAAAACGGAATAATGTCTTCGAAGTTGAAGAAAAGACAGAGGAAAAATCAGAACGCCACTTTTTTTTTTTTTGTAATAACTACAGACTCAACAGACATTCATTTGAGAAGCCACTTGAACAGCAAATTAAAAATGAACACTTCACCTCTTTCTTCTTTCTCCGTTTTTCTTTGATTCTCTCAAAATCCTCCTTTGTCTTCTGGTAGGACGTCTGCTTCTGCAGCTTTTTCCTCATGCGGTTGCTCATTGGAATACTGGAAAAAAAAAAAAAAACGAAACAGCAGCAGATTTACATCGTGACTCCCAAACACTTTGAAAGGAAAGTTGAGGAATAATCAGTCAATAAAACTATTATTAACTTCTCTCTTAAATTTAAGGCTTTCAGAGGTTACCTGTACAATGTTGTTTCCCATCTCCATTCCTTTACACAGACACTTAAAACCTAAGATAACTCTTATTTATGTGTTAAAGCTCTCTGTCCAGAGACTCACCTTTCTTTCCCTGAAGCTGCCGTTGGTTCTGGATTAGCCGACACCGAATCTGTCAACTCAGATCCACCACTAACTTCAGCATCAGCGGCTTCAGTCGGCTGTGCAGCAACTTCATTTTCAGCTATTTCTTTCTCCTGTCCTTTCATCCTCAGCTTACTCCTGTTCACTCTGTTCGCCCAGGCTTCATTCTTCAGTTTCTCTGCCTCGGCCATGTACAGATGTCGGAGGTGTTCCGGGTATTCCTCTTTATACAGCATTTTGGACTCAGAGTTCTTCTTCTTCTCTCTTCGCAGCAGCTTGTTGTACTCATGTTTGACTCTCTGCTTCCTCTTGAAAGCAAACCCTTGACCTGAAGACAGAAAATAAAGGAAAGTCATATATTATCAAGCTAATAGGATCACTTGTGTGTAGTATTTCTTGGAGAACATGTATAAAATACTTTAAAAATGTCTTAAGTAGGAAAATCAGATGAATTAATGAGTTGTATTATTACTTGAGACAAAAATCAAGTTTATCTGGACCAAAAAAAAAAGACTCGTGTACCGGCTGTTTAGAATTAGCCAAATACTCATGAATATTCTAACCACTGTTCCTTACTACTTTAACAGAGTAGCTCATGTGCTAGCTAAGCAGAAAACCCACCTTCCTTAACGCTGCCTTCGAACACTTTGTGCTCGGGAATCCATTTTCTCTTCTTTTTCACACCCTGTACGGTATTTTTTGGTTTCTTTAGGTTGCCATCTTTCGCTGTAAACTTCTTATTCTTCATTTTTTGATCTGTCGGAGCCATTTCAGCTCTGTCTTAACGTGAAACCTGCGATGTTTACAGGTTTGCTGCGTCTTCAGGCAGCATGCCGTCTCTTTACGGACGCCGGGTGATGACGTACACTAGGCAGACATGAAAAATCAATTACGGAACACAATCTCACAAATGTTAACTTCTGAGTCGGTTGATTTAACAAGAACAAATGTGTAAATTCCCACTACAGCAGATTTATAGGGGTCAGATTGCTTAAATAAATAATTCGCAGATTATTTTTGAACAACTTGTCAAGTTAGCAAAAAAGCATTTTAGTTTTATATTAATTTTATTCTTGGTAATGGACCCTCATCAGTGTTTTTGGTTGTTGATGAAATGTATTATTTTTGATACACCTTAAAGGCCCATCTTGTATCTATGATATGCTTAATTTGATCTACACTAAATAAAAATCTAAACACAGCATACTGTTTTATTAACTTCTCTCGATTCACTCTTTTTGAAGGACTTTGTGAAGTTGACGGACATTTTCAGGAACAAAATCACACCATCAGACAAAACCTTCTAGACCATTATGTGGCAGAGTGAATGTCATACCATGCTGTTTGAAATTATTTTGAAGATGAGCTGGGTTTTGGACATTTCAGTGCTTGGCTATGGCCCTAACTGACAGCATCCAGCATGGCAACAGCTTGTTCTTGTCTTTCTCTTGTCATCTGTGTCAGTTGAATAAAGTGGCCTTTAATGTCACCGATTAATGTAGCGTCTGAGTAGTGTTCATGCCAGGTGATCTTTGTCCTTTAAAGCCACTGTTCAATGGGATATGGATTAACTCAGTGGACAATTGGCTAAACTGAAACATTTTCTGATCATTAAAATAGAAATGAATAAAATTGAACTGCCAGATTTTTAACCAGAACCAAGAAATACGATCACATCACTCCTGGTAAAGCTTGTTTAAACTGTCTCCCTGTATGTTTTAGACTAGATTTTAAGAATTTATGAATTACTTTGAAGGCGTTTTCTGAGGTATAGCTCTGACCTTTTTGTACCATATGTTCTGGTATTTACTTATGATCTTTTGACTGTTTCTAGGATTTAAGGACAAAGTTTATTCTAAGTTTATTGTTAAACCTGACCTGATTCTATTTGAGTTTTAATTTCTTTTGAATTTGTCTTTCTTTAGATAATATTTTTTTAATTTTTCTTACACTTTGTTGGTTTTTATACCCCAATTTGAGTTATTATTATTATGATTCATATTATACGAGAATTTTAAATTGTTCTCTAAGTCAGAAAGTAAGACTATTTGCATTCTGTGTTTATGTTTTTATACATATATTTTTCAAGAATACGAAATAAATAAATCCTGTAAAATCATCGAGCAGTTTTTTTCGATTGCTCCTGCCTTGCCGTTCCTCTCCACTGCCAGACTTGCATGTTTCACTCAGTTCCTCGTCAGAGAGCTTTTTTAAAACATGAAACCCTCCTCGTTCAGCCTCACGGAAATTCACCGGCGGATAGACGAAGTGAAGCGGTTTCTTTCTAGAACACTGGACATCGCAAACGCTCACACGGTGGAGTTTTACACTCAGGACGTGTGGAGTCGCTTCATGGCGCTGCGGCCGGAGGAGGTTCTGTTAGCCGTTAGCCGCAGCGAGCAGCAGGGGGAGCCGCAGCACGGAGGAACCGGTAGGGAACCAACAACAACAAAACAGGAACATTTAAAGAGTTCAGCCTTCCAATATGGAAGAACTATATTTTAAAAGCTTACTAGTATTCTGTTGAATGGTTATAAGCCTTTAATTGAAATAGTGCAAATTCCTTCAGTAGTCCTACAAATGTGAGGGTAAACTGGGTTAAGATGCTAACCCGGAAGTTAAAGTCAAGTTATTATTATTATTATTATTATTATTATTATTATGTTATACAAGTTATCTTTTCATTTTTAATTTCTCCTAGGTCCATAAATTCTAAATTGACTGGCAATAATCAAATCTTAAAACCAAAAATTATATGTGCTGTATAACATTATTACCGCAGCTTAAGGAAGAGCAACTTAAAAAATTGCAAAAAAAGTTAGTATTATACATAACACCATTGTACTGATCACAAGGTACGCATTTAGTTTCATTAAAACAAAATTGTAGTTCATTATGATTTAATCGCCCTCTAAATTTGTTTACTTAGACATACATCTTGTGTACATACTATATTTGATATTTAAATAAACCAATGAATGAATGATAAATGAATGAATAAATGAATGAATGATAAATAAGTAGTACATGATCGGTTGCATCTTACCCTGGTTTACTCATGTTAGTTAGTCAATCAAAAGAAAATTATTTGCCGGCTATTTTGATGATGGGTTCAGTTCATTGCTTTAGTCAATCATTTACTGGTTTTCTTTTTTTAAAAGTCAATCTTTCTTAGTATTTTATGTGTTTAAGCAAAAGCAAAAAGCAAAATTTTGTAAAACATCACAGGGTCGAGAGGAAAATGGGTAAAAGTAATAATAATTAGTGCAGGATAAGTCAGATCCTTCGAGAGCGGTCTTGTCCAAGCAGTCAAACGTTCAGCTGCTTTTATTCTGATAGTCTCCTGTAGATGTCAGTAAGTAAGTGTTTAAAGCAGTGTCCCTTTCACTTACCATCTGTTGTAGAGCTGCACAATATTGGTAAGAAGTGACACTGCAATATTATGTTTTCCTGTGAAATATATTACAACATGAAAAAAATACAGGAATTTGCACCAGATGACCTGAATAACTCCATTTGTGGGGGCGTTATGGTGCACATTTAAATGTTGAAATAAATAAATTGTGCTGCCTAATGTAGTGGCAACAATTGCAGGACACAGTTGACAGAGTATGTTTTTTTTTATCGCATCATCCTTTCTGTGCAACGGCTGCATTTTTTTTTGCAACAAAATCTTCCTTTTCAGTGTTTCTCTCGTGTTCCTCCACCATTTTGCTGTGGACGTGCAGCACCTGCATGTCAACAAACCCAGAAAAAACTTGGTGTATTCAAGAACCATTAAATCAGAGTAAATTATGTTTCATCAAACAGACTTCTCCTGTAGAAGAGTCGTGGATAATGAGAACCGTGCAAGTTTTCTTTTGCATCAAACTGTAAAAGAGTTGTAGCTTGATGTGTTTTAGTGAATTTGCTTTGTTTAGGTTAATGTTTTCTTTTATTAGACTGCACATAACAGAGTTACAATTCAAATTAGAGGCTTATATTATTTCAGTCCAGACCTCTTGAGAGCTTTCTCTCTTTCCACAAAGTGAGAATCTTCTGCTTTTTCTTGTCATACATGACAATAAATAAAATACATTCATGCAGTGATATGGTAGTTGGACAAAACAAGCTTTCTGAAGCTGTTACTTTGGAAAGGTAAAAGCGGCATTTGACCCAATGATGTATTAAATATTCAAAAATGTAATTTACAACTAGTGAAAGGGAGATGTGTTAAAGTTTTGATGAGTTTCCTACTAACACTTAGAATTTTTCATTACAAATAGAGAGCAGGGACTCAGAACGAGCCTTTGGGAAGTAGCTGCACATGACATTAAGCATATTGGGTCCATGTACAGTAAATCAATGTGGTATCTTATTTGACAGAAATCTATGCATTTTCCTGTTATTTTTAATCACTTCTATTAAGCTTGAGTAAATGAAACCCCCATTAACAAAACGTATTTTCAGTCCTTATCATTCTGGCGCTGGTGATTTTCCTTTGGCGCTGGCTTGAACGTCTTTCGGCGGGCGCCAAGAATTCTTCCATCCAGGAAAAACCCTGAAAAGGATAAACACCAGATAAAGGGGTTTTTCACAGCTTGGCAATGACTGTTTTAATTAACTAATTTTCTAATCTTCATGATCAAATGTTTTTAATGGATGATGACTTTAAAATTATCTAATGTAAAGGGTCTCCCAAATTGCGAAGACAAACATTCTGTACCTCGAGTGTCATCAAACCCAGCAGCATATTTTGGCATTGTTTGCCACATTTTTGATTTCATTTATTTTTTCAGGACACAGAAACAGTTTTCATGGGCACTCAGATTTGGTAGAAAGCGGTTCCAATGAAAACACAGTCACAGTGGTGAGATCTGTGGACTATCCAAATGTCGCAGGGATATTGTTTCTGGAAACCAGCTGTAGAATACGATTCTTCAGTGCTGAAAGTAGCACAAACAATATTGTATTTACCTCCTTTGTAGTGGGATGACACGGTTAAGCCAAAGTAAAGTTAAAGGAAAAAGAAAAAAAGCTAACTAATTACTTAGATTAACCTAAAAATCAACACAATTTTTTGCAGCTTTGCCTAAGTTTCTATATCTGTCTCCTTAAACAGAGTCTTCCCGGACCACGTTTGGGTTTTGCTGTGATTCAAACCGGCTGGTTGATGTTCGTGAACTTTTGCAGGCGGCCAAAGCTCACTCTCTGCCTGGCCTTGGAGTCTGCATGAGCAGGGATGAGCTACTGCAGGACCTCAAAGAGAACGGGCCCGACTCTGGCATCCCACCAGCAGGGACAGGTAGGGGAGAATGAACGCTCTGCTCGCTTTGTTTCATGCTGAGAAAAGGAAGCCAGTCAAGGAAACTCAGAATATGACCACAACTGGCGATGTTGTCATGGGTTTGATTTATAGCCTTTGTAATGTACACTGTGAGCGAATGTGACATTGAGTTTTGAGTGTTCTTTAAAAAACATGGATACTTGTGTCTAACCCAGGTGCTGATCTGGAGCCAGATGAGTTCATGAACTCTAAGAAATCCCATGAAGTCCAGTCCATGTCTGAGGTTGTGGCTTGTTTGGCCCATCGCTGTGGAGTCAAACAGGTAGAGGAACATTTAGAAGACACTTCACTGATTTGTCTTGCTCTTAGCTGCTGTGCAAAGCAACTCTTAGAGTTCATTTCCTTTTCATCATCCAGGTGATAGATGTGGGCTCAGGAAAAGGCTATCTGAGCTCCTTCCTGTCTCTTCAGCACAACCTTCGGGTGTATGGCATCGACTCCTCCAGCACTAACACTCATGGTGCTCAGGAGAGGAACAGGAAGCTGAAGAAGTTCTCCAGGGCGTACCAGAAACACACCAAAGCAGCAGAGACACAAGTAGAGGCCACACATTCACCTCAGGAGGAGTCGTCAGAAATAAAACCTGGGCTGAACGGAGATGATGATGTTTTATATGGTGTTGGGGCAGGAAATGAGTCATGGGAGGAGGTGTTAATCGGCTCGTCAGATGTCAACCCGGCAGCAGAAAGGCATTCAGAGCTAAACCCAGAACCAGAGGAGCTATTCCTCAGCGCCCTATTGTTGGATGTGATTCAGACTCCCAGAGTTCCCCCAAGTCAACTCAGCGCTGAGGAGAGAGAGAGGAGGAAGAGGGAGAACCTGGAGAGGAAAGCTCAGAGGAGAACAAACAGCACTGGCGCTGTGTTTTCACCACTCACATCTTACGTTACTGCGGAAACAGAGCTCCGAGAGCTCATCAACGAGCTGGAGGTGAGCAAAAGGAAAAAAAAGACGAAAAAAGAACAATGTGTGTTGGGTTGTGGTGCAGCTAGGAGAGAAGCTATACAGTGTAGTGGCAAAGATTCCCACAGCAGCTCCTAAAATTACAAGTCAGTCCCAGCGGCTGGAGTTTGCATTACTGGAGCGAGTGTGGGATGTGAGTTAGTGCCAATGCTGCAGCACGTCATCATCGATAAATTTTCCCATTGATCCCCAGCCCTCCTTTCCACCTCTATTTCTGTTCCGTCTGATTTCTCCAAACTCCAGGACGCCGTCGTGGTCGGCCTGCACACGTGTGGCGACTTGGCGCCGAGCACGCTGAGGATGTTTGTGGCGAAGCCGGAGCTCTCCGCAGTCTGCAGCGTGGGCTGCTGCTATCACCTGCTGTCTGAAGAGTTTGACCCTGCTAGACAGGGTAACCACACACACACACACACACACACACACACACACACACACACACACACACACACACACACACACACACACACACACACAAACAAACACACACACACAAAAAAAACACTGGCATTGACTCAACCAGAAATACAAAGTGTTTTTTTGTGTTGGAAAGTACATTCTCCATATCCACTCTTTTTTGTTTCTGTTGTTTACAAAGCTCTCAGTCTTATTTTTTTTCTGCCCTTCTCTTTCTTTTTCCCATGATCCCATCTCAGACACCTGCAACGTCCACTTTATCACTCTGATCCTATCTGAATTGAAATATCGTCTTTCCACATAAAACGACATAAACACTTATAATCATATTTTATAGTAAACAAGTCAAATGTTCCGCTGAGAGTCTGGCGGCTCAGCCAAGTTAGCCTTCTGGAGATTGAGTTGAGCTCAAAACCCCCCTGTTAGAATCATTAGAGTGGATTTATGGATTTAGGATGACTTTTTCAGGCCGCTGAAAATTAGATTTTTTTGACATTTTTATTTAGAATCATTAGAGACTGATTCTGCAGCTAGCATGCAGTATTTCATCTTCATTGTTTAACAAGCTGAACTTCCACATTGAGGAGGCTGTTTGTCATTTTCTGCTGTTTCTTCGACTTGACGGCAACACAGGTGCCAAAGCACAGGATCATAGACTGATATCGTCCCTGTTTCAGATATTCCTTCACTCTCGCAGTTTACGAGGTATGAAATCGTCTACATGTGTCTTCATGCTATGACTGCAGCCTCTGCGTATCTATAAGAGAGAACATTCGCTACAGTTGATACACTATCGCGTCATCGCTTGTTAACGGCGTGACCTTCGACTCTCACGTCATCGGGGCCCATCGCAGCGTCAGCCAAGGAAAATGATATCATGACAGCTGATTGAAAACACTCCTCTCTGCACTGGTTTCTCGGGCCCGATCTTTTAACGAAGCGAACAAAGGCCTTCACTTGCGCTCCCTTTCACTCCCCTGTTGGCCTTACAGTGCAGTCTGGGCTGCAGGCCAGCTCCTGTGGTGGCCTGTCTCACCCTAAAAGGAACTGAAGAGCTGAAAGAAGGCAGTTATACATTTATATCATCTGCCAATTCCTTAAGAGCAGCATCCATGTCTTGTACTTTATGAGAGTCTAAACTCATTCTATTTACTAACAACAGCAACAGAGATGAGCACAAACAGGCGTCTAAGACTTGAAACCAGCGTATTTCTGAGTCTACGTGTCCAATCACACAAGGATATGAAAAATATTTGTCTATCTGACTTTAGTGTATTTACATGGCCACTTCAGATGTGAACTCTGTGGCCGACACGAGTCTGGCTTCTATAAACAGCTCTGTGTACGCACTGTAATCTGCTCTTTAGGCAGAGGAAAGGCTTGTCTACTTCAGTTGCCTCCGTGTCAACAGCCATGTGCCAAGCAGAAGTGAAGCTAATGCGACTGCTAACATGTTAGCGTGCCCAGAGAGCCCAACCATCCACAGCTGCACATGTTATTAGTGCTTCCTTTGACTGTATCCCTCTGGATTCACTGTTCTTTGGCCTCAGCCACTGACCCTTTTAGAAATGACATGAAAAGGATGGCAGGCTGTCAAGTAGACACACTCAGTACCCTCCCATTGGGAGTCTGTGTGTGTTTGTGAGCGCTAAGAACCGCTATAGTTAGAAATATGTGAATCGTGTTGCTGTTTTTTCTCACACCAGTCATCAGAGGTCAGTAATTGTGACACTGTGAGGCAAACTATTTAAATATTTACATGGATTTTTCTTTATATCGTTCATTAATGGCAATGATTGACATTTTGGTAAATTCTCTGGCATGGTTTCCTGCTGAGAGTTAGATAAGAAGATGAACCACTTTCATGTATATGGTAAATATGAAGCCACAAGCCATATATGGCTAACTCAGGGTTGCACAACAGGAGGGAACATATGGCTTAGCTCTCCAAAGGTAATAAAATCCACCTACCTCTAAATCTGATTATTAACATGTATCATTTGTTAAACTCTACAAAAATCCAAATGAATGTTATTGCAATGAACATCTTGCTGTTTCACTTCATATGCTAAGCTAAGGTAACCGGTTGCAAGGTCGTAGCATCAACTGTATATCAAAGACACTGATAAGTGAAACCAATGCAGAAGGACTTGAAACCTGCATTTAACAACCAGCAGGGGGCGACTACTCTCGTTGCGAAGTGTGATTGCATAGAAGTCTAGGGGAAAATTACCATATTTCTCACTTGATTTGTTACCTCAGTAAACTTTTTACTAATGTGTTTATGGACTCAAAAGGTAATTTCAAAACTTTATGAATACAACGTGATGCTCATTTTGTCAACGATGGTCCCATTCAGTGGAAAATAGACAATAGGTTTAGGGTAGGATTACCTCATGATTGACAGGTTGTCCCCCCCTCACTTCAGATTTAATGAGCAGACAGTGATATCTCATCTGCAGTAAACTGGAACAAGAAAAATCAGGCAAACTGGAACCAAGTTATTTCAATAGCAATTCAAACTCGTTTCAGATAATCTAAAACGCCCCTCACCTCTCAACCCCAATCGGCCAAACTGTTCAGTCCTTTTACTTCTGTTTCCTCTGTGTGTTCCCTCCATAGAGTGTTTGCACAGCTTGTGTGGTTTCCCTCTGAGTCAGTACCTCCGCAACCAGTCCTGGTTCTGTGGCAGAAATGCCAGGATGTCGGCATGCTTGGTAAGTTTGGATGATAAAAAAAAAAAAAATCTGTGTTGTCAGAGATGGTTTTGTAGCAACAACCTCTAACTGACAGTTAAGTAGGTTGTACACTGATGAGCCAAAACAATTTTGACCACCCACAGATGAAGCAGATACTGTTGATTATCTCATTACAATGCTGAATGCTAATATGTACTGGATGGTAAGTGAACAGTGCGTTGGATGTGGGAGAATTTTAGGACTTTTAGAGTAATGGTGGACTGATTTTTTTGATCATGATGTGTGATTTGGATCATGTTGTTTTTTGCTTTTTTGTTTATACATCTGATACAATCCATTAATTTATTATGAATAACAAATGAAATGCAAAATTATTGAAGATAAATGAACATCTCAGTCTATCTGCAGACAAATGTCCACAGGAAATCAAACAACTCTACTATTTAAAATACATTGTATGGATGAAAAAATATCATTTTAAAGCCTCTACCAACAGCGTCTATTAGTCGTTTCTCCCTCTGCTTCTCCTGCTCAGTTTGCCACATGTTTAGATTTTCCTTTGCCTCCTTTAGCGATAATGGCATCTGTAATAAATGTAGTCTTTTCACAGCACTGGAGGTGAGGCTTACTGAATTGGAAGTGTGCCTCTGCACCATGGAAAATGACCCATTAGCTGCGGTAGCTAATCAGGTCCTGCAGCCGGTGTGGACCGACCCAGTGCAGCCCCTGTTAGCCGTCCCCCTGGTAATCAAGCGATGCAGACAATCTCAAAATGGCATTCAACTGACCGACCGATAAATCAGTCTATTGCTATTTCAGAGGCAGCGTCACTGAGTCATACTTGCTTTGGCGGCACACAAAGAACCAACTCAGTTTAGGGCAGGGGTGGTTCTAATGTTTTGGCTCCTGAGTGTAAGCAGGGAATGTGGATGAATAGTTTTGAAAAGAGTGCCCGGAATATTTTTTTCTTCTGTGTCTGCAGCTCACTTTATTTCCATGAAACACTTTGTCTTAACTCTGCCGTTTTTCTTTAAAAAAAAAAAAAATAAATAAATAACAGGCACTGGAGAGAGTTTCACTTGGCCAAGGGGTGAGTAAGATATGCATACTAATTTTAATAAATACCAGAAACTAGTAGTTATCATTGCACAAGAATGAGAGTTGAATGTCTTTCTCTACACTATCATTACACTCATCAAAACAAATCCATCAGCATATTTCAAACCACAAATATGGACGTCGACAATCACTCAGAACTGCATTATCTTCATCAGAGATCTCCTGCATGCATTCAAACAGTCGGCCTAATAATTCTGCTATTGTTTTAAGTCTGTGATTGACTACAGTGTATTTATTTGAAATGTGGAGCTCAGAGGCTCCAGGCCAAAGCTGTTACACGAAACCCGCAGCCATTAATATGGAATGTTTATAAATATTAATGCAATCACGGGAAGATTGATTACTTGCTGGAGCAGGGTCTGAATCTAAAAACAGGCTTGATTGCTTGCTAGTGTTGCATTAAGTTTGAAAAGCGTCAGAAATATTCATCAAGCATTTGTAAACACGCTGGGTGAAAGAAATAAGAAACTTTTAATGTGAGAAATCCAATAAACTGCGTTAAATCAAGTCAAATGAATACCTTTGTCCTTTCCTGCAGATCCAGATGGAGTCTTTGTTCTACCGAGCAGTTCTGCATGTTATTCTGAGGGACCACTACAGCTCCTATAAAAGGTAATACACAGGAACTTACATCTGGACTTCAATATGAGAAGTCACAGCAAGTATCCAAAACATTAATTCTTGCCCAAAACATTGTGTTCCATCATTGTGTACAGTAACATGTGTATTTTATGAGAATGATGTAGAACAGAACAGGCGTGGGGCTTCCATAGCAGTCCAGAGGGTTTGTTTTCTTTGTTCTGAACCAGAAAGGAAAAGTTTTCATTTCTGGTTTATTTGGCTTCCAAATGAACCGCGACTTGCGAACAAAAGTCATATGTACTCAGTGGTACACCAGGTTTTGGTACACTGCCAAGTCAGACCTAATGAATTATGGACTTGAGTGATGAAAAACAAAGATTAGTTAATGGAGAGAACATTAATTGACAAGAGTGTTGACAGTTAGTCATTTAAGTCTTTTATTCAAATGACTACAGACATGCCAGTGGCCACGTGAGGCTGCACTTAGGACTGTGTTGCTTTGAGCTAAATGCTAACAACATGTTCACAATGTCACTGCTAACATGCTGATGTTAATGTTTACCATGTTTGCCATTTTAATATACAGTGTTAGCATTCTGACATTTACTGTTAGCATGAAATACAAAGATATTTGATCAAAAGTTACCAAAGTGTTGATCAAACTGAGAGTTTGACCTGATGATGGGGCTAAAGCTGGGGTTTGTAAAATCTGACACTGTGGGGACAAAGCTTAGAAGAAAGGCACCCCATTACCTCTTCTTTTTAGTTTGCTCACTTGGTTTTGCTCAATTCCTGGCTGCTTATACCATGACTATGCTATTTTATTTCGTAGTCACTTGAGAAAGGAGCCAATAAAACTGCTTGACATATCTTCAGGCTGCACGAAATACATGAAAAAGACTCATCATGATGCATTTATTAGAATTTTACCCTGGGAAAGTGGCAAAACCCGCGAAATACCAAAAACATATATTTCCAAACTGCCTCTTTAACTAAAAATTATACTTTGGCTATTTTATGTGATCTCCTTTTGATAACTAGTGTAATACTTTTCCACTTCCGTTCACTGAGCTTCCCCTCAAACAGTTTGGAGACCCTCTAGTAAGACCTTCCACCCTCCTCTCTGAGCTAGAGAAGAGGTGAGACCATCAGAGTTGTTCCAATTCATCCTGAGGGGAACATGAATGCATCAAGTTTCACAGCAGCACACCGGATAGCTGTTGTGACACTTCAGTAACAACCAAAAATATCAGCTTCCTGGTGGCGATTGAGTAAACGCCAGGAGATCACTAAAGTCACCAGAATGTATCTTCTGGGAACCATGAATGTTTCTATAAAAATTCATAGCAATCTGTGCAGCAGCTTTGAATTATTTCAGTCTGGACCAAAGGACTGACCTGTTAGAGCCACGAGACTACCTTTTCTTTAAAAGGAGGTGAGCTATTGCCTGAAGAAATGTGAGATAAAGGTGCTAAATATGGGCACAAATATCAGGAACATAATATCATGAAGTACAAAGATAAATGTTCTGGGTTATGCTTTTCAAGTGTTGTGCTCAGGCAGCGTTGTGAAACCTGTGTTTGTGCTCTGATTCAGAATTTTACATTTTATCACTCTTCTGAACTCAACATCTCCCTTTTCTTGTTTTCGACTGCTTTTTGTAGATCTTTGATATTTTATAGACCATTTTTTAATGAAAAAACAGATTGTTTGCTATTACAAAAAAATAAATTAATAAAATTGACTTTAAGCTCACCTAGTACCAATTAAATTAAAATGTGTAAGCACCACTCAGACTTCAGTTTGGCCTTGGTTCACTTTGCCATTTAATCCTTTTCAAACATGAATAACTGCTTTACATCCATAAAAAATTTAATTTTCGGCCAGTCAGACTGGCTGAAAATTCTGATTTCTATGGGTGTAAAACAGAAGTTATCTGTTTGATTTCATCTGCCGGACCTAACTGAACAATAGAAGGAAATTCTGCAGACTTCAGTGAGCCCCTATCAAATGTTATTTCTACAGACCCTATGCCCTATGACCTTATGTTTAATGACGAACATTAGATCACCATTGAATATCCATTAGTTTTGCCCAGCAGGAGCTATTAATCATTGTGTAGTCCTGTAGAAGTGTTTGCTCAGGTGTGATGTGAGACACAGCACGAGAGTGAAGGTTTATTTCACTGAACAGAAATGTGATGTTCAGGGACTAAGAAATAAAGCCTGTTTGTTCCGCAGTGAAAAGCGAGTTGGGAATGTCTACTCCAAGGCAAAAACATTTGTGGACTACGTTCGTCAAGCTCTACGCAGACTGGAACTGGATGAATCAAAGGTGAGGAGCAGAATGTGACAGTCGTCTTACAGCATCTTCCAGAAACTGTGGAAAGCACAAAAAAAAATAAACACAGCTACATGGCACAAATGCAGTTATGAAAACATGTCATGCATCCTTCTCCAGTTTCAGCTTGAGCTCTTTATTTAGAACCTCCAGCTACATGTCAGTTTAGTAAACTATACAGGTGCTTTCCTGGTTTAAGATGTTGCCAGACACCAATATGTTGAGAAGTTTATCATCCGGTTGCCTGGGGTGATCATGGGAATGGAGAGGACGTATTTTCTGTCTGTTTTATGTTTCTCACAACTCCTGAAAGCCATAAACCATTTTCTATTTCTTCTTCCACTTCAGATCTTCCTCACACTTTCCTTCATATTCATCTTCTGACTCACGGACCTCACTGTCTCTCTTCAGCTTTCAGACAACGACATCCAGAATTACCATGACACGTACAGAGTGAGGATGGATGAGATGCATGCCTTTAACATGGTAGGGCCTCACTGTGTTTTAATGGAACTGGTGAATGTGAAAAATCTGAAACACCCATTTGAGTGCAGCATCGAGGCTTGTAATTAAATCATATACTTGAAGGAGACACTTTGCCCCTGATGTATAGATATGCCCAAAATACCCCCTCAGTATAGTAGCTGTGTTTCCTAATGTACTTTTATGCACGTGTCACATTATCAATTTAGCTCAGAAATTTTTATGCTTGCTTGAGGGTTTTTTTTGACTTTTTTGAAAAAGAGTTAACACACGTAATGTGAGACAGAAAGACCTTTTCTATATATATCCAGACGAACATTTAACTCATTTGACTGATCAGCTGTTTTGTCTCCAGACACCATGAAACGTTGGTAATCAGTATCAGTAATACCAGCTAACATCTAAGAGCAATTAGAACTTTTCTGATTTAAAACAAGTCCTAAAGACCTTTCTCAATTTTTCTCTTGGTGACAGACAACGTTTTGTTTCTTTTAACTTAATCTCAGAGGTTTTTTAGCAGTTGGCAAGCAGCTGTTTTTGCCTCCAACTTTTTCTACTCCTTTTATTTCAACCATAAATAACATTTATGGCTATGAAAAAGATGGCGGTGTAGGCCATCTAAGCTGTCTACTTTCATAAGAAGATGGCCTACGCCGCCATCTTCTTATGAAAGTACACAACCGAGTTTATTCACCCTACAGCAGTTAATGAATACAAGATTAATTCGTATTTTACTTGTACTGTGACATTTCAAAAGTTTTCTTCAAATTTGTTTGAAAATATAGCTGCTGATATGAAAAATATAACTTCTGGTGTTATGTCGTGCTGCAGTTCTACATGTGGTTTGTGCAAACAGTGTTGCTGTAAAAGCCATTCTTCAATAGCCATGAGTTCAGTCAATGTCAAACACCGTTCTGTTTCTTTATACCAGTGCTTTCAAATGTATTGAAAAGAAGAAAACCTAAAATGTAATATGAGTTTGAGCAGGCCACATCACTGCCAGTATTTTTTTGAAAGCGTTATGAAAATGATAATTTGAGTGTCTCTGAATGTTGCATAGCCAAACCGTTCTTTAGAGCTGCCACAGCGCTGTGCAGAATGATCTAACTGCACCTCATTATCATTCTGCTTTAGGGGAAAACTGGACTGGACTATGCTAAGTGCAGGATGCAGCAATGGTGTTTCCTCAAGATAGCAATACCAATTGTCTTGGTTCAACATTTGCATGGAGGGAGGCAAGCATTGCTGTTAAATTGTCGAATTTACTAACAAAAATTGCAGCCAGCCCTAATTTACAATTCAAGCCTTTGTCAAACTTGAAGTTTTCAGTGTGGTAGGTTGCTCACCCAGAGGTTTGCCGTAGTGCAAGGCTTCTACCCGCAGTCTACATCCGGTGAGTCAGACAAGATCCCCCTTATGTTGACTCCATGGTTACAAGCTTGGTGGCATCTTTATATTTCATCCCATGGCGCTGCTTCCACCACATCAACCTGTTTAAACTCTGTGTCGAACATTTTCATTGCCGTTAAATGCCAATGAATTACACACCATTAAATGAGATCATTGTAGTCTGTGGGGAAATAATGGAGCAATGACTGTATAGTACGAGAAGAAAAACAGCCTCTGGTTTTCTCTGAGGCCACTAATTGTGGTGTCAACCAGGATACCAATTTTCTTTCATGATATAAACCAGTAAAGTGGTTTTTGGGGATCGCCCACGAGCTACTGGGAAGACACAAGTCACACTGGGTTTTTGGTGTGTTTCCAGAATAAAGAGCAGCCTAAGAGAAACAGCTTTGTTCCAGAGAAATGGTCGTTGTGAAAAACACAGATATCAAACGCGATAAATTATTGAAAGTAATCTTTTTCTTTCATGTCTTTGTGCAGCTGAAGGTGACCCTTGCTCCGTGTATTGAAGGCCTGATCCTCCTTGATCGCCTCTGCTACCTGAAAGAACAGGTAAATTCACTGGAGTCAGAGCACTCTCATCATCAAGATGTCAAATATAAGTAACATGATTTCAGTTTGGCAGCGTGGTGTACTTTAGACCAACGTAGCTGAAGATACACATCAGTCACACTGAAGGACAGACGGTCTAAATATTAAAGCAGCCACTCAAAACCACATTGAATATTACTTGGAACAGAAACAAAAAATACAACCAGTGAATAGAAATGTACTAGAAGCATCAAACCCACATGTATTTCAGTTGGACTCATCGTCATGATTTGCTTGTACAGCTTGTTGATTGGGATTTAAAATTTACATCCCAAGTGATGAAAGCACAGAAATCTCAGCTGAAATCTGAAAACCTTTTTTTAAAAAAATTCAAACCACTGACGCTGTATTATAATCATAGGTGTCGGCTAAATTAAATCCAGCCTGCAGTTTATCGTCGCATGCTTCCGCAGCCAAACACAACACGCTAATCTTCAGCCTGAGTCGCTGCGATGAGATACACACGATCTGAATGCTTTGAAGCTCTGATTGCGTGTGATTGTGTGTCAGATGGACTTCCATAATACGGTCATGTAATCAAACCATGTAACATCAAGAGCACTGGTCAGCTTTGAGAGATCTCCCTGGAGGAGGAGCAAAGGAGGGAAAGGAGGAGGTGATGGATGTATGTTAATGTGATCCATGTGATGATAAGTGCGCTGAAGCATGTTCAGTCTTAAACAATCATAGAAACGCACACAGATTATGTGTACAGTTTGGTGTGTTTCCTTTGAGTCTTCAGGGCACTGATGTTGAAACAATGATGCACCTACTGAGCAATGTATATTCTCTTTCAGTGTGGCTGTATTGTCCACATTTGGTCCTTTAAACAGACATAGTGACGTTAAAGTATGTGTTTGTGGAGCAAAATCTTTAGGAACAAACTCAAAGGATTTTATTCCTCATACTAGAAAAGAAAATAGAGTTGCTAATGTCGTTTTAAGGGATGGTAACGTTGGTGATTTGGACCAGTTGGTGGTTGATTCAAGTATTCAGTGTTGTATTGATTGGCATGAAGCAAACAAAGATGCATTGGAGAGAAGAGCTCCACTCTGACTGTGGTAAAGCAGGGATTTCTTTAGCTGTCCTAATGGTTTGCCTCCTCCAAATACTGCAGTATAGAAATTGATTTAACATTTAAACAGTATAGACAGGCAAGCAGACCATTACAACTGCTTGTTGTATCATTTTTGCGTTACTCCACGCTAATCACCTGAGATGTAGTGTTACGTATTTACCGGGTTAACACTAGAACCCTACACATATCCGCATAAATCCTTTTCTGACAAGGAGGACATACATAAGGCCCCTTTTTAATGCTGTTTATTAAAGTATCACAACAGCAGAGTGGGTGAAAACCTTCCAATAGAGGTCGTCAGACTCAAGGTGTCACTCCAGCCGAATAATCCCAAAAACCTGTAGAGTAGCAATCCCATCAGCCACTTCACCTTGCAGGCTAAACTGAGACTAATGAACAGGGTAAATGCAGAAATCAGTGGTTCCTAATTTGTTGTTTATGAAACAGGTGAACAATGAAATGCTTCAGTCCAGAGGAACAGGTCCTATAATAAAGGATACATGACAATCACTTCAGTTTCAGGGCAATTCACAGTGAAATGAATGTTATTGATTGTATATTCTCTGTGCTAAAGGCCAATAGACTAATCAATTTTCTAATCTGTGCTCTATTACCAGCAATACCAACAGTGTTAAAAAGACTTGACAGCACATAAAAACATATTTATGCATTTTCTGCATCACCAGCTGAATGAATGCAGAATTCCATGGCAATTTGATGCATACAGTTTGCAGAATGTAACTGCACGACTTTGTTTACTGAAATAGCACACAGCTCAGCAGGTTTGCAGATCTAAAATATTCCTTCAGCTGAGAATCTGTGTCACTCAAACGAATATCATTAGGAAGGGAATTAGTGAAAAGAGGGCACTTCTTACTGCCAATATTGCAGCAGCAGTTACCATGGTGATCTAGCAGGTTAAAAGAGCGTCAGTTTCATTACACTGGAAGCTCTGATTTTAGGCTCTACACACCTCGCTAACCCATTAATCTCACACCTTTGCAAAGCTTCCATAGCAGGCAATTCGATCTAAGTAGTATCTGATTTTAAAAATAACACATTAGATTTATCTATTGTCCTTTAATTGTGTGTATTCAGTTTCACTTGATAAGGAACTGCACAGCAAAAGTAGCTTATTTAGGGTATTAAAATGTGAGGTGACTATCTTAAAATGATACTTGCATAGACTGAAGTCAGAATAACAGGTGGTTTTCCTGTTCCTGTCGTTCTCCTCACATAAAATGCAGCCTCTTAGGTGCACTAGTTTCACTGTACAACCAAACAGCTAACTACCAGGGAAGACAAACTAGTTCTTTCACGTGAACATGCGTCCACCGCAGACAACATTTACACAGATATTTCTTCTCTGGAGATTCTGTAGAGAAAACTTAAATAGAGAAAACATCATAGAGCAGAAGACAGCAGCAGACACCAAGCCAAACTGGGAGGAGAAGCAAGATTTTTTATTTCCATGTGTTTTTTATTCAGTTTTGCTGGGTCTTATTGTTTTATGGTCATGTGTGTTTGTGTACTGCAGGAGGATGTATCGCTCTCTGCACTGGTGCAACTGTTTGACCCCCTGCTGTCACCGAGATGTTACGCTGTCGTCGGACTCAAGAGTTATGGAAAGAGAATAACAAGCTGAAGAACTCGCACATGCGCACATTGATATAAGGCAGTGATTCAGGGTTCGTGCTGGTACGCAATCACATCAGTAATTACACTTTAAAACAGATTGTATTATGGGTACATTCTCACTTGCTTGTTTTAATTGTATGTCTGATTTCATCTAAATTTTATAATTTATTTATACAGTTTCTACTTCAGTGACATCATGTTTTATTTGACATACTTTACTGTTAAGGGGAAAATGTATCTGAAGTATTTCCAGTTCTCAGTCCTTGACCTTGAGGTCGCCACATGAAAACTCAGGCTTTCAAACACCTGGAAAAACTGTCTGGCCTGCTTGATTGAATTACATCTATTGCAGTCTTTTGTCTTTATGTTTGAGTGACTCTTGAGAAAACACTTGTTTTTAAGGGCCATTTAGGGAGCCAGGGGCACTGTAGGATTTAGGAAGACTTGGATCCCTCCCGGCAGGTCTGGAAAGCCCATTTCTAGGCTCCCAAACCAGAGGAAGTCGGGAAAATGACGGACAGGGCATGAGGCGCCCTTGACTCCTTTTTTAGTCGTGTCTTCTGTTTTGTTGTGCCTTTGGTCGTTTAATAAATCATGCTCTTCTAACATGTTTGAAAACAAATATTTAGTTTTGAGGACATGCGTGATTTACGATGGTGGGAATTACACTAAAGCTGATAGAAAACAGATGGAAAACGTGAGATTTTAGCCACCTGTAGCACCAAATTATGTTACACTGGAGCTGTTGCTGACTGCATTTACAAATGAAAATATGCTCTTTGAAAAACGTGACATTTTTATAATTAACTTACAGATACTTGGATCTAAAGATGATGTTCACTTCTAGAAGATTTCACAATATTTTACACCACAAGGAGATGGCCTAGGCCTGTGATTCCCAACCAGGAGTAACTACTTCTGCAGTTCCCAATGTACATGATAAAAGATAAGCTGATTTAGAACAATACAAATATAAATGATTAACTTTTATAAAATCGTATATATGGGGAGAAAATCACACACTATGTCAGCTTTAACACCCGAAAGCGGTTTGGTGTGATTAGGAGTACATGAAGAATAGGCAGCTATTATGAAATGGGTATTAGCTAATAAGAAGGGATGAATGTATAAGTTAGCCAGAAGTAATGGTTGTAATTTAGCTTAAAAAACTTATTAAAAAGTGTAAAGTGTAGCTCAAAGTAATGTATAAATGACTGAAACAGCTAAAAAAAAGCCTACCAGTTGGGGCATTTAGCTAAAAAGTCATTGACGAAACGTTGAAATAGCTAAAACGGAATATTTCAATGATTACAATATTTCGCTAAAAAATAATGGATTAAACAGGGATGAGAATTTTCCGCGGATCCGCGGAATTCCGAGTTTTTTTCCGCCGAAAGTATAGTTTTTGTGAATCGTGTAAATCCGTTGAGAAAATTGTGGGTGGGGGGGGGGGGGGCAGACATTTTCCGAGTTTTTTTCCATTTGTCATTCTCATCCCTGATTAAAGCAAATGAAATTAAAATCCTGACCTCAAATTGATTAAAAAAAAATTACTTTTCAAGAAAATTAGACTACGTTATCTCAACTAAGCCAAACATTGGAGTTTAAATACATTTAATACAATTACCATATTATTATGAACCCAATCCATCAAAAGTAATGTTTGCAACTCAAAATGTTTATTTAAATCATTAAAATAGAATTTTTATCTCGCAACCATGAATTTAATTAGTCGATGGGTCACTTAAACTTATTAGAGTGTAGTTAAAATTGTTTAACTACTTAAATGTTTTTTATATTTAGGTCAAATTAAGTGATAAGCAATCAAAAATGGCTAAATATAGTAGTTAAAAGGAATAGCTATGGTTGAAATAATCAGCTAAAATAATGAATGAATGGCTGAAATAACCAAAAACAATAGTTAAATTCTTAATTTTTGACTAAAAAAAATATTTTTTGTTGAAACAGCTAAATGTAGTGAACAAATACTTGAAATAGCTGGAAGTAACAGTTACATCATTGAAATAAGTACCAAAATCGTGCAAATATTTCGCTAAAAACACTGGATACATGGTTTAGATAGTTTAGAAATACTGGATTAATGTTAAATATCTCCTACTTCAGTGTACTACTATTATTATTGCAAACGTTGTCAACTTTCCCAGTGAGGGATCAAAAAAGTTCAACTTGACCAGCCTAAATATTTACAGTTGAAGTATTTGAAGAAAAAAAAACATATACAGTATATGCAATATTGTACCATTTTATTGATCATTAAATAAGTTTAAAATCCATTCAAATGATGGAACATGAGTAGTAACAGTGAAGGGGTTCTTGAGTTCTTCTAACAGAATGTATGAGTGAAAAGCCCTACAGGGGAGGAAGGTTGTTTCTTTCATAATGAGCATTAATTCTGTCATGTTGAGCTCTGTGTGTCTCCCAGTATCCACCACTGTGTCAGTAATTGGTATTCTCACTGTGCATAGGAACATTTTTATTAAAGCGTTGCAGAAGTATTCATTTTCATAAAATTATGGAGATCTTGAACCAAGTTAGCCTGAAAGTGAAGAACCAAGGCATCCTTTCTCGTCACATCTTCCACTGCTTCTATTATTTGTCACTGTAGCCACAGCAGCCTGCACATCTGTTGGCCATTCATAGACCTGTCAACGTTGCCGTGGTGAAACTGTGTCCCGAAGCTTTATTTTTATCTCGGTAAAGACAGATGGTGAGGCGCTCCGCTGTGTCTGGGCCTTGTTTGGATCCAGCACCATGTTTCGCACTGACAGCCTGCTGTAGTGGCCAAAGCGGACTGACACGAACACAAGCAATGCAAGATGTGAATAAGCTTGTTTGGGATATAAATGTTGCCGGGTTTTGTTGTGGCCAAGTGAGTCACGTCCTCCTGACCTGTCCTCGTCCTTGATGTTTGCACGCATGTTTGCGCACATATATGTATGTATAAACACTCTGCCTCTTTCATGTGCCCACATAGGAGACAAGAAGAAGGTCACGATGAAAGGCCCGCATCCAACACACACAAACAAGCGGGAAAGAAATCAGCAAAAAGGAAGGAGAAAACAAATAATTTCCTGACTTTTACACCTATTTGGAGGCAGGAAAGAGGGGTTTTCAGGAAGCAATGAAGGCTTGGAGACAGAAATAAACAGCATGGAGGCACCTCAGATGACTTTTCATTGCAAGGTAGGAAGGAGAGGAGGTGGAGGGGAAGCAAGGGGGGGTGTTAAACACTTTCATCTGTGATTGTTGTTTCTCACGGGGCTGTTTGGATGTGATACAGGCTTGTGCCACCCTCCCTGATGTGCAGAATCATCTCAGGGCTCAAAACAGGACTTGAAACATCCAGGAACTTCTACATAATTAGCTATCAGATAGTGAATGAAAATGGGCTCCTTGTGAATGGGGAAGCCAAGTCTTCGCCAGTGAACCCAAAATAATCCCAGCATACAATTTAGAGAGGAAGTGGCAGGCTTTATCAGATATAAACACAACTTGAAAACGAGGAAAAGGAGTGGGAGGAAGATGTGGGCTACTCTATTTGTAAAACGACAGGAAGCGATGGTTAATTAGCATTTAAAGGCCTCCTCTCTCGTCCTAATGTCTTCCAACTGGCCATCATGTTGCCCCGTTTGAACTTTTTGGGGCTTGTGTGGGCAGACAGCCATTAAAAAAAGGATGCCCTGGCTGCCATCATCACAGACTTCACCGCTCTGCCAGCTGTCTGGATTGTGAAACAACAAGGGATTTGGCTGGACGCTCGGCGCACACTGCTTGTTTTAGATTAAAATCACTTATCGCCTCAAGTTTGTGCAGATTTATCCTCCGGAGACGCTCATGTGGGGTAAAAAAAAGCATCTTACACCTGCCAGAGATGTAACTGTGGGAGTGTAAACAGGCTTGTCAGACTGTGTAAATGTTTGACTCTGTGTAGAACCGCTTCCCCATAAGTGAACAACTGCTGTTTATAATACAAAACAGTCATCACGTTTTATGACTAACAACTCTTGTCCCCTCTGATTCATATTTTCCATTAACCTTGCCCATTCTCTTGGCACGTTAACCAGATTAATACCAAATTAAATCAATCGAAAACATCTGCCAAGTCATAGAAAACAAAGAACATGAGAAACGTTGTTACGTGTGGTCTGTTGAAAGCACTTCTCCAAACTCTAATGCAATTGGGGGAAAAATGCAATGCATTTTTTCTGCTTATATTATATCATTATCGTCCCAAACGGCTTTGTTTTGTTCATTTACTGACATGATTCGATTACCTGTCTGAAGACTGTAAATTCAAAATTCATGGAGTCTCTTACGATCTCATCTGGAAAACACATTTTCCTGTCATAGTAGGTACAAAATATTGGAACAAACTGTTTAATGAATGTGACAGAAGAAGTGGAACACAACTCAGATGAATAATTGATATAAAGTTTTGTTGTCATGTTGAATAAACCACTCAGTATTTGTACTGTCAGTGGATCTAAAAAGTTTCCTGAAGTAAGAAAAGACACTTGAGTTGTACAAATTGGATTTATTTCACAGTAGTGTTGCACTAAAGAAGCATGTAGTATCTGCACAAAACACCAATAAGGTACTTTAATCGGGCAGGGTTAGCGTCTCTCCTTTTTTATTCTCTCTTCTTGACAACTTTAGACTCCAAAACACATGAAATGTATTGCAACGGTAAAAGAAATCCTGATTTTCTAAGTGTTTTCATTTGTATTTTACACAATAGTCTATTTGATCTCTTCTTTTTTTATGTATCCATCACAATCTACATTTTCTTTACTTTTCTGAATCTTTTTAAACCACCATTCATGCCATTTCACAGCACATTTTTATCAGCAAATGTAAAACAACATTAACTGATCCATCTTAATTCGGCACCAAACCCAAACAATCATCAGGCTCCTTCTAATTCTAGACAAAGTTACATTTCTGATCTTCCTGAGCTGAATCCACTCTGGTTTGTTATGGATTTGATTGGGTTCCTGATTTTAGGTTGCTAAGCTTTAATATTGATATTAATACCATGATTGTACTGTGTCTGTGAGGGCACGGCCCAAACCGGCTCCTTCCAGCTGTGATTATCTGTTTCCTGTGTGCTGTTTATCTACTGGTGGTGAAGAAGCAGTGGTTCCGGAGTGAATAGAACTGGGAAATTACCATTACATGCTTTGTATGGCTTAATGGGGTGAGGACGTCTTAGTGCTTAATACAGCATCAGTGGAGGGAGGCTTAAAAATTGTGAAAAAAACATCCTGTTGGTCAGTTTTGCAGCTATCCTTTTGCAAAAAGCTGTGATCATGAGCTTGAGGTTCAGTCTAAAATCAAAGTGAAACTTGCTGTTTTTCCACTTTTTGATAAAACGAGATAATATGCTTGGTGCTGGTGGGCTAATTTTGTTCCCGTTTCCAGCCTTTATGCTAAGCTAACTGGCTGCTAAGATTCAAAACAAGCAGTGGTGGAAAGTAACTAGTTACATCTACTCAAGTACTTTACCTCAATGTAATTTTGAGGTATTTGTGCTTTCAATTAATACACATTCTGAAATATGTAGTTCTGCATCATAACTACTTTTACTTATATTTTGGTGGTAATACTTGTCTGTATTTACTTAGATGTCAGCCATCTTTAAACCAAGGAGGGGATCTTCAGCACCATTTATCAGGTACTTATAATGCAGTCTTGAGACCCCTTCCCAGGAAGTTTTACCGCCATCAAGAAATGTCAGTTACGGGATTTTCGTGAGCCACTAAACATCCAAGACCTTTGGATTAGAGGTCAAATATCTTCAAGACCCCAATAAGTGAGTCCAGTTGCCCTCTCGTCAAGTTTGCAGGATTCATTATACTTTCAAATGCAGGACTATTACGTGTAACAGAGTATGTCCACACTGTGATATTAATACTTTTACTTAAATACGAGATCTGACTACTACTTCTACCGCTAAATGTGTGTATGCAGGCCTCAACAAAGAAAGGTTTGGACTCATGTCAAGTCAACTGTGGCCATGTGCAAAACAAAATGTGGCTTAAATGAGAAAACCCATGAGTTTCAAATTAAAAACTCCATAAACAAATGTCACCCCTTAAAACGGCAGAACCCAAATAGGAAATGAAAGAAGTAAAATACATTAATTTAATGTGACAGACTTTATTTTTACAGGGTAGAAACAAAAAAGGCCTCACTCGGACTCCTCGCTATCCATCTACAGTAACCGAGCCCTCAGATGACCCTTAAATTACATCTGAAACCGCATTAGGATGTTTTATTTCGGACGTTTGCCTGTTTACAGCCGAAGACCAGGCAATATGTTCATCACTTGCCTCCACAGTGCAGGTAATCAGTCAGAGGGTGTAAACACTTTTTTTTTCTCCCTGTAATGTGTTTATTTTTCCCTGAGCTTGTTTATACTCTCCTCAGGAATATTTTTTCCTGATTTTCCTAAACTAATCCCTTAATCACTTGAGCAGGCGGCTGCCAGACAGAGCACCCCTGGTCCCCGCGGGGCCGACTGAGGGCACAGCGTTCATCTTTGTGAGTATGTTGTGACAATGCCGGTGCACAATCCCCCTAATCTAACAAAACCCACAATAAAATGCATTATTATTCTGAGCTTGCCTTACGGATGAAGTGTCAAAAAAAAAAAAAAAAAAAAACCACCCAAATGCAAACGGTCATTTGTTATCTCTGGATACTGATGAATGCTGCAGAGGAGGAAGCAGGTACAAAAACACAGCAGCCTAAATAATCCAACAGGCAGGTCGAGGTCAGGTCCTGCTCAGGGTCGCTGTTACTAATGACTCTCTAACCTCGGCCTTGTAGAGCTTTGTCACCGCCTCAGCCATTGTCAGCCCGTTATGCTCTATACATCCTTCTCCCACCATCTGGTTTTCTTTCTCCGCTGCTCTGCTCTGGGTTTATCCTCCCGGAGCCCCGACTGTGGGACAGGCGTTGGCCCAGCTGGTAGTCAGCAGGACCAGGCTGCATGTTTCCAAACTGATGCCCATACGCATGCTCGCCATAGGGTGAGGTGCAGCAGTTCATCAATCACACCTACTCCCTCGGTTCAGCCTCTCCGCAGAGGCGGCGGGGAGGGGTTGGTGCGTGGGCAAATGAATCAATAATTTTAATTTGGGCTTAGAATAAGATAATGTGGGACCTCCGGCAGAATCTGCATCCCTGTTTCAGCTGTTTAGCAAGGCGCCTCGGCATTAAATCCGAATTGATTGATGAATCAGGCTACAAGCGCCAGTGGCTTCCATTAGTCGGCAGTCATAATCATCAGAAGTTGTGGATTCATGAGGAGTGATAATAGAAAGTCTTACCTCAGTGGATGCAAGAAATTGGTGTCTGCAGTCTTGCAGTAGAACGATGCTTTATTAACATTGCAGAGAAGATGTGTGCAGGGAATTCAGGAAGGTCTGGACACATAGGAAATCTCATTAACTATCATTTTTTTCTGCCTCCAAACATTAAATATGGCTTTGTCGAAAGTTTAAATTCATCTGCTATCTTTCAATATGTTCATGTCCACTGAGAAGTACCAGTTGAACTCTTCCTTCTTTCCACAAAGCCATATTTAATCTGTGGTTTCCTATGTGTCCAGACTTTAGGGACACCCTGTACTTATGAGTCTATGACTGTAATCTACAAGTTTTGTCAGCATTAAAATTCTGTTTAAGAAAGTAAAACGTTATTTTTTATTATATTTTCACCAATTCCCAGATGAACTGTTTCAGTGCCCCTAAACAGGAAATTTCAATTGATTGATGAATCAAGCAAAAAGACAAAAAGTCATCATCAGGGGAACTTGTGGATTTATATGGAGTTATATTAAAGTCTGGCATCAGTGGATATAAGAAATCTGTGTTTGTTGTTTTGGCAGTTGAAGGATGCTTTATTAATATCATCGAGGAAATGTGTGCAGGGAAATCAGGGAGGTTATTGTTATATAAGAGCGAAATGTATCAAAATTCAATCACAGCAGTTGTCTCGAGGTATAGTCTCACTTTGAGTTTCATAGCAGTAACACATGAAATTACTTAAGTCTATCACAAACTTGCACATTTCCACATTGACCGAACAACCTTGACTCTGTTTTAGCGTTCTCTTATTGAGTCTGTTTTGTCTTTTTGCTTAGTGACATGGTTCAGTCAGACCTCTGTTGAAGAGAAAAACTCACTGCACCAAATAGTGAGATGGTCCAGTCGCCTAATTGGTGAGTCACAGTCTTGTCCAGCCTCCCTGTACACTAAACGGGTACAGAGGGTGATTTTATCAGTTCTTAAAAATGACTCCCATCCTCTACAAGGTGAATTTCAGCTTCTTCCCTTTTTATGGAGGTTTTTAAACCCAAGGTGCCGGACAAAGCGTTATAAAAACAGCTTTGTTCCTGTCGCCGTCACGGAGCTCAATAAGAAAGAGTGACATTGCACTTTATTTTATTTATTTGTCCTATTTCTTAGCTCTGTTTATTATTGTGGCTTTTAAATTTTATGTTCTTCTCCTGGTTTTTATTTGTGGATTCATATGGAGTGATAATAGAAAGTCTTACCCCAGTGGATATAAGAAATTGGTTGTCTTCAATAGAATTATCCTTCATTAATATAACAGAGAATATATGTGCAGGGAAATCAGAGATGTTACTGTTTTACTATATAAGAGCAAAGTATATTAATATTCATAAAATCAAGTGTCTAGAGGGACAAAGTAAATCTGACTTTGAATGTTGTAGCAGCAACTGTGACGCCGCTCGTGAAATTAAATACATCCATAACTGTAACCTGTAATTGTTCTCCAAATATGTCCCTTTGAATTCAAGTTACAACAGTTATTATTTCGCGTTATTTTCACACTTATTTTTCAGATTCACTGTGTCCGTGCCCATCAGCATTAAATTTAAACTGACTGATGAATCAAGCAAAATCAGCGATGATACACTTATATAAGAGCAATATATATCAAAAATGCAATAAAATCAAATGTCTAGAGGTACAAAGTAGGTTTTGGTAGTATTTAGGCATTATTTTATAACAGTAATTGTGACACCACACATGACATTACATAAGTATCACTGTAATCTGTAAAATGTTTTCTATCATGAAATCAATATTTTGTTATTTTCTCACTAATTCCAAGATTAACTGGCATTTTCTTCAAAACACGTGATCCTAATTGATTTTTCATTCTGGTTATTACTGCATTCTCTGCCATAATCTGTATTCTATATTACTGATCCAGCCTTGTGCCAATACAGACATCATTGTGAGCCTGACTGATCCAAATGTACAAATCCTCGCCTTCCAACACTCCCACTTTTTCTTCCCAGTGCAGCTGTCCACTGCGCATGCTCGGCGTGGCTGAAAAACCACATGCGTCTCCCCGCACTGCTCTCTCCGGTGCCAAAGCAGGGAGATGCGCACAGCGAGGACGCCGCAGCCCCAGAAATGCGCACAGCTCCGAGCACCCAGACCCGGTCCCGGCTTCATCCGTCCACCGGTAGCCCCGAGCCGCCTCTCAGCGCCATGGGTTAGAGGGGATCCACGGGCAACTTTGACACACTTTGACACGGGAAATGCGCCGGAGAGCTGCGAGAATTGAGAGCATAATAACACAGAGAGACACTTGAAAGAGAAGAGAGAGGAGGGGACCCTATTCCTGTCATTTTCTACCCCCGGTTCCTCCTTCTTCTTTCTTTCTTTTTTTTTTTTTTTGGTCGGTTTTGAGAGATGATCACGGAGCTGCTGTGCACCGCCGTGGCTGTGGGTCTCTATGTGAACACGCTGGACGCGGATTTCTGCTACGATGACAGGTAGGTGGACCAGCTCCTCCTGCACCCAACATCACGGTCCGCTCCTCCACTTGTCACGGAAGCAAACCGGGGGTCGTTGCGCCTTCCCCGCTTCCCTTTCTGCATGCGCGTTTGTGTGCAGCCTGTAATAAATCACGGCTTATTTGTTGGCTTTTGTCAAACGCACAAAGACATGCAGAGAGGATGGGAGTGCACTGAAATCCTGCAGTGATATATAACCTGCAATTCATAGAACTTCTCTTTTCCTGCAGCTTTAAAGCTCCTAAATCCTGTGCATGCATTGATTCTGAGTTAGTTTAATCACACAGAACCCTTAAAATGTGTTTGCATGGAGAGAATCCACTCTGATTCTTTCCACAGCAGCAAAAGTTCAACATGTAGTACACTGAGGGCAGCTCCTGTCCCATCCTGCTGCATATCAAGCGCCTCCTCGGATGCTCTTTTGTCTACATGATGCTTGTTCTAACAATGCACTGCACTCTGGGGGATACAGCTAATTCAAACAGGGAGTCACTTTGCAAAAACAGCTGAATAAACATGTTAAATATTGTTCATGCTGAGGAGGCACCATCAGAGCGAATGTGAGCTGATGGACAAGGATGTTGGATTGATAAAGGTGGAAAAAGTACAAGTTAAAAGTTATAAATGAGAAAAAATAAGTTTTATATCATGTAATAATATTTGTTTATGTCTCTAATATTGGTGATGCATCATTAAGAGTCATAATGATCAGTAATCTTAGTTATTAAGTATATAAAACATCTGAAACCAGTGAACATTTCCATCCAGATTTCTTCAGATGTCTTCTTCTGCATGAGCAAAACCTTATTATTTAAAAAAAAAAAAAGAAATATATTTTAAAAATGTGACAAAAACTCAATCATCCACAGTTTTCCTGAAGCTTTCTAGCATTTTGACAGGTCGTCTAGCTTTCCTGAAGTGAGGAAAAACGAAAATCCTCCAATTCGAGGAGCTGCAATTTGAGGATATTTACTTTTAAATTATTCAATGATTGCATTAATTATTGATTATTTCATTTTCTTACATAATTCTGCTTATTTTGCATGTTTTTTTCTGGTTTAATACACCATATTTTAAGCCTCCAGCTTCTTAAGAAGGGGGGAAAAAAATCACTGAAATGCTCTTAACTCATCACAGTGAGGCCGAACTGGTGATAAGTGGTCAAAAGCTACAAAGGTTGGGAACCTCTGATGTATAAATTACAGCTCAAACTGATTCCACGAGCAGAGTAGTTGACACAAAGCATGTATGAAAAAGAGAAATAGTTTTCAGGCTGTGAGTGTGCTGCTGTACATCTGCGTTGGTAGCCATCCTTCATGTAAATGTTCAGAAGTTGCACCACAAAGGGGCGACTTTTAAGAAAAAACATCTGTTTAGGTAGTTTTTTATGGCCGGAAAGGGGCTTTAGTTCTGTCAAAACTGATAATAATTTGTCCTACATTATCAAGTGTTAAATCACGGGGTGAACCTACTGATAAGGCAGGTATGGGGTGGATTTCTATGCGAACAGTGAACAGGTTTCCTCCCTTATCCAGCTCAGTCAGATGGCTGCTGTCTGGTTAGCATCTCCAGACGCAACCTTAAAGGTCAGACATCCCCCCGCTTTACTTTTCAGCACCATCGCCGACCCCTGTGTGAGTATGACGGAGTGTGTCGAGAGTCGCAGAGGTAGAAAAGGAGCTTCAGTCGCACATCACACTTCGCTGAATCTCCCCGAGGTTACGCCTCCATCAGCTCTCGTCTGCAGGACACCGTGAGGTTGTCAAAAGAAAGCCGAGCGGTGACAGATTACCAGAGGCGCTTCTCCGCTCGCTCCGGCCTACGCTGCCTCTCCATCCCCTCGGAGAAAGTTCAGTATCCTGCAACACCGTGTATCTATCAAAGTCACCGTGGTAATTTACACTCTGGGGGGGACAGACACTGGTGTTTTGGTTCAGCGAGCTCAGATGGAGGAGGCTGAATACCAATCAGAGGTCTGACCTTCAGCGCTCGTTCATCAAACAGGCGTCCTCTCTTCGGGGTCAAGAGCCGTGTGCTCCCGGTCGCTTCCCTCGGGGATTACATGAGAGTTATGAGCAAAAAGGTTAAAGCAAGAGAAGGACTGAAGTAGAGGGGAGTTGAACTAATGTGTTTGCTCTGGAGTTGCCTCAAAATAAGACGGACTTGGTTGTAAACAAATTCTACATTCGCGCCATTTGACCTTTCACTCTGTGATCAGTTTCTTGTTACATGCCACATTAACATCTCTCAGACATGACGGTGAAGCAGATAAATCTCGTATATCCAGGCGCTCGGAGCTGTGTGAGGAGATGTTCTGGCCGCTGTCTGCTTTTTCAATCACGTCAAGTGTTTTTCCTGGGCACCGCTCAGTGCCTGGCCTCTCTCTTGGCCAACGGTAATCCCAATGAAAAAGCCTCTGCGTGTGAAATGAGTGAGTTTCACGGAAGCTGGGAGACGACTTGAGCCAGGCCATTTTTTGATTTGGCGGTGGGGAAAAAAATCAAGACATAATCTGCTGGTTTACAGTTGGGATTTTCTTTGGTTTAGCCAAATTTAAGGGCAGAATCAGATAGGCTTGTGGTCTTGGATTGGAGAATATATCCACCGTAACCTCTGAACTCTCCTTTGAATAGCCATCATTGAGGATTTTGACAGATTAACAAATGATGCTCTGCAGGACTCCGACATCTTAATGATATCGTTTCTTTTTTTGACAAATAGACCCGGAGGAGAAGTCTTTACTCGGAAGATGAGGACATTATTCAGTAGATATCAAAAGAGAAGCAAGGGCAGGAGATAGACGAAGCAAAGCTGTGAAATGAAATGCATCCTAAGTGGCTTTCAGCATTCGGAGACGTGTCTCCAGAAACATCTGTGACCCCGATAACGTCACAGTCCCTCCGCTCAGCTCAGAAATGCATTATGGTCCCTCGGGGAATTGAAGTGAAAACATCTTCACTCTTTGTTTCACAAGAGGAAAACAATTTCATGTCCGGGTTTGGAGGAGTTTACGGAGGATTGGATTTCACCAACTTTATATGCACTGTAAACTCAATATTCTCATTTAGAGCTGAATGCGTGCGTCCCAAACATTAATTATTTAATTGCCAACCAAATTACACAGAGGTGACACAGAGTGGTGACGCGATAGAAGCTCCACAATGAAGACAGAGGATCACAGAGTCTCCTGGTTGCAGCATCTGGTCCTGTTCTAACTCGGTTTCTGAGGTTCACCGATAAATGCATCAATATGGGATCGTCTTTTAGAAGCGCCCTTTCATCGTAGTTCAAACCAGAGCTGAAGCGCTAATGCACTGCCTTTATGTACGATAATGCTGCAAACATTGTTTAACATTTCTGAATATAATCAATACTGCTGTGTGCGCCACCAAAGAAACAACAGTAAATTTTCTTGCTTCCTTCTGTTTTTCTGACCATCATATAAATCTGCATGTAGCCACCGTGTTCACTTAATAAGATGCATTGTTGTGTCAGGAATGCCTATGAGCTTGTATCAACAGCCACTGAGATAAGAGAAGCAGTAAACTCTATTAGTTTAAAGCAGGAGGCCACTTTTCATGCTTGTTTCATTGCTACAGGCAACTCTTCTGTATTCATTTGAAAAATTAATTACATTACTAATAGCAGGAAGCTCCTAGTTAACCTAGTTGGCGTCAAGCAGCTCCAAGGCCACAACATCCAAACGTCACGTCTTATTTAAAGCTCCTCTCGTCTGTTACATTCCTGTTTTGTCCATTCACTGGTTTGGGTTTTATGGCTGACAGCTTTACCAGTCTGGTTCAATGTTATCGCTCTCCTCAGCATTGTTATCAGCAGCAACAGCAGGTGGCTCTTATTGGCTAAATTAGCATCTAGCTTAGAGCAGTTAGCTATCAAAGAGGTAGGACGTGGCGGAGACCAAAAACAGAGCTACAAGTATTAGACTTCAAGTGGCATCTTTAAATGACACGTTGTTGTGTGTCTGATGGATGTTTTAGGAGGCAGCTGTTTGCTAAATGTTCAACATATTAACTCAAGCCAGTTAATTTGCATAGCACATTTAAACACAACAAAATGTTGACAATGGCATCAGACAAATGAAACCATTGAAACTTCATTTAAAACAAACATGTCCATTAAGACCCATTACACAATAAAACTGTCATCCAAATCACTGTATGATGAATTACAGATCTAGATGCTACTTAGAGATTCTGTTCTAATTGGGAACTTAATGCCTTAATGGACTTCTTTGTGCAGGGTGGAAATGTGCTTGTTCAGACCACGTCGAAACCGCACTTGTATGCAAAGAAAGTAGAAAATGTTATATCAACAACTATGTTGCTACATCCTCAAGGAATTTAGACATTCTGTTTTCACAACCCACATCATGGAAAATTTATCTTTTGCCCAAATTTACTAGAGCATATGTGGACTTCCACTTGCAGCTCCAAAGGTGTGTTTGTATACTACAGTAGTGTGCATTCATTAAATACGTAAATATGTATTGAATATAGTCTTCTGAGTGGACTATAAAGTGGCTCAATGGTATATCTCCAAAGGAGCGTTTTTGGATGGGAACGTCGTTGCCGCTGCCCAGAATTGGATTCTTGAGGGGTGTAAAACTAGACCGTCACAACAGGAAAGCAATACAGACTTCGTCCCCCTACAACTGCGCAAACACCGGCTACATCCGATTGGGTAAATGTTTTACTCATTTACTGTCTGTTCCTTGATTTTAAACCAGGTAAAGATGGTGGCTCATTGGTGTCACTTATAGTATGGAAACAGTTCCCTGAAAGCAGTTTTTTGATGCATAATTTAAGCCGTGCAGCTACTGTTTTTCGGGAGATTCTAAAGGCAGCAAGTCACACTGGATGACTCTCACCTCAACTTTATGCAAATGAGGAGCGACCAACATGGGGCCCTGTCTCTGAAAAAACAACATGGTGCTAGCACAATGTATTGAGTGGCTGATTATATGGACAATCGATTGAAAGCATAGAAACGATGAATCCTGTGGACATGTACCATCAGGCCAGTGTTACACTCTCTATGGTCGTGAGTTCACAAGGTCCCACTTGGGCTGGTGTGACATAAATTTCATCATCTTCCAATGTCTGCTAGAGTTTGTATGACCCTTTTCATGGACGTCCACAAAATTTAACTATGTGACAAGGGCAGAATTGCGCATGCTTGACAGTAGTGCGCGTACACGGAAAACATGGATACAACCTGTTGTGCTTGCATGGATTGAAATCACTCCCAAGGAACTCCAAGCCGAATGGGCCGTACTGTATAGTATTTACAACAACTAGTATATTAAAGACTGAAGAGTGCAACAGCTCCGTCAAGATAATCTGAGGCTAGTCCATTGTTTAGGTAATCTGGTACTTCCAGTTTGTTACACTCATCCCTAAATGAAAAAGCCTGTTTTATTGCATAAAAATAAGTAATAGAAAATTAGATATTGTGGCTTAGCAAAGAACCAGGTGATAGTTTAAAATTCAATGACTTGTTCTGATTGGAGTTCTCATCCATCAATATTTCTTGCATGAATTTGCTCCTTCTTGCAATTGTCGCTCGTCTTTTGTCTGTTTGATGCCTTATAGCAAGATAAGTCACCAGAAAGTAGCACTTACTAGAAGAAGTGTTCCCACTGTTTTGGCATAGTCTGTATTTATTCGATGTCTTTGCCAGCCTGCCTACCACGCAGATGAAATCCTTCCTCAGAACGCTCGGTAAGACAGAAAACAAGTCAACCCCTTAAAACTGAGGTTAAGAAACGGGTTCCTCAGAATCCCTTTTCAAATGTGAGAGGATCTTTATTGTACAGAATGCATTAAAATGATGGAAAGTGAACTCCAATAGTGTAGTACTGTTAGTAAGTAGGCCACATTGCTGCTTGTATTCGACATGGTTCTAACAAAGGGACTCCTGTCATCTCTGAATCAAATCTGTTCCTGATAACAGCTCATAATCATTATCTCTTATGGGTTGGCGCTCCCAAGGCTTGCTGTGATCAGTTTCAGCCGCCCACTGTAGTAAAAGCTGCCAGGAATCCCAGTGCCTCCAGTGGAATAATTATCTAAAACATGTGCCCTACTTGTGTTGAGGCTGTTTAAGTTACAGTATATGCTTGGAGCAGATAAATATTGAGGGAAGAAGTGGGCTAATGAAATGACTGTGCAGAATCTCTGACTGAACTGTAAGTAATTGAGCGGAGGTGAAACCAGCGAAGTGTCTGTCAGGAGGAGTGTTTGCTGTAAGCATCTTAAACTGCCTGAAGACAGAATTGAAGTGAACGGTATGGTGAGGGTAACTGATGAAAAAAGTGTTTATGAATAGTAATTTGAGATGGTTTTGAGGCAAGAGGCTTTTAACCAGATTTGCGTACATAAGGGATTATGTGTTTTCAAGAGGAAACAGGCAGACCTCATGAAACGTGTGGTTTTGTGGTGAAAAAAAGCGCTTTTGTGGCGATGTGTCACCATCGTATGTGCTATCCTAATGTATTTAAGCATTAACATATGTTTTTACTCACTGGGTTTAAAACGTGTTGCTATTGATGTCTTGTTTTTGCAAGTCTGAAGTCTGTAGCTGCCTTAAATTCAGGGTGGAGGGTTTGGGCGATCATTGAAACAAGAAGGCGTGAACAGAGAGTCTCATCTTGATTACTAGCAGATTTAGTCAATGTAATTACTTAGTGGTCAACTCTGTAGATATTATGACTTTGAAACTGCTTTCAAGCTGCTAATGAAATCTAGTGGAACTCTAATATGTTGAATAGGGTGAATTTCTCCCCAGTGGTGTCCGGTTTAGTGTTGAAGGGCAGAAAGGGTAGTAGCTATGCAGAAGACAGAAGATGAAACCTTAAAGCCCATCTTCTTGCACTGGGATGGGCTCCAGCTTTTTACAGAGGCAGGAAAAACAATCCTCTGGCAAACAGAAACCACTTGCATGGATTGTTTTTTGTAATGAAAGAGGAGAGAGGCACGCACAAGGCAGCTCCTTTTTTATCAAAACCATTTTATGAAAGGTATTGTCAGAACGAGTTGAACCCACTTCATCTGAAGGTCTGAGTTCTGCCAACTTTAACCCTCCGAACCCTAAAAACAATGCCAGCATGGTTTTAAAGGCCTGTCATCTTTTTAAAAAATCGCCAAAATTATACTTTGTCAGAGCCAGAAACTGTAAAATCAGAAATAATCAACTTTCCAATGATTCTTAAACTACTCATCTGTGACATGCCGTTCAATTGGAACAACATGTCACAGATTAAAATTGATATTTCAATATAACCACTTTATTCAACATGTCTCATTTGAAAATCCACCAAAAATAAACCAATTGATCTAACCAGGTTTAGTCAAAAACAAAAAAATCTGCACTCAACAACGTAACTGTGACTCAGCTATGAGCAACAGTGACATGACAAAAATTCAGAATTTTTGACTGAACTGCATGCTGTTTGCACTGAACAACTAGGAGGCAAGTGAAGAAGAATAATTTAAAATGTAAATAGTAACATATCTATAGTATGCTCAGTCACCATTGCTTCCAGTATTGCAAACACCTATGGGCACTTGTAAAAATGTTACACATGTTGATTCCAGTTCTTTTTCAATTTTTCTAAAATACATACATACTCAAAGAAAGTCTACATTTTTCTTTTCCTGTGATTTATAGCATAACCTATGATGATTCTCTGTACTTGTAGCCATGGTTGTAATGTTTCCATAGAGATGCAGGGCTTTAAATTGCAGTGAAAAATGAGCACACACTGAGAAAACTATGATATGAGTGAAGAAACGCCCAGAAACTGCTTGGAGTTCAGAGGGTTAATGTCTGGCTTCAGAACATTCTGAAGGTTTGAGGTTTCCTTCCACTGAGTGTCCCTGCTGTTTGACATCTTTACTTACTTTCAGGGAGTTTGTGAAACTTTTGGCAAACAGTTCAAGGGTTACGAAGTACATATGAAGTACTGGCTTTGTGTGCTATTAATTTTGGATAACACTGATAACAAGGACATTTCCTAAAAATATACTAAAAGAAATAGAAAGCAATGTTAAAATCAGTCAAACTGATCATTGTTTACGCAGAACCCTTTGTCAGTTACTTATAAATGAAAAATAAAACATACCAAAGACACGGGATTAAAAATTCTAAAATATAAACAGCAAGAGTTTCTTTCATTTGAAATAATTAGTTGGTTGACTTGCATATTTTTGTAAAGCAAAAAGGCGAAAACTTTGGTTGTATTTTTTAGTTTTCTATTGAGATTTGATGCATTTCTTTCTCTTATATGATAATTCAATGGATGTCTCATTTTTAAAGCATTTCCTGACACTTTATAGAACATCAGCAAAATAATTCTCGAGTTGATTACATTTCCTGTAGCCAATTTGTAAGCGCTTTAGTGAATAACTCCGTCTTTAGCAGCTAGCATGTTGTGCGACAAGCTTAATAAATGAAATATTTTGAACCACTCTTAACTGTGGACCCTCTACTCAGATTCAGAGAAGAGATGGGATTGTTTATTTTTAGGTTGTCCCTCCTTGTCCCATTGGATGTCAGTGATGCATGGTGCTGGTTGAGGCTGCTGTTGCTAACCCTTGGCTGGCCCTTTGCGCTCCGCAGGCCACAGTCGCCACGCCCGTCTGCCAAGACAAGACCGCCAAACCTCAGTCCCACGACCCTCCCTGTATACGCACCATATGTGGATCCCAAAACAGTGGTATCCACGGACAGCCAGGGCTGACCAGTATAAGACACATATACCAAAGGCGTAGATTCGTCATGTAACACCCATGCTAGATTTGGGAGGATGGAACCCTCAGAACCACAGATAACGGGGTGCAAACACAGTCTCTGAAATTTCTAATCCGGGCGACCACATGCATGTTCGTCATGCTCTTCTTTAACTGAGAGCCTTCATAACTGTGTTCAGCAGCATGGGGTTGGATTTCTACCACAGCGCATTAAACTCACTTTGTAAGCGAAGCGCTTTTTTGTGGAGTTGGATTACACTCTGAAGCAGGCGTCCACTTTCCCTCTTGAAACTACAAGGTGGACTTCTGAAACAACTTGCAGCAGTTGGGGCGTAACACAAAACCGAGCTGGGGATCACACGATTACCCTTTCTACCTTTTGTAATCAATATCCACTGAGTATCATTTTTCTTTGACTGCAGAGTTTTTTCCCAGAACAGCTGTCCGAACAGAAAATCAAACATGTTTTTTTTTTTTTTTTTTTGCTATACTTGACAAAGTGCTCATGTTTCACTACACAGCATCAGTTCCGACTGTGAAAAGTGGCACTAAAGTGAGTTCTGACATTCATCAGGCAGTTGCTCAGGATCTAAAAGGAGATCTGTGCATGGATGTGGAAGTGTTTGTGTTTTTCCTTGACCACTGACAGCGTTTTTTCCCTGGTGACGGTGAAGCTGTCAGTAGTTCACGGTGTTAATGATTAGGTTGATGGATCAGGCTCGGCTCTCGTGCTTGTGGTTGGTATGATTTGTGAGCTGTGTGTGCTGACTCTTTTTGATTTAGTGTAGAGTTTGTATGTTCTAGGAAATAAAGGGAACATGTGACGTGTTGTACTGCTGCTTTTAGTCAGGTTGAACTCAAAGAAATGAGTATTTGCTCTTTTTTTTGGAAGATTTAGATGAGAATATTAATAACTCACATCTTCCTATAGAGCCAGAGTGTATTTTGGATTATCAGAACAAAACTGCATCCAGCACCACACGCATTTCTAGCTTTGCAGGCCAACACATAACCACACATAGTTATTAAACCTTGGTTTTTGCATGGATTAAACAAAACAAAACAAGATATTTCATGTTAATTTGAGAGCTTTAGATGTGCAGCGAGGCAGATTTTATAGCTGTTTTTCCAATTTGAGTCTTCTCATCTTAAGGCCAAGTCAAGTTCCACATTCTTGCAGATCTTTATTCTGCAACGCACAGACTGTAGGACACACGTTGGGGTGTGGGCTGCACAATATATTGTTTTAGCATCAACACTGTGATGTGTGTATACGCAGTACTTAACCTGCAGGGAGTGCAGTGTGAAGCAACCTACAATAACCCAAATGAATCATGTTACAACTTTTTTTTTGGCTATGCGAATATATTAGCGTCCTTGGTCACAGAGAATTTGTTAAAACTGTTTTTTCAAGACGCAGTTGGTTGGCATGCAGGCTTCACATGTGCGCAGCGAAATGAGTGAAAAACAGGAGAGAAACAGCAAAAAAAAAAGTAATGCAACATCATTGTCTGGAAAATATTGACCAATTTGAACATTTAAATCAGCCCCACAGAGTTCTGTATGATGCGTTCAAAGCCAGATCTAAATGCCGTGCAAAGCAAAATTCGACAAATCTTTGACAATATTTGCTACAGTTTTGATGCAGATGTTCTCCCCTGCTGCTAAATCATCTCACTCATTCTAGAATGATTGATTCTGTCCAAATAGAGTTATTCAAGCCATCTTCTGAAAAAATCCTGTACATTATTCTTATTGCACTATGCAAAAAATTGCAGAAAAACTAAATATTGCAATGTCCTTTTTTTTTTCAACATCATGCAGCCTGAGTGTCAGTAATTATTCCTGAGATATGCCAAGTGCTTTGGAATAAGCACTTACTGGAACATGTAGCCTCTCCAATTCAAGCACTGTGGTTGGACGTAGTATGGGATTTATGGAGAATTTAGAACTTCCTACTGTGTTTGGGCTTGTGGAAAGTAAAGCATCTCTGAAGTCTGCAAGGAAAATCTTCTGTTGCAGCCTCTGTGATGAATTAAAGCCGTCTACGTCCTTGCACAGCCTCTTCTCAAAGCATACACTTGTTTTTAGTTGGATTTGTTTTCCTTGCATACGTGCAGTCTAGTCCACAGGCAGATGATGAAATTTATGTTATGTGGACTCTTGCAGACATGCAAATGTGGAAAACAGGAGTTAGTCTTGACTCTTGCTATAAACATAAATAGACTTACTTCCCAAAATATAAAAAAACCCCAGAAATAATTTAATCTTGCTTATGCTTAGATTCTCACTTTTACAGCCTTTTGGATGCTTTGGTTTACATAAAGTATGCTTACAAAATCTGAGTGGCACTCTAACATTTTAAGTCACCTGCTGTGTTTTGAGAAATCACTCCAGAAGATAGCGATAAATAAATGCTTTTCTATTGGCAAACCATTTTTTTCATTTGGCAAATACCTGGAATATGACGAGGCAAAAATCGTTGCAAGCTGCGATGAAAGTCCCATTCATCTCAGCACGACGTTCCGAGACTTCGCTGCGCCTTAATTATTATTCTAAGTGCCAGGCGCTTCACGAAACCAATAGAGGTTCATTAGCTCGGCAACCTTGGCGCTGAACCCTGGCCGACCGCTGCACACGCTCTTTCCATCTTCACGCATGGCCACTCCAGCTAGTAAAATATACTAATATGTATCAGGCTCTGTGGGTCCCAACGGAGCCAACTGTGGAGTACCTGGAGTGTGAGTGTTGGGGGGGAAATCAGGTTGTGATTCTCACCTCATAAAAACCTGAGCGGGGGAGAGCTGGTGTGAGGGCTTGAAGGATTTAAGGTTCAGCAGAAATCACATGACTCTCCTGCTACCTTTACTCAAAGATGTAGTTTTAGTGTTTGGTCCTGAGATGCTGGAAGTGTTGTCGACCAAGTGGAAGGCTGTATTTGTCGTGTTCTTTGTCGTCGTAGCACGAGATTTACTCAGTCAGACCCTCCAGGACATTTTCAGGAAGGTTTTAGATTGCCTTCATCCAAATTCTGTTCAGACTAATCCAGCATGTTCATATTTCACCCCCATCCTCTTGATTTACTCTGCAGAGCCAGATAGCCTTTCTCCTCTTCCTGTTTCCTCCAGATAAGCGCCTACAAGTGCAGAACCACGCTAGATAATACAGATAGAGGAAATGTGGAAGTCTCAGAGCAGCTGTGTTGTTTATAGAGGTTGTCACTGCCCTACAATGGGAGGCTATTTGGAGGAGTGATGACACAAGTTGCATTATGTAGCGAGAGGATGTGATTATTGGAGATAATTTGAAATAGAAGCCAGTCTAGAAAGCCATCATAAATAATGCTGGTTTCTTCCCTAAAGAGGGGGAATCTGCGCGGCTTGATGGTAAGCTGCACCGAGTTGTAGATTGTAATTTCCAGTTTCGACACTTAGTCGCAGTTTTGGGGTTTTGTGGCTCAGCCTTTTCTGCCAGTTTGAAAGTCACTCAGGTTTGGGTCGGTTGGAAAGTCATTATTCTGAAACCATAAAGCACATCATCCTTCAAGTTAACTATCCTCCTTAATTATCCAGCCAGGGTCAGGAAGCATTTAAGGCAATTTTCCCATTTTGATGCACTGCCCTTCATAAAGCACTGTTTAAGAGTCTGCTCTGAGCTCCTTTTTTAGCCTCACGATGGGAGCAGTGGCTGTTTTTTTTGTAGGTACTTGGAGTTTTCTGGCTATAAGGCGCTGTCTAAATCAACCTGGCAGTTCTGTCTATGTGGATCTCACACTGTCTGCATCTGATAATGGGTGCTTTCGAGATAAACCAACCACATTATTTATCTTTCTCCAGTTTTGATATTCATGGATCAGTGGTTATAAGATAGGCTGTAGAGTTCTAGTGCCTCCATGATGACAACACTGTAATTTATTTTTCATCCGTATTGGCACACCACACAGTTTGATCTCCTTCACAGTTTACCCTTTCAATTTAGTCCTTTTTTTTTATCTTTTAATCTGATGGGCCGGTATTGAAGGTCGCTGAATTATGCATGGTTATGCTTTTGATAAGAACATAACCAGTGTGTGTTAGCTCTGCAGTGTGTATTCACTTTTCAAACCCGCAGCGGGGGGCTCGGACTGTGTCGATTCTGTGATTGGCTGCGAAAAGAAATTCAGTATCCAAGGCACTCAGTTATTCCTTTTCATGTGATTTGGAGCTACAGTAAACATTCAGAGGCGCTGTCCTGTTGCAGATCTCAGTCCGATTAGAGGTCACCACGGAGCGTGACGGTGCCAGCTCATCCGCCACACTGGGTGGATCTCATCAAAAGACCCACAGACATTTTCAACCCCCACGAGGCTCGCTCGTTACCGCGATACCACATCCAGTCAATCCATTACCGAGGTGGCTGACAATTTAGTGTTATCAGCAGAAGAAACATACCATGTGACATCCCCATTGCAGACAGGAAACGTGTTCGTCTGGGAAGTGAAATGACCCATCCTGCCGTGTTTTTTCTTCCTGTTCCACACACGAGGATGCATGCTGTCCTTTGTTTTCTAATGAGATGGTTTCCTAGTGTGTTCTGCAGCTGGAGAGAAGTTCAAGGTAAAGGCTGACATGTTGGGGAATGCACTTATTTGCTGTCTTGCTGAGAGTTTGATGAGAAGACAGATACACTCCTGTTTCTATACCAATTACTGTATATAAAGATGGATGAAATCCCCCAAGACATCACTTCTAGGTTTCTTGAGGAGCAGGTTTTACTTTTGTGTTTTAGTTTGTGGGCTGTTGTGCTCTTTTCTCCCTTTGTGTGTCACTAACCATGTCCTGGCTTTGTATGTAAAATAGCATGTGCAAACCCGTTGACTGCTCCTACTGCTTCCTGCTTCTTACCCTCACTGATTGGACCCCAGCACTGCTCTCCAATCAAGCTGCACCGGCTTCTGCAGCACCCGCTAAAAGCTCGGGGCAACTCGAGGTGGCTGTAATTTGGTCTCAGCAACTCGTCTGTCCCATTGTTTTTGACTTTGAAACTTTGCTCTTAGTAGACCTGCATATTGTGCAGTTGCTTGCATGAATAACTTGTCGCCGGAGGCTGGACCAAGTTAAAGGGTTTTGCCAATTGCATTTTGTTAAGCACAGTTTGAAGTAAATGTTTGGATGACCAGTTAAAGGGTCCTGCGCATACATTTTTGGTTAGTGATTGCGGGAAAGGCAGTGTAAGATTTAAAATCTGAGTTCTTTTGTTGTAATAAAAATGAGAAGTGGGTTTAAAACCTGTAGTTAGAAGTCCTTCTTTTGTTTATATAAATTTCTTTTTGCCCTTCGTTCATAAGTTTTTGTGATCTGTGTTGATTTATGTAATGACAGGAAGCTAAGATTCAAATGTTACAATACTTCCAATTTTGAAAAAGACATTACCATGTAGTTGTTTTTCCATTATGTCCCTTCTCCGTAGTGAGCTTGTTTTGAAGGTCTGCGGTGTCACCATCTTGCCAATGCCTGACTTCTCCTGACGAACTCCTTACTAATCTAATAATAAGCAATGAGCTGAATTGTGAGTGGAGCTGAGGTGGGCCATGCATATATCTCTGGGCCATGCACTGGTCTATGACAGTATTGACCTGTCACTAAAAGCATCTACACACTTATTCATGCATAACTTTAAGCCACAGTACAATTCAAATGGTTGAGTTACATAAAAGTTCACCTCAATACAGTAGTCATGAGGAGGTGTATTAGCTGTAGAGACCTTTTTGTACCAGGCTGTAAACATTTTAGCTCTGCTGCAAAGTTGGGCATTTTAACATTGGGCTGTATAGGGGATTGACTTGTCATTGGAGCCAGTCCCAAGTGGCCAGTCAAGGAACTGCAGATTTTGGAACATCCATGTCAGCATCCATGCCCTGGAGGTTACTACTTGGTCTGTTGAAGAAATATGAAGCTACCATGTGTAGCTGGCTAACTAAGCTTATCACGAAGTCTGCTGACGGGGGGTAGCAGCCAGCTTTCTCTGTCCAAATTTAACAAAATCAGAGAAAGTCAGTGATTTTCTGGAGTCTCTGCTGGTTGCCTGGCAACTGGTACTGGCCAAGAAATAATTTGGCACTTAACCTCCAGTAAAACAGCCAATGATCTTTTGATATCCTTTATACTATGTGTTAATCGGTGAGCTTTAGTTATGCTGGTAGGCAGATTTTGCGGCCTTTTAAAAAGAACCAGGCTAGCTGCAGGGTATTTCTAGTTTTTATGCTAAGCTAAGCTAAGTGAATGTGGAACTTCTTTATGCAAAGCCTCATGTCAGTAAACTTATATGTGGAAACAAGAAGGAAGTGTTCCGTTTCTTTCTCTCGTGTACATATTGAATGAAAAAAGGAACAACTTGGCTGCGATCACTTGTAACTCAGTCCTCCATCCACATGTCATGACGTTGTTCCATGACATCATGTCTGCTTGTCCCTTCAGTCCATCTCAGAGGGGAATAAGGTATTTTTATGATGTTATACAATGCGTTTTACAGTGTTATAATGGAGTTTCCTGCAGCATTTACACAAGGCCATATATTTTAGAACCCCTGCTGATAGTTTGTCAAACTTGGATTACATTAAACCTTCTGTAGGGAATTTGACGTGTTTCTTAATACGATGGATTTTGTTGGTGTCATAATTCGTAAGCTGTAACTAGGTGCTTGCTCATGGGCCCTTAAAAGCATTTGCATTGCAAAGGTGTTTCAGAGCTGAATGAAACATGGCTTTAGTCAAAGTACCTTTGAACCACTTTGGTCAACTTTTGCTTTGTGTTAAGTTAAGGGTCAAATGGATGGGGTTTGCACTTTGAGGGATGACTTCATTGGTTCCAATGTTAAAGTTGAGTTCAGGCAAATGGCTTCGTTGTACCAGCCGTGTAAACAGATCACAGATCAGAATTTGAAAAGATCTTAGATAATTAGCACAGATCCTTGAAAAGAAGACAGATTTGGTTTGGGTTGGCCCCCGTGGTACCCCTTTTTAGCTGCCGTTTCTCTCTGGCTAATGCTGGAATGTGACAACTGGTCACGGCAGAAGAAAGGAGGGCCTATTCTGGATTGGATACAGTGCTGTACGGTCTGTTAGTGTGGCTTACTTGGCCATTACAAATGCTGCATGTGAATCTGACCGCTGAAGGCTGTCAAAACAGAAAGAAGTCTCCCTGCCCCAGAATGTGACACTGCAGGCTGTTTTCAGCACAACTTTCAGCCATTCTTTACATCCAATATACAGGCATCCAATCCTCTACATTCTCAAAATATCTGCATTTTTTAATTTGCGATCGGATTACAAACCAATTCTGGTGGAGCATTAAAGTGACTTTTTTCTAATCAGCGACAGAAAGCTTTTGAGCAGAAACAGAATGCTGCTTTGTTTCTCCAGCTGCTCCCTTGGCAGCACTGCAGCACTCAGATCCTCCGCTGGCTCCATGATTTGTCATCAGCAATTAAACTTGTCCTCATTATAATCTCCGCAGCAGATCAAAAGTCTTGCAGTTTCACAAAGTCTGAGCAGAGCTTCTGTCTCCATGGAACAGACCTGTCCCACAAAGTGCGGACTCCTTATATCTTCCTCAAAAACTCGACTAGTTTTAATTCCTGTGTGCTACTTTACAGCAGAGGAATCGTCAGAGGAGTTACACAGTTCAGTACTTCAAGCTCCAATTGTTTTCAGGGTCTGATTTTTTTTTTATTTTTTTGGTTCAGGCCAAAGAAGAGCAAGTTTTTTTTTTCTTGGCAAGGGACAGTAAACTCAGCTGGACTTTTTCAAGCTCTGCCATGCTGTTGATTCCAGGGAATAAAGTGGGCCTGTAACACTCTGGAGAGAGTATTGTTGATGCTTTGTGTCAACACCTGGTGCTCTGCATGTGTAAGTGTAAATTCGGACATATGTGGATGCAAATTATACAGCTGGACAGAGGTGAAAAGTGAGTCAAGAACATTGGCAGTCCCTTCTGAGCCCTGGCTCCTCATGACCCATCAGCATCCATCTATTCCCCGTGGAAAAAAATCGATGCCAGACACGGTATTTGTCGCCGGTGTTGGAGTCCCCCCATTTCAATTCAAGTGTTCTTATGTGGGGGGTGCTTTCCATAATAATGAGCTCTGGTGGCTGGAGGTGCACGTTTTTATAGGTCACTGTGCCAGTACCCACAGCTCTTTGGAACTAGGCCAGTAGAATTGATTATAGAAGCAGAAGGTAAAATGAATTAAAGAGGTGGGGGAAAAGGAATTGTACCTGGTGCTAAAAAAAGACATCACGTGTCAGATGGTGGTGAAATAGTCGTGCCGCTGGAGCTGAAATAGAAACCTCTGAAGAATATTTGGACAGAAAATCATTGCTCATTATGACAGATGCTTTCAGTTTTCTTTCTTTTGTTCTTCATTTGGCACTCTTGCCTTTATGTTGAAGCTAGCTTTGAAACCTCAGTTAATTCCCATTATAGAGCAAAATATCAAGTGTGTTGTAAAGAGAGGAATGATTAAGTGAACGATGTTGTGATTTCAGACAAAGAATATGTTATGAATATACAAATTAAGGTAAGTTTAATTTTTGTGGTCAACAACGGCCTTATAACTAGGGATGCTTCAAACGACTAATTTCCCAGTTACTTAAAAGAGAATTTGAATTTTGACTGGTGACTAGGTTAAATGTAATAAAACACTGGACTGAGCAATATGGCTGAAAACCTTTTCAGGATAAATGTCTTTATTTCAGTTTAAATTAATAAGAATTTTTTTATTTGCCTATTTTAACAAAGACTGGAAGTGAAAAAAAAATAAAGTGCTGCTTGAATTTAACCACTCTAGATTATTTATCAAGATACTGGCAATCATTTCAATTTTGGCACTGCTACTACCGGTAATTAAAACACACACAAAAAATACATTTACATACCTAAATAAAAATAGATCTGGATAAATAATCTCATCTTGGTACACAATAAGTAAAGAAAGCGAGTCAAATCTAAAGATACAAGGAAGGTAACCAATGGGAAGCCGGCAGACTAGCTCACCTCGGGAGACCTGCACAGAAGCCACGAGGTGTGCAATGGAGAGTAACATGTTCCATTACTAAGGAATAATATAGACTGTTATGAGTCAGGGAGGGAGGGAGCCCCTGTGGTTTCTTCATTGAACTGAACTTTGCATCTTCATTATATGCTTTCATGGCAGTTTGAATCTAGTACATTGAAGTTTTTTTTTTTTATTGCCAAAGTGTCATTTCATTGGTACATATCATTATCCTACTATCCAGGCCTAAGAAAGCACTCAGAAAACCATCAAAATTGACCACAATTTGGCAATAAAATAAAACATTATCAGAAAAAATACTCTATGCAACTACTTAAAGGCCATGTGAAACCATTTATTACATTTTTCATTGTCAAAATTAAATTTTTAATCAAATGTGTGGCACTTTGTGTGGTGTTAGTGAGCATTGCACATTATTCTACAAAACATAACAGCTCATTAATTTAAAAATACCAAATAACATTGAAAATATCTTGCAGGATAAGCACACAAGCTAGTTTATTCTGACACAGTCTTCATACAGCCTTAGTTTCATTTCCTAGATCAAAATACTGCCAAACTGTGCTGGTTTTACCAGATGTCATCTGTCCCACTTTCCACCTTGGTGGTTTGCAACATCTGGATCCACCAGCAGACCACCATAGTCAGAGGTGTCTGGGCTAATAGTGACTGGTGACTGCAAAACATCTCAGACACGACAGTTAACATTGTACATTAATAAAATATTAATAATTACTTGGAATGACTAGTGTTTCTGGAGGCGTCTATTTAGTTGGCTAATTGTGCTCGTCTCTACTTACAACTTAATTCATAATGTTTCAGTCTGTAGTGTCAAATCTAAAATGTGTCCCCGCGTTTTTTGTTTTTTTTTTTTAGATGATATGGGTGTCATGATTTTGCTTTTTCAAAGAGAACTATGTTGGCCTAGTTTCCTCATCAGACAGTGCATTTTAGGAAACCCCCTCACTGGATTATATCTCAGTCTGTAGGCTTACACACTGGGAATTGTGCATTGAAACATATAATTAGAGATTGAATATGTAAGTTCTTGCTAAATTTAGATGGTAGTCTGAAAAAAATACAAGCCCTGTTGATTATTTTTGCATGTTATGAATAGATGGCAGAAATGGAAAGGCAATAAATTAAGACCTAAGTAAAAGAGAGTGATTCTGCATAAATTCCTGCAGAAGCAACAATGTTCCATCAGCAGCAGCAAGCTGAGATACAACAAAATCTGTCTGGCATTTTTAAATTATATCCCCATCCTGTACACTAGCAGTGATTTATGCATTGTTTGGCAAAGTCAGAGTACGGCAGTCTGTCCGTTTTTAATCAAGCATTGCATTTATCACTGTGGATGCAGGCGACTCGGGGAGGCCGCCCTAATTACCCGTCCACAGTCAGACTCTGTAATTAACTGTCGGGCTCATACTAGATGGAGAATTGAGAACTGATTGGCTGCTCGTTTGTTTTCTTGCAACATGCTGGAGGTTGTTCTGGCTGCATCCCACCGGTGGGACGGACGGACGGATGGATGGAGGGTGTTAAAGTTGGCCACTGTTCCACTGATAAGAGCTGGATGTTTGGGAATGCCAAGAATTTTTTAGGAAAAAACCCATAAAACTCTCAGCATCCATTGCTCCTGGACATTGGCTCATTTAAATGTGTTTCACAGTGCTGGGCACAGTACAGTACTGTAGGCATATGGCATATTTATTGGGTGAGACTTCACAAAATCCCATAGATTTTACATTAATGGCTCCCTTCTTGTTGTATGAGGAATAAACACAGCTATATGGTGCAGTCTTGTTCCATAGGAGTTCCTGGTGGTCTGGGAGGTGTTCATGAAGGTGTGAAACTGTAATTTGTTGTTGCATTGAACTGTTACACTCCGTGAACCGTTCAAATTCTCCTTATTGCAGGTATGCTCAAAAGCTCACCAAAAATGCTTTAACAACGGTAAAATGTCATGTTCTTCATAAAAAAATGTCAGTTTTGACCCTTTTAAATTCCAGTCCAGTCTTTTCCTCCACTGCTGTGTTTTTCCCCTTGGGGGGGAAGGGTAAAGCATTAGTTTTATTAGCCATTGATTTCCCATAGCCTTCCCCTCACTGAGGCCGAGCTGAGGATTCATCACAGCATTTTATTGACACCATCACTCAGGAAACACTGCCGTGGCCCCCGGCTTCTTTTTAGCTGAGGTGGCAGTGGTGGCATTGTTGCCCACTCACCTCGATTTTGAGCAACCAGCTAATGGGAAGCGATCAATCAATCACTTGGATGGAGATAAAGACTCGGCGATCAATCGGCTGAAAAATAGATGAGGGACTGACACTCTTAATGTTTGGGTTCATAATTTTTTAACCACGAGAATGGAGTGCGTGAAGTGAAATATCCAGTCTAATGACAGCTTTAATTACAGACCTGGTAGGTTTTAAGCTGAATTTAAATTTAGTTTATCAGACAAATGCTGGAATTATTCCATTAAATATAGAGCTACAGGGCAAAAACACTTAGCTTAGCATAAAGTCAGAAGATTTCTTGGCAAAAGACAAACAACCTAGAAAACCCCAACTTGCTTTTACATTTATCTTCATGAGCAGATAAAAAAAAACTGTTAATTAATGAACTTTAGAGGCATATTTATGGACAAACTTTGGACAAAGCCAAGCATTCTGTTTGCACCTGTTTCCAGTCTTCAGCTAATTAGGCTCAGTGACCCCTGACATGGGCTAAACAAGAAGAAATCATTACCAAGCAAGTCGGCAGATACATTTATTTCCCAAATCTATCACTGTCACAGTTAGATGTTCCCTCGGGCAGCAAATTGTACTAATTTTGCGTAGCATTTTGAGGTTTGGTATCGGTCAAGGACGTATTTAAGCCTTTAACTACTCAAATTATTGAGGCTGTGGAGCTGTTTCTAAATAAACTATATCAGCTGCATTTTTCCTAAAGAAGATACATATCAGACGGTGCAACAGTATGGCTCAATGATGGGTCTTGAATTTTTTTATCGACAACACCGTAAGCTCATCTTTCACCACTATGTAAAGTCTTGCACCTTTATGGAAAGAGTACAACTATGACTCGAAGTAGAAACACCAAAGAGAGAGAACTCTTCTATGCAGTGTAATTTATATGATTGTTTATTTTACAAAAATGTATAAAACTTGGAATCAGCATTTATAACATTAGTGTCACTGATACTGGAAAGAAATTGTGACTCTACATTCTTTTGATATTTTACTACTTGCATGTTTAATTTGTTTCCATACTTGGCTCCTGTAAATACTGCCTGCAGTTCAGATTCGTTCAGCCAAAAAAGGTACCAGAATTTTTGTCATGTAACTGTCAGTTGCAGCTATGCCACTAGTTGCGTCACAGGAACATAAAGGACTGCAGAATTCTTTATTTTTTACAGCATCTGTTTATTGTAAACGGTTCATTTTAACACATTTTTGTAAAAAAACAAAGTGGTTTGATAAAATTTTATGATGTTAGGCTTGGATTTTGGTTAAGCTTTGCAATATAAATCACACAAGAGTAGTTCAAGAACCGTGGGAAAGTTGAATATCCAACGATTCTTTCTGTTTTTACAGTTTCTGTCTGTGATAAATTCAGTAATTTAGGCGATTTGTTTATTTATTGTTTTTTAGAGATATCTCACCTTTCAAACTTGCTGAGGGCCTTTGGGATTCAGAGGGTTAAAACTCCAAAAATTATGTCCATTTTCTCAATGTTATAACTTTTCCACATTTTATAAAAATCTGTCAAATTATCATTGAATAAGTTACAGTTTTAATTTGAAGCAGCCGCGACGTTTGGAAATTCAGAGACACGAACCAGTGATTGTTACTATTCTAATAGCTCTTCACATCTTTTAATCTTCTGTACATAAACTAATGAATTCAGTCACTAAACTCCCTGCTGTCAATTAGTTCTTTTTAGGCTAATGAAAAAAGTCCTTGCAAGAGGCAGAGTGGCTGAGTGAAGCAATGTTTGATAGTCACTGAAGGAGCATTAAAAAACAGCACAAATATGTTTGGTTTTAATCAATCTGTGTGCATTTCAAATCATGGTCATGGTCTCTTTAAGCTCTCGGCACACAGTATTGTTAACTACAATGAGTCTCCCATTTGGAGTTAGTTGTTCTGCTAATCAGGAAACCGGCTTCATGGGGGACATGAAAGCAAGTCTACTGCCTGACAAAAGAGAGACAGCCCACTTCCTGACGTTTACCTCAGACTGTTTCTCCCTCTTTGAAGCCCGGAGTCCCCGGAAGGAATCTGTTTGGCCCGAGTGGTTTGACTTTGACAGACTGAGGATGTAGAGGAGACTTTATCTTAATCAGCTGAGAGGGGACCTGCTAGGCCTGATGGTGATGAAGCTAAAACAGCTGGACTGCAGTGATGAGGAGGAACTGTTCAGGAGGTTGTTCTTTTGATCGTAGCAATAAAACCCATTATTACTTATAGAACTTAATTGGACTCGGGCCAGACAGTGACGTGAGTAGAACTTTGTATTGTTTGTAATTATTCTCAGTCTTTCATCTGGTTGAAATGTGTCTTTTTGGAGCTTTGGTTTTTACTTTTGTATTAATAGGCAAGAATACCATTTTTCATCAAACCTACACTACCGTTCAAAACTTTGGGGTCACCCAGACAATTTTTCATGTTTTCCTTGAAAACTCACACTTTTATTCATGTGCTAACATAATTGCACAAGGGTTTTCTAATCATCAGTTAGCCTTTTAGCACGATTAGCTAACACAATGTAGCATTAGAACACAGGAGTGATGGTTGTTGGAAATGTTCCTCTGTACCCCTATGGAGATATTCCATTAAAAATCAGCCGTTTCCAGCTAGAATAGTCATTTACCACATTAACAATGTCTAGACTGTATTTCTGATTCATTTAATGTTATCTTTATGGGAAAAAAAAATGTTTTTTTTTCAAAATATAAGGACATTTCTAAATGACCCTAAACTCTTGAACGGTAGTGTATGTGCATAACTGGTCTTCCAGATTATTTATCTAGGTTTTAAGCAAGAAGCAAATACAAATATGTTATTCATAATGACACTGAAGATTGTTTCTAGACAGTGACAGAAAGATGATGAGCTGAAGATCGAACGTCTGAGAAGTGCATGCAAAATGGCAGCTTCTCTGATTTGCGTCTCCCTCATTTTTTGTCATTTTCGCTTCATACCAACTTTATATTCTCCACTTTTTAGAAAAAAAGTGACGCAGTGCAATTTCTACTGGCACCATAACAGGCGCTCTGTTTTCACTGGGTTCAGGTTCAAGTATTTGCTTTGCTGTTTGACTAATTTAGGCTCATGGTTCAACAGTATGTTGTTTTGTTTACAGTTTAAATGAATTTAATAGCACTTCAAAAGCAACACGGGCTTTTGAAGTAACATACAGTTAAAGCTACCACAATTACTTTGCATAATCCAGCAATATGCATGCAATATTTTTAATCAATGCATGGTTCTTTTGTTCTTCAGTTCGTTGAAGCAAATGTTCAGCATCACAACGTAATTGTTGCGTCATGATATCATTCGTTTTTGGTTCCAGTCATTGATCAGTCAACACTACAGTTTACAACAGTGGTGGCGACTGCAAAGTCTGACTCGGTTCAAGTTTCCAAACACGAAAGGCTTCGAAAATATGGAAGCAATTCAAATTATCACAGAATAGAAAGGTGGTTCGTATGCTGTGCAGAGTTTCAGTGATGTGTTCGCAATTCACTGTGCACTTAAAAACAAAGCACAAAGAAGCTATTTGACAAAGAGGCACTTTACATCTGTTTACTTCTCTCCTGCTCTCTGTGCTCACATATATCGTATTTCAGTACAGCTGAATTCCCAACAAAGCTGTTCTCTTTTACATATTCTTCTGTTGTCAGGCAATGGAATAAATATGAAATAAAATGCAGCTCATCAAGACTACAGCTTTACCAGCAGTCACTTCCAGGCATGTCCACAACACTGACTGACTATTGCACCACACGTGAATTGAAGTCAGTGGCCATGATATGAATTCGGCTGTATTTTTATAGAATTTGAAGCCACAACCAAAATAAAAAAACAGTTACTTCATACGAAAAAATTTGTTGTTTTAGCTGCTCTGGGCTTGTAAAATACCCATAGTGTCCATGGTGCACTTCTTAGAATATACAGACCAAACCTTTTTACTTTATTTTGATATTGCACAACTGACTTAAATACTGAACTCTCTTATGTCTTTTTTTTTTTTTAATCATGTTGGGGTTTTCAGTTTAACTTTACAGTTTTTAACTTTAGTATCTAAACTTATCTTTACCTTCTCTACTGTGCTGCATTGTATAAGGACATAGATTATTTGGAATGAAACAAACTTAGAAGAAGTGGCCATTTTACTTTTCTGAGGGAAAAATAATCATTTAGATTCATGGACTATTTGGTAAAATAGTGGAGTTGGTGGAAATATAATCATTAGTGGCAGCCTTACATACAACGGTATACATAAGGATATAGAATATAACTGCGTAACAATTGTGCAAATTAAACAAGATTAAAATGTAGTGCAAAGGTAAAAATAGTAATGAAATTAAAATCGGTCTTGATGTGCTTCAGCAGACTCCAGGAGACTCTGAGGAGCAGCTCAACTTAACTGTATAAATAGAAGGTAGTGGAAATGGCAGTATGAAAAGAAAGAAGATCACAATAAACAGTAGAACCAATTTTAGAAGTGCAGATAGTAGCTTTGTATCGACCCACGGTGTGTGTGTGCATGCAGGAGTGTGTACAATCCAGTGTGGCCTGTGTGTATGTGTTGTTATATTATAGACAGCGGAAATTGATGGGGTTACTTGAAGTCAGTATTTTTATTAGAATTCTAAAGAGACTGAATCAAACTGTTACTAAAGTGTTTGTGCAAATTTTGTATCAGCTAGCTTTTATTCTAATAAATACTTGATCCATGAGCATTTCTTCAGGGTAAATATGTGTCCATTGCATTGGGTTTGTTAGCTACAGATAAAAACAACTTTGCTGTATTAGCTGCTGCTATCTCAGATCTGCAGAGTTAAAATAAATAATTTAACTGGTGTATTGATCCGCCAAACTTCCCACTGGTTCTTCTGCATGCATGGGAAAACTGCTGGGAGCTGCAGGATGGACTATTTTTAATCAATGAAAAGATGGATCCAGTGAACCGAGTAAGAGAGTTAAAAAAAAAGAAGTAGGTTAGTACCTTGAATACAAAGTAAGCTTCATTGTGTGTCTCAGGTGTACTTTGATTCAGGAATATTTAAAAACAGATGAAAATCTTGACAGTTTTTTCTCTCTTTCTTCATGCCAGCTATGTGAACCGCCGTCCAATAGCAGTTTATCACCGTTCACACGTTTCAAATGATGGAAAGAAACAAATAATTGCAGCTGAGCTCTGTGTAGAAATCTGCCAAATTAATCCCACATTTCATCTCGCACTCTTAGGAAAAGGAAGAGCCTCTGCAGAGCTCAGCATAAATCTTTCACATCCACACCACTGGCAGTATGACAGGCTTTTATGAATGCTATCTGGACATTTATGCATTTTCCCTCTCCTCCCATATTCGTGCCAGTCCGGCGTGGGACGGAGTGTGGGAAAGCAGCGGTGCCACTTGCGGTCGGGTGTATTGTTCTGCCAGTGGTGCCGATGACGTGTGATGTTTGAACACACCCGTAATGTTCGCTTCCTGACCTTTCAGCCTACAGATACACAAACCAAACAGATACCTAGGGTCGATTAACAGAGATGATTAATGTCTTTATTGTCTGCACCTAAACCATTTAGTGAGGAGTAGAAATGCTGTTTAAATAAGAAAAGTAGGTCTTTAAGTTAGAGTGAATGATGATGGGAACATGAAATCGTAAAGCCTGGTCTGGTGTCTTCCTCCCCCTCAATGTGGCACTGTTTCATCTTCATTACCATCTCCTCATTACCTGTCATCATGCTGCTGCATACTGGCTGCATTATAGCAGCTAATAATCAGCCAGTGAATGAATCACTTACACCCATAGAATTAACCCTATGAACCCCAAGCGGCACTTTCTGGACATTTTTATGCACATTTTTACTCACTGTGATCTCATTTTTCAGTACAATATAAAGTCCTGCACCTCTATGGAAACTGTACAATCATAGTTAGACACTGAGAAAACTCCAAAATGTCTTTCATGCAGTGTAACACAGTATTAATGCCAGAAATCATTAAAAAAAAAAAAAAATGGGCAAAAAAATTAAAAAGTTAAATTTTTTAGACTTTTTTTTTACAAAAAAGAAAAAAGGAGAATCATCATGTAAAAGATTTATCCAAGTGCCCACAAGTGTTATTAATACTGAAAAACAACAAAACAACATTGACTGTACACACATAGATCACTTGTTGTCATAGTTACAGTAAAGCCGTGACGCTATCTTGCAATGATACAGAAATCTTTAACAAATCCGTGGATCCAGACTATAAGCTGCATCACTGCCAAAATCTAATGACGTGGTCTTTGTGTCATTTCTGACCTTCCCTTAAATTTTCATCCAAATCCGTTATTCCATTTTTGAATAATGTTGCGCACAGATGGAAGGACGGATTAACAGACGAACCTATGCCGAACTTCAGCTAGATTCAACCGAAACGTGTGGGGTTTTTTTTTTGTCACGTGGCTCTTAGTGGCAGATGAGTCAATGAAGTCTTCACAATTCATCAAAGAGTGAAGAGTTTTTAGTTTTTTACAGAATGTAGTTATTAGATTTTTAAATGAGACATGTAGAATACAGTGACTTTGACCAAACATCACAATTTTAAGCTAAGTTTTCCAACAGAACAGCATGTCAGCAGTTAAGTAGTTTAGGAATCTTACAATGCGTTCTGTATTTTCCATTTTTGGTTTGAACAAATGGTGTGATTCTGGCAATACTTTTACAGCATAACACGCCTTTCAAACCTAACAGCTGGTTTTGGGGATCAGAGGTTCAATAAAAGACCAAACCAGATCACATTCTCCATGTGCTCATGTGGTGCACACACTCCCCGCGATCACTGAGGTGAAATTTATTGGATTTTTATCCCTGACCAGTTGTGAAGTTAGCAGGGAACAAAGCCGTGCATGTTGTTCACCTGCCAACTGCAACAGCACATGGGATTAGGACACTATATTACATGGATTACATACAGTATATTGCACATGTAGAATGACATGAGTATGGAGGCTTGAGTGCACATAACACACAACCATTAATCAGATTACTGGCTGACCTCCGACATCCGTGCAGGTCTCAGAAACCCTGTTTGCTCCATGATCACTTTCTAATCCTGTTAGCTTTGGATTAACACAGAGGTGATCTGGACCCTGACACCCACCCACACATATTCGCCCTCTGTTTGATACACTGACCCACATCCCACTGCATGTAGGACTGAATCTTAATGAAGAGGGAATCAATAAATGGAAGCAGTTGCCTTCTAACGCATCGTTTTGATAACCTGAATCACAAGACAAACACGGTAGAACTGAAAATAAAACCTAAAGTCAGATGTCTTACTCATTGTAGATGCTTTATAAAGGCCTTCACTTGTGCTGGTTTGGCTTTTCTGAGGCAGAAATTGACAGTTGCAAGAAAAACATGACTTTTGATAGACAGGTTGTTCAATGCCCTGAAGTACATGTTACCGTCTACTGGTTTTCTGTTATAGTGACTTAAGATTGCCTGCGTCAAAGTTCTGACAGTATCAGCAACTTAGAAACAAACGATCATAATTTGACTGTTGCTATGGCCGCCGCCTACAGCACCAACCAAACAACTGAGGTAATGAAGAATACAACAGCTGCTGTGCTTTCAAACCTCTGAACCCCAAACAGTCTCTGCTTCTTATTTTGCTCCTGTCACATTTTAACATACTGTGAGCCCTTTTCTCACTGCAAAATAAAGTCCTGCGCCTCTATGGAAACAACACAACCATGGCTAGAAGTAGAGAAAACTCAAAAAATGTCCTCTGTGCAGTTTGGCACAGTCTTAATGTCATAAATCATAAAAACGACAAAAGGAAAGTTGAATTTCTGTGATTATTTATTTCACAAGTATTGAATAAAACTGGAATAAATAGGTACGACATTTTCAAAGGGCTCACATCAGTTCCCTACACAGGAAAATGGTGACTCTACATACTTTCCACTATTTTATTTAGATTTTTTCCCCTTTCTGTTCTGTGTAAACACTGCCTGCAGTTCAGCCCAGTTCAGTTTGGTCACAATGTTTTGTATTTTACAGAATCTGGTTCCAGTGAATTTTTAAAATGAGACAACTAAATTAGAGTGATTTTGATGAAATATCACAGCTTTGATTTGGTTAAGTTTTCTGGCAGAAGGGCATGCCACAGATGAGTAGTTCAAGGACTGTTGAAAAGTTGAAAATCAGGCAATTCTTTCTGTTTTTACGGTTTTGGGCTCTGATAAATAATGTGATTTGGGCTCTTTTTATTGGGTTCAGAAGGTTAAATACAACCAAATGAAAAAGCAGATGGATTTTTGGATTTAAAGCAAGATTAATAATGTCCTCTGCACCCACAAGTGGTAATTACAAGTCTGAGTGGGGAAAGGTTCCGAAACATCTGTTAATTGCTCATGTAATCGATGCAAAATCATAGCCAGACAAGAGCACTTTTTAGTGCCAATGTGTGAGTGTGTTATGTTTGCTAATGTCATCATGAGACGTCTAGAGGTTGAAGCTCTGTAAAATTTGGCTGACCAGATTCAAAAACCATTCCCTGTGTTGCCAAGATGACATCAACCAAGTGCAAAAACACGAGACATACACTACCATTCAGAAGTTTGGGGTCACCCAAACAATTTCATGTTTTCCATGAAAACTCACACTTTTATTCATGTGCTAACATAATTGCACAAGGATTTTCTAATCATCAATTAGCCTTTCAACACCATTAGCTAACACAATGTAGCATTAGAACACAGGAGTGATGGTTGCTGGAAATGTTCCTCTGTACCCCTATGGAGATATTCCATTAAAAATCATCCGTTTCCAACTAGAATAGTCATTTACCACATTAACAATGCCTAGACTGGATTTATCATTCATTTAATGTTATCTTCATTGAAAAAATGCTTTTCTTTCAAAAATAAGAACATTTTTAAGTGACCCCAAACTTTTGAACGGTTGTGTAGCAAGCCGGCTAACATTACTCACTACATCAACAGTATGAAGGCCAGCATGGCGTCTGTCTTACAGCCTTGTTTTCCTCAAAGCTATCGTCAACAACTAAAATCCAGTCTGAGATTTACTTTTATCCAGCCTTGTGCTTGGTCACTCTCTTGTTTTTTCTCTTCTTAGCTTCCTGTGCTAACACCCTGTTGGTCTCTTTGGCACTGTATCACACAGCCTGGGTGCCATTGTTGGTGGTGTTTGACATCATGCCATAAAACTTTATGCACTTCTTGCACGAAATCGAACCTGCTCAATCCACATTGTGCTAAAGCAGGTGTTGGGGAGAAGAGTGACTGTTACAAGTTAGTGCACCATCAAATTGATTGAAGGGACACAGACTGTGACCAAAAATCTGTTTCAAGCAATGTGACATGCAGTTAACCTGCAAGATGTGTGTACGAGCGTTAGCTCCTTTTTTTTTTTTTTTTTTGTAAAAAGCATATTTATTGAAAATAACAATATCACGAAGCAGGAAACATGGAAAGAGAAAGGAGGGTAACATGCAACAAAAGGTGCAGATGATGAATCCATCAGGATATCCTCTGTGTTAACTCTGTTTGAAAAGTCCTTTAAGACTTTTGTTGATTTCTCTTAAGTTCATAATGAAACTGGCACAGAAAAACACCATAATTCATGCAGATCTCACTTTCTCATAAAGGTGGCAGCTCTGTAATTACACTCTCCACCTGCACACACTTTATGCTGTGCTGCCGTAATATAGATTTGTTGTGTCCCTTCACTATGGAGAGTTATTTTTTTTTCTTCTCGTGGAGTTTTAATCATCCTGCGCAAAGCCGGCAACATCAGTGGTGTGTTTACTTCAGTGGTGCGCCAGCCCAAGATTAGCGTTGTGTGAATAGGCCTGTCTGCAGCAGCTCTCGATCTGCGTGGTTAATTAGAACTCGGATTGCTCAGTAAGGAGATGGAAATTTAATAGATCTCGGCCAGACAAGGGGCATTATAAAAGGCTTGGTGGTGAAGCAGACTAGTGGATCAGATGAGCTTCTTGAGGCAGACAGTGAAGATAAAAAGGAGAAAGGAGCACAAAGAAAGGCATGACATGGATGGAGGACTTAGTAGAGAAAAAGTGATAACTTCTGGAAACAGATAAAAGAATGAAAGGAGATGGGGATAGTAGGTGAATACAAATGGATGAGAAGTGAAAGGAAAATGATGTGATGATATCCATTAAATAACGTGCAGGCCAGCATCCATTAACAGTGCTGTTTTATGATGATCGGCTAATCCATCTCATTACTGCCATCAGGGAGGAGGAGGATGCTCTATGTTACACAGGACTGTAATTCAGTCTGTCCTGATTATGTTAAGTGATGGCAGTTTATGCTGAAGATGTTTATTCTGGTGAAGCAGGCCGACCGATGACATGCTACAGACAGACAAGCTGGACCAGAGCCCAGATATTTAACCCTCTGAACTCCAAAACCTGCCAGCGGGTTTGAAATGCATGTTATCTTTAAAAAACTCACAGTAATGGCAGCATTTATCAGAGCCAGAAACTGTAAAAACAACTTTCAGACAGTCTTTGAAGTACTTATGCATAATGTGCTGGAAAACGCGATCAAATCCAAGCCTAAAATTGTGATAGTAAAGAACTTTACATGTCACATTTAAAAAATCACCAAAAAGAAACTTTACTCTAACCTGATTTCGTGAGAAACAAAAAATTTTGCACTTCTTAATGTATCTGAGAAGCCATCAGTGACTTTACTGTGACAAACACCCACATGGCAAAAATTCAGGGACTTTCCAGCTGAATTAGGCTGAACTGCAAGCTATGTTTCCATAGAGCAGATAGGGATAAGCATGAACACAGATTAAAAACCTAAAAGTATTAAAATACCAGAAGAATGTAGAGTCTATTTTTTCCCAGTCTTGGTCACACCTGAGAGCACTTCAATACAGAACATCTGGGTTGCATTTTTTTTCAATGTTTGAAAAATAAAAAATATCTGAAATTTCAGTACACACAACCTCTCTTAGTTCCCTCTACTTCTAGCCATGGTTGTGCTGTTCCCATAGAGATGCAGGACTTTAAATAGTGTTTAAAAATGAGCCCGCAGTGACTAAAAACGAACCTGTTTGGTGTTCAGAGGGTTAAAATAGACTCACATGTAATGTTCTGCATTGCAGTTAATATTGTTGTTCTTTTAATAGAAGTCACGAAAACATTAAAACTAATTGTAGGTTCATTCTGTCAGACCACAGTGGGGGAGACAGTATTGTGGTGTAGTTCAGTGCATGTTTGTGCCCAAACTTGTCATCTGAAATCTGTTAGCCGAACTGTACAAGGAAGCAATTAAGGAAACAACTCTTTTCTTTTTACAGGATGCAGTTTGGTGATTCAAGCTTTTAGCTGAGACAGAGTCAAGATCTCACGATGCACATGTAACACACTCATATACTGAAAGTATTCTGAGTCCATGTAAACACAGACTTAAATTTATCAGAAAAACATCATAATTTGCTCAAAACCTTGTTGCAGTGTGTTTAGAAACATTCTGAAACACACTAAATAGGAATATTTTTAAAAAGGTGCAGAAACTTGTGATTTCTGTATCATGTGTTGCAGGTAATGTGAGTTGATATCCCAGATTAAACGTGATTTTTGCTGTTTATATTGGACAGCAATAGTTATTTCAGAACCCATACGGCCAACGTAGTTAATATATTTTCCTACTGGAAATAGATCTGCTGAATCAGAGCTTTACTTTGACATACAATTAATTTTTTGTCAGTGTCTGTCTACTTTTGTGCCTTCAAATAGGTATTTACATAGAACAAATATTCATATATGCCAGTCATATGTGCCTATAAAACACGGACCACGAACTAAAGCAAAACTATGTGTTTTTTTCCCTATTGTTTGTCGTAGAAAACTGTTTTTAACTGAATGCATGCGTCACATTTCACTAAACCACTTAATAACTGTCTTTTATTTTGAAATTCCTGCAGACATTTGGCTCGTCTGACTTGTAAAATCCACTGAAAACTACAGCAAAAAAGAGCCGGTATTAATGTTTAAAGATAATTCTACGATGAGTTGACCCTTGAGCAACACTTTTAATTGTATTTATTGTACTTTGTTATACTCTTGTTCCATTTTCCAATTTCATTCTGCTTGTTAATATCACTCATTAGGGCCTTTATTTAAATGCTACAACACTGTCAACTCCCAGTAATAAACTCTGGGATACATCAGCTCCTCAGTCATCTTAACGCTCCACATTTCCTACTTTAAATATTTGACCAAAGCTCTGTAGCATCACACAGTTTTTAACTCAGCTGCCACCTGCTTTTAGTATTTTATATTATGAAATGTATCTGAGTCAGTTTGTGTTGTTTCAGATCCATCATCTCAGATTTATTCAGAGTTAATTTATTTCCTTGATTGTCAGTAACAATCAAGGACAGAGTTTTACAAATGACGAGTTGTTCAAATTCAGCTACTTTCCTTTATTACGTTTGTGGGTTTGATCAGATCTGAGTAGACAATAGGCCTTTTCGTGTAATCTGATTCAAACTTTGCTCAAGTCTTGTTGGTGTAGGGGAATAAACATCACCTTTTTCCAACTGAGATCAAACCAGTGAAGAAAGTAGACAAAGACAGTGCACACGGCAGAAACACAAATACAGAAACCATTTATATGGAAGAATTAAGACGACTTTGATAGAAACTCGTGTATTTATGTTGCATCCCATCCCTCAAAAGAATCCGATGAAGTAGAAAAGTTCCCTGAGCCTTTAATATTTGGAAGAAAGTAGAGAAAGTCTGCTGCTGATGAGCTGGACAACACTGCTTATTAGTGTCAGGTTGAAAAGACGGAAGCTGAAGAATGTAACACTGAAACTTCTGTGTATCAGGAACATTGGAAGTGAAAAAAAGGAACTAAAACTGTTTCCTTGCAGATCTGGGTGTGAGGACTGTTTTTGTACTTGTTGTGCAATAAGCACTTTGCAAACTGTGGCAATGTCAGCCAGTATGCTGTGCTTGTGTTTGGATTTATCTCGAAAATCTCTATTTTATATCATTGTAAAATGAATATATTTTTGCAGAAATAGCCAATTTGAATATGCTACCTTGGGATTAAAGAAATTGTGCAGAGAGATTTCCAGTACTAAATAATTACTGGAAAAGCATGTCTGTGTGTCTATTATGTTTTTCACATTCAGCGTAGGAATAAAATGCCTGCTGCCCCTATAGAAAAAAAGGCCCAGTGTGCGTCTGTAGGCATATTAAAAAAAAGCAAATCACTGGTGGTGAGATCACCGCTCGGGAGGCGGTGGACAGCTGCATTTGCATATTGAAAAGACACATACCCAAACGCTGAAAGACAGCCAATTTTCTTTCAACTGAAAGCAGCGGACAGGTGAAAGAAGACCTCACCCCATCACAAATGGACCTCCAGGAAAAAAAAAATAAAAATCCCCGCCCTCTAATGTCGCTTTTGAGAGACGATGGAATGGAAATCCCTCCGATTTTGCCTCCACCCCCACTAAAAGAGACCGAACTGAAACCCCGTCCTGTACTTTGCGGATCTTGAATGGAGTGCCCTGCTGCCTGCCTGCCCCACATACGGTGGCTGAATACAAAAGACCCCCTTCTGTAAGAGCGATCGCGACGGGAGGCCACTCTATCTGCACTGCTGCAGCGACAGGCCTCAATGAAGCCATCAGCACCAGCTCCCAGTCTCACACATGTGCACACACTCCCCAGAAAAAAAACAAAAAACAAAAAAACTCCACAAACACTGACACATTGCATGTAACCATTTATTCCTCCAGACACGGTTCCTCGAACCCCCTCATGGATAATGCATTCTTTTCATCCTCCCGGTTACTGGGCAGGAGCAGCGAGGGAGATGAGTGGATGGCGCTGATTTGAATATTTAAATTATTTATCACCGCTGAGTATTGAGACCTGGGACATGCAAAAGGGACGCGAGGGAGCTGAGTGAGGGCGGAATAAGTCATGTTTGGGTTTGATAGCGAGCTGACTGGATGCCTTGGGGGAGCAAAACGTGACCACGGTTGCAGATTTTGACGGATTGCTTCAGTAATGAGACTTTTAGGTGAATTTTGGGAATAAATCATGGCGCTGTTGGACTGTATATACATCAAGAATGAATAAAACTTTCAGTCTTGATAATTTGTGCGTTTCAATCTGTTTATTGTTCTTGTGCCCAGAGTCTGCACTGTTTTGGGACTGTAAAATATAATTTATAACTACAGTAAGAACAGGAAGTGGGTTTGTAAACTGAGTGATGTAATGCCCACTCTGGCCTACTGTAACCCAGAGCCTGAGAAACACACACTTGCGGAACAATCCTGGGAAATGGAGGAATTTACGACTCACACGATGACAAGGGCTTTAGGCCTGCAGGAAAAAACACTGGAATTAATTCTTGGAGCAGCCGTGGCTTTCACACCTGCAATTTTCTATCATTTGATTTTTCTTCCTTTGCCGTCTTTCATCTTGTCTGCTCTCACCAACTTGCGGCTCCATCTCCCTCTCTCTCCTTTCTCTTTATCCTCCCAGCTCTTAGTTACAGTCTCCAGACAAAGGAAGTCCCCAACTGGCCCCCTTCTTGCTGTCCCTTTCCCTCTCTGCTGCACAAACACAGAAACGTTGCTCATGATAATCAAACCCCGAAGAAGAAAGAGAGAGAAAGTGAGAGGATGCTGCCACTGGGTGTGATCAAATCCTGGAAACAGGTTTCATGTTGCAGTATGCAAATAAAATGTGTAATTAAAAACGCAGCGTGAGTTGTGTTGTCCTCAGAGGATAGGACGAGCTGGTAGGATCAGTTGGTTTGGCTTTCTTTTGATTCTCTGCATGCTATAAATTATACACGTTTCCTCTCATGGTCAGTTCCTACAGCATGCTGCAGTTTTCTTGCACTGTAATGTGATCCATAGTGAGATTTCCCTTTGTTTGCACCTTGTAGGAGCTCATTAGGTTGTGTTATCAGGAGTGTGCAAAGCCCATAGTGATGCTTGACATTGCATCAAATTATCTTCTTTCTCTCTGACTGTGCAGCCTATTAAAGTTTATTAAGCCTTCTTTATTTAGCTTGTAATTCAGTTTGCTGAAATAAGTTTGTACTTGTAGCACAACAGGCTTCATTAATCGCACTGTGAGTTGATCTGTCTGCCATAGGTGTCATTTCCCCAGTCTGCAGGGTCTCTCTGATGCAGGAAAGCAACTGGATATTGCTGTAGACTGCAGGGAAAAGCAGGCGTTTTACCATAAAGCACATTATATTCTTCATATCTCTCCATTATAACAACCTTCTCCTCTTGACTGAAAGGAGGCAGCTTGCAAGTGGTCCATTTGGTGCAGAAGAAGAGTCAAATGATGCATCCAATGTGCCGTTTTGTGGGAACCTGTTGTGGTAAAATAGGTTAACAAAGAAACCTGATAACCCGTGTGATGATAGCCATTATTATATGTGTATTTTTAGGTGTTGTGCCAGCTCAACCAGAAAAAGCCTCCCTATGTCAAACCTGCTTCACCTCTCTGAGCTATGAATCTGAATTGAGCACAAAGACATGCTGCTTTTCACAAAAAACAGGTTCAAGCACATGCAGTACTTCCACTTCTTTTATCCCACAATATCAGGTTGTGTTTAATAGTGACACCTGTCTGCCAACAGTTCATGGCAGATTGGAAAAATGAGTTGAATCCTAATTTTGAACATAAAATTTTTGAACGCCACATTAACTTTCCTTTATTAATAAGAATTTGAAATGATTAGAGTGACATGGACCTTCAAGACAATTTGATCAAGCTTGCGTCTGCTTGTCAGGTTTCATTGCCTACAGCTGAGAGGAGTTTTTATGAAGCTCTGAAGCTGCAGTCTGGGTTTCATTCAGCAGCTCTTAATAATCTCTTAATATGGAAAAAATAAATTATGAAGTAGCAAGGTGACTCATATCAAGCAGCAGCAACTCAGTTTGTTCAAATTCTATCCAACTCAAAGTTGAACATGCAGATATTAACAATGTGTGGGAAACCCTTCAGACAGCGTTTCCCTCCTTTGACCGCCTCCCTTTTGCTTTGTTTCCAGTTTTCTGCCACTTCCAGCACGCTGTCTAGAACCAGGGAAATGAAACTTGCTGACGTTTTTATTATTGACAGCCCTCGTGCGATACGAGCCGACTTCATCTTTGATCAAAAACCACTTTCTAAAAGAAACAACAGCAGTGTTTTGTGGGGAATTCTCCCATTTCTCTGAGACGTTCCAGTGACCATCCCATCCCATTCATCACTCTTAATCCCCGCGGTGAGCCTCATTTGTTGCAGTCTGTGAGTGTACACGAACGGAACTCGTGTCCCCCGGTAATGAGCCGCTAATTATGAGAGTCGACAGCAGCCTCGGTGGGTGTGAAACCACCTGTCCGTGTGTGTGTGTGTGGGGATCTGGGACATATGTACATGCTGTGTGTGTGGAGGGGAAGCAACAGTGCACACGTCTGAGTGTTTAATCAAAGACTCTGTGGCCTGTTTCTGACATTTGGCATCCTCGTTGCGTTAAATTTCACTGAAGAGTGGATCATCAGCAAGACGGAAAATGTATTATTGGACATAAGGCAGTGCTGAATATAGACATGATGCAGGTGGATGCTTTTTCGAACCGTCCGACAAAAACATTTTGCAAATAAATCACTAATATGCAGACAATAAAATACTTTATCCAAAACTATCAGGCTTAAATGTGCTAGCATCTAATTTTCTACATGAATAACATGTTTTCTTATATGCAGAAAGTAGGGATAGACCGATTATCGTGGCCATTATTTTGACATTTTCCCAATTATTGGCATCTGTAAATTATTGACCGATTATTGATGAATTAAATGCGCTCCTTCAGGTCTGATGTAGCCATTTGTTTTCTATCTGTGGTTACTCTATGGTCTCAGAAATGTCTCTCAAGCTGCGAACTGAACTGAACAAGAACCACAAGCTGTTGCCACAAACCAGGAAAATAGCAGCTCTCACAGTGTCTAATGCTTTGCTAACGGCTATCAGCAAAGTTAGAAGGCAGCCACAGTTTAACCTGAAACAGAATCCGGAAAACAATAACTAATAATGCTTTAAGATATGGACCTTGGTGGGCAACAAATGTGACAGAGCTATTAAGAATATAGAGAAGAAAAAAGAAAAACTGATTAATCTCAGTCGATCCCACATAAACAGAGGAGATTTATCCACTCCTGTTTCTATTTTTCATATTCAGACACAGCCTCACTTGTAAATGAAGAAGCCTAGTTATGAATGACAGGTTCTCTGCTATCACATGCTGTGAAAACATTACATTTAATGTCTAACAATTCCAAATATCCCAAATATCCCAAATATCGATCATTTCTTGAGTGCCAATAATCAGCAACAGTATTGGTCTTGGAAAACCCACATCGGTTGGTCCCTACTTGTATGCAGACATTAAAATTGTGGTGGAAACTCAAAAATTACTCAGAAGAGACATTATCAAGATTTCTCATTTATTGACAAAAAATCTGAGTTAAATAACTGAATTTCTTACTGCGCATATACATTTTTATATTATGTTTCCAATGTCCTCAGGCTCTTTCAACTAATTAGAAACCTTCGTCTATGATTATTGATGGTTTCGGTTGTCCAGTAGATGATGAAGTACCTCCTACTATTTGTGTTTTGTAATCTGAAAATATTGAGCTTAGAGCTGCTAGAATCTATTTTTTTTATATCGACGACATGACTACTTGTGTGTGGAAAGTGTTGCTCATTGTGATGTAAAGCACAAACCCCAAAACAGATCAGTTAAACAAGACTGTAACATATGAAAACTAATGGGGAAACATTTGCTCTAATGAACTTTGTGATTTAGAATGTTTCTTTTGTTCTTCCAGCCGAGCCATCAAGACCAACCAGGACCTCCTCCCTGAGACTCCGTGGACCAACATCCTGTATGACGACTTCTGGGGCACCCTGCTCACCCACAGCGGCAGCCACAAGTCCTTCCGTCCACTCTGCACCCTCTCCTTCCGCCTCAACTACACCCTCCACGCCCTGCGGCCCTGGGGCTACCACCTGCTCAATGTGCTGCTGCACGGCCTCGTCACCGCCCTGGTTACCGCCTTCAGCCGGCCGATGCTCGGCGGGGGACTGTGGAGCCTTTTGGCGGGCCTCCTGTTTGCCTCCCATCCGGTGCACACTGAAGCGGTTGCCGGTGTGGTGGGGAGGGCGGATGTTGGAGCCGCTTTGTTTTTCTTACTCTCTCTTCTCTGTTATGTGAGGCACTGCGGGCTCCGCAGGGACTCGTATGGGGCCTTCCAGGTCAGGAGATGTGGCGGTGGGGATGGCGGCTCGGCCACCAGGTGCTGGGGTTGGATGCTGGGCAGCTTGTGGTGCGCGGCGGCCAGCATGCTGTGGAAGGAGCAGGGCGTGACGGTGCTGGCTGTGTCGGCCGCGTACGACCTCTTTGTGTTCCAGAGACTCCGCTTTCGCCAGGCGCTGCTGCTCCTGTTAGGAAAGGTAAATGAATGCAAGCCTCTAAGGCTCGTGTGTGCTGCTCTTGTCTTGGCATCTCTGTAACCACTTTCCTCTTCCTTCCCTCAGAGGCAAACCTCAGCCAGCTGTTAATGGTTCCTGTACGGCGGATTAAGTTTGTGTGTGTACTTAACCCGCCTTTGTTTGTGTGTGAATTGTGTGTTTGTCTTGCATTAGTGGCGTAATTAGGAAAGCTGTTTGCTTGTGCAGACTCCGCAGTGGGTGCATGAACAATAAACCTCTTCTCATTTGATTCCGCTAAACAGGAAGAAAATGTATGTGGAAGGGGAAATTTTCCACTTCCTCGCAATGCTGCCACCAACTTCAATTTGCTGCAGTAAATAGATACACATTCATGCAAGGAAATCTAAATTGGGATCTCAGCCTCATTACATGTGCATTCAGGGAAACGGAGGTTGGGCAGGAAAAGCTATTTTGGGGGTGAGTTGTTTTCTCATTTTAAAGGTGGCAAAAGGCATGTGCAGAAGAACAATAACTCATTCCTCTCAGGTGTGTTATTTGGTTCACGTGTCAAGCAAACAGTTCAAACATACACATGTGCTTCCTATGCAGGGTAGCTCTGCAGGATTCCATTTTCACCTCTAAAACTAAAAGTTATTTGAGGAGAACAACCTTGACGCAGTGACTCATCTGATTATGGGAATCAGTGTTTGACTGAGAAAGGCTCCTTACGCAGACACTCCACATTTGATTAGAGAAACTGCTCCTCAGCCAACATGATGGCCCTCGTAAAATGCATAACTAGCGTAATAAAAAGTCTCCTTGGGTTTACTGAGCAAGGACACTATGGCTCCGAACAACGTGTATGCGTGAGGATCTTTTTATAGTGCTTTCTACTTGTGGAAACATCTATAAATACCTCTGTTTGCCATGTCACCTTGTACAGTGTTTCACAAATGTCCTGTAGTACTTTGTGTCGTGTACAAACTCCCATGACATGATAAATTTTACGCTGCCAGCATCCAAATTAAAACACCTGAAAGCACATGAGGCTTTACCATACCTGTGGGGCAGCTTCTCCAGTAGTTGCTTCTGGCAGAAAGATAATCCACAACTGTTATTAAAGGGCTTGCAGTGAGTGGCCCAGAGAGATCAGAGATGGAGTTACAGTATGTTTTTTTTTCTCCTCTGTGCTTGGCAGGAGGGACTGAAATGTGTGGGCTTTCCAAACCGCTAGACCTTAGCAGATACAAAACAACAGCTGTCTTTCAAATCGTACTCAATCATGTAGGAACGTGTGTTAGAGCAGCTACACAGCAGGTAAAAAGGTGTCACTCATTTGCAGATGATGGAGACAAGTATGACTGTGAATGTAAACCAGACAAGAAAGAGAAAGAAAAATATGCTCCTATACATTATAAACTGACTTAACCATTTAACTTTTGCCCTATATAAAAAGATTCAGCACTGCCTTAAAAAGACATCTTCTTTAGATCATAGTCAGTATATTAATATATTTGCCTGTCACAGATATGTTTGTGTCAATATATATATTATCCATGTAGGATCTGTTGTTTCAGCATTGACATTACGATGTGAACTCCTCATTTTCCACGATCTACTAGAGAAGTCTGTCTGATAATGTTGACTCCAATAACTGGGTTTTTGAACAAACTGAGCTATTCTTTTTAGAAATCTGACATTAAATCGCCTAATGTAAATCTTTCCAAGGTAATTTTTGGTCACACACTTTTCAGAGTTGCCGTGCTGCAATAACTAAGTGGAGACTAGAATCTTCTCTGTGCAAATGCATCTAGTCAGCTTCTTCTGTAGCCTACATGTGAGGTGTTTAGAGAACACTGGTAATTTGTAGTGTCTGTCATTAAATAGATTCAGCAAGTGCAGCACTTTGAGTACAATTTTATGTATTTTTTATCTGTCATCTAGGAGATGCTCTAAATTCAGGAGAAAAGAACCATAATTTAAGTCTCATTTTGATACAGATTTGTGCATTAGCACAAATGTAACACAACATGGTGGTGAAAGCAGCACTTAATTTATTTAAATATTGAAGTGCAATAAAAAATATTTGGTCTCTAAAATCAATGAATAATTCAGGGTTACCAAATAATTCCTTTTTTTAAAAATATGTTTTTATTTTCTATGCAGATACACTCATTTTGCTGTATTATGTAACCCTAGTTGAATACATACCGTTGGAATTTGTATATGGGTATGGCACCTGAATCTGGTAAGGTTATTTTACTCTATACAAACTGAAGACTCCATATTTTATCCATAAGGTAACTTCAAATAGTGCATTAATTTGTTGAGTTGGCTGCATTTCTGACAGTCTCAAGAAAACAGGGACAAGAAAATACTGCATTTACAGACAAAATTCCAAACTTTAAAAGTAGTGTTTATTGGGATTGTACTGTATTATCAGGTGTTCCACTTTTCTGTCTGCTCCTGTGTAAACAAAAAGTAGAGACACAGCCCACAGTGATGAAAACACAGCTTGAGAGACATTGAGCGCTACTCGTTCCAGTCTGTTGCATTACGGTCTGACAGATTTCATCACCCTCGGAGCTTGTGAAAGGCCATTACGAAAAGTCACATTTTCTTGTGTATTTATCACACAGTGGAGCTGGGATACCATCAGCAGCCTCCACCTCTCTGCCCAGACACAATAGTCCTGGCCAGCATCCCTGTGCCAGCCGCTCAGGTCCTGGTGCCAACCTTCCCTCCCCTCACAGCACCTCCCGCCACCACCAACACATCTGGCTCGTTTATCACTCTGGCAATGCCCTTGTCTGCTGCCCCAGTCACGGTTATCTTGGCAGGGAGCTCGTTACGAGCCGGGCCCAGCCGTGGGGGCAATCATTTCCTCGATTATGAGCCAGACGTCTCGGGACACATGGGAAAACAAAAGGGAGAGGGGTATCGGGGAAAAGAACGAGCAAGGGAGAAGGAAACTTTGCTCTGACTTCCTTTCCTTTATCTTTTTTTTTGGTCTTTATCACCAACGGTGCCCTAACAACACTCTGGGAATGAAGGAATTGGCTTCTTCTGTATCACATTCTACCAATCAGTTGATGCTGATTTGGATGTCAGGTGGAGAGACTGCAAAGATACGTGGAAGGGAACAATGCAGCACATATTTTCTGTTCAATCGACATTTTTTCCTCCCAAATGAAGTTGAAGAATGAGAAATCCTCGACATCTCACCACCTGACTGCTGCCTCACAGCAGCCACAAACAATAAGGAAATGCAAATTGGCTCCGGTGCAGCAGAGGGGGCAGATGTGTTTCGACCAGCACTCCATTTCTCATCCTATTAACTCCCTAATCAGATCGAGATGAGATATCAGATGGGACAAGGTAGGACAGAGAGAGTTAGAAAGTGATAGATGAAGACAAAGGAAGGTGTGGTGATTGCATTGCAGGCTACTGAGAAAACAAAATGAGTCCTATATCCCAGGTTTACAGGAACATAATGTCTTTGTTCTTTCCACTCTTGCTTTGTCATTGGCGAAAACAAACATGTTGATGAATGAGGCTCCTGGCTTTACATAGGGCCCAGGAAAATAGTTTGGTCTTGTTGGTATAAGGAAAGCCGAAACTGTGAAAACTTTGGCATGCAACGTAGATTTCACTGAATGGGGTTTGCTGAAATGTTGATCTGAGATTTTAAGAATTTACTTGATTGAAAAACACAGATGTCAGTGATTATACCTTTCAGATAAATCCAGTCTGTGAAAAATAAGACTGGATTAGATGGCAGGACTTTTCTCACTCGCCCTAATCCGCTACAGTCCACACCTTTTTGAATTTCTCACTGCAACTTCAATATGTGCACCTGGAGCCCAATGAAAGATGACAGGTAGCGTTTTAGCCAAGGCCCACGGACAATAGAGGGATTTGATGGTGTCCTTAGCAGTTTGCAGTGTAAATGTTATGGACTCCTCCTCCTCATTTGTCTCAATGAGTGCTGCAGACACACAGATTAAGTTCAGTGTAACCATCTGACGGCTTGATGAATGTTGTGCCAATTATCCTGTAGCAGAAAGCAGTCGGCTGTGAAATGATGGCCTGTGTTGCGAGTTCTGCTGCATGCTCTTTGTTTAACATGCATTCCTGGGGATGTTGCAAAGCCAGAAGCAGTTTTGTATTCTTCTGAGGGTACCAATTCACATCCAGTAAAAATTCTTCACTGTACAAGCTTCAACCTGAGCACCACCTCTTTACGAAATGTCTTTGTAAGGCTGTATGTTTTGCTCCCTCTGGGTTGGGAGTGAGTTGCTGCCTCGAGGGAAGGAGTTCTCTGGAACTTGGTCTGGAGGTATTGATAAATAGCACATGAGATGGACAGATTGATGCAGCATCAGCAGTAATGCAGGCATTGTATTGGACTGAGCTGGAGGGCAAAGTCTTGATTTAACTTTTAGTCTACATTCCAGCCCTCACCTATGGTCATGAGGGCTGGGTCATGGCCTAAAGATTGAGATCACAGATACAGGCAGCCAAAACGGGTTTCCTTTGTAGAGTAACTGGGCTCCACTTTACAGATAGGTTGAGGAGGTGGGACGTTTGGAGTAAACTCTTATCCGTTGAAATCATGTGTCTCATTAGGAAGATTGCTAGGTGCCTTCCCTTAGACGTTTTCCAGGCACATCCACATGGATGGAGACCCCAGGGTAGACCCAGAGCTCACTGGAGAGATGACATATCTATGTAGTGTTTGTCAGTTCTCCATCTGCTATCCTGCTATCCCCACCCAAACCACTTCCCCACCCTCCTCATTCCCACTCTCACCCCAACTGGTTCAGGTGGTAAAGAGAACGATTTTTGGTTACTTCCTACTGGGGTGAAGTGCTTGAGAATCCAAAGGGAACTTCAGATTGTTGGGTTCTCTGTTTAATATTTGTAACACTTTTACCTTACTATATGAAGTGCTATGAGGTAACAGATGTTGTGAATTTCTGCTATATAAATAACACTGAATTGGATGTCTCATGTGGCCTGGGAACACCTACAGGTCCTATCCATGGATGGATGGATGGATGGATGGATGGATGGATGGATGGATGGATAGATGGGTGTTTTGCTTGTTTACAAAAATGTTCCCCAAAGCCATATGTAGGTCCTGCTGTCTAAAATCAACATAGAAGACGAGGACCTTCAATTGTTGATCAATTCTTGTTTCTTGGGCCTGAAAAAACTGTAGAAAAGTTACCACAGCTATCAAGACCATTTGCAGTCCTATGACAGGAAGAAGAAAAGCAGGTGTGGCAGTCAAATATGCAAACATCTTTTATTATAATGTTTAATTTTTGTTTACTGTTAACATATATAAAGTCATCAAACTTTCATATTAAAGCACCTAGGTACTTCTGTACTGTAAAGAGAACAATCAGTACACTAATACAAATAATACTGCACCACTTGGTAATTTTGTTAGTCGAGAAGAAAATAACTGAACACAAGAAGTCCTTTTTAAACTTCATGTGTCTTGGGTACTTCCGACAGCTGTCCAGTCCCAGAAATGCCACGTTTAAACTGCTTCAAGACAAGTAGTACTACACTTGCTTGTATTGCAGCCAAATATTGAAAAGGCGTGAATGCAGCCATCCCTTAGATACATATGTGATTTTCATCCTGCCATGTAATTACAACAGTACGTGGTCTGTGGAAATAACACTCACAGCGTGTGTCAGCTGAGTAACATAGCAGCTGAAATTACACCAATATTACCTGTCATGAAAGAACTGCCAGCAGTTTCAACACATATGATCATACAGAGGGTGGACTGTTAGCATTTATCCGATCCCTGATTGAATAATCTGTATGGGTGAGGTTGCACGGGAGAGCCTGTTCCCTTAAGTCTGGGGAATATGATTTGTAGGTCGGGGCATCTCTGTCGCAACACAGTGCTTTATTCATAATGGCATGCTGTGACACATTTTAGCTTTGTCAAAAATTGCACCTCCTGAGATTTGGATATTGCACTTGCTGCAGTTTTGGTAATATTTCAGTAAATTTTTGAGCTTTACTGCGAAAATGTAAAAATGGCTCTCGTATCCATGTTCTTAGAGATATTTCTCAACTCACTGAAGGTTCCTGCTGGGCATTAATTGTTGTAAATGAAGTGCAGAAAAGATACTTCTGGCATTTTTCTCTGTAACCAAACAGCTTCAGGTGCCATTGTCTGGGTTGGAGTAGAGCAAACACTGATTTGCATGAAACACTGGCAAAACCAAGACAGATAGCAGTTTGTACACTGTTTAAAATGTTTAATGTTTTGTTAAATTATCGGTAATAGCTATTAAAATCATGGGAAAAAGCATGAATTTAAATGTTAACTATTTAAAAACACAGGCAAATACTGCAACAATGTTCACATTAAAAATTAGTATTTTTACAAATGGTAAATAGTTCTGTTACTATGTTTGTAAAATTTCCCTTTTTTTACTGTGTTTATATCAGAAAAAATGTTATTATTATTATTTGAAATAAACAACAACATAGATATATTGAGAATTAAGGAGTGGTAAATTATTTATTTTTTAAATGGTATAAAAAAATGTTAACCGTCATTTTTTTTTTTACATTGTACTGCTATTTTACATATTTTCTCTTTTGAAAAGATAATAATAATAATGACAAACATTTTATTACAAATAAAATCTAATGAAATCACAGAAAAAATATTTTAATCTAAAAATTCAGTGTAAAAAAGCAATAAAAAAACATGCCAGAACTGTACACAATGTCCACATAAAAAATGTTTTCTTTTTTAACAAATAGTACAAATGTTTTTGTTTTTTTTTTGTTTTTTTTACGTCTGGCCATAGGATTAAACTTTAATTATGGTTTTAAAATTTGCAAAATAATTTGCTCTTTTACAGATATTTGGCATTGTTTTTGTTTCTTTCGAATAGTACCATTTTTTAAAATGTCTTCTTATGGCTCCCTTGCAGCCAAATTTTTACAGAGGTCTTTTTTTTTTGCAGTGGCAGAGAGTAAATGAAAAATTTCTTCTGGATTTTATTCAGATACATGACATTTGAAGAGATACATGTAAATAGATCCCTAAATCACTGGCAACAGCCAATCAAATATGATTCTCTTTATGTAAGGGGTTCTTGCAAGAGGCTCTTTATATATTTTTTTTCTTGGACTCTGCATTTAAATTGATTATAATCCACTTCACGTAACTAAATAATCCAAATCAGATGTACGGCGTCTCTTTAAGGAGCATCAAGTAACTGTGCTATACTAAGCCTCCGTCTGATTCTAATGACTGCGTTACTCCATCGGGAAGCTCTTTAAACATCAAGTTAACACAAACGGCGCCACTATTCTGATGGTTCGACCTGCGACCCGTCTCATTATAGGTCTCCGTGTCAGCAGCAGCACGGCGTTCATGGGGTGAACTGTGGGGTAATTGGGTCACTCTATCAAAGTCGCTGCTTTCAGTGCCAGCCGGGCTGCCGTCCGATGACTTGGATGAGTTGCGCCATGTCAGCACAATCCAGAACACATTAGGGGGGCTGGAAAAAGCATTGGATGCATGCCTCATTGTACCTTTCATCACAGCTTAGCATGTCACTGGCAATGCGTCAAATATGAGCGCTGCGTCCAAAACTTTGAAGGCCGCTCCATGCACATGTCACTGAGATATTAAACTTTATGGTTGGCACGTTATTTACTTTAATCTGTATGATGGACTAACAAGATAAGAATTGAATTTAAACTTCTCAAACAAGAGTTCAAAAAAATGCTCTGAATGATCCGCCCAGCGCAGTGGAAAGAGTTATGAGCAGTTTAAAATGGATATGACTTTAACAAGAAAAGTCCGGAAGATTGTTCCCCCGCTGTCTTGCGTCAGCCCAACGGCAGCTTTAAACAGTGCATGTATGAAGTCAGCCGTAGCCCGCTGTTTCTTCAGACATGTTTTAAACACTCTGCACGCCACAGTGTCAACAGGCAGACCACACACTTCTGGGATTAATAAAACCAGAGCTAATAATGAACGGCACAGTTTAAAGACGAAGGCTCGGGGAGCTGAACACCGTATGTTTATGTGCGGAAAAAAAGAGAAAATGAGAGAAGAGTTAATTCGAGAGAGAAAGTGGATAATAAACTTAAAGGGAATAAGAAAGTATTAGAGGGAAAAAACCACAAGAAATTGATGCCTGAATTTCCAAATGAGGATCCAAAGTGGAGGAGATATGTGGTTCAAAGGCTTGGAGCGAGCGGGATGCTGCGTCTGACAGCTGGCTGGGGATTATGCCAGCCGTCCTCCATGCACACACACAGACTTGATGAAGGCCAATCAGTCATAGTTAGAAATAGTTCCCAGGAATTTAAGCTAGACGGCGTTAAGACTGAAAAAGGCGGAAATCTAAAAATCTAAATCCTTCTTGAAACTTTAAAAACACACCGGTGATTTGATTTGTTGCCTTTTCTGTGGCACAGTCTTCCTTTTCTCATTTATAACTAGAAAACCATGGCTATAGTATGGACGACATATATTTACAGAAGTTACAACAATTTGTGGACAATAGAAGATAATATTTTGCATGAAGACTGTTAAAAACTGCATTGATTAGCCTGAAAGCTGCCATGGATGTAGAACCTTTTTCCATTAGCTACAACTGCTAATCAGAGGACTACTTTCCCTGTGAACTTTCAAGAGCCTCAAGGATCCATGTGTTGTTTTGAACCCTCCTGTTGTCTCTACCACGGTTATCACAGATGGTGTCTGAGCATTATCAGCTGTTTTCAGGGACACTGAAAGGCACCATCACATGTCAGTGCCAGCTGACTTTCACAGAGATTGAGAGAGTTACCATACAGTACTTTCTCCTATATAATCCACAATGCCATTAATCATAAAAAAAATCTATGTGACTGTATATTTAAAAAAGAGAAAGAGAAAACGGGAATCAGCATTAGTAACATTTTTCCCAAGTGCGCCCAGGTGTTGCCAGTAGTTTGGAAAAATAGTGACTCTACTACAACTATAAATATTTTGCTACTTACGTTTATAATTTGTTTCCATACTTGTCTCCTCTCTGCTCTGTGTAAACACAGCCTGCAGTTCATCCCAGTTCAGCTGAAAAATTCCTGTTTTTTGTCATTTTTTTTCCCCCCAGAATTGTTAAACATGCAGGTTTATTTTTGGCAAATTTAAAAATGATAAATGTAGAATAAAGTGATCATAATGAAATGTCATCATGTTAAATTTAGATTTGGTTAAGTTTTCTGAAGCAGCAGTATATCACAAATGAGTACTGGTAAAGATGACCAGTGCACAACTTAACAGCTGATGATTATGGTGCAAAATGTCGATGATTAGTGTCTGAAATCTGAGTTTGTGGCTCACTATATACATTATATCAGCTGTGAATGAGTGGACAGGGGGATTATTAGTTGTAGACATTCCTGATATACGCTATTTTCAGTCAAAACTGCGTGTATCAGGGAAAGCAGCTCAAGACTTTTAGCTCTCCAAATGAGGTTGCATTTTTCATGAAACATTTCAAATACCTATGAGTCATATCAAAAGTAACCACAAAGCACAGCCCTTCATTATTTTAGCTTAATGTACTTTCTGGAGACACTTCCTGTTTTTTGTATCATATGTGATGTTTCCAACATGAAGGTCAGTTCATGGTTCTTCATCTGTGGATTGAAAATGATGAAATTGAAAATGGCAGACTATTTTACACAGCCGGATGTATGTGTACAGAGACAGACGCCACACGTGCACAATGGAAAGCTGATTGTGACTGATAGCGACCTCCGAATAACAAGAAAAAGTTCTAAAGAGGAAAGCAAATGTGCAATCATTGGAAATAAATAGGACAGAGGATGTGCAATAGAGTACAAACATACATCCTTAGTATGAAACAAATGTCTCATTTGCTTTTCTGGCACATCTGGCTGCCTCTAATTTTGTGCTCTCTGTGAAGGTCTGTGCAGACACCTGCAGGGAGATGTGGATGATGTAACTTAAGTCAGGCGGATACATGGGTGCTTAAACCATTGACCTTTAGCATTACCCACTGTTGGAATGGCTACTGGAGTCTTCCTTTACTTGCTCTGCTGGAAGCCAACAAATCCAGTCTGGTAATGTGAGACTTGTGTAAACCGATAAGCTACCACCTTTAAAACATAGGTCTTAAATTGGAGAAGAAAACACTCAGCAGCAGTGGAATTTGTCACTTTGTCGCTGTTTTCTTTTAACTTTTAAGAAGCAGAATAGTAGTTTGGCTTTCCAAACACAGGTGTAACTCATAGCTAGCATTAATTAGGAGGCTCCTGGTGTTGCTGCTATGCTCACCGACACGCTGAAATGTGGCAGAACCATCATTACTGTGATTAGTTACAGCTGGGCTTCTCTTGCCAGGAGTCAAAGTTTTGTCCAAAAGTTTAGGTCCTGTCCAAAAATGAATGTAATAAAATATAGACTACAGTTCAAAAGTTTGGGGTCAATTAGAAATGTCCTTATTTTTGAAAGAAGAACATTTTTTCAATGAAGATAACATTAAATTAATCAGAAATACAGCCTAGACATTCTTAATGTGGTAAATGACAATTGTAGCTGGAAATGGATGATTTTTAATGGAATATCTACATAGGAACATTTCCAGCAACCATCACTCCTCTATTCTTTTAAGTTATTTTTTTTTGGCCTTTTCGGCTTTATTTGATAGGTGCAGTGAGAGACAGACAGGAAATGGGGAAGAAGAGTAGGGGGAAGACATGCAGCAAAGGGCCGCGAGCGGGAATCGAACCCAGGCCGCTGCCTCGGGGACCAGCCCCTGTACGTGGGCCACCCGTTGAGCTATACGGGCAACCATCACTCCTGTATTCTAATGCTACATTGTGTTAGCTAACAGTGTTGAAAGGCTAATTGATGATTAGAAAACACTTGTGCAATTATGTTAGCACATGAATAAAAGTGTGAGTTTTCATAGAAAACATGAAATTGTCTGGGTGACTCCAAACTTTTGAACAGTAGTGTAGATAGGTATAAATTTAAATGTAGCTTTTTCACTGCATTTTGGTCTATCGTCCACTCACAAACGTTGTTTAGGTCACTAAAAACGGAACTTTTGGAACTCCTTTGAGGTAATTTTGTGCCTTGGCAAGCATGGCCAAATTAGTGCCAGTACTAACCTTGCTATCAGGACTTTGTAGATGTTTACACATAAATGTACAGTTGCTCTTTTATTATTTTAATGAACAGAGATGTCAGAATCAGTCCATGCATCTAATTCTTTCCTTTCTTGTTGGCCACTATGGCTTTAGGGTCATATCGTCACCTTTTGTTTTGGCTTGCTCTTGACAGCCCTTCAGTCATGAGTTTGTATTTTTCATGCCAGCAGAGATTTTTTGTGCGAACATTGGAGGAAAAATCCTGTTTTAAAAAAAATACATGTACATGAACATGTGGACCATGCCAAGTCAAGTTCCAGAACAAACCCATAAAAATCAGTGAGAGCTGTAGATGATGATGATGATGATGATGATGATGATGATGATGATGATGATTGAACCTCAGCAGTTTCTCAGCCATTTCTTTTTCATGTCACATCTTTTGTGACTTCATTTTTCACTGCAGTTTTAAGTCTGGCACCTGTATGGAAACAGGCCAGGAGGAGAGAGAACTCGAAAATGTCTTTTCTGCATTAGAACAAAGTTAACATGCCATAAGTCTCTATAAGTTGTTTATTGCTTATTATTAAAATAAATAAATGAAAAAACAGGAATCAAAATTAGTATTTTTGTAACCGCACAAGGGCTGGTAATGCTAGAAAAAACACGATGGCTCAACATAATATAGATATTTTACTACTATTGTTTTAATAACTTGTCTCTGCTCTGTGTACACACAGCCTGCAGTTCAGTTGAAAAGTCCCTGAATTTTTGTCATGTGACTGTTGGTCACAGCTGTGTCTTCACATTTGCATGGAGTATGGCAGAGTGTAGCCACAGCAGACAGTTTATCTTTGACAATTTTTAAAATGAAACATGTAGAATAAAGTGATTTTGATGAAATTTTGAATTTTTGAGCTTTGGTTTTTGTTAAGCTTCTTGACCAAACTGCATGTCACACATGATTAGATCAGTGCTTTTACAGTTTCTGGCTCTGATAAATGATGTAATTTTGTGTAATTTCTGAAAAATGACATGTATTTTAAAACTGCCAAACAGTTTTGAGGAACCTATGTTCATATAGTTTTAAATAAAAAGCTCCAGATAGCTAATATTAATCCCCGGTTATTCAGGATAGTGCCCTGGTGCTGTGACACTTTGACCCTAGAGGGACAATATATATTGAAATTATTTGGAAAATCAATTTATCAGCAGATAATTGGAGAAGCTATAGGACATTTTAAGAACAATTACATGGTGCAGCTGAGAAGGGAATGATTCACTTCTTAAGAGACTGATGTTGACGTATTGAAGATCTATTTCTAACTGCTCAGTGAAAACTCTCCTGACTGCAGAAGCAAGGTCACACCGGACTTCAGCAGTATTGGATATGACTCTTACACCAGTGGTTCTATTTCATGCCTCCTTCAGTGACGGATCCAATACCCCTAAAACAGACTAATTAGAATTGTTTTGTTAACTTGGCTTCAGAAGTACAGTTATTTGTTGCTGAGTTTGTCAATTCGTGTTCATATATCACTGAAAAGCACAGCCAGCCTCTGCAGGTTGAGTTGTGTGTGTGATTGATCGCAAAGTCAATTAAGGAACGATTTAGAAGTAGACGAGGCAGTGAGGAGCAGAATGAAGCTCATTCACCTAAAAAAACACAAATGACTGTCTAGCTAAAATTGGCTTATCTTCTAACTCCGATCAGAATTGGATTTCTCAGACAGTTTCCTCCCTTGACAGGCAATATGGGCTCATCCATCAGTAGGCACATCCCCCTTTTTGTGTAAAAGCCACTCTCACTTGTCCTTTATGTACCACCTTTCACAGCACAAATCAATATCCAATTTTTTCCCGCAGTTATTTCCTCACTGCCTCTCGACCGAAATGTTGAACTCCTCGAACTGGCCGTTTTTCATTTCACTATCGACAAAATCCTTTCTGTAACTAGCGGCTCCCACCTCAGCTAACTTCTCCAGAGAAAATGCTTTTCCACCTCGGATCTGGAGAAGCCAACAGTTGAACTGGAGCCAGCAGGTCAGGCGAGTCAATGCTAAACCTCTTATTCTAATCCCAGCATGGGTTTGTTATGGACAACTTATGTTTTCCATCTTGATGCATGAAAGGGGACATATGAGTTTACTCAGGCGTGAGCACTGCGGGAGAAACAACTGATTTCTTCTTTGTGCAGCTTTTAAAAAAAGACTCTCTATTGTGCAATTCATTTAGAGTGAAATACACAGAGTGTGAATTATTACCATGATAAAGTAAACTGACTTAGGAGATAAAAGCAGAAAGTAGAGCTTCTCTGGATCAACACTATGAGTTATGGGTGCAGTGATGGCGATTGTTATTTACATCAAAGTGAATGCTGATAACACAGCTACTAGATCAAAAATATGTAAACTTCTCCTGTCCGGGGCGGTGATGCTACCCAGTATAAACAGCACACACATTGCGCTAATTCCCCCAGGACAAGTTCAAACAGAGTTCACATTGCACCGGTACTCGGAACAGAATAAGTGGAGTCAGAAAATAGGAAGCGAGCAGCATCTCTGTGATCATCACTTACTGTGTTGTGTTGTTTTTAGCCTATAGGAAGGCAGGAACATGAATAACAGAAAGGATTTCTCCATCTGTAAGTCTTGTCAAGCTTAATCAGTGTTTAATAAAATGAAATGAAACCAGATTTGCTCATCCTCGGCAAAAATGCACCAGTAAATCAGTGGTAATTGATTTCAGAAGGAATCATATCAAAAAATGTGATAGTGAAAAAGGCAGACAACACATCTGACAAGCTGAAAATCAAATAAAAAAACGTGTCCTCGCTGTCATTGGTCTTCCCTGCTGACAATGACGAATGTAATTTAACAAACCAGTGATCAAAGGTCAAGAAGACAAGGGTGTGATCGTGCAACCTTGTCATGTCTTAGCGGCTGTAGCTCAAACTGCCGGCTTGCAGACATCTATACAACCCCATTGTGAAGCAACTGAAATGAGTTATGCTCTTGGCCCTGGAGAGTTTCACATAATTCCTGTCACTGGCTTTGAATCTAATTTAAGCATCACTAACAAAGTGTTCTTTCTGTTTCCTTCCAAATATGTCGTGTATCAATACAGCTATTGATGGAGCTATTTTAAGCGCTGAATTTTATTAAAGGCCTGTTTGAGTTTCAACCGAGGTGCCGTGTGACAGACGGGTGAAAGGTGTTGCGTGACAGTGGACCGAAAGGGTGCTCATGCTACAGAATTAATGCTCTTATGAGATGTAAACAGCATCTACATACCAACACAATGAGTCCTAAGCTGATTACCAGTCACATTCACTGCAAACCTGACAGGCAACAAGGAAAGACTTAGGAGGAAAGCCTCTCATGCTTCAAGTTTACTTCAAAGTTGACCTCAACTAGGTCAAAACTGAGGGGAGTGTGGATTACTGATAATAATTTGCAAAATTGTTGAAAGACGTTGATTTTTCTCTCTTCATTGGGATTTTCCCCTGTTATCCTTAATAAAACTGTCTTGACATTTAAGAATCTACTGGCAAACCAAATGTAAAATCCAGAATAATCATCTTTCACCACTTTGAATATGGTAATTTGAAGTTTCATCATATAAACAATCATCCTGCAACTCATTGGAAGTGACATTCATTACAGCTGTCCAAATCCAAGTGTATCATTCACCAGTTTGAATATGTCATAGTTCACTATTTTCATGTAAACACAGCGGTGTTGTTTCTGGCTTTGGTGCATTTTAATTTTAAAAAGTATCCCAGTGTTACAGAGAAGCATATAATTGTACATGAGTGCGGTTTAAACCCCAGGCAGCTACTAAAAACATTCCAGAGATTGCTTTTACATAGTTGCTTTTTCTGTGTGCTGTAGCAGAGATTTGATAAATTAAGGAGTTCTTAGAGACTCCAGAAAGTTCATACTGAGATACGTATGTGTCGACAAAAGCGAAAGCTCCATTTCTCAGTACCACTGTTTCTGTGCTTCAGCCTTGATCCTGAAAGATTTGACATAAATAAAAAATACCCATCTGAATGAAAAATCCTTCAGGTGCTCTGGAACACAGACAAAACTCCTCTTGCTTTGACCTGAATGTTGATTTAGGAGTTTTCCTCAGCATTTTTCTTTCTCCTTCTCTCCCAGAAAAAGAACGTCAGCGTTTTGCTGAGTCTCGCTTTGCTGGCTTCCTGGGGAGTGATCCTGCTGTCAGCTCGGCTCTACTGGATGGGCAACAAGCCTCCCAACTTCTCCAACTCTGACAACCCCGCCGCTGACTCGCCGCATTTCCTCACTCGAGCGCTGACGTTCCTCCACCTGCCTGCCGCCAACGCCTGGCTCCTGCTCTGCCCCGACAAGCTCAGTTTCGATTGGTCCATGGACGCCGTGCCCCTGGTCAGGTCCTTGGCCGACTGGAGGAACCTTCACACTGTTGCCTTTTACGGAGGATTTATCCTTCTGGCTTTGTTCGGCCTTCGTGGTGCGACCTCCAAAGCCAAGGATGCCAATGGGAAAGCCCATGTCACTAATGGGAAATCAATCACTAATGGGAATGGCTGCCACGCCCCAGACACAAACCATAACACAGAGCAGGGGTTGCCAAAGACTACCCTGAACGGGTCGGCTGGACTCCACTGTCCTCCTCCTCGGACATCCCTGCCCCCTACAGAAAGCCTAGTTTTATTTTCATTAGGCATCCTGTCATTGCCTTTCATCCCTGCCACCAACCTGTTCTTTTACGTGGGGTTTGTAATTGCAGAGAGGGTACTGTACATCCCCAGTATCGGCTTTTGCTTACTGGTTGCTGCTGGTGCGAGAACCTTATATGTCCGACTGAGGACTAGAGGCTGCAAGGCCTTAGTGTTGTGTCTCTGTATGGGACTAGTGCTGCTGAATGGACTCAGAACTGTTCAAAGAAACAAAGACTGGAGCAATGAGGAAAATCTCTACAAGTCTGGGATTAATGTGAATCCTGCTAAAGGTAAGAAAACCACTAGTTGTCATTAGGGTTGAGTATTAAGCCTCCATACTGTCTGAGGAATGACTGAGTTTTTTTCATAGCATAGAGTGAAAAGCTGTCAAGAACCAAAAGCTGACAAGGAATTCTTTTATTTTTTTCTTTGTTCAGCAGCTTTTGAGTTAAAGAAAGTCAGTAAAGTGTGTCGAAAAAACAACCTCTTATCCTGCACTTGAATTTAATACATGTACTTTAGAGGATTTACCACTGCAGCTGCACATGATCTGGAAAGACCATTGTTAGTTTGGAAGTTGCTTCATAACTCATGTCATCAATTCAGTTTGCTGACTAACTCTACACAGACATTTTAGTTTTGGATGGGGTGAGAACACAATGAATGCTGTTCACCAAGAAGTACAATCTTGTATCTTCATTTTACTCCCTTAAAGCTGCCCTATGAAGTTTGAGACCACTAGGGGAGCTGTGGAGCAATGCTTTTTTTTGTGTCATGCACATGCAAAAAGATGCACACTATGACACACATTCCTAATAATGGTTTTAGATCAGTTTATTGATTTGGTGGCAATAACATGGAGTGGACACTGCTTGCTACTAAGTATAGAGATGAACAATGTAGGATTTAAACACTCAGCTTGGCAAGAATGCACACACTGTGTTTGCTACTGTATTATGCCATCCAACCATCACACAGTGTACAAACTCCCTTTTAGATCTCTTGCAATTTGAAGTAATCCCGTTCTCTCAAGGTCTTGGGTCTTTAGAAACTTTTACACTTCACAAAATTGGACTTTGTTGCTGCCGTCATATGAAACTGCTACTTTCCAATGACTGGAACAAAAAAGAATCAGATTCCATGATACATCAATTATATCGTGTAATTGAAGAAAAACATTTGTTTTCATAATTTACATTTTTATTTAAAAATGTGTATCGTTTTGACATATTATCAGCATCCATGTGATGAATTATACTAAATAATTGCAGCACTTCGACTCTGCATGCATTAACATAAGGAGTACAGTGATGTTTTTTTTCTTGACTGATTGTGGTTTGTTTTGGAGAATCAATGTCTGTAACACTATTTCTAAATGTGCATCAATATTGTGTATTTCTGTTGTGTTCCCTCTGACTGACATGTGTCTCCTCCAGCCTGGGGCAACTTGGGGAACGTACTGAAGAACCAGGGCAAGATGGCGGAGGCTGAGCAGGCATACCGAAACGCTCTGCACTACCGAGGGAACATGGCTGACATGCTGTATAACCTGTGAGTGCTAAAGATGCCCACTCCACCTCCTCCTCCTGTTTGCACAGTCTTGACATGAACGAGTTCTGATTCCTCCCATCCATCACTTGAGATCACAGCAGCCGAACAATAAAGGCGGAAAGAGAAAAAAAAGGGAGACAGGATGAAGCATAAAGACACGGAGTGACTGACAGGAAGAAGTCAAGAGAAGGCAAACAAAAATAGATCTAATACAGGTGGAGCAAAGCAAGTGAGAGGAAGACTTGATGCAAGAGTGGCAGAGGAAATAACTTAGCGTGTCCTTTGTGGCTCTTTGTACGTTCTGCTGCTGATTTGATTAGTCATGGTTTGCAGGGCCTCTGGGAGAACACAAAACCGCTTCCAATCCTGCAACGCAAGGTGTCAAAGGTGCCAAAACCTCATAGCTGGCCCATGTCTTTCTACTCTCATGCTGACACTGTTTTTCTCCCCACTTCTCTGCTCGCTCTCAAGTTACGGCTGTCAGGAAGCTGGCAAAGCAACAAAGAGAGAGGGGAAGTGTGCATTCTTTCAAACGGAGGTGCTATTTGAGCACGAGGGATGGTTGGGTATATTGGGGTTACGGGCTGGTGTATGGGGTAAAGAATACAAAAGCTGCCACAGGTTTTGCAGTGTTTTTATGTCAGTTTTGGTTAAAACGTCCTTTACTTTTTAATATGAATGTTATGCAGTTTGTGGTGTTGTAAAATGTCACACTTTTGCATTTTCCTTTGTGCATCAGGGGTTTGCTGCTGCAGGAGAATGAGCGTTTTTCTGAGGCGCTGCATTATTACAAACTGGCCATTGGGAGTCGGCCAACACTGGCATGTAAGTAAACCTTATCGTTTCTGTAGCTAGTATGTGATGAGTAGAATGGTCAGAATCAGGGAAGGTGTCATCAGCGATTACTTACTTGATTTTGTCCCTGCTTGGATTGGAGCTAAAGGTCCATTCTTGGATTACAATCATATTCCAGTTTTTATGCTGAACTGGATGTTCTTTTGCCACATGGTCATTTAGAGGCCATATTCAGCCCGACAGTAAAATGAGGAGATTCAATCTCACACCTGAGTGGCCACATGTGAGATGAGGGTCCATCCTTTACTGCACCAAGGACAGTTTTATGAGAAAGGTCACGTATCCTCGCTGTCTTTTCAGCTTGAGAAGCTTACTTTAGTTATAGCTTTTCCTATATCTTGCATAATTTAGTTCTATTTCTTTCTCTATTTTCTCATTGTAACCTTTAGAGCTGGACTGATGCTGGATTTCTGGGTCCCGCGCAAATTTTAAGGGGGAAGCAATTCTGATATTGATCATTTTCAGTCAAACTGTAAATGGAAAATGATTGGGTTGTCATTTAACTTTCCAGCAATGTATAGCACAGACTAAGTTAGCAACTTTGCATCAATGCAAAGCTAGACTCCGCACCATTGTCTGCTCGTCTGTGATGCTTACTTGATGAAACATACTATATGCTTGATAAATTAAATCTTAAAATTACCTTCAGAGTCTTTTTCTATATAAGGTTCTGTAAAAGACAGTTTTCCGGTGTATATCCGACAACACAAGACAACTGCGACAGATCAATATTGGCCGATCGGTTAGGCTAAAGTCATTTTGTCTGCCTTTAACCTCTGTCCTGTCTCCTTTTGGTTGTATGTTTTTCATTCTGGATTCTACACATCCTCTTCACTCCACTTATTTTGTATTTTTGTCAGTGTTTACTACTTGTAATTCATATCTATCAAAACATATATACATAATTAATTCATGCACAACTAACACAAACGACTCATGTAAACATCTGAGTACCAACCTCAGAAAACTAGATTTAGTTGTAGTCTAGTCTTAGCCAGTGTATTAGGGGATCTTTTCTAATTTTGGATTGCAGGTTGTGCCTTTAATTTGTGCCCTTGTTCTCTTTCCTAGCGGCCTACTTGAACACAGGAATAATCCTGATGAACCAGGGCAACCTGGAAGAGGCCAAACGTACCTTCCTCACTTGTGCCGACATTCCTGATGAGAACTTGAAGGATCCTCACGCCCACAAGAGCTCCGTCACCAGCTGCCTGTACAACCTGGGAAAGCTGCTCCACGAACAAGGCCAGCAGGAGGTCAGTGTGTGGGGAAATTAGCTTTGTAATGCGGTTTGTGTCCCACTGTATAAAATGTAAATAAACAGACTTTTTGTATTGTATTCACAATGACTTAGAAGTTATTACCACTTATGATTTCACTGTTCAACCACAATGAACGACTAAAGGTTCATTCATGTCAGACTGAAGGAGCAACTGCATCCCCTCATCAGTTATAAGACCTGCATTATGCTGATGCAAACCAAAAGCTGGACTTGCTCAACTAACTTTTTTTCTCCTACTACAGGAGGCCCTGTCTATTTATAAGGAAGCAGTGCAGAAAATGCCTAGACAGTTTGCACCACACAGCCTTTTCAACATGATGGGTGAGTCACTGTTTGAGCCTTTTTCTGCCTGAATATTTGTTTAAAATGCAGCTTACAAGATCAGAAATTCATTATTTTGGTTTACCTGTTTTGAAATGTTAATAAGTATTTTCATTAGATAGCAGCTTTTATTGCATTTTCTTCTATTGTGAAGAACAGTGTTATGCTTGTTTTATGATGTGAGTGAAAACAGTGCAGTTCTGGGACAAGTTTGGCTCAGGCAACATTGATTAAAATTACGTGTTTGTTTCTATTTTAAATGTTGGTCTTCCATTTTATCTGAGCTTTGAGTCGAGTTCAACAAATTGAAATTAAGTCTTCGCCAAAGAAAACCTTCCCAGGGCTTGAACCACCTGTTGGATTCCAACACTGGAATCTTAAATGTGCACACAGACTTCATGTCCCCTTGATGAAAATTGGAGATAATCCCTGTAATAAATCACATCCCCCTCTTTGTTATTGTAGCACTAATTACATTATTGGAAGCTCATCCTGATGACATAGCTGAGATTACAGAGAGATGTCTGCATGGATTCCTCTGACAGGCTGATTGGAAAGAGGAAATGTGTTTAGTCAGGTGGAGGGAGGGCAGTGTTTGTATAAGTGTGATGTTCGAGGGTACTTTGTCAAAACTGATGTGATCATCCTATCCTCTTACCCCAGGGGGCAGCAGCGTGTCCGCAGATCCAATAAAATCTCAGAGCTTTAAGAAGAACTATTGTTCTTTGAGAGATTTGATCTGCATACATTGAAATGTCGACCATATGGACACATTTCCTGAACCAGTGTCTTAGATGAAGCAATTGTTTTGAAATGCAGTGTTACATTTTCATCTGTGCACTTGGACACAGAGATTGGAATGATACAAATTAAAAATGATAACATAATGAACTTAACAAGATCTACAAGTAGTTTTATCAGGCTCCAAATGTCAGGATGAGTATTAGTGAATCTGGCTTAAGTAGGTGGTTTAGCACATGGTTCTGTGCTTGGGCAAGATAAGAAGCTAACGCTGCTACGATCTGCTCCAGCCTGAAACAACGAGACCCAGTGACTCTGTTTTGTCACTAAAACACATCTGAATAAAACAGAAAGAAAGGCTACAAGAGCTGAGGTAAAGAAAGAGCAACAGAAGTAAACAGTTTAAGCTACTAGCGTGTCAATAAACAATTTGACGATGAATCTAAAATAATGTTGACATGGTTGATCCTAGTTGACAAGGATTTTATTTTGTTAAAATGAATAAAATCTAAAATTTTAACTGTTTTCAGATTGTAAGTATTTATTCTTTGTATGTTGATGAATTCTGTTTGAAATTCTTATGAAAGTAGATATGCTAAGAAACATCTTTATCAAACACTTTTTGTTTTTTGAAAGATTGTGTTGTTTTTAACCCTCTGAACCCCATGCAGTATGTGGTCATTTTATGCTCCTGTCATATTTTTACTCACTGTAGGCTCATTTTTTGCTGCAGCGTAAAGTTCTACACCTTAATGGAAACAACACAACCATGAGCAGAGGTTTAGAGAACCTAAATTATCTTTTGTGCAATATGAAGAAGTTATGCTGTAAGTCACGGAAAAAGAAGCAAAAACGAAAATAAATTTATCTGATTACCTATTTTGTAAAAATAGAAATATGCATATATACCTATAACTTGAACCTTGAAATGATATATTTCTAAAAACCCATGAGTGTTACCAAAACTGGGCACAGTTACATATTTTACTATTTACATTTGTTTTCATACTAAGCTCCTATTTGGTTTGTGGATACACAGCCTGCAGTTCAACCCAGCATCAGAATATTTAATTGTTTACAGAATTTAGTTAAACAAAAAACAAATCTTTAAATTGAGACACGTATATTAAGTGATTTTGATGAGATATCACAATTTTAAGTGTAAAGTTTAGTTAAAATTCCCAATTGAGTGGTTCGGAATGTTAAAAAGTTGAAAATCCAACGACTGTCTCCGTTTTTACAGTGCCTGACTGATAAATAGTGTAATTTTGGTGATTTTTAATAAACAACCTTTTCAAACCTCAAGGTTCAGAGGGTTAATGCAATTTTTGAGTATTATTAGACTTCAAAATGAATCCTGATCCGTGCTCTGTTTCAGGAGAGGCTTACATGAGGTTGAACCGGCTGGAGGAAGCAGGTCACTGGTACAGAGAATCCCTCAGGGCGAAGCCTGACCACATCCCTGCCCACCTCACTTACGGCAAACTCCTGTCCATCATCGTACGTCCCAGTACAGACACACAAAAACACAGACACACACACATAGGAGACTAAACATTATCTTAGTAATGATTGCAGTGGTTAACTATGTGGCAGAGTGTAATTAAACGGGACCTAAAGTGGAAAAGTGGAGTGATGAATAATGCATATTGAGTGACTTATGGGACACTGGAGCAAGGCGAAGCCATCCTATTGATCCCTCTGCAGTGCCAGGAGGAGCGTGATAATTGTTATTAGGTGTGAGCCTCTGACTAGGGGAAGGTGTTTGCTAAAACAAACTCTTCCCCCTTGATCTGAAGCAAAGGATGAATTCTGATGCATTCATGAATATTGTGTTTGACCTCTGGCACTACTAGTCAGGTGGATAACAGATAGCATGGCGTGAAAGAAGGAATTAAGACAGAGATGTTACGTTAAAGAGCCTTTCGGTGACCTCGATCTGACACTGATCCAGGACTGATGCCAAAATCCTTGACAAACTGCAATGTAGGAGCTCCATAAATACATGTCTGATGTCTGAAGGTCAGAGACACGGGGAGTTCGTAGATGAAAGCTATCCCTCTGTGATTGGATGAGTTCCAGATTATCTCTGTGTTGTGTATCTTTATATGCATGTGAGTGTTAGAAGACATCCAAGGGCACAAGAACTTACCCAGCTTCTCCCAGATTTTAACTTCTAATGTGTGTTTTTGTGCAGAAAAAAACTTCCTGCGCTTCCATTCCATAAAAACAAAAAACACAGTAAGAAGACAGTCGATGTGTTCACAGCTGAGTCGAGTTTAGATCTGGGAGTTGAACCGAGCAACCTTTGTAACCTTTCTGAACCTTCCACGGCCTCGGGTGCTGAGTGAAGACCCAACCAACCTGCAGCAGCTGCAACCCCTAAGGGCTTCATTTCTGACCGGTGCCTCTCTTGGTTGAAAGATTTCAGTACCTAGCACACACACACACACACACATTGAAAGTAGGTTCAGATTAGAGTCACCCATTGTGGCTGGACATCTGCTGCGCTCCCTCAGGCTCAGTGCTCCGGATCCGTCCACACTGAGTCCACCTCCACCACTACAGGGCTTCAGAAACAGGAGATCGGATGGGCCCTGGACAATAGGCCAGCGGACAGGCTTATAATGCAATTACGCTGCTTCCTTATTGAATCACTCCATCGGCTACATTTTTGGCCGTCCTGCCGGAGTCAATCGACTATACAGACAAAAAGGTCAGACTCCAGTCTTGTACTGTGGTTCACCCCAGCATGTGGTCTCGTGCTGTTTTTCTGGGAGTATTTTTGCTTGTGTACGACTACACTTCATCTTTCAAAGTGACCCACGAAAAATTACAAAAGCATATCCGCATAATGATAAAATCTGGAACCCGATAGTCTTGTACAAATCCACATCTCTCAGCAAATAAGTGCAACAGCAGAACCACTAATTGGACTGATTCTTCCCAAGGTCAAAGTGTCTGATGTAATATTAGTCACAGTGGAGTGGTATGCTTGAAGAGAAGTTGTGGTCAGCTACCACTAAGCTGAGTTCAACCTCAGCTGTGCATCTACAGTTGAAGCTAACGTGCTCCTCAGCCAGATACATCTAAAATGATTTTTTTTTTCATATTTTCTGACATTTAATCCCAGTAATCATCTTCTGCTTTCAGCCAGTTAGGATCCCCACTTTATTTTAAGTGACTGTAAAATGCCAGAGTAATAGTAGAGGGAATATTTCAGCCTTGACTTATCTTCACAATTCAGAGTAGGTCAGAAGTTTACTTGCACCAGTATGGAAACAGTGCAACCATAGCTAGAAGTAGAGAATTCAAAAATGTCTTCAGTGCAGATTAGCAATGTTAAAAGGGCATAAATCAGAAAAAAAACCCTGAAAATTAAGGTTCAATTTCAATTCTTTTGATTGCTTAGTGTCCAAATATTGAAAAAACCTGGGATCAACATTTACAATATTTTTCCAACTGCACATAAGTGTTACCAATGCTTAGAAAAAGGAGACTACATGCTATATATATTTCACTAATTACACTTGTATTTGGTTAAAGTACCTTTCTACTTTCTGCTCCGACTTATTACAGCCTACAATTCAGCCAAAAAGTCCCTGAATTTTTGTCATATGACTCTTGGTCACAGCTGAGCCACTCATGGCTTCTGGATTGCAACAAGAAGTGGAGAATACTTCATTTTTTTTACAGCATCTGGTCAATGCAAATGGTTTTATTTTTTGGCAAGTTTTAAATGAGACACGTGGAGTTAACTGAATTCGATGAAATGTCAGGATTTTCAGATGTGGTTAATTTTTTCTGACCAAATGGTGTCTCACAGATAAGTAGTTCAAGCATCATCGGAAGTTCAAAATTTAGTTAAGATGTGTTATGTAGTCTTTCACAAGCTCTGCACAATCGTTTGCTGGATTTTTGTAAATCCTCCTAACAGAACTGGTGGAATTGACCTTTTCAGTTCTTTCCACAAAAGTGGTATTGAATTGAGGTCAGGACTGCAAAGACCTCTGCAATACTTTGACTTTGTCACCTTTTAAGCCATTTTGCCACAATTTTAGAAACAAGTTTGAGCTCATTATCCATTTGAAGGACCTATTTGCCAGTGAATTTCCTGGCTGATGTCTTCTGATTCTGCTGCAATATATCCATGCAATTTTCCTACCTCATGATGCCACCTATGTTGTGAACCACACCAGTCCCCGTTGCAGCAAAGCATCACCACAACATGATGCTGCCACCACCGTGCTTCACTGTTGGGATGATGTTCTTCAGCTTGCAAACATCATCTTTTTTCCTCCCAATATAAAGGGTCATTATTGCTAAACAATTAAATTTATTTTTCAAAGAAACAGCGGACATTTCCCCAAAAAGTAAGATCTTTGTGCCCATGTGCAATTAGAAACTGTAATCTGCAGTGGCTTCTTCCTAGGTGAGTGACATTGCAGCTTATATTGACATAGGACTCGCTTTATTGTGGATATAGACTCTAAGTGCCTGTTTCCTGTAGCATTTTCATAAGGTCATTTGCTGTTGTTCTGGGATTGATTTACACTTCCCCTCCAGAGTATGTTCGTTTCTAGGCGACAGAATGAGTTGCTTCCTTAGCAGCATGATAGTTGCTTGGCTCCATGGTGTTTTTAATTGCCTACTTGTACTTACTTACTTGTGCTCACCACTGGTAGAGATAAACATGGTACTCTCTGGCATTTGGAAATTGCTACTAAGAACGAAGCAGACTTGAGGAGATTCACATTTTTGTCTGAAGTCAATTAACTCTTTTGATTGTCCAATAATATCAAGCAAAGAGGCACTGAGTTTGAACATAGGCCTTAAAATCCATCCACAGGCATGCCTGATGTAAACAGAAGCTTTTGAAATAATCATAAGAGCTCCAGTAGGAGTGAACTGAACTTCTCGTTTTGGTTCTTGGGGATGTTTCACCTCTTCAGTTCTGAAGAAGCTTGAGAATTGAGGAGACCCTTTGGATAAGAGGTGAAGCGCCTTCAAAAACCTGAAAGACCAATTTACTGAAGCTCTTATCATTACTATGACCTGGAGAATCTACACAGACATAAACTTCCAAAACCATGACATAATTTTCTACATTTTTTTTAATCACCCACCCACTGGAAATGTGACGTAGATAAAAGTTAAATAACATGTTGTTGGAGAAAATAGTTGTGATAGTAGATGTTGTAACTGACTTGCCAACGCTATACCTCGCTGATGTGAAATTTGTGGAGTGGTTTAAAAGACGTTTTAATGACTTCAACCTCAGTGTATGTAAACGTCCGACTCCATCTGCAGATAATTCAGCACTAATACAAACAGCTGTCTCTCCCTGTGGAAAAGCCACTGAATAATGCAAAAAGCACAGGACTAAATACGGTAGAAGTATGTTTATGTAGACGTGCATATACTTACCCTTAATCCAGCAACAAATCACACGTCTGCCTTTATGTGGTTGTTGTTTGAAAGACTGAATCCTTTTTAAAACACTGACCTAAAACCTTTCCTAAATCTGCTAAATGATGTCTTGTTCCTACTGAACTGGACTGAACCACTGCACTTCCAGTTCTGATGGATGGTTGGGGAGAAGGTTTAATTGAATGTAAAAAGGAAGGAACCAAAGAAAATGTGAAATAATCCATCTAGGCCCTATAGTCGCTCATTCATTAAGAGCGATTGCGGGCATGGGAAGAAGCTAATGAACCAAACCTAATGTGCCCGGTCCTCTCATTTCTTGTTGCATGGCAAGACCACTGGCAATATGGAAACAATCACCGCTGAAGCATGAAACAAAAGAGGTGGAGAAATGGAGGCTGGTGCACACAGAAGCAATATCTTTGTTAGTTTGGTTGCAGGTCCACACACACACACACACACACACACACACACACACACACACATACACACACACCTGGGAGGTTATTACTGAAAGGTTAGGCGTGAGCAGTAGGTTTATTAGCATCCATCTCCTGCTGATAGGGAGCAGCTGGATTACCATGCCTCAACTGATGCATGTCAGGGCAGACACAATAAAATGCAAAGGGATGACTGTAGTTTGTTTGTGTATGCATTTATGACACAATTCCAAGCTATATATGATCCGTATTGTATATTTTATACATGAAACTAGTGATTTCAGTGCAATTTAACATTGTTTTATCATCATACTTAGCAGGATTTTTTCCCATGATTAAAAACAAATCAGTTGATGGAAAACAAAACTGAATATTTGCATTTTTACAAATGTTTTGGTCAATAGATGGATAAGATTTTGGCACTGTGTGCTACAGAAACACACCTAAATCTGAGCACACAAGCTGTTAGACCCTTTTAAGAGATGGCTTTACCCTCCTTTGTTGGAAGTTGTGTCAGTTGCTTGGTAACCAGTGTTCTTCCTATTAGGTGCAGACAATTTGTGTTACATATGCAGAGTGTTCAAGAAAAAAAAATGACATCCAAAAATGCTTTGTGCCATTGCAAAAAAAAAATAAATAAATAAAATAAAGTGCTCACCAAAACAACAAAAACTTAAATATCACTGATTTGCATTTTGTTTTCATTTCAGGGGCAGAAGACAGAAGCAGAGAAATACTATCTGAGAGCAATTCAACTAGACCCAACAAAAGGAAACTGCTACATGCACTATGGTAAGAAAAGAAATCAAAAGCTTTATTTATAGACACTGAAACCGCATTTTTAACAAAGCCTTTTTGAAAGGAGACATTCTAATTATAACAATATGAAAGCCTCTATCTCCAAAAAAATGCCTCTGTTCAGTTGACAGAGCTATAAAACCTATTTTCAAGTGCTTTTTTTTTTTTTTTTTTTTTTTTACCAACACCACTGCTTGTAATCCAAACCTCTGCTGTACTGTAATGATCAGGCTTTGCTGCAGTAAGCTGTACTCATGCTTATAATTAGGCCAAGTTCTTTATGCTCTTTAATCCAAGACGCCACCTTTGTAGTGTCACCCTCAGATAAAGTTGTTAACACTTTTCATGCTGCTAGTCCCTGCACTGGGACCAGGCTGTAGCTGTTAGTTGGAGGAGTTTGCTGAGCTTGTTACACTCAGAGGAGAGGCCGCCTGGATCTATTATGATTAAAATGGATGTAGCATTGTTGTATGCCATTTCTTTACATCTAATCTGGCAGAGAGCACAGGTTCAACATCATCAGAAAAGTTGCTATGAGGCTGTTTTTGACGCTCCTATTTAGAATTTTGTTGATCGATGATACGCCAGAAATTCTCCCATAGAGCCCCTTATCCATAGAGCCCAAGGTTGCTAAGTTTCACCTTGTAATTGTGGAGCTGTTATTGTATAAAATATGGTTTTTGGAGGCAAAAATTTGGAACCTGTTAAGAATTTTGGAAACAACAAAGCAGCAAGGTATCCATCTCCTTCTACCATGGTTCCAAAAACCACCGATGTCATTTAATTCACTGATCGTATCGGTGTTGGCAGTGTTGGAGCAGTCTGGGCTTCTGCAGATGGTGCAAACTCACACACAAACAGACATGTATGCTGTGTTTATCTGAGTGAGGAGACAGGATCAGAATACACTGTTTACCATTCGTAATGGTGAGTGAAAACACAAAACCACGTTCCTCCTGGTGCCGCAGTTAAAAAGAAAAAGAAAAAAAAAAATGCAGCGTTTCCTATCAGTTTGAGGGCTCCGTGCAGCTTAGTGTTACTATCTCCAGGATATTCGTAGGAAATTAAATCTGTCCTATCACACTGCAAACACCATTGTGCATTGTCCCTTTCTCCTCTTCCTTATCTCCCTCCATTCCTCCTGGTGCTTTTTCTGCACTGATATGTTGGATTGTAGTTTAGTTTGGTCAGCATCGAGGGTTCTGTTGCTGTCTTTGGACCGAGCTGTTTCCCCTTCTTCTCCAGTCTTTACGCTCTTTCCTCTGTTTTCTTTTTTTTCCCCACTGTTATCTTGTAGCTTCTTGCTATAGGTGATGTTTATTTGGGCTCCTTCTTTATCTCAAATCTGGCCTCTTAAGCTACCCTGGGGTCGGTGGATGAGCTCCAGGTGCGACTGTAAGAGGAGTGATGCTATCTGTCCACATTATAACACAGCGGATGCGCTCACAAAGGCGCACATGTGGGAACAGGGAGGACACAGGGGGGTGAAAACAGAAAATGAAAGACAAGGTCCCCTTTCCTGCCATTGTTCACAGTAACACATTTCAATGGAAGCAGTCCCCCTGCATGACCCACTTCTAAATAGTCTGCTTTGGAGTTTGTTTTTTGAACTCCAGCAAATGCAGTCCGCTTTCAGTAGAAGAAAGCAAGCAGACGTACTCGTCAAAGGAGCATCCTCACACTCTCCGCTTGCTACATTCAGGAACATCTGTAACCGGGCTCCGCTGTTAATTTATGGCCGCTGAAGCAGGCACTTGTGGGCGCAGCACCAGGTGGCCAGACTCCCACAGGAAAACGCATGAAATACCTCCGCCTCATCTGTGTTCTTAAATGCTGCTGAGCAAAACAACAATCCTTCAGTCATCCACTGTCTCGCTTTCTCTGCCTCCTCTTCCTGTGACACCCATCACAACCTCTATTCATCTTCGTTTCTTTTCCCGTCCTTTTCTGTACCCTCATCCCACTTCCATCTGTCTCCCACAGCATGATGCCGAAGAATAAGCTCGGATTTGCCATTTGCAAGGAAACAAGGCAAAGAGGCTGCAACCATGCTGGCAGCTCTATGAGGATATACTTCAGAACAGCCATTCTTTGAGTTTAATGCTAAATTCAGCATGCTAACATGCTCACATTGTCAGTGCTACAATGTTCATTTTTATGAGGCATAAAGTTTAACACTTTTGTCAGCCTAGTTTAGTCTACCATCATGCAAACCTTTGCTAATTAGCACCAAACACAAAGCACAACTGATAGATAGTTATTACTCTGCCAATGACCATGGCGGAGTTAATGTGACGATCGGCATTGACTAGTCTGTCTGTCTGTTTGTCTGTTAGCAACATTACTCAAAAACGGACTAACAGATTTCGATTAAATTTTCAGGGAAGGTCAGATATGACACAAGGACCAATTAATTAGATTTTGGTAGTGATGCGGCTTGTAGTCTGGATCCATGGATTTGTTAAATAGTTCTGTATCATCGTGAGATAGCAGTATGGCGTCACTGTAACTATGACTACAAGTGAACACTACGTCACCTGCCTGCTGACAATCACATGATTGCGATAGCAATACAGATCGATGGCTGCGGACCACTGATTTTTAAAAAGATTTCATCTGTCGGAAATCATGCAACGACTGAGCAGCCTTAGTGAAGTACTGCACTCTCTGTGTGATTTTCTTGTTATTATAGTTACTATATTGATGGAATTTGGTAGGGATGTCCCGATCATTTTTTTGGCCTCCATTCCCATACCATTTTCTTCGATAATATCCACTTCAAGTATTATATTTAACTGTTTTATTAGCGACCCCAAAAGGACGGTCATATGGACTGTGGGCAGTTGTGTGTCAGCTAGCAGAGAGCATTGTGGAGGTTTATTTGAATATGGACCACCATGACAAAGACTTTTGTGATGGCTAATGACCTTCAGCCAGACCGAATGTGTTTGAGACAACCAGAGATTGATTAAAATGCAATTAGGATCCCAGTGGCATATTTAACACGGCTGTCTTTGCAGCCCATGTCATATGTCTGTTGATTGCAACAGCAGTGCCAGCACAGGACAAATGTCCACTGTGGTTAATTTGTGTTTTTAAGTATTGATTGATTATGCTGCAGATAATAAAATTGTGCTCTCCCTTTATGACACCAGTGTGACAGAGGACATACACAGAGTATCTGGGTTTAAGTTTGTGCTGATACCAATCAGTTAATAAGTGTTTTGATTAACCCTGATCCTGAACTATCAGATCAGATCCCTAGAATTTGGACATAAACACAACATATTTCTGCTAAACCAAGTTAAAGTTTGGTAGCATTATTTTGGTAAAAATGTCATACGAATCCTTTTAATTTAAGTTGTCTCAGAGGAAACTAAACTTTTGCACCTTCACATCTTGGTTTTGTCGTCAGGCTTTACAGACTCAAGCCCTTAATAGGAGATTTCAGCCAGCCTCAGGTCTTTTCACCCAGAGCTGGTGATGGAGTGTAAAAAGCAACCAAGCATACAGTGAGAGTAAAATGTGGCGGCACAATGAATTAGACGGAGGACTTGCACTAGAGGAGAGCTTCAGGAGGAGGATGGTTTTTTTTTTTCTTCCTACTGCAGCTTTACATTTTTACAACTCATCATAATTGGCACATATACGTCTGCGCCAAATTCCCTGGCAATCTGTCCAAAACTTATTGAGATATTTTATGAACTTGATGGTGGCACAAGGAGGAACCAAAATCAAGAGGATTCATCATTGAGGAACCATAAATACTTTTTTCTGCTCAATTTTATAGTAATCTGGTAAAATCTCATTTTATCCCCATCTACTAGATGATAATTATTGCATCTTGTAGCCGATGCGATTAAAAAATAAAAAAAAAATAAAAAAAAAACACATCAATTTCTTTTTTTCTTTTTCTTACCAGTAGAAAAAGTCAAAGAATCACAGAAGTCACCTTCTGGGGACCATTGTTATCTGCACTCAGTTTCATCTTAATCCAGTCGTGGTCGAGATATTTCACTCAAGACAAAAGTTGACTATAAACCTTTCAACTACATGGCAATGCTGGTTGACAAAATCTCTCTCTTGCTGTCATTTAAACCCCTAAAGACTCATCTCTCTATCTAAAATGTCTATCTTTAGAAGTTTTTTCCTCATGAAACAATCCCTTCCTGACTTAAAATAGCTGTACACTATTGCTTGCTTTAGAATATGCAGATCTTTGACAGTAGTTTCTGCAGCTCCAGCACACCAGCTCACCTATGACTCTGTATAACTGCTGTACACTAGATAATTGCAATTTGTAATATTGGAGTAATTCAGCCACATGCATTTATACTGGAAACCAATCCTCAAGACAAATAATGACAGAGAGCCCATCTTGCTAGCAGGATTAATCAATTTGATTTGTTTTGTATGAAATCCCAAAAGTCTGGCTCCATGTTTTTGACACTCATCTGTACACTACAGTTGAAAGGTGGCATTGACTGATTATTTTGCTCATGATATGTCTTCTAGCATATAAAAAACACCATATGGACCTGTTAACAAAGTAGATAATGTGGTTTGTATCTGAGGACTCTTTAACAAAACTTCTGCTGCTTCTTGGAACTAACTTTCTCCGTCTTCCTTTCCCTTCAGGCCAGTTTCTGTTGGAGCAGTCCCGTCTCGGTGAAGCCGCCGAGATGGCAGAGAGAGCTGCAGAGCTGGACAACTCCGAGTTTGATGTGGTCTTCAGTGCTGCTCACATGCTCAGGTTGGCTAAACTGCTGACATACAGCAACACACGCTTCCAGCTGGGGTTTCCCTACTTCCTTCAAGTGTTGGTGTTTTGGAATTCCTGCATTTGCAAAGTTTGCCACTGTGCTGCTTCAACATTTGTGGCTTTTCTTGCTGTACCGCTGCCATTTAAAACCCCATCTTTGAAATATAAATTATACCAGCGTTATGGAATAGTAAATGTCCTCTCAATGGAAAAGCTGCTATAAAACTTATTATGTATTACATGTATAAACAGCGGTGCAGTTCCAGTCCATCGTGGTGAGATTTCAGTCCAGGGCTCGTAAAGAAGCCATCGGAGAATTTTCCCTCAAAGTTTGGCAAGCACGTGCACAGACAGCTTATAAATCTTAAAGCGTGTCAAAAGCGACTGCAAATGTCCTCCACTCCCAGCAAACTGAAGGGAATATTGGAATGATGTACCTCGATTCCTTTTTGCTCTACATATCTGGAAAAGTCATTACCGCTCTGGAGCGTTCCTCTCGACGCAGCGCCGCAGAGGATTTGTAAAAAGTTGAAAGTCTTTAGCGGAGGTTTGGAAACGTAAGAATAAATCTAAATGACAGATCATTCTGTCTGCTGTGTTCCTGGTGTGACTGGTTATTTTAAGCTGAGACTCTTTTGTGACATGAATCCAAACAGATTGGGATTAGAGTTTAATGGCGTGACACACAGCCGTCAAAATAAAAGCTGCTGTGATGATAATAAAGATGAGCCTGGAAATCTGGGCTTTGCTTGATGTGCAGCGAACAACTGACCATAAACAGGACGATAATAATGAGCTGACAATCCGGCCCGATGAAAGATTTTCCTAATTGCCTTCATACAAGTCGCTCCAGCAGACCAATGATGATAAGTTAAGTGATTTACCAGCAAAATCTGCTCTTTTTGTTACATGTTTAGGATTTAAGCTTCATCAAAAACAGAAAAATGACTTTACTTCTCCCTTGATAGCTCATGATGCTGTCTTTAAATCTAACTCGCTCAACATTTATCTGTCATTTAATAACTTGGTCAAACAACAGAAAGACCAAGGAAGGACAGTATAGCATGATGGCCAGGATATCACTCATGAACTTGAATGAACCCTGTGTTTTGACAGCTTATTTTACTTGAATCACAGCCCCATAAATATGAATTACCATGTCAGGAAGGAATGGTCTCTTTGACTTTATTAGCTTTGGCAGAGCAAAGTCCGGTTCATGTCCACTTCGAATAAAATTGTATGTATGGAGCAGGTTAGCTGTTGCCACTTTACATACACAGATGTAACATGTAAAGGAAGAGCTGGCAGGTGTTTAATGATTTTTGGCAACGTCCTAGAAACTTCCATTTTTCTTCATTCATCTGTGCCTCATCATCCTCTGAATAATATAAAGTAAGCCAGTCCACTCAAAAGTAGTTCCTGATGTGGTCAATCAATGTCCCAACCTGAGATACAAGCTGCATTATCTCAGTTATTACAAGCTGATTCATCAAACTTGTCCTAGAACATTTTTTATTAATGACTATATTAGAAGTTTAAATATTTTACAAGCTAATCTATAAAATATTCAAGGATCTGTACCGTCCTTTGAATATTGTGTGCTCAATAGGGTCATTCAGCAGCCTCTCCATAAACAAGCCTGTGTTTTAATTGTGACGTAGTAACAATGTACTTAGAGACAGTTCCTGAGCATTTTTTGCTCCTGTCACATTTTTACTCACTATGGGCTCATTTTTCACTGCAATATAAAGACCTGCACCTCTATGGAAACCATGACTAGAAGGAGAGAGAACCTAAAAATGTCTTTTGTGTCTAACTAATACAGTTAATGAATGATTAACGGTAATTACAGTCATTTCTAGGATAAGCACTTTAACAGTGAATGGAAACCACCATTAGCAGCAATTTGTATTTTTGTGATATAATTATTATTGGTATGAATTGTGTTATTATGGGCTCATTTTTACTCCCTGCTGTTCTTCCTCCTCAGACAGGCCAATCTTAACGAAGCAGCAGAAATCCAGTATGAGCGAGCAGCCGGCCTCAGACCAGATGTAAGTACCTGGACCGGTGGGCCTGTTAGCACTTATCATGGAAATGCGCACACACGTCTACCCTGTAACATTCAATTTACTACATAGCATGTATTACCCATCATTCTGACAGTGTGTTATAGTTCTGTTGTTCCTGGCAAACAGTGGTACAGCTGGATGTAAAATGGAAACTGTGTTCTGCTCATGAACCGGTGCCTCGATGTGCTAATGCAAACACAAAGATCCCAAAGAGAAATGAGTTCAGTGGTTGCTGTTGTCTCACGCTGAAGTCAGAGTAAATACTTGATCATCACGATGTAGTTAAACACACAGAGCCTTGTGGGATATCGTGTCTCCCCGTGTCAGCACATGTGGTCGAGGAAGTAGGGAGATATTTTATCCTGTTTCTGCCTTGTATGCATCAGTCACTTCAAAGGACGAGGCTGCATGGACCAGGCTGGGGGAGGTCATTGGGATTCATAGGCACCTAGAAGGAGCTTCCTGCAGTTATTTGTTATGTTAGTCTGCTTAGTGACGGCCTACTCTGTGACTTATGTGCAGACATGAGAGAAGGTTGGACCTTCATCTTCATTTCTGCACTGGAGGGACGAATGTTATATCACTACACACTTCCTAACTGTGTGTTCCATGTTTTTTTTTGACCAACAAACCCCCACAGCTTCATCGGATAAACTTAAGTAACCCTTCATTGATGCTGCACGGTTTCACCTAAATGAATTTAGTTTCACGTCCTGCACTTCTATGGAAACAGCACAACACTGGCTAGAAATAGAGAGGACTAAAAATGACTTGTGTGCAGTATTACAAAGTTAGAATGCCCTAAATCATTAAAAAAAGGAAAATAAAATTTCTCAAATTTCTTGTTTTTCTAACATAGAAAAAAACTTGAATTCAATATGTACAATATTTTCCCAAATATCCTACATACTGGATTTATTTTACAACTTATGTTTTTAATTTTTTTCTGTACTTGTAGCTTGTCATCTCTGTGTAAGCACTGCCTGCAGTTCAACCCAGTTCAGCCAAAAAAGTTCCTGAATTTTTGTTGGCTGACTGTTGATTGTAGCTAAGTCACTAATGGATTCTCAGTTAAGAGCAGCTCAGAATTTTTAGTTTTTCACAGAATGTGGTTAATGCAAATGCTTAGTTTTTGGTTGTTTTTGAAGAATTTTCAAATAACACATGAAGTATAAAATTATTTTGATTAAATACCCATTTAAAGCTTAGATTTGGTTAGGTTTCCAAATGGAGCAGCAGCTGATATGTGGTGTAATTTTGGCATTTAAAAAAAAAAGAAAGAAAACAGGCCTTTCAAACACACTGGCAGGTTTTGGGGAACCAAGAGTTAAACTGATAATTAGATAATATTTTGTTAAAATGAAAGTGGCAGATTTTCATATATGAATTTAGGTGTATTTCAACCATTATCTATGACTTTTTGTTCACTGAACTGTGAATATTTCAACCATTTATCTGATACATTTGTTCCTTGCTCCTTTCTAACTGTCACTTTTGGCAAGTTCAACCTCTTTCTTCATTTTTGTAGCTATTTATTTCACTATTTATTTCATATTTTCATTCTAACACTTTTGTTTATCACTTGCTTAACTACTTCAAATATATGCCGCTTTAAGCTAGCTCAGCCATTTATCCATAACTATCCATCCATAAATATTTCAGTCATGTATCCATTACGTTTATTATTCATTCTTTTAGCTCAGTATTTCCACAACGCATGCATTTCTTTTAGGTAACTTTTCTGCTACTTTAACTACTTTTCGCATACCCTCCCTAGCGACATGTACTTTTCAGGGATTCATTTCCTTCTTCCTTTTTTTCTAAAAAGCTAAGCTACTCCACAGTTTCTCCATGTACCCCCCGGCAACTGCTGAACTACCCCACGGGGAACATTACCGGCTGGGAATCACTGCTTTATAGCATCTGCCCCTTTTTAGATCAGGCCTGGCTGTCTGTTTATATCCTATTTAAGCCTTAAAAGCTCAGTAAAACCACAGAAGAGAAGAAAATTGCTTGTCCATTTTAATTTGGAGAGCTGTGTGTTTAAGTTATATTCTGTAAAAAAAAAAGTCACCTTCACGTTGCAGTCGTTATAATTCACATGCTGAAAGCCTTCATGTGCACTTTCAGACACGCTCAGGGTTCCTCTTGTGATTTGTCAGAAGCAAAGTGCGCCTTGTCTTTGACATTTTCCCTGCACCCGTCTCCTTAGTGAATGACAGTCTCTCAAATATCAGCTTAATCCAATAGCTTTCAGGTCATGAAAGATTCAGTGCTGCCCCTACGTGCTGAGAAGAGCAATGAATGAGTGTCTCCAGAAAAAGGTTTACTCACAGCTTTGCTTTTTCATTCAGATAAGATTACCTCAAAATCTAATCTTACGGTCTTGGCAGAATAGTTAATATTCACTGACTGTAGAAACTTATAATTCTGTATGTAATTACACAGTTGGTTCCGTCTGGTCCCTGCAAATCAAAAAAATGATGATATGATAAGAAAACATTATAATTTGTCTGATTTCACTCTGATTTTAGTTGTGGTTGATTTGGCAGCCGTGGTTACTATAGTAACAGTAACCCGCCGGCAGTTTTCAAAGGCATGTTGTCTTTTTTTTTAAAAATTGCAAAATTACACTCTTTATCAGACCGAGAAAATGTCAAAACGGAAAAAGAAATTGCTAATTTTCAAAGTGCTCATCTGTGTTGTAACCATTCTGTTGGCAACCAAATCCCAGCCTAAAACTGTGAAATTTTATTCGGCATGTCTCAATTTAAAAATTTGCCAAAAAGAAAGTGTTTAACTGGATTCTGTAAAAAAACAAAAACAAATAAGTCTGCTCTCCTTGGCACAGCTGAGAAGTCATGACTGATTGGGTGGTGACCAACAGTCACATGGCAATAATTCAGGGATTTTTGGCTGAACTGCAGGCAGTGTTTACACCGAGCAGAGAGGGCACAAGAATGGAAACACATTAGAAACGAATAATAAAATATACGCTACCGTTCAAAGATTTGAGGTCACTTAGAAATGTCCTTATTTTTCAAAGAAAAGCATTTTTTTCATTGAAGATACCATTAAATTAATCAGAAATACAGTCTAGACATTGTTAATGTGGTAAATGACTATTCTAGCTGGATACAGAGGAACATTTCCAGGAACCATCACTCCTGTGTTCTAATGCTACATTGTGTTAGCTAATGGTGTTGAAAGGCTAATTGATGATTAGAAAACCCTTGAGCAAATATGTTAGCACATGAATAAAAGTGTGAGTTTTCATCGAAAACATGAAATTGTCTGGGTGACCCCAAACTTCTGAACGGTAGTGTATGTAGCATGTACAGTCCCTATTTTATTCTGATATTGGTAAAATGTGGGCACATTAGTCAAAATATTATGTGACAAAAATTCTGAGAGTTTTTGGGCTGAATTGGGTTGAACTGCAGGCTGTGCTTTGCACTCAGCAGATAGTAGACAAATATGGAAAGTTACAAAATATCTGCTGTATTAATAGCCGCCATTTATTTTTCCAATATTGGTAACATCTGGAGTCACTTGGAAAATGTTGTGTGTTGTTTCCATATTTTGTCGTAATCTTTTGTAAAATTAATAATCAAAGATTTTGCATTTTTACATCGGTATGCTGCTACACATGGTTGTGTTGTTTCCATAGAGGCATGGGACTTTATATCTGTGGTGAAAAATTAGCCCAGTACCCAGAAACTGCTTGGGCACTGAGGGTTAAAGCAGCAGAGTTCAGATGTTCTGTCTTTGCAGCAACATAATACAGATCTTATATATAATCTATAATCTTCATAAATTACACTGGATTTGTACATATATACACTATTTCTAGCAGCTCCTGATCAGTTTTGGTGTGCATTAACCCAGACAGTGTAGCTCTTTTGCAGCCAGGTGTTTAGAAGGACAAAGGGATCCTTCTTTATCTGTCCTTGTGCCTTTGCACTGTTCCTGTATAGAACAAAAAATAAATAAATTACACACACACACATAGGGGTTTATAACAGCCTTTAAATGTAACTGCTTTTTACATGAATTTGTTTCAGTGGGTGAGAAAAGCACTGGCTGTAAAACTGCATTAACCGATTATTTTCCAGCCTCTTCCAGGCCGCTGCTTGGAATATTGCAGCTCTGTCAGTGTTTGTTACGTTAGGTGATGAAAACAGGCTCTCGCCGTCGCTCGTCTTGAAAACTGGAATGTAAACAAGTGAAATATCAGCGTAGAAGAGAGGCAAACAGTTGTGTTTGGGGAGAGAAAATCTGTGAACCAGTTGCCAAGTTGCTAACCATATGTCATACATCAGGGACGTGGGCCTGGGAACAAGGCCAGGCCCGGGAGGACGAGGTGCAGATGACTTTTAGGATGAGATTTGGGTGTGTTTGTTAGCTGTGGCTTGCTGAGAATCATGTGTGTGACTCAGTTTTTGTCAATTCCCACAACCGGTGCACTTTTCATGGCCAGATGGTTTCACTTTGCAACTCAAAAAAGATGGTATTTTTATTAAATAGGACTCCAGAAACACTCCCGTAAATGGGTTTGTTCATCCATATAAAAATGCCTGCCCACACACAATGTGTAGCTTCCTTTTTGTTCGCTGTGGCATTGTGAGAGGACACGCTTTTATCTGTGGCCGTGCCTGCTGCAATGAGATTGCATTAAGGCTAATTTAATACATAGTTGATTTTCTTAGCCATAAGCAAATTTCACTGCAGCTCCTGCCTTAATCCACCTTCCGCATAAAAAAAAAACTTGGCAACATTCCTAAAATGTGTCTTAAGTAAATGTCTGTGTCAGATGTGGAGCTGAGAGGGGCAGCTTTAAAATAGTTTACCCAGATAAATTCAAGGTCAGCACAGTTGCCACATGCTCAGTAATCCTATAACTCAACACCCCAGCACCACACATATCACTTTAATCATTACACTGTGCACCGCTGTGTCTCCTCATCCACTGTTTCTGTCCTTTTCCTCTCTTCTCAGTATCCGGCTGCTCTGATGAACCTCGGTGCCATCCTCCACCTGAATGGGAAACTTCCCGAAGCGGAGGCCAACTATCTGCGGGCGCTGCAGCTCAAACCCGACGATGTTATTACACAGTCCAACCTGCGCAAGCTGTGGAACATCATGGAGAGGCAGGGACTCAGGACTAAACATGGGCTCGGGGCACAGAAAGGCGACCTTTAACTTGAAAGAGTTGCGTCGTTGTTTCCTCACTGATGGAATGAAGCTGGATATGAAGGACTGAAGGCTGGAATCTCTCTCTAAAGACGATACCTGTAGTGATTTGGCCTGTGATGTTTGTGAAAGACAGCTTGAGCCTTGGCATGTTTGGGATTTTTGAGTCCCGGATGGTGGCTCAAAATATGACACCTTTTTTTTTTTTTTTTTTTTTTTTTTAATAAAATTTTATAACACTCTGTCAAATGATACAATGAAAAAGAAAATAACGGAAAAGTCCCAAAAAATAATCTTCCTGGTTTCAAATGTCGGCTGATTATTTTTTCACGCTAATTTAAACCAGGGTGTGTTTGAAAGCCCTTAATTTGAATGACGATGTAGCAAATTTAAAACAATAAGTTCTGCAAAAAGTCGTTTTGAAGTGTCAGCACTGATGAGTTAATGACTATCATGTTGCGTTTCATTATGCCAGCTTGTTTGACTTAAACTGAAACCACATCCTTACTTTTACACATCAAAGTCTGTTTACAGGAGGAGAACTACTGCACATGTGAAAAACTTGTATCAAAGCCTTTTTGTGGCTCCAGAGGGAGCGAGTGAGTCAGCGTTGGTCGGGGGTGAAGACTACAAATTTGAAAAAGAAAATAATACTCGAGGTGTGAAGAAAAAAGTCAACTTACTGGCCTTCTGCAGTGTCTTTGCTTTAGGCTTTGATCGAGGCTCCATTTGTCGTTACTATCACTAATGCAAATGTCCGACCAAAGCGTTGCCAGTTAACCTTCTGAACCCCAAACAGCTTGAATGTTTTCCCTCACTGTGGGCCTATTTTTTCACTGCAATTTACAGTCCTGCACCTCTATGGAAGCAGCACAACCTTGGCTTGAAGTACAGAGAACACAAAAATAAATGTTGCCATCATTTTTTTTTTAAGAAAAAAAAGGAAAAGGAAGGAATCTTTGATTATTTATTGTACAAAATTTTTAAAAATTGGAATCAACACGCACAACAATTTTCCAAGTGCCCTAACATGTTACTAACACTTGGGAAAAATGTGACCCTGCATACTATATTATAGAAATTTTACTATTTACATTTTGTATTTATTTCTATACTTGTCTCCTGTCCACTCCTTGCAAACACAGCCTGCAGTTCAGCCGAGAATTTTTGTCATGTGACTTTTGGTTCGGCGACTGATAGCTTTATGGTTGCATTGAAAAATGCAGAATTGAATTTTTAATTATTTACAGAGTCAGGTTAGTGCAATCAGTGTTTTTAAAATGGGATATTGAGAATAAAGTGATTTTGATGAAATATCACGATTTTGACATCACATATAATTAGTTACAGGAATGTTGGAAAGTTGAAAATCCCATGATTATCTTTGTTTCACAGTTTCTAAGTCTAATAAATGGTATGTTTTGGGCGTTTTTTGTTTTTAAAGCTAACATGCTTTTCAAAGCTGCCTGTGAACTTCGGGGTTCAGAGGGTTAAGTTGCATTATGGGTGATGTAGGCCCTGGGGTTTGACAAGGAAGAACAGAAGGATTTCTTTTGCTAAACTGTCCATCGTAGGTCGACAGTGTTGTAGAACACAAGTGGAGTGTTCTGTTTAAAAATAATAAAAAATGATGGTCTCAGGATGGTCTGGCCTTAATGTTAACACAGTAAATACATAACTAAAAGCATGACAGTGCATAGTCAACTTGTGGTACCACCCTCTAATAGCGCTGTACTCCCAGCAAGTATGAAATAATCATGATGCTCAGCCAATCCCATCGCGTTTTCCGAGTCACTGAAGATTGTTTGCACTTGGTGCATTTTAAACCCTTGTGACTGTAAAATTGAAAACAGATAATGAGAAAATCCTCAGCGGTGCCAAAGCTTGTACTGAGTCTTTACACCTCTCGTGCCAAGCAAGAACTGTTATCACTCATGTGTTGTGTTCCTTGTGTCAAATGAAGATGTTTTATGTGATCACATGATCAAATTTAATTTATTAATACGTGTTATTTTATGTAAAAATGCCAACACTGTGCCGTTTCACTGTCACATCAGCCCACCTTCTCTCATTCCTCCAAATAGATAGGCTACAGTAGGCAACATGGCGATTACATTAAAATGTTTTTCTATGTGTTGTGTTTTTTTAATTCTCTCTGCTCAGGGACATCAGGTTGTGATTCCTGTCACAGAGTGGGTTTGTGACACAGAGAGAGCTTCTTAAAATGACGTTAGATGTTTTTTGATGATTGTGATGTTTTGGTTAAATTATAGAAAAATGTGTAGCTGAAAAATGTGTTTTGTAAAAGAAAAGTCAACCTTTTTCCATAATAAAAAGATGATTTTTGCGCTCAGCTGAGTGAGGCTGTCCAGGAAGTAACTCAGTAACATGAATTCAGTCAGCAACAGCTTCAGTACATTTAATGGAAATACTGTTATTTACTGGTGATTTAGAGAGACGGTTGCAGTAAAATAGTCTTTTTGGCTTGAGGAAGTTGCTAACTGAGTGAAATGATGTGGAAATGTCTAAGTGGTAGCCGTGATAAGAGCTGGTTGAATTCTCTAAATTCTAAGGAAAGATGCTTCAATATTGACTTGCTCTCCTTTAGAATAGAATACATCTTTTACAAAACAAAAAGGAAATAGCCTCATTATAATGCAGCTGGAATCTCTGCACAGTTGTCTTTTCTTACATTGAAATGAAACCTCCTTCACATCTTTCCTTGAATTTGTGACACTTTTCATTGAGATAAAGGACAAGTGTTCAGGAAAGAACATGAGCCAAACACTCCATGCAACTATACAAAGAGACTGGCAAGACTTTCTACAGAATCTCTTCACTGTCTGCAAAGCAGGCTTTAAATGACGCAACAAGACACTGGGGGAGTGACATTAATATCAAATAATATAAAAGTGTGGTGCTGGGTCTCCCATATATCACAGAAAAATGTGTGTGGGCTGTGTTTAGGACAGGAGAACTACATGAACTCATTATCAAAACATAATATCTGACTACCGATGTAAATCAACAGCATTAAACCATCTTGGCACATGTGCAAAACATCCAAAAGAAAATTTAGTACGTTCACGTTGATTCAGTCACAATATGAAGTAATTTGCATTTAATACAAAAAATGCACAAAGGCTCAGTAGATGTCAATGTAAGACAAAATAATTAAAAGCCAGCAGCCACCATAATATCACCCAGAAGCACATCTGTAGGAGAAAGTTGAACTGAACCGTGAACTTGTGCTATTAAAATTAGCACAAGCAGCAAATTAGTAAGTACCAGGCTTCTGACGACAAATTCACACATGTGAGGGAGCTACCCAGACTAATGGCAGACTTACAAGGGTAGGCAAGTGTGCTGCAATACATAAATTCTTCCATAAAGATTGTGAAATGTGACATGCTCGTACTATTTGTAGGCAGCCTGGCATATAAAATACTATATGAATAGCAGCAGCCAGCAGGAAATGTTGTAAGCAGACTTGGGACTGACTTGGCAAGTCAGCAGCAGCAGCATAGAATTAAAAGATTAAAAGAGTGAACACTTGAAGAAATTCTGTGAAAAGGTTTCTGAAAGGCACAAGTTAGGATAGATACAACGAAATTCACTGTTAAAGAAAGGATAGCACATGCATAAATCTGTGCAGACCAGGACAATGACAAAAACTGAGCCACCAGTTAAAGCTCTATGGGTGTCAAAGAAAAAGCCACTCTTGAAACAAACTTATATTAAATCTTGACTAGAGCTCATCAGAAGGCCTGTGAGAGACTCTGAAGTCAACTAGAAGAACGTTCTTTGGTTGGATGAGACCAAAATTGAGCTTTCTAGCCATCAGGCTTCATGTAATGTTTGGCGTACACTGAACACTGCACATCAGCACAAACACACCGTCTCCACTGTGAAGCATGGCGGTGGCAGTATCATGATATGGCAATGCATCTCAGTAGACATCAGAAAGGCCTAACCCCCTGTGAAAATAAACCAGCATCAAATACCATCACAAATCCAGACTGAATTGTGTGAGATCTGGGAGGAGAAGTGTTGCATAGACTTTATTATCACCACCAATTGTAAACATAAATAATATGAGGCTAATGTGACAACTGATGGATCAGTTTACTGATGATCAGCAAAATATTTTTACAGGAAAACTGTAAGGCAAAATCTCTCATTTCGATAATTGAGATAGGAATATTTATTTTGTCTGGATTAATCCGTTGTATTTAACCAAAGGCTGACAGTTCAAAATCATGTTTAACAGCAATTCTTGTAAAATTAGAAACATTTATGAGGTGTTAAGCTAAAAAACACAGCATTAAGTGTGTTTTTTGGCAAGTTAAACAGTATGTGAGTTTAGCAATGGTAGAATTGCCCTCTTGAACTAGTTTACAGGCTCTCAAGTATGTTTTGAAATGTTTGAATGTTGAAATTTTAAATAATTTACAGAAGAACTAGTTCCTTTCCAGCGTCGTTACCTAGCCTTGGTTTCATTAGAAACAGAAGAGAATAGTGCCACAGTCTGAGTCTCTCTCTTTGCTCTCTGTGAGACACACACATCCGCTAATTAGAGTTGGTCTTTCCACAAACCCAACATGTTGATATCATCTGATGAAGCAGACATCAAAGAGTTCATAATCACACGCCAGACTCTGAAGCACACCAAGCTGTAAATATTTAAGAAGATATCAAACTTGACTCACTTACTGACTTGCTGGAACTCACGGCCCTACTTTCAAACATTTTAAAGTATGCGCTACAAGTTAGCACAAATCTGTGAAGACATATTTTGTTATGTAATAATAATAACAACACGGAATGAAGAATGTGTTTATTATGCACAGAAAGAAGCCGAGTTTGAAACACCATCTGCTAGACCGAATCCATCCATATTACCCAGAGGACCAATTAAATCATCTCAAATAGTTTACGGAGAGATGATGGCCCCACTCTGGAAAAATGTTGTATCCAATCAGCACACGGCCGTGTACACATCATGTTTGCATCCCTGCAGAATGATAAAAAGAAATAAATTAAGCTATGAACATCTCAGAGCAGAAGAAATCTCCCCCAATCCCTTCACTTTCATCCACAACCAGAAGGGCTGCTTATACGAGAGTCAACAGAAATCATCCTTCCACACCCATTAGCCCACACTAGCATTGAAAAATAAAACAGCTGGCCACAATGGGCTGCTGTCAACTTGAGTAATGTAATTATCACTTCACCTGTTTATTCTTCTGTTTGCTCGTGTCTGCTCCGCTCCATGAGTGTCTGTTTCCACTTTTCAATGGACTGGAGCTGACACTTGCTCAGACAGGGTCCAATCATCATTGAAAAGACTAGACTAGATCATACCTATGAGTGGAAAGAGAGACGCAAAGATCGGAGCAGAGAAGAAGTAGCAGAGGAGAGTCTGAAAACCACAGTACTGACTCTAACATTAAGCTAAAATGAAACAAGTGCACATAAAATAGGTTAAAAAGACTAAATTAGATGCTTTCTTTTTTAAATTCTTTGGGTTTTTAGGGCACCGGTTGAAGATTGAGCTGCACTTTTGATTGTCCAGTGTGGGGTGGGAGGCCCCTCTCAATCTGTTTCTAAGCACAGAAAGGGCCAATAGTTTCATTGGGAGGGGCACACATGCATAAATGTGCATTAAATGCCAAAGCAGCTGCCAAACATAGAAGCTCAGATCACAACATGCATGGAGATAGTGTGATTTCATTTTCTGCTATAGACATCTTTACTCCACTGTTTCTATGCACAGTAGACAGTTGTTAGATATAAGATGATATTTATGTTCAAAATATTGCATTATTGCGCTTTTAAGTACTTCGGTTCATAAAACTGATGTTCCAAATGAAAGAATGAGTGTAACTGTATGTAAATCAATAACTTGAGACTGATTTTAGTGGTATAGCTTGAATAAATAAATAGGAAGCATTCTGTCTGTGATACAAATATGACGTAGTTAAGACCATGCCAGCTTTCTCCCTTTTGTCTTTGTGTTTTCCCCTCATTTCTCTCTTTTCTTTCTGTTTTGTCTTGTAAGTGTTATTGGGCACTCCACTCTTCACCACACTGATTGAATCAACTCACCTGCTCCTGATTCTTCCACCCAGGTCACCTGATCTTCATCAGACCATCATCAACATGCGGTACTTAAACCCCTGTTCTCCTGCCAGATTCTTCCTTCTACTTGTGTGAACTCTGAGGCCTCCCAGTCACAATACTCAGTTGTGTGTCTCCTCCTCCTGCTTTCAAGTAGTTTCACATATTATATCCTGTCTGGCAGAAATTAAAAATTGGACGTCAAAGTATTTTCTGCAGCTGAATGATTCCAACTCGGGAGTCATTATTACCTCCTCTGGCCTCCAGCTCGAGCATCGTAAACAGTCAGTCCTCTAGTCTGGGTGCATTATCTCCAAATGTATTAAAGGAGACCTGCAACCTTGGGCTTGTTTTTGACTCGGCCTTCTCTTTTGACACTCAGGTGACCAAAGTTTTACAGTCATGCTTTGCACAATTGAGACAACTCACCATGATCAGGTCAAGGGACAGTCATCCAAGCTTTTAGTTCCTCCTATTGCAATGCACTTTGTTCAGTCACTTTCTTTTTACAGTAAAAATGACAAAAATACTCACATCTGTATTTGGAGCTCACAAGTCGACTCCCTTGTCTTGGAACATATCCCTCCTTTTCTTGAGTCCAGGCACTCTGTGCTTGTTGCTACACTTTATACTGATCACTTCACAAATCTGAAATAATTTATTGATCCCAAGGGGAAATTGCTTTTACCGTGCGATGGCTTTTGTGTTTCAGAAGATAAAAGACATTCAGACATGATGGCTACATCCAGAACCTGCAGAAAATGCCTGGAACTACACCTGCAACTACACGCTAAAGCAAACTACTAAAACTTTACGGGTAAGAAAGTTAGGTGGGCCAAGGACAGATGAAAAGTTACATCCAACCATCACTACTTCACCTTCAAAGTAATGTGGGAGTAGGAGACACATATGGCCGGCTCCTTGTGTCTCCATGTTTCTGCAAACTGAAATTAATCTGCATTAGATTAGTTTAACTGAACAGATGGTCCCACAAACTAACATTTCCTCATGATTTAAATTGGTTTTCTTCACTTTTGGACTTTCTATAGTGTGATTTGAAAACTTATATGGATAACTCTGTATTCGGAATATGAATAATAAGGAGAAATATCAATTCAGTTACATGATCCAAAGCTGTAGCATTCTTGCTGCCTCGTTTATTTAAAGGTGACAAATGGATTATTATTTGAAAGTGAAGTTTTATTTGAATTGGTGAAATATTACTTATGTGGAATCTGAAATATGACTGGTTCAATTAGGTAAATATACGTAAGAAAATGAATGTGAAGGACAGATCATTGGAAGACTTCATGTAAACAGTATTCACAATGTACCAAATTTAATAAGTAAGAATCCTGGGTGAAAATACAGTGACATGCAAAGGTTTGGGCAAAAATTCTGTTGGTGTGACTAGTAAATAGAAGATGATCTGATCTCCAAAGGGTGCAAGGTTAAAGGAAAAACATTCTTTTCAACATTTTGTGAAAGATTAGTGTATATTTTTGTCTTTTAGAGGGAAAAAGAAAAGCAGCATCATGCAAAAGTTTGAGGTTTAGATAATTTTTTCCAGCTTCTCTGACCTTAATTAGCTAATTGGGCTCCGGTTTGTTCAGTCATTGTTAGGAAAGGCCAGCTGAATCAAATTTTAAAACGTTTTATAAATACTTCTCAAACTTCATCCCAACAATCAGCAGCCACAGACTCCTCTAAGCAGCTGCTCTGAAAATTAAAACAGACTATAAGGTTATAAGAAGATAGCAAAGCAGTTTTTTTCAGGTAGCAGTTTCCTCAGTTCATATTGTAACTGAGAAATGGCAAGTGAAGTTTGAAAGAACAAGAAAACTGAGAGAAGTGCTCGTAGGACAGCCAGAAATGTTAATCAAAACTCCAGTTTGACTGCAAATGGAAGATTTAGCAAAATCGGACGTGGTTTTTTATTGTCCGCCTCCATAAATATGACCTTCATGGGAGAGTTTTCTGCGGAAATTCAGTCTTTTTTTGTCCTCATTGCAAAGTTCAGTGTTGGAAAATTGCAAATGAGCATCTGATGTGTTTTTGAAACCTGTACAGTGAGGTCTTTTTGGCCGCAATGAGCAAAGTTATATTTGGAGAGAAACGGGTGCAGAACATCAAGAAATGAAAACCTCTCCAACTGTTCAGCATGAGGGTGGACCCATCATGCTTTGGGCTTGTGTTGCAGTAATTGGCACAGGCAATGTTTCACTGGGAGAGGGACGAATGGATTCAATTAACGACCAGCAAATTCTGGGAGAAACACATCGTCTGTACAAAAAAAAGAAGCTAAAGATAAGAAGTGGCAGGCTTCTACAACAGGATAATGATTTTAAACACACTTTCTTCTACATCCACATCATAGAAATCAGGAAAACAGCCCAAAAATCTTACAGAACTAGAAGCCTTTTGCAGGAAGAATGAGTCAAAATTGCTCAATTAAGACATTGAAGACTTGTAACTGCTACAAAAAAGTCATTACAAGCCGTGATTCTTGTTAGATGTATGTGTGGACAATGCAGGGTGCCAAAACTCCTGCTTTGGGCATTTTTTTGTGTTCTTAAATCTGCAAAACATAAAAATTAAAGCTTGTTCTGCTTAAAATATCAAAGAAATATCATCTTTAACTTAATGTGTGTCAGATATCTGGTCATCTTGTACTTATCATGCTTAAAAAAATAACATTTTCCCTTTAAAATACACAATGTACAGTTGATGAGTTGGGTTTAGTGGTTCACAATCCAAAGTTAGGGCTCTCTAAAGAGTTACACAATAAATCCAAGGATTCTGAAGTTATTACAGTTATTTACATTTCTGTAATCTTCTGTCTTTGAACAGCTAATCAAAATTAACCATCTAAGAATTTAAACCGAGGTGAACTATCTGCTTTTTACAGTTGCTTCTAACTCATAGATATTTGCTTTTTGTAAGACGACACAAGCCAGAAATGCTGGAAGCCACTAGTTTAATCAATGGGTTACAATGTAAAATAACTGGTGGCTCCATTTGGCAAAGTAATCTAGTGGAATAAATTCGCTCAGAAATGTGGTGGAATGGAAGTAGGATATAAAGTTGCCTAGAATGAAAACTTAATTATGTCCAAATTGGACTTGTAAGCAGAGTTATTGAGTTAACGTTCTTTCCATCACCAGATATAATCATTGACAGAAGCTAGAAGTTGGACTGTTGGCTTTTTAAAAACATTATGATGAGCTGCTGACTTGCTCAGAGAGTTTTTTTGTTTTTGTTTTTTTGCAAAAGTAATGGCAAAAAAAATGTGCAATTATTGAAACTGATACGCATAACATGGAACAGCTAGTGGTGACCTGAGCCAAGAAAATCATTCCTGTTCCAACAGCAGCCTCTGCTGACACTTTCTATGAAGCACAGTTAAATTGAATTGAACGAAACCGTCTTCAAGAAAACAGGCCTCTGGTGAAACAAAGTCTTCTAGTTTGATGTGAGAGATTTGTTTATTCGTCTGAGGTTGCTGGGTGGCATAAATGGGGCTGAAACTCCAGCAGCCTTCATAATTACCACAACTCGTGATAACAGGTCAGGTGTGGTTTTTGCCTCAGGCCTGAATAAAGTCCACCTACTTTGACGTCATTAAAATGTGAAACTGTGCCGCTGTGGAGAGCAGCAGAGTTGTGGTTATTGACAGTTAAGTTTCGATCCCTGTTGGCAGAGCCAGCTAATGAATTAAAAGTATTGTATGTGATGTAAACAATAAAGCATTTACTGCACTGGCAAATGTTGGTAGGCTGAGCTGTATACAGTAAACAAGTAATATAAAAGGATTTCCACATTGCAGTTACATGAAATTATCCTCTAACAGTGGATAAATGTGTCATGATTTGAGGTTTGGCAGTTAAAATAAATACTGCAACAATACAAATATCAATTATTTCCATGAGGTTTTACTGTTTCCTCTTTTCCTCCTAAATCTTCTCTGAAATTAACATTACTTCTAAGCAGTGGAGGGATAAATTACAGCTGCAAAATTACCTCATTTTATTTTTTTTAAGGGAAAGAGCTCACACAGATCTGTTATCCCCAGCACTAGTCTAGATAATAAAAGATTGGAAAAAGAATAAATACACATAGACTTTGATTTGGTTCTGACAGAAAAATTTATTTGTAAAGCATTTTTGTTTCAGGATTCAACAGAAATCTGCATTAATTGTTCATAAATTTTATCGTATTGTAAAGAAATGTGACAAAAGTCAATTCTGATACATTTAACACCCAGGACTACCTGCTAAGCAAACTGTTTTGATATAATTTGTAGCACATTGTTGTTTCAAAGTCGTTAAAAAAATTTTTTTCTTGATAATGGTAATTATCAGTTCTCTTAAAGTGCACACAGATTTGCCCAAATATATATGTATATAAAGGCCAGATACAGGAAAAAGTAAAAATGTAGTTGCATTTAAAATGATGATCCTGCACATGCCGAGTTCATTTGTAGTGAATCAGATATTCAGGATAGATTTGATTTGGATCAAAAATAACAAAAATGTTAGGATTATTGATATCATTCACACAACTGTCATGAGTGTTTATAAGAGATTCATGATCAGGTTTTAGGAAATTCGCTTGTCCAACAGTTGATTTTCCAACTATCACCCGAGCCAAAAACATGATTTTAGTGGGTCTGTTGTGTTTGTTCCCACCATCCACTGGCAAAGGATCCATGCTGCACATACTGTACTTGTCCGCGAATGAAGCATATTTGGCAAAATATATCCCTACAGAAAGAGAAATATGTATAAATTTAGTTGCAGAAACTCTGGTTAGCAGTGAGATCTAGATTGCAATTATTTAAATCAGTAAACTTACCCTTGCCATACACGCCACGTTCAGCTAACCGTAAATCAAAGTTGTATTTGCAAATGCTGTCAACATTTGTTATTTTGGTCCCATGGAAGAGACGCTTTTCTTGTATATCTTTGACTCCATGAATCCTCATTAACTGCTGTTCTTTCCTTTGATACACACAAAAGAAGAAAACAAAACAAACAATTTGTAATAAAATATTGTAGTGTAATATTTTTAGATATGATATGCTAAAACTAAAAGAAAATATAGTCATGGCAAATGCTATTAGACTGAAGAGTAGAGTTAAAACGTGTACGAAATGCATAATTTTGAATATTCTAGTAATCACTGATGTTTTGATGATTGTGTGTGTGTGGGGGGGGGCACAGTTGGAAAATCATAAAGTAAAGCATCTATTTTTGGTGTGAAGACAAATTAGATGCTTTTTAGAAAAATTAAATATGGACTATTCAAAACATAATGATGTAAACTTGAGGCAATACAACTTTTTTAAAAAGGTGTATCAGAAATATAACAACACATAATTGTGTAAAATGCATGAAGACTGTCATAAAAAAGTAGGTCTCTGAAGTGAGACCAGGGCAAAGTCTGAAAATGTCTGTAAAATATGATCTAATGGTGAAATACCTGATGTCATGATCTGACCGATAGATTTAGAAAAGTGTAATGGTGTCAGAACCGTCTGTCTAAAATACGTGCTATAGGCATGGAAAAAAAATGGCCAACTCTCGCAGCATAAAAGACAATACACAACTGAGCTCAGTATTTTGTTACTAAGAACTGCTCCTGGGTTTTTGTTGACAATAAATCCTGCTGCCTCGGAATACTGACTTCTCCTGGTGATTTTTTCTTAAGAGCATTTTTGAACTTTTGCAGACGGTCAAGTCTTAGAAGGGGAATGATGACGGGAAAAGAGAGAGAGTGTAACTTCCAGGCATTTTTACCTGCAAAATAATTCCCAGAGGTCCAAATTCTGTATCCTGAAAATTGATAGAATGGATCTGCCCAACAATCCATCATTCTTGACATAACTTGTCACAGTCTGATACTCCGGGGTGCGTTCATTCAGAGTGATTAACTATAAAATAGATGAGATTTACACAAATGAAACAAATAAGAAAGCATATCAAAACATTAATTCAGTAAATTAAAATGTAAAAACTGACAATACTTCCTGAACATATTATGGTGTATATTGTTTTGAAAAAAAAAAATTACTTTTAAATATGAGAGATGAATAATAGCAGACCAAATCCCTCATCCAAAAGTCGCTCTACTTAATAGTTTTCTGTGCTAATCACCTGATATGGACGGTTGAGGTCAACTGCATTCCAGAAAACCGGAGCAACGATGAAACAGGAACAGCTGTGGGAGGAGAGAAACCAGAGTGGACACTTTTACTTTCATTTTCCCAGAAACCAAACTAAAGACTGAGGTGTGTGTGTGTGTGTGTGATTTCTTATTTCTATACGAATTTTACGTCTGATTTTTACCTTCTTTCAGTTTTGGTGCTCCGCTGGATTCTTCTCTGTCTTCCTGTGTTGAGATCAGTCTGCAGCATTGCTGCACAGAGACACAAGTCATTTAATTTCAAGACCTTTACAGGTATATTAGAACCGGGAACAAGAACATGTAGTCATACACTGTACCAAAGAAATCAGTGTTGATGCGGCAGTTGGATGAATGAGTCACTACACTTGCAGTGTTGTTCTTTTGGTAATACCTTTCCACATCCTCACTGGTGAAACTGTTATGAGGATCATCCTGCAGCAAAGGAACCATAAATTAACATTTACTTCACAGCTGATCAGCTCTGTATTACTTTATGTAATGACTGCAATTTTAAAAATAAAACAAACAAAAAAGCAAACACCTCACCTCAATGCGATGCCACCTTCCACAGTCTGCCAGGTAATACCAAAACCACTGGGTGCCCGGTGGGATGACCCATGGGACCTCTGAAGTGTCCATATATTCCACTTCCTCATGGTACATCATTAAACAATTTATATCGCAAAAAAAAATTTAAATAAAAAAATTATAGTGATCTTCCTCCCTCAGGTATACTCAGGTAGATTTTGAAGTTGACAGTGGTGTGTCTGACTTATTTAAATCATTCAAAGCCACACCTTCTGAAGTGGGCTGGATTTTATCACTGCGGAACACAAGCGGATGATTATGTCAGTTTCACCTGAAAGTAAAAACAACAAAAAAAAAGATTGAATGTGCTTCTGGTAAAAGGTTTATTAGTTGTAACGTGCAAATTACAGACACACATATAGATTCACGTACTACTCACACACTCACAGCTGCAGTTATTTGACTGAAGAGATCAGGTTTCTTGCATTGTAACTAGAGTAAATCCATTTCTGCACTTTTTCTATGCCATCTTGTGAACTTTCAATAAAAATCCTTTTTATGAGTTCAACAAATGCACACAGCAAAGCAGTTTCATTACAGTACTACACATGTGCTGGCTACATTCTTTTTTTTGTTTGTTAAATCTACACCAGGTGCAAAGAAAACCTGCTTATTCCTTAAGACAAAGAAACTAGCAGTTCAGTGAAAATTTGATTTGGTTCCAAATTCCATTAATGGACTTTAAGCTCAGTCGTCCAGACTTTAACAATCAGAAAAGATACACAGAAACGAATATTACTCGGGGACAAGTGAACACGACATCACAACTTTATGTCATTATGACACAGTTACAAAACCTTTCATGGAAAGGGGGAAAAGTGCACTGATGCATGGTTAAAAAAGAGGTAGAAGCGTTTTTATGACAATAATAAATTAAAAAAAAAACAAAAAACAGAAAGACATGGCGATATAATACATTGTACACAGTTTTTGACAGATCACGGTGTATAATGAGAGAGCTGGAACGTGTTTTTGGTTTGTAAATAAGCGTGGCACTGTGGATGTGAAGGAATGGATGTGGCCAATGGCAGGATATCACCTATAATCTACAGGCTGCATGTGCCACTCTTATTTTGTTCACACGTATTGAACAAGCAAGAACAGATTGCGAATTTAATACAAAAACTGCCACAACGACTGCTCTTCAGTCGTCCTTTTTCGTCACAACCACAAGGTCCCGTCTAAGAATACACTGTACACTGCATATAAACGGTACATAATGTCTTTATTGTCGTCCTGCTTTTCCAATTCCTCCAAAGGCACTTTAGCTGACCCAGTTAGGACTTAATTTGACTGAAAAAACAAAAGCCCAATTGTCTCCTAAGCTGCTTCTTTTTTCATCTCATCCCGCTATCTGATTCGTCCCAACTTTTCCATGCTGGAGATTCAACCTTTATGGGGAAAAAAAGTAAATATCTTCTTGTGAGGCATCAATAGAACTCGATCAAATACTCTGGGTAGATCTGATTGCTGTCGAAAATGACGTAGATCTTTGGGTTGGCCATATCATCCACGCAGCTGTCATAAAAGTTGGTGAAGCTGGCGTCCTTGGAGGGTGGTCTGCAGTACATGGGATGACCGACTGTGTATTCTCCGACAAGCACTCTGGCCATGAACATCGTCTTATATGGCGGCTCGGTAGCGAATATCGGCGGTGCGAGTCCATGTCTCTGTAAGGTCGTGTTGTGTTTCCCTGTGGTGTGACAGAATTTACTGGAGTATTTGGCATCCCGGGCAAAGTAGCTCCCTGCAGGAAGGACAAATGAACAACAGCGTTAAAAATCAGACGATAAAAAAAACCCCAAAGTGCAGTGAATTGTTTCATGATGCTACGTCACAACAGAAAGAGATCTACCTTTGCCGTAGACATCGCCATGGCTCCCTGTCAGCCGCCAGTCAAAGTTAAATGTACATATAGCTTGTATATTGCTGTGTCCTGTGCCATGAAACAGCATTCGCTCCTCAATATCCAATGTTCGCTTGACTTTTCGCAACTGTGTTTTCTTCCTTAGGGGAGAACCAAGGAGTGACAACACAACACAGAGCACTGATCACCACTTTGATACTGGATGATTGGATTTTACAAGTCGAGCCGAGCAATGCTTTGTTTAACTCTAACAGGATAAAGGCTGTGTCTATGGTAGGAGCTTGGAAAAAGTATCACTGTTTGCTTTTCTCCTACAGTGTCTACAGCCAAGTCAAGTAAGCTAATTTAGTCAGTACATACAGAGAAATAATCAAATTAGTGTCCATTGCTCACACAAAGCAACGCTGTGGACACTGAGCAGTCCACTTATGTAGTAAATAATCGTCTACCTGCAGAAGAACTCCCACAAATCCAGATTCTGAATCCTCTGGATGGATTTGATTGGATGATCCATTGTCCTTTCGTACAGTCTGGCAACTTCTTTAAACTCATATGTGTCTCGGCCGAGCTGGATGAGCTGCAAAAACACAACCACACATGTGTAAACAGTAAAATGGAGGTTAAAAACTGTGTATAAAGAAAAACAATGAAGGATCAGCAAATGACAGCAGAGTGAGAGAGCGTTTGTTATGAAATTCAGATGCTACTTTAGGTTGGCTGTCATTGTAATATTTGGTCACATGGCACAACACCACCTGACCAAACCAGTAGAAATTCTTATTTCCTCAATATAGGATTAAGAGTTTGGTTTCTAAGTCATAGTTAGCTGTATAAAAATAACACAACAGAGGATTTATTTTAAGTGTAAGGACGCTAGATGTCAGATATGAGATGGTTTTATTTGGTATTTTTTAAGCTGATACTAAGTCAACTTATGATTAAATATCCTGCAGTTTTTGTCTCACTAGTAACTGCAGAGTCTAATCTTTTAAATTCTTATTCTTCCCTGTAGATAAATTTCTATGAACAATTCTACTGAGAGTCATAGTAAACCTTAAACTCCTAAAACACAACATCTCAAAATACCATCAGGATTCCTCCAGCATCCTTTCTAGAGCATGTATAAATGTCCTGTTGTAACATCTTCAGGAACTTTGTGATGCATCACACACTTAGAAACACAGTAAGTAAAGACAAAGATCCACGCAGAACATTTCCAGCACCTGTTCAATAAACGTTTTAAAAGAAGAAGAACCCTCCTGGAGAAAATGCTACCAATTTCAATACCAAAAAATCTGATTAATTGGAATTTCATTGTATGCCACAATAATACACAATAGTTACTGTCCTCACCTGATAGGGCTCATCTGTATTGATCCTCTCCCAGTGGCAGGGCACAGGCAAGGCAAGATTATCACAAATAAACCTGGCAGAATAAATGAAGGAGAAAGTAGTTATTATTGTATCAGAGACTGAACTAGTAAGTTGCAAAAGCTTGCAAAAAAAAAGAGTCTAAAATATGAATATTTAGAGCAGAAATCCTCTTCTGTTCTCGCTCCTGCATTTTGAAGATACTAAAATTCAGGGTCGGCAGCAGGGTACCTCCCAGAGGAACTGGTTTGGAATTCAGGTTTGAACTCAAGGCTTCTTGAGACCAGAAGATACATGAACCCTGACCGTTTATTTAAAGTATGGTCTTCTTTACTAGGGCTGCACAATATATACATCGTCAACATTGCGATCTGTTCATGTGCAACAGCCACACTGCAGGAATCGCCATCTGAAGAAAAGCCAATTAAGTCAAATCCATCACTGCTACAATGTTTTTTTCTGCTTGATGCAAAAAGAAAACTTGCATGGTTCTCATTTTCTATGACTAACACACAACAGGAGTCTGTCTGACCAAACACAGTCTATTCAAATTTATGGGCTCTTTTTTTACTTCAGAGTTTGTTGACATGCGTGTTCCACGTGTCCACAGCAAAATGGGTGAGCAACAGCAGAGAAACACTAAAAAGGAGAATTTGGCTGCAAAAAAGAAATGCCGTGTCAGTTGGATGGAAATGTTGTGGCTACAGATGGGATGCTGCTCACCAAAAACCAGTACTCGGTTGGCAGTGTTCTACCGTTTTTGCCACTACGTGAGGAAGCACAACTAATTTGTTTGACAATTTACATCAGCATCACAGAGCTCTGTTTGAGTGCAAAGCCAGATCTGAGAGGCATCCAAAAAAAAAAAAAAAAAAAAAAAAAAAAAATATATATATATATATATATATATATATATATATATATATATATATATATATATATATATATATATATAAATAAAAATTTTGGATGCATGTGACAGTGTCCTTCTGAGAGCTGAGTCACATGAGAAAGGTTCCATACAGCTTTTTCAAAGTTATTTTAAATCTTTTTATTATTATTGTCTATGCAGTTGCACTCCCTACAACATCATCCCAATTATTCTTGAATGATTAATTCTTTGTCAAATAGTTATTCAAGTCACTGGTTAAAAGTCCAGTAGTTCCTCATATCATGACTGATAACAAAGAAACTAAAAGTATTGCAATGCTTGTTTTTTCCAATATCACGGAACAATACTTTCTTAACCACAACTTGACACTGTCCCCTCTAACTTTCTCAATAACATCTTTTCTCTGTTTTCTAATAAAAAGTAATGAAACACTCGCGATGTTTACTTGAACCAAATCTTACCTGAAGCCAGTTGCAGAATGGAGGGAGCGTTTGATTGGCCGCTGCTTCCCTGTTGTTACATTTATCTGACGCATAACTGGTGAGGAATTCAATAAAGATACGGTCAACAAAAACTCTGATTCCTGTACAATTTCTGATACTGGATTTACTCGAATAAATACTGATCGTCACTGGAATTCATGGAACTATTTTCCTAAATTGTCTGTCTGATTAAGCACCTTTAGCATTAACTCATCATCGTACCTGAGAAGTCCAGTCTGTACGTGTACTTGGCTGTGTAGAACTCCATGACACCACGCTGGTTCCTGTTGTAGCACTGCTCAATCTGAGCACTCGTCACAGAACAGGCTGCACTGGGATCAATCTAAAAGACATTAAGAAAGACAAATTAATCAAATGGAGAGCCGAGGGATAGATAATTAATCAGCAGCTACTTTGTTTACAGACTAATCCTTTAAATCAAAACAGGTCTGTGGTCAAAAGTTGGATGGCATCAAATTAGTTTTCAAGTATGTTTGTCAACCAAAAACATTGATTTTCTTTTCTCAAGTGTTCTAAAGAGAGAATTTGCTGCTTTTCTTTGTGTTCTATCTTTCTAAACAGTTGCCTGCACACACAAGGCATCTGAAGATGACACTCTGAGCTGACAACAATAATTTTCTAGTATTTATAGACCAAACTACAAACCGATTAATCAAGAAAGTAACTGCCACTTGGAGTTGACGATAATTTGTTGCTTTTTTAACTGTTTTATAAGACAGAAATTGAGCAACTAGTACTTGAAGATGCCACCTTAAGAAATACTGCAGAATGTCTGACTTGCCTATTAGTTGTAGTCTGTTTCACATATGGGTGTTAATCAATAAATGGAACTGATCATTGATCTGTTCTGATTTTTGGTTTGCACACAATGGCCATTCCTTTGTGCCAATCAGAATGCTTCCCGAAAATTAACTGATTGTGAACTTCATCCAAAGACGGAAAGCTAGTCTGTAACATTGCACTGATTAGTTTCATCTGCAGACTCTGGTCGCTAAATATCCCCAAAGTATTACCAGAGGAGGAGTAATATGCTGGGAAAGCAGCATAAAAACTGTTAGAAAGTCTGTGTAAAGTTGTGGTGTCATGTGAACTACCTCAAACATGTGCCACACTCCACACTCAGCCAAGTAGAACCAGCACCAGTTGGGCTCGGAGGTGTCCATCTCCTCCATCTCAGTGGACTCCTCCTCTGACGATCTGATGGCTAACATAGCTAAATCTGAAATTAATAAGTGAGAACACGCGAACACACTTAGGCAAATCGCAGCTACAACACAGTACAGGGGGGTCAAGATGGTGTTTTATTCGTCAGACAAACCTAACGTCAAGGAGTTGTTTTTAAGCCACGGTCTTGAAGGCATTTCAAAACTGCCATATCGACCTAGCTAACCATTAACGGCTGCCGCACCCGACTCCTCTCAGCTCTACGGGTGTCTTACCGGCTCTCAGCCTGGCTCTAACTGGCTGCCTGGCCTTATCGGCAGAGAAAACCTTCATACATTATTAATAAAGCACCATAATGGTCACAGACTCGATCTGAATGTAAATAACTAACGCTAAATATCATTTTCTTCTTCCCCTGCCTTGTTTACTTTTATTTCCTGGTTCGCCACGCACCCACCCAACGTCACACGTCACTGTCATGTGACTCCTCCCTCCAATGGAGGACTAATTCCCAGAGTTTGTCCTGTCAGGAGCTGTATACAACCTTTGCAGAAAAAATATTGGCGATAGTTTAGAGCAAAAGACAAAAGTAATATCACTGTGTCTGAGTGACAGAAAGTTCAAACGGTACTTTTAATTAAATCAAACAAGTAGCGCAATGATGAAGTTAGCTTTCAAGATTCAAGAGATAAGATAAAGGTTAAGGAAAAATAAAGACTAGAATATAGGAGAGATGCCAAGACTGTAAAACACAGTGTCTGATTTGTGAAGAGGTTTTAGTCTTTCTTCAGCAGTCTAGTCCAGATTTTCCTCAATTATACATAGTGGCTTTTGTTCTAGTCCTGGTACAGTGTGGTGTAGATATGAGGGGAAAGAAACTGTGAAATCCCTGTTTTTTTGCATTATCATTCTACAATCTAGTCCACATTAAACCTGTCTATAGCTAATTGTTTTTGCTGGTCTAATGTGGCCTAAATCCAAAATAAAAAAAATAAATAAATAAAACCCACAGAAATCCATAAAAAAAATCACAAGTAGAAGTTTCTCATATCAGTGACTTTGCTTTAGCCCTTTGATACACTGTGTGTGTGTGTGAGTACATATACATATATATATATATATATATATATATATATATATATATATATATATATATATATATATATATATATATATATTAGTTTTTGATCTGGATTGGGCCTAATTTGGTCTCGACGTGGAAATCTCAATTTAGTTTTCTGCTTCTTTTTTGTGGAAGAGGAATGCTGGTAGAAAGCTGTTCATCATTGGCTAGTACAATTATCTAACAGATCAAGTGCATTTAGGTGTGACACTGTCCCATAATGACGAATATAGGCTTAGTTTGTGGATCAGTTTGAACATTCTCTGGGATAAATGCCATCAGACCAATCAGTTTTCTAATCTGTGTTCTATTAGCTGTGTGTAAAAAGGCCTCAGTAGCAAATCAGGACCGAGCTTTAAAAATAAATGCGAAAATAATAAAATCCCTCAGCTGAGAATGTCACCAGGTAAAAGAATTTGTGAAAAGATGGCACTTCTTACTGCTGATTCAAACTGTAAGAACCTCTTCTGGATGGAGCAGGCTAGCAGTTACCATGGTGATAAAAACAGGTTAAAAGAGAGCCACTTTAGTGACATTAAAAACGCAACTCACCTAACTAGTTTATTAATCTCACTTCAAAGTCCGTCTCTTTGTGCCAGTCCGACTCACCTGATGGAGGATGCAGGTATAATCTTGCCATCGGCCGCTCCTCAACGCTTGCACCGTTAAAGCTCCGCCCACGTCGACTGTGATTGGTTCAAAAAATGCAAACAAGCCGATTGATACTGAGGTGAGGTCAGTGCTGGGTGACAAATCAAAAAAAGCACTGTTTCATGTGGCGTATTTATTTATTTATTTTACATTTTTACAACTAAAATTCAGGATTCACAAATTTGAAATTGGGTTCCAGACAGCTTTAAGACTCTACCCCCAAATGTCTAACATGGTTTTACATCATTAAAATGAAAAAAGTTAACTGTCGAAACACAAACCGACTTCAGTGATGTACAATTGATTGAATAAATCTAATAATTCCAATAATTGTAATGGGTCATATGTTTTTTCTAAAATTATTTTTCTTTTGCTTGTTTCGGTTTGGGACGTTTTGTGTCACTTTAGACGTGATAAACTACTTGTCATGCATAAATGTCGAATTTATTAAAATAAACTAAAAACATGACACTGCAGAAGTGGGGGGCTTATTCTGCATCATTTCTGATTTTGCTTGTAATGTTTTTCTCCACATATATTTCACGTTTGACCACTATAATGAGATTTTCTTTTGATTTTTTTAGCGTTTAAACATTTCAGTACATCTCCCATCCGCCTTTCAGTTCTTCGTGAAACTCCACGGATCAGCCGGACTGAGTGTATGGCATCCTTGAGGACACACCCCTCCTTAGGATTAGGCTTTTCTTCAAACTTCGCTCGGAGAAGCAGGATTTTTACAGTCTGCTCCCACTACAAGCTCACTGGTGAGTTTTACATGCATTCACATCTTCATTAGAATCCTGTTTTTTTTTGCATTTCAATGCGTAAATTAGCAATCAGTGGAGTTATTTCAAGTTAAATAGTATTTAGAAGATGCTTTTACTTTCCTGTGCAACGATTTAATACAGATCTCTGTGAGTGATTTAACTGTAAAAGCCTCAGTTTCATATATGCATATATGCAAGAGAGCTGCAGAGAATATAACAGACATTACATTTCACTACACAACAGCCCTGGAGATCATGACTGAGGAAACAGCCAGAGGGACCCCGGCTGGAGACTCTGCTCCAGATAAACAGCCTCCAGAGGAAGGGGCTCAGCCGAGGGAGAAATGGGCCAACAAGATGGAATTCGTTTTCGCAATGGCTGGAGAGATAATTGGCCTTGGAAATATTTGGCGTTTTCCTTATCTGTGCTACAAGAATGGAGGAGGTGAGGGGTTTGTGGGAGCTGAGGTTAGAGGACTGTGGATGATTTGAAAATGTTGCATTTGCATGTATGATCAGGAAAGTGAGAGGAAAGTTGGAATGCTGGAAGATCACAAGAAATCAGAGAGGTGGAGAGGAGAGCAAACAGGCATTTTTCATTTATGAGCCTCGAATGCTGCCTGGATGCATTTTAAGATGAGTGAGTTTTATTTTCAATGTCAAAAGTCAGTTCATAGCATCAAATTGTAGCTTGATTCTTCTCCCAGGGATCCAATACTTCAAATGAAGCACTTTTTTTAACATGATTTTTGAAGTTCCCTTATCAGTTTTGCTATAAATCTTGCAACATGTGGGAATATGTGACTTTATCATGGGCGTCTGCCTGTAGGTGTCTTCCTCATCCCCTACTGTGTGTTCCTCTTCTTCTGTGGCATCCCTGTGTTTTTCCTGGAGACGGCTTTGGGCCAGTACACCAGCGAGGGCGGGGTCACTGCCTGGAGGAAGATATGTCCCATGTTTGAGGGTAAAAAAGTCACATTTTTGTAGTATTGCATAAGTAGTCAGTTGACCGTCAACAGATGCATGTTCTTTGCTGTGTTTTCTTCATTGCTATTGCAAAAACAACAACTGTTGCCAGTTTATATGCTTTTAAAGGTTTTTGTTTATCCATATGCAGTATATATATATATGTGTGTGTTTTTTTGCTGATATCAAATACTGATGTTGCACCAATTTCACATTATAAGAACACATGTGCATCTGGAAAACCAATCCAGTGCTGCAGACATGTAGCTGTTGCATAATACAGCACAGGAAAGCCGCCACAACTGTCCATTAACTGTGGGAACACTAACTTCTCCTGCAGGAGTGGGGATTGCATCCCAAGTGATTGTGATCTATCTCAACATTTACTACATTGTTGTCCTGGCCTGGGGTATCTTCTACCTAATTAACTCCTTCAAAAGCCCGCTGCCCTGGTCTACATGCGACAACTACTGGAACACTTGTAAGTGTTTCTCTGTGCTTACAAAACTCTGCTCGTATACACATCTGGGTTCTATTAGCAGAGGAAACATGAGAAAAGTTCTCTCAAAACTTCTTGTGTAACTCGTCTCACTTTCATCCCTCAACCTCTCAGATCTGTGTCACAGTCAAATTAGCGCCTTTGCCAACCCTGACCTATATCGTCCCGACTCCAACTGGTCGTTCCTCAACAACGTCACCTCACCCGACTACTACGAGAACGTCACTTACATGTAAGTTGTTATTTCTGAGCTGGATTGCAATTGAGGAGTGTGTGACACGTTTCAAAAGCTGATGTTGACACATGAAAAGGATGAAAAGAATTATGGGATTCGTCTCGGCTCCGTACATAAAGCATCTTTGGGACTCGCCCTGCTTTAATGTGTTGGGAGAAGGAAGAGCCTACATCTGTTGATGGTATAATAACTAAGTATTAATCACTGCTTTGGGACAGTTTGGATGTGAAAGTGCACACAGTAAATCTAGAGGAGTTGTCAAGCCTTTGTTTAATGGTGGTGGGAGAATAAGTAGAGGCTAAAATGGTAGAAAAATTAGTTATTAAATCAGTAGTTTCTCATGATAATAAACTTTATTTGCAGTGCAATGTTAAAGGCAAAGTTCCTATATCTTTGTCTGTTCCATCTACAAAAAAGCCCTCAAAAATAAAGATAATTACTAATAATCAAGCTGATAAGACATGCTGGCACTGAACATGTGTGCCAGTTTAACACATTTTTTCTTTTTAACACGCTCTTTTTTTCTTTTTTTTTTACATTTCCAGCAATAGCACATTCATGATGGGCAACTCACCAGAAGTGGAGTTCTGGAGGTGAGAAACACACTTATCTTCCCCAACCATGACAAAACCTTTGACAGCAATGTCATCCTCCCCATCGAACCCTTCCATGAGTGTAACGTTCCTCAGCAATCGCTCTTAATGCCTCCCAGATACCAAGAGGTCGTCTTTACTCTGAGCTAACATGAGGTTTATGGGGACCCAACAAAAGGTGAACTCAGGTCGTCTGAACACAGCGATGACAATTAGTCTCAGAAACCACAAATAGTGGCTGCTCTCTCCGTGTTATTTAACTTGCAGCTGTGATCAACAGTTGCTGCCTCTCTGTTATTTTAAATGTTGGGAAATCACCTTGCAATGATGAGAACAATATGTGCTCTTTCCCCTGCAGGTTTTATAATACAAACCCAAGTCCTGCAAAAAAAACTTGTAGCAATTTTACCATCAGTTTGATCAGTTGCTTGATAATTTGCGACATATATAAAGTTCTTTCCACTGTCATGGATGCATTGAAAGGAAATATGTGTTCCTTTCATAACACATTTTTTATCAAGTTGTTAATTTGCTATGCGGGAAAGCTTTCACAAAAAGAAACAACAGATGTTTCTTGGCATTACACATCTGTACGCCACTCATTCTTCATGTTATTTGCAGATGTGTGTGCTTACATGCGTCTCTTCTCCTCAGGCATCGAGTTTTAAGAATGTCGGATGATATGTCCTTGTCTAAAGTGCACTGGGATCTGGCTCTGTGTCTCCTGCTTGCCTGGGTTATATGTTACTTCTGCATCTGGAAGGGAATCAAATGTACTGGAAAGGCGAGTACTTCCTTCGCTCAGAGGATATTAGGTTGGAATCCCTTAATGCATGTGTTAGACTGCATTAGATTAGATCAGATTCAACTTTACTGACAGTACAGTGAGTAAGACTATGAAATGCAGTTTAGCATCTAAGCAAAAGTGCACAAGATATAGTGAAAGTGCAATAAAATGTCTAAGTGGAATGGCTTTAAAGACCGTGTGGATGTGCTAAAATATATAGAGCATTAAAAGTATAAACTGCATGTAAACATGTAAGAATATTAATACCTAAGATGTTTAAGTAATGTGTGCAGTAAATGCAGATAAATGTAAATATAATAACTGTCAGCTGTCTTTAGCTCATCTCCTTTCTCTCTTTCTCTTTATTCATTTCTTTGTCACTGACATAGATTTAATGAAGAGGAATTATTAAGTGATAATTTCAGGCACTGAAAGTTATAATCATTTTTTAAAATATAGCTTATTTATTTGGGATTAGCCATTCATTGAATTTACTGGGGTTCAAATTGCACAGCAACAGCTCAGAAATGCAATGAAATGACTCTGCATACAATTGATGTGATGTTGAAGTAAAAAGCCAGCACATTTTCTTACTTAATGATGAGCCTCTTTCAGACATTTACTCTGATGTTGTTTCAATGTGTCAGCTTCATGTCTAAATGAGCACTCTGGTCACTTTACTGTAAAAATCACAAAAGCAATCTGATGAAGTCGGATCTGATAATAGTTCCATGTTGCTATCAACACAAGTCTGAACAGAATGCCGTCACATTAACATACAGGCACTCACAAATGATTTAAAGTTCTGTGAAGTGACTTAGGGAACTGATACTGTTCCCAAAACATCAGACAACAAGAGGCAGAGTTCATGTCCCAAAATCTAAGAACACCTTTCTCTTTTTCTGTCATACAATTTCACATCTTATCTAATCTAATCTAACTTTTCTGAGATAAAAGACAGACTGTAACAGTTCAGATTAATGAAACTCACCAATGATGTAATCTAAGTCTTGAGAAAACATCAACAGGAAGTGAAGTTTAGTTTGTTGCGTCGAGCTGTTTGTAGGAGTCTTTCCTCTGAGTTTATTAAATACCTGCTGTATCAAACACTAGCAGGCAGCAGAATCCCTTTGAGAGTCTCCAAAGCTAGCCAATTTGTGAAAGAGAGTTGTGACATTTAAACCTATGGACCAACAGGATACCGTCATTCATTACTTGTAACTATAAATTATTCCAACATGTAGCTAGGACTTTTTTCTTAAAATCAATTTTCCACAACAGATCTAGATTCAGTCTTTGGTCAGAATCAATTATTTCTGTAACAGTGTTTGGTTGTGAAATGCAAAACTCCAAACACAATGCACAGCAAATCTACTTCAGTCTAAATTCAGAATATGACTGATGTAGAAAGTCCATTCTCTATTGGAGTTTCATTGGAACTCATAATCAACCAGAACATCATCTGTCTCTTTATTTCTAAACACATCTCTCTCTGTTAGATGCGTCTGTTTAAACAGGATGACTACAGTGTCCTGTTACTCTCAACCCATCCGTCATTCCTGTAAAAGTGACTTATGTGAATGACAGACTTCCACTGTTTCATTTGCATTTGAATCTACGCTGTGTTTGCTGCCCCCAGTGGTCAGTACAGGTACTGTTGTAAAGGAACTAAACCCACTTGACTTTAGATGTCAAATCAACCAGCATCTTCTTGAGGACTTTAACCGTAAAGCTGTTCAAAACAATATTTAAAAACAACAACAACACATTATTTTTTAAGCACATTGTAAAAGAAATTCCTCATAAAGACAAAACCTCAGACAGTTAACATGCAACTCTGCAGCTGACTTCCAAACTGCAACTTCAAGGTTTTGGCCTACTGCTCTCACGAACGACAATTTAAGCAGCACGCATCTGTTTTCTGTAAAAACAACATGTATAAACCCAGTGTATACTTGAGGACAAAACAGTGGTAAAACAAAGCAAATAATTAGCTGATTAGTATATTGAAGCATTTAGCAGCTTAAGAGTCCAATATTTTCCTCTGATGGTGATTAAAATAACTCAGGAGCATGAATCCTACTACTACTATTGCTTCATATCGTTCTATAATGCAGAGGCAGCTCTTTGAGAGCACTTTGGAATGTGCTTACAGCTTGTTTCACTCAAACAAATCAGCTTATGCAACTTTAAACAAAAGAGCCGGTATGTTTATATGCAACAAACACATGACTAATGGTGTAGGTTGCATATAAAACCTGCCTGTATTCATTTTGTGTGTTCGTAGGTTGTGTATTTCACCGCTTCCTTCCCCTATCTGATGCTGCTCATCCTCTTTATCCGCGGAGTGACGCTGCCAGGAGCCTCAGAGGGCCTGAGCTTTTACCTCACACCTGACTTCAGCAGGCTCTCTGATCCATACGTAAGAACTCACTCTCATAATCTACTGTTTATGTGACAATGTTTGGCTTAAGGGTGCAAAACTCCAAACCACAATGCAAAACGCTTCTTCTGCGATGCAGAAAACTTGCAGAAAGAGTCTTTCTGCACTGGAACTCCAACCAGAACATCGTCTGCCTTCAACACGTGTCTCTGTGTTACATTCCTCTCTGTGCTAATAGGATGAATACAGTGTCCTGTTATCCTAGGCCCCACCGCCTCCTCCTCCTTTTTCGTCTTGATTCTTGTTTCCGTTCCCAAGACAGAGACTTAACAAGAAAAGCAAACCAAGATTCTCCTCAGCAAGAAGTTTGTCAAAAAAATCTTCCCCCTTGAGTATACAGTAACATCATCACACAGGCGTAAAAACAGCGCTCTCCATGGGGAATTTCTAACTCATATTTAGGGTAGCTATATTTACCTTGCAGAAAAGTCAGTGTAACTTGCTTTGAGCTAAGTCAGTGTAGCTAATTTTTATTTGCATACAAAAAAACTGCAAGTCATAATACACTGTGAGAGTGGATGGATTCAGGGTAAAATGTGGATTTTATGGCGTGCTGGTGCACAAAAAAGGGGTTCTTTCTTCAGAGCATCAACCCTCCCCACCCTCCTTGTTTGTGTCTGTCTCTCTTCCCACCGTGACTCTCAGCTTCAAGGGGTCAAATGTTATCATCGGAGGGTTAATCGTCAGGACAGAGTGGAAGGGAGGCTGCTTCCTCTTCCAATGTGAGCATGTACTCGTGCTTATTTGTACATGTATGTATGAGCATTCCTGTGTGCTCTAAAAACCAAAAAAATCAAGAAATTATCAAGGTTGGAGTCCCTAGATATCCAATCTTTGTCTTGTTTCCTGTATTACCGTCTCATTATGCAACTCAACTGAAATATCCACCAGCTGCCTGTTTAAGTTAGGAAACAAAATGCAGAGAGACAGATGCTTGGACAGTTCATATCCATCGTGGGGATGTCGCACGTTTTGGGAAAAACTGTAAGGCTATCATTTAAAGCGAGCAGGTGAAAGCAGTTATGGGAGTTTTTTTAAATGCCAGATGCTCTTAAAAACAGATCTAGGATTTTTCTGGAGTCTTGCTTTAGGGTGCAAGTGTCTGCTTTTTGCTGCGGAGGAAATCATGGCGAAGTTCTGGCCTACATCTGGGGTCTGTTTACTGTGTAGATCCTTTTGTCTGAGTGTCAGCAGGCAGCAGCCAAGAGAACTCCAAAATAAAAAGCGTGTTTCTAAGGGCCACAACAGTTTGCTCTTTGTCCAGTGTGAAGATGTGAAGATCCTTTGCCTCCGATTCAGATTCCCATTTCTAACCCGGGGTGGGACTAAGTCAGGCCCACCATGGGGCCAGAGCAGGGGCTTGTATATCACTCTGGAGCCTTGCCAGCTCCATGGTTTAGTGGGCAAGACAGAGCCGTGGTGCCTCTAATGCTAACCAGATGCTGTCAGGACCAAGACCTGCAAACAGACACATTTGAACACACACAGGCCTGAATGCCTCCTTGCATAATTGTGAATTATGTCACAGAAACAACAAAATGCATAAATGTGCAGTTCACATGTCAACACTCATTCACAGAGATTATAGTTAGAGTAGTTCTGTGCAGTTTGAGTGAGATGTCTGGCTGACATTGATTTTTTTTCTTTGCTCTGTAAGGAATGTAATGGAAAACATACACTCACCGGCCACTTTATTAGGTACACCTGTTCAATTGCTTGTTAACACAAACAGCTTATCAGCCAATCACATGGCTGCAACTCAGTGCATTTAGGCATGTAGGCGTGGTCAAGACAACTTGCTGAAGTTCAAACCGAACAACAGAATGGGGAGAAAAAGGGGGATTTAATTGACTTTGAACGTGACATGGTTGTTGGTACCAGACAGGCTGGTCTGAGTATTTCAGAAACTGATGATCTACTGGGATTTTCATGGCCAACCTCCTCTAGGGTTTACAGAGAATGGTCTGAAAAAAAGAAAATATCCAGTGAGCAGCAGTTGTGTGGACCAAAATGCCTTGTTAATGTGAGAGGTCAGAGAAGAATGGGCAGACTGGTTGGAGATGATAGAAAGGCAACAGTAACTCAAATAACCACTGGTTCCAACCAAGGAATGCAGAATAACATCTCTGAATGCACAACACATCAAACCTTGAAGAAGACATGCCACCTCTGTCAGCTAAGAACAGGAAACTGAGGCTACAGTTTGCACAGGCTCACCAAAATTGGTCAGTTGAAGATTGGAACAACGTTGCCTGGACTGATGAGTCTTGATTTCAGCTGCGACATTCAGATGGTAGGATCAGAATTTGGTGTAAACAACATAAAAGCATGGATCCATCCTGCCTTGTATCAACAATTCAGCCTGGTGGTGGTGGTGTAATGGTGTGGGGGATATTTTCTTGACACACTTTGGGCTCCTTAGTACCTACTGAGCATTGTTTAAACGCCACAGCCTACCTGAGTCTTGTTGCTAACCATGTCCATCCCTTTATGACCACAGTGGACCATCTTCTGATGGCTACATCCAGCAGGATAACGCACCATGTCACAAAGCTCAGATCATCTCAAACTGGTTTCTTGAACATGACAATGAGTTCACTGTACTCCACTGGCCTCCACAGTCACCAGATCTCAATCCAATAGAGCACCTTTGGGATGTGGTGGAACGGGAGATTGGAATCATGCTATCATGTCAATGTGGACCAAAATCTCTGAGGAATGTTTCCAACACCTTGTTGAAAGTATGTAATGAAGAATGAAAGCAGGTCTGAGGGCAAAAGGGGGTCCAACTTTTTACTAGCAAGGGTTACCTAATAAAGTGGCCAGTGGGTGTATGTTTAGGTTTATTTTAACTATCATAGTTCCTCTCAAATTTTGCAAAAGTCATACTCCTCTCGTCTCCAGGTGTGGCGTGATGCAGGAACTCAGGTGTTCTTCTCCTACGCTGTATGTCAGGGAGTACTGACGGCTCTGGGGAGCTACAATAAATACAACAACAACTGCTACAGGTCAGTGTCCTCAAATGCAACACCATTTTTTTGTTACATTACTTTACTCTTTAGCAGCTTGCTGTCTTGTGCTCTTGCAGGGATTGTTTGACACTGTGTTGTCTGAACAGCGCCACCAGTATCTTTGCTGGCTTTGTTGTGTTCTCAGTGTTGGGATTCATGGCTTCAAATCTCGGCGTTTCCATACATGAAGTTGCAACTGCTGGTGAGTTAATGAAACACTTTTCTACCCTCTGCAATGTTTTCTTCTGCATTTACTGCCACCTTCATGAGATAGATGTCAGCATAAATATCCTGAAACAGTTGGACTGTTCAGGTTATTCCATTGGCAACAACCACCAGCGTCCACAAGATGGCATCTTATGTTTAGATACAGCTGAAGGGTTTCTCTGTCAGTGGTAATTCTAAGATATCAAAAATGATGCTGACCTTCTGCAACTCTATTTTTTCATATGATTTATTGCTGTTGTCTTTAATTTTTTATCTTTATCTGTGCTCTAATTCACTTCTCAACCTGTTATTCCTGTGCTAAAAAGCACTTTTGTATGCTGAAAAGAAGTGTGCATGAGCTTAAGTTTGATATTAATGGTTTTATTAAGGCAATGTTTTCCAACCTGAGGATCAGGGTCATCAAGTTTTCCACAAAATTATGTTTAAATTTTTTGTTTCCACCATTTTTGGGGCTTTGCTTGTCTCAACTCACATGCATCCAAAGGCTATTCAGAAGCTGCTTTTTGGAATCACAGTGTTACAAGTTACTTTGAATCCCTAATCTTGTGGATTTTAATTAACAGATGTATTCACATGTTTCCTACAGGTCCTGGTTTAGCCTTCATAGCCTATCCTCAGGCTCTGTCGATGCTTCCTGCCCCATCGTTCTGGGCTGTGCTCTTCTTCCTCATGATCATCTTCCTGGGCCTAGACACTCAGGTATTATATGGAATGCAACACACACTATACAGCATCTCAGTATTGTAGCCTAAATAAGCTCATCTTCAGCTCTGTTCTCACAGTTTGTGTGTGTGGAGAGCCTGGCCACAGCCATCACAGACATGTTCCCACGTCAGCTGAGGAGGCCGAGAGCCAGAGAGATACTGGTCCTCATCATCGCTATCGTTTGCTTCCTGCTAGGGCTCCTGTTCGTTACCGAAGTAAGCTGGATGCTGAGTATATTGAAAAGATACTTTATTTATTTGAAAAGGAGTGAATTCAACTGTCAAAACTGTTGGCAAACTATTATGTTAAAGGTCCCATATGGTGAAAATCCATTTTTGTTTTGTTTTGTGGTTCTTGTAAACTTTAAGGTGCAGAGTAAAAGCTGTCAGGATATTAAGATAATTACTGCTGCCGTTCTTCAAGTTCTGCACAATTAGATAGTGACCCAGTTTTATAAGCCAGTAAAAATTTTACTGAGCTGCAACTGAGGAAACAATAGTTATCTTAAACTTTGTATAATCCTGCCCTCTTGCTGCTTCCAGGTGAGCCATTCAGAAAGAGCAGCAGCCTCACAGTTTACCAGGTTTATTTACTTTCCAGAGCTGCTTCTGCTAACTTTAAAATGTCTCAGCGATGAGCAAAACATAACAAGTGTTCTGCTGGTGATTGCAAGAGTGAACACGAATCATTCATGCACTCCCAGCATCTGCGCAACCGGAGATCGATCATGGCAATATTAAAAGAATCCTCAGTGTTAGCGCGCTGTGTGGCTAATGTAGCTGACTTCGCCATTGGCTTTAATCATATGCTCACAGTTTTCATGTTGTCTGTTGTGCTTAAACCGGGTCAGTGTTTACATCTGTTTACTTCTCTCCCGCTCTCTGTGCTCACATATAGTGCATTTTAATACAGTCGAATTCAGAGAGAATACTCTTCTTATTTATATATTTCTTTGTTTCTGTTGCCACACAACGGGACAGTTGTGAAGTGGGGGCTAATATGCAGGCCTTTAAGACTATATGATAACCAACAGTCACTTCAGACCCATTTCCAAAACTGCTACTCTGCACTGCTAAAATACTGATTTTATAACTACAACGTTGACTGACAAAAACTCAACCCAAGTTAAAAGTAACGACTGTGCTGAGAATTCGGCAATATTTCCATATAAAATGACCATCTGGCAGAGAACGTTAGAAGCAATAGAAAATCCCTGTCTCACATTCAGTCACTTTTATCAGGTGTCGCACGGTCAACTGTTTTGCAGTCAATCACAGGTGCAGAGAGAGTCTTCTTCCTGAAGGAGGCATGGACAGCAGCAGCTCAACTGTATCTAAAGTTACAGATGCTTAAACAGACCATTTAGAACAGGGCTGAAAAAGAAATTGTACAGCCATTGTATAATTAAGCATCTTTGCAGTATTTTAAGGTGAAAAATTGAAAGAAACATTCTGGAGCCTCATTAATTTGTTGAAAAGGAGCACAACATGGACCTTTAATATAATGTGTGCACTAGTAATTAAAGGGCGGTTGATGTCATGAATCACAGTAACCCGCAGAAATACTGTTATGTTCCAAACAATACAGCAGAAAAACAATTTTTTTTCTGACAGTGGACATCTCTGTTTTTTTTTAATGTCTGTGTTTTTTCTGTTTGTGTGTCAGGGAGGGATCGTCCTCTTCCAGGTGGTTGACACTTACGGTCCAAGTGGAACCAGTCTCCTCATCATTGCTTGTGCAGAGTGCATTGTTGTTGCCTGGGTATATGGTAAGTCATTGCACTGCTGCACTACTTGTCCACACAAAAGTGATTAATTCCAATTATTTCTAAAAAGTTTCTGACAAATAGCTTCTCTTAAACTTCAGAAGGCATTTACATTAAAGTGGATTAATTTAGCTCCAAATTGGCACGACAGTCTTCTATGATAACTTTAAATGCATGGGATATGTCATTTATCTCCATAGAAGCTACAAAAAGGAATTTCATTATATTTCCTTAGCTCATACACCTCAAACAGCAACATTTTGTTTCATCAGTGTAATGAATTTATCTGTATCTCTGTGAGCTTATCTCTTAGACACCAACTTCTGATGAATAAAAATGAGTAGATCTGCAGCTTTGTATTTTCTCCTAAGTAAAATTAAAACAGCTCTATCAACAGCATTAAAAGGGATGTTTTGATTAGATTTGGGGGATAATGATATTCTGTTCTTGCCTGTGTTTTAGAACATTTAGAGAGAATTACTTAACATTACATCCGTGTGAAACTGTTTTCCATGTGCGCCCATAGATTGTATATAGAAGTTGTATGTAGCCTCTGGTTCTAAGAAGAGAAGGCAATGCAGAAAGCATTTTCCTAATGGGTTTGTGGCCTCTATTGCTATTTTTTAAACTCAATTATAATGATGTCTATTTTGTGAATTATGCTCCCATTTACAGTAAAATAGACACATAAAGCAAGTTATGTTTTAGGGCGTGGATACCTTGCAGTGCATTGGGCTCATTGTCGTGTTCTTCAAGCCATTTCCCAGCAGTTTTTGTGACTTGGCAGAGTGCATTGTCCTGCTGGTTTCATGATGTTTAGATGGCTGTAGTGTGACTTCAAAGTTAAGGTATAAACCTTCCACTAGCTGATGTGCCTTCTGCTATCTATGCTTTATGGTTTTCAAAATCTCCTTCATTATGAGAGACAGCACCAACATCCTCAGGGCTAGCTACCTACCACACTGAAGTTTTGCCCAAGCATTAGATCTTGCAGCAGTGTAGGTCTGATAGTGTTTTATTTCAGCGAACTAGCTTTTTTCTTGAGAGTTAGCCTCCCTATATAAGTGTTCTATCAAAACAATTGTGACATTGTCTCTATGCCCTAGCCTTAGATTTTTTTTCAAGACAAACACAACAAAGCTTTTAACCCCTATAGCAGAATGGTAGTGAAGTGCAGTCAGACCATTCTACACAGCAGGGAATGGCTGTATGAGACTTAGGAGATGTTAGATGTCAAAGTAGCATCTGTGACTGCCAGTACTTAAAGTTTCTTGACAGATCATTGTGTTGTAAAATAATGATTATGTCAAACACTTTAACTGTCAGTGGTTCTAATGTTGTGACAGTTGGTTAGCTTAGCTTAGCATGAGGAGTGGAAACAAGGAAACAATTAGCCTAGCTCCGTTTATAGTTTAAAAAGTCAGCCACACAACAAATCTATAATCTTAATTATTAATAAAATCATTTGTTAACATGTTAACAAGCTAAGCTAGAAGGCTTTCGGCTGTAGCTTTACATTTGTTGTACAGACATGAGTGGTATCTTCTCAAAACTTGCAAGTGACGTGATTGTAGCCTGTTGCACAGTTAATACAAAACTGTAAATGTATGTTAGATAGTATCTCTTCTTTCTTTTTAGTTGATTTCTGTTTACCTTTCTCAGTTGTCATTGAGATTTGCACTGCTATAGTGCAAGAGTTATAGCATTTTTAGTTTAGCTACCAGAATACTTGCTATTCTTTAAGCACTTATAGGATTTGGTCATGAAAACTGGAGCAGAAATGAGATGCTGCACCGCCTGTTTCACTTCAGTTGGGGGATGACAATCTGTCAGTTTTTCTGGCAGTTGAGAAGAGTTGAGGTTTGCAGTCTGCTCGGAGGGATCAGTGCTCCACCTACTGGTGTGAAACCAGCAGCAGTAGGTCCAGCTTTAAAGAAATCTTTGTCTGCCAGACAGAGGACATGTGATTTCCTGTTTTGTCCCACTTTTCTACCATTTCAGTTACTGTCTCTTGCAACTATTTTGCTCTGCCTCTTTTTCAAATATTTGTCTTTCACTTCTCTTCCACCTCCCAGTCTTTTTGTCATTACTTTGAATCAAGCTGCAGAGCTCCTTCCACTTCCTACACCTTCATTATGATCAGTATTACTGGCTAAATGAGATCATGTGGGTGGTGAGTTCCGCATATATTCCTCATCTCTCAGTTCTCACGGCGTATTGATCAAGCCATTTTCTTTAGTGAAACTGAAACTGTGTATCACATACAGATTATTACATTTCCCTCAGGTAAACCTCCTGACCATGTATATTTACTCAGTTTCTGTGACTCCAAGGTTTTTATTTCTATTTCCTGAACTGTGTGCTCTCTGGAACCATCCGACGATGCAGCTTGAGATATGGATCAGTTTCTGCAGCAGCTTCCTCTTCCCGCTGAGTTGTTTAGTCGTTTGTTTAGCCTCTCTGCCTCTTCACATTGAGTCTCTGTTGAGATATTTCCTCACCCAAATTTAGACGAGGCCTCTCACCTTCCTCCTCCATAAAGATGCTGATTGTTTCCAGGTTGATTACTGTATCATTTACAGAGCCGTGCCTGCTTTCCTAAATAGGCTTGTCAACTTTCAAAAATCAATCTGTGGATGTTGCTTCATCAAACAGGTCTCGCACTTTTCCAGTGTCATATCAGTTTCTTCCTGTTTTTTTTTTTTAAAAATTTTATGTCCCTCATTCTTTCTGTGGCAGCTGAAGGTCAGTAGTTTACTCTTCATGTCCCATTTACTTCTGCTCCTCATTAGCCCACAACTGCTGCCTCATCATTTCAACTGCCTGATTATTATTTTCTTCATCAAAATCGTTTATTTCCCTATTTATCTGCTGTTTGTTTAATAGGTGGCTGACCCTGAAATATGCAATCCAAAATTATCTTACTTTGTGTCACTGATGTTGCATCACTAAAGTCATAGCTACATTCATTGCTTAGTTCTTAACATTTGTTTGTGAGGAGTATTCTTAATTTTCACTTTATTGCTTCATATTTGCACCGTCTGTAGTTAATAAGGACAAACTCTATGATTGTTAGTATTTGTAGGAAGAATGCAGGCCAGCAGCACAGTAGTGCTTTGTGAGTACCGAGTAGTGAGAAAAAGATGGGAAATCTTCAGTGATGTATCACATCCTCTCTGGTGAGGAGAGGATGTGTTACCCTCAGGACAGAGGTACAGGGAGAGCTAATGAAGAGCTATGATGAATAAAAAATGTACTTCAGTATAAAGTGCCATTATTACAAATAATGTAAGAGAGGAATGCTGCAAAAAGCATTTATTTATTTTACCATTCTTCATATTTCAGATTTCTGGACATTAGAGCTCTAGAACTTTAAACTCTAAACAATTAACTACATTTAATACTCAAGAAGTGCATTTAAGACTGACACTGTCATATAATGAATGATAAGTGAATTTCTGAAAGGACAAGAAACGTAATGTAAATGTGACTAATTTAGTCTTAGAAAACATGTCTGTATACTGTACAGTGCGCACAGTGGTGATAATATCATATATACTGTATTTATATGATATATTTTACAAAGTTTCATGTCAAATTCTTCACTTTGAGATAAATTTCACGCTTCGTTGTCTTTCATATAGCAGAGCAGAAGATAGTTAAGTCTTTACTGAACAAAGAATGCTGCATTTTAAATGTTAGAAATTGTACTTTAAGTGCCAAAAATTTAAAAAAGTAAAAATATTCATTCTGCAGAGCTACATCATTTTTATAGATCGATATATTATAAGCTTTAGTTGTGTATTTAAGGTGGTGTTTTTTAACGACTGTGCTGCATAGTTTATTCTATAATAATGTAACTGACTTGAATCTAATGCAGTGGAATCTAAGTGTTCTGCAGCATGAACAAGCAAAAACACTAAAGTAAGCTGTAAGTACGGTGCTTGAATAGACATATTTAGTTACTTCTCACCACTGTCTTCATTTAGGGCCAAACACAAATCCTATTATTATTGTAGAAATGAAAAGAACTACACAATAAAACCTAGATTTCAGCACCGTTGCATCACGACATTCAGGCCTCAGCTTCTCATTCTGTTTCTGGTAAGATGCCACATGTGTTTGAGAGTAGTCCCTGTAAAACCCAAGCAGTTTTCTTCCTTTTGATTGACTGAACATCTCCTCTCTTTTCCACTTTGCAGGCGCGGACCGTTTCTACCACAACATTGAGGACATGATCGGGTACCTTCCATTCCCGGTGCTGAAGTACTGCTGGATGTTCGTCACGCCGCTCATCTGCGGGGTGAGACTTCACACCTGGCTCGCATCTCTGTTACCTCCTTATTTCTTTCACACTCACTCTCTGCTTTAATGCCAATTTCCTCTCATGTTTTCATCTATTTTCTTCCTTAAATTATTTCTGAGCACAAATATTCTGCGGCCGCTACTTCTTGTTTCCTTCTCTCTCGGCCTTTGATCTTTGCTGCATATTTCACACTTGGTCTTTCATTTTGCCACATCAGTAATTATGCTGGAGCATACACATGGGAGAGAGGAGGAGAGACTTCTGCCCTTATCTGAAAATGTGGACTCATCTGTTTTAAAACACACTTCACTGCACACGTGATCGGTACAAGAGTGGCAAACACAGCAGGCGTAGTACTTCAGAAATGAAGTCAGTATTTTTGTATTAGAAAAGTATGAAATGAACATGTAAAAAACAAGCTGACTGTGCAAAATGTGCTGCTCATAGTGATGGATTAGCTGTGGGCGGCTTTATTATGAGTTTCGTGGCTAGCTCACATTTTGGTTCGCTGTCACCACTTTCAAAGTATTGATTTCTGTTGCATTAGGCAGCTCGTTTAATGAAAAACGTCCTGGTCACTACCTGCTCGGCACCAAACAGCATTCAGCATCCAGACAGACACATTTCGAAACCAACTGGTAAACAAAATAAAGGGTTTAGCGTGGTGGAGGCCAAAAACAGAGGAAAAAGAAAGTGAATTTTGGATTTACATTCATAAGGCCACCAGAAATATGACTCCAAATGAATTCTCCATAGCTGATGCACCACAAAGCACATCATCACACCTGTTTGTCTATCTAACTTGTCCATGTTCCTTCCCCTAGCTTACAGTACTGTTTAACCTGACAGAAGAGCGTCCATTCATGGTGGATGATTATATTCCCGGGGCCTGGGTCTCCATTTTGGGCTTCCTACTTGTTGCCACACCACTGATTTGCATCCCAGCGTATGTTCTGGTCTTACTGTACAGGGTGAGTAAACTCAAAGTCACGGTTTTCAAATGTTATTTAATATTGTTCATGACACAACATTTAATATGCGTTTCTCCTCTAACAATTAGGATGGCAACAACATGATGACGCCATCCAGAGACCTGCGGCAAGCTAAACCACACAAGCCGTTGCTCACGCTGTATCACTGTGTCGTCTTCGAGGCTCGGGTGCCGCCGAACCGGAATGTCGCGGACAGAAACGAGAAGATGATGATGGAGGAACCCAGTATGGCTTGATGTTTGCTGATAGCATCTTTAAATCTGTGAATATCTGTAAGAAAAATGCCTTTTTTCATATTCAACGTTTTATAAATGTTTACATGAGTCTTCAGGGAGATTCGTTCATTGCTAGCACATTAATCTTTACCTTACAGTTTTTTTTTTACTCATGAATAATAATGTAAAGGTCCTGTTATTCTACATTTACTTGTGTACCTTTAATCCTACATACAGTAACTGGCATAAAATAGCACTCCATTATTTTCAAGTAGGGGTGCAGAGTAGAAGGGGATCAATCAAGGTGGGCGTAGTGCAACAGTGGTTAAGGGTTCACAGTTGTGGAACGCCCACTGGTTGGGGAACACTTATTGTGTTCTGCAGAGACTCCTTACGCAATAATCCAGCACTGCACTCTCGAAACATTTATGAACACTGAATATATCTCAAATTTGATGTAGGAAAGATATTATCTTTTTTTACGTGTTCATTGTCCTGCATTAGCCACAGTCTAAGGTCACCATTATTGGCAGCTTTTCAGACTTACAGTAGGTCTAGTCCCAGTTATTCTCCATTGGTTCTACTACTATCACTTCCTCCCACCCCAGGGGCAACTGAAGAGCTGCCAGTCAGTTCCCATAAGAAACAATACACCAGAGTAGCCACAGAAAGCATTTTTTTAAATCACATGAGCAACAGTACTCTCAAACACCTGTAAGTAAAATCAGGGCTGTTTCCCTTTTAAGCAACATGAATCATGCGTTTTGCATTTGACATGTTTGTTTCGCCGTTCTTAAAGACCTCTACTGGTGAAAATCTATTTTTTAAAATGTTAACATGTCCATCTGGTGTTTTTTTTAAATGCTAGAGAACACATTATGTGTACTGATGACAGTCTCAGAAACATGGATTCAGACTTTTGAGGTTTCGTATGTAAGAAACCTAAAGAATCAATCATGTCAACTTGCAGATTCAGGCTTTCTGAGTTATTTTGCTCCAGACTCAATTTCTTTTTCTGTGTCGCTAAACTACTCCAATATTGCAACTTGCCTTTGTGTCAGATAGAGAAGTTTGAGCAGAATCATAGGTGAGCTGGTGTGCTCGAGCTGCATCAAGTCTGGAGAATGATTAGAGAGCGAGGCGGAGACTTCATAGACCTGCATATTTTAGAGGAAGCAATGATATCGCGTTACATCTCAGCCATTTTGTAAAGGCAGGAAGGTATTACTTTTATGGGGAAAAAAACTCTTAATATTCAACTTTAATAAACAGATTAGTTGTTAAAGGTTTTGTTTGGAGAAGCCACTTTTCATCAAATACAAACAAAGCTGTTACATCCAGTAATGGTAATGTCACTTAATGCCAAATTTGAATAAGAGCTGACAAATTTTGTTGTTTTACTGAGAGAATGCTAACATTAAAGGTTTGGAAAGTGCACAACTGACTTGTTTTGCCACAACATTCAAGTCAAGCAAGTTCGATGAATCTAATCAATTTAAACAGAACTGTATGTTCCCTTCATTTATTACGTATGCTTGTACCATGTGCAGACAAATGTGATATACATTTCAGTAAACGTATCGGTATGTTCAATATCCTGGTGCAGCATGTCTCTTTGATTTTGTCCACATTGATTTGTGATCAGAGACCAAAACATTCAGTGCAAGTGGTCAACTCATGAGTTTAACGAGTGGATCTCTGTCCTCTGTAGCCTGTTTTCTAGCAAGAAAACCAAAAAATGGCATCTCTGTATGTCTTCCGACCATTTTTCTATTAAAAGACAACAATGTCTGCATGGTTATTAAATGACTGAAAACCCATGTATGTGTGTGATGGCACTGGATGTGTGTGATTGTTGAACATGAACTTGCTCCAACGTAACGCCGAGCTCAGTCATCTGTGTGATCCAAACCGGCATTCAATTAACAGACAATTCCGCACAGCTGCCTCCCAGCTCTTCTCAACCCCTCTGCCCCCGATGGCACTCAGTGACCCTCAGTCCTGAACAGGTCTGGACCTAGAGGTGCTACAACCTGATGTTGGAACAGGTGGGTTAAAGGGTGACTTGAATTTGTCATCAGTGAGAGGATGAAAACCAACAAGAAGAAGCTGGAGAAGCGCCGACGGCCATTTAATGTTCCTCAAGTGTTGGAAAACAGCACTAGTAATGTGGAAGGTCACGCCCCCATTTTGTGTATTGATGGCTTTGTGCTCGTATTCGAAGCAGACAGTTGCCCGAGGCTTGATATAGAACCAGAGGTTTAAAAGTGTTGCAGTACTTCGAGTATTTATAATTAGCCTTTACATAACCAGCTGGTACCCCTCTGCAGCAGAGTCACAGTCACTGTAATGGAAAAGCCCAAACTTTGGCAATGGTACCAACAAGTGACCAAACCAAATACAAAACACAACAAGCTGAACAAAAAGGAGGCCAGTAGGACGCTAACAAATGTTACGGAAACTGCTATTAAATTTGATCAACTTAAGTAAAGCAAGCTCGAGTTTTATTTTGAAAATGTTGCAAATTTAGTCCAAATTCTACAAAATGATGTGCATACATTTAAAAAGAGCTCAAAGTTGATTCTGTAGCTTCATTGAATGTGTAATGCAGAAATGTAGTATTGCACTTCTGTACAATTTGCGCAAGGAGAAGATTTCTCCTAATGTGGGTTGATCAAAAAAAAAAAAAATCCTCTGGATCCTCTATTCCGTGTCTTTTGTTGTCCTGTTTCTGACTGGTAAACACCAATGATTCAAACTCCAGGTCTCCACACTTGGCAAAATATCCATCCATCCATTATCTATACACCGTTTAATCCTCATTCGGGTTGTGGGGTGCTGGAGTCTATCCCAGCTGACTTAGGTTGAAGGCAGGGGACACCTGGACAGGTCACCAGTCTATCACAGGACTACACAAAGACAATCACACTCACATTCACACCTACGGACAATTTAGAATCACCAATTAACCTCAGCATATTTTTGGACTGTGGGAGGAAGCTGGAGTACCCTGAGAAAACCCACACATGAAAAGGGAGAACATGCAAACTCCATGCAGGAAGATCCCAGCCCAGGCCGTGAATCGGGGATCGTCGCTGCAAGGTGAAAGTGCTAACCGCCAAGTCACTGTGCAGCCCTTGGTAAAATATGTTGGGCATAAATCCACAACTGACTGCTGTAGTAGTGGATTCTAAAAGGGTGTTCGTGTACATTTTCTAAAATATTCTCAGGAAACGTTGACAAAGACTTCTAGTTAACAATAGGAGACAGTTTTCTTGTATGATCATTGTGATCATTTGAGCATTTTCATGTATTGCAACAAAACTTAAGCTGCAACACACCTCCAGACAGGTGTCCTGAGTCTGTCCCTTCAGGAATCTGAACTCATTAGAGTGATTCATGTCACCTGGACTGATTGCTGCGTTTTCAATATAACCTGGTCCAGTTCACACTTCTCAGTTTGTTGGGTTTGGTAGCACTGAAACTACTCATATTTGAAGCTACAACTCATGTTTTGTCTCACATGCTTTGTCTAAGTCGTTTTTTTTGACAATACTTCAACAACCTTTACAACTAAAGAACACATGAAATTAAGTGAAACTGAAAGTTTTTTCTCTCTCTCTCCTTAATCTTCAAGAAATTTTATTTATAAAGCAGCCTGGTCTTGTTTGGTTTATTCAGCCTTTCACAATATCTTCCAGGTAACTGATTCTGTGTTATTTTTAGAGAAAATACAACAAAGCCCCTTTTGTCCTGGACTCCTTTGCAAAAAGCACCATAAGACAGAGATTGTGAATCTATTTTATGAAATATTACAGATTAACAGTTCTTGCCCTCTTACATCAGTTTACTTTTACATTCATTTACCTTTTTCCTGATGAGGTGCTTGAAATTTAACAGTTTAAGCTTTAAGCTATACACAAACCAACATCACATTTGCCTAATGTCAGTTAGATATCAACCAACAACTACATCAAAACAAATAAAAACGATCAATAAATGTTTCCCTCCAGTATCAAGTAAATCAAATGCCAAATGAAGAAATCAGCCAAATAAATTGACACATAAGATATCATTTTCCATATTTCGATGTTTTAAATCATGATTCAGCTTTGGCGTTTGCTATATTTGTTTTATAGGAGTCTTAGCAAAGCAGCCATCAGGGAAATGTAATCATACATTAATCTACAGAGTGTTTTCACAATTAATTTTATAGTTTTGGTTTATGCAAGATCAGTAACTACAAATAATCCAAGACCATAACCGATGGCTTAAGACTTTTTACAGAAAAGTTTGACTACTGAACTGATATTTAAGGTACATAAGGACCAATTTTTCACTTAGTTAACCTATCCATATTTACTTATTTTATATGCTGGATGACATATCATGAACAAAATAAGGAGTCAACCCCATGGCTGAATATTTTCGCCTTTAAACTACAACATACCGATGACTCAAACACAGATTCAGACTTCTTGGGTTTCATACTTGACAAACCGAAAGAACCAATCTATTTGTGCAGTGTGGGGTTTTCTGCATCATTATTTTTCTTCAGAAGTGAATGGTCATATGGCCATTGCATGTAATAGTTTTACACTGTTTGAACAGAGTCCTAGGTGAGCTGATGTGCTTGAGCTGCAGGGGTGAGTGAAGAAATGTGATAATAAAATAGATCAATTGTGTAGAGTTACATCTAAATCATTTTGAGGCAAGAAATTTTCATTTTTATGTAGGAAAGCATATAAATATGTTACTTTGATGCACAGAGGTGGGTTTTAGGGTTAAATCAAAGATAGCAGAGGGACATTAAACCACAAAAGGGCATCTTGAGAATCTGTTTCTTTGTCTGGAGCATTTCTTACTCTATACATATCTGCAAATGACATTTTTGCAGCTGGAATGCATCACTGTGCAGCACTTCGAGCTGCCACTACCTGCCTGTATGTCTTCATCAATGCTTAATGATGCTGGTGATTGTTTGCTGCGCTCAGCAACATTTCCCACTGGAAGGAGGAAAAAAAAAATGAAAAAAGTGCCTGACCTTGTTGTTTCTTAAGATGAAAGCAACACTGAATGCATCATAGTAACAGATTTCCAAAAAGTTCCCCATAAAAGATAGTATTTCTGCCTGATTGCTTCTTTAGGGCTTTTATGGCGACGGTGCCTTGATGTAATTTACTTTGGGGCACATAAAGGACAATGACTTTGCATTTAACAAGGTCACGAGGATTTGCGGTGATAAAACATGACTCGGGTAATGGAAGGAGAGCAGAGTGAAAGTTAGAATGAGGCTGCTGATAGATCTCCAGGGGAAACCACCCACTCTGAATCTGTACCAGATTCATGCATCAAGCGAACTGTAAACGGCGACATTTCAGTGCCCTGTCACTTCTTTTATCTGATGTTCTCTCTCTTCCTGATTTCTATTTCTAGCTCCAGCTATGGAGCAGCCTTCCTCTGTGTCTTACAGTCATTTTCCTGTTTCTATGTATCTTTCTATCTCATTCTGCTCTTATCTGTCCGGGCCCGGCTCCTACATATCAACTTTCCCCATTTTTATCTCACTATCTTTTCATTCTGCCTCATATCTCTACCTTTCCCCGCTCTTCATTCTTTTGCAGAGATATCTGTGGCCCCCAGCTCCCTCATCTTTCATCTTTTCACTCTTTTCCTCTCATTAACACAATCATGCTCCCTCTGATGTGCACCTCGCCCCGCGATTGTCCTTAACCTGTGGAAATTTATGCGCCGCGCATCGTCCTGCTGCATTACTGGATGAAAATGTTGAGAGTATTACCCTCCCATCCACGCATGCCAATCGCCTCTGGGTGTTCCTCGCTTTATAATAACCCCCGCATTGATTCACAGACCACAACACGTGCGGTGAATTAAAGGAGGCTGCAAGGAGGCCTCAAAGAAACCCCTCCTCTAAAAAAACACATTTTTGCTGCTGAGGTTATAGAGGGATGTTTTTACCTTTAATGAACTGAATTAAAACATGCAAATCTACTGCTTTCATGATACATTGACTCCGCATTGAAGTTTCTATGCACTTTGAAAACACAGAAAACATTGAAATGGGACCTTTTAGTGTGTATTGATTATCTACGCACTTTGCGTCTCGATCATTTCATGTAGAAGAGCCCATGCAAGTGTAGCAGAATAGGCCTTCCTGCCAGGTGTAAGTGTATTTTTCCATCATAACTATGCAGCCAATCACAGGGGGTTGGCATCCTGTACAGATGGGTAGTTGCACGCCGCACTTCCTATTCACCTTGATTCCTGTTGACCTGGTTTCTGCCTTGTCTATTCTTGTTGGATGTGTAGTGAATGCACACTTTGTTTCAGGTGGCTGCTAAAGCGCTCTTCTACTCGGGTGTGCAAAACGTGGCCAGACTGGTATGTAGTTTAAAGTTGTTATTGTTGCTATTAACTTAAATTTCTTCAACATTTGATAAACTGTAGATTGTATTAACTGATCTGTTCTGTTTAAACTGTATTGGGTTCAACTCTCTGTAGCCTAATTTAAGAATAAAGTTACTAATTACTATGCGTGAAGCGATTTTAGTTCATTTTCTTTTCCTTGACCTGATTATTTATTTCCCGTGTGATTAATTTAGTTTCAGTTGTATTTAACTGCATATTTTTTCAGCGACTAACATTTCTTTGTGTTGTTTTGATTGAAGTGGCAGTTACTTGTTTTTTCTTGGATAAAGAAAACCTTTTTAAGCTTAATAATAGGTGATGGCCAGCCACCTATAATTAAGGTATTTCTATCAGCTGTTTTGCTTTGAATGTAACCCCACTAACTGGGTGTGTTCCCTTCCTGTCCTTTCAGAAGCTCAGAACCTGAGGTGGTGGAATCTCCTTCCTGTGTGTTGTGCCCTTTACTAGTGTGTATGTGTGAGTGTGTGTTCATGTGTGATTTAGGATGATTTAAGGGTACAACTCCTTCCTGATTGATCCACCTTTCTGATCCACCTTTCAAACCTGGTCTCAGCCACCTTGTGGAGAAAATGCAAGAGTCAGCATGCTAACACGTTCAGAGTGATGATGGTAGAATGAGGTCCATTACCTTAGCTTAGCATGTTAGCATGCTTGCATTTGCTAATGGGCCCAAAACTCAAAGCACAGCTGAGACGTAAAGCTTTGTTTGCATTAAGTCTGGGTCCAGCTAATATGGTTTACAATTTTTTTTTGAAATTTTCTGCTTCAGACATAAAAAATATTAAATTTTATATACCTTAAGATGGAAACAAATGATAAAATTGATGGTTAGCTAATGTTTATGAGGTATTTAACCATAGTTTTATTACAATTATACTTATGCATTATGTACACTACCGTTCAAAAGTTTGGGGTCACCCTGGTAACATTAAATTAACCAGAAATACAGCGTAGACATTGTTAATGTGGTAAATGATTATTTTAGCTGGAAACGGCTGATTTTAATGGAATATCTACATAGGGGAACAGAGGAGCATTTCCAACAACCGTCACTCCTGTGTTCTAATGCTACATTGTGTTAGCTAATGGTGTTGAAAGGCTAATTGATGATTAGAAAACCCTTGTGCAGTTATGTTAGCACATGAATAAAAGTGTGAGTTTTCATGGAAAACATGAAATTGTCTGAGTGACCCCAAACTGGTAGTTTAGGGACAAATATTTTCTTTTGGTTATTACCTGTTCTCTCAACAATTTGCATAGAATTTCAAATTTTGACCTAGTACACTATATTGAAAACCACAGTCAATTAGCACTTTTGACTTTGTTTTTCCTTACTGATGACCCAAATCAGTTGAAGTTTTACTACTTTTATTCTGAAAGTATCTTGATTGTAGACTTACTAACAAAGGGGAAAGTCAGCCGACAGCATGGTCAATGCTTATGCTAAATGTCATGTTGATCCATCTGGTAGTTATAGACACATCTCACTCAAAATCAGAAATTTCCGTATGATGCTGATGTATTTCACTAAAAACCTGTAAATCTATTGGACAAAAAGTCACTGATCTCCAGTCATTATGATTCATTACATACGCCAAGGCAATCCAAAACCTTCAAAACTAAAATTTAAAAGGTTTACCGATGATATATTCCTCATGTAATGTGTGTGTCGTTACTCAGCTCTTTCTCGGATATGTTTGTTTCTTGCCAAAAAATAATGTTCCGCACCACCACAAGGACAAACATTAAAATAAGAATAACTCACCTCATCCATCAACCACAATAAACGTACAGCAACATGCTCTTCTTGGAGACATTGCTCCAAAGGAATATTTAGCATTTGCAGAATTTAACTTTAAAAAAAAAAAATAAAATAAGGGCACACATGATTTATTTTGAATCTGTGAGCCATTAGTCTGCTTTTGAGAAATAGTTTGTCGCTACAGGCGCTGATTACGCAGCGACAGGCCCGGTGCTCATGCATACAAATGACTGTTTGGTGGAAGTTTATTTCTGAGTGTGCAGACTCAGCAAATCACAAACATCCCTGTCAAGTGAAGCTGCAGTTATAAAGATTACAAAGGTTTCTATAGTCTAAATGACATGTCCAAATATGCAGAAATATACAATATGAATGACTTCACGGTGTGTCAGTGAGTTGTGTAATGAAACATCACAGGTTTGTTTCTGCCGCTGCATCTTTTCTATTTCACACCACGCTACATTTGTGTTTTGTCTGGAGCTCCTTCTGTACTGAGAAACTAAACTGACTTTTGGGCTACAATGCTGCAAAATGTTCACATCCAAGTCTCTCCTCTGTCTTCTAACCTTCTGTGACCTTTTCCCTATCAATTCATTCAATAAAAGTCAGCACGAAGAGCTTCTTCTACAGACGAAGTATAACCAGATTTGTCAGATTTTGACAAAGTCTTCATAACTCCAGCAAGACATCATTTGATTTTCTGACATTGTATCTCTGTCACCTACATAATTGCTCCCTATTTTTCTTTACGGTGGACACTCTGGAATCATAATCAGGCTGCATTGATTGAGGGACGCTGTAAACAGATTGATGAAAACCAGCTTTGACAACTCTAATTCAGCCAGTTATTATCATTTGGGCTCCATGTGGACAATAAACCTCACCAGAGATTACGCTGAATCTTCTCTGGGTCTAATTAGGCTTTTTAATATGATTTAATCTCTCACTTTTGAAAACCCCGTGTCTAGCAGCGACTCTCGTCCATCAGGAAACCAGTGGGCATTGTGGGAATGTTCATTAGTCTTTCTAATTGTCTGGTGATAGAATATCTGGAGCTGATATTAAAGCCTGGAGGTTACCTGCCAAGAGAACCAAAAAATTCACATCTCATATCTAAATCCATTAATATTAATGAAGACATTGTTTTTACAAGAGTAATTAAAATGACAACGAAGATAACATCATTGTATCGATATAATTTTATGGAAGTGAGCATATTGTATTGCCTATTTTATTCTAAATGGGAGCAAAATTGACTAAATAAGCACCGTGTTATATCGAAGAAAAATTAAACCTAGTGATTGATACCATAAACTTATGAGGGAAAAGTTTATCGAGACAAAGAATTATGTGAGAAATAGGGTCATTTTCTCATAGACCTCTATGCAATCTGACATCTTTTTGCCGTCAGAAGAGTCTCCCCCTGCTGGTCGTGAGAAGAATTGCAGGTTTATGCACTTCTGTATTGGTTTCACTTTTTCAGAGGCTGTGGGCATCTTTTATATACAGTCTGAGGTTGTAAAGAAGCAAACACATATAGTTTCTCCTAGCAGAGAAGATTGTTGTTTCCTTCTCATTGTACCAACCACATTGTCTCATCAGATTGCCTAACAAAGATTCCTGGACTTTATTTTCACTCCTATCTAAAATGAAAGCAGAATTTCTTTGGTTAGTTGTTTTACAAAAATGTAAATAATAATAATGATAATAGATAAATAAATAAATGGAATCAACATTTACATTATTATTATTATTATTATTGTTATAATTATTATAGTATTTTGTAGTATTATAGTATTTTACAAACATGTATGTTCATAAAAAAACTACTAGGGAAAAAAAAAGAGTAGACCAATAACCAAGAACTGTGCCCTTCCAACTAACAGATGGCAATTCTAGTCCTCCAGACATATTTTACATAAACTCTGCAGGGTACATACAAAGTCATTCCTCACTATGATCCAGGTCTCCCACATACCTCACAAAGGGTCCCTAATTTTCCCCTGTTTTTGTTTGTTTATTTTTCAATATATAACTTATTTTTCCTAGGGACAGATTTGTCATCTTCTATATAATTTTCGATTGCTCATCTATTACCTCTTCAGCATTTAGAATGCTGAGGTCCATCAATATTTGTTTGTTTTTGTGGTAATTATGTCCATTTGGACGAAAACCAAATAGAAGCAGTTTTGGATTCAGTGAGATTCTTTTTTAAATAATCTTTTTACACAAGGCTCTGACCTCAACTCATACTTAAGTTTTCAGTTGTTTTCAAATTCATCTTCTTTCTGCTCTGTGTAAACACACAGCCTGCAGTTCAGCCGAGAACTTTACCCTGTCGACCAAATATTCTGAAAACTAAAAGAAACAAAAAGGCATACTAGCTGAGCAGCCTCATACAACCTATACAGACATGAGAGTGCTATTAGACATAATGGAAATTTGTTTAAAGGTTTCACTGTGGTTTCGTAAGCTATGTTGTTCCTCTATATAAAAAAAAAGAATGGAAATGAAGGCAAATCTAACGTGCTGTGGTCCTGTTTATGGAACTTGTGGCCATAGTGGCAGCTGTTTAGTAAAAGGTACAAAGTCTTGAATTGATGTACTCCTGAGCAGCAACTGGGACTCATTACAAAACAGAGTTTATGGATCTTTTGAAAGTGTTTCAGAAGGAATAGCATTACTGATAATTTCCTAATTATAAGCCTGCCACTGTGCACTACTCACTATCTGAACTTTCTTCTGTCTGAGTCTGAGAATGTGTCTCTTGGTAAATATTAAATGCTGGGTGTAATGTACCAGCAGGCCAATATGGTGTGCTTGCTAACAGCGAGCATATGGTGTGGCTATATCTACTTCAGATCCCAAAAATAGTGCTAATTTTTAAAGGTTGACAGAGAATTGAAATGATTTTATATCCTCTGCATATATTTTCTTCCTGCCATTCCAGGGGGCCCGCTGCAGATGAATATTAGGTCACTTCATGTGTTGATTTTGTCAGAGTCGGAGGCTTTCGTGACCACATTTGTGGTCATACATTTCCAGTTTCTCTGCCAGCAGCCGTCGCTAGTTTCATTTTTCAAAACTCCACGAGCTCTTTCACTGATCCGGCCCTTCTCTGTTGGGAAATACCATGGTAACGGTGCTGGCAAGAGCTGACCCCGGCTATCACAACAAACACATAAGCACACAACGCACAAACAACACACACTGCTGCTGCTGCTTGCTAGAGTTCCCCACCAGTGCCGCTTGATTGACATACTGTATCCCCCATGGCTGCGGGGCCTCACCAGTCAGAACCGAGCAGTAATCAAAGCAGACGCGCAGGTCGAACCTTATTATCAACCACTCGATACCAGCTGCAGGAACAAGCCGCCAGCCCGCCAAAATACAGCGCACAGGACACAGCAAGTTGCAAAATCAAAAAACGGGGGGAACCAGATCCATCGCGGCTTCCCCTGGGCCTGGAGGACCGGACTGAAGCTTTTCAAGTTTTTCTTTTGGATGTTAAGTTGAAATTTCAGGACTTTTTTGTGCTGGAGAACTGAAGCTGATGACCTGATAGAGGACTTTTTCTGTCAGGTAGGATGGACCTCACTCCCCTTCTGTCATCTCTAATTGACATATAATTCTTTTGTTAATAGCTGCTGTTGTAATTGTTGGAAAAACTTAACTTTTCCGCTCACCAAAGCCAAAATAAAAACTGGCATCCCAAAAAAAAAAAAAGTGTCAAAAACTGCCTGATTTACTTTGAATCAAAATGCATGATATCCTCAAAGGGAATCTATGATGTGTTTCATATTATTGGTTCGCTTTTGAAGCACACTCACCTAGACAACAGTTTGAAAGTACATTTCTGATCATTTCATGGTATTATGCCCAACTAGGAGCTGATTACTTTTTACGCAGCTTCGAACATGACTCATTTCACAGCAGGAATTTGTGTGACAATTTGTTTGATCAGCCTTGATTACACAAAAAATATGCTGTTTTTAAACTTTTTGAAAAAACTTTTTCCATTACGCTGCACTGCTCTTTATGTAATTTCAATATAGATCGTGTGTGTTCATATATGGTGCGGTTGCCAATGCTTCTTTTCATGGACATCATCAAAGGCCAGTGGGCATAAATGAGGCGTCTATGAAATGGTACAAAGGCTTTTTCAGAGAGATACTGCAAGTGAACATGAATATTCCTTTGACGAAGCATAAAGAATCAGACACAAGACATGAATTCAGTGCAGCAGTTGATGTCGCATTGTTGATGATGTGGTACATTTAAAAAGCTGCTTTGTGTGTTAATGAATCTGAAAAAAAAAATCAGCCTTCAGCAGAGAATGTCTTGTTCTCTCCGGAAATATATCACCAAGCGGTCTGTAATTAACCCTGAGCAATGGCATGAAACAATTTGTACCAGTTCTGGGTCAATCAATATTTGCAAACATGTGCAACTTCCTCCCAGTGCACAGACTTCCTGATCATATGATGCTGTCCAGGCATTAGATTATTCCACAGGCGACGAATGGCTAAATCATTATTACCGCAAATTCCAAAACTAAAGGCCCAATCTTGCCCAGAAGCTGATTATCCTCCTCAGAGTGGCTGCGACGTGCGAGCAGGACAGGCAGTAGGAGGTTTTCTGAAAGCTGTGTGCCATTTTTTCGGTCTTTTGGTTTTTTTGGTGACTCACCATTTACTTGACTGTGGAGGACAGGAAAAAAAGATGCAGCAGGAGGTGTGTTAGTCTTGTGTTCTCAAGGATGACCTTGAATGCACCACCTGCCTTCTCGGATCAAGCCGGTGATGCATGTTCTGGGCTATTTTTGTGGCTGGAATTGTGACAGAGAGTATTCAAATCCAATGATACTCTTTGAACCTATGGGACAGAAGGAAAAAAGCACCAATTGCACCTACAATGACTAGTAAGTTAAAGCCACGCTGTCCACTTATGGATTTAACCCTAAAAAAACTCATCTCTTGGCATAAAAATTGCCATAAAAAATGATCACTTCATGGCTTAACATGGCTCAGATGTAACTCTAGACAGTTGATTCCTTTACACTGATTTTTAACTTTCTGCAACCATCCCACCACCAGACGCTGCAGCTTAAACACTGTAAACTACTCTGCACAATGGCAAGCTATAATGTAGGAGTCATTCAACCACACATGATCAAACCAGAAACCAATTCTGAAGAAACCTCCACCCAGCAAATTAACAGCATTGGTTGTTCTGGTTTGTTACAAATGAAACTCTGAGGGTCTGAATCTGTGTTTTAGAGAGTTTCCTAGCTACACTGCAGTGTTAATGTGGAAATGCTCAGTCATGGTGTTCATTGCTTATTTTACTCATTCTAGGGTACAAAAACTGTTTTATCTGCTTTGCAACTTTCGAAAACATGCAGATCACCAACATGCAAGAAGATAAAGGATAAAATAGTTAAGTCAAGACAACTATTTTCACACAGAACATCTAAAACAACTGCACCAAAGCGACTTCCAGAAAAATGGATCATGATCAGCACAAAAAAATAACCCAACAAGATAAAATATTGCATTTAAGACTCTGTATTGTCATTTAAAGAGTACATATTAGTGATTAAACCTCATAGAAATTACACAGCGGTGCTTTAAATTCTGGAAATTAACCCAACAAATATAAATATTGTGGCTAAAACCATGCAGTCTTATTAATTATGCAGATTAAACTGACTAATTTAGAGCTTTTTCTTCTAATATTTTACTGCTATATTGTGATACTTGCAGCAGTGGAGGGGACTGATTCCCTTGTAGCAGGAAGAGACCTCCAGCAGAGCCAGGTCCAGGGAGGGTGGCCAGATTTTCAACTGGTTACTTTCAGGTAGCTAATCAATTAGCTATCTTGAAATCTGTTTAGTGGTCTTAATATATTTTTTTTTTTTAGGTACAAATGGCTAAAATTTGCCAAATAATTTCTGGTTCCAGCTATTCAAAAGAAATAGAGAATTTATTGCTTTTTTTGCTGTATAACTGAATATAAACCCCAGATCAATGGGTTCTGGACTTGTGGTTGAATCAAAGACGACACTTGAAGGCATCGCTTTGGCTTTGAGAAGAGTGTGATAGACTTTATTCCATTTTTCTGAACACATCACAGCATAAACAACTAAGCAGCCAATCAATTTTTCCATTGATTTGATAACGAAAGTATGAGTTTCTTGCCTAAAACCCAACACTGCTTGGACAAGAACCAGTCAGGTTTGGACTCTTTTTAACCATTTTTCCAGTGCTGTATTTCACAGTAAACTCAATTTTTGAGTTCTAACACCCCTCCTAGTCATTAACCATCAGGTTTTATACCTGGACATCACATGATAATGTAAAATTGTTTTATCAAAGATTTGTTTTTCTGCATGTGTGAAACTAAAATTAGACATGCATTGGTTCTGCTGTGTAGTTACAGTTAATATTTAGAATTTTGTAAATTGAGTGATAAACTGCTTTAAAACCAGCACAAAAAGTTTCAAAGTTCTCCCTAATGGGTACTTGAGTTGGTAACCAATCAACAGTAGCTGGCTGGAAGGTGTTGCTGAGTTAAAGACAAAGAAAAGAACGCCTTTAGTCTCTCAATGTGAGACATGACCCTTCTGATATCACATTTAAACGTGTCCAATTTGCTCTTTTACCCTCCTTCCTTCTTTCTCTTACATTTTTTCCTGGGAAGGAGCTCCAGATTTTTATGTTTTCTCTGAGATTTATGGTAGCAATTAGCTCTAGTTTGGGGAGCCAGTTGCTCCAGTTCATAAAAGGGTTATAAAAGGCCGTAAAAATGCCTCAACATCAGTAAATCCTAATTTGAGTAGAATCTCCCTCTACTAAAACACACACCAAAGACCTTTAAATATTAACCATAGTTAACATCTTCATTTACAGCCTTTCTGCGCATCCAGTGTCACCACATCATCCTAAATCTGTCTAAACTCAGAGTGAGACTCTCAGCCGGACAGAACCAGAGAAGCTACAGGCTGTGAGGACGAGGTGGATTTCTGAGCCCACTGGTCTGTAGTGGTCCCACCATGGGGAAGACTGGGCAGAGCACAGTGGACTTGAACTCCCCGTCAGAGGTCAAACAAGCAATTCCTTTCGAAGAACAGGATCCTGTGGCGCCCCCTACAGATGAAAAGAAGAAGGAGGAGCCGCCTGACAGGGGAAGCTGGAAGGGCAAGTTTGATTTCCTGCTGTCCTGTGTGGGATACGCCATCGGGTTGGGAAACGTCTGGAGGTTTCCTTATTTGTGTGGCAAGAATGGTGGAGGTAAGCACTGAATGCTGAGGATTCACTGTACTGATGTCTGATGATGTTGTTTGTATTTATTAGTGCATCTCAGATGAATTGGATTTCAGTTTTGGTGATGATTTGCTTACTGGTCAAGCAGAGACATTTTATTTCTGCACACCTTTCTTCAAAGCCAAAGTGCTGCCAATTTTCACAGACTTTGTTTCATGGAATATTCGTTTGAAATTGTTCGGGACCAAAACGATGAAAGTTTGGCATTAAAAAAGAAAAAGAATTTGGCCCTGGTATTGAAATATTTGTATTTTAAAAGTTATGTTCGCAATTAAAAATATTTGGCATTGAAAAAAGCTCCACTGAAACAGAGCATGGATATTAAAAATTCATTTTAATTTGAAATGTTTTTTTTATGTGCTGTTCAATTATAATCTCTTTTTTTTTCTTCATTTGAGGAGAGGTACAAGTTATTCATATATCATTCGCGTAGGAATAAGTGTCCTTTTAATATACAAATCATCTAAAAAATAGAATTTAGTTCCAGTGTGTCATTATTCAGTGCAGGTTTTGTTTTTGATGTCTATAGCATCACTGTTCTGGTCCCATAGAACTGCCCTTTAAGAACACATTTCATAGATATATTGCAACTATTAAACACATTGACATTTTTTGATGGAAACTTTTGTCCATTAGTAGCAAAAGCATTCCACTGGGAATGTGAAAGATGTGTCTCCTGCATATGAAATGTTGAATATTTGAAACAAAAATGTCCTATAGTGTTTCATAAAAATGGTAATAACAACAGAACTTTAGGTAGAGGCAGAGGTTTGACAAACTGAAGAATTTAAGATAAGAGAAGACAACATTTTTTAATTTTCTTTGGTCAAAAATAGAGAAAAACTTTGCTTTCAGAGAGTCTTTGTCACAGAGTAATGAAGCAAAGCTGTCAAAGTCACATTAGTATGACTGCGACTCTGTCATTTTATGAAAAATAATTTCCTCACAGCAAATGTACTCAACTTTTAATTTATTACAACCCTAAAATCTTCCATCTCACCAAACATTTTCTGCTCATCTGCTTTGTGATGATGTTTTTAGGGGCCTTCCTGATCCCATATTTTCTGACTCTGGTGTTTGCTGGGATTCCTCTGTTCTTCCTGGAGACGGCGCTGGGACAGTTCACCTCAGTGGGAGGACTCGGGGTGTGGAAACTCATCCCTATGATGAAAGGTAACATGAAAAATAATCGATAATCGACATTCGGGTTACGTTATTTGTACCTGTAGGTAGGTCTGGCATGATTTAGGAGAGCTGACCATCCTGACAAACATTTTACAGCCCAACACAACATAGTACAAAGCAGTTAAAGCTACAACAATGCCCCAAAAACCCTAAAAATAAAAATAAAATCAACAAAAGACACATATATAAAAGCTGCCGCTACATAATTAAGACAATCTGAGTGATGGCTGCTGGATCAAAACTACTTCTTTTGTATAGAAGGAAGAGGATGAAACTCACCATGCAAATGCTATTAACTGTCCTATGAAGTCAAACCAGCAGCTGCTTTAATAATCACATCCCCTTTGAGAGCAAGATGGGGATCCTAAAACCTCTATTTTCACCACTTTTTAGAATTTAAACTCAGTGAATCAGCACTAATTTACTTCACGCCATGACATTCAGTGTTACTTCAAAATATTCCTTTATTCCTGCTTCAACCATCTCCAGTGTTCACACCATTTTATTTTCTGCTTAACATTCCTACTTGACATAAAGCTTCATGTCGTCACACTTGTTGCCGTCTCTTTAAACAAAAACGTCAAACACACACAAAAAAGTACAGTGGGTTTCTTCAACTTCTCCTTTTAAAAATCTTTTTTTCTGCTTGGCTTGCTCAGTGGTAGCAATTATACCACTGCCTCGGAGCACATAGAGCTCGAGTGAAGTACATTTTATCTGCAGCCAGCACAGACAGCAACAGCGATAGTGAGCGTGGTGCTGCGCCAACTCATACTCAAAGCCAAAGGCAAGTAAACATCAGAAATAGCAGAATAACAAAGATGAGACCAAAGATGATCCCGAGTGACACCGTGTTTCTTCTCTGTGTCGGACAAAATTGGAGCTTTTATTATCGCCAGTGTGGGGAGTCCACATTTATCCCTTAAATATTAGATTACAAGCAGCTTTGCGTGTCAGCTGACCTCTGAAAGATGGCACTGATGTTTTTACTTCTTCCTCCTCCAGGTGTTGGTCTGGCTGCAGTGGTTCTGTCATTCTGGCTCAACATCTACTACATCATCATCATTGCCTGGGCTCTCTACTACTTATTCAACTCCTTTGGTTCGGTATGTTAAACAATCAGCAATGATAAGGAACAAACTTGGGTATTTGGGAACAAGCTTTGCTGAACACAACATTGACATATCACATTTAAAGTTAACATTGTGGATATAGCAAACGGTATCTACTTCTGGACCTATATTTCTGGCAAATTCTGGTGCATGTCACTGTCTTTTTGCTCCGCTTTTGGTCTCCACCACCTCCAGAGGGAGTTATTTAGCTTTGTGCTCACCAGCTTAGAGATTTTTCCTTGAAAACTGAAGCCTTCTGCAGCTGAAAATAACATTAGGGTATGAAAATTACTATGGTGGCTGGATATCTACCAAAGTGGTCGTGTAACAGGAAGTTTAAGCACAAACTGGACAGTATTTATTAACTTTGTCATTTAAAATGGCCAGACAAGAGTTGTTCTTCACTTTAGATGACAAAAATAATTTCAGAAAAGTAATATTTATGGCTGTATAATGGTAACTGTACAAACAATGCTCACCTTATGTCTTAAATATCATGGAAAATGAAGAATAAAACCAACTATTGCCTCTAGTGTAAAATTTGCAGAGGCAACAACAGAAGATTAAAGCTAATTCACTGGAATCTCTTATGTCCTAACAACCTTCCCCTGGATTAGTTGGCGTGATGACTTACCAATAAACTGAACTGTATATAAAAGATGGACATAGCCACCATGATACCACTCACTGGTTTGTAAACTCATGTTTTAATGCTCACTTTTGCATTTGGTTGCCACCATCTTGGTCTTTTAAAACTGGAAATAACAAGAAGCCCCCCATACAGAAGCAGTTGGTTATTTACAAGGTAGCTCAGCTCAGAAGCACACCCTGCTTTATTGTCTATTTTACTCTCAGTGGGATCATAATTTATAAAATGAACATCATGCTTTATGAGAGGAGACCGGAAACATGTGAGTGAGACCATAAAACTAAAAGAAAAATGTTTCCTGAGATAGCAAATCAAAGGAGAAGCAAGGCCCTTTTCTCAGGAACTTCTATACCGTTGGACCAATTTTTGCAAATGGATGAGTGGCCCCCTACTGGCCATTAGAAAGAATGCTGATTTAAGTTGCTTTTGCATTGGCTTCACTTTTCAGACCCCGAGGTGACTTAGAATCCTTTTACCTGTCGTACCAACCACATAACTGTTTTTTGACACAGTAGGACTCGACCTGCTACTACGGCTTTAGTTTACCTTTAATGTTTTCACCAGCTTTGTTTCCTGCAACAGCAACACTAAACACCAAACACCATACATGGTTAGCAACCAGCTAGCAAATACACAGAGGATTATACCCACTGTAAAAATATTTTTTATTTGTGTAGAGTTATATGTAGGCATTTGATTGAAAGAATTCTGACAAAAAATGATAAGTTTTCTGTCCTCTTCTATTGAGGAGCATGTAGCTGCAGGCAAGAACCCTTTTCACCAGCAGCTGGTGGAGACCAAAACAGAGCTTTAAAGAGAATGAATATGACTGAAAATTGGCCTTACATTTGTCAGGCGGGTAGAAATGAAACTCCAAATGAATGATAGTGTTGCTAAGGGTTTGTTGGATATCCAGTAGGCTGTCTTTGGTAATGTCAACTTTTTAAGTCCATAATTTGTCCATGTTGTGTTCACAGCTTGTTCTATTATCCAGCATTGTTTGCAGCAGCACCTTGCAATTTTCACTGAGAATTTTATTGAAGATGAAGAGGTACATTTTTCCCTAATGAGCTAGTGAGAAAACAACAAAAAGCTGGATATAAACACAAATGAATGGTAGTCATATATAAATAATGAGATTTCATTCATTTTGCAGCTTGTTTTTGCTGTTCCCAAGTAGGTAAAAAAACCCGCTGCTGCCGGTTCAATGTCAATTAAGTTTCAGAATAATAGACTGGAGGCATATCTCATTTCTGTTTTATACGTGATCGCAACCAACTTCACCACATTATTGATAAATTAAAATATTCATGACATGTTTCCCACCTCTCTCAGTCTGCACGGCTCACCCTGCTTTGGTGTTCTCTTCGTGACCGACTGACTCATAGAAGGCAGATGAAAAGTTTTCTGTGGCTTTTTTATGGGAAGATGCAGAGCAGGAAAACACTTTTTTCATGTTTCGTTCAGTGGTTGAAAACACAGTGGGTTCATTAAATGTTATTTTCACTGCTGGATAGTTTGCCTCTCTGTCTCAGTTCCCTTTGTTCTGAATTGTGATTGAGGTTGCTGAGTCAAACTTAAGAGGCAACTGTGAAGAGTCAAGGAGATGCTTTTTTTTTTTTTTTTTTACTGTGACGACTTGTGTTCATCTTCTTTAGAAAAATGATACAGCTGATACATCCTACACTGATTTTGCCAAAATACATGATGCGAAACAGAGATGTTTTACCGTGCTGTAGCGTATTTTGTTGACGCATCTTGTATTGTGTGTGCAGGAGCTGCCGTGGCAAAGCTGTGATAACCCCTGGAACACAGAGAGATGTTTTTCCAACTACAGTCTGACAGACACCACCAACCTGACCAGCGCTGTCACTGAGTTCTGGGAGTAAGTCAGTGGAGTTTAGCCTTGTTCCTGCCACCTATGTGTGTACATAATGTTCTATACAAGGATGTGTAACAAAGTGTTGAAGCTATTTCTGGAAGCAATTTATGCCTTTCTTTATCTGAATGTGTTTCCGCAGGCGTAACATGCACCAGATGTCCGGTGGTCTGGAGGAACCAGGAGAGCTCCGTTGGCCCTTAGTGGGAACTCTGGCTCTGGCCTGGGTTCTCGTCTACTTCTCAATCTGGAAAGGAGTGGAGTGGACGGGGAAGGTCAGACTCTCTGCTAAAGTTTCTCCCTCCTTCTATGTTCTTTCGGCTTCTCTTCATCTGCTTGGGCTACATTATACAGTCTTCTTTATCTGAGCCGCTTTCTGCCAGTCTTGCATCCTGAAGCTTTAATCAGGCAAACATGACTCGACAGAGAGCTGAGCAGGAGGCAGACCTCCCACTGCTGTAGCCTGAGTCAGTGGATGGAGCCAATAAACTCATATATGGATTTAAACAAATCTAAATGCATATTATATTATCATAATATCTTATTAGATAAATCTGCCGTTTTTAGCCAAATGTCTCTGGGGACAGTGAGAGCCAATTCATGCTTTCCGTGTTCACAGACAGCTGCAGACTTTGAAAGCAGATGTGCACATGATTTTATTCATTCTGTGACAGATACATGGACAGTCATCGCTCAGGATTTCTGGAGTATTTCGAACTTCCCCCTGTGTTTGAGCACCGTTGGTAGAAAGCATGTACAAATCAAAGCACCTCCAAAGTCTGACAGCAGCTACTTCAACTCCAGCTCTTGTGATGATGAAGTATAAAGGTGCAGATGATGGAGAATCTCCTCCTACAGTGTCTCATCATAACAAACACGTGCTTTAAGTACCATTTGTTTTCCCGGCGACGGTGCAGTCAGCACATTTGGAGTATGGATAGTCTGTGTGGTTGCAAATATTTTTGCTGCAGGAGGATGTCTGAAGGGTGGATGATGAAATTTACGTCACGTATACACTCGCAGTTCCACACATGGAAAGTGTGAATTGGCCCTAAGGTCCATAATGGTCCAGAGTGAGATTCAAAAGTCTGCAAGAATGTAAATACAACTTCTGCAGCAAGCAGACATTAAAAAATAAATTATTCCTTTTTTAATGAGCTTTAAAATAAAAAAAGGATTAATTGTGATGTGTAGAAATTTGACGACAAGACTAAATCAGGTTGTGTTTAAAATTCTCCTCTGGTGTTTGATGTAACACATTTACACATTTTGTTACACATTTGAAAGGTTTTTCAGGAAAATAGTTCCTTTACGCCATTAAAATACCTATGATTCTACATCGTTGCTTCCTTTCCAATACACAGATGTATGAAGTCTTTGCCTAATGCAGCTCTTTCAGGCTTGTTTTGTCATTTAATTCTTCTTCTTGATGAGATATGTGCGACAACTTTATTGATCGTCTGAACGCTTTCTTCTTGCAATATATTTTTTAAATACAACTCAAAGGTGATTCAGCTTAGTTGGATAATTTTCATTTTTGTTTCTAAGACAATTGATTTGGTCCAAAATTTGAAAAAGGGTGCTTCGAAATAAGTGAATTTCATTGATCATTCATTGATCCCAAAGTGAAACTGACGATAAGGATGTACCTACTTTACTTCATATTGTAGGCTGACACAAGATCAGATTTTTACTGCATGACTATAATGGCCAAAAGGATTCACAATGATATTATTATCACAACATTCAGTCAAATTCACCTCTGACTTTACTTATTGTTTTTTTATAGGATATTTTCTGTCAAATGAATCAATAGTGTAGGGAAGTCGAAAAAGTCTTTCATTATTAACATGGTATCAATATTTCATTTTGTAAAATAAAATGATAATTGTCAATACTGGTATATCAAAACACCTCTAATAATAATGTATTGTAAATTTTACATTTTAAAATCAATGTATTTGCTATTTCATCTGTATTTATTGATGGGGAAGTCTTTTTACTCATGTATTTAACCCCTCTATGATTTCCTGATTGCATGATTTTCTTACACTGATGTTATTTAAACCTTCATGTCAGATTCACCGTGTTCAAAGTGTCACATTATGAATTCTCATTAGAACAGAGCAGGCTACGTGCTAATTGGCTCCACAGAATCAAACAACAACCCAAAGTTTGTTTTCTTTAATGTGATGGAGATACTACTTTTATTTATTCTCCTCAGATGTTCATATTGTTGCTGTTTACAGTCTCTCTTTCAACATTGCGCTCAGGTGGGAATAAACATGGCTTCAGAATGTATTATTATATCTCAAACAGCTGGAGGAGTTAGAGTTGATTGGAAAAAAGTTACAGAGTAAAAAAAACAAACATCCTTCTGCCTGCTGCCTGGGATTTTTAAATTATAGCAAGTCGAGGCAAAGTATATGAGAAGAAACACATTTACACATTCCCTGCCAGGGATAATTGGATTTTAATGTGTGGCATCTGAGAGCAGTGAGAAAAATGAATTCCCCCGAGGCCCTGGCCTTGACGGACATTACCAATTAAGCATAATCATTATGCTACAGAACTGCGGGACACATTATACAGATCGGCTGGCAAAGAGAGGCCATGGAAATATTTTAGTAGCTGTCTCTTTGTGTACACAGTGGTGACAGGGAATTTGCATCTCTTTTGGACTTAACTATTGAACCCTCTGAACTCAAAGCAGTTTATGGGCATTTGTTTTGCTCCTGTCACATTTTTATTCACTGTGGGCTCATTTTTCACTGGAATATTAAGTCCTGCTCCTCTATGGAAACAGAACAACCACAGCTGGAACTAGAGATAACTCAAAACTGTTATCAACAAGCACATTTTTCAAAATGCAGTGTTACCAATAGTGGAAAAAAATAACTCTACATGCTATAGATGTTTTACTTGTTTCCTATTTGCTCTGTGGAAACACAGCCTGCAGTTCAGCCAAATAGTCTTTTCAGGGTATCTCAGCAATTTAGACTCTCTATTTAGAAATTTGGGTTCTGGATTCACTCATTCAGGCTCTAGATTTCTTCATTCCTGTTCTTGAATTAGTAATTCAAGGCCTTAATTCAATGATTCCTGCTCTTGGTTTTGCCATTTGTGCTCTCAATTTATGGATTCCTACTCTCTATTTAGTAGTTTATGGTTGTAATTTAGCTGATAATTGATGTCATTTCGGCAATTTTTAAAATACATAATGCCTTTCAAAATTGCTGGCTGGTTTTGGGGTTTAAAAATGAAGGCAACTGTATTTAGCTTGAAAGGAAAAATTCCATCCCCATGTTAAAACTCATAGACAATATGTACAGATACAGACATATATCGGTGCCAACTTTGTAACTGAAATACAAGCTCCATTTTGAATAAAAATAAGCTGTTCTCTCTCTTTCTCTCTCAGGTGGTATATTTCTCAGCCACCTATCCCTACTTCATGCTTTTCATCCTGTTCTTTCGAGGGGTCACACTTCCTGGAGCCATCGATGGGATCCTCTTCTACATAACGCCCGACTTCAATAAGCTCATCCGATCAGAGGTACACAGTTTCCAACCATCTGCATCTAATCACACAAACCTGTTGTTGAAAAACCATGTGCACATGTAAGTATGTTTTGTCTCACAGGTGTGGCTGGATGCAGCTACTCAGATTTTCTTCTCCTATGGACTGGGTCTGGGCTCACTCATTGCACTGGGCAGCTACAATACATACAACAACGATGTCTACAAGTACAAATCAGAAATCAAAGCTTTATAAATAATTTTTCATCTTATTTTCTCCCAAGCGTTCATTCTGATCTTTTCTCTTCAGGGACTCCATCATAGTTTGCTGCATCAACTCCTGCACCAGCATGTTTGCTGGATTTGTCATCTTCTCCATTGTTGGCTTCATGTCTTACATCACTAAGAAACCTGTGCAGGAACTGGCAGCATCAGGTATATAGTCTAAAGACTGACAAAACGCAAAGAAATTGTTTGTAATTTTCACAGTAGACATTGTGATTTGTAAGTAAGTAAGCAACATCCCAGCATAAACAGCCTGCAGTTCAACCCAGTTCAGCTGAAACGTGAATTTGTGTCACTTAATGAACGTAGCTGAGACACTAATGGCTTCATTATTGCACTGATTGTTTTTATATCCTGATTAGAGAATTTTCAAATGACGTTTTCAGAAAAAAGTGATTTTGATTAGATATAATTTTGGATTTAATTTAAGCTCAGGTTTGGTTAAGTTTTCTTGATGGATGGTTTGTCAGATTAGTAGTTTAAGGACTGTGGAAAAATGGGAAATACAATGATTCTATCTGTTTTTACAGTTTTTATTGCACTAATAAATAGTGTAAATTTGGTAATTGTTTTTTAAAGATAACATGTTTTCAAAGATAAAATAAGCCATTCCAGTCCAGTGCAGATTTTGTCACATTTAGTGAATATTTCCCCACTAACTGTTTGTTTTGTGCGTTGAACAAAAGGACTGGTTGTTATCCACAGTCCTAACAACAGATCTCCAGAATCCCATCCCCCTTTGCTGTGTCAACGTTTCCATAAGCGACAGTACAATGTCATAAAATTAAGTGTTTGTAATTTGTTCTTGTTTCTGACTTTTAGGTCCAGGTCTGGCGTTTTTAGCTTATCCTCAGGCAGTCACTCAGCTCCCCATGTCCTCTCTATGGGCCATCCTCTTCTTCTCCATGCTCATGATGCTGGGCCTGGACAGTCAGGTACAAACAATGCTCACACACTGCTCAAGACTGAGAATAACATGCAGATGTGGCATTAATTGTGTGAAGAGAAAGTGTTCGTAGGCGTTGGGTGGTACATGCAATTGCGTGCAGGTATAAAGTTTTCTGTGGTTTGACAGTGAGCTGTGCATAAATTATATGAAGTTATGTCACTTCAGTCAGCAGCATGAGAGTACACATCTGAAAATGGTAAAAGATAGAAATTAGAAGGAAGTTTGTACCTGCATCTTTTACCTCAGACCTTGTTTGAGGCTACTAGCCCGATGCTACATTAGTCACCACACCTCCAAAATGTCCACCAAATCAACCCATTGTTATTTCATGGCTGTCAGATACTGCCACATATATATATATGACAGATACGCACAAGGTGTCCTTTTGCATCGAGGCAATTCTTGCCAATATTCAACAATGACAGACATGTAGGACTTTTTCCAGTATAAAAGAGCCTCATGATGAGGCTGAAATGCTATAAAAAATGTAGGTCATTGATGTTTCAATCAGGAGACAGAGGATCGTGATCCGTGTTGGACAAATATTTTGTCAGTTATTTCCTTTTATTTTGCCACTTAAGTTTCTTTTCACTCGATGTTTGGTTTATCTAATGGAAAACTACTTGATTAAGAGCAAGAATTGAATTGGACTGGAATACACCCTTTGACATTATTAGTCACATTATGAGCAAATTTCTTGTTACCTGAAAAGGAGTGACAGCAGAGAACATTTGACTATGGACTCAAGGTATCTATTTCTGATTGTTCTAGGTATATCAGAATAACAGCATAGTATTTACAGTTATTGCATTGAAAAATGGCACTAAATTACACCCAGTGTGTGATCCCAAGGAGTCCTGACAAAGCAGCACTATGTGACAAGTGAGAGTGAGACCAGGCTCACCAAAGTGTTGACGGGTCAAGGTTGGATTGTGGGTAATGCAGGCAGCAGGCGTGACAAAGAATGCATGGAATAAAAAAGGTAGTTTATCTTCTTTTAAACTGTCCACAATGTTAGGCTGAAGTGGTGGGCTTCTCTTTGAATGAAAACTTCCAGTATATTCTGACCCATGTCTCTTCATGTTGTGTATTAGTTCTGCACAGTAGAAGGCTTCATCACAGCTCTGATGGATGAATATCCGCTGACGTTGAGGAAGAGGAAGAAGGTCTTCATCCTCATCGTCTGCTTCATTTCCTTCCTCATCGGCTTCTCCAACATCACACAGGTATTGAAGGATTGTCGGTACATTAAATACTCTTTGATTAGTTTTTCTAGAAAATCAAAAATATATAGAGGGCATAAACTGTCTTAAGTATGTGTGAACCTGAACAGTCACTCCTGCAGTGCGATAATAACAAAATTCACCATGCATATTTTAATTTATAATGACTGGGATGTAAATATTCAGAGTTTAAAGTAGGTATTTGTGTGTGTGTGTGTGTGTGTGTTTTGTGGAAACCTCTCAGGGTGGTCTGTACGTGTTCAAGCTGTTTGATTACTACTCCGCCAGTGGGATGTGTCTCCTCTTCCTCGTCTTCTTTGAAACCATTTCAATATCCTGGTTTTACGGTAGGCAAATCTGTTTTTTACTGTCTACACTTATAAGCCAAGTATTGTGGAGTGAAATTAAACGTAGCCATGGCCGAAATAATTTGAGATGGAAAGGACTAATAAATCAGGCATGTAGATTTCCCACATAGCTGTCCAACAGGAAATTACATCTATCTGCACCCCATGCTGTGATAAGGCTCTCCCTTCTCTTTCAGCCTCTCAAGCTTTGTTCTTGCAGTTATCTCCACAGTAACTCTCCCTCTTTGTCCTCTTTTCTTTATGCCGCAGGAGCTGAAAATTTTTATAAGAACATTGAGGACATGATCGGCTATCGGCCGTGTCGCTGGTGGAAGCTTTGTTGGATGTTCTTTACACCTCTGATCTGCCTGGTAGGAGAAGAATGACTGTTGATTTGACCTCGGTGACCCTTCACCTGCTGTATTTTTTAAATGTGCTATTCTCAGTCAAGGTTCCCCTCTGCCCCAAGGAGATCTATGCACCCATCAAGCTGCAGGAGGTGCCAATAGGTAGAGGACTGATGTCTGCTGAAGTAGTTTCCTCTGCCTTGAGGTGATTTGTACTTTATCCCATGGGCTGTCAGGCCCTCAGGGAAATCTTGCTGAAGTCTTTATCTCTTCTTAAAAGAAAGCCTGCTGTGAAGGGGGTGTTTGGTGTATTCTGAGAAAAAGTCAAAGTGAGCAACGGAGATCTAAAGACGTCAAGGAGTAGCAGCTAAAAGTAAAGCTGAATTTGATTGAAAAGTTATTTTAGCAAGTCAGCTGGGCAGTTCATCGCTTTGAATCAGGCTGAAATATCTCAAGAGCTTTTGGATGTACAAATATTTGCTTCCCACATGTATTTTACTGACTTTGGTAAACCCCTAGACAGTGACTGAAAAGCTTGATGGGATCGACTGCCATGATTTGTCCAGACTGGTTTCAGAGCAAATATCTGAAGAGCTAAAGTCAGTTAACCTCAAATAATCAGCTAATAACACACTAAATTAAGCAGACAGGTTGTGTCTAAGATCCTAAGGCCGTATAAATTCATTTATCTATTGCTTTAACTGGATGTCATGCATCATATGTCATTGTCTCAATGGTACCTCCCTCAGTCCTCCACCAATGGAGTCACCTGCTTTATCTTAATGCAGCACTGTGTCCTAAAAATGATGCTCCTATACACCTAAACTGCTCCTCAATTACATTTTGAGGGAAATGGATTATGTTCCTTTGTGACATATCACTCCTACATTTCTAATTCACATCTTCTGTTGCGTTATAGGGATGCACAGTGGCTTGGTGGTTAGCACTTTCGCCTTGCAGCTAAAAGATCCCCGGTTCACGTAGTGGCCTTCCTGGGATCTTTCTGTATGGAGTTTGCATGTTCTCCCTGTGCATGCGTGGGTTTTCTCTAGGTACTCCAGCTTCCTCCCACAGTCCAAAAATATGCTGAGGTTAATTGGTAATTCTAAAATTGCCCGTAGGTGTGAATGCGAGTGTGATTGTTTGTCTGTATATGTAGACCTGCGACAGACTGGAAACCTGTCCAGGGTTTCTTTCAAAACATATTGGAGAATGCAGTTTAGTTGTAGAGGAACCCATTTTTTGTGGACAGTTTTCCATCTGAATCCCTACCTAGCACAGGCTTACTATTACCCATTAACTGCCAGACACTACTGGCATACTGACAACCAAAGATGTGAAATAACCATTTTTTAAAACAGTGTTTCAGTAACTGCATTTGATACACCACTCAGACCGGGACAGTGAGGTGCAGAAACAAAAGTTCACTTTTATGATTTCACCGGCAGAACTAGCAAAACAAACAAGTTCTCGGTACATTACCGAGAACACACCTCTTTTCACCCCATGCTCCGTCGAACTGCGCAACAATCCCCCCCAAAAAAACACACAAAGAAGAACAGGACTTCTACCTGATAGTAGACACACCTCTTTGCGCTGCCCCCTAGTGGAGGGTGTACATATTGTTTGTACCAAATAACTCGAAGTTTCAGCTTACTAACTGCATAAAGTGTGAATACATTTAAAAGGGTTGTACGAAATATTTATACACCAAAAGAATATCTTTTTTTCATTGGATTGTTAAGTAGGTCCTGAATACATGCCTGCCTTGCTAAAACAAAAAATTGGATGTCTAAGAATTTCCTGCAACTGAATTGCTCCAAATCTGAAGTGATCATTATTACACCCCCCTGGCCTAAGCATGAGCAGAATCTACAGACTGTTTTCCAGTCTGGGTCCTTCATGTAATGTTCGTAAAGACACACACAAGCTTGACATTATTGTTGACTCTGAGTTGTTTTTTGATGCTCAGGTAGCCAAAGTGGTGCAGTGTTGCTTTGTCCAATTGAGGCATCTAACCAAAATCAGGTCATTCCTTTCTACTGCAGACTTATACTACCATTCAAAAGTTTTGGGTCACTTAGAAATGTCCCTGTTCATGAAAGCAAATCATTTTTTCAATGAAGATAACATTAAATGAATCAGAAATACAGTCCAGACATTGTTAATGTGGTAAATGACTATTCTAGCTGGAAACAGCTGATTTTTAATGGAATATCCCCATAGAGGTACAGAGGAACATTTCCAGCAACCATCACTCCTGTGTTCTAATGCTACATTGTGTTAGCTAATGGTGTTGAAAGGCTAATTGATGACTAGAAAACCCTTGTGCAGTTATGTTAGCACATGAATAAAAGTGTGAGTTTTCATGAGAAATGTGATATTGTCTGGGTGACCCCAAACTGTTGAACTGTAGTGTAACTGCAGGTCATTCAGGCACATTTCTTCCTCCAGACTTGACTATTATAATGCACTTTATTCAGGTATTATCAAGGGAAAGACTACGATTTGTTCAAAGTGCTGCTACCAGGCTTTTACCACACACCAAGAAAAACAATTATACTGTATTACCCCAATGTTATGTGCCTTTCACTGGTTACTGGTGAGTTGTAAAATTGATTTTGAGATCCTGCTGTTTGTGTTTAAAGCCTTGAGTGATCAGACTCCTGCTTATGTCTGCGATCTGCTAACTCCTTGTGAGCCTCATCGCTGCCTGAGATCATCCAGCAGAGTCTTACTGATGGTTCCAAAGCCTTAACTTGTCACTAAAGGTGATTGGGCCTTTGTCTGCAGATCTCAGACAGGCAAACTCAGTATCCTCTTTGAATCTCCTTTTAAGGCTTGGACTTACCTTATGGCTTTTGTTGTACCGTTGGTATTTGTTGTAGCTATTGCCATTTGTTTATCTTGTGATATTTTATGTTTTTGATCTTATGTACTTGCAATGTCTGCTTTTACACGTTGTTTTTGAGAGGTGCCGTATAAATGAAGTTATTCTTAGTCAGGTAAAAGCTGTTCCAAACAATGGTTTTACGTTGTCTTTCAACCAGCCGTACACACTAATGAATCCATTATTTCTGGTCTCATTTTGTGGAATTTTTGGCTAACTGGCCACAGATTAAACAGGCTAAAACATCTATATCTATTTTGTAGGGGGTGTTCACCTTCAGCGCCATTGAGATGACCCCTCTGACCCTGGGAAAGTACGTCTACCCGCTGTGGGGCCAAGTGATCGGCTGGTTCATGGCTTTGTCTTCCATGATCCTCATCCCAGGCTACGTCATCTACATGTTCTGCTTCACCAAAGGCAGCGTCAAACAGGTACGGACTCATCTCTGATTTTAAAGCCTACTCATACTGCACTGCAGAACTGGAGACAGAAGGGTAAAAGAGAAAGTAAACAAAACAAACAGCACAGAGAGAGTGCACGGGGAGGCTGGATTCTCTCTCCTTGTTATTAAGACTGCAGCCATTCGGGAGTGAAACAGAAAAGATGGGTTTGGCTGAAGGCCAGCATCATTATCAGGTTTTGAAGGTGAGCACAGTTTATTAGAGTTAATATTTTGTCAATGCCCGAGCCTGAGAAAATCTGATTTTTCCCCCCAGCGAGGAACGTGTAAATTACAGCTAAAAAACACACTATTTGTGCTATTCATTTCATTGTTTTGGTCCATTTTGTATTCTACATGTGGACTCACTTGCATATAGAACTGTTGAGCTTTTATTCTGAGGCTGATGCAACTCTCTTTACATGACCAGCGTTGGCGGATGATGACAACTGCCCAGGAGGATAAAAAGCCATCGGGGCATGAAGAATTCACACACACAGGGAGCGTGGGCGAAGCTCCTGTCTAGCCAGGATAGTTCAGCTTGAAATGATCTGACGGCCAACACTCAATGAGTCTCTAGAGTACAATGTTTTACTACTGTTTACTGAAATTCAGCTAAAAAAAGTCAAATTATGAAGAAGATGACTGAGAAATTTAGAGGATCGAGTATTTCATTCTGCAGTAAAAGCTATAAATCAACAATAAACTTGTGTAAAAAACCCACATATGCAATAAACCACTATGACTGTAAATGCCCTCCTTGTAAATCTCGACTACTGGACACAGTCTTTGTTTATAAGCCTACCACAAATGTAATGAATGTACAGAGAAGTGAAACAATCTGGTAAAACTTGATTGTAAACATAAAACTGTAATGCATCAAAGATTATTAGTTTTTCTTGCAGCTTAAAGAACCAGGAAACCTTCTACAGTGGAATATTTGTTGATAGCAATAAAGTAAATGTCACTGTGGACCATAATGTGTTCATTGTTGGTGTCTTTGCTGATCCTGAAAATCAGTGTATAATGTTTTTGTGATAAAAGCTGCTTGTGCTATTTACCATACACGTTTCTCACTTAACACAGCTTTGGGATACTCGTTTATAGGCTTTAATTATGTATATTACGATAATAGAGAATTGTAAATAGAATTGTGTCACTATATTCAGCATGTTTTTAAAAAATTCTGTTTTTTTTCATACTATGGGTGATAAAAAGGTGTTAAAACTGCTGTGATAGTCCTGTGAAAACAATGCATCTCCTGAACATGCTTTTAATGAGCTTGTCATTTTTTATTAGATTTTTTTTAAAGGTTTTAGGTTTAGCTTAACAAGTAGAATTGCGTTTGATTTTTTTCTGTAAAATTCAACACAAAAAATTGGAGATGAATGGTTTTCTTAGGACTGCAAATTGATGTATTAAAAGATCTGGCTTGATGTTTTTTTCTTCATTTTTTCATGTCAATAAAAATATACTCAAATCTCCATCAACATCTTGCATTACCTGCTAGTAGATAATAGATAAATTCATGTTTCTACTGAAAAAACTTCTCAAAAAAGCCACATCCTCTTTATGTAGTGTAAACTCAAAACAATTAGCCATCAGCCCTATTCCTGACTTCTGCATGTATTCATGTTCTGAAAGCCTTTTTGAGGCAATGAGCCAAGATAGATCAACTCTTTTGGATAAACGTTGACAGGTTTAATGTGTAGGAGCATTAAAATAAGATAAAATAGTGCTTTACAGTGCAGCAATTATGGGAAAACTGATCTGATGCTGTAGTTTGGCCCACTGATTGTATATAAAAATGGATGTCACCTATAGATTTCCTGATGAGCAGTTTTGAAGCTCAGTGTAGCGACTACGGTCATCACTACCTTCGCAACACCTGATTCTTCCAAACTCTCAGAAAATCCAAAAGTGAGCAAACAGGTGTGAGGTAAGCTGAGGCCGACCACACTCTTAACTATGCATCACTTTAAGCCTTAATACACTTGAAATGGGTGAGTTACATAAAAGTTTACCCAGTTATCCTGAACTGAGAAAACAGCTGTAGAGACCAAAACCATTTCTCGTACCAGGCTGCAGACGCATTTAGTGAAACATCTATATATGTGTGAAGCTCTATATTTTAGTAAGCAATGAAATGCTATTAAAGCTAATAAAGCTATTTTTGGCTGCTTGGGGGCAACAAAATTTAAACAACTGTGTCAAATTCGAGCTCTTTTAAAGGATAGCACCTCCTGAAAATCTAGTTTTGCTGACCTCTAGTGGTTCAGCTTCTCACCTTGCTGCAGTGATCTACAGGTGAACTCCATTATTCATCGGCCATCACTGCCAGGTGTGTTTTCAGGTGCACTTCTGAGAAGACTTAAACCTTAATTAACTCTTGAATGTTGCCTATTTCCAGTAGACATAGTGTAACATGAGCACCAATTTAGAGGCCAAGTCCAACCTTTTGACTTTCTATTTGCTCCCCAACTGTTTCTGAGTGATATATTTTCTGTTACAGCTGTAACTACCTTTGCCATTTGGAGCTGGGCAGGCAGTGCACAGTGGGATTTTTGGAGCTTTTTTTAAAAACTGAAAACAACCCCCTGCCCAAAGAAATGAGCTCTTTGGTCCCCGAACTGAATGGAACTGCAGATTCAGGTGACAATTTTCTGAGCGTTTGTTATTACAAGCAACTCATCCACATGGAAGTACTCTTTTGATCCATTGTTACTTCTATTGTTGATCCATTTTGATGAAACCGTCTGGTGTAAAATGAAAATGTCAACTGATGGGAGCTCATAGAGTGGTGCAAATTTGCAATGTTGCTATTAGACCCAATAACTGAAGCAAACCACTGTGTTGAATAGACTTAAATCATCTTTAATTGCATGTTGATATACTGCAAAGACAGGTAGAGAGAGATTCAAAGCCAACTGAGGGAGAGGATGGTTCATATCTGTTTGCACTCAGTTTCCCGCCTGTCTGTTCATAAATATGTCCACTCTCTGAATTTCTTTTATACTAGTATGAGCAAACACAGTGTTGAAGAGCCACACGAGATCCACACGTCATTCATGAAGCAGTGCACTGGTATGGCAGAGCCCTTTTTGTGAGTTTCTTCATGAAAGGTAGCCTCCGTTGCGCTTCCACATCATCCGCTACACTCCTAAAAATGCTACATTGGTTTTCCTCGCAAAAGCCACGATTTTCCGGTGTGCCTCGTGTTTATTGCACACGCATCTGTCCCCAAATACGCAAAGTAAAAGACATAAAAACAAACAAAAAAATGGCCATGAAAGAGGCGTCTAATTTGCCGCGAGGCACAGAAACTCCCAAATATATATTTTGTGTTTGAACGAGTGTTTGCCATCATAAAGAATTCATTTCTAAGAGATATTTTTTACTTCCAACACAAACCTTCTTTTCCCACTAGTGTGCTCACAGCGAGGTCAGTCATGCACAATATATTCAAGACTTCTGGGTTCAAATAGGCCTTCAAACTGATGTCATGCATGAGAAAAATCAATCACATTATATCGGATTTTAAACAAATAAATGAGCAATCGTACAATCATCATCAATCACTGTAAAAATCCATAATAATAGATGCAATCTGCTAAAAGTTAACCTTCAAAAAGTTTGCTTGCAGCCAGTAAAAGTGTTAAAACTGATCATCATCGCAGCAGCTCGTCAATTTGAAAGCGCTAATTCTTCTCTTTTGTGTTGTGAAATAATAACAAAAGCCATTACGGAGGAAAAGTCTCGATGCTGCTGTGATCAGGTCACACATACAGCACTCATCATCTCTGCCACACAACAACAGACGGTTTTTCTTTTTATTTTATTATATCGGCAACCTCTGTCTTTTCTCGGGGTGAAATCCTAAGTGGAAAAAGGACAGAAAGACGAGATAGAGACCTCCAGAGCAGAGGCTCTGTGATTATAAATCAACAAATCAGACAGATGGAGGTCAGATGGGGAGCAGAGTTAACCTGAACATCCATTCCACAGTACCTGGTGGGGGCTTATGTTTAAAAGATGTACGCATTCTGGGGCCGGGGCAGTCGCTGACCTATTTCAGATTGAAGGACGGGGCGATAGCGATTTGAAGGGGGCTAAAGGTGGCTTGCTTGTCCTTTCTGACACTGCTCCAATGTGGTATTTACAATCTAGGCTGAGGTGAAATAGAAAGAGATCAGATAATGCATTCTTTTTGTTCCATTCTTATTTAAAAGCAGGATAGCCAACAGCACAAACAATACCATTAATGCCAGCATTTGCAATAGAAGCCGTGTAGTTTTAGCCTTTTTGAAAATGTCAGACTGAAAGGTTAACAGAGAGGAGAAAACAGTCGCAAGGATCTGAAACCAAACCTGGGACATAAAGGGACAGTATCTGGATGTTTCTGTGGGCGGATTCAGTCCTGCAGTTATCCACCGACGGAGACACACACACATACACACACACACACACACACACACACACACACACACACACACACACAATGGTGGCACAGTGGCAAATTAAAGTCTCGACATTTAACATTTTTTGTAGCAGAAGCGTCTTCATGGAAGTTCACGGTGCGATTTTTCCTGAAAAGCGAAGAAGCATTTTGAGAAACAACAGATGACTGCACAGTGTGTTGTTACATACATTACATGTGAACACTGGAGTTTTAGAAAAGTTCAAGAGATGCCCAAGATATAAGAAAAACTCTCCCTTCATCTTCAGATAAAAGTGGCCACGATTTCCTGGGAAGCCTTAGCGATATTAAACATGAAGGGTAAGAGACAAGCAACAATCATCTGAACCATCCTGGACTGACTTTTTTTGTTTTTGTTTTTGGTATGGCAGCAATCCGTGTGATTGGTTGCCTTTGGTTCCTGTCATTCTTCTCTGTGGTTTGATGTATGGAGAGTGACAATTGAGTGCGAGTGTTTTCTGATGATAGAGAGCCACAACGGAACAGAGGAGCAGATGACAAATACAGCTTATCGGAGGTTGTCATTTTGCTTTTCTTTTTTTTTAAATCCCGGGGAGCAGACAAGAAGAGAGAAGGCCCTCCATCACATAAATAAATCAGCAACAGCGCAAATGGGTAGATAGGTTTTTATGAAATATCCGTTTTTTTACTCATTTTTTTTTGTGCTCCTTGAGGGAGAAGCCTGAAAGGACTATTTTCTCAAAGCAAAGGAGGAGTTTTTTTTCTTTTTTCTTCTAGCCCTAGCATTTAGTCAAGTGCAAAGGAGTCATTGTTTAGTGGAGGCATATGTATTTTGGCACACGTTTTCAGTTAAGTGTCAACTATGCACGTATGTGCACGTACAGCACAGTAGGCATGAGGTTTGGGATGATAAAAGCGAACAGAAGCAGAAGGTCCTTGGAGTGCGTCCATCCATTACTGGGACAACAGTTTGAGGGATTCATGTATTTCTCTTGTTGTTGTTCTTGTTGGTGGTGAATACTGGAACTACAAGGAATCCAACCACAAACTGAATATCTGTGAGTTTTTCTCTAGCAAGAGTTAAAACTGACAAAAAGTTATAGAAATTTGTTAAAACTACATAATATTTCAAAATACATGTGGAATCAAGTAAAACTTTATATATGCACTTTATTTCTCCTTATCTCTTTTAAAACCTTGATTTTTTTTTTGTTTTATCTTTTTCCTTAAATATATGCATATAAGTGGGATTTTATTTTTTCATTATAGCTCTTTCATCTGTATGTATATATGTACATTATGTACTGACAAATAGGTAGAGAAGGGGTTAATGTGGAAGTGTGTCGGTGTTTCAGGGGAAGGATACTAATTATTTATTTACACCATGCTCCGAGAGCCACTTGGGGTCCGGTGTAGACCGAGACGAGGGTCTGGGGGTATGTACTGATGAGGGTGGTTGTAAGGGGGAGGCGGGGGAGGCAGCGGGGGCTGGTGGCCGTCGCTGCCGTGGGAGCCGTCCGGGGATCGGACGGGGGTGGACATGGCGGACTGGCTAAGCTGGTGGTGGCTGTGGTGGTGGTGCTGGTAGTGGTGGTGTTCGGGCGTTTGGCTGAGGAAGGCCTCCATGCGTCCATGGCTGCTGTTGTCCAGCATGATGACCTTGACGATCTGCTGACACTGGATGAGTGTCTCGGGCCGCAGGTCGGCCATGCTGACAGTGGGCTGGTGGTGCTGCTGGAGGGGGAGATGGTGGGCGGGGGTGCTCGCCGCCGACTGCAGCTGCGGGTGCTGAGGTGGAGGCGCCGGCCCCTGGGTCAACCCCGGGGGTCCCTGCCGGAAAAGCAGCTCTCCCCGGTGGTTAAGAAGGGCCACGCTCTCGGGACTCCGAGCCGTGCTGCTGCTGCTGCTGCTGAGCTGGTACGTCTGAAGCCTGTTGTGAATTGACACCTAGTTTAGAAAACAGCCAAGAGAACAGCATCAAATGTTATAAAACTGTTTCCTCCTCTACAATCCGTCAAGCCCTCTTTTTCTTTTTTTTGGGGGGGGGGGGGTGGTGGTGGTGGTGGTTGGTGAAAGCACAGCATACGCACACGCACACACACACACGCACACACACGGGGCATGCGTGGGGCTCGGGTGTTATCAGGGAGGTGTCAAATCATTGTGAGTACTGTACGCTCCCCTCCCTCCACCCCCACAGGTTGTGTAGATTGAGATGCTGGGAACACCAGTGTGTGACTGGGGTCAGGAGAACAGTGGTGGAGGAGGGATGTGGATCAGAACGATGCTACAAAAGGGGCCCGGTGGTTCCAAAGGGGACACTGAGGGCCCCTGTGTCTCCCTTCCAAACCACTGTGTGGCACTATGGGGACAGCGGACACGAGGAGACTTGGGGAGGGGGAGTCGAGGCAGCCAGAACATAGACGGAGGTTATACGAAGAAGAGGGAGAGGTGGAAGAAGAGGAGGAGAGGAAGTGAGCACACTGACAACCACAGACGTCCACAGGCAACAGTCATTTTAGGATGCAAAGCTCCAGATGTCACATTTGTTTCAACTCTCTGTTTCCTGCAGACAGCTTCCTTCCCTCAGTGTTCTTCCTGTTATCTCTGCTCCTTTACTGTATCTCTCCTCGGATTCTTTTTTCAAAAAATGTATTCTATTTCAGGAATCACGTCACATCCACTAAGTTACACTGCGCTTCTCAAAACAAAAGTATCGTCAAAATTCATCGAATGAGCACAAACTGAAATGCATATTGTGTTTGGTGGAAGAAGCTCATGTTAAAGTTGTGAAAAATCTGCAACAATATGCAATAAGTGTTTGTACCTTTAATCAAGATCAAGTTACAGTAATTTCAAAGTAGAAAAGTCTTTTTGGTTAATGTCTGACATTATCTGCATTCTACAACTTTGTGCTCAATTCTGAATTTTGTGAAAGCAATCTACATATTGCAATAAATTAACCGTATCAGTTGATTCAATCCTTGAAAACTCAAGTCTATATCAAGAATGTAATATTTTTTCCATTTGTTTTCTTACACACTGTCAGTCTGTACTATAATGTTGCTAACTTGCCAACTCTGCACCTTACAGTGGTCAAGGTTGTTCCTTAGACTGCTGCACCTAAAATCTTTGCTTTAAATCAATTTTATGTCTACTAAACAGTGGGTGTGTCAGTCAGAACATAATTTCCCACCAAAACTCTCCAGAATGGGGACTGCGTGAATAAGGTCAATGGTAATTCTATTGCAATATAGTAGACCTTCAATGTGAGGTATCTGAGGTAGGAAAGGGCTTACAGTAGTGTTCTCCCATTCACTTGCAGCAGCTCTGTGAAAGAACTCCATTAACATTTGGTCCTTTTCAATCCGCCAGCCGCTATTTCTCCTTGACGACTTTGCGCCTACATCTAAAGTACAGTATCGCTGCGCTCTGAAGCGCTCTACACACAAGGAGGAGGGTTTCACTGACTTTCTGGTGCCTTTCAAAAGTTAGACTTCTAAAGCGCTTTTTCAGATTTGCAATCCTTTCCACTAATCTGCAGCATCTGAACATGTCAGCTTCATGTCTCAATCAGTAGAGTGGACACTGCAACAGCAACAGCAATCTTATGAAATCAGACCTTGTATTATTCAAGTTTCCCTTTTAACATGTCTGAATTTTATGTAGTCGCACTAACAGATAGAAACGCAGATTCAGTAATAAGCAAGATGGTCCCAGAGGAACAAGAAGGAAGTCACCTTGGTGAGCTCTGTTGTTTTGGTTGTTGCCTTATTTCTATCACTATAATCAATGTTGTAGAGTTGTGGTTGAGTAGTAAAGTTGCTAATATTGATTTTGAGCTATTCTCCAGCGCCGTGGAGGCAAGTCTGTCCATGCAAGACTAATTTCAAGCTATCGACAGTTATCTGGACAGCTTGACAGGCTTACTGTTAGCTCAAGTGTACAGTTCTACTTATTAGTAACTCCTTGAATGTTGATGTACTGTCCAATGTTGGGCATGGGGCAAATATCACACACATACTGAGGCTCTGAAATAGGAATATCTAAATGAATCTGTGAGGAACATTAAAGATTCTATGGTGAAAATCCATTTTTATTGTGTTTTGAGGTTGTATAAAGTAAACGCTGTTAAGATATAAAGATTCTTACTTTGGCCGTTACTCGTGCTCCCCCACAACTAGCCAGCCTCCCAGCTTTACAAGCCAGTAAGACTTTTATTGAACTGCTATATTCCAACTGAAACACCAATAGCTGTCTAGCTGAAGATGTATAATCCTACCCCACCACTGCCCACTACTTCTAGATGAACCATTCAGAAAGAGCAGCTGCCTCTTGCAGTTGTACACTCAGCTTGGCCAGTGTTTACAACAGTTTGTTTTTCCCAAAATCCCAAAATAACTGTTCGGAATTGCACGGATGCAGTATAAAATAGTGACTGAAAAGAAGTCCATTAAGACTATATGCTAACCAGGAGTCGCATCAGAGTCATTTTCAAGCTGCAGCTCTGCATTGCTAAGCTACTCGTTTTATATCCGCAACATTGTCAGACAAACTCACCAAACTGACGAGTTAATAACAACGGCTGTTCTGTGAAGCTGGTGATATTTCCATGTAAGATTATCACTCAGAAAGTCAGAAGCAATAGAAAGTCCTGGTCTCACAAACTAGTTCACATCTATGTCAACTGCTGCGCTGTGCTATCAAGGGTTTTTGCTTCATGCAATCAGTCATATACACAGAGAGAGTCTTCTTCCTGAAGGGACATGAGGAGCTCAGCTGCATTTAAAGCTACAGACACTGAAACAGCCAGTTTGAAAAAGGAATGAAACCAGGTTTATTTAACAGATTGATGAGCCCAGTAATGTTATGTTTCTCAGGTCAAAAAAGGACTTATATTGAAAGAATAAGTTCATTTTACCAATTGCAGAAATTTGAATTTCATTAATAGATTTTTCTAGAGCCCAATGTGACATCACCAATTGTATTGTTGAAAATGACTATATAAAACTAACTAAATATCTTTGTGTTTTGCAAAACAAGCAAGGGTAACCAACACCATATTGGGAAATTGTCATCTTTTCATTATTTTTGACATTTCCAGAGAAAACAAATCATTAATTATTCAGAAGAAAATGGCAAATTAATTTAAAATCAAAACAGCTGTTAGTTGTGGTTGCATTTGTGATTTGAACTGAGATGATCCCAGCTGACATGACTCTGCTCTGACGATCTCATCCACTTGCCTTGTGAAGCTGGTGGACACAGTGGGTGGATCATTAGCCTGACTGGATGCACTTGGAAAGCAGCTGGCAGGCCTTTAAAAGCTGGTTAGTTGGAGCAACCACTGTTTGCCAGCCTTTCTTACCAGTGACAATGACCTGATTTATTTTTTGGCTTTCAAAACACAGAACCCATGTGCTGCTTTCTGTTCTCTAAACACGTGCTCGTACTTGCTTTTTTGCAAAGCACTCTCCTCTGTCTGTCATTATTTATTTGTTGAGGCTAAAAGATTTTTTTACTTCTGCCACAAAAACATGCAAACTTCACCAATCAGTGGGTAGCATGTTGACTCTTTGTAGCCTGAGAAGCCAAACCCAGGACAAATTCCCTTCTGTTAATGACTGTCTGTTCCCTACAAATATTAATTGCTGTCAGCTCACGGTAAATCAGACTGAAAATTTAAAACTGCTGGGGACAAATCCAGCATTTAAGAAAGGATGGGGATCATGTAGATTACCTCAACAGTCTTCAATTTCCGAAACCCCAGCACAGACAGACAGGCTTATTGTCACCGCTCTGAGGCAGACGGTAACATTAGAATCTCAACACCTTACTTATCAAATCTCTGAAGCTCGTCTCGAGATTTAGTACCCTTAGATTCTTGCCTCTGGTATGAGCAAATATTTCTCCCACCTGGTTTCTGAGATTAATGTGTTTCGACAGCTAGCAGCTCCCCACCAGCCCCTGACATTTACTGTAGGCTGCATGGCAGAGGGGAAGATGACTGGTGAAGGTAGCTCAGACAAGCATGAAGACTGGCCTGAGGTGCAAACACTGGCAGAAAAATCTGGAGAAGGAAGTGCCCTCGAGTCAACCCATAAGAAAATTATCAAAATTCCTCTTTGGATTTGAATTAAAAAGCAATATTGCATGCGAAAATCGAACTTTTTTAATTAGATTTTTAATCTGGAGAAGTGATTGCATGGTGTAAAAGGCTGTCAAGCTCTTGGAAATTGAAGACCCAAAGGCTGCTGAGGGAGTCCCTGAATGAAGCACATAAAAAAGTCCTTAGTGAAGCAATGAGTGCATGTCTGCTCTGCTCTAATTAATCATTCGACAGCCATTTACGGATATGAAAATGATGCCTTTCGGTGTGACATATATGTAATTACTTCTCCTCAAAGCAGCACCTGAGAGTAGATTTACAACCTCGCGTATCACCAATGGGCCGTGTGGAATTCAAACAGCCACCGAATGTCAAATTGACCCTGTGTGTTTGGCGTTTCGCTCCCGCCCTAAACTCCACAGCCACAAAAAAGCAACTGGAAAAGGTCATGGGAAGCCTCTGGGCTGGTAATTGCAAGGTCCCGAGGCCCCGACGGTACTGTAGTTCAGCTTGCTCTCTTGCTCGCACGAAATGTACGCACGAGAAGTTTCCCCCCGGAGGTCTGGCGAGGAGTGGGGAGGTGACGACTCCGGGTCAAATGAGCGTTAAATTCATCTGCCTGCATGTTGCAGTGTTAATTAAGGTCTTTGTGCTGAATGTGGGCACACACACACACACACACACACACATTCACTCACACACGCAGTAGATGTATTCCACACATGTCCCCAGCTACTTTTAGAAATGGCCGCCTTCTCTTTTTTCCTCTAAAGCCCCCAAAGGAGTCACAATTTCTGCCCGAGCTTGTGAAACTAATTACAACCTATTTCTTTTAAGGCTCGCAGATAATATTTAAGCCTCTGAGTCTGATGCATTTTCAGCGTGAGGAGAACCTGTTCTTGTGTTCAGTTCCCCAAACCTCCATCTTTAATTTTGGGATGACAAAGGAGTCCTTTTATCTAATATTTTAGTTTGATTGGGTTTCCTCACATGCCCACAGCTCTGTACCCAGAAGCACTCGTTCGCTCATGCACTCTTCACCCACGCTTGCTTGACGCCCCTCAGTCCTAAAGCAATGACTAATCCTGAGCCTCTGTCCTGTCTCATCCTACCTGACACACTGCGCTGACTCTTACTGCTCTGACTTACCTGCTGTTTGGTACACGGACGTATCGCTAAGCACTTACCTCTACCGTGTTGTGTCCACTTCTGTCATCTACCTCCTGGTTTCCTGAAGGTGGGACAAATAGAAGGAAAAAGGGGGAAAAGAAGGTGGCAGCAAAATGTCTGGGTTAAACACTAATGTTCTCTTAAGGCGTCTTTGAATCGTTCGGGGCATGAAGCAGCTTTTAAATCATGAAGAATGGAAGATTAAACTTTTTGTATCTGGAAGAAAATGCAACTTTAAATGCATTATGTCTAGTCTACAAAGCATCACGTGCTTCTACTGTCTGTGGGCCTTTCCGAAACCAACAGAAAAATGAAGGAATCACATAAACAGTGTATTTTTGTAACAAAAAGTCCAAATGTTAGCTAATGTGGATTTAGTTCCACATACATACCATTAACTTCACGTGATTTTGTGAGGTTGCAGACTCCAGTCCTCGATGCTGCTCATGTTAGTGGCCTCTTTTTTTTTTTTTCGGGATTTGGGGAAGTTACCCTCCAGCAAATGGTCAAACCCACACAGCTTTAGCCAGCGTGTGTGGTTAAGCTTTATTTTTTTGCTGCAACTTTAATTGAAGCAAATGTCTGCTGTTGCTCAGATCTACGTTGAACAAGATCACAGTGATGAAAATGAACTCTGAAAATCTTTTTTTTTTTTTTTTTTTAATCTTCTCAACAAATCTATATTGTATCTCTCAAAACAAGCAGTCAGCACCATGGCTGAGCTCTTATGACTTGTGATTGTGTTGCCCAAAATAGATTTGAGGCGACATTATGCATCTGCACATTCTAGGAAAAACACCTCTAAATATGTGCTGAATAAATACGTTTATACATATGGATGAGTTTTGAGAGGTTTAGTCACTTACTTCAATCAGATTTAATAGTCAGGTGCAGAGTACTGGAAACCAGTCTTCCCCAGTTCAGAGCTGGCATGAGGAACTTTCAGGCTAACCTCTCCTGTCCTCTGGTGTTGTAGTTATTAGCTCAGCTACCAACATTACATAGCCTGTATGCGTGCAAATGCCCTCTAGATGCCACATCTAGACCCTCCAACCTTTCATATATGAATCACAATGAGTTATAGCTGTCTATGTAATGGATCAAAATGTACAGTGGCAGGCAGCATGTAGTGGCTTTATGATAGTAACATGAGACCATGATCCATAATCCAGTATGATGGATTGTGTAAATTTTTTTTGTTGTTGTTTTCAAAGGAGAAATGAACTCAGAAAATCCCACTTGAATTTTTAACTTGGACCACGTAGTTATCAACTGCATATTTAAGACCCTTTACATGTTCCTCCTTTTAAAAACTGGGTCAGTCTGAGACAGTTCCTAGCAAAATAGTAGTTACCTAAAGTAAAAATAAAATCTGCTAGTTAAGCTGAAATGTGAAGCCGGCTTTTATTCACCTCTGTATGAAATCAGGAGCACATTGTTTAAAAAAAAACTGAGGATGCATTTCAAATCTGTCTTTACAAACTGAACATGTGCTGCAACAGAAAGCTTTGCAGGCCTATTAAGGGGGCGACGCTTAGCGAAAAGAGAACCGCACAAATCCTAAATAATCCAATGCTTTAGCTCATAAAATTCTGCAGGCAGCACCTTCTCCTTACAAATATGAATGTTGTCCTTTTTCAGTGGATCGATTCATAAAAACAGCAGCAGGATGGGGTCTCTGCACTGGGTTTTAAGAAGCAGCAGAGCTCACACACCTGATGGGGAGCCCTGTTTGCCGCGAAGCTCGAGCTGTGTGCCGTTGTTCTTCACCGAGTGCGTCTTGGCTCCCTGCTGCTTCTCCAGCTCCCCTGCGGAGAACAGAAAACAAAAATGATCATCCTCATAATCACCGTGACAGCGAGCAAAGGGAAGCAGATAAACCGGTGGATGGTGGCGGGTAAGAGCTTGTTTCTCTCCGTCAGAAGGGTGTGTATGAACCCACACATGCACTCGCTGCCTCCCACTCGCTCCTCGAAGCTCAAAACATGACGCTCCATCTCTCTAATTAAACTTCACACTTGATGGTAATTGCATGTCATTCCAATCATGATGACTAAATGTTGTTTTGTCTCCAACACCACACTGCATTCTAATTCTGATGCTGAAATACTGAACTGCCAGGTGAGACTTTCAGGGCGCAGAACAGCGTGTCCTTCAAATCTGCATCCTGCAAATCTGAGAGGAACTGAAAGGAAAACGTCCTGTTTTGTAGTTTGTTCCTCAGAAATGAAAGCTGAAACTGAAGGTGAAACCGTACTGTAAATGTTTCAGGATAACTTTATTTTGCAGGTCTTGATTTCCTTCATATTTTCATAATAAACTACTGCAAAGTTTCCTGGAAGTAAATCAATATTTCTTATTAAAAATGGCAACTGTTAGTCTTATAGAAGATCAGCAGCCTACAATTCAACATATATGAAAAATGAAGTAGCAATCAACTGATAACGATATTTGCTTGGGTTTGAAATGTAGCTGTTTTAGATAAGAAATTTCCATTGTTAATCTATGATTTAAGCCAAATTACATGGTTCTTTCAAGGAAGTTTTCTTGAATAGTAGTAGTTTTTTTTTTTTACTCCTATCACATTATTACTCACAGAAATGTATTTTGTGCACCAACAAGATTCTAATACAATCAAAAAAATTTCATTTGAATTTGTTTGTTTATATTACTAAGTTTGTGAAACAACAAACAACAGATATACACTCTTGTTCAAAAGTTTGGGCTCACTTAGAAATGTCCTTATTATTGAAAGAAAATCCTTTTTTTTTCAAAGAAGATAACATTAGATTAATCAGAAATACAGTCTAGACATTGTTAATGTGGTAAATGACTATTCTAGCTGGAAATGACTGATTTTTAATGGAATATCTCCATAGGGGTACAGAGGAACATTTCCAGCAACCATCACTCCTGTGTTCTAATGCTACATTGTGTTAGTTAATGGTGTTGAAAGGTTAATTGATGATTAGAAAACCCTTGTGCAGTTATGTTAGCACATGAATAAAAGTGTGAGTTTTCATGGAAAACATGAAATTGTCTGGGTGAACGGTAGTGTATGTAGAACATGTACTACATTTTAGTGCTCATACCTGTGGGGTTTAGTACATGTTGAGTTAGGGAAAAACTGACTATAAATTTGATATGTATTTTACTAATTCTATTTTGAATCCATTTTCATACTTGTTTCCTATCTGCTTTGTGCTTACACAACCTGCAGTTCAGCCCAGTTCCGACAAAAATGGATGGGAGATTTTATTTATTTTACAGAATCTTGGCAATGTAGATGCTTTATTTTTGTTGGCTTTATTTGATAGGCACAGTTAAGAGGCAGACAGGAAAGCAGGGAGAAGAATGGGGGGAACACATGCAGTAAAGGGACATAAGCTGGAATCGAACCCAGGCCGCTGTGCACATGGGTCACTTGCTCAACCAGCTGAGCTATCCGGGAACCCATGTTTGTTGAATTTCAAAATTTAATTTTTAAATTTTTTTATTAATCCCCAGAGGGAAATTCTGTTTTTTTGCATATCCCAATTCGAGTCAGGGCGCAGGGTCAGCCATGGTACCGTCGTACCCCTGGAGCAGGAACGATTAAGGGCCTTGCTCAAGGGCCTGACAGCGGCCACATCGGGGGTTTGAACTGCTGACCTTCAGATCAGTAGTTCAGACCTTACCTGTTGTGCCACCACTGCCCCAAATTTGACATTTGGTTACATTTTCCAACAAAACACCACTTCACTGATGAAGGACTGTCAGAGAGGTGAAAATTTGAGGATTCTCTTGTGACTCTTTGAAAGATTGCACGCCTTTCAAACATGCTGGGGGGTTTGTGATTGAGAGGCTTAATATATGCTATTATATGCTTAGCAGTAAAATTGTGCAATTAAAATTAGGCCCACAGACTACAGTAATCACTGACATATTGACTGTAGAGAGGAAAACAAACACTAAACTCTGAATTGTTACTTCCTGTGCCGGTAAAGAGAGAGTTGGGAAGTGAATGAGGATAATCAATTCTATCATAAATCTTTCTTATTAAATAAAGCCATGTGCTGGAAAAAAATCCATCTCCACATAAATGAACTCCTTCCTCTTTCAAAGAGGGGAAGCCCAAACATAAGTGAGTTTGCCGCAGGCCTGTTTACTAATGTTCAAAACGAAGCCCTCCGAGGAGGAAAGATGTGATGTTTGCCGGCGCAGGTGCCAGCTCTTTCTTGTTCCACATTTTAAAGATGCTCATCTAGCGAATCAGAAAATGCTTGCTGTCTCTGCAAATATAATAAATGAATCCTGACTTTCATTCGTATCTGTGCATTGGCTTGTGTGTTTTCATATGAGGTGAATGTCCATTCTTTGCACAGTTCTACAGAGAGAAATATCTTCCTTTAGTCAACTCCTGCCTGTCTCCACATGTTGTTGCCTCCCTCCCTGTGAAGGGTGAGACAGTTGCATCAAATCCCAGCAGGGATGCTCTCTTTGATGCCCACTGGCAGGAGTCAGGCTCCAGATACTGAGGTATTCCATGTGTGTCTAAGTACATGCGAGCGTAAGGTGAGAATCACCGACAGAATTTCACATGCACACGAGTCCAAACAAGCCAGACGCCTGGCCGCTTTGAGGAACGCTGGTCTATTTTCACCTCCAGTTTACTGCCCTCCTGCAGTCAGCTGGAGCTGCAGTGCACCAAAAGACACAAAAGAGGAAGTCAGTCTGCACCATACATGGATGGAACGCTGGCTGTATGTCTGCACATAATACACAACAGAAGATGATTTCTGACTTGTGTCTGTCAGCTGAGGGCTGATTCTCACTCAAAGTACCAAAGAATCCACAGAACTCTCCAAGATATGAGATTATTGATTTGGTTCCCAATGGAATAGGACGGTGACACTTCTTTTGTTGCATGGGAGGAAATGAATCAATTGGAAACTTCAGAACTTGGATTGCACTATCTAGCAATGTGTTTGTGTTTGTGGTGCAACTTGTCGTACCTGCTCAATCAGTTACAGAAGGGAAACAAAAATAACTTTTGTTGCTTTTATCACCAAGTGTTTCATGTTTCCTCAATATTTTCTGTCTTGTTTTGTCATATCATGATATACAACGACATATGGTTCAGAAAATATAGCTATTTGACTTCTGCATTGTTAATTCTCTTGGTAAAGTGTGCTCAAAGATGGGACTTTTCATGACTATTTCAACTTTTTTATATTTCAACCTACCCATAAATAGGGACTATTTGATCTGCTTGTCTAATATTTCAGATTCTAAATCAACTGCATGATGAGAAATAAGAAAATTAAGTTATTTTTTTCTTTAATAGTTCCTGAGAGATATTCATTGAAACGTAGTCTGAAATTTCAATGTGCAAAAAAATGTGCTGAGGTAACAAAAAATAAATAAATAAAAAATTGGAAAGTACTCAATATAAGAATCTAAAATATCATACAGATATCTTTCAAAATGTTCATATTTTACGCTCTTTGATTTCTCTGCATAAAAAAATGCAGGGAAATCAAAGATTGTTAAGCAGAAATTGTTCAAAAAATGTTATGGTTTGAGACGGAATTACCCACAATGAAGAGCCTGACATCATTTCAAGGAATAACAACAACTAAATCAGAAGTATATGCAGATTCTTTTGGCTTCCTTTAGGTCATAAATAGTCTGAGCACACCAGACTATATAATCTGACACCCCATAGTTTTCCCACTATAGTATTTAGCAGCACCCGGTTTACACTCCTTGTCTGCTTTATCAAAGAAGGCTACATGATCGGAGACGTCATAGAAGATATTGCTAATGAAGGGGAAATAAATAGGGACAAGTAACACATGTAGAAATTCTTTCAATGTTTTTAAAAAAGGGGTAAAAACACCACTTCCCCACAACACAGACACTCACACTCGATACGTATCTGCTCCATCTCCGACACCTCTGCGATTGACTCTTTCAGGTCTTCTACAAACTTGAGCAGCTCTTCAGCACTTTGGGCGCAGAAGTTGAGAACCTGCTTCTTGTCTGAGCCAAACGGGGAGAGGATGGTGATTCCATGAGGGTAGTCTGCGGAGCACAGAGGAGATTAAAGCCGATGAGCCGCATGTGAAAAGAAAATAGAAGCTGCATTAGCAATAACCGAGTGTTCAGGTATGACGAGTATAAAAAAAAAGATCCTAGAGGTCAATTTGAACTGTGAACTTGTATTTTGCAGATTTTCTTGTAAGATCTTGCGACTTAGAAAGGTTTGTGCAATTCATTTGAAAAATGTGACTGAAGGAAATGCTTTATCTACAGCATGGGTCTGTACTTTTTAACTTAAAATGTACTTCTGTACTTTTAAGTTGTACTTTTTAAGTTCATTTATGTTTTTTTGTACCAGTAGTTTACAGGGAATGCATTGTGACTTACATTCATTCTCAAAAAGGTGGAACTGCATGCCAAGTAGGCCCATAGCTTTGCAGAAAGTGTAGGCTGCAGTACTCTTCTTCTTTGGACAAAGCTTCAGGATCTGCAGAAATAAAACAGCAACGAAACCAGAGATACAGTGGCAAATGTGTTAAATTCTTTTGTTCTATGTTCTCGATGCTTTACAAATCCTGTTGATTGTCGTGAGATTTCCATATCACAGAAGAACCTCGAAGAAAGCTCAAAGGGTACAAACTATTTGACAAATTAAAATACATTCCAAGAGTGGATAGTCAATATTAATGTACACTACGACCTTCAAAGTTATTCGGATTGTGCGTCAGCATTCTAATATGTATGAAAAACAACACCTTGGCTAGCTTATATCAGGATGTATCAGAGATGTTATGGAGCTTTTTCACTGAATGACCTTCCAGATAGAGAAAGATGAGGCAAATCTGTTTGCAGAGCGACTGTGGGGGCATAATTTACCAGGCAAGGCGTATTAAACTAATACATCACATTGGGGCTTTAAATACTTCTTCATGCGTTCAAGCTGATAGAACAGAGGCCAAATTCAAAGAAAAGTCCCCATCGCTTTCATTCCATAGTGAAAAAATTTCAAAGACAATTTCTGCCCCACTTTCAAAGCTGTCATGAGAGCTGCGTCTCTCTGGAATATGTCGCACCGCTAACTTTTAGTGCCAAATGAACGGAATTTCACTGTGATGTTGGAAGATAACTTATCTCCAAATCGGCCCTTTAAACTCTTTTCCTGTAGCGACCAATTACTGTTAAAGCTTTGGTAAAAAAAAATTAAAAAGCAGCTGCTCTGTTTTTCTCTTTTGTTTGTTGCAAGACTGAGATCAACATTTGACATCTGACAAAAATCTGAAAGGAGTTAAATTTTTCCAGATAACCCCTGTGTGGCTCCGAATGAGCACTTTAAATATGTCTAACATTAAACTTTTCGTAATTCCCAAAACTACACAACTCTGTATCTTATCTTTACCGTGGCTTAAGGGAAACACAGCTTTAACACCGAACTTTAAAGCTCCCAGTTGGGAGCAGATCTATGTTTACAGATACGCTGCAATGCTGCATTCGCGACTATCTCCTATTCAAAAAAAAAAAAAAAAAAAAAGAAGTTGGCTGGAGAGGCCTGAGTTATGAAACAACATAAAAGAAGAGGAGCCTTGAGAAATGGCTCACAGTCGAAGTAGGTGATGGTGCATTGCAGCTGTCACAACAAAATAAGCAGCTTTAAAGCTTGACAGTGTGCAGCACAAACAACCATTTGAGGGTGGTTTAAAAGACACTGTAAACATGAAAACAACAAAGACGAGTATGAATTGTTATACAGAATGTCTCGATATGATAGTCAATTTAATGACAGTATAAAGCTTACCACAATGAGATCATTGAAGAGGAAGACTTCTCTCTGGTGTGCTGCCTGTTTTTGGGCCTTGTTGACATCTGTCACCTCAAACAGTCGACTACAGCACACTAGTCTTCTATGAGGGACGGAAAGAACCTGGAGACGAAGGAACGGGCATCCAGGAAAAATTAGGTGTTGAGTCAGTCAGATTAAATTACTCATGAGAGGCTCCAGAATGATGCTGAAGACCAGATGAAGAAATTCTAGAGAAAACATGCAAACTGGGTGACCTTTAAGTCCCCATAGTCTGCTTCTTCTCTGCAAATTAAAGAAAGTCTCACATGTTCCCAGAATATGACCTAATTTTTCAGCTCAAAACATAGTAAAAATGGTTCATGCTACTATGGCTTTCTAACCTCTAATTTTATCCCTGTTCTAAACGAGCTGTTTCAGTGTCTATAGCTTTAAATGCAGCTGAACTGCTGCTGTTCACACCTCCTTCAGGAAGAAAACTGTCTCTGTCTGTGATTGATACATCAGCTTACAACATAGTGGCCGACACGGGAAAATAAGGAATTAAGGATGTTCTGTTGCTTCTAACTTTCTCTCTGAGTGATGATTTTATATGGAAATATCACAAACTTCACAGCACAGCCGTTGTTTTTAACTCACATGTACGGTGAGTTTGTCAGATGATGTTGCAGTTATTAAATCAATATTTTAGCAGTGCAAAGCTGCAGCTTGGAAATGGCTCTGAAATGACTGCTGGTTTAATCTTAATAGGCTTCGCTGCAGCCACTATTTCATACCCATTCTGCTGGATGACAACAGAAACAGAAAAATGTGTAAATGAGAACAGCCTTATAGGAAATTGGGCTCTATTAAAAGACAGAACTGGTGAACACAGAGAGTAGGACAGAGGCAAACAAGGTTTGATTTGACATGAAAACACCCACCCAGTCCTTGTTTATTCGGTTCAATCCCTCTTAAAGTTTCTATCATCTCTGATTTTCCTCCAGTGTGACAGTCTCTAGGAACCTCTGACATGTGGGCATGTGGTCAGAGCTAATAGTAGCAAAAGACTTGTGTTCACTCTTGCAGCCAACAGCAGAACATTTGGTGTATTTTGCTGATTGCTGAGACATTTTACAGTTAACAGAAGCATCTTTAGAAAGCAAACAAACCCAGTACACTGTGAGGCAGCTGCTGATTCTGAATGGCTCATCTGGAAGCAGTGGACAGTGAGGGAACAGGACTATGCAAAGTTCAACGACTATTGGTTCCCCAGTTACAACCTTGCAGTTCAGTAAAAATTTTCACTGGCTTATAAAGCTGGGAGGCTGTCTAGTGGCTTGAGGAATGGCAATGCCTTTATATCTTAACAGCTTTTACTTTACACCACCTAGTTTACAACAACCACAAAATACAATAGACATGGATATTCATGATATGGGACCTTTTAAGAGATGAATTTCTTCCAACTGGGGTTAAAATGTAACAGATGAAGAATTGCAGCTTTAAAAAAGAAGTTATTCAACCCAGCAAGCAGAGACAAATTAGTGACAATAACAATAACTTAAGGAGTGTTTAAAATGTTAATTAGAGCAACAGCTGCTGCTTAGCTTGTCCGGGGTTTTGATAAACATTGAGGAGAATGTGGCCATAAATACAGGTTTTACATTTTCGAGAAGTGTCTGTGTAAGGATTGGGGTTCTCCTTTACAGTTCATTTCATAAAATGTCAACTTGACTTGATATGGCAAAGAAAATCTCAGTTTAATACCGGAATAAAGTCACATTTTGTGATTCCTGCCTACTGTAAGTTTGACTCAGTTACATGTTTTTGCATTGTACTGTATGTGTGAGGGCAAGTTGCCATCTCGGTACCAAAAGACCTTTCACTGTAGTTGCAGATAAAATAAATTGGGCTTTTTTAAAGAAGAGTGAGACAGAAGGAAGAATTTAGTATTGCACATTCCATGTTTTGAGCACATGATTTTGATTCTAAGCCTGACTGTGACTAGTGCAGCTCCAGCTTCTGGTAACGGTAGTAGTCCTCTAAAAGGGATGTTCTGGCACAGGTCACTCATACAAAACTTCTATGAGTTGTTGCCAAATCGTGTTATTTTTCACCACATACATCTTGTTGTTTAGTCACAGGCTTCTGCACAAGGCCAAACTGGATTAGCAAAGGTGATGGTGGCAGCAATGCACTGCGCTTGGAGGGCTAATGTAAAGATATATATACATATATATATAGTTTTTTTTAACAAAATGCTGCAGAGGCCTGGCTTCTCCTCTTGGACTTAAATGCTTTTCCGAGTTTAAGCAGATTACACTGCAAAAATGGCTCATGCCTTCGGAGAGTGATCTAATCGTGTTGTCAACCCTTCACACTCTTGTCTCGTCCAGCTTTCCGTGTTCGATCACTGCAGAAATCCTAACAGCAGTGGGATGGCAGTTGGTAGATGTGGAATTGATCTCTCTTTGGGGTAAAATACAAATGGACGTAGCCTCCTTTCAGTTCTCTGTGTGTGCATTATCCAGTTTTTCGTGCGAACGATTTGCAATGCACACAGCCGCTGTCTGTTTCTCTCCTGCTTGCTCTTCCCTCATCACTGCAGGCTATAGACACTCCAGCCCAGCCTGCTTCCTCATTACACTAATGTCAGAAACATGTAAAGGCATCATTAGCCTGAAATACGAAAATCAGAAACAAGCCAAAAACAGCACTGACAGGATTTTTTGACAGGAGTTTACCCAATACATAAAACATACTTCACAAATGTTATTAGCAAATATTTTTGGAAATTTAAACAGTGATGAAATAGGGAAACATTTGGATGACAGGCACAAAGAGTTTATGTCAGTTATATGGGAAATAAAATCTCATGTGTGCTACTTCTTCTTAGGTAATAAAATACGTTTATAATCCACAATAGAGGTACTCTGCTGGGATATCATTTCTAAGAAAGAAACTTTATCTAAGTCTCTTTCTTTTTATGGCAGACAGCTCCCATTGGCAGGAATAGTCACTTCCCGTCACAACAATCCATCATTGTTTTGGCGATGACAGCACTCCTTCTGTCATCCTGTGGCTACTCATCTATCACTGAGAGACACTTAAAGGCACAAGCCAAAGAAAATGATGGGAGAAGTCCTTCCAGTGTCACAGATTCAATGTCATTTGGAAAGTCAACAGGATGTAACTGATAATAAATTCAAAATTAATTAAAATGTGAATTCATCCATTTTTGTTGATATGTCTGGACAGGTAGAGTCAACGGTTACAGTTACATAAAGATAATGATTATGTTTAGCAGGCTGAATGTTGACAGTTTTCATCCTATGACAGGAACAGTAATACTCAATACCCTGTTTAGTTCTGTTCATATCTGTTGCCCCTTGGCCATGTTATCTGCCATTACCCCTGTGTCCTACCACTGTTACGCCGATGACTCTCAGCTGTTTGTCTCATTTATTCCTGAAAATCAAAACAATCTAGATTCTCTGCATTGCTGCCCTAGTGCAATTAAGGACTGGAGGTCTTCTCATTTCCTACAACTTAATGTAGGTCAGACTGAAGTCTTGGTTATTGGTTCTGATCATATGTTAGCAGTATCACTCCCCAGATTGGATCACTAACATTGAATACAAGGGTGGAAACATGATAGAGATAAAGGCCATTGTTAGTACTACTATAGCACAGCTGAAGCGAATGGTAATGTCAAGGTTTTTTTTAAGATATTTAGTCAAAAAGCACATTGTTACTTTACAACGTTTCCATTTGCTTTCTTTTTTTTCTAGTTTACGAGCATCTTGGAAGCAATCTACAGTGTTGTCCTTCGTCCCCATTTTTACTGATGGCTCCTTATCTAAGATTAACTTGCTAACATGCTTACATTTTATAAGAGGAACTAATACGAAGAGATTGCTCTGCGAGTTTTTTGTTACACTGCTAACAACTTTCAGTTGACAGTAGCTAAAGCCAAAGTGTTTGAAGCTGATTTGTATAAAACTTGTGGCCAATTTGCCCAAAAATGTTGTTGCAAGTTAGTCAGTGATGGTCAGCAGGGGCAAACAGTAGTGCAAAACCCCTAGTAACCTTCTGGTAAAGAGTCACTCCAATGGTTTCTGATTTGCAGTAATGGACTTACTAAACTGACCACCATTGCGGTCCATAGACCCACTAGCATGACTGGAAATCTCAAACAACTATTGACTGATTTCTACAATCCTGTATCAGTGGCTTAGTCTGGACCTGAATACAATTTTTGTTGGAATGTTTCAAATTGGCTCTTGTATTTGGATGCAATATGTTTTGCAACGTTGAATAGCTAAGAGTCTGTGAGGGGAAAAGTGCTGCATATTTTATCTATATTTCATAAATAAAGGATTGGGAAGCCTGTTGCACTGAAAAAATTCAAACTAAATTCCCTGAACTGTCGAATCATTTCAAAAAGCCTTTCAGTGTTTTGAGTGGGAACACGCAGTACATTCCCACATGAATCAGTCTAATCAGTCAATTATAAAGCTAAATATTTTTGCCTCTATGTCTGTCTCAGACTTGTCCACTGTGAAACACATCAAGCTTTGCACAGAAACGTTCCCACCATTGTAAGAAATCAGCATGTGAATGTTTTCATCTCTGAAGTTGAGTCTTAAAGGTCCCATATGGTGAAAATCCATTTTTATTGTGTTTTGTTTGACTTAAGAAGATAGAGGTGTAAAACAAACGTTGCAAGAATATGAAAAAGTCTACCAGACTTACAAACCAGCCAGAATTTAATTAATTTTCTAAGTAGAAATTGAGGAACCAATAGCTGAAAATTTGCATAATCCTTCCCACTCACTGTCTAAAAGTTAGAAACCACAGCTGTGATGTGAATTCAGTGGTATATCCATGTGAAATGATCACTCAGAGAGAACGTTAGAAGCAGTAAAACGTCCTGGGTCCTGGTCGCATACACTCATTCATGTCTGTGTTGGCTGCAGTACTGTCAGCTGGTTTGTTTTTAGTGTCAATCACATACGCAGGGAGAGTCTTCTTCCTGAAGGGGCCGTAGACAGCAGCAGCTCAGCTGTATGTAAAGCCTGTTAACTATGACATGACTACAACCAAGAATAATATAGTCATGGTGAAATGACCCATCTTCACAACACTTCGAGCTGATAAATTGAAAGACACATTCTAGTGGATGTGAGACTTACAAATTTGCTGAAAATTGCACAATATGGGACCTTTGGCTAGAGAAGTTCCACTGTTGAACCCAGCCACATTTTGCTCCTCATGTGAATCAATTCTGCATTGAAGTCTTTTAACCTTAAACTGCTGAAAAGAAAAAGTAGTCTAATGATGGCAGTAGTTAATGACGTATCTAGCTGGAGTAATGATCTGAGATAATGATTGAGCTGCTGATGAGACATTTAATGGCTAATAAATGTGCTCCGCTAACGCTACCAAGGCCAGGTGATACTGATAAGGGCTTGAATAATGAGTGGGTGACTTGGAATTGAGTGAACAAAAAGTGTACCTGTCTGTGTGAACACATTCATCTTTTGTGTGTGTGCTACAGTTGAAGCTAAGTATGTTACTTTTGGCTGACAAAAGAAAGAAAACAATCTGCAGTATCTTTGAGAGGATATTTTATCAGGTTTTCTTACTGTTTTCATGCCTACGATGGACTGCTCAACCTTGGAGACGTAGGTGACGTGGTCTTCGTTGGAGCGCAACTCTCTCTGTTGTATTCTTTCGTAGATTCCCACCACCATGTCTCTGGGGATGTCTGCTCCATCGTCCACACCTAAGACAGGAATAGGCTGATTACTCACACATCACAGGGTGGTTGCTTTAAATTTCACCAGACAGCTCTGTCCATCTGAACGAATATGGAGTGACAGCTGTTTTAACAGTGGTAGAGGGACCAAAGTGTGTCTGCTCTGGCCTAAATACAGCAGGAGGATGTGTCTGTGCAACAGGAGGAGACACACACAAACAGGCAAATACAAACAAAAATTCAAATGCACCTCTGCATGGACCTGTGTGTGTGTACAGTGCTAAATACATTTGTCTTGCTTTATTTCATATACAAATAGTAAAGAGTAGAAAAAAAATCCATATTCAGAGCAAAAGAGAGCTTCTTCTCTGTCTCCTCATGCGTCTTTCTTTGACTTTCTGTCTTTCACTGTCTCCATTAAATAATGACTGAAGGAAATGTGAGAGGAGGTTAATTGGCAAAAGAAAGGTTAAGATCCCGCCTCGCTCGTAGAAGATTTTCTGTCTGGAACGCAGTGCAGTTCAAGGCCGTGGCATTCTGACGCAGGTAAAGCCACATGTCATTAGGCTGAAAGCTTACCCTCGAGATGCACCCCATTATATCGGCACAGCTGTACGACGCTGTGTGCTACATTGAGTTTTCAATGGGGCAGGATGTGTTTGGAGAAAATGAAGCCACGTCAAGTGATGGCGGTGTCAGTGAGGCACCGTGGGACACCGCCGAGACATCACTGCACATTATGGAGTCAGAGGGAGAGCAGGAGATGACCAGAGGGAAATGTGTGTAAAGTGTCAGATTAATAAGTAACATTTTTGTTGCTGACTGTCTCTTTTTTTCTCTTTTCCTGCCAGCTCTTCCACTTTTCTTGGACTCCTCAGACTTCAGTGCCTTTTTTTTTTAGCCATGCTAGCAGCACGGCTCCATGCATAGCAATGTCAACTGGTCCACCAGTTTGGCCCAATGTGAAATATCTGAAGAACTATTATTATTCATGGTCCACAGAAGATAAATCTTATTGACTTTTGTTTTTAAGAAAACCAACCAGATAAAGATCAACCGGATAAAAACTAATGAATGGATTGCTATGGCATTTTGTTACAAACGTTCCTCACATAAGAAATCCTCGTTACTCTTCTTTTGGTGCCCTCACAAGGTTTATATTGGTCGTTTGGAATGAGTGGAGTCTTGGACATTATTTTTCCTTCACAAAGAATTGTCTTAAGTGTGGTGTTCAGTATTTATTTACATAGCACCACCATCAAGACGGCCTGTAAAATCTAATAACATTAGCATCAGTGGTAGCTGGGCTTTGCGTTTCGTACTAATTGTCTATCTGTAGTTCTACATCATGGTTCCACAAGGGGAAAAAATTTGGTAGAGGACCTGACAAATCTGATAGTGAGACTTCAAAAAAATGGAAGGCCACCAACTAAAAATCAGTCAAAACTCAGTAGCTGCAGTAATCAGGAAGTATAGAATGAACCATAGTACCAATAATCACAGATACAGTGGTGGTCCTCTCAAAATGGCACTACAAATTGTGCGATCGCTCTGAAAAATGCATGAACAAGCACTTCAGACTTGGCGTTATCAGTGGAAATCTGAGTTTTGGGGACAAGTCAGGCAGTGTGAAGAACATTGTGAACATCAACCTCTATGAATGACATCCAAGAACAAAACTCTTGCAAAACTGACAGATTGAATTTTGCTTAAGAACATGACATGAACCCTTATTAATATTGGGATGACCTTCTTTGGTCAGATGAGACCAAGATAAATGTCTTTGTGTCAAATATGGACCAGCATGTCTGGTGTAAACCTGATCAGAACTACCACAGTGAATGCATCGTCCTGACAGTGAAACACAAGGGTGGCAGAGTGATGACATCGGGCTGCAAGAGCGAGATGACCTATTTTATTAAATGCCTGTGGATAAACCAAAATACTGGCTGACAAGATGAGTCTGCAGAAGCTTGACAGAAGAGGAATAATCCAACATGATAATGATCCAAAGCACACGGCCAAATCGTAGTATTGATGTGTGATTTTGGCAAAGTATGTTATCTGACTTGAATCCAATAGAGCACCTTCGGGGTATTTTAAGGAGAAAGACAGAGCAACAAAAACCCCTTCAGCAAAGAGCATAGTGACAAAAATCTCGGAAGAATAGCAGGACATTTTTTCAGAAATGTGTGGTATTTTCTGTGTTGAAGTTGGACTGAGTTTATCAAGTAAAGATTTACACATAAAGCATTGAAAAAAGATTGGAATCTCAAGAGGAGTATCGACTTCTGCTGCATTTAGTTTCAAATGTGGGGGCCTGCATTCTAAACAGTTTTTAATTTTACATAGGAGCAAATACTCTACTATTCAAATTAGAAGGAATGAAATTACTGGAAAATGATAAACTTTTAAATCATTTCCCATTGAAGCAATATTGCACACTCCCTTCTGTTGTATACTGCATGTAAAGTACTTTCAACTGAATAGTGAAATGCACTATACGAATAAACTTGCCTTTTACCCATTTTTTCCCTTGTAGCTTGAACTATGCATCAATTCTGTCTCCTCTTGTTCTCATCATCTCCAAGTTTAAAGCTGGCTGCTCACAAGCTTTATTGATGAGCGCCGGCCCACTGTAAGAGTTTAAAAAGAGAAGTGAAATTGCTCTGCGTATCTGAAACCCTCCTCTCTAAATTACAAATAAAGGATCCAATAACTAAGACAGTACAGTTCTTCAGTGAGCTGGCATTCTGGATTAATTTATGGCAAGAAGTGGGTTTATATTATGTTGCTCCACTCGGGGATAGCTTTGACACTGACAGTCTGTTTTAATTGAGATAATGAATGTTCTTTGGTTCTTCATTACTATTGGTTTCTGGTGCATAATTGCATTTCACCTTAGCCAATTAGTAGAGTGAACCATTCTTCTGTCAGAGCGTGAGACGAGGGAGAAAAGAGGGGAGAGAAAACAGAATATAAAGCGGGCGAATAAACAGACAGCAAAACATTCTGACTGAAACAAAACAAGATAAGAGAATGGACAAAGGAGGAAAAAAACTGAGCAGAAGACAAATAGAGAGGCCAAGAGAGAGTGGCATATTTTAATTTGCATAAGATGCCGAAATTGATTTTCCAACTTAATTTAATTGTGAGGAGCAGTCTAGATGAATCTATTAAAGTTGTTCTGCATCGACCTCAGCGGTCCCAGATTGATTGCACAGAGGGAGAACGAAACTACGATGCTCTTGTCTCTTCCTGAACGCTCAGCGAGTGAGCATCTGTCTGCATATTGGAGACAAGATTTACAGGTGCTTTCTGTCTGTGTCGCTGTGAGTGAATGCATAAAGCAAGGCGGGCGAGGGGAGAGAAACAGAACCTTATCTTTATCTCCGAAATTTATGCAGCGAGGTTTGATTGATTGCGGATCCAAAAACGGTTGGATACTGACTTCCACTGATTCATCTAGGGAGCTGCTGCCTTGTTCCTCAACAGAAGGTATTAAAGAGGGAAAGGAATTTAGGGAGGATTTACAAGTACATCTGATCCCCTCAGTCACAAAACATTTCTTGCACTCAAATTCCACCTTTTGACAGTCAAACATAATATATTAGCAGCTGGTGAGTGTTTAGTGGCATCTTGTATCATGCAGTAAAATGAGATTGGAAGCTATAAACTAAAGTCCAATTAAGGGATGTTTCTTATGTCTTTCAATGTTCTTCCCCGCTGTAGCATTGTATTTTATTTCTTTCTGAAAGATTAATACATTCAGTTGGCAAAGTGTGGAACTTCTGCTGCAAAACATGGATTTTTTTTAATATGTGATTGGTATTGAAAATATTTTTACACAGCATTACCAATCCCAAACCCAAGGAGCTGATTTGGACATCAGTCATTGATTTGTCTAGACAGGGAGTATTTAGGGTAACATAGTACTGTACATTTTCTTGTTAACAAAACAAACCTTTGCACCTCCAGTTATTGATTTCTCTCATCCATCCTGATCTAAATTCTTTCTCATTGTCATTGAGGTAAACATCTCAGGTTCAGACACCTTTAGAGCTGAAAGGATTTTTGCTTTGAAGACACAGTGTGAACAATGATTCGACTCTGGAAACATCTTGACCTTTATTGGATGATGCTCGTATGCATCTGCAACACTCGTTTACACGCTTGAGTCGATCAATTATGTCATTTTACACCCTAAAAACCAGCAAGGATGGACTTAAAGGCATGTTGTCATCTAAAAACATCACCAAGATTACACCATTTATCAAAGCCAGAAACTGCGATGAAGGAATTGTCTGGATTTGTAGCTTTCCGATGGTCCTTGAGCTACTCATCTGTTGGCAAAATGATCTAAATCTAAGCTTAAAATGACTTTATTCTACTTGTCTTATTTGTAAACTCACCAAAAATAACCTCTACACTTACCAGATCCTGAAAAATACAAAATATGTCAGCAATCCTTGGTGCAATGTGACAAAAATTCAAGCACATTTTGACTGAACTGGGTTGAAATGCAGGTTGTGTTTACAGAGAGCAGATATGAGACAAGTATGCAAACAAATTAAAAATGTAGTAAAAATGTGGTAAAATATCTCTGGTATATGGAGCCACTATTTCCCCCAGTTTTAGTAGCACCTAGAAAAATGTACATGTTGTTTCTATGCTTTTTCAATTTTTGTAGCATATACACTCAAAGAAATTCCATTCTCATCTTTTCTTTTCTTTCATCCTTGAGCTCTCTCCACTTCTAGCCATGGTTGCGTTGTTTCTCAAGAGGTGCCAACCTCAAATTACAGTTACGTTAAGCCCACAATGAGTACAGGAGCAAAAAATACCCATAAACTGCCTGGGGTTCAGGGAGTTAATGTGCCATTTCGCATGCAAGCGACCATAAACCTGTTCTCTTTACCTCGTAGGTTCCGTATGAAGTCCTCCAACAACATCTTGCGGTCGGGCTTGATGTTGGGGCTGTACATGTCCGTGTTGAGCAGAATGATGGCAAAGGCCAGGATGAAGATGGTGTCCGGATTGTGAAACTGCTGCACCACATCAGGGTTACACATGCAGTAGCGCTGGCTGTGGGTTTAAATAAGAAGAGGCAGAGAACAGGAAAAATTAGAGGTGGCAGAAGGAAGAGAACAATATATTTTTTTATGTAAGAGCTGGTGTAGGAGGCAAGAGATTAAAGGTGGACAGGAAAGATGATGGAAAGGAGAGGGATGAATGCATGTGGTAGTAGATATGGGTTATGACAAAGCATACATACATGTAGGAATGACTGAGAGGGAGGAGAAGGAAATCAAATGTTTAAAAAAAGATGAAGGCGGCTATAGGGGATGAAAAGTAAACAAAGAGATGAATTTAAAATATATATGGGATAGGAAAGGATAACGTATGAAACGACAGAATGTGTTTTCCTCAGGAGCTGAACTCATCTTTCAGGGTGCTACATGCTCATAAACATTGTGGCACAAGCTGAGCATGAGACTGTCACACTGGAATAAGAGTTATGGCTTTAATTTTGCTCAGGGCTTCATCTGAAGCTGTTAGTTGCCCTTTAGCAGCTATGAACTACACAGCAGGTAAGGTTACTCTGCTGAAACACTGTGTCCCAGAGCATCACATGCTTACATGGATCATGTATTACACGGGAAACTGAGGGAACACATAAGAAAAATGATTGAAAGAAGGTCATCTCAGAAAATCCATCCTCTTTATTGTTTATTTGCACACCATGACCCAAATGCTGAAAAAGTCCACCCAGTCCTTAGCCATTTATGTGCTCGGCTGCTGGATTTATGCAGGTTGTCATTGTGCTGGCGAGAAGAAATATGAATTTTAAAATATGAAACCCCTTACCTAGGCACCTTTTCTGCAAACAAATGCCACAGAGGACTGTCTAAGTTTGATGTAGCTTCCAAAAAAATCCCAGAGATAAACGTACATAACGAAAATGCAGCAGCTTTGTGTGGTTATGGAAGCCATGAAAGTAGCAGATTTTTAGATGCCTACTTTATGTGTTGGCATGCATACATATATATCTTTATATGTATGTGTGTGTGTGTGTGTGTGTGTGTGTGTGTGTGTGTTTTAAGAAAGAAGAGTCTAGAATGCAGAGAAAAAGTTTTTCTGGTTGTGAGGTGCATGGATATTTGAAGGTTAAGGAATGAATAATAGAACATAACATCTCTTTATGAGCAACCAAAGAAGCCTCATACAGACTAAAAAAGGTGTGTGTGGACCTTATGGGCTTTGTGTTGGAGCGACTGTATACTGTAATCATTACTGTAATCAGTCATCATTACCACATTAAAGCTGTAGCAGTGTTTTGCTGACCCACTGAGCCGCATGATTAGAATCTAATGTCTGTGTGGAATTGAGCAAAGATATTGGTATGCATATGTGGGTGAGAACCTTCTCAAACTGTTTAAATGTGTTTTTAATGTTAAAAAGCACATACAAAGTTTGCATGAGTGAACATGTGTGTATACAGATCTGTACATGCATAAACACATACACCAATTAGCCACAATGTTAAAACCACTTGTCTAACATTTTGTAGATCCCACTTATGTAACCAAAATGTCTGGACATAAAACGTCTGGGGGAGCAATGGTAAGAAGATGTTGGCAGTGGATCCTTTGGGTCCTGCAGGTTACAGGGTGGGCTCTTCAGGGATTGGGTTTTGTTCGACTGTATCCAACAGATTGGGATCTGGGTTGGGTAAACACCTGGGGCTCTTGGTCATGTTTCTTGAGCCATCCTTGTAGAGTTTTTGCAGTGTCTTGGGGCACATTATGGCCCTTTAAGACAGATTACGACAACAGACAATGGTACCGCTGCGCTCTGAACCTCATTATTTCCAACTGTTTGCACGATGGAATGATGTCTTGGTGCTACATTGAACAAAGTGCAGCAAGATCGGAGTTTGTGCGGCATTTAACGCTCAAATTAGGTGAACTTTGATTGCTGTAAGCTTTAAAAAATGGGTTTGAATTCCCTGAATTATATGACACAAGTGCACAGTTGTAATGTGACAGGTTTTTTTAGGTGTGTTTTAACCTTTTTATGTACAGGCAACAGTTTTAATGTTGTAATATGTATAAACAGAACCTTGGTTTAAGTGTTTACTCCTCAATCGGTCCACAGACCTATGAAAGTTTAAGAGAGTTAGCATTTTGATCCAAACTATATTATCATTGTATTGTATTGTATGAAAGGTCCATTATCCTGCTGGAGGACTCGGCTGGCATTTGGGAGTGCTGCTGCCATAAGGGGCTGTGCTTGGTCTGGAATAATGTTTAGGTGGGCGTTAAATGTCAAAGTACCATCCACATGAATGTCCGGGCTTAAGGTTTCCCAGCAGCACAATGCATTGTAACTACTTATCAATATTACCCACTTAACCTCTTAGTGATTTTAAGGTCATGGCCGATTGATGTGTGTGTATGTATACATTTGCGTGTTCAATGAAATGTTTTTGTGTGGTTGTGGCATCCCTCACGCTGTATTTGTTTAACATGATAATCACAGAGCACACAGATGCTCATTCGCATCTCAGTGTCTGCAAACCGTGACTCGACAGCAACCAATAATTACATCCTTGTCTGTGAATCCTAATGTAGCACCATGTGGCGAAAAACCTCAATTTACGCCGCTTTCTGAGGATGCTCTTACTCGGCACACTGACAAACCGCAAACAAAAATGAAAGGGTAAAAATGACACATGATGCGTCACGGCGAATGATTTTATCAGGCATTTGATGCCGTTTCCAATGTTGCTTTTCTTACAGATTGTTAAAAAAATGGTGTAATCCATCAGTCATTATGCTGTCACATGCTGCTATCCCTAGAGGGATTTTAGTGCAAAATTATACAAGCTGCATGATCTTTATCTATAATATCTGTAATATATGGGGCAGAAAATGCAGTGATTGTAGAATGAGTAAATAGAGATACTACACTGGAATGCAGAATATAAACTGAATATATCTGCAGCACAGGGAGCTGGTTCATATTTGCTCATTCATTAGTACACTGACGCAGCAGATACCGAGGCTGCTGGCTGCTTTTCACTTTACCCCCTCGCTTCTTTCTTCTTTTTTTTTTTTTCCACTGCTGCTTCAAATCCCCTTCACTTACTTTGGAGATTTCTCTCTTTCTTTGTGTGTGTGTGTGTGTGTGCGTGTGTGTGTGTGTGTGTGTGTGTGTGTGTGTTTGGAGGCATTTCAAAGCCCAAGAGGAGGGGAGGCAGGCACAGAGAGGCAGTGACGGTTACGCAACGGTGGTTATTTATAAACCATCCTCCCTCTTTCCCCTCGTTTCCTTCCTTTCCTAGTTCGTGCCCCTTCCTCCCCCCTTCTTCTTCGCCTATCCTGCTTCTGATAACACACAGCGCCGGCCTGATGTCCAAACATTAGCTGTGCCAAGAGCTCCCTGCCCACCGACGATGACAATGTGGCCGTTTTTCCCCTCATTGGGCACCTTGACAACTGTGACAGGTGGTTGTTACTCGAGAGGGGCGACGGCAAACAGTTAGCATTAACACACAGTGCCACAGCTGCAGCGCAAATTGTCACCCTGATGCAAATTGTGGCGAGAAAAGTGGGGTATTCATACGGGGAATGGCTCGTCAACATTTGTAGTGCATCCATGCAGAAAGAAAAAAGCGTACTGGAAAGGGATTCATGTGTGCATACGTGAGTGCAAGAACGTTTTCATGTTCCCTCTGTGCTACACAGCAGTGCTCCTGGAAAAAAAAGCAACCCAGTAGCTTGAACTGACATCACAGAAAAGACAAATCACAAATTCACATCTGTGCTTTTCAGCATGATACTTGATGTTGGCATATTTCATGATCAAAAAACTTGTGAATTGAATCTTAAAGCGTTGCAAGAGAAGTCTGGCCCAGAGGTAGTCCGTAAATGACGTTTTTTCATTTTCTTTTCTATTTTTTTTTACACCCACTCCAATAACAACACACCTGGAGTTGCATGATGGTAGAAAACAGATGATACTAAATAAGGGATATTTTAAATATCCTTCAAGATATATGTATATATTAGTCGTACATGGTCAAATCTCTTTGGTTCTTACATGTCTGTTCACTTGGAGTTTCCCGTTCATTAAGCCCCAAGTGACTTCTGTTGCTACAGTTTTAAATTCTCAACTGGCAAATGCCCAATGTACAGTGGCAAATGTGGCAAATATTCTAAATTTATCTGCATTTAAACAGGATCATTTCTAGATGGCGACCCTTCATTTTGTCAACCGTTACTGTCCTCATTTGACACACTTACTGCCATGTATGGCAGGAATGTTGTGGCAGTAAATGGAGGATTAAGTTTAGACTACACTTAATAATTGTAGACGCTAGGTGGCAGCACAGTGATTTAATCCTGTTGATAATCCATGTTGATTGCCACGACAAAGAAATGATGTCCATTTTTCCGTTCACTGACTTCACAGAGAGCAAATCAACTGCATAAAGTTTAGCAGCTTTGCTGAAAACTTTAACAAAACTATAAATTATTCATGTTTACTTGTTTGTACTGAATGAAATGCAAGACTTTTCTTTTGAGCTGATACACATCTGCTGGCCTTCAGTTACTCCATTCAGCTGTTTCTCCACTTGTGGAACCAGATAAGCAATAAGAAGACAAGCTAACCCTGTTTGTAGGCTACCTAACATGTAGCTAATAATGTTTTTCCTTAGTTGTGAGCGTTATCTTAAAGGTTTCACAACTATTTACAAAATAGGTGATGGCTAATGAGCCCAGTAGTTATTTGGCAAGCTATTGTGCAAAACTCTGGTGGCAGCAACTTGACATAATATCTAGTAGCTAGCTATGAGCTACCATTAGCTTCATTGTTTTGTGAGAAAATGCCGTATCTGGCTAACTTTTTAATATTCCAAACAAGAATACTTTAAACAGGGTATTTCTTATCAAGTGTTGGCTACATACATGATTTTGTACTCAAAGACTAAGTTGAACATGTAGGTTCAACATTTTAGGCAACAAGTCATCACCAGCTAATTATCCATGTAGGGGGAAATTCATTCCAAGGATTACCCTGTGCCCTGTTTGGTTTATAGAGCAGAACAATGTTGTGATGTAATAAACCAGCATGGGCTTCCAGACTGGGGAAATACTGCACAAAACGTCAAGTTTTAGATAATCTACTTTATTTCGTGTGCTAATTTTTGCAGCTAGCCTTAGAGTAGATGAACAAAACTATTTTCTCATTGATCATATATCACTCACAGTTGGAGTGTTTCTACATCTTGGATCAGCATGAAATTGTAAATATAAAAACTGCAATAAAAATATCTTGGAGAATGGTGTAGCTAAAGTAAGAAGAGCTTTATAAGTACAGACCATTTATCGTTTACCATTTGATAAATTTTCAAGCATATGTGCTAAAAACTTTCTGGTTAGCTTCAACCACCTACATGCATTTCTGCATAAAACATCCACCCAAGCTTAAAATCGTGTGTTTCTGCTGATGGTGGATGGAAGCAAAAGCTGATACTGTTAAAAAATGCAATATGCAATTGACTTATATTCAGGTTCAGCTGCAGGTGAATCGTGCACTAAGTCATCCAGCTTTGTTCTCTAATTTGTGTCTCTTCTTGATGCCAGTGGCAGTGAAGAAATGTAGGTGCTACAATATTTAGTCCCATCTGTCACGCCAAAATGGCACACAATGTGAACCAAAGCTGTGGAATTCTGTGCAATCTGCAGCTGATCAATCCAGAAACTACTGCTTGCATGAGTACCTGAAGGCCTCGATAAGACGTTCCACCTTCTGGGCTTCTCCCTGGACGCGAATATGGGCCTGGAACTTCCTCAGTGCTTCGTCCAGCTCCATGCCTGAGAAGTCCATCTCATCCACTACACAGCTGTGGAGCACAGAAAGGGAGGGATTAGATAAGGAATGAGCAGTAGAGAGGAAGACACAAGACGGAGAAAAATATAATCCAATTCAGTGAAATTCATAGCAATAAGTCAATATGACGGTAGCGGTTGCCCCTTCACTGGTGGGCTGGATGAACCCAAGATAAAAGAAGCAGAAGGCTCCCTCATCTGCTTCCCAGTCACAGCAGCACTCTGCTTGCTGCAGGTATTAGCCACGCACGGACACCAGGGATAAGACCGGGCCCGGCTATCTTCGCTGTGCCACAGCTGCCAAAGCATGCACATACACACAATGCCTCGGAGCAGAAAATCCTCCAATTACCTGGCAACCCCGGCTTAATGACTTTAATTAAAAAAAGCAAAATATCCCGTCCATCGAGTTCAGGGGGGATGAATACGACGTGAGCAATTTGGAGGTGAGATGAGGTTTGAAGTGAAAGGTGACTTTGGAAAAGGGATGGGGAGGTTTTAAAGTTCCCCTTGCTTTGATGTGAGGTGTTCTGTCGAGGTACAAAGTGGAATGATAATCAAACTATGAAATTAAAGTCTCATTCCGATTGACTTTCATGTGGTTTACTTCAATACTACCCATACTGGTTCAAGACGAATTTTTTTATTTTTTATTTTTTTAGTTATGGGCATCATGTTCAAAGGAAAGATGATGGAGTTGATCTCCAAATCCTCAATAACTACAGCAGCGGTGTCAAGACATCGCCTTCTGCTTCTGATCTTGTCTGTTTGTTGTACTGCAGGAAACACTGGGATACACACACACACACACTCACTACATTAAGATGGATTACTGTGAACAAAGCAAGTTAATGAGGTGAGTACTTGACTGTGACACATGCTGCTCTAGCAGAAAAGAGTCAGATAGCTGAGTCTACAGTACTGCTTTACACACTGAATACTACGACATGAGAGCAAAATCTGTTCACAGTAGAATTACACTGAAATGTTACTTATTTTACAACTATACCTTTCATTACCATCACAAAGAGAACAGTAACTTTTACTGCTACGACTAGTCTTGTGTTTATTACTACTAAACTCACCGCTGTCCTAGGAGTAACAGTTTAATGTCCACAGCTATATTACTACAGACACTACTACTACCACAGTCAGTTCTGCAATTACTATTACTGCCACTACTACTAGGCCTACTACCTCTACTTCACTAGACATGCCAGTACTGCTATGCCTATTATGGCAACAACTAGCCCTATGTGTATTATGCTTGTCAGTGATACTACTACTTTTTAGAAGGGTAGTGTCTTCTATACTGCTACTATTACTAATTTCTGTATAATATCATTTATTCCAACCACTGTAACTAGTTCAGTTACTACTGCTACAATTTGTGAGTGTGTTGCTACTATTCCTACACTGTAAAATAATACTAATTTTTTGTAAGAATTTCTCATTTTACAGATTTTCTCAGTTTTGTTAAAGTACAGATAACGTAGTAAAATCTGACAAAAAATATAAAAAGGACAAAATTTTTTAAAATGTCCACAGCTAAAATCGGCATTTTCATAAATGGTAACTTGCTCCGTAAAATGCCATTATTTTTTACTGTATTTGATGTTTTACAGAGATTTGCTGTTATTTGAAAGAAAAATAAAGTATGATAATATCAGTAAAATTAAAAAAAATATTTTACACTGTTATTTTACAGATTTTCCTTGTTTTATTAAATTACAATTACTATGTGGCAAAATCACAAGAAACAAGAGTTAATTTTCATGTTGACTGTAAAAAAAAGGCCAAAACTGTACAAAATGTCCACATCAAAAATCTGTATGTTTACAAATGTATTCCTTTTACAATGTGTGACAGTAAAATTACACTATTTTAATGTATTCTTTTAGTTTTGCTATATTTTGGCCTTCACGATAATTAGCAGTGCTAACTGAAATATATCTCTATTACTAACAGCAGCAATACTGTTACTACATGAGCTACCCTTAATACAGCTGTTCCTATTATTATTTGTCCCATGTGTATCATGAATTCAGCTTCCCTATCACTATATAATCGCAGTATATTCAAACTATTTCATTACTACTACACAATTTCTACATCAAGTATTGCAGTTACTATTACCTGTCTTGTGTCTACTAATAATCCTCGTCATTTTGTTGTGTCTGCTGCTACTTTTAGTCGAGCCGTTGCTGGTACACTAGTAGGATGAAACCAATGTAGCAGTGGTAGTAGTAGCAGTATGAAACCAGTCTGTCTTGTCTGATGTCTACTACAATAGATACTTATATTGCAACTAAATAAGATCCAAAACATAAAACATCACAAGATAAACTAAGTTACAACAAATACCGAAAGTTAGGAACAAGCCGTATGATAAAAGTGAGTTGTAAGAAGAGATATAAAAGTTGATACTGAGTTTGTCTGCCTGAGATCTGCAGACAAGCAGTGCCACAGCTGGGGGGATCGAACAGCAAAGACTTAGCTTTAGTGACAAGTTGAGGCCTTGGAACCATCAGTAGGATCTCATGCAGCGATAAGGCTCATAGGGAGTTAACAGATCACAGATATAAGCAGGAGTCTGATCATTCAAGGCTTTAAACACAAGCAGTAAGATCTTAACGTCAGTTCTAAAACTCACTAGTAACCAGCAAAGGGCAAATAAGGTTGAAGTAATATGGTTGCTTCTTTTGTTGAGTGTCAAAAGCCTGGCAGCAGCATTTTGAATAGACTGCAGTCCTTGGATGTTTTGCCTTCTGATAGCAGAATAAAGTGCATTACAATAGTCAAATCTAGAGATGAAAGCATGAATGACCTTTTCTAAGTCTGCAGAGGAGAGGAATGACCTGATCTGAAGCAAGATTGCATTACCTTGGTCACCTGAGCATCCAAAAAACAACACAGAATAAAAAATAGCATCTATGTTGTGGGCGCCTATAGGAACATTCCTTGATGATGGACCCAGACTAGTGGAGAGGCTGTTAATGCTGCTCGACCTGCTCCTGGGGGGGTCAATTATGATCACTTCAGATTTAGGGTCATTTAGCTGCAGGAAATTCTTAGACATCCAGTTTTAAATTTCAGCAAGGCAGGACATAATAAGAGAGATCAGTAGTAGCAGGCTTTAATGGGAAATATAACTGGGTGTCATCAGTATAACAGCGGATATCAGCATCATGCCTATGCATAATATGCCCCAGGGCAGAATGTTTAGAATGAACACTAGTGGTCCCAAAATAGACTTCCGAAAGGCCAAGAGCCAACACTGATAGTTTCTCTCCACTAATACACTATTGCTATTTCTGCAAAGATTTTTACTTCTGTCGTTTTCTTAAAATAGGCACTGTAGTACATTTGATGTTTCTAAATATCTCTATATCCACTGAAGACATGGGCTTTTTTTCTACTAGCACCTTGATAATTTACTATATGGTAATTTTCTCCCATTTCTTTTTTACAGTATTTAAATCAGCAAACACTTTCTGTATATTAATAATTACAAAAACTGTATTTTTTAATAGATTTTTCCTGTTTTGTTCAATTACAGATAATATGTACCAAAATCACAGACACAAGTGTTCATTTTCAAGTTCACTAATATAAACAGGCCAAACCTGTCCATAATGTCAATCTCAAAAATCTGTATTTTTACAGATTTATATATTCAGATTTTTACAGTGTGTGACCATAAAAGGAGCTAATACTTCTGTGGTTCTACTGCACTATACTATTGCTACTATTGCAATGTTGTTGTTTTTTTTTTACTTATGATCCATCTTTTAAATAATGCAGGCACTGTAATACACTTGATGCTTGCTAAATATCTCTACATCCACTGAGGACATCGGTCTTCTTCTAGCACCCTGCATGTTTTTGGCCAGCTGGCAATACAAATAACCCCTGACCTTCTTGCTGTGATGTGACAGCACTGCTTAATACAGCTAATGCAATTAATAACCAGCATATTGTGGCACTTTGATAACATCTTAGAGGTTTAAACTGTGTGCTGCTGCATTTTTAAAAAGCATTTTAACACAGTGCTTATGAAGCTTATAAAGGTTAAGCGTGTAGTACAGTGAGCCTGGCTTGATCGTCTTCTTGATCAACTCCCCTGACTCTCTGATCGCCCTCCTCATGACTCACTTTCTCGCTCCACCACCTCCCTCAGCCTCCTTCCCCGGCTGTCACTCCTTGTTTATGTAATGTCAGACGAGATGCTCTCTAGCCTAAGTACATCAGCTCTCTCCTCCCCCCTTCCATCGCTTTCCCGTGCACACTCCAACGTGATAAAACATGGGAGACCACACACCAACGCTGTTGAATTTTACACAGTCCCTGGTAGGAAAATAGAAAACATCTGTCTGCATTGCACGGCTTCAATCGCAAAGCTACGATGGAGCCATATTTTGAGCAGCCAATATGCACATGACAGGTCAAACTGATCTCATTTTTCATGCTGAAGAGGAAAACTACATTATCAGTAAATGAGTCCTTGGGGTGCCACATTTCTCGGAACCCGAATCTATAAGCACAATTTGCCTTAATTGACCTAAGACATTTTAACTATTGTTGTTTATGCTTGACGAAATGCAAAGAGAATGAGGCCCCATTTGCTTTATAGGCAAGTAAGTAATACAAAGAACTCACTACTAGATATGAAAAATACAAATATGGACACACATGCATTCACAACCTCCCCCGTCACACATATTCACACTGAGTAAATCACCATGAGTGATTTTCACATTAGACTGCTATCCCTCACTCGCTCTCCTGTGACTACACTTTATCGAAAGTGCTCTCTCGCACACTTTGCACTCTCCTATGATGTTCCTCCTCAACATCACTTCCATTACAGGTGCTGCTGTTTGACTGCTGCCGGGAAAATAGGAAAAAATATACGTCTATATATCCCAATGTCACCTGCGCTGAGAGTATATCTGCACTGCGAATTGGAGTTTGAAGCCTTAAGAGCATAATCCTGTTATAAAACGTCTCTGGAACCATGACGGTGCCTGTTTAAGAAAATATAGATATTAGATAAGGGTGAAGAACAACTTAGTAGAGTGCTATGTCATGTCTGTGTGACCTTGCGAAGACTAAAAGTGTCTTCTTGGTTTGGCCACTTATACAAAAAGGTGGATGAAAGAAAGATCTGCAGAAGCTCCTTGAATTGATATGCAAATTTAGAGGTAATTGGTGAATGGGGGGACGTAATAGAATAAAAAAGGCAATTACTGACATCAAGGAAGGTGGATATCGAAAGATGGGAACAACTGTGGGGAAGAGAAGCTGCGGGGGGGGAGGATTTCAAAGCAAATAACAGCAATCAGGTTAATGACCTGGAATGAAACTCACAGAGTGAAGTGAGTCATGCGTGCATGCATGTGTGCTGCAATGTCTTCATATTTATTCAAGACATACATGCTTGCTCGCCAAGCCCTCCGGTTCATCTGTGTTTTATGGGATTTTTTTCAGAAAAGGTTAAGAAACACTCAATAATGCTTGTTTGAAAACAGCTTTGAATAGCTTTTAAATATGGGAACACTGATAATAAATGTGTTATTTAATGAACACGTACTGATTGCCCCCTGACCTGGCATCTCGCAGCAGCACAGAAACATTTAATACACACTTTATACTGTAGCCAGAAGCAGATCTTAACTATATATGAACATATTCTGTTTATCTATTTATCTCTTGTGAATTGCTGCTTGTAAATGCTTAAAATAAAGTAGGACTTTGCAGACAATTGTCATGACTGAAATGTTAAGTTGTGCAGGTTCTAATTTATAAAGATGTTGTGGAATATGGACCTTTAAAGCCCCTTAAAGTTCTGCATGGTGGCTTCATATAAAAGGGTTATATGATGTCTTCTGTGATTCAGGAGAAGTTTTGTCAAATCTCAGAGTAAACCTGATGTTATCAAAGTTATCTGGGCTTGTAGAAGGTGCTGGTGCCATATAGCAGTTGTATTATCCAGCAGTTCTGAAGCTTAGCCTATAGTCGGGGCTCAGATATCTAAAAGGCCACATCTGAGTCCAATGGTCTACTAAAGCGCATCAAAGGAAGCAAAGATTCAGCATCTTTGGAGCTTTTTCCATATGAGTGATTTAAAAGTCTTGTCCTCTGCTGCTTCTACTTCAACCATCCTTTTCTAGCAGAGTTCACATTAACAGTCTTTCATTTTAATAAAACACAATAAAAGAGGTCCTTGGGGAAATATGAGAGGAGCTTCTTTCTGCCTCCGCCGTGGGCTGTGTTGTGTCTGTGTTTGACTGACAGCAGCTGGCAGCCTGCCATAGCGCCGGTACACCGTAGGGAACAAGAGACAAAGTAAACAAACTTGTAGCGTACATGTCATGGGAAGACAGCATGCTGTTAGCAGTGATTTTGAAGAGTGGCGACTGCACCAGAATCTAAGTGGACCGAAGTGACACTTGCAAATACATTTACATGCTGTTTAATGTGCTGCAGCTGAACAGCTGATTAGCGATGGAGGCTGCACACTGATGTCGGCGCTGTCCCTTTTCTCGGCTAATGTTTTTTTTTTAGTGGCTCGTTCAAGAAGCTGAGGTGCAGGAAAAGACATATGTATGTTTGTGAGATGGATAAGAAGGGACAAAAGGTATGGTGCAGCAAGCTTAGTGTCACCATCTGCTCTGCCTATGATAGAATCCTGATGTTACTGCTTTATGTAAGATTTGATCGGCTCTTTTCTTTTATGGAGACAAAGCAAGTGAATGAACGCAAAACCTTCATGTAACCATAAATATTAAATAGAAACTTATCTCTTTTAGTTTTTGACTTTGTCAGGTGATTTACAGAGAAGATAGCACAAAAATGGGCAATTTATTTTTAGTTGTACCATCTAAACCCTAAAACATACCAGTGGGTTTAAAAGGCATGTTAATCTACCCCATTTATCAGAGCCAGAAACAATAACAACAGAAAGAATCATTGAATTGCTAACTTTCTAACAGTTCTTGAACTACTCATCCATGATATGCAGTTCTACATGGAAAATTAACTAAACTGAAATGTAAAAATATGACATTGCATCAAAATTACTTTATTCTACATGTCTCATTTACATTTAAAAAAAACAAAAATAAGCTGTTTACACAAAAATGATGATGTAAAAACAAATGATTCTCACTGCACTCACTGAACAGTCACGTGACAAAATTCGAGGGTGTTCGGTTGAACTGCAGGCTGTGCTTACATCGAGTAGATAGCAACAGTAGTAGAGAAGTATGGAGACAAATTAAAAATCTCATAGTCGTAAAGTATGTAGAGTCATTGTTTTTCCAGTATTGGGAAAAAAATATATTTAAAATGTAACAGATGAAGAAAACGCCCTGGATCTGCTTGGGGTTCAAAGCACTAAAGAGGCACAACACCAAATCAAGAAACAGTCCCTTCAAAGGCACATACCTTGATTCAGGTACAGAACCAAGGATGAATATTTGCATAAATCTGCATATATATGACATGGAATCAGCCAAGGTGTTACTGTCCACTGACAGTCTTGGGGTGGCATCCGAAAACCAGAAGCCATAACTGACTTACAGGATGTTGTTGTATAGTAAGTAACTGAAAACAAACCCAATGTGAGGGTTGAGGGATCACCCACTTTCTGAACTTTTTGAGAAAAATGGGTCCAAATGTTTGTGTTTTCAAGAACATTCAAAGTGCCACTGTAACGCTATATCTGGGTTGTGTGTGAGACCACTTTGCCACTAAAATCTAGACCATAAAACATTACAGAAATTAAATGAAACTCATGTGGGTTAGACCACTTCATTTCTAATTCCATCACAGATTGATACACCATGTTTTGGTAATACAGGTCCAGTTAAAATTCTGTTCATGTGTGATGATAATTGATCTAAATAGCCAATTAAGGGACAAAAAATGTGTTTTCATTGTTACTGAGCTACATGTTGCAATCTCTGGGTTAATGATAGGTGATGTTCTGTAACGTATCCATGCACGCAACAGTGTAAGTGATCAGGAATCAGTTCGAATGATTTATCTCCAGCTGATAAACTGTAACTCTATTTGTGACAGTTCACCTCTCTGAGGTGTAGGAAAGTACAGTGTCATATATCGCTAGATCCTGATCAATGCTGTCTCCTTGTCAGGGATAATTATATGTAATTAATGATGGTACTTCAACATCCTGGGAGCTAAACACACACAACACACAGTATGACTTTATTCAGTACATCTCTCTGTGCTCTAAGTGGTGATTGTAGGTTATGAAATCTCCGAGCCAATCTTTACATTATCAGATGACAGTTAAATTGCTCCCCGTGTCTCACTTCACGTCTGATATAATAATGCCCACATACCAGCAACTGTGGTTTCAATATTAATGTGACAAAACAAGAAGGAAGTATTCAAAGGACAGGGAATTCTTTTATTTTGTTTTTGTCTTATCAGCTCTTTCCTTTCTCTTCTACAATTCTCACACTCCAAGTCAACCTACATTTACAAGAATCAGATAAAAACTTATTTGTCAGATCATGACACTTCAGTTCCGGCTCGTTTCCAGTGTGTTTACCACAGTGAGAAATATAATGAGAGTCTCTGTCTGGAAAAATAACACCTTTGACGTAAGTGGATACTGAAGTTATAATTTAGGTTTCACATTTGGATTTCAGGGAATCATTAGACCCCAAGTGAGAGCAGAAAAATGTATAAACTATAAAACCTGTGCAAAGCTTGTAACTAATAGGTCTGAGGATTTTCCATGTGTTAAATCCCCTATCGAATCAGAAGCTGTAGCTGACCCCGACCCCGATCTCCAGGAAAAAAAGAGGGATTACTGAGGAGAATCACCTAAAACGATTTCAGGAAATAATGTACGAAATCCTACTCACTCCAGGACGTCTCTGTTGAAGGGCTTCTTGCTGTTGCCCAGGAACTCTCCGATCATCTGTCGGCTCAGGCCCTTCCTCTGTAACAGGAAGTGGGCTACACCGATGGGCGTGTCTGGGATGAAGCCTCGCGAGATCAGGAACTGAAGGCCCTTGTCGGGATTTCTAAGAAGAATAAATGGAAAAAAAGAATAAATGAATGAAAGAAAAGCAGTAGATTGAAACCATAGAGCTGTGATATTGGTGATAATAGACTTTGACAGATGAAGATTCCTCCGTAACATATTTAACCACAATTAGCAGCAGCAGTGCGTCAGTTTGTTGGCAGGTGAAAGTGTGACACAGATGCAAACCACATCAATGCAAAGTGGAGCTTCATCTTCTATGTGTTTATTTCTCATTTATTTATTGTAATATCTTCTGAGAGAACAAAAGATGTAAAAAATGATGCTTCCTGTGCCGACCTGCATGATGTGGGTGGAGACCGATAAGGTGCAAAGACAAACAGGGCAGAATCTCATCTGTATTCACTTCTTCGCTGAATTACAATGTTCATTAACAACCACTAAATGGCTCGACGCTCTAAATTTAGAGGGTATTTCCAAGATTATAATGGCTGATTTGGGATGCAGCTTTGAATCCCTGTTTGTGTGCACAGACTTGATGTTCTTCCCAAGTAGAATTCGACACACTGGGACTGGTTCAAGATTAGTCAAAGTTTGTTTTTTGTTTGCATCTGTTATTAATTCAGTGACATTTTGCTCACTGTGAGGGATTATCTATGTCAACTCTGATTAATAAAAACCACAGGCGGATTGGAAAGTTGTAAATCAGTCCAAGAAAATGTGCTACAGTTTTGAAGCTGGTAAATAGTAATATGTGCACTTTGAAGTCAAAGTGAAACTTCAGCCATGTTCAGAATTACTCCCATGCTCAATCAAACACTATGCCCTTATTAAGTACAACTCTGTTATTTACCCAATAGTGACCACCACCCAAAGGCAACAGAACTCAAGAGAATTTGCTGATATTGTGTAGCCTGATGTGATGAAGGCTAATGTTTGCTATTGCTGTAATTATTGTAACAATGGTATCAATGAGTCAGCCACTTACTGCATTCAAGTGGTGACAGAAGAATCAAAAAAATTCATTCCTGACTGGCAAAATTCACATGAATGCCACCTCAACTCAGAATACTAACTAGGAAAGTTGGCAAGTTAATCGTTTTAATACTGCAGATGTATTGTTATGTACTGCATATCATTTCCTTTACTAATTTTTAAATTGTAATATGATATTAAGTTGTAACCGTAGCATGATCGAGATTAGCTATAAAAGGTATTTATTAGAAGTAACTTCAATAACAAGGAAGTGAAGCAATACTTTATTGCTAAGCTATCAATGTATTAGTTTAATGCTCTGATCCCAAAAAGACGGTTAGCAGGTTTGAAAAGCATGTTTTGTTTCAAAATTGCCAAATTTTTATTATTTAGCAGAGCCAGAATCTGCTAAAACTAAGATTTGCAATTTGGCCTTTTATCTAATCTCGTGAGACATATGATTCCGTTGGGAAAATTGACAAAATCTAAGCATAAAATCACAATATTTAATCAAAATCATTTTATTCTACACATCTCCAATAAAAAATAAATAATATTTTTTTAAAAATCCAACAATCACGTGACTAAAATTCAAGGACTTTTTTTGCTGAACTGGGTTGAACTGCAGGCTGTGTTTATACAGAGCAGATAGGAGATTGATGTAGAAACACACTAAAAGTCTGAGTAGTACAATTTCTGAAGTATGTACGTCCACAAAAAACTTCAATTAAACAATTAAAAAATGTTCAGTTTAATACATTCAGAGGTTCTCCTGCGAACACAATGCAAATATTAGCTTTGCCACTGTAAGCTGCTATTCATAATAAACAAAGTTTGAGCCGACTATTAGTTTAGCTGAGTTAGTTTGCTGCCTTTAGACTCTAAATGCTACGATTCCAATACATTTTAGCATTAGCTTTATCTCTTCATTTTTGCTATAGGTTTATTGATTTTTTTTTCCCAACAACAGTTTGTTTCAGTTTAGCATTATGTTGCTAACATGTAGCATCCATCACTAACCAACCAAGCACTCAAGCACTTTTTTTTACTAACTCCTCAATGCTGTTGTTGAAACATTGTGCAACTTCTCAACATTACCTGCAACGTGATTGTCAATTTACATATAAATTCTATTTTCTGCTGCAAGAAAATTATTAGCAATGTTGCTCATACAACATCTTTAGGTACTGCTGGCTTTTGCTTTTACTCTTGTTACCTCAATGTGCATGTTTAATAGAAAACTCACTGCACTGTACTGCTTATGCAGCTCTAATGCTTTTCACAAGTGATACTTGTCTCTTTGTGGCATGTAAAACTAATCTGACAGCCTAACCTAGTCTGCATTTTGTGATTTTCCATGTTAATGTACAAACTCATTTTTACGAACTCATCCTTCACTTCAGCACTGGTCTCACTCTTTTATGGTTTTTAACGCGTCTCATCTTTTTTTGATTTGCAGTCACACCATTGAATTCGCTGTCAGTACAGTTTTCACCGTTTCACCGCTGCCTCAAGTGAAAACTTCAAAGGTCTGCACTGCTGTCCGCAACCTTCCCTGCAAGTGTGTTTATCTCACAGCATAGATGTTCACATTTAGTGCTATATGCATTGTAAGGGCAGAGTAATTCAGCAAACTAAAACATGCAAAACCCACTGACAGGATCCCTTAGATTCACAGTTACAATCTCCCCTGCGACTGTATGAGTTTCATGCGTGAGTAGTCGATGTGAACATCTATTTTGCTGAGCAATGAGGTGTAGTTTCATGCTTGTGCCTTCAGAAAATTGTCTAAACATCTCATTGGTTTCCATGAGTCATTGTTTTCAAACTATACCTCCCTTCCTGTGATCCTTTCAGATGATAGTTTTCAGCTCACTGCATAGCAGAAGTTACTTATGTATGAACAAGGGAGTAATATCTTAACCATTTATAACTCTATTAAATGCCCAGGACAGTTGCTGTAGAGAAGCTGCTGCATTATTGTCACTGTTCCCTCCACAGTGTTTAAACGACACTTTACATAAGAGTGTGTGTGGCCCACAGCTAATGGGTTTAGTAAGGCGAGGGCAGGACAGAGGGGAGAGGAGAGGAGAGGAGAGGGGAGGATAATGGGCAGAATAGAAGGAAGAGGCTGGAAAAGGACCAAACAGAGCAGATGTGAGGGAATGGGAGGTTGAGGACAACGAACGCAGGGTGGACTGCCTGGAAGCATCTGCTGCGACAGCCTCAGCTTCTAACTCAACCTCTCAGCTGAAGGTGATGTCTCGCCAAATGAATTTGGCAGATACCACTCATTTGATGTTTGCCCAACAACAGATGGATCCCACTTGGTGATTATTATTTGCAATCAGACACGGATAGCGAGGTGAAAAATGGGAAATTATGTGGGAGAGACGGACGGATTCAGTTGAGTGGTGCGGAATGAGGCTGTCCTTCTCGGATAATCACTTGCATTGAGTGCTTTTCTAAATGCTGAAAATAATCCCTTTGTCATGAGAGAAGGTGAGAAAAGCAGCAAAACTTTCAATGTCAGCAGTTTAGGAGAACATGATTTGCATCCCATCTCTAGTCTACCTCCCACAGCAAACCTGTCCTGTAGTGTAACCTTTGATTTTGAAGGAAAATGTCATTGTTGCCTGGATTATTTTCACAGGAAACATGCTTCTGGGTGAGGGATGTGGACAGATATCAAGGGCAATTTGTACGGATGAAGGGATGAATCACAGACATTGAAAGTGTGGGACTTTGGGCATTCAGAGTTAAAAACACTGAATGCCAAATCCGAGGGTTTGAAAGGCACATTGTCTTTTATCAAAACTGTCAAAATTACATCATTAATCAGAGTCAGAAACTTGAAAAACTCAAAAACAGACCAGCCTTGAACTATTCCTCTGTGGCGGGCTCTTTGGACGGGAAACTTAAACAAATCCAAGCTTAAAATCCTTATATTTAATCAAAATCATTTTATTCTACACATCTCCAATAAAAAAAATAATAATAATTTTTTAAAAATCCAACAATCACGTGACTAAACTTCAGGGACTTTTTTGCTGAACTGGGTTGAACTGCAGGCTGTGTTTATACAGAGCAGATACGAGATTGATGTAGAAACACACTAAAAGTCTGAGTAGTCCAGTTTCTGAAGTATGTACATCCACACACACACACACACACACACACACACACACACACACACACACACACACATATATATATATTCTGTGCTCCTCAGTGCAACCAGGAAGGCATGAGTGAGTCAGCTTAACCCAACAGTCACAAAAATTTGGGGTCTTTTCAGCTGAACTGTGGGAAGTGCTTACACAGAGCAGATATGAGACAACAGAAAAAATGTAAATAGTAAAATATCTAAAGAAAGTTGAGTGACTATTTTGTTTTACAGAATCGGTAACACATTCGGGCACTTAAAATGTTGCATATGTTGATTCCATAAGGAATAAGGAATCAAATAAATTAAACTTTTTTGCCTTTTTTGTGATTTATGGCATTGCGACTCTGTTATTCTGCACGAAATACATTTTAAGACTTCTATCCATGCTTGTGCTGTTCCCATAGAGGTGCAGGACTTTATATTTCATTAAAAAATGACTCCACAGTGACTGAAAATCTGTAAAAATGTGACAGGAGCAGCAAACCCAGAAACTGCTTGGGGCTAAGAGGGTAACAAAAGCACTGTGGTGTTTCGTGATTCATCATCCGTTAATCACCCTTTATTTGCCATGAGCTGCTACCGTGAGGAGCATTAAAAATCGGTATCATTTGTGCATTGCATTTCCAGATTGTTCCCTGACTAAGCAGTTAGTTTCCTCACCTTAACCACTGATGTGGTTAAGGTGGTGCTCAGAAAACACGAGTGAATGATTCTTATGAGATAAAATTTTGGAATCCAAAAACTTCTTTTTTTGAGGATTTGTGCAGGATTGAACTTGTGATTCACAGCAACAGACAGAAAACTGAGTTCTTACCGACAGATTTGAAGTGTGAAGGGGGAATAGGAGGAGACAGTGCCAGGCAGGACCCAGATGTCACGCTAAAATGGAAACTTCCAAATACCCAGGCAGATTTCTCCTTCACATGCTTCTCTTGCCTCCTTGTTGCATGCACACATTTCTTTTTCTCCATTTTGAATCATCTGGTTGAATTGTCATAAATACATCCCTCCCCCACCACCTTGATATCAACTTTTATTGGCTCTCTATTTTATTGCTAATGGACAGATGTGCAGCGGCCGCACCTTCGAACTGTGTTTTATGACCCTTGCAAGTGCTTTACTGTCGGTGCTGCATGTTGCCTATTTCTCCAGGTGCACACATTGCTGTTCCATTACTAACCAGTGATAGATTGATGGCCGGTTAGTGCCCCTGTGCACATCTATGAGTGGAAATCGTGATTGCGTGTTGTACCTGTAAATGCTTCAGCACCCAGAATCATTACGCTAATGTGGATTCGCTGTTGCACAGAACTGCTCGTGTCAATCAAGTGTGCTTTTGCTGAGAAGGCAATTGAGGGTAGAATAGAGGTGATATGGCAGCTTTTTGCCTCCTTAGGTTGACATTTTTTTCATTGTTGTTTTATAAAACTGTGGTTTACAACCCTTTAGTAGCAGATGCACTCCTGAAGCTCAATTTGATGACGCATAACATTACAAATGTGGTCATCTATGGCACAGAAGCTATATTAACTTAATGTTTGAAGTGTCAGTTCATTCTGTGCTCTTGTGGAACCGTTTCACACTTTGAAAATCTCAGTATGGTGTGCCTTATTCTTTAAATATCCAGAGCAAATACGGGTTAAAGGTGTTGGGTTCCATGAGAAATTAGAAATGCTTCCTGTGTTCGCCATCTGGATTTCAGCATTTGTAATTATGCGTTGGGTCATCAGCACTGAGGGCAGAATGTTAATACAGGAAAGGTTTGTGTCTGGCCAAACGAGCTCCCACGAATATTGAAATATACACACAAACACAGCTTTCTGTGGCGCAGGATCCTCTCCAGTAATTTGGCTTTGCTACATTAGTTAGCCTGCATTATCTGATATATGCATCACTCTCTCACATTTATATCACCCATACATCTCCTATGGCCAGGGTTTCAGTCTGCGAACAAATTGGCTGCATATGCGATCATTTTTTGAAGGTGTGTGTGTTAGAATTTCATAATTTGTATGAGTGAATGATGATCATCATGATTTGGAGACACTCCAACCACCACATGCAGCTACAGCATTAACTATTGTGACTAAAACTAGTTTTTTTCTTATTCTTGGCTCAGTCAGTCTCTCCTTGCCTGATACGTGAAGCTACACATATCTATCTATAGCAGATTAGTTTAAAAAACAAAATATATATAGAGAGAAGTCTGACTTTGACACACGTGATGATCTTGGCTGAGTCAGACAGAAAAGCAAAGTAGGTCATCAAAATCAATCATGATGACTGACATGGTGCTAAGTGTCACAATTTTGGCCTAGGGTTAGGGTTAGTACAATCACTCCATGTCAGACAAACCTGCAAGTACTTACTTCAGTCTTTTCCAACTAATTTTGGGCTTCACAGCTGTCTGAGTGAACTGCATCTGCCTGGCTAATGTTTACTTTAGCTTGCATGCGAGGCATTTGAATAAAACTGACGGTTTTTACCTCAGTGCAAAACTAGATTTTGCAAAGACAACTATTCAACCAGCATGCAAGTTGGATTATTAGTTGTAGGGGGTGGAGAAGGGAGATCAAATTGTTCAAATTGGTTAGTCTGGATCCCTGCGCATGCCACCATTTCTTTAATTCATAGAGGTGTGATTGTGCTCCGTTTTCGTGCACAGTAAGGAGTCGATCCGAGTCCACCGTGAGCCGCTCCGATGTATAATCAATGCTTTCACTAAGCTGGAACATGTGAAGGAGAAACGTGAAGTAAGGACATGTCTAACTGAGCTGAATTAAATGGAAAAGTCATGCATACCAAAAGCGAAAATCTGCTCAGGAGTCTGTCATTAATGTCACCCATCGTCCCCTCTCTGTTCGCCTGTTCGAGGTTTTGGTAGCATCTCTCTTGTGTGACGGCGGCGTCCTTGACACACACTCCTCTCACATAATGGAGTCGTTGTCATTCAGGCCACGCTCGAGGTGGAAACTTTATCAAGTGGTCTTTCTCTCAGCCTTTTCCCCAGTCTGCCTTTTTGCGTCTCTTTCTGTTGTTCTGTCTTGCTTTGGCACTCCATTTCCATCACTCGCTTGTCTGTCTTTTTTTGTGCAGGCTGGCGCACTAACACACACACATATACACACACACGCACACACATATATACATATACATGCATACACCTGGAAATTCTGCTCCCTCTAATTTACTTTCCACTGTAACCCCTTCTCCACCCTGCAAAGATGGTGCACCTACTGCCAGCTGCAAAACAAACACAGACTCGCAGTTAACACTACCTCATCTGTGTGCATATGCGTGAGGTTTATTTTCTCTTGTCTGCATGATCAAGCAATATCCAAGTTTTAGCCCAAAGCAAACAGCCCTGTTTAAGATGCAAAGGATACAACAGTGCAGGTATTAGAGGGAGGAGATGAACTGGTGGAACTAATAAGCCTCAAGCCCGATTGCCCTCTCTCTCTCTCTCTCTCTCTCTCTCTCTCTCTCTCTCTCACTCCCTCTCTTGACTTCTTTATTTATTTTTTGCTCTTATTTCCTCACTCTCTCTCTCTTCCCTCTTAGCCAATTTATTAAAAGTGGGCTTATCTTTCAAGGTGCTGATCAGAGGAATGAGAAGTGAGTTTGCAAACAGACAGAGAGGCTGTGAAACCTGTCATTTAAAAAGAAATGCCCCCGAAAAAGTCAGAGCTTTCATTTACCAGTCATTTACAAGTGTGTACAGTCGCAACATCCCCTTGATGATACAAGAGATCGTCTGATACATGCTTCATTTCCAATCATTTTCTGCCACTCAGACTGAAACTACCAACATGTTTGAGAAACTATTTAAATGTACACTTAATATCCTTTACAGAGTCTGACCAGGTTTGCTTTTTTAGTGTAACCAGTTCGGATTTTGCAGCTAATTTTCTGCATCTTAATGATATCCTGGTTTCCTAAAGTTTCATATTAGTTTCTCATGGAATTCCATCCATATTGGATGAATCTGCACTACATAATTCAGTTTCCACTGCAGTAAGTGTATATGTAGCAATATGGAGATGGAAATGTGTGGACATCTGGATAGCACATGGGCATATACCACATATTTCATACCGGAGACCAAATCTTGCATCCTCTCACCTTTTGTAAAATTGATCGAAGCCATAATCTGTACCAAACTGTACCCAAGTGTTTAAGTTAGCAAACTCAAAAGTGACATGTGCTGTTAGAAAGCTAGATTTTTTCAGCAAATGGCAGTGGATTTAAAAAAAAAATGTTTTGCATGCAAAATTCTGCATGACATAATAGATTTCAGCTTTCAGTAATTTTATTGTATTAATCCAATTAAACACTCAATATTGTTCCAAAAATAATGCTAATATATTAATGTGCCATAGGTAACATATATGATCCTTTAATAGTGAAGGTGCTGTGCATCTCGCCATGCTTCTAGTATCTTCTACCCTGTGTTCCTACTTGTCTCCCCTCTCTCTGTGTGGGTGTGTCTGTGTTTGGGTGGGGTTAGTCCTGCAGCTGCTACACCTGTTCACCATCACCCATCAACTCCTGCAGGATATCAACCCAGCTTCTGTGGCCTTCACCAGACTATTCCTTCACCTTCTGCGCTAGTACATGCTCTCTTTGTGTTCAGACTCTCCCTCGCATGCCAGTGAGATTGCTCTCCAAATGACTAATCAACCTGATCTTCAGCTTCTTCCACTCAAAGCAACCTGCCTGCTTGCTTTCCTCCACCACCTCAGCTGCCCATCTCCACCTGTTCAGCCAACCTCCAGCACTTCTGTCTACCTCCACTACTACCCGACTCTCCTGAAGGCTACATACTTAGCAATGAATCTTTCGGAGTCAGTGTCATGAATTTGGGGCTGCACTTTGCACCAAAAATTTACAGAATGAGCAGTTTTTCAACATACATTTGCAGGTCAGGGATTTTTCAGAAACATCTATGAATCTGTGTTAACTGGTCTGAGCTTGGCAAAGACTACATATGATAAAATGACTCTGAAATCCTGCCGCAATATACTAAAGTAAAATTTAACATAAAGTCATGGATAAAATTTTACTTTTCTTTTTTAAAATATATTTTTGTTGCAAATGAACAAGGTTCCTGACAAATATTACAATAGCTGGCAGTGTTAACACCCATTTTCTGTTCTAATTTCTGTATTTTATGCATAATCTACTCTTCACTAAGTACACAGCTCATTCCTTCTCTTGTTTTCCAGCACTAAGTCAAAGTAAATCGGCTTTATTGAGCATTTTTATGGTGAATCTGTGTTTAATAGGCTGAGCTTGACAAAGACTATATTCAGTAAAATGACTCTAAAATCCTGTCACAACATGAAGTAGCTGCATACTAAAGTAAAATTTAACCCAGAGTCGGGTATAAAGTTTTAGTTTTCTTTTCTAAAATTTACTTACGTTGCAAATGACCCAGATTCTTGACAAATATTACAATAGCTGACAGTGGTGACACCCATTTTCTCTTCTACTTTCTGTATTTTGTGCATTACCCAAAAAAACAGCTCATTCCTTCTCTTGTTTTGCAGAATTGAGTCAAACTTAATCAGCCTTATTGAGCCCTTTTACGGTGCTGCGGAGCTTGGCAGTATAAGCAAAAAGACAATGTGTGTTTATGAGCCCCAATCTTCTAAATCAGTGTGAGATGGCTTAACTGGGGCAATATCTTAACAAAATCTTGTAGCGTTTGTTTTGTACTTAAGGGAATAGCGTATTTCCCTTCACAGTGAGAGCCTCTATAGAAATGGCAGAGGTAGCAGGAGAGTAAAAAAAAAAAATCCAATCCTTCTCAGACTGAAATATTAAGAAATTTTTCATCCCAGTTCCCAAGGTGCTGGTTCACACAGCACTGAAAGAACTTTTAATTACATTCACGACTCATAGCAGAATGACTAATGAGAATTTTAGGCTTTGTGGATCGTTGCCATTATTTTTTAGATTCATCCGTCACGCATTGGAACTAATTGTTACCCAGCTACTTGATCAGCACTTGAGCTCAGCTTGTTATATATGCGAGGGAGTCCAGTTCAGTTATTAGCATATGGGGTGTTTGGGTGCTTTAGGGTGTGCTGTGGGTGAGAAGCCAGTAGAGCATATGGTAAATCTCCCTATTTAATAAGTGTGGCTGGTGGCTGCTGAGTACTTTTTCAAGAGTGGGACGATTACAAATGTTTTAAATGGGAAGTGCTGAACAAATAAATCAGAGCTGTCGTAAATGTACACATTAAATTTTCACTGCACTTGGTTGCTTGAAATTTTAGCATAAATTCATCATATGCATTATGTAATGTATGTGATGAAAAGAATTTGTTACTTCAGCGATTAACTAACTGGAATTTCTCCAAACTGCTCCAAAAGTGGGCACGCAGCTCTGGGATTCAGTGTTTTTCCTCAACACAACAGATTTAGTCAGTTCTGGCCTCGTGCACTGTTGTCACTGTGGCTATGTTTTTTTCATTTCCTATCTCTCGCTGCCATGTAACCAGCTTGCACCTGTCTGAAGCGCGTCTTGGGAAGTTCTTATCTGGTTTTGACTTTGTCACTCTTCGCCAGACAGCAAGGTGGGACGCTGCATTCAGAATGACTGAAAAGCTGCAATAAACAAGCTTCTCAAGACAGAGAGCAGCTTTTTCTTCTGCAGACTTTTTGTGAAGCCACAGAGGAAAATGACGGGAGTTAGGTAGTGGGAGGAAAAAAGAAGGAACATACACCAAAAAAAGCTGGAGATTTAAGTGTAAACATGCACTTGGAACAGTCACCTGACACAGATGTCAAAAAAACAGTATTATTTTATGAGTATCTGCTGCTCTCCCTCTCTTCTATTATCATAATGACCTGTATTGTGTACAGCTGTGTACCTCTGTGCCTGCACCCTGATTGGCTCATTCATCCTCCTGGCCTTTGTTGTCATGCCTACCCTCCCTGGATCTGAAACATGATTGGACCAGACCTGACTACAGCCTCCAACGAAGCAACACTCCAGACTTTAAAAGACCTTTCAACCTGGCATTCAGTGACAGCTTTTGTGATGAGTTGAACTTGTCCATGCACGTCTCGAATTTGTGTATCTTGTACAGGATCTTGACTGAGTCACTTGTTTTAATAAAGGGTTAAGGGTGTAGTCGTTTTTGTGGAAGAATCGATCCCTTAGCGAGGGTTTGGTTAGGGTAGTAAGATTATTTGGTTTTGTAGTTATTTTTGTTGTTAGATTGTTTAAAAGTAATTCAGCTTCAAGAAGAAGTCCTATTTTGGTTCCATTTATGTATTTTATTTAAGTAGCACCCTTTACCCTTAGTTCCTCATTTTTGCCTTGTGTTAAAATATCCACCTTTAATAAATCACCCTTGTTCACTCTGGTAACCCATGTCCATCTCCTATCTTGCCCTAGACAACTGGGTTGTAACATAAACTCATTCTCATTAGTTTACTCAGTAGTATCTTAAAAGCTGTAAATTGAGGTTTTGGACACTTGTGGTCATACTGTTAGCAGTGCAGTCGCATAAAATGGATTGGATTGCATTATGGGACTTAGATACAGCAGATACATTTACAAGCTCAGATTTCAGACCCTGAAACAAAATAGCAGACATATGATGAAGAAAAAATAGTAGGGAAAGGCCAAATGTTGAGGCTGATATCTCGTGTTTATCAGTTGTCAGTATCAGTACTTTCATGAATCAACTATCAATAAGTTTAACGCGCTTCTTTGTTTCTGATGTAGCCGCCTGTTGTCATGCTGTCTGAACAATGTCTCGCTAGCAGAGATATAACCTGAAAAAAATTAACAAGAAACACAAGCCGTTGCCACAAACCAGGAAACTAGCTACTTTCACAGTGGCTAAGGCTATGCTAATAGGTAGCTGCTAAACTAGAAGGCCCTGAAACACAGTCTGAAGAATAATAACAAACCATGCTTTGAGACTTGGATCTAAGTCAGCAATAAAAGTGATAGAACAGTAAAAAAAATATGAAACACAGAAAAAACAGCGGACTTAGCTGCAGGAAACAAACTAATCAATCTCAGTCGATCTCACAAATAGAGACGAGCATGCTAGCATCTTGTGATTCTCCGACATCGTCACTCCTTTAGCTTGCGTACATATTCAGCTATAGTAATTGCTGAAAAGCTATAATAGCTTATTAATGTAAAAGCCTGGTGATGAATGACAGAATCTCTGCTATCACATGCCAATAAAATACAGCATTTAATGTGTATTGGATCCAAATATCGGATACTGGTCTTGTTTGCCAATTACTACCGATATTCGGAGTCCATCCTGAAAACTCACATCGGTCAATCCCTAACAAGGAATCTACTTTCTATATTTCTTTGGTCAGCATGAGACATTCTGAAAACAAATTTCCAGAGTTGGCAATGCTGTGGTTGTGTTCTCCAGCAGGATGCAATTTTGACGTGCACCAAGTCCCAAATATCACTCAAGCATGCAGCTCTTTCAGTAATGTGCTGTCATGTCTGAATGAAGCCATAAGGAACATTAATGTAAAAGTTACCCATGCTTGAATGACACAAAGCCGTCACTTCATCAGCTTGGCAACATATCCCATGTCTGAAAGGGACTTCTGTCTGAACTCAGGGATCCACTGTCTGCCACTGGTATCCATGTAAATTGCACCCAGTATGTGCTGAGCGAGAATAAAAGGCTTGACAAGCATAGCAGCAGTAACTGAGGGGCATGGGGCTTAGCCAACTGTCATTACCGCCCTGTCTGGGTAAAGGCTATCTGCTCCCAAGTTAAGTTACCACTGACTATTTCATCCACATTTGTTTCATTTCCTCTTACAAATCAATCTTCTCACACTTCTCTGTCTCAATGAATCACCTTCTCTCTCTTAGTCCCCTGTGCTGATCTGTCTCACTGAGAAGAAAGAAGACGCCTCAAATCTAGCTTAGTACTTGGGTTTCGTCATGTTTGTTCTTTCAGCACAATGGGGATCTGTGAAGTGCTTTTCTTTGCTCTTTTGGGTCCAGAGGGTTCCATGAAACTTCATGTATACCTTGAGGAGGGGTGGAGGGTACAGACTGTTTGATAAATCTCACTGTACACACACTTTTCTATCCTTTACAATAAATCTACTGTCATCTTTTCCTTTGACCTTCTCCAGATTTGAAACCACCAAATTTCAATGAATTTATGACCTTTAACCAACAACTCCAGCACCTGAAGGTAATGCTAAAACTACCAAATAATCATCCCAATAACTCCAAAATGTCATGAAATTTCCTGATTGGATTTTATATAATCCTGTGTGTGCAAATCTTCAGTGTATTTTGGAATAAAGGAAGGAGGAAGAAACTCATTTTGTTTCATCACTGTTGTAAAACATAATTCAAAGACTCTTCTGTCATACCCACATCTCTTTGATATCAATAATTGCAGTACAGTTAATCGTGGTTAACGAGGTAGCAATGATTTGTAACTGATAGCACAAAAACTCAGCCTGATTTACATTTTAATTACAATCATCTCAACGTGAATGAATGAACAATGGCTACTCACACATTGAAGAGGTTGAGGCCGATGCGGTAGAGGCGCTTTCTCATGACGTCCGTGGACAGCGTGGGTGATTTACAGCTGGCGGGGTTCTCACAGTGGTAGCGTGGCAGGCTGAGGATCATGGCCTGCAGTGCCTCCTTGGACGAGGCTTCGGATGTTGAGCGCGCCTCCGTCGATGTGCTGCTGCTGCTCATCTGCTCGGAGCTGTTGTCCGCCGTCTCAGAGCCGCATCTCTTGACATCCAGAGGCTCCACCACAGGAGAACTCCCCAGCAGCACAGCCTCCTGTGGTGGAGGGATGTGAGGAGGTTCTCCTGGCGGAGGTGCCACCATGCCAACCTCCTCTAGGCTTTGAGGGGCCGCCATCTTATCCAGAGGGGTCAGGGGAGGTTGTTCATCCTCTCCCAGCTCTTCTTCACTAGGAGGCGGCGCAGGAAATTCAATATCCTGATCGCCTCCTTCTATGTCAGGCTCCGGGGGTGGTGGGGGTTCTTGGGGTGGTGGTGGCGGATCTACGTGTTGAGCTGGGATCTCTGCAGGTGGAGGAGGGGGTTCTTGTGAGGGGGCAGGGGGGACAACGGAGGCTGGTGTGGAGTTTGTTGTTGTGGTTGTGACAGTGGTGGAGGTTCCGTCCTGTTGGGCGCCGCTGCCGAGCGTGACGGAAGTGGATGATTCCATGACTGAGGACGAAACACGGAAGTTCTGGCTGTCGATCTGCACTGTCACATCTCGAAACGCCATCATCAGCTTACTCGCGCTTCTCGACAGATCACTGGGGTCCACAGGGCCTTGATGAATTGCTGACTCTCCCAAACTGCCTCCTTCCCCACCCCCTCCAACACCTGCAGCCGCCGCTGCTGCCGCCGCTGCACTGAAGGAGTCGGCGGTGAACTGATAGGTGCCGCCTTCTTGCAGGGAACACATGGTCTTCAAGCTCCAGTTGCTGAGTGCATCATCGATGGACTTTGCCAGTGACTGAACCTGTTCGGTGAATGAGTCTTCCAGGTCGGTCAGGGTGCCACCGACTGTGGCAGGCAGAGATGGTGAGCGCACCAGTGGGATCCCTGCCAAATTACAGCCTTCTGCCAGGGCCCGTTCAGCGGAGAAACCCTCCGTATTCTGGACACGGACCTTGCGCAGGGAGATGCGTCGAGGCAGACGACTCTCCAAGAGCGAATTGCGGATCTTCTCAAAGTTTTTGCTGAGCTGGTACTGGCGGAAGGCAGTCTGGATCTTGCAGGCAGCACGGCGGGAGATGAGGTGGCCACCGTATTTGTGCTCTAACATTTCGATCTAAAGAAATAGAAGAAAGAGGGATACAGAAAGAAAGTAATGAAGTGGTGTTTTTGATTTTACAAGAATTATACAAGAACTATATATAATAAATTTATTTTATTTATAAAGCGCTTTTCCAAAAACTCAAAGACGCTGAAATATATGGCAGTCACCGCTTCATATACAAATTGAGAACAAACACAAGATGCACGCAGATAGATAAGAGAAAAACATTGCTAAGATCACAAAGGGCTCTGAATCTGGAACTCCAATAATCTTTCCCTCAGGGATGGTTATATTTGTGAGAGGACAGCATGCATGTGCCAGTGTTGGAACATTTTTAATATTCTTTTGTTCGCCTATGGTGCATGAAAGATTAACATCACATAGGAGCTGAATAGCAGCATGAAAAACAGCTGAAGTGTGGGCGGAAAATGAATGAGCTGTACATGTAAAGTGAAAATGGTTAATTATGGTGGGAAAAGAAGAACAAAATGAGGTGAGAAGGGCTGTAAAATCCATTTTTGAAAGGCAAAATCCAGATATTAAATACTATGAATTCAAATAATAGTATTCTCAGATGACTCAGTAATTTTATTTTCCACGCTGGTGTTGTGATGTATATATACGGAAATTATTGCATTCTTTTTAAAGCCACGGTTTGAAAGTGAGAAACACAAAAACAGCTGACTTGTGGCATTTGGACAAACTGCTCATTTCCTCAATAAATAGAACTTATAATCTGTGCGAATTCCTTAGAGAAAGTAGTCCACATGACTTTGAATTGTCTGAAACTGAACAAGCCATTAATCTTGCCTGTGGAAAAAAAAATTGCTCAAATGCTGTGGGAAATAGACAGAGATGTAATATAGCCATCCTCATCTGGCAGCAGCTCAAACACTAGATGAAACCTCTTTGAGTTTCCCAGAACAATCAGGGTGTGGGTATCTTTGGAAGTGCCCAGAAAGAGCGCTTATCTTCCCAAGTCACTCTGAAATCCTTTTCATTCAAACTAAATCAATGAATATAATTCTGTTTCTGTTCTAACTTTATCAAGGGCACGAGTGTGGCGCTTTGAAAGATAACACAGTGTAAATTTACAAACATGAAACAATATACAAAACGTAAAATACCCTGCATAGATGTAGCATTTAACTCCACAAAATAGAAATCCTGAATCTTCCCTGCCTCAGTCCTCTTAAGGATTTGAGCTGGGTTGTCATATCAGTGCGATGTGTACATAGAGATTAATTTGGTCCAAGTAAAACACCCTTCCTGTCAATTCAAATGCAATTGAGTGAATGGTTACTGCGGCCTAGACGGATCAAAATGTGACTTTTAGCCGCTAATCTCCTTTCGCTTCAGTCCTGGACAAAGTCACCACGCCACCTCATCCGGACTTCTGCACTGAAAAGCACTGATAGGCTGTAATGGCTGGAGGGGGTTTGCAATTTCTGATAAGTGGTTAGTTCAACAAGATGCAGCCACTGTCATGTCATTGGAGGAACGAAATCACACACAAAGCTCTTTAGAAAAGTGGAATGACACTGAAAATCCATCTTATCTACTCCATTTACATTTCACTGCAGAGCCTCTGCAAGAAAAGTGAAACGTACGGAGAATATTAAGGTGCTTTCTGAATAGGACGCTGGTTTACAGCTCGACTCTGACTCTATCTGCCGATGGTGACTCCTCAGTAGCTGTCAGCTCCTGCAGACTATAGCCAAACTCAGCCTGAATATTCATCACTTTTTAATCTGGATTGTTCTCCGCTGTGTGCACTCCTGAAATGACAAGGCCTTATCATCAAGACTGTGCTCCAAAATAGAGCTTGCGTAGTCTTGTTTTTTTTAAAATTCTAAGACAAGCACCGAGGTAATATGATTGACCTCATTACTCAGAGAGGTGATCCTCAACAAAACAAATTCGCCAAAGAGTTCCACTGCAGAGGTGCCCTTGAATGGGGGGAAAGGCCCGTCAGCGGGCCTGCGTTTGATTAAATGTAGCAGTCGAGCTTGTTTGTTTTGCCTTCTGCGTAAGCCGGGGTCGGGGATGATGAATAAAGCATTTGGGTCACGTTGCTTTCTTTATTAGTGTGTGTATCTGATACACTTTGCCATTCGGACGGAATTAGAGGCACCAGGATGAGCAGGGACATGATGGATGGAGCAAGAAAGCAAGAGGAAAGTGAGGAAAGTGGACAGGATTTGATGCCAGGCGAAAAAGGACTGTGATAGTAATGCAGATGTGATTTTATATCACTTTGAATATACACTGTAGTGATGGTAACAGTACTGCTGGCAACTTCTATTTCTGTAATTACTGCTGCTTTCAGATGACACCATAAACAGCAGTGTCGTCTTTATTACCAGTTCTATTTCGCTACAAACAAAGACAACACTGCAACAGCAACACAACAGGCCCGGGTTCCCTGTCTTTCTATCTTTAGCCACTCTGTCCTTGAGTTGCGACGCAAACATTAGTCAACCTCCTGAAGTGCACAAAGTTGATCAGAATTCGAAGTTTTATTGTTATTGTACTGCAGTACAGGACAGTAGTACAACAAAATTTCAAATTTTATGGCTTCACATGTTCCACTCTTCCTTATAGGTTAGTTTCACTTTCCCCAGAATGGGCATTTGTTTGTAGTAATGTGGTGATTGATAGGTGGTGCTACTGTCTTGTCAAGGCCAATTTATGGCTCCATATTGGTGCGTTTGCATAGTTTTCCGCTTACGTAGAGTGAAGAAATATCGGAATTCAATATAGCGATGCACTTACAGTTGTTCAACAAGCCAAAATCCCTTGGCGATGACACTACATATAGGTTGAATGCTGGGGTCCTTTCAGTAAGATGAACAATACATGCGTTTATAAGCACAAGTCCTGATGCAACTGGCCTACCAGTAAATACTCCATTATTCATAATCCATTACTTTTATCACTCGCTTTCACTCTGCTACACTTTAGTATGATGTCTATCTTTCTACATCAGGGGAAAAAGCACCAAGAACAGCACACACAAGAACCAGAGTAGCCTACACTTTTGACTGTTCCACATATTTGCCAGCTAAGTGACAGCAAACAGCAACAACAAGAAGTTCTGCATAGCACCAGCACAATACCAAAGTAGTGGAGAGTTTAGGCCTTTAAAGTTCAGTACAAGTGTGCTATGGTCCATCACTATTATGTTGTAATGTTCTGCCTTTCAACTCTTAACACCAAACTAATTTAAAGTTCTGTTTTGGCCACAAAGTGAATGCAAGTTCAACAGTAAATCTGTTTTAGCTTTGTTTTTTGTCTCCACCAACTTTTTGGTTGTCTTTTTGTACCTAAAACCTCCATAACAGTCAACAGCTGCTACATAACTTTGCATTTGGTGCAGATTATAGTCTATGGTGGGTTTTAAGAGCTTTTTCACGGACCACAGCTTGCCTGCTGTGGCCATAAATGTTACTTTGAGACCCGTGAGACTGAAACAAAACAGAAAAGTTCTGGGCTGGACAAGTAAACAATGAGCAAAAGCTCCCTTTAAGGCTCTGTTTGAGTCCAACAAATCTCAGTTCCCTTTTTTAGTCACTAATAGCGCCACACTAATAACAGTTTTTCATGAAACCGATGATCAATAATGTGTTTATTTACCCTTCGCTGGCATTTATGGCTACAATGATCAGGTTTTATACCAACACATACTGTCGCCTGAAATGCATTTAAAAAAAGAAAGAAGCAACCAAAAGATGGATGAAAAGAACAAGGAAGAAACAAGAAAACAAGTGGCTCAGGGTGGTTAGGGGAAGGTGAGATATAGAAAGAGGTGGTGAGACTGATGACTGCGTCAAGAGCGACACTGCTGAAAATCTCCCCCATTAGCCCACTGTCAGTTCTACCTCTGATCACTTCACTAAGCGCTGATGGAGAGAGAGATTATTCCGGAGGCACAGTGGTTTGAGAGAATGGTGATGGCACTGCTCTGTTCCACCACCGTCTCGAAATCGATTTTGACGGGTAGATCAGCGCCATGCTGACCTGATGTTCCCCTTTTGAATAAGGGAGACAAAAGGTGGAAAACAATCCAGCGCAACGTGCTACTGCATCTGCTGAATGTGTAGAAAGAAACTAGGGTACGCAGCGACAGAGTTTGAGGGTTGAAAGTGAATATACACAGACGCTGCAAGGTATGATGAAGAGGGACAGGATAGATAAGGGAGGATAAAAGAGACATGTAAATATTTAAAGTCAAGGGCATTAGTCTCTAAGCCTCTTGAAGTCAAACAGGCTTCCCATGCCAAAAAGGGGGCTTAATGCGAGCATATCAATTTGAGATAATGATCTCATTTAAATAGAAACATGATCTCAAATGCAAATTTCAAATATTTTTGATCTGCAGGTAGATTTTGGGTTTCAGACACTGCAGGAAGGGTGGTGATCTTGGCTTGAAATACGAGACTGTCTCCGTCTATATATGAAATATTAATACCCGAGGGCTTTGAAACAGGAATGTGTTTTAGTCTGAAATTGTTTGCGCCTCAAATGGAAATTTACCTCAAAGGTAAAGGCCAACCAAAAGTGCAATGCACAGCATGGTTTCTTCTTTTTAATCTGATTTCGAGTGGCAGATTTTCTGTTTTGACTCATTTGCCATGATTACTCTCGCCCTCCTTCTATGGCATCATTATAACAAAATAGCTCCAGTCTAAATGTCTCCTTTATAACCTTCTGCTTTGCGATGTAAAAAGCTGCATAAAAGACAGAATATTTTACCTGTGATAAGGCCTGTGGTTTATTGAAACCCTATTAACTCTGAAAAAATTGTCTAAATTCACTTTTGTTTTGCTGTTTTTTAGTGTTTAAGTGTGTTCATGAGCTACAATAGAAGCACTGCATTGTAAACAACTTTTTGGATGGATACTTTTGATTCTTGTCACTAAGTCACTAAAACCACTTATTTACATTCTTGCTGAGGATAAGTTTGCCTGAGATGATCAAAAGCACCCTACCAGTATCTCTAAAGCTTAGTAATTTATACACAATACACATCATAGACATAATATCAGTGCCATAAGGAATTTAATGTGGCTATACAGGGACTCTCTATTCATTTTCGTGTTTACATTTCACCTTTAAATTTACAAGAGGAGCTTGATGTGTGGAAACAACACTGCAGATGATCTTATCTTGTGTGTTGCAGAAATAAGGGGCAAAATGCAAAGCCACGACTATTAGCTTTCATGCTCATGCACACTGTCTTACAGCACAGAAACATCTGCATGATTAATGAGACGATTATATAACTGCAAAACTGGGACACCACTAATGCTGACTGTATTACAAAATGAGGATGACAATGGAAAAGGCTTGATGTCGTCAGAGGGTGGAGACCGTTTAGCTGACGCATCCTTGACCAAAGTCATTTGTAGAAAAACCTCAGTGGTTTCTGGAAGACAAAATGTGATGCAGACAAAAAACTGGGATCATATTTACTGGTCTGTGTTAAAAAAACCCCCAAAAACTACAGTCTCATCAGAGTGGCCAAAAACCATGATACAATACATTTTCACAGTTCTCAGCAGTAATCTATTGAACAGTGTCATCACATTGGCTGTTACTGTTCTTTATGTTGTCACATCAGCAGTTTTAGACAGCTTACTAAACACTTCAAACGTTTTGATGTATCATGGAAAACACATTCTGAACCCTAACCTAAACAGTGTGTCCTTCAATGGAGGCAAATGTCTTTGGACTCAAGAGAACCTCAACCGCTCAAGAAGAGAACAGCAGCAATTATTGAGCAGGAGAAGACATTTAAAGTCAGGCTATCGCTTCATCATCCCAAACACACAGAAAAAAGCTTTGTATTTGGCAAGGATTACTTACTTCTAAAAGACCTCTAAGTTTGAGGAGCAGTTTTTTTGTAAATGTGTTGGTGTTATATAAACAGCAAAAACCATACAACTCTTCCGGTTTTGGCTGACAGAGATGCAGTGAGTAACTGAGAGAGGAACTTTGGTTGACATAACACAATTTACACACAAGCTCACTTCAGTAACATGGCTATTGTGATATTAAAGTGCTCATAGTCAAGTCTCACCACTCAACAGCCATTTTGATAACGCCATGTTATTTTGGGCGATAATCTGATATCAGAAATGGGGAGGAAACCAAAGTCATAATGCCATATACTATACAAAGGGAAAAACAAAAGTTGAATTTGAAAAGAAAAGAAATCTTGACTCAACATGCGTAACATTTTTGCCAAGTTCCCACAGATTTTACCAATATTGGCTCTATATATTATAGTATTTTATGACTTACATTTTCATTCGATTCTATATTTGTCTCCTCTCTGCTTGGTGTAAAACACAACCTGCAGTTCAACCCAGTTAATCCAAAACATTCCTGAATTTTTTTCATTAAGGACTTCATGGCTGTGCCAAAGAGCAATTTTTTCCCCCCCAAATCTAATTAGGATCTATTTTTGGCATATTTTACAATGAGACATGTACAATAAAGTAAATATAAATAAATTTCACATTTTTAGGCTTAGATTTAGCTAATCTTGGCATGTCACAGTTGAGTAGTTCAAGAACCATCAGAGAGATTATAATCCATTGATTTATTTTATTTCAAGAAAAAAGAATTGTGTTACTGCTTAAAATTATGCATAATTAAGGGCGTAGCTGCTTGGAAAGACATGTAAGTGCTGTGACATGACAGTCTGTGGCCCAGAAATGTTGCATGGCCCACCTCAGCTCCACTGACACACCACTTCCTCTTTGCTCACAATTTGGCACTGCTAAGATGGCAACGGCTCAAGTCAAAACACTGAGCTTTAAAACTGCCGTTTGGGAAACCTATTGGTGACATCACAGAGGGTTCATCTATCTTTATATACAGCCTACAGCACATTGCCACAACGGTATTGAAAAATGTAGTTAAACTAGTAACAGTACCACTACCCAACACAGGTGATAATACTGTAGTTGATGCAGCTTTCCTGTCATATATTACAGCTCACGAATTAGAGCAAAGCCATTTTTTCTCTAAACTGCAGCCTGACTACAGTGTGATTAATAGTTCATTTGTCTAAACTATGACACATTCCACTGTCCACCAATGTATTTCTTCCAATTACAAGGCAAGAAATCCTGGGGTGCAACTGATTTATCATAAGTTGGGAAATAATTCCTGCCTCATTACTTGAGAGCACTTTTACATGCTGTGATTGGACAGAAGAGTTAAGTTTCACATTCTATATGCAAATTTTATCTTTTTGGAGGGGGTACTGCTGATCACGATCAATCCAGATGTCTTTGATTTTACAGTTTAAATGAATTCAGTTCACCTCTGTCGCCACTCTAAGCTTTACAAGTAGAATATATTCGCCAGAACTCAAATTAAACACTTTACTTTAAATTTAATGACAATTTAGGTTTAAGAAGGAAAAACAGAGGTTTCCGGAGGTTGAATGCTTAAGTTGAAGTGAGTCAATGCTCAAATACTTCATCATGAGGTTCTTCCTCAGCAATCAAGGTATCGCCCAGCAGATCCAATTACCCTGACATTGATCTGGAGATCCATCAAGCCCCTGCACCCCCAGCTGTACAGACAGAAGATCAATCTAGCTGATCGCGTCTCTCCGGCCCCGTTGACAGTGAGATAGTGTGAAAGGCGGACTTTGAGATGCGAGATTAAAGGAAAGAAAATGGAGGTGAAAAGGAGACACAGGTCAGAAACCGAGGTTAAGAGAACCTTGGGAATTGATTAGGGAAGTGATAAGGGAGAAAATTAAGTCAAAATTGAGTGAAAATGGAGCTGACAGGGAGTACAATATATGTAACCATCCCAGTCAAATGCATTGGTTTCAGCAGCAAGTCACTTGGAAGATGGACTTTAGAGTCCTTTCAGAGCCTGTGGTTGGATCCCTGAGGCCGAGAAACACTTAACACCAGAGCGACTATGTTTACTGATTGTTCTGGGTTATTGATTCGGTGGGTCCAAGTTTGCCACAACACACTGACGGTGATGGAAGTCACAACTTAAGGGACGTAGGTCGACAACCTTTGTACCTTATAAGGAAAATAATTGATCAAAGAGCACTGAGATATTTGAGGAAAAGAATACCTGCATGGCATCTGTTGTCAACTAATCTGACAGAGTTTCCTTGATAGTTTGGTATAATGTCAGTGGCAGTCCAAACTTATGGAATAATCAATTACTAGTACTACAGATCCATACAATCAAGAAGTTGGAACCAACAAAACTTTGGTATTTCTGCTTGAAAAATGTCTTCAAGAGGTACTAAAGAGATTTAAAATTGAAGCTGCATAAAGCATAAGAGCTCAAATTTGGAAAACAAATGGTTAAAGCTCAAGCAGGTGGTGCCTCTATGATCTTTCCTACCAGAAACACGTGACCCCATTAGGCGCCTTAACCGTCTCCACATTGTAAATGGTTTCCACCTCAAGCCAAGACAAACCCAATGAAGTAACCATGGCATCACCAGGATTAACTTTTGGAAAGGGCCCTCCAGGGCCACAAAGATAATGTTTTATGGGCTGTATCCTACTCAGAAACCATACATACACAAAATAAAGTCATTACTAGCATCACACGTGGGACCCAAACGCTGCATCTTACCTGGTCGAAGATCCCTGGACTGGAGAATGTTTAGATGGATGATGATGGAAATGGATGATGAATGTTTGATAGTTCTTGAAATGGAGATGATTATGTAATGCAGATGATTTCTGAATCCCTGATGAAGAGCACGATAAGAACACAGACATGAGAAACATGGAAATGCATGAACAAATCCAGTCACTTTCCCACAAACACATCAGCTTAGACAAATAATCAGTTTAAGTTGCTATAATAAGATGAGAACAGATAACAGTCACATGCTTTTATTCTCACAGAAATGAGGGTTTTTCATCATCCAGTGAGTATTATAAAGCAGATAAAAGGCTGATTCATGCAGATACAAATGCACTTTTCGTCATACATTGATTTTATGTTACCCTGACGTGTGTGTGTGTGTGTGTGTGTGTGTGTGTGTGTGTGTGTGTGTGTGTGTGTAAGTAACTATGCATCCGTGCCAAAGTAATACAGTTCCCTGAACCAATAAAGTCATGTACATGAGTTGCTGTAGTGTAAATTACAACATCATGAAAATACCTGGGGATATAGTGCTTTCAGAAAACATCCTTTCACAATCCAGTTTTGGTGAAAGACACAACCAAGTGAGGATGAAGTGATGATATGAAAATGATAATGATGGTTAATGATAATGAAGAAAATGAATACAGTTTTCCACAAGCGCCAGTAGGGATCAATACGACAAAACGAACAATAAAAAAATAAAAATATCATCAGATGCCGGCTTTGCCCACAGAACCAAATGTGCCTCCTCCTTCCTCGTCCTCGGACAGAAAAAAAAACTAAACACCACAAACATGTCAGACCACAAGACGTACAATACACACAAGGCCGAGTTACAGTAAACCTGCCGCCCTCCCCCTCCCCTCCCCCCTGCCAAAAAATAAAACAACACACCAACCCCTCACCCCCCCAACGACCCCCAACAAAACCCTACCTGCTTATTTTTGAGGTCAAGCGAGAGCTCATAGTCGGAGGTGGCGGAGTGCGAGCCGGCCCCGTTGCGCTGCACCCTCAAGGGGGAGGCCGTGTGGTGCAGGCTGGCCCTCCTCCCTGCGCCACCTCCTTTAGCTCCCCCACCATCCTCGTCCTCCTCTTCCTCCTGTGCTGCCTCGCCCTCATGCCGCTTGGCCTCCTCCACCTCCTCCTTCTCCTCCTCTCCCTCCTGCTCTCTCTTAGCCTCCACAACTCCTTCTTCTGACTTGTCCTTCTCTTCCTCCTTCCTCCCAGCCTGTTGCTCCTCTCTGCAAGGCGAAGGGGCTTCTTTGGGGGCGTCCTGCAGCGCCGCCTCGCTCGGAGCCTCCGTTTGGGGCTCGGGCTCGGGCTCCGGTGCAGCCTGGGGTTTCGGTTCTGGTTCTGGCTGAGGTTTGACTTCGGGCTGGGGTTGAATCTGTGGTTGGGGCTCAGACTGGGGCTGTGGTGGCTGAGTCTGTGGCTGAGTCTCTTGCTGCTGTTGTTGGGGCTGTGGTTGTGGCTGTGGTTCTGGCTGTGACTGGGCCTCACTCTGCAGCTCCCCCTCTCCTCCCTTCCCTTCCTCCCCCATAGACGAGTCTGGAGAAAGGTCATCGCTGCAGAAAGGAGGAGAAAACGCAGAGTGAGGTAGCTGCAGCATCCGTGGTGAGCTCTGACCTCTTCTCCAGGCTGCCTGGGTTAGTGGTAAGAAGTTGACCCTTTCCTTTTCTTTTCTTTTCTTTTTTTTGTGTGTATGATCACTCACTCTGCTACCAATTGTGTCCAGTTCATCTGTCTACCTGCTCTGCTCTCTTTCTTGTCTGTCTAGACACTGACAGACAGTGAAAACCAGGGAAATATACAGCACAGAACAGCTAAACAAAACCAGTGTACAAATGTGGATGAAAAAAAAGATCAAGTGATTATTTATTGCAGCAAATATCTTCAGAAGGGAAAATGTGGAATAAAAACAAGATAGTTGACAGCCAATAGTGACACACGCCTACACACAGAGAGACATGGGGGACAGTCATGCAGCTAATACAAGTGTCTCTACGCCTTTAACACTATATGTGAGCTTGTATAGGTGTGAATACATATGTAAGTGTCAGTGTGGGAGGTGTAATAACAAGTGGTGCAACCTGAAACATAAGAGTGAAGGTGGAGAACCTGTGGAAATCCTTTCTCTCCAATTTTTCATTAAGATTTGAAGGGTATATGACATGATTTCAGCCTCATGGTGTGTTTACAGTACCAGAGAACTGGTGTAAGTCTGAGAAAATCAAATCTTTTTATTCAAAATCTTCAAAGACAGTAAATGTCAGCTGTCTCTGAAATGATCTGATCTCTTCAGGAGCATCTTGATCTAACTGACAGCATCTTTTGAGCATTTTTTTTTATTTTGGCAAGTTGATGGCTAGAAGAACATGACTAAGAGTCAGCAGTCATGTTGGCAGATCTGTGAGGCGTCACTTTAGCTGCCAGTATGCTACATGAGAAGTGTTTGTCAGATGGTTAAAAGGCATCCAAAACAGACACACACACACACACACACACACACACACACACACACACACACACCTAAAACTGGGACGTGAGGAAGTCCAACATTTTCTCTGACTTTCCATTAATGATGCACTCACACACAGCTTAGTATGGCAACTAATCAGCTGTGAGGAGGTTAAAAAGTAAACTGATGTCCCAGTCTGTTTATTTCATTCAGTTCAACTATTTCTGTCACTTTTGTATGTACGAATGTGATGAAATGCCTCCCAGGAAAAATTGTCTGAAAATGGCTGTCAATCTTCAAATCCCACCTTGAGTGCAGCTTTCAATATATTTACACAAATCTGCTATATGACACATTGCACCAACTACTTCTTGTTGAGTGTAACTCATGACTCCTTTGGGCTACGCAGCACTGCGTTTAATGCTAATGCTAGCTTGTAGATATGGTAATGCTAATAGGGTAAAACTGCGTTCTCTATCCTATTTTAGTGCGTTTACATGCTAACATTTGCTAATTGCAACGACAGAATTGCAAGAATGTGACTGAACACCAGTTTTGGTGTTCAAGTACTGAACAAAAACAGTTTGTCAGACTTCATCATTGCATGAAATGAAAAGTTAAGGGATCAACAGCATGACTGCGATTACTTCGAAGTGCAAAACAAACATCTGTCCAGTAACTGGGACATTTCAATCAGAACCACAATTATTAACCTCATGGGGATTTAGAGTAAAAGTCAGAAAGACACATGAGAAAATTTCAAAAAATTTAATGACAATGTACCTAATATTCCTTAAGATATTTCATTTAAGATTTTCAATCTGAATCAGAGTGGCGGACCCACTAAAAACAGACCACTATTGCCAAATTAAAAAGAGTTATGTAAACTAAACACACAAATCAATATGTTCCTACTAAGTCAATCCCTGTTTGTATACACTGTTTAAGTCCTGCTGATGTTTCGGCCTCAGAATCGTCACGGTTGTTCAGTTTTGCACTGTAAGGGCATCGTGTTAAGTATCTGCAGGTTCTTCCTCAAAGATCATTTTGAATTCATTCCAGGTTCACACACCAGTTGACAGTGGTTGTGATAACAGCTGGGCATGTTATTACCAAGATTAAGATGAGAGGGTTTTTTTTTTCCCACTTATTGGATATGGTGATAAGACCGAAGTCACGGAGCAGAAAATCAGGACATTCAAGCTCCCATATGCACGGAGCTTCAGAAGAAAATTGGTAAGATTTTCCCCAGAGGAAGAGGAGGTCTCACAGCAACAACAAACTTTTTAGTCTGAAAAGTGAAATTCTGTGTATTTGCAGAAGTTGCAGAAACAAATGAAAGCAGGGTAGGATGCAACCTCTACATACCTGGATAATGCATGTTTGCAATCTTGGCTAAAGGTTACCACTGAATATAGAGGCTTGTATTAATAAAGGTGTGTATATCTATATGTATACATCAGTGCTTAAAGGTTTAGGAACCTTTCTGTCCAATGTTACACATCTGCAAGTGGTGAACCTACATGAACTTGTAGGTTTAGCAGATAATCTGAAGGTTAAATAACAGTCGTGTGTTCTGCCAATGGGAAGAATATCTGGTGTAAGTGGACACAGTTTTATTTAAAGAACAGAGATCTATCAAAGTCTGATCTTCCCACCACACGCTTGTTAATGTATCATGGCATGATGAAAAGATATGTCCAAGAAGTTCAGAAAAAGACTGACAAGGTTACAAAACCATCTTCAAAAGCGTTTGGATTCCACTAATTCACAATCAGACAAATTTCGTACAAAAGGAGGAATTTCAGGAACATTATTATTCCTCCCAGGAGGCAGAGCCTTTGCGGAGTCATGTGACGATCGGCGTTAGTTTGTCTGTCTGTTAGCAACATTATTTAAAAACGGACAAATAGATTTGGATGAATTTTTCAGGGAAGGTCAGAAATGTCACAAGGACCAATTGATTAGATTTTGGCAGTGATACGACTTATAGTTTATAATTTTTTTTAAAGATTTCAGCTGTCGGAAATGATACAACGACTAAGTACTGCGCTCTCTGAGTGCTTTTCTAGTTATACTACGGAGGAGTGATCGACCAACAAATATCACTCCAAGTGCAAAGCATGTAATAGTTTGCAAGGTCACAAAGGAACTCCGGGCAGCTTCTAGCAACTAAATTCCACTGGATATCTTCATGAATCCATCAAGAGAACAACGCTATACGTGGCAGGGTTGCCAGGAGAATGCACTGCTCTCCAAAACAGACAAGACAGAAGTGAACGGATAGCACCAAAATAGAAATTTTGGTTTGAATTACAAGTCTCATGTTTAGAGAAAGGAAAGCAAAATAACACTAACCCATCTGTGAAACATGGTGGTGGCAGTATCATGGTTTGGGCCTGCTTAGCTGCATTAGGGCCCTGATGGATCACCATCATTGGTGGAGCAATGAATTCTGAATTATACCAGCAAAATTCTAAAGGAAATGCCAAGACATCTGTCTATTAACTGAACCACAACGGAAAGTGTGTCCTGCACCAAAACAATGATTGAAATCAACCAAGTCGTTCTAACAAAGAATGCTTAAAAACAAACAATATGATTGTTTTGGGGTGACCAAAGTCTTGCTCTTCATCATAATGTGAAAAAACCCACCAACGCCACGGAGTTGAAGCTGTTCCATACAATGACTAGAATAAAGCCTCTCCAAGCTGACATGCAGAACTGAGCGACAGTTACTGGAAACCATTAGTTACCGTTATTGCCGCACAGCAAGGTCGAACCACATATCGAAAGTAAAGATTCCTATGCTTTTACGCTCACAAATATATGATACTGGATTATTTTCCCTAATAAATAAATGACAAAGTTTAATATTTTTGTCTTATTTGTTTATTTACATTCTTTTTTGAGTGACTTTTAGGACATCTGTGAAAATCTGATGAAGCTTTCTGTCTTATTTACGTAGAAACTGACAAAATTTTACAGGGTTCACAAACTTTCAAGCACCATTCTATCTGTTTATTTTTTCCTCTAGTCCAGAGTGTATTTGTGTGTCCACAGCTTAAAATATGAAAAAAAAGAAGATTCAAACAGATTTGTGTGCAGAAAAATCCCGTCTTCCTCCTCTTCCTGCACAGGAGGCTCGCTTCTTATTTTCATCACATATGGCAGCACATAAGCTCGAGAAGAACGTCTCCTTAGCAGGGATAGAGCTGGGTCTGCTACTTCAAAAATGGAGCTTGTATGAGTAATGAATAATGAATAGAGAAATAAAGTCTGCTGCTTCCACACTCAGCTGCAGGTGAGCTTTTTCTTGTGCGAAAAATAGACCTGCCTGAAAAAACAGAAGACTTCTTTTAGGAAGAGTGGTTCTGTAGCCTGCGCTTACAATGTTTCCCCCTCACTGTTATGAATCTAAATGCAGTCTTTCCTATTTGCATTTTGCAGGAGCACCTGTTATGGTAAGAGACAATACGACAACCAAGTCAGATTCTTACAACAGTGCTAAAAAAATGGTCTTCAAAGGGGATTATTTGTGATGAGATGCAAGTAAAATGAACACAGTTGCTGATATAATATACTGTAGACGCAAGTGTGTATTACTGCGCAGCATATGTGTGCAGGAGTTATTCTAAACAGCTTTGACGACGGTTTCACTTTCCTTCAACTTCTAACTCTGTCACTCACATTCTCTCTGCATATCACCGTTCCTCATCCTCATCCTGTTCATCCATTTTGTCAAGCTTTCCGTCATCCTCTCTTTCCAACCAGCCTCCTCCTCCTTCTCTCTCTTTTTCTCTCTCTCTCACACACACACACACACACACACACACACACACACGTATATATATATGTACAGCCTTCCTGCCACTCTGTCCTCCACCAGGTAAGGAGATTGAGCGGTTCCAGGTGTCAACGTGACTGACGAGGCGGAGACGAGCCCTGGATGCTGCGTGCTCATTTTTCCATACGTCAGTACTGAAGACGGATGACAGTGGCCTCCATGGTTTCCATGCAGAATATAATTACCGTCTCCTGGTCTCTCTCTCTCTCTGTCATGACTGTTAACAGGCTGCTACGGTAGCATGATGCAAGGTCATGTCTGTCTGTTGACCCTACGAGGAGTCTCTGTTGTCTATCATCTGATCAACAACAGAACGGCGAAGCAAGTGTCCACTTGAGTGTACACAAACCGGACGACCCTTTTGTAACGTTCATCAACGTTTCTTGTCTAAAATAAAGCATAAATACCAAATTGAATGAGGATGTGCATGAGAGAATAGTCTTCATTTTTCTTACAGCTGCAGCCTTTGCATTTGTTACAATCATGAGTCACTTTGCAGTATTGCACGGTTCAGAAACATTTTTATATATGTATACAATATAGGTCATGATCTGATCTCTCACTATGTCTTTCTGTGCAGGAAGGATTCATACAAAAAAAAAAAACACTAACATTACGTGAAAATACAACAGTATCATCAGCAAATTGCACTTATATATGAAAATGTGCTCCGCTAAAAAACATGCATCTACCTGTGAATCTGAAAGGAATGTTATCGATAAAAATTGCAAAAATTACACAATTTTTCAGAGCCAGAAACTGTAATATCAGAAAGAATCATCAGATTCTCAAATTCCTGATGGTCATTGAAATACTCATCTGTCATGTGGTGTTCTTTTGTAAAAAATTGACCAAATGTAAGCTTAAAATCCCTTTATTCTACATGTTTTGACTAAAAAAAGACAATAACAATAGCATTTGTTTCCACCAGATTCTGTAAAAACAAAAAAGCTGCATTCCTCAGCAAAACCTGAAAGTCATCAGTGACTAAGCTGTGACAAAAATTCAGTGATTTTCCAGCTGTACTGGGCTGAACTGCAGGCTGCTGAAGCTAATGAACGATGTATGGCGTAAAATATCTATAGCATGTAGAGTTATTATTTTTTTCCAGTGCTGGTAACACCTGTTGTACACAATGATGTCAGGTTAATTTAAATTTTTGTAAAATAAGTAAATTCAACTTCTTTTTTGTGTGTGTGAGATTTATGGCATCATAACTTTGCCATACTGCACAAAACGATATGTTTGAGTTCTCTCTACTTCTAGCCATTGTTGTGCTGTTTCCACAAAGGTGCAAGACTTTAAATTGAAGCAAAAATTGTTTGGGATGCAGGCAGTTAACGGAAACCATCTGAGTTGTTTGAAAATTAAGTCTCCTTCTTTGCTTGAACTGCTAATAACCGCAAATAGGTCCCCACTACTTTCTTTTATGAGTCACAAGCTGAAAAAGGTTGGAATCTACTAGTTTAATGTTTAAAAAGGTGTCATATTTTATCAGCTTGTCATATATTTCTTAATGAAAAACTTCAGTCTGATAACTAGTAATTGAAGCTATCATATAAATGTCAAGGAATGAGAAATATCGTGCACTGTGAACAATGTCTGAAAATGGAAACAGCTCCTTCACTGATTACTTTCTCCTACTGGTGCTAATGTTAAGCTTTAAAATACTGTTCTGCTGCCAACCGGGAAATAATGAGACACAAAAGGTGATATCAGTAAGTCATCACCGGTATCTCTCTGTAAATCATGAAAGCTCTTTTGGCCTTGTGCCTATCTTAGTTTCTCTGTAAAAAGCCTCCTGAGTGGCTCCAAAGCAGCTCTCTTTTACAGCCCCAGCAGAGGAACATCAAGGTGATGCATTTTGGAGATGCCACCTTCTCTCCACTGATATCCATTACTTCTGCTGTTGAGTGAAAGGGAAAAAATAGCAGCAGCAAAGATATCCAACAAACGCATCTTTCAGTTCTTCTGGAAGAAGCACCATCAAATCCTGAAAGCATGGATGTATAGAAGCTCAGGTTTTTAGGTCTGGGATATTATTTAACCATATATATTGACTGTCAGAAGCAAAAAACTGAGAAGAAAAGAGAATACTGTGAAGCACAAAGCCACTAAATAAAGTTTTTTTTTTTTTTTTTTTAGCGAAAGTTGGTTAAATAAATGGAAATTACTATCAGAGAGTGTGATTCTTCTTTTAAGTAGCACAGTAGGTTTAGTGCTAATGGGCAGCGTGAGATGTAGAGGATTTTAGGAAGGTTTTCAGAAACATGTATGCAGTTGTGAACCGACCAGCAACAAGTTAGGTGTAGCAGCCGAGAAACAGTCCAGCACTTAACCCCCAATAACACTGAATTTTACTGTTTTTGGGGAACCAATTGCCAAATAGTTACACTATTGTCCTGAAAATCTAGTCTCTGGTTTGACTCTCAGCTTACTGGACTATATTTTCTTTCATTCTTTTTTTCTTTCAATAAAGGCACAAAAATGCCCCCACAACAGCAATTAATTAAAATAATATTATTGCTTTTACAAATTAGATGTATCAAATGAGGTGTTATTTTGAGCTTTAGACATGCTGGAATCTGGTGTATTTGGTTGTCTTGCTCTACTTACCAGCTTCTTGCTGTAGTTTAAGACAGAACTGATGGATATTAGTGAAGTATTAATCTCTCTTTCAACTCTTACTGGCAAGAAAGCAAATAGGCTCAAATCCAAAAAGGTCAAACTATTAGAAGGTTAGGAAAAGTGGAATTAATAATAACTTTAATTTAGAAGGACATATACCTCAGCAACCAATAGAGTAGCTGCCTTCAGCACCCCAGTATGAAGGTTGGCGGTTGGAGGGCATGAAGACCTAACAGATGTGAATGCTTTGGTTGTTTTACTTCACAAGATTTATTCAAGTAGAAAAGCGCACAACAAGCACATTTTCACGACAACAAGCCGGCGAGGACGAGGCTCACACAAAGAGCTCATCCAGCCACAGGTGATGACACCGAACAGGAAGTCCACCATCTTTATACAGGAGGCGCCCTGATTATGTTTCAGTCGCTGCGTTCTACTTCGACTTTCATTAACCTTCATCGCAGAGCTTTTTGCTGCGTCATCGCCTCCGTGGAGGTGTTCAGCAGCAAGCAGCAGAGATGAGATATCGGCCTGTGCGACCGTTGGGGTTCAAAGGGTCTATCCTCTGGTGGACCGCAGCCAAAGAGTTGCTGAAGAGGGCATTATGTGAGGAAAAGCACATCAGCAGAAGTCATCGCAAATGAGATCCCCAAAGAAGCTCCTCGCTGCTTTCAGTTCTTGCTCGAGAAAGTAGCTCTCCTTCAATCTGACAAGGATTTTATGTTTTTCCCATATATTTGAATGATTTATATGGAAAATACTTGTACCCAGCAAGCATTTATGTCAAGCTTTTTTCCCCAAATCATCCCTCTTTAAGCAGGAATCAGTTGCCTTGTCACTTGCACTGAATTCCTCTTCACTTCTCTGACTCCCCAATGTGTTCCTCACACTGTTCATAGAGAATTAATCAGTTCATCAGGCAGAACGCAAGGGCAGACTGAAGAGCAGAAGCCCCTGCATAAATAAGCATATTTCTTTCTTCTGATGCATTGAGAATGTAATGTATGGGGTAAATTTGTTGAGTGCATCACCCGGGTGTATTTGAAATTCATTCACTGTCGCTGCAAGCAGGAAAAAACATGACTTAGTGCCATGTGCACAACAGGGAATTCAGGCTGTGAGGGGGACCATAGAGGGAAAGATGTCGGAAAGTAAGTTAATTACGTTGCATAGTTAAAGCCAAAAGAAAGATTCTGCATTACAGCCGAGTCTCAAGAAAAACACCACAAAGATAACTCTGCCTTGACAATGGGACAAACTGTTCCTATACTCCCAAACTATCACCTCAGTTTTGCATTCCTCCCCTGCAGACTGCAAATCATTTTTATTCCGCTTCATTTAAGAAGCTCTCGCCCCCGATAAAGAAACACTGGCTATTAAAATGCACAATGTCAGCTTTGAGCAAATTAGCATCAAAAAGACCCCGGACCTCTCTAATCACCAGGTCATTTTTCTTCACTCTTACTGAAAGGCTACATAACATAATTCCCTCCCTCTCAGCATTAATCTATGACCTAACCCCTTCGCTAACCGCCCTGTGAGCGTGTTTTTACAGCGTTCAGGAGTCGACTCTTCACTGGGATTTTTGCTTATTTTATGTCACTTTTTAAGCACCGTATGCTTGTGCGACTGGTCAGGGCCGTGAGTAAGAGACCTTGAGTGTGAGTAAGGAGAATGATCTGTCTGTGTGGAGATGTGCTATGACAGTGTGACAGAGATGTGTGTCACACTGGAAGTAAGAGAATAAGGCATACTTTGAGGGTGACACAGCTCAAATTTATTTGAAATCCTAATAACAACAACCCACAGCAGATAATATGGATGTGCCAAAGTTAAAGAGAAACGCCACCTGTTTTCCAGATGAATGTCAGCACACTGTACATGGGTGTAGTCGTATAAGCCTTACAGCTCATGAGAAACTTAAGAAAATAATCTACGGTGATGTCATCAGGGCTACTTTGGTTTATAGATGGAGATTTCAATTTTGCAGAGCTTTCCCTTAGCAAAAACATGACAATTGTGTGCTTCACTCATGAAACCATGTCCTTTATAGACATTATTTACTTAATCTTTTGCTCACAAGCGCCCAAGAAGTACAATATTATATATCCGAGGTACCTCTAACTCAAAGAAAACCACACAAAATATGACAACAAATAAATATATGAAATCCTAATCCTCCGACAGCTTCAGAAAATGTGAAATCCACGTGTATATACAACTCTCATTGTTTCAAATAACATTGTTGGCTCTGTGATGCCTTGTTTCGACATAGTGTAGGGTTTGTATACAAATTAACCAGATATCTATTCACTACATTAGAAAATGAGACCTTTTATGGTGGATTTCGGAGACACTAGACTATGTCTCACAGTTGACTACGCTGACAGTCAAATATTGTAAATATCTAATAAAAAAGAAAGCAGTTTTGCTAATTTACTGCAAGCTACTAGCTGTGTAACGCACAGAGTACATTCATAGTTTTTCACACGACTTTTACACAAAATATTTCACAAAACTGGTTCCACACCTGGCAGGCCAACCTCCTCATTCATTTTTTTCCATGCATTATTGATCCTGTTTTTGTTGCGCTAATGCTCAATGTGCATATTCCACAAAACAGCACAAAATCAGCTTCTCCGTTTGCTGCACCGATGATTCCATCCATCTGAAGAAATGCAGGGGCGTCGGCCGTAAATTATACAGTTATAAGCATCAAGCAAAGCTGTGTGGAAACGTGGCATGAGGCTGCACACAGCAGTGCCATGGGGTAAATGCTAATACGAAGCTACCATATTTATAATCAAAACACTAGCATGCTCATGTTAAGCAGGTATAATGTTTATCAAGTGCATTGTTGGGAGTTGGCTTTATTAACCCAGTTTTACGTAACAATCTGATAAGAAATCTGAGCCTTGGACTGACCTGAAATTTGGCCCAGATTATTTGGTCATGCGAGGGGTTTACTGTTCATTTACTGAGGGGTTAAAAACTGGGTACGATAATCACAAAAGCGGCTTGTAATGCTACCAGAATGGATTGCACAGCTGTTTATATATACAATGAATAGAAAGTGTAAAAATAATGAATTTGGTGTGCGAATACCAGTAAGATTTTAATGAAGGGGACACCAATGTCTGTACAAAATTTCATAGCAATCAAACAGTTGAGATATTTCAGACTGGAGTGAAGTGGACCAATAAACCGGCCGCTACCATCCCTGGAGCCATGCTGCTAGCCGACTAAAATAGGACAGCTCAGTTCTGTGTATTCTATGAAACATTTTTTATGTAGAAGTCGCTGTCAAATGCTTGATCTCTTTTATTTCAATAATGGCAGCCCCATGGCAATTGTACTCTTAAAACCACACAATCTCTGTGTTTTATGTGGGCTAGTGTACAATGTGCAAGCACGGAGAGCTGTAATGATGCAAATAAATTACCCACAGATGAGAAATAAAAGGCCTGAAATATAAATTAAACAGTGTACTGTCTCTCTGGAATCAAACACATCCGTCAGACCTCCCTTCATCAGCAGATGAAAAGCCACATATCTTGTCTGCGAGTCTCTGTTTTCAATGATCAAGGTCAAACAGAGACATACATCAGCTACCCACATGCACTTCTGCAGCAGCATCGCTCCCATAAGAGCCGCCCTCTTGTTTCAAAGCAGACAATAAAGTCCAGAAAAGGGACTGAGGAACCATTTCACATGCTTGTGTAATCTCCGGAGAGCCGGCAGCACATTCTTGGCCACGCTGACAGAAGCTTTAGTGTAGGATGGGTAACAAATATAGCCATGACATGTTTAAATCATGAGATAGGCACCAGATGAGTCACATGGCTAACAGTATCTACGCTTTTTTTTCCTTCCCTGAGGAAAAGAAGCCCCCATTACACTTGAATCATGCGGTTTTGAAAAAATGTTCAATTACAATATTATTACAAAATGTTCTAAAATGTAGATTTCTTTTGTCCAAAAACTGGAGGAAAAATGAAGGGAGTCACTGTATGTTACTCAGCAAGGCCAGATCCACCCTATGAAATTCACCTTGAGAAGACATGCAGTGATGCATGGTAGGGGGCCTCCACTTTGTGCTTTCTGCTCGCCTCATGTGATCAATCATGAAGTGATAGATTGATTATGGAGATGCCAATCAATACAGTTCTCATTTGGGTGGGAGGCCATAGCTCATAAATAGCACTGTTTAACAAGAAAGAGGCAAAGAGAAGAGATGAAACCTGCAATAAAGGCGAAGCTGTCTGTAGTTCTGTATTTTTATATGTAATCCATACATTCTGAGCACTGGGAGTTGAGTGAAGAGGACCGAGATCAATGTCGACCAGTTTATTTCTCTGAAAAGCAGAGAAGCAGCCTTTGGCTCTTGTTAAAATCCCACGCAGGCGCTTGGTTCTTTTATGGAGGGCCAGCGATCGGTATCACAGGGTAAGCAGGTTGAGGTGAGAATGCAAAGCGAGGTGCAGCAGACACAGTTTGTTTCTTCCGCTGCAAAAACGGTCGGCTTTTATTTATCAAGTCCAATCTTAAAACCAGGATATTCCCCTCCAAAAGGGTTTAGGAACAAAATACCTGCACATACAGTTTGGAAGTATATACACACATGGAGACCAGCGTAACCACAGGCGTTCCCATGCAATGTCAATGAAACATCTTTCCAGCAACAACGCAGCACAAAACAGGTTGGGCTCGTGAAATATGCAAGACAGGATTTTCAAATTGAATCTCTTCAAAAGCCGTTGCCCCGGGTTGTGGGTAAAATGGAGAGAGACAGCAAGAGATGCAAAGAGAAAGACAGAGAGAGAGAGAGAGAGAGAGAGAGGCAGCAGCAGGGGAAATAGCATTGTAGATGTACAGCTGACACACTGCAGGAGTACACAGGAAGACTCTATACACAGCTCAGGACTCACAGGCAGAACTTCAAGGATGGAAAATGACAGACACACCTTCACTCAATGTCACAGAATGTCATCTTAAATCTGCTGCTGTTAGGTGTCAACCCTTCATTGCGAAAAATAAGAATATGCCCCTATAGTACCAGTGTGGTTTGACAATATGGGGCAAATGCTGCTTGAATTGTGATTTCTTTTTTCTTTTTAGATAAGGAAATGTGATGTTTGTAAGTCATCATGTACTTCCTTTTTGAAGATTTAAGAGACAAACAGTACATTAATATTATTATTATTAGTAGTAGTAGTAGTAGTATAGAATAGAAATAGAATAGAATAGAATTAGAAATATTTTATTGATCCCCAACTTTATTGTTACAGCACCAAGCAGAAAGAGAGTAAAATGATCTCCACCACAATAGAAAAATTTAAAACATAACAGAAATATAACAGACAAACACACTAAGATACAAAATGCACAGTAACGTGTAAATTATACCACGAATTAAAAAAAAATTACTAAATTAAAAAGTAGTGGTAACAGTATTGTGAAATTCCTACTTTAAGATAAACTGTGTAAGATTTAATCAACCCACTACACATTAGAGCTCTATAACACATCTTAGTTTAGCACATTAGCATGCTAACATTTGCTAAGTAGCACTGCATGTGAACTGCAAATGAGGATGTTGGGAATGTGAATTGTTTTGCATGTATTTGAACTAGAAAACACAGCAGTCAGCCACTGACAGATGACATGAATAACAAATGCAATGTCCTGCAGGGTCCTAGCATTGTGGATGCTACTTTGACATGTAGCACCAATTTAAATATTGTCGCAGACCAAGCACACCCACTCACGTACTCATCCTGCTGCAAAAACTGCTCCTGAATAACTCAAAGAACATGAGAAATAGCGCAAAGCATTGACCCGGCCTCTAAACTCCCCAGATCCTGATTCCAGCAAGCATCCCTGGGATGTGTTGAAACAAATCTGGTCCATAGAGACCCCACCCTGCAACCCAGAGGACCCAAAGGATCTGCTGCCAACATCCCTGTGCCAGACACGACAAGACAGAGGTCCTATGTTCATGGCCACAAGGGATACCTACACTATATTCAAGGGTCACCAGAGCTGTTACAATGGATCCTAATGGAAAATGTGGTTTTGTGTGTCAGATTTCATGGCTTTCTAGTAGTTGCAGGACAGTTGCAAGAATCAACTAGAAATAATGAACATCAAATTTGATTTATTCCATCCAGAAGTTGACAGACGGACAGATATTCCACCAGAGCCATGCTGCATGAATAGCTGAAAACAACATCAGCTTTGTATGTTGCAATTACAATCATTATTCCTAAGGTGTAGCTGCAATCATTCTAATGTGATAATCTGTTGTCTATCTGCCGCGGCCAAATGCACCTTTCACTACCAATGTTGGAATGACTCCTTTTCCCAACAACAGATCTGCAGCCAAACGTTTTCCAAGTCCAAGGACTGAAGTCACAACTCGCTGCTGTCAAAGTCCATCTTCAAGTCATGTTTGATGTTGTCATCTGACAATAAATCAAGTCTGATGCAAGACCAAGTCATATTGCCTTGAAGATTTTGAGTTCTGAATCCTAAATTAAGTATTGACTACTAACCCACTAACCTTGTCCAAGTACTTTAACCTGAACTGACACAACCTTAAACAGGTTGGTCCACCTTGAACATTTTTTTAAGCAGTTTTCTCACAATGACACAAAATGCAGCACATTTCCCACAAATGCATTTGCGCATGTAAACTACATAAAGTCCATTCCACACAAATCCTGGCACTGAAAATGTTGAAAAGCACATACAATGTTTCCAGTATTACATAAAGCTGGCTTTAGACTATCATTGTTTTCTCTGATGCTTATTTTACTGCTTCTTATTCGCATCTTGTCATACATAAGAATCGCATTGCTATTTTTATACTTTGTGGAAGAAGCAGCTTTTTATGGAAGCCTGACAGAGAGGCAGAAAGAAAAAGGGGAGTGTTCAAGAACAACAATGCCTAGAGAAAAGATTCAGCTGCTGCTTCGCCTTGTTCGGAGTGGAACAAACAACTGAGCCATCCCCCCACCCTGATGATTTCACAAACTAATTGCCTATTATGTGGCCCGTCAGGGGGAAATAACTGTGTTTCTTCCTTATTTGGCTCGCTTCCTTTTGCACAAATTTGAAAATATCCTAAGGCAGTTTCCCGAATGCACAAATTTGTGTTTGAATTTGGCTGCTTTGAGCAACACAGATCATTTTTCAAGTTCAATACTTCAAGGATCGCCTGACAACAGCTCTATAGGGGCTTGGAAAATGCTGGAGGTTTCTAAGAGACAGACTAACAAGTGGTCAAAAATATAAAAGATGTTAAACAAAACTCTACCGCTCGGCAAGACTTTGAAATCACAAAGGCCACTGATTCAACTCCTCAATTTTGAAATTATTCTCAAAGACAAGAAAGAAACCGTTATTACCAAAGAACTTTGGCATTGATATATCTGTGCTTAATAAGCCACAAGTTTTGAGGTGGATGGAATAATTGCCTGTTGTCTCATTGAGTGACAAATATATATTTTTTGTTGCAATATTTCATGTTATTTAATGTAAATGTTCAAGAAAAAACCTGCTAAAAAAAACCCAATTCTGTTTTATTTTCTAAATTGAACTGATTAGAAATGTTACGGTTCTATGACTGTGTGAATCTACTGCGACTAAAGAGGCAATACTATATTGTAAGTGTCAGATGATTCAGCTCGTGCAGTATTTCACTCATTGTAATTCACTGCACGGCGGTTATGATCAAAGTGCAGGTTGTCAGCCCCGTTTTGACAAACCCAGTTACATGTTGTCTGCATGCTGATGTGAAAGTGGAACAAAAAGGGCTGAAAAAAAGTTGCTGGCGTGAAATGATGAGAGACAAATTAACTGTAAATTTCAGCTCGAAGTTAGAAGTGTGATGAAGCAGTGCTGAGGCAGTTTAAAGATTGATGTATGGTGGCAAACACAAAACTGTGAGTAGAAAAGTGACTGCAAGTATGAGCGAGTAGAGCACTGGTTCTCAAACTTTTTCTGCCAGGCCCCCCTTTGGAGGACAAAAAGCCCCCCACACAATAACTTTGCATGTATATATATATATATATATATATATATATATATATATATATATATATATATATATATATATATATATATATATATAGATGGACCAGTACAATCAGATCAATAACAACCTATAAATAACCACAACTCCAACTTTTTCCCTTTGTTTTAGTTCAAAAAACTACATTCTGAAAATGTTCACCTTTAATGAACTATCTTTTTACAAAACCTTATGAACACCCTGAAATTTCTTTAGAAAAGCAAGTTCAGTTTCAACAATATTATGCCTCAGTTGATCATTTCACAGTTTATCTACAAAGGAACACAACATTTAGTCACAGGTATCTGGAACTGAACAATGTAGTATTTTACTTTATGATCAAAACAACTTGTCAAGGTCTAGAAATTATTTAAAATTTACAGTTTTACAATTTACAGTTATTGTCTTCTCTGTAATTTTTACCCTTTGTAAAGTCGTCTCGCGGGCCAAAATGGACCATCTGGTCGGCCAATTTTGGACCACGGGCCACATGTTTGCCACCCAAAGCACCCTCCGTGACCTTAAATCTCCTGAGAGCTACTTTATGTCATGTGGGTGAATCTGAACAGATATTACAGGCTGGTGGCACAACCGGAAGGCACAGCAACCCTATTAGACATTTCCTGGCCATAACTCTGTATATCCACATCCTCTTATTTGTATAATTTGTATCAATGAAAAAGCTCTTAACCAATTAACCATTAATCAATGATATCTATAGAACTGACTAAACTTCATGTATTTCTGCTCCAGCATAAGCTGCAAATGTGTGTCTGTCTGGTTATGTCAATGTAAGTTAAGTCATTTTGCTTATATACCACATTTAAACACATTGGAACTTTGACCAAAGTGCTGTACAGCATCAGACAAAATAAAACCACTGAAGCAACTTGGAATAAATTAAAAACACATACATCAATGAAAAACAGCAAAACCAATACAACAAAAATAATCCAAATCAATGTCTGTTGAATTGCAATGGTCTTCAGGTCTGTGCATTGACATAGAAATTGAAAATATGCCTAAACCCTAAACGCCAGAGAGAAAAGATATGTTTTAATGGAGACTTGAACACCAATGGTGAAGTTACTGACTTAATATGGGGAGGAGGCAATTCCAAAGTGGTGGAACTGCAACTGGGAAGCTTTAAGCACCAGTTAAGACCTAAGAACTACTAAAGACTTCTGGTCCGATGACCTAAGCGATGGACGTGGTTCCAATATAGAACAGATTACAACAGTCCAACGTCAAAGTATAAAAGCACAAGTGAGGAAAAAATGGAAGGGTTCAACTTTGGCAAAGTTGAAAGGCTGGATTTCACCACTAGTTCAAAAGAAAGATCAAATATAACACGAGGTTTCCAATATTGTGCTATAGAAGTAAGATCCAACGAAATGAACTTTTGGTTTTATTTGCGTTGAGGTAGACAATTTTTTGAGAGAGCCATGTTTCGGTATCTACAGAACAGGCAGTGTCAGATCACAGCAGTTGATATATATATATAGCTGAGTGTTGTCTACATAAAAATGAATGGCAATATTAAGTTTTTTTCAATATAGACAGCAATTGCAGCATATATACCAAAAACAGAATAGGACCTAATATAATATTTTTAGTAAAATCTTACATCACAAAAGAAAAATACCTCAAACATTCACCCTGAAGAACAAGAACAAACATTTTTGAAGAACAAAATCTCAGGAAACTGTACTTGATGACCCATAAATCTTGAAAAATTGGCACAGCCTCAGTCTTTAAGCAAAGTTGGGACCTTTTTACATGACCTTCAAGTTACCCAACTCTGCACTTTATATTGGCTTATGGTGTAGCCTTGGTTAATGTTGACGCTGCCATCAGCAAAAAGAGGAACAAGAATAAAACTGCTCATCTTGAGTCGGAAATGGTGGATGAAAAGATGCAAAGACAGTTGGACAAGGAGATGAACTGGGTACAACAAGCTGTGGTTGACAGAAAACAAATATCCAAAGACTGACTCAAATGGCAGCGGGGGTTGTCAGGCCATCCAGAAGAAACTGGCATGCTGATAAATCCAGACTTTCATTACTTCCAGGAGGAGAGATGGGATGAGTGGCCAAATTTATGGTGGGAGCTGAGACTTGCTTAAATCACAGCAAGGAGAAGAATCCTTCTCAGAAACAGAAAAGACAGATTCACAAATGGCACCGAACAGCTCGCAGACGTGTTGTGGAAAATAAAAATGAAAATGCTCAGTGTGGTGGAGGCGACAGCCGAAATATTACCATACGACAATATGCTGCGAGTTAGAAGTTTCCCAGCTGTTGGGGAATGACTTTGTTGTGTGGAGGATAAAGAGGAAATCTGAGAGGATTATCGATACAGAACTGAAACTGATTGTCTAAGAGATTATAACCAAACAATCACACAAATATGGGGAATGGAAATGCACCAATATCCACAATGGTTTAGACAAGAGGTGCTGCTGTACGACAAAGAACACAGTAAAACACACACAATTAAGAACTGAGTGCCTTTACTTAATTCAAACCTACATTCATCTCAATCGCTATGAGGACTTTGCCTGCAAAAACCTGAGTGTAACTCTTCAACCTGCACTGACTGATGCTTTTAAATACATTTTCTAATATTGCCAGTTCCATTCATTCACTGATTAACCCACCACTCCCACCTGCCCTCCTTTCTCACCTCTTCATTACCTGATCCTCCTCACACCACCTGCAGCCACTTCCCTCATTAGACCTTCAGTACATATGTAGGCAGCTCACTCTCATCACAGATGTCTTTGTGGGGCTGCCAGTCCAATTCACAGTTTCCCTGCCTGCTTTTCTGTCCTTTAACAATCAGCTGCTGATCTCATTATAAGCCTTTTGTTCTGTTTGCCTGCCCCATTTGTACTTTGCGTTGCCTCTTCACCAGTGCATGTGAAGTTTGTCTGTTGTTTCTGATCTGTGAAAACCAACCTTATGCAGTCATGTCTTTTAGTAATAAATCACACATCTAACAGACACAGAGCAGCACCATCATGTATTCTAGTCATGCTGTGTCCACATGGCTAATGTGAGATCACCATTCACTCTCATTTTAGCTCTGGTTTCGTCTCCTCCACCTCTTGCTGCTGAAAGTGCCAGTATATTCATAAGCTAGCCGCTAATTTTGCTGGTTTGTTGTTTAGTGCTGGACAGGTAGCAGCTGGAAACAAGGCTGATGAGAGAATTAGAACAGCATAAAAGCAAAACAACCATTTTTACTTTATATACCATTCTAACAATATGAATTGGTGCAAATTTTAAGCCATTTTTCTGCTCTTTTCTCTGCTATGTAAGCAGGTTTGTGTTAGTAGCATAACTAAATGTAATTTTCAAGTGAATATGAAGCAATTTACTGGAGGTTGCCAAAAAAAAGAGGAACAATAAAGTATATTTCCTCTATTAACTGGGTTGAAATGAATAAACGAGGGTTAATAATGGAGTCACAATATGGCAGAAAAGGGCAGAATAAACGGAGCAGATATAGAAGAGGTGTAAACCTGAAACTAAATCTCAAAGAAGAAACAAACCAAACCAATCGTCTTGGTCATCTACAGGGGGAATTTTAGAAATTTTGTTCAGTTGTGAAAGTTCTAATTATTCTTTGATGTCAGCTAGCATTGCTCATTTTTCATGCTGTACAGTGACAAAATAAAGAAATTCAATGAGTTTTTTTTTTTTTTAGTTACAGTATCTCACAAAAGTGAGTCCACCCCTTGCATTTCTCCAAATATTTAATGATATCTATTCATGGGACAACACTGACGAAATGAAACTTTCATACAATGTAAAGTAGTCACCGCACAGCTTGGATAACAGTGTACATTTTATCTTCCCATCAAAATAACTAAAACACAGCCATTAATGTCTAAACTGCTGGCAACAAAAGTGAGTACACCCCTAACAGAAAATGTCCAAATTGGGCCCAAGTGTCAATATTTTGTGTGGCCACCATTATTTTCCAGCACTGCCTTCACCCTCCTGGGCATGGAGTTCACCAGAGCTTCACAGGTTGCCACTGGAATCATCTCCCACTCCTCCATGATGACATCACGGAGCTGGTGGATGTTAGAGACCTTACGCTCCTCCACCTTCCGTTTAAGGATGCCCCACAGATGCTCAATTGGGTTTAGGTCTGGAGACATGCTTGGCCAGTCCATCACCTTTACTCTCAGCTTCTCTAGCAAGGCAGTGGTCATCTTGGAGGTGTGTTTGGGGTCATTATCATGTTGGAATAATGCCCTGCGCCCAGCTTCTTAAGGGAGGGGATCATGCTCTGCTTCAGTATGTCACAGTACATTTTGGCATTCATGCTTCCCTCAATAAACTGTAATTTTCCAGTGCCGGCAGCACTCATACAGCCCCAGACCATGACACTCCCACCACCATGCTTGACTGTAGGCAAGACACACTTGTCTTTGTACTCCTCACCTGGCTGCCGCCACACACGCTTGACACCATCTGAACCAAATAAGTTTATCTTGGTCTCATCAGACCACAGGACATGGTTCCAGTAATCCATGTCCTTAGTCTGCTTGTCTTCAGCAAACTGTTTGCGGGCTTCCTTGTGCATCATCTTTAGAAGAGGCTTTCTTCTGGGACGACAGCCATAGAGGCCAATTTGATGCAGTGTGTGGCGTATGGTCTGAGCACTGACAGGCTGACCCCCCACCCCTCCAACCTCTGCAGCAATGCTGGCAGCACTCCTACGCCTATTTCCCAAAGACAACCTGTGGATTCGACGCTGAGCACGTGCACTCAACTTCTTTGGTCGACCATGGCGAGGCCTGTTCTGAGTGGAACCGGTCCTCTTAAACCGCTGGATGCTCTTGGCCACCGTGCTGCAGCTCAATTTCAGGGTGATGGCAATCTTCTTATAGCCTAGGCCATCGTTATGTAGAGCAACAATCCTTTTTCTCAGATCCTCAGAGAGTTCTTTGCCATGAGGTGCCATGTTGAACTTCCAGTGACCAATGTGAGATGTGTGAGAGTGATATTACCAAATTAAACACACCTGCTCACCTTTCACACCTGAGACCTTTTAACGCTAACAAGTCACATGAAACTGGGGATGGAAAATGTGCACTTGGGCCCAATTTGGACATTTTCAGTTCAGGGTGTACTCACTTTTGTTGCCAGCAGTTTAGACATTAATGGCTGTGTCTTAGTTATTTTGATGGGAAGATAAAATGTACACTGTTATCCAAGCTGTACGGTGACTACTTTACATTGTATGAAAGTTTCATTTCGTCAGTGTTGTCCCATGAATAGATATCATTAAATATTTGGAGAAATGCAAGGGGTGGACTCACTTTTGTGAGATACTGTATATCATGTAAACGCTGTGTGCTGCATCAGAAGCTATTTAGAATATCTGTTTAAACTCCCATCTTAGGAAAGCCTTAAAACAGCTTCATGAAATTGAGCATATATTTTTTTTAGAATTTTTCCATCAACCTTTTCCGATATGATACTTTAAAATACGCATACGAGCACATGGATTAAAACACTGCTATTGTGTATTTTTTATCATTCTGCACAAAGTCAACTGACACAGGATCAAATCTGTTAGATGTAAGGCTTTTATTCTGGTAGTGGCTGGCAGTGACAATACATTTCTGATTCAGTAATTTGATTGAATCGTCTTGTTTTCTTGCTATGTATACAGATAAGGCAAATACAGAGTGATAAAATGTGTGTGTGATCTCTCTAAAAAATATTCATTTGTGAAACAATTGATATGCTGCGATATTCTGTTAAAATCAGATAGCGTTTAAGGCATTTATACTGCATACTGCAGGGCTTGGACATGATGTTACAATAGTGTCAGCGTAGCATCAAATATAAAGATTAATCCACCACCTTACACTGATAGTCACCTTCAGTAACCTCAAAAACCTGCTGATGATCACTCAAACACACGCACACACTCTGTTGTAACACTGCCGGGTGGAATCTATCTCGTTCATGCGGGATGATCGTGTTTGGAAAAGGGATAAAGGAACAAGACAGCACATTTGGCATCTGATAAAACACACTGTAAGTGTGTTACACCAGAGTGGGCTTGCTGCTTGTAAACACACACACACACACACACACACACACACACACACACACACACACACACACACACACACACACACACACACACACACACACACACACACACACACACACACACGCAGACTCAATACAGCACAGCCGGATACTTAATGCGGCCACTCACAGTTGGGGCTCAGGACTTGTCAAACCATAATACAGGGGGACCATGAGACAAACACATGCACATTAAAAGGCTTGTTCACTGTATTAAAACAAACACACACAGACTTTATGTAGATTCCATAGAGTCAAACACAGGAATATAACAGCAGTCTGGAGTTTATACACATTGGGATAACCAAAAAAAAAAAAAAAACCCTCTCCAAGAGTCTGTTTAATTATTTTTTTTTCTCCATCAAAGTTAAAAGATACCAATTAATCTCCTCTTAAATATCTGTTGCTCATTTTTTGTACCTAAAACTTGTGGCTACATCAGTGTCTGCTTTCAATTCAACTCCCTCCTCCTCTTTAGACCCACTATGTACAAATTGTGCATCGTTGGCTTTGTCAAGGGTCTTTCAGCTCGGAGGTTTATTTGATGAAGATTTGATACAGAGCATAACAGAAGCAGAGCCACACTGACAAACTAAAGTGCATGTTAATATTTTAGTAAAGGTAGACGTAGTAATCGTGTTTAACTTATGTGTCAGATGACATTGAGGCTGTAAAATCAGGATTCCAGCATTGCAGAGCAGCAGGTTGGTTAACCTATAGTCCTAATGAGCTGTGTTTTAATCACTATTTCATATTTGTTCTAATGTCTAGCAAAGAAAACAGAAAAATGTGTAAATGTGAATAGCTTTATTGGGAATTCAGCTGTATTAAAGCACATTATATGTGAGCACAGAGAGCGGGAGAGAAGTAAAAAGATGGAAAGTGCCTCGGCACACGATAGAGGTGAAGGTTTCCATGTGTTACTACTGCTGTGATGTGTAATTGAAATTCTACACCTTTTTGTTCTGTGATAATTGGAAAAACTCCCACCATCACTGTCTAAAACTGTAACGCTTTTATAGCAGCTAATTAATGTTTGGTGCCAAATCAACTAGTATGATGAGTCATGATGCAAGAATTATGCAGTGGCACATAAGAAAAAATGGTTTTATCATAAACTGACTAAAAAATATGTCATTTTAAAATATATTTTTAAAAAACATGCGTTGGTTATATTTCTATTATACTAATTGCCCTACTGCTAATCATTCCATTTTTCAACTTAATAATTGCAATTCATCAATAGTTTTTCATGTTTTTCTTAAAATGAACAGATTTTGACAGTTGAGTCATCTTGTTTACAGCCTTTTTAGCTAAGCTAATTTGAGCAGCTACTGATTCTAGTCCCCACATTAGCTCATTACTGTTAGAGTGGTCTTAACTTTTATAAAACTTCAATCTATTCCTTTTAAAGTTAACAAAAGTAAAACTGATAACCTCAGTCTCCACTTGAACAATAGAAAATACTGCATGGCCACCACTACTCCAACTTCCCTTTAGTTTTCACATGCTATAAGCAGCCACATGATGTGCCTTGGCACCGAATGCAAACAAAAGTCATTTTGAACCATTTGAGCAAACAACTAGCCCTGTCCATTTTTCTGGAGAAGACAGTCTCCGGATTATGTGCGCAGACTTGCTGTGTGAAGTTATTTATTTACCTTCCTACAGGGTTTATTTGTCACCAGCACTTGGTGCTACAGAAGTAAAAAATGGAGGAGGAGGAGGCTGTTTATTCTAACAATGGAGCGACGGCAGGAGAGGCCTGGTCTGGCATCAGGCGCTCTGCTCTCTGTGTGCCACGTTCTCCATTATCTGTCACTGTTCCCTCGCACACTCATATACTCCAAATCAATCTCCCCTCATCGGTGAAATTGCTTTCAAGGGAACGGTGGAGGGGAAGAAAATGGTTCACTCTGGTTATTCTATGGCAAAAAAAAAGAAGTAAACCCCAGCCGTGACCAGCGTTGCGTTTCCATTGACTTCACAGAAAGTGGCGAGATGCTATCCTGTCAGCAGGCCGATAAGAAGAGGAGAAAATTCAATTACATCTCAGTGAAATGTGAAAGGTTTTTCTTCCAGAGTGAGAGTCCGTCGATGCCTTGTGTGGACCTTCATGTTTAATCTTTTCTCCGACAACTGTCCTCTTCGGTGGCAACTGTTAGAATGATTAGATCAGCTGGTAATGTCAAAGTAGGCGTGTGCTAAAATGGCCTTAGTGGGCTCCAATAAGCAAACTAATGGTGTAATTACAGGTTACCAAGCAGCTGGAGGGGAAAGAAAATGAAACGGCTGGTCTGACTTCACATATCTTTTACACTGAAAGGCCAAAATGAAGCCACAATAATATTAACTGACACCATTCTCATCGTTTTTTTAAGGCATCTTCATCTCAAATGTCTTCATTAGCTGAAAACAAAAGTGGAAATCTCTGCTTTGGACCATCCCTGTTTGACCACACCCATCACCTGTTCAAAAAGCCAGGCTGGAGCTGACAGGGTATGACACAGCCTGACATGCACACTGCAAAAGATGACTCAACGCCCCCTCTTCTTCTTCCATCTCCTTCCCACCAACACAAAAAAAAAATCAAATAAATAAAAACACAGCTGAAGTCATGGTAACGGCTGCACAAAGGCTGCCATCTGCTTCTTTCATTACTTTCGCATCAGCATTCATTGGTCTGAAGGTGGGTCATTCTTTATAATGTAATGAGGAAAGACGAAAGCCAATCTTCGGTACATATATCTTCCTCATTTAGGTCTTATCTTAACTGCTCGGATGTATGTTCTGACCATAGATGATTAGCAGAGAAGATCTCTCACCAGCATCATTAAATCTCACTTTCTCCTCCGCCTCTCTTCTAAACGAAACCTCTCCTCCCCCACTCCCCCCTCGCTTCCCTTCCTCCTCGTCATCCTCGTCTCTCATTACAGCAGCGGGGCGACAGGCAAAGCAGGTAGCCTTGTCAGCAGTTTTCCACGTCCTCTCCTCCTCTCCGCTCATTTCCTTGTTGATCTGCCGTCACGAGGCTGTCGGCGAGCTGTCGAGGACAAGGACTCTGCGCCGGTTGATGTGCGCCGAACCTGACAGAGTCACCCACACATGGGACACCTAATGTCCCTTCACATGGAACACGAGGGAACAACCTGTACACCGTCAGATCGCTACCTCGTTGGGGATGAGAGGAAAAGCAGAATAAATGCAACACCCTATTAGTCTCTTTTTTTTTGCTCTTGCAGAAGCAAATCCAGATATGACACCTTGCTGAGAGCAGGCAATACACAATGCGTAAAGGCAATGAGAGAAGCTTTGAGATTTATGCATCAAAGGCTTGACGTAACAGCTGGAAAACTGTTATGAGCTGTCTATATTTTTAAGTATATAACCCTTGGGTTTTACTTTGTTTTTTTTTATAGGGGAGGCACTCTGTCTTGCCTGAAATTAGATCAGAGGAAGCATTTTTCTGAAATATAATATTAGGCTTATTAAACCTCGGAGATAACAAGCGGTGGTGCTACATCACAGCAGATGCTATGCATTTAATGAGCGAGCTGATTGTTTAAAGGAGGAGTTAGCCAGCAGCGTGTTAGCTAGGCTCAGAAGGAAGGCCAGAAACAGAGAGAGGGAGCTAGCTGAGCTATGTCCATCTGAAACAAAATCCAACCACTTAGGCATGTCTAGCTTTTGTCAGTAATATGCTAAAACCAAAGCTTTGAAAATATCATGGTAGGTGCAGCTACATGTTTAACAGACCGGCATAAGAGCACGATCAGTTTTAGATTTTAAAGCAGTGGTCTGATATGGTGAAAATCCACCTTCATTGTGTTCTGTAGTTGTTAACTTGGAGTAAAAGCTGTTGATGTATAAAAATTCATGGTGGAAGGTGATTAAAAAAGGTATCTAATTAATTACAGGATTTGTTATTAATTAGTCACAATTAATCACATTTTTGTCAAATAGCAATATTTGACACAATAAGCAAACTTTCAATTCAAATAAATTTTGGTTGAAGACTGAATCGATGAATAGACATATATGTGAACTTAAACAACAAAAATGTTTATGTTTCATTTATATGTATCTGCATTTTTTATCTGTGTACTACATTCAGACATTACTGCAAACAAAGTCCAATGATAACGATTACATTCAACATTTTGAGACTTTTTGTAAACTCAAGAACTTCCAGTGTCTTGAAAAGTGGTCTGTTTTGGGATGGCTACACTGTTTGCCAGTCCCATGACTGTCATAGCTAACGTTAACATTGAGGTGATACCATCAGCTTGAAGGGCTGCAGTGATAAGTAAACTCGTAGTTGTTCCATTTACACACAACCACGCTTTTATCAAAGCTGCCATCAGGAAGATTTAAAAAAAAACTTTCCGCCCAACAAGTTCAATGCAGTCTTGTCTTCCATCGCTGTTCACCAAACTTTATTTGTGCGCTGACATCACTTAGTGTGACTGTATATTTTCTTTGAGGGTGCCAAACAGACTTTAGGCTCATTCCATTAATTTGCTGAAAAGGGATCCAATATGGGACCTATTTAACTCTCAGCAAGACTGAAAATAAGTGTATTTCCCAAAATAGAGTGGCTACTTGAAACTATTTTCCAGCAAACTGAATTTGTAAGATAATTTGACGTCTAAGGATCTGCTTGATTGAGCTCAGCAGGTGCTTGATCAATCACATCAAGCATTCACTTCTAATTGCAGCATGATAATGTCAGGGACCAGTAGGGGCCAAAAACCAGAAATAAGTCAGTCAAAAATTAAGCTGCTTTGATTACACAACTAGGTCCAAACCAATTCCACATGAAATTTAGAAAGAAACAATGCAGTTGTCAAAAAACAGTCTTTCCAAATATCTATTTCTGCTTACATAAAGGGCAAAATGTGTCCTGAAAGAAAAGTGCAGGTAACATCAGCAGTTCATGCTGCTTCCAACTGTCTCAAAACTCACATTTAAAATACAAAATTCATAAAGAGCCCCTAAGTGGCACATCAGCATGAAGCACTAACTGATTTATACACGATAAAGATAATAACTTGTACTTAAAAGGTCAGCTCAAGTCTCATATTCTTCTCCTTTTGATGGCTGACATGCAGTGCAGAATGAAGCAGATTGTTAATTCCTTCCCTCCATCTGAACCCACGGGAGATTTACAGCTCACTCTGCCCTCTCTGCTACCTCTGGACTTAATGCGAAGTGCAGCTGAGGGCACCAGATGCCTGCTTTTGGGGAATTTGGCTCCATTTCCTTGAACAGGAGGGCAAGGTGATGATACATGCTCCAAAGTGATGGGCGTTGGACTGAAATTTTTAAAGCTGCTATCAACCGACGTCTTTACAGTTTAACAAGGAGAGCAAAAAAGTGACTAACTGGAGGGACGGAGAGTGGAAATGTGGGCAGATGGCCAGCAGCAAAAAGGTCAGGACAAAATGTGCAGCCAGCATGTGGACAGATGTCTCCGACTGGCAGAACTTGTGCTCCTTGTTAGCACCCTCTGCTGTCCGGATGGAAGATATTTTGTCCATTTGTGGAGCTGCATGCAATTTAGATCGAGGGGAAGCTACATACAGAGAGCAGATACTCATCTCTGGACATTAATGCTCACACTCTCTCCTGCATACACAAACACTCGGCTACACACAGGGGACATTTTATCGCTGCACGGTCTGGCAGGAGCTGAGCTATTGACCAGCCTGCAGAATGGGACTATGGGTATTCTAAGACCCATGAGATGATGGAGACTAATAAGATGGCAGGTCATTAAAGCCAGCCAGAGAGAGGAACAATAGAGGGGAAAGGGATAGCATTAATACCACAGAGGTGCATTGTGTGCATCTGTATGCTTGTAGGTGCATGTGAGGGATCAGAAATAGTGAGAAAGAGAAGGGTGCTCAGGGGCGCGAAGCCCATATATCATAAAGCACTGCCACAGCACTCAAAATCTTTATTATCTGAAATCATACGAGCTGGTTGTAGCCACAATATGACATTCATCTGAGCTGCCGGGGAATCAAAAGATCCGTATTCAGGCTGAGAACAAAGTGCGCCATAATCGGAATCGAAATTCAGCCGGTAATGATCGGCTCATTTTTCTCGGAAAAATGGAAAACATTAAGGAAAAAATGTACATTCATTGTTTTATTCCTCGCAGTGACTCTGCCAGCAGAGAATGGTTATTACTGCATAATAAGCCATCCAGCAGCACATTTCAGTAGATATTATGGAAGTAGCTGTGGCCTCAAGGAACAAGTGAGTCACTTTCTAGAAATGGCCAAAACCATTGCTTTACATATTTTATAGGGTAAAAAAAAACAAAACACGAACCACGAGTCAGAAAATTATACACATTAAGGTTTTTTTCATAGACGACCTCTGCTGAAGATCAAAACCATTTCTGTATTTATGAGTTTGTGCTAAAGTACCATCAACAAAATGTAAAAGAAAGCAATACTGAAGCTGCCGTTTAACATGGTAGCTACTAAACTTTAACTACACTGAACAAAAATAAGAACACTGCGTGCAAGTCGTCTTCTGTTTTTGACATAGAGAAAAAGGCAAAAACCTATTTCTATAGTTCTTGTTAGAGAAAATGGTTTAATTTAGCCAACTGTTCACCAAAAGCTTGACGTGACAAATTCTCAACCTTTAAGTCAATCCGCACTTAAATCTGGTGTGGCTTTAAAGAACAATGATTGGATAGTGACCAGCTCACAGACACACCTTTGACCAGTAAATATTAGAATTCCACCTTAAAATGCAGCTTTATTCAAACAGCATGATGCCACAGATGATGAGAAAGATAAGAATGTGCTTCAGCATGCTGGATGTTGGTGTATCGATTGCCAAGAACTTGACTGTTAGTAACTCCACCAGCTGTCGTCTTAGAAATAGTTTCAGACACTACGGAATGCCAATCTGCCACATGGCAACAGACTACCTGTCACCACTTGGGCAAAAGATCACCAGATCCGGCTTGTAAATTTCTGTAAAATCATTTGCAGGCAGCTACAGAGACTCTCGATGAAGCTGTTGGGGTGCACAACCAGACAACATCTTCTCAAACTGCAATGATTCACCTCAGAGTGGGGCCTATACCGAGGCCTTGATTTAACGACAAAATGTGGTCATAATCAGCCCCAGTGGGCAACCATTTACATTTCTTGGACACTAGCAAAACGGAGGAAGGTCCTTTAACTGATGGATCTAGTTTTAAGCTGTACAGAGCAGATGGTAAAAGTCACATCTGGCGTCCAACAGGGCAACACTATCTGGATGCCAACATCACGCTGAAAGTGGCCCATGGGAATGGATGTAATGGCAGGGATACACCATGGACCAAGAAAATGTCTCTATTTCATCAATGGCAATCTCAATACCCAATGATGTCGAGATGAAATCCTGAATGTCATGATCATCCAATTCATTCAATGCCATCACTTTACTTCTCAACGAGACAACACACACACATCCTCATATCGGCAGAATATGCGTTTCCCTTCCAGCAGCTGAAACTGTTTCACTCCTAACGTGGCTTACAGACTCTCCAGACACGTCATCCATCAAACATCTGGATGCTCTGGCATCCAACAACGTGACCCTGTTTCCCAAAATGTCACCGAGCCCTTCAACAAGCAGCATCGACAACCTCATTAACACTATGCATTGCAGATGTGTGAAACTACGCAATGTAAATGCTTGAGACACTCATTAGTGAACTGTGATTTTTGATCGATGACTCCACTCTCCATCTGCTCATTATCATTCTCAATATAGTTGGTTGTTTCATGACATCCAATCTGTTGTAGAGATGCTGATGTTTACAAGAATATATACAATTTCATAAAATACTACATGTACTGCTTAGACGATTGTTCAGTACAGTTTGAGTCTGTGGATTCCAGCATTGGGGTTGTTTTGTGCACCAACAATATCTCTTACTCGGCCACTTTGCAAACTTTGTACCTCAAAGTAGTGAAAATGAACTAAAGACTGGAAATTGCTACACTGTACTATATTTAATATGCTGATCTTATGTTTTATCATCATTTGAAACATTAAATCAAATCAGATAAAAAGTTAAGTTTCTTTCTACGTGGTAAAGACACAAATCTTCAACCCTGGTGGCATCCTATGGCATCATTAGGGGTCATTTTCTTGACTTGACAAAGCTCCTCCAGCAACACATTTGATGTTACACAACAGTTTTGACAGGCTGCACTCCTCACAACTGACTTTAATACATACAATATTTAGAGTGCCCCCTTTTAAAACTACTAATCTATTACATTACTATCAGCATTCTGCCTTTCCCAGCGGTTTGTGTGTGTGTGTGTGTGTGTGTGTGTGTGTGTGTGTGTGTGTGTGTGTGTGTGTGTGTGTGTGTGTGTGTGTGTGTGTGTGTGTGTGTGTGTGTGTGTGTGTGTGTGTGTGTGTGTGTGTGTGTGTGTGTGTGTGTGTGTGTGTGTGTGTGTGTGTGTGTGTGTGTCAAAGAAGATCTAAGGAGCAGGCCCTGACATTTATATAGCGACTGAAATTTAAAAGACTGCTGACACACACAGAGACTCACTCTCGAAAAACTTTTTTTAAGAAAAACACACACACACACAACAGATGCTGCACACGCGAGCGACGCAGCAGCAACTTCATCAAAACGTTGCGCTTTTATTAAATCTCCTCTGCAATAAAACCCTCCGCTCGCCTCACAATGCCGAGATAAGCTGCAGAACGGAGAGCGAAGAGGAGGAGAGAACTCTCAGATCACGGCGTTTCACGCTCGCCACTCTTCTTATGAGGCGAGCTGGGCGGGCTGATATGGAACACAGGGGAGTGTCATGTATGCAAACCTTGTCTCGTCTTGTGCGCTGAAAGAAACAAACCAGCGAGTGACGTCTGTGATCATGCGGCTTGCATGAGCAGATCTGGTGTCAGTGCTCAGTGTTGGCTGTCTTGCATAAAGCAGGCCTTGGGGTGAAGCTAAATTAGTGAGAGCATCACTTTAATTAGAAATTACTCCAAGCACTCACAGCCTTTAAAGCTCCTTTCATTCATTCACAATGCTGCGTTTCAATTTGCGTGCGAATTTAGGCTACTTGAGTCCCAGAGGAGGTGTTTAAAGAGGAAGAACAAAAACCAACAGCTGGGTGGACCCCTGAGGATGATGACACTGATGGAGCTCCTCTGATTGGCTGAGAGGCAAAGTCTTCCTAGCCAATAGGAAGATGACAACAGAAAAAAAACGGAAAAATACGGCTCAGTGATGCGTCTTCAGCTCTTACAGTGAGGGAGATCAAAAAGAAATCCATACATGTGAGCGCTCAGACGGTCTTAATTCTGGATGCTGCGCCATATTGCTTCTGCTGTGCCCTCTGTTCCCATGACAACAGAACAGCAAGCCGACAAGGTCACTTTCTCCAGCTGAGGCAGCGTGATGGCCCAGCCACAGCATGCAACACACAGAGAAGAGACAGAGGGAGACGAGGACAAATATTAAATTACAGCGCCAGGAGGGTGAAGGAAATTTGGCGAAGTGTGATTGAAGATGCGAAATTTAATTTGCAGCCGCGCAGGTGAGACGAATGCTGGCATGAGGACAAAAAGCGGTGGTGATCTTGAACGTGTTCGCTGCATGCGTGAGGGTGTTTCTGCACACCTCAAAGGCAAGTCCTCCAAAAGAAGCTCCAGGCTCACTTTTCTAACGTGCCCCTGAACGACCTCCAACAAAAAAACGGATCAATCATTCCATCAGTTCCTCCGTCTGCCACAATGCATCATGGTCCCCGTGGTCCTGCCAGTGTCCCCCACAGACAGGACCTCTATTTATCTACCCAAAGTGACAAAGTATTTCCAGCTGTGTCCTCATTCATCCCACATCACCTTTCCATTTGGCAGGGGGCATGACACCGCTAATTAGGGCTTTTTTTTTTTTTAATAACTCCAGCGATTAATTACATAAAAAGGCATCTTGGCGAGATGACACAGCTGTCTACTTGTGCCACAATCAGAGGTGAATTAATTTCCTGCCGAAACGCCACAATTCTCCCCAACAAGATCTCTCCTCAAGGTGTCGTCGTAACCGCTCGTGGCATTTTTCAAAGCTTTCTACTCATTACCAAGGGTGTTTTGGTGCTGATGAAAACCGTGATACAAGCCTCTTAAATCTTCAATCCAAATGTGATGTGGTGTCCTTCTGTGTTTTATATTTCTATAAAGTCATATGCTCCAACAGGTTCAGTGTGTCCAGTCCACCTCTTCTACTCTCTTTATAGCCTATCATAAAAAATTCGGTCGTAAATCGTGACTACACATTAAAAAGAGCAGATCGGCTCTAATATACGCTGATTAGACAGGTCTAATTTTGCCTCTTAACTTTCAGACGGAGGGTTATATAGTGCCCGGCAACAAATCCGTGACCCGCCAAAATAAATCCATTCCGATTGTCAAGATGTAACTTCATGCAGTTGCTAACGAATTTCCTCCCCGACGAGGTGAATGGCAGACTGAAGCGAGCTAATTAGCATAGCATAGCTCATTAAGGCGCCGGTGTGCGTGCATGTGCAAGTCATTTGTCAGAAGCGCTGCAGGAGAACTAATTTAAAGGGGCTTTAGATGGTGAGCAATATGTCAGTCTTTCTGTACCAGTGGGTGTGTGGAGGGGGCGGGAAAGCAGCCGGTTTTGGCAGCCGAATCGCCGACAGGATGGGGTGTCGGGCCAAAAAAGGGAAAAAAAGTGTGTCGTCACCTGCCAAAATCCTGACTGGTCGGTTTATATTTAACTCTGAGAACAGCAGAGCGAGCGTTTACTATCCTATCAGCGCCATCATCGTGGCTCCACTATGACTCATCCATCGTGAGCTGTGCCATTATTTTTTCTTTTTTTTTTCAATGAAGACATACTGTAAAAGCAAGCAAGCACAATATATTGTGCCAGACCTTTTTTTTAGTGTTTGCTCTAAAAAAGTTTAGCGAAGCTTATTCAAACTGCAACTCTGGCAACTCTGTGTTTTTATGTAAATTGTGATGCATTGCAAGGCATATCGCTGTTCACTTGAGGCAGGAATGTTTCTGATTAAAGGCATTCTGTCTCCAGAAATGTGCTCCTATTTATAGACTGCTTATTGTTGTTGCTTTTCTTTGTTTTTTTTTTTTAGTATGTAAAGCATCTCACTGAAGTAGCTCATAAATATACTCCTTTACATTTTGTAGGCAGGAGATTGTCTGTAAGGGAAGCTGATTAGTCAAGGCCCGAGTAGTTTTACATTGCAGCTGTTATGCTTTTTTCCCTGCAGTGGCGTACATTTTAAAACCACATCTGCAGGTTTAAACAGCTACTGCTGCTAATTTCTTGTCCAAATCTCCTCTGTTTTTGGATTCTTCAGCTAACCATCCCATCAAAAGCCCAACATTTTCAAAAAAACACTGTGTGAATTTGTAAAATCTCACCAAAGTTGAACTTAATGTGATAAATTAATGTGGATTTAACCCTCTGCAGTCTTTGCTAATGTATTATACTGACAGTGTGTGAGGATGAAATGTAAATAGAATTTGTAACTCACATGGAAAACACCAAATTGATCTAGTTCATACCTCAAAGTCTGCATGACCTTTTGTTGGAAAGATGGTGTAATATTGCAATCAATAATTTTCCTGGTTTGCATTAATTTACTGCGAGCTTAATGTCAAAACAACCACAATATTGAGCCTCTTTTTACTTCCCTAACTGATCTGTGGAAAAACAAATCATGTTTCTATCTGGATTCACCTCATCAGTGTACTTCTCTAGGAATTAGCATCACTAATAGTGAAAATATTCTGTCTGTTATTGTGTATTCAGTCTCCACGGCGGCTACAATAAGCCCTTTGTCGATCCCAATTCTGCTGCATCGCGCTCCACCAGTGCCAGATATTGCACCAGTGACTTTACAACTTCAAAGTGACAACTCTAATCAGCCCTCGCCAACAATGTATTGGCTATTTATTTAGCTGAGAAAGTAGCTGCGCTCTCGCTGATCTGCTGGTAACAACACCCCCGAATGTACGAGCTGACAATATGTCTCCTAAATACACTGTACACGTCAGTTTTTCACTGATAAAACACAGCAGCTACTGCCATCTGAAAAAAAATACACACACACACATATATATATATATATATATATATATATATATATATATATATATATATATATATATATATATACACACTTCTGAAGCAGGGAGCCCACAGTGCAGTTGAGTAAACTTCACACATTTGAGTGTGAACATAAATTTGTGAGGTGGAAGTGTGATCAGGTACTGGCTCCTGCAATGTTTTCGTCCCGCTACCATTAAGATAAAGCCACTGGATTGCTCATGAATTAGTGCACATTTGAATCTTATAGACTTCAATAGACTATAATAAAGGCTGGAGAGGCTGTATTTTGTCCTATAAGTGCACAGCAGCGATTTAAGGGCTAATACTTCTACCTGCAACTCGTTTGAGCATCATTATTTATAGTTCCTTTGCTGTGGCTTTTTCTGAGCCGGAATATTCTACTAATAACGTTTTCCTTCCATTTATTAGGTTTCTGGGGCCCTGTGTGTTGACCGCAGCACTTCTCGGTTTTGCTGCAGAGCAGAAAGTTAAAGCCGAGGTCCCCTATGGAACGGTAAAAGTAACAACAGACCTCCCGAGCTTAGCACACTGCAGCAGAAGAAGGCTCACGCTTCTAACTGAAAGGCCGTGGCCGTCCCCAGCAATCAGCCTCTTACACCAGTGATTATAGATCTGACTTTGTGACCCCTGAATAGAAATTCCCCACAGTCTGGAAAGCCTCCGGTGCCTCCTTAATGCCTGGCAAGACTGACCACGCTGTCACGATGAGATTCCAGCCTCCTTAGGGCCCTCATTACAGCCGACAGTGAAATCCTTCTTTTTTTGTTTTTCTCAGCTCACGACTTCCTACTTTCTGCTCATTTAAATGATCCCACACACGCAAATATTATTTATAGCTGCTTGTTTTGTGCTTCCTTACTCATCAGAAATCACTCCTCAGGTGCAGATGAATGCAGGAACTTGAAATCGGTACACTGAGTTCTTGCTGAAAGTCACGCCGGTGCCCTTTTCTGAGCTGACCTCTCTGACACAGAGGCTTGAATTACTCTCAGCAGAAGGAGTGCTGCAAATGACATATCAATGATTGCACTTAGTCAGGCAAGAGAGAGAGAGAGAGAGGGCTCCATAGTGAAGTGGATTCAGTGCACAAAAAGGCACCGAGTTGTCTTTTTTTTTACGTGCTAATGAGGCCTTGTTTGGTTTGCAGCCCCTTCAATCATGCAAGACAACAGAATCTACTCAGTTCTGTTTTAGCAGAGTTCTGCAGAGTTTGCAGTAATTTCTTATAACTCAGTCAAATGTGAACAGACAGATGCGACAGATGTTTTTATATTAAGGGCGATTTACAGTTTCTGAGTACATCACTAACGCTGATGGCATTCATGAATAAACATCCCTAAATCCACTTTAAAATCACACAAAACTTCAGAAAACCTGAGAATCATCAAGTTTCCTTCACCATGGCAACCTCAGCTAATTTGCAAATAAAGTCCAGGTTGCAATCTGTCTATCTACGCTTATAAGGTCACAAATTTACCAAAATGCAAACAAAATAAACTAAATTTACTTCCGGCAATCGTGGCAACACTGTGCATCCTGCCTATATCCACTAAAGCATTTGGGAAAATGCACAAAATAAGACAATTTGCTTTTATAAAGTGACAAAATCCGTTAATATAAAGTGCGTTTCAACCATTTTCTGATGTTTTTTGGACATTTCTGAGGTTTAAAATTTCCCATCGATGCAATTCTTATACTTCTGCAACACTCACTCTCTCCTCTTATCCACTCATATGCGGGTTTTTGCCCTTTAGGAATAACATTATGCGGCTTAAAACCCTGTAAATAAGGAAAGAAAAACAAGCTCTAAATCCTCGGCTTTAGTAAAGGTGATGTGACTCGCTCATCTCTATGGTCGGTCTATCATTATGGATTTTCTTGCTGATCTGGTGCACAGTGTTGTGTGTTTTTATCCTGCAGTATGTCAATTGTCTACTGTGTGCCATGTGTACTGTAGTGACACACTGGCACATGTACATTAACACACACTCACACACACACACAGATAAGACAGGGAGCTGTGTTCTGATCACTGCCAAGCCAAAACATGCAACATGATAAGAACTTTTTTTTTTTCACATGAACACAGATGCATTACATGTGTCAACAAGAAAAGGCTCACCAGTTTCCAGCACTCTACAGTACACACACATCAATGCATTATGGTAGCAATTTACAGACACACTTAAACTTTAGGTACATGGTTATATTCATACATGACTCTTTTGGAACTTAACGTGACCACAGTGGAGAGACAAGCCCGAATGAAGTGAGCGATGAGTGATGATGGATGCAATGAGGTGTGGGGGTGCCATGTGGAGTTATGTCGCCGCGATGTGGTGATGCCACATGAGTAGATGACCAACGAATCACTGACAACAATGCGGAAGTACAGAAATCAACAACAACAGAATACAGCTTTTCGAAAAGAGATAAGACGCAACGAGAACAAAAGAGAAAAAAAAGAAAAAGGACAAAAAAACCACAAGCTGCTTTCTGTCTCGGCCCCAGAGAGTCCTGCTTTGAAGTGGTTCGCTTGTTTCAGAGATTCGGCAGCGGGGGGAGGGGGGAGTTGTTTTTTTTAAGGAGCCGGAGGGGTTGACAAGTTAGCGAGGACCTTCAGTTGTGCACTTTGTTTGTGCCTTTAGCTAATGGTCCATAAGCACAGAGCAATCACAAGAGCCCCAAACAGCTTCTATCAAGAAAAGTTCAAGCTGCTGAACTCCGATCGATTCTTGTCTTTTTTTTCTTCTTTCTTGTCTACCTTTCCAATTTCCCCTCCAGCTTTGATCTTATGAGAGTCACTCCTGTGTAATTTTGACCACAGCCTAAAGAATCTTGTGTCTAATAAAGAAAAAGGATTTGAGTCAGTCACTAGGCCATCTGATAAATTCCTAAATAAGCTTTTAAAAAGATTTTTCTGCTCTTCAAAATAGCAAACAAAGCTGGTAATGAGAGTTTACTGCTTTCCTTTCCTCGACGTCTCGGCTCTTCGGTCTGTCCGCGGGGCTGATTTCATACCACAGAGATGTTTAAACTGCGATTGTGTCTGTGCTTGTTGCTCTGCAGCCTCCTGCCACTTATTGTGTCCAGCACCGCGGGGGCTATGATTTGCTATCAATACGCGTTTGCTTATCAGCTATTTTCTGCCAAGCTCAGACAATGCAGCAGAGCGATCCTGTGGAACGTGCCGTCCACAGCAAACAAACCATTTTGGGGCCGATGGCTTAATTGCTATTGATGCGCCTCGGCTAGATGAGTGCCATAATTTTTAGTGAAACTCTGTTTGCACTTGGGTAAATAAAGGCAGGAAGCAAACAGAATGTTGTTGCTGTCAGTTCTGCTTGGATCAGGCAAGGTATTTCCTTGTCAAAGCCATTTATTATTTCTTTTTTAGCAAATGCTATATTTTGTAGATTGCTCATTGAACACTAAATAATAATTATACTCTTTGAAAGCCATCTCGCCAGCGTCATAAAAATCCAGTCATTAGAGCAACTTATTATTAGTTTAGTTAATTTTTCACCTTTCCCAGGATGGTAGGTGCAAATTACAACATCAACATCAGAGTTTTTAACCATCTAAACCCAAAACAGCGCCAGTGAGTTTGAAAGGCATGCTGTCTTTAAAACCAACAGCTACACAATTTATCACAGAAACAGAAAGAATGAATTCTAAAACTCACTGAACGAATCAAGTGCGGAAAATTAACCAAATCTAAGCTTCAAATAGTGATATTTAATTTTTAAAAAATCACTATATTAGCACTAACCACAATAACAAACAAAGAAAATTTTAAATTGTGCAATCCTGATTGCAACTGGAAAGGTATAAGTGATTCAGCTGCAATCAACAGTCTTGTGACAAAAATTTAGGGACTATTCGGATGAACTGCAGGCTGTGTTTATGGTTTATAAATAGTCAAGAATGGAAACAAATTCAGGAGACTAAGAGCGAAATAAAACCCACTTTATCAGTAAAATAAATGTGGATCAAAAACAGTCAGCATGTAGTTGGATACATGCTGCATGGTGAAATATCTTTCTATTGTTGATGTGAGTAGCATGAAACACATTTAGTTTGTACAAGTTGCAAAAAGCAGTATCTGGAGATAAAAAAAAAAATTTCTAGTACTGGATACACCTGAGGGCAAAACTGGAAAAATGTTGTACATGTTGAGTCAAAGAGTTTTCCAAGTTTGACAAATAAATAAAGAAATTGGACTATTGTTTTTGCTTTCAGGATTTATGTCATCACTTTGTTACAGTGCAGGAGAGACATGTTTGAGCTTTCTCTATTTCTAGCTGTGATTGTTCTGTTTCCATAGAGGTGCAGGACTTTATCTTGCTGGAAAAAATTAAGGCACAGTGAATAAAAATATAACAGTATTAGCTGAGTTGAAATGATTTTATTGAAATAAGAGTCACTGTTTTGCAGTCCATGTAGCAGTATTAACTGGTAGCATTAGATCACTTATATCTGCTAATCTGAAACAAACAGATAATGACATCATCATCCTGCTTTGCCCAATAAACTAATGTAATATTGTCCCACTTGTTCAATTTTCATACAGATGGCTCCACAAGCGCTTGACCACTGTCCAAGAAATGGGATCTTGATGCTACTGATTTGGATGTTATTACTGTGTTCCAGTGTATTTATCACTGTAGTGCGACCAACACAGCACTAATACTGTGCAAAAATAATGAATCAGTGTGTCTCGGTTTCAGGAAACAATCTTGGCCTCAACAAGACTCAAAACTCCGAAGACGTTTAAACTGTGAGGAGTGACTCCCTCTATGTGGCGATGTAAGAGTTTCCCTCCTTTTGGTTTATTATTGTCATGGAGGGGAATAAAATCTGATTGTCCCCTGCATGGAAGAACCTGAAGCATTTACAACCACTTCAACTTAGATACCACTGCTGGGGTAGTTGTGTTGACTAGGGTAGCTACTGCAGCACCGCTATTAACAGGATGCATGATAAGTGGCTGCAATTAAAATTTACAGAAAAGAAAAATAACTTCTTTTTTTCAAAGTAAATAAAATAAATCAAACATTTGTGCGGATGTTACAAGGATGCAGTCGTCTTACCTGGGGACACAGGCGGTAGAGGTCTCCCCCTCAGGGGCCTCCGGGGCTGGGCAGCAGAACTGGTGGAGCACTGTTTGGTTGCTGTGTGAAGAAGGAAGAAACAGAATTAATACAAAAGATCAGAAGGATGTACTTGATAGTAAAAGCTGAGTCATAGTTGAGCTCACTAAGCCCCTCAACCTTGCAGCATTTGTCCAATCATGGTTTAGCAGCTGTAACTAGGAGCTAAACGGTTTTTAAAGCATTTGACCCCTTAAATATTAAAGTGGCATGCATGGGAATGTTTGACTGAAATACTTTTATAAACCCTCTCCCCTTCATAACAGTAAATCCACAATGTTTTATGTGAAAGCTAGTCCTGGATGCTACTATAGTGGCTATATTAGCAGCTCTGCCTTCCTCAGAGAGAACTTTTAATAAGACTTGCATTTCATTTTGCAACAAGCCACCAAGAAGCAATAAAAAGTCAGCCACAGAAAGCATTTACAACCAACAAATGAAGCTAGCTTAGCCTCACATAGCCAGAACTATTTCCCTAGTGTTGTATCAGCCCTGTAGAATGGTCTGACTGCACCTCAGGAGGAAAATGATCGGTTTGTATTTCTTTAAACCAATCAAATGCATCTTGTGTGGTGCTAAGCCCAGGATGTAGTGATGATACCCCAGCAAAAAAAAGAAAAATATTTTTTTAAGTGAAAAGGGAGTTGTTTTGCTGAAACATTTCCATGCAGGAATGTGAGCGCTGACATAAAAAAAAGTGTTAATGCACCACAAAAACAAAGCAGGACTGCCTCATTGCATAATCAAAGTCTTAGGTAAAACTTTAAATTTTTTAGCATGTAGGTTGCTAGCTTGGGTGTCATTGTTGTTTACCGTAGCAAAGAAGATTTTGAAAACACAGAAGTATTGAAAAATATATTGTAAATACTGGAATACTGTGTGAAATGTGTGGTGGAAATGGCAGACTAATACCTGAAGTCCACATCCAGTGAGTCAGACTAACATCAGCTTCATTAGCAAGCTAGATATGTTACGTACAGTGGACAAAATTGATGGTCCCCTGCTATATATGAGGAATCTGTTTTTGTCTACCCATGTCTAAAATCAAGGACTAACTGTTTTTAAAAATAATTTTGAGTGGTCTGCCACAGTTATAATGGTAATGCACATGTGTGGACCAGTTATGGCTGTATGGATCAATTACACCAATGACTCTGTCGAGGGCCAATGTTCAATATCAGTGTAATAAGAAGTGTGTCCTATAGCTGGTAAGGCAGAGGGTGGAGCTTGGGGCGGTGGATGGACACATACCAAGTCTCACTATCATGCGGAACCCCAGTTTGCTTCCTGTCTCCTGTACAACTAAACTGCATTTTCAATTAGGTTTTGAGGGAAATGTATTGTCTGCTCGATTACCTTTGTGATGTATCACAAATACACTTCAAATTAACATGTCTTTGACATTTATTTCATTACTTTACTGTCGCCTAAATCTAATGAAACAATGAGGGCAAATAAGTTTAAGAATAATGGTCTCACATGTGATGTGAATTCTGGTCTGCTGGGTAAAAGACCTCTTGCCTCCAGCCTCCCCTCCTAGGTTATTATGTAGATTTTGTGGCTCTTTAGAATCAAAAACATTTCATTCTACCTCACTGTTGTATCTTTGGATAAGAAAAGACACTGGTTTCCCTAATTTGAACCATATTTCATTTGCTGTATCCCAAACCTGAACCAGATAGTATATGCTAGGAGCAGATATTATAGCAGTAAGGATGCATGATGATCTCAAAATCATCACTGATATGCTGATAAAGGCTTCTAAAATTGCCATTGGCCTAAATAAAAATTAACAGGTGGATGATCGGGTTTGTTGTAAAAATGTTACAGAATAATAATAATAAACAGTGCATTTTGGTTGAATGCTAGTTGAAGTAGTTTTCTTATTTTACCCAGTAAGTTTCTGCATTTTCTATCTGTACTTGCCAGAGAGTCACGATCAGAGAAGACATAATTAATCTTAAAAATTCCACTACAGGAGAGACGTGATGTTCTCCGCAATTAGGTGGATAAATTATGTGCACATATCTGTATCTGCATCTGCAATCTGCAAAAAAAGATGGAAAATATCTTAAAATTTGGCAAAAATCCAATGTTGTGCATCCCTAGAAAGCCTGAATTAAAAAAAAAAAAACTGTTGGCATTGAAAATTAAAGAAAAAAAGGCAAGTAATCATCCAGTGCTGATGATCTTGCAGCGCCAGGATCTCTAAAGCTCACAAAAATGTTGACACCAGCTTGATATCACGGCATCCAAATCCTCAATCACTCAGCTACCACAATCTAGACACGGTTATATAATGAACATGCAGCTGATTTATTTGGTTTGTTTTTGGCTAACCTTCTGGGTGAAGCTACTTAATGATCTGCCTCAGCGTCAGGGTCCTGCTCTGCACCTCCACTCACCCTCCCACTGGTTGTCCTCTGTGAAGCCAATTTCTCTTTTTTACTTCCTCCCTGCTCACCTGTTTCCCCTTTACCACCTCAATCTGAACCGTCTGCTTTGTCTGAGCTCATGTTTAAGAGTAACTCTCGTGTCCTCGCTTGACCCGAACACGCTGTTGTTTATTTACAGGGAGACTTTCACGACCACCCTAGTGTGAAATCACTGTGCCACTCGGTTAGGATGGGGATCGAAAGAATGTGGTGGCCTGAATTTGAGCCGCTGACAACTTTCTTGCATGATTTACAGCCGTCCTGCACCTGGGTACAAACATATGTCTTCAGCTAGCTGAGTTATCAACTGAACTTTACATTTTCTGAAGCAGTCGCAACGCTAATTATTGTGGGATCTTATTTGTTTTGATGTGTAATACTGATACAAATCAAGGTGCAAATAAACCGATTTTACTCCTTTTTATTGAAGGAATGCCAATATTATTATTTATATGATGATAAATATCATATAATGTTCTTTATCTATAGAGCATTTATCAAAATCCAAGTTGCAAAGTGCTTCGAAAAGCAGCACAATAATTCAACGGAACTTTCGGAAACGGAATGATTTAAAATCAGGAAAGGCTCTCTGTTTTAAGAAGTGACTTTAAAGACTCCACTGACCCAGCTAAATTCATTTCCTCAGGCAGATTGTTTCAAAGGCCTGGAACAAACAAAAGATCTCTGTCCAAAGATCTCAAAGTAGTGCATAAGACACTAAAAGGTTAGGTATAAAATCAGGACAGGGGTGTTAATGGGACTTTAAAGTTGTGAGTAAAATCCTAAAATCTATTCTAAATCATACTGGAAGCCAGTGTAAAAAAAAAATCTATAACAAGAGAGATGTTATCTTGTTTCTTGGTTCCGGTTAAAAGCCTGGCAGCTGAGTTCTGAACTATCTGGAGTTTTCGCTAATGAACCCCGCCCACAAATGGAGCCAAACAGGTGGTTTTATGTCAAAATGATAGGGGCGTCAATTATGCTAATAATCTGAAGAGGTTAATCAGGCTGCAACAAGCAATTTATGTGAGGACTGTGAAGCTGAAAGAGTTTTTTGAACAATGAAACTGAAAGTTTTGATGATAAGCAGTGAATGTGTAAGTAATGTGAAGAATAATGTCTGTCTTTGTAGTCTCAAAAGTGTGTTCTACATGATGGAAATATGGTAGAGAATGAATAAAAGATGCAGGTGGAGTGAAAGGTTGCTCTTTTAATGTGCTTTAAAAGAGAAATATAAGCAAACAGACAATGTTTCATCGTCATGGAGATCCTCACAAAGGGACACAACTGCTCAGTATTTCAGCACCACGGACAGAGACAAAGAGACAGTTTGCTTATGGAAAGTTTCTTCCCTCCAATCTACAGACCGGCAGACTAACGGAGTCTGAGTAATCATTCCTGCTCTAATGCAATGCCAGTAATGGACTCCCGCGCACTCTCATTTTTCTGTTCTTAGGCGAAAGCAGTGAAATACTTGTTTAAACCTGCAAAACTAATAGCAATTTATCAAAATGCCGTATCGTCGCAGGAGAGAAATAACTGCAGTTTCGAAGACAGGGGGAGAATGGCTGCAGCCAGCCCGCTAATAACACTTTGAACCATTTTCCGGGAGGTCCTGTGGATATACAGTCACAGGTGAAGGTGATACTGAAAGGTAGCACAGAAAAGGGTATCAAATTTTAATGCGCGATGTGAGAAAGTGCATTTTTGCTTCCCCTCGTCTCCCTCGGTTTGCCTTCTCCTTCCAACCGGGTTGCTTCATCCATTTCTTCCTTCCATGTCGCCCCCCCTCCGCTCCCCCCATGGCTCTCTTCTCCTTCTGCCCCCTTTTACACTGATTTTCCATCACCTTCTACGACTCCCCATCCCCCTGTTCTACAAGCACAGCGTGTTGTGCTAAAGAGGAATTTGCTCAATTACTCTTGCTGTCACAAGATGTAGCCAGTAAGAAGAGCAGCAGCAGCAGCAGCTCTCCGTATGTTGCATCCCTGAACTCAGGACATGAGGAAGGACAAAAAGAGGAGGAAGCAAGGCCGGCATTCCCAGCAGCACCAACCCCTCCATCGTTTATTTTTTTTTTAAAGTCTTTTGATCATTGACACAAGCAGCCCTGCATCTTTTTAAACCTCCTTCAAGAGCAACAGCGGGTTCAACCGAGGAGAGAGCGATAGTTTACCACACAACGCACAGCGTCCTTGAAATAAAAACGACATTTTTAGGTTCTCAATCCCGTTGTTTAGTGTCCTTTTTTGTGTTGCTCCTCTGTGAAGTCAGAAAAAAGAAAAAGAAGAGGAGAAAAGAGCTTGAAAGGGTTTGGAGGGGAAGAAGGGGGGTTATTTGACAGCAACAATAGCAGACAGTACAGGGAGGGTATGACAGCCAATTAATTCTCATTGTTAATGGCTCCTCTAATTGTGTTCGCCTTAACGACCATGACACCGCTGTGGCCGCGTCTTTTTTTTTTTTCAATAGGTCCAGAGCACAAGCGCTCTCTGAGGGGACACAGATTAGCGTGGAGAGTGTTGGAACAGCAGAGCCACTTGTTCCCACAGATAAAGGGTGTATTCTGCAGGTCAGTGAGCAAACATTCAGGTTGAAAGACACGCATCGTCTACGTTATATAAAGCGTTTCATTTACTGGATGGCAATTTAGAGCAAAACGTACAGAAATCTCATTGGAATCTGTGCATCACATTCACAGTGTTGGCATCTGGACAGAGGATGTTTGCTCCTCCTGTTGTTAGAAATCTAGATGCCACTTTACATGCATGCTTGCTTTGTAAGTTAAAACCAGCAAGTTAGCTTAGCATAAAATCTTTAAGTTACACAGACATTAAAATTGCATCCTTAAAGCCAATTTAGTTGAAGAGGTAAATGCAATCGTACCAACACCATCCACATGTGACCTGTGATCCCACTGTTGTTAACACAATGACCCTACAAAATAAAAGTATTAACAAATGCACATATGCAAAATATTAATACTACAAAAATCTCATTCGGCAAAATCATGATCCCGGTTAAGCAACAGAAAATAATAGGTAGCATTATTCTTAATAACATACTTCTTTAGCCTCACACATTTAGAAATGTGTTGGTGGGTTGGAAAATTATGTTATTTTTTTAAAAAATTGCCAAAATTTTATTATTTTTCAGAGCCAGAAACTACAAAAGCAAAAAAATCCCTTTATTTTCGACTTTCTGACCACCATTGAACTAATCCTGTGTGGCATGAACTTCCGTTGGGAATCAAATCCGAACTTAAAATTGTGATATTTCATCAAAACAAATTTAAATGTGACTTGGATTTGTTATTTTTTTTCTGGCTTTATAATTGTGCTGTACTGCACAGAAGACATCCCTGAGTTCACTCTACTTCTAGTCACGGTTGTTCTGTTTCCATAGGGGTGCAGTAATTTATATTGCAGTAAAAAATTAGCCCACCGTGAGTAAAAATGTGGCAGGAGCAGAAAACAAAGAAACTTCTTGGTGTTCAGAGGGTTAAAATGCATTACTCTTAATCATCTGCTTGCTTGCAGAAGTTGGTTCTCTCTGTTTAAGATGTGTGTGAGAGAGAAGAGATACTATTAGCGACTCTATTAGCAAGTCTGAGCATGTTTAGCAGGTAACTTGGCAGCATCTGGATCCTCTCAGTTCTTTTTCGATGTGCAAGAGGCGCTATCAATGTGCGCAGACCAGAATGCCTCTGGATGTAGTTGGACAGGCCTGCGATCAATCAGAGCGATGGAGAGCACGCTGCAATAACACTCCTCTGTACAGTCATCGAATCAAACCCACCTCATATTAGATTGGCCTGGTATGGGTGAGGCCAGGTGGAAAGGGGAGAAACCAGAAGAAAGGAAGCTCAGATTCTAAAGCTACCTGTAAAGTTCACTAAATAACCATTTTACCTAATTTAGTTTTGCCATAATTGCAGCTTACTCAATAAAACCCTCATTTTGTGACCATCATGTCATTCATTTTGCATCACTCCTTCGTCAATGTTTATTTCCCAGTAGTGTCAGAGCTTCTTCATGCGCTGACTGATTCCTGTATGAATAAAGACGGTATAATCTCCCAAACCTGCTGAGGCAGCAGCAGCATCAGCATCTAATCGATGGGTATTGTGGTGTGCAGTGGGGTTAGTTGCCTGTGATGATGCCACACATGTAATCAAAGCCCAGACACAGTCAGACTGGGCAAATATCCTCACAGAGTCAAACGTTGTCGATACCATGAAGACATCGGAGTCATTGATTTCACCAAATTTGCAGACAAACACCTCACAAGACACTCTTTTATCTTTCAAAACACCTTTGATTCATCCCAGCCGTCCATCTCTTTCTGCTTTGATCTCCGGCTTCTCACTCTGCATTACTTCAGCCATCTCTCAGTTTTACTATCACCTTCATCTTTCCACTTAAAAACAGCTTTTTTACAACCATTTTTGTTTTACGACGCGGCCTTTAAAGACACAACTGTGCAGGCGAGATAGAAAATGCCCAAATATAGCTCAATAAAAGTCAACCATCATGTCATATATCATGAATCTGCTCATGCCTGCTGGTTGGTGGGACTGAAAAGGCACATTTGGTTCATTGAGTGTTTGACTGTTAAACTGGTTTAGAGATCAAAGGTCAAACAGGTGCAAACATGTTTAATGTCTTTTAATGTTTCATGTTTTTATTTGTTTGGATTTTTTTTATTCAAAGGTCTGAAAATAACCAGTTTAACTCCAGTTTAATTCCAGTTCAACTTGTTTAGCTTGAGGTCAACTCCAGTTCAACTTTGGTTTAACTGCAGTTAAACTCTAGTTTAGGTTGAGTTTAATTCCAGCTTAAATGCAGTTTTACTGTGGTTCAGCTCTGTTTCAATCCCAGTTTAACTTCAGTTACCTACAGTTCAAGTCCAGTTGAACTCCAGTTTGTAATCAGTTCAACTGCATTTTAACTGTGATTTCACTCAGGTTTAATTTTTAACTTGAATCACTGTGTCTTCATAGGTTTCGGTCATGTCGGATTTATGTTAAACAGTTTGAAGTTATTCAGTTCAGGTTAAACTGGTTGAACTGGTTTGTAGAAACACTAAAACTTCCTGTTAGTTTGTGTTTATTGACTGAAATTTTTAGTGTAATTGTTTCTGTTCCGATCATATTTCCAGCTCATCGATCAGACTTATTAAATGTACAATCCTACCACACGCTTCAACTCAACTTCCACTTGATGTAAAAACACTAGAAGCTACGACTTCTCAATCGATCTCCATCTTCCTTCTCGTTGTGACAACTATCCACTGATTCCCGTGTTCAGGCTTTACGCGAACATTTCCTCTACATGACATGAATTCTTCTCATTTGAATTGGAAAAATTTGCAAGACTACAAATCCTAGCCTCCGGTTTCACACACACACTCCACCTTTGTGCACTGTTTGATCAGTGTGGCTACTGGAGATTAAGCTGAACTCACATGATCTACTTTCTGATCTTCCACACCACTGACTCAGTTCCCCTCATGGCCTAAGCTCACTAACACCACCTATAAAAAATCTATAAGCTTTCATAAGCTTTTCCACACACTGGCTCCGTGTGAGGGGAGAGTGTAATTTGCGCTGCGGCGGTTTCATTGTATTTTGTTTTAACTTCTGGTGTCTAATGTGTTTGTCGATGCGCTCCTCCCAGTGTTGAATTCAGCTTTGCTGTGTCAATAGCTCTCCGGCTGATTCAACTCGGCTCAAGGCGGAAAAAGATCTGTGCGAGCCGAGATGATACACTTGGAAGCTCGGGACAGAGAGAGCGAGGGAGAAAGCGAGGGAGGGATCAAAGCCTGCAATAATTGACAGATTAGTTTTCACAGACAATTTCCTGGCAGACAGGAAGAAAAAAAAAACAGCTGTGAACATGTTCACTTATTGAAATAACATAATATGCAGCATTAGAGTGTGTCCCTGAAGGCCACACACAAATAGAAGTGACCTTGGAGAAAGAAAACATTAACAATAGTAGATGCATTTTGGCTTAATGTATGTCTGTTTGCTTAAAAAGAGATTTTATTCATTCATTTACATGCTTAGTTTTGACTTCACGGAATAAATGCATTTTCAAGTCAAGGTCAAATCAGAAAGAGAGAGGAAAACCTCTGCATACAAACACCAGCCAAACGGGCTAGAAATGAAGAAATCCTTAAAAGCAAACAGCTCAGTGTGAAGCCAGGTGCTTTACACAGAGAAAAAGCAAAAAGATGCTCTACATCAGCATCATCGCAGTCCTTCAGATTAACTTATATTTTACACAATCCACAAGTCAGCTCATCTCACGATTAGCATGATCCTTTTTTGATCATGCTAAATCAAAAAAAGAGACTCAAACTGTTTTTGCAATACTTCACTTCCATGTGGCAAATTGGCAGCATCTGTAAGTGCCAGTTTATCACTATGTTTTACGGGGGAAAGTGTATGAGCTTTCTGAGAGGCGTAAATTTAACTCACATGCTTCCTGGCAGGTGTGTCTTTGCAAGGTGAGCTGACAAATGTCCCTAAGCTAAATCACACATCTCCTATATAAGCAATGGAGCAATCTTCCCCACACAAACTTCATTTTTCCATCCTAAAAGCTTCCTATATCAATTCAATATGTTTAAAAAAAAAAAAAAAAGCTGCACTGAAAGGTTTACGTCAGCACGGGGCTCTTGGGTTGTCCCAAGCGGCTTAGCTCGGCCTCTGTAAGCGAAACTGAGAGAGAGCTGGAGCCGGACGAGAGAGCAAGACCCATTTTCCCGAAAGAAAATGAACAAAGGAGGAGGAAAAAAAAAATTCGTCCTTGTATTCAATCCCTTTAAAAAAAAAAAAAAAAAAAAAAAATCCTGACTGTGCCAGTGTCAGGAAAGCTGTGGCTTTATACTCTCTCAATGTGGCCTACTTGATTCCACTCCGGTATTTGGAAGTAAATATGAAACCGGTTCAGTGTGAAGCTCTGCATTTATGCTGCATCATGAACAAGACAAACCTCCACCTTGAAATTACAGACAGCTGGTCGCAATTTAAGATTAAAAATGCTTTTAAGAGACCAGTTTCAACAACAGTTTAGGGATATTTTTGCATGAGGTCTGTTGGAGAAATTAAACACTATCTAAAATATCAACAATAAATGTCAAGTTTTGATGTCATCCCCCAAAAATCAAAGAGGTTTTCTAGGCTCTCAGCATTTTTACGCTCCTTTTCAACTTAACTCCCAACTGTTGGTCCCCCTTCAATAAAACTTAAAAGGGAAACCTTTTTGATGGAGGAGGCAAAAAATCAGCAGAGAATGAGAGATCTGAGCCCAGAGGGGGAAGAAACAGGAGCTGAACCACTTTCTAGGAGAGAGTGAGAGAGTTCCATCAGCTGAGAAGGTTCAACACTGACACTGAGCTGGATTTATTTCAGCTGGGCAAGTTTGTGTGAGAAATATGTTGTTCTTCAGCCAAATTTGAGGCAACACTGGGACAGATCTGTGGGCTTTCAGTGGCAGAGATCACACAGGCCCATCGAGGGAATGGAAGTTATTTCTGTCACAAAAAAAAAAGAAAATGGAATTAGCTTGAAGACATTGCTGACTGTGGCCTCATAGCTAGAACGTTTCTAGGGTTTCTCCGGGTGCACCGGCTTCCTCCCACAATCTGAAGACAAAACTTGCGATGAGTGATTCTAAACTGGCTACAGGTGATGGACCACTCTGCCCTTCACCTCATATAAATATTGTAAAAATGTAAATGTTGATTCCAAATTTTTGTGAGAAAAATAACCATGGAAATTCCACTTTCATCCATTCCTTTGATGGCATCACAAGGGGAATGGAGAGAAAGACTCCTGCCATAACGTTCAGCATCACCAGCAAAAACACAACACAGTTAGCGCATTCCCATGTTTTCCCATGAAAGCAGTAGCTCTTCCTACTGTTTTCATCTGATCTCCAGCTGGCGCCGCCACTATCGAGCAGTTTTCGCCACTCGTATCGAGCATCAAGCTACACTGCGTTTGCTGCAGGGCCGTCTGCTGAGGACTTGGCAGTGGGTCAGATTTCACAGACATCCTCTATGCTTCATGCTTGACAGCTATCAAACTGTCATGGCTGTCATATATCAACCAGGGTTTGGGCTGATGAGGAAAATCCCATCTACCGGATCAGCAACACTTGCCATACATTTTGCGGTGGAGTGAATTACTTTTTAAAGGGAGGTGCTGCAGGATGTCTGTGAATGATGAGTAGAACAAGTAAAAGAACCAGAAAGAGATAAGAAAAAAGAGCCACTTTTACATGCAGTACAGTCTTTCCTGCAGTTTCCACACATATGGCTCATTCACATTTCATGTCGTGATTAACTTGTTTGTTTGTTCTAGGATTTACTCCTCCAGTGACATCACTGAGAGAGTCACCAGCTCCTCCCCGTGGCACTGCCTACCTGATGATGTAATCCGGGCAACAAGAGGTTGACAAACAGGATCTGATGATGTAACCACAGTGCAGCGGAAGGATGAGGTGCTTTTAGGGTCATGTGAATGTGAAGACATCTGTTATGTGGCCAACCCGAACGCATTTAAAGCATCACAGATAAAATAGGCACAAAAATGCCAGACACATGCAGGTGACCTCTAGGAAAAGATGAAACTGTAACATGGTAACAAACCCCCTATGCAGCAAAGACCACACATAAAATAATACAATTCTACATGTGGCATATGCAGAAAATGAGGAAAAATGAATTGGATGAACAAATGTTGCCACCACAGGTGTGAATAATGCAAATGAATGACTGAGAAAGTGTGTAAATTAATAGTTGAATGGAAGAATCCCCTGTTGTTTTTTTTATTGCTATTGCACACTACAATAAATTGCGATGGAGGGTCTGCGTGATCTGTTGAGGCGATTGGACGTGCGGTGCCTGTTCCGATCAGCTCTGCAGTGCCTCGCAGCATTAGGTGGATGGCTTTGAACAAAACTCTGGGTCACAAAGGTAACCATACCTGGCATTTCCTGAGGCAAGTGTGTGTCTACGCTCAAGTGCCTGTGCTTGAGCGTGCATGCAAATCACACACGGAGACAAAAATTAAAATGACTAAATATTGCACAAATGCACCCCACATTGCATAAAAGAATTCTTTTTATCATTGCAATTAATCTCTTTTATATCAAATCTGAAATGGTGCCATTTTTAAATCTCAATCAAACGTCTCACAAGAAAAGTGTTTTAACAGGCTCTAATGAGTGAAAGCAACTGTTGGTTTCTCCTGCAATGACAACTGCTAACAAAAAATCCCTCAGCTCTGTCTAAATAGTTAATGTTTGTTTTGAGAGATGGTGATATAACAAAAATAAGAAAAGCCCTCGGAGAGTGCAGTACTCCACCAAGGCTGCTCAGTCATTGTGTCATTTCCGACAGATGAAATCTTCAATAAAAAATGACCTTGCGGTGAGCACAGGCGTGTATTATGCATGTGTACGTTATGTACGGATACCGAACTGCGTGACCTAAATATGTAGCGGGCGGCGGGAATTGATGGGACTCGGAAACACGCCCACAATTTAATCAATTGTTCCTTGTATGATTTCCGATGGTTAAGTCCAGATAAGTTCGCAACGGCCGATTTGTAGTATGATCGGGATCATGTGATCATCAGCAGGCAGCTGACGTAGAGTTCACTTGTTGTCATAGTTGCAGTGACGCCGTGCCGCTATCTCACAATGATACAGAAATCTTTAACAAATCCATGGATCCAGACTATAAGCCGCATCACTGCCAAAATCTAATCACTTGGTCCTTGAGTCATTTCTGACCTTCCCTGAAAACTTCATGCTAATCTGTTAGTCTGCTTTTGAGTAATGTTGCGAACAGACAGACAAACAGACAAACATACGCTGATTGTCACCCCTAAAAAGAGATTAAGAAAAGCAAGCAGGGAAGACGAGGACAAGAATCAGCATCTGAGAATGAAAGAAAACAGTGACTAAAAATACAACAAAGTTGAAAAATGATACAAATAGAGAATAGTTCTACAGAGCACTTATGCTCCAGTGTCATGGGTCAAAATCCTCTTGATAATGCCACCTCCATGCCCCAGACCTACTAATGCCGACTTTGCTGCTCTTTTTATGTGCAAGTGAAAAGAGTCGTGTGACATGAATGCAGATCAATAGAAGAGAATGGAGGCATCTCACAATTTGACAGTTTCTTTTTGTGAGACCAACATGTTTTACACTTTGGACCAGAGTAACGATTGCACATTTTGACTGCATCGACTCAATCTGTTCAGCCCATAATTTAACTGCTCGTCTAACCCTCTTTGGACACACACACAGATGCATGCTGGTACACATGGTGGAAAACAATTACAATTGCCTGCTGAGGGATTTTCAGTGTTAAGCTCTCAAGAGGTGAAATCTTAGTGACAGATGGGTGGACATTTCCCCATAACTGCACTACACTCCTCTCAAAGAACCTCCAGTTCAGAAGCCCACTGACCACTGAGAGTTACACCAAAGCACAGCCGAGGAGTCGCTGAGGAATTCCTCTTAGCGCAGCAGTCGAGGGGCAAACTCTCGAGTAAATGAACCACGATTCTCCAGACATGTGTAAGTGCTATCCTACGGTCAACACATCTGCTTCCTTGCAACGCTGCATATGTTAGTAGCTGCTAATTGCCAGCTAATAGCACACTTTGTGCTAAAGGATAAAACAGACAGTAATGCATTACAGAGCTATTAAAAGCCAAATACGAGGGGTGTATTAAGGTTTCTCTAATTACATTTGACCATCTCTTTTTCTTATTTCTACATGAAAAAGTGTGCAGCTACAGTACTGAATTTTGTTGGCTGTAAGTAGCTCTTTTAATGATTATGCAATGGATTTTCACCGAGGCTTAAAAGAGTTGTTTTTAGGCCAAATTGAGGTATTTCAACATTAACATAATACATATATTTTTAATATTTCTGTCAGAGAAATGTGGACAAAAAACTGCAAGAATATGTCGAGTTGAAAAGGAGGAAAGCTTTGATTATTTCATGACAATATTTGTTTACAATATGCGATCAGATTGAGTGACACCAGATGACAACACTGATGCCATTTTCATTTGCAACCACAACTCAAAAATATGGAGATTGCACACTAATGACACACACACTCTGCTGATTGCTCATTAAGCCTGCTGTTCATTTGCATGGGGAAGAAATGAAATGCATCCATCAGACGTGTGAATAATTTACCTCCAACCACGAAGGAGGCGACTCACTGTGCAGCTAGTGTAACATGACTAACAATAAAAACAATCTCCGCAGAGCCCCACTGTGGCTGTGCAATGTTTAACTGGTAAAAGATGATGTCATGCGAAGCATCTGGATGTGTCAAGGACGAGGATGACTCGTTTGTCTTTCGGTGCGTCGGCATGTTGCCCGTGTGACAGTCGGGAGCCGCGGTTCAAGAAAAATCCTGGTTGAGCCAAACTTTGTCATTTTGATTGATCGGGAACCAGAGAAGAAGAGGACACTGGAAAGAAAGTGTTTGCAGTTTAGCCATGAGGAAAGTAGGACAACATTTGGACTCCTCATCCCTGTGGGGCTTCGCATTCTCCAGTTATTTGGCTTGTCTGTCATTCTGCTTTTCTATGTGCTGCTCTGATACACTGTACATTATTACCCCCTGACAGTAGTTTCAAACGTGTTTCTAACACCTGAAAAATGCAGGAAGACAGCCAAAAATACCATCAAGCAAAACAAGTCTTCGTATATTTACATTGATATTTTGAAGGAGACACAATCTCTAAGGTTTTCATTAAGATGTAGGGATGGAATTTGCTTAAAAATCCGGAAGGTTGCCAATTTTTGATTTAGAAATGAAAGGTCTTCAGTTGATTTTGCGAGCACAATAGATTTATGTTTCAACTGTGGGTTTCCTTGAACTGTGAACACAATCCAACTGGAGAGCAAATAAAACATAACTATAGATGGAAAATGAGATAAATCAGATCGTAATTGATTTAGTAGCAGATGGTTCCAAAAATCCAGCCACACCACAGCTTTGTTAGGACCAAAACTCTACACTCACTGGAGCAAGTCATACAAGCCTAGCAGCCAAAGTTCTGGGATGCTACAGTATCATTACATCTGGTTTCTGATTTAAAGGTGCTTTATTCATAATCCAAAAAGATGGTAGAATCACACCATTGGCTCCTCAGCCAAGCACATACACCACATGTCTGAACCCGTGTTTCCTCTCGTACTGTTAGAACAACACTTTATCAGTCGGGTAAAACAAAGCTGCAACTTCTGAGGCCGGTCATTGAAGTTGACGTGGAAGTGAGAAAAACTGTAGTTCCTCAAATGGCCACTTGAGGCCGGGTCCAAAAGCAAGTAAATCCCCATAGAGTCCCATGTTAAAATGTCCGACTTTAAAGCAGAAATGAACACGTTTACAGCCTGGTGAAATAAACACTTTTAGCCTCTATTGTTAATTCCCTGGTTCGTGATAACTATAAGTGGACTGAATTTTAATATAACACTCCCGCTTAAATTGTACCAAGACTGAAAATTATGCATAATTAAGGTTGGGGCTGTCTTGAGTAACAGCTCGGTCCCATCACAGGTGGACCGTGGTCCTGAGATGTTTGCAAGGTCTACCTCAGGTCCACTCACGCTCCACCTCTTAGCAAAATTTTGGATTAGCTGGGAGCTCACAGGAGTCAACACATACAGCTGCTGTTCAGAAAACCAACGAGTGATGTTATGAACACATTTTACGTTCGCCGTTACTGGCTGAATGGTTGGTGAACATCTGACCTTTAGTACTCTGTTGTAGGATGATGGATGGATTTCCTTTGCACTTGAGTAACTATAGCACAAGACACAGCAAGAGCTTCACTGTGAAATGGAACACAGCACAATAATCTTGATTATCTTGTTTTCATAATAGTTGGAAGCCAAAATGTTCTAATTGAAAATAAAATTCAATTGATTGTCCTCCACTACAGTGCACCTCTATTCATTTGCATTCAGGACAATATACTTAATTCAGTAATGGTTACAACTAAATTGGATCCAACCAACACCACTGGGTTCACTGAGCCAAAACGTGAGAAAGTAACACAATGGATAACCAGACACACATAAGTGTAAAAGCTCTCCAATTATGCTATATATCTCCCTGCAACAGCAGTTTTTATGTCCTTTTAACACTGCCACACGAAAACAATCACACCCCGAGTGCATATACACACCTGGACACACACGGTTGGAATGCAGACAACCGGGGCTGTCTTTGCTCGACTTGTGCATGAAAGCAGCTAATATTGTACTGGGGAGTCAGGAATCACCCAGCAGCTAAGAGAAATGAAGCAATTTAAAAGCACTACGCACCAAATGCGATATCCATGATTTGGATTCCTGCAGCAGCAGCGGCAGCCATCCTGTCATAACTGAGCAGACGTGATTCCCATTCAGGCTGAGGGGAGGAGGAGCAGAATAAAGCACACAGGCCACCTCTCAAATTATGGTAGGAAGGGGATATATAGAGAGAAAAGGGGCCAGAGAAAGAAGAATAAAAAGGTGCACTATTGAACTCCTTGAATCCATCATCCACCTCTCTCCGAATCCCTCCCACTCTTGTCTTTAGAGAGACAAACATGCAGAGAAACAGCGGGATGACTTTTCTTTCAGGCTCCAGAGACAGGAAAAAGCCACAAAGCAATGTATATTTTCTCACTTATCACTCGGGACAATGAACCATGCAAACTGTTTCAGTTTTTTGTGCCAAGGTTTTAAGACTGAAATCTGTTCCATTATAGCTGCCATGGTGCCATCATAAGTGCTGGCAAATCCATTTGTGCCACTCAAAGTAGCGCAAAAATGACATTCAAAGAAAGTTGTTTTTTAATGAGGAAAGTTCTTAAATGGACTGTTTCTCACAAAAAGTCACTCTGATGAAACCTGTTCGCGATCATACACACAATTTGAGTGGAACCCTTTAAGTGGAAAGCAATCTTATACTCACCAACACTAGGTTCACAGGAGCTGATGAACCAAAACAGAGCAAAAACAGACTGAATATTGGTTTTACTTTCATCAGGTGCACTCAGACACAATTTCAACTGAATGCTAATGTCGCTCTATATCTGCTGGATGTGGAAATTACTATGCTCATCATGCTGGTGCTCGACCAAAAATTTAGTAAACACAGTTTGCTTTAATCAACTTCTCAACGGAGGACAAGGAATAACTGTGTTCCTGGTTAAAAGAAGAACTAATTGTTTGAGGTAAGTGAAAGCTTGGCCATGGTTCAGAGAAACCAACACTGACTGTCACGACTAAGATTTGGATGAATGTTTGGGAAAAAACATCTGACATTTCTCGTCCTATTAAGAGAACGTTTGCTGCAGTATAACAATGCAATGTATTAGCTATCAAGGAATTTTCCATTTAACTGTCCATTTCAAGCAAAAGTTTGAAACACTGAAAAAGATTTCTTTAAAAATTTCCATCGCCTGCTTTGCAACCAACAACCTAGGCTACTTAGTGTCATCAGTTGGTGGCGGTATAGACTACATTACTCATGTTAAGATCATGACCCAGAAGCAGAACCAGTTGTTTGCACACTACTCAATAACCCTGAAGACGAACAGAGTCAAACAAAACCAGTCGCTTTGGTGAATCTACAAGAGGAAAATGGATGGAAGTCTTGATGATCTCTATTTAATTAAGTTTTAATAATTATTTCATGTGAGCTGGTGTTGGACATATTTCATGCTGTATAGAGACAAAGACAAAGAAAGAAGGTAAATATTTGCTATGTCAGAACCTATTTGGAAAAAGTTCTTCTATGTCTTGTGAAGCGTATTAACTCCTACAGAAACTCTTGTTGTGAAAAAACTCTTGCAAAATCAGGGATTTGTTTAGAATTTTGCCTATTCAGTCAAACTGTGCTAATTTGATACTTTATCCCTCTGTACCACACACTCCACTGGATATTTGAAAGGCATGTTTTCTTTTAAAAAGATTGCAAAGTTACACCGCTTAACGCCACAATGTGTAAAAACAGAAAGAACTGTCAAATTTTCAACTTTTTGACAGTCCTTGAACTAATCATCTGTGACGTGCACTTCCACAGGAAAACAGATCTAATCTTAAAATCATCCTATTTTAGCAAAATCACTTTTTTCTGCATGTCATATTTTTAAAAATTTGCTAAAAACTAACAGTTTCCACGAACCAGATTCCGTAAAAAAAAAAAAAAAAAAAAAAGTTCTACAATTCTCAGCACAATCTAGAAGCCATTAGTGACTTAAGTCAAAATTCTAGGGACTCTTCAGTTGAACTGCAGACAGTGTTTACACAACAGATAAGAGATTATTATGGAAATCAATTCAATTGTAAGTAGTGAAATATCTATGGTATTTAGAGCCTGAGTTATTTTTTCAGTGTTGCTACCACCCATAGACACTTGGAAAATGATTGCACATGTTGACTCCAGGTTTTGTCCAATTTTCGTAAAAAAACATTGAATAAATTTTACTTTCTTGTTCAATTTATGACACAACTGTGTTACACGGCACAAAAGCCTTTTTTATTTTGAGTTCTCTCAACCTTTAGTCATCATTGTGCTGTTTCTATAGAGATACGGTACTTTTTATTGCAGTGAAAAATTAGCCCAAAGTGAATGAAATGGTGATGGGAGCATAAAAAGGCCAGAAAGTACTTGGGTTTCAGACAGTTCCTCATGGAAACACAACTATTAATTTATTATTGCACAAGCAAAAGAGGATGCTTATTGTATTAGAGAGAACAGAAGCACTCATCATTCTAAACATTTAATCAGATGACTGATATTATCTTACTGCCATAATTCTGCTCATAACAGTGTGACCCAGCTTGCAACAGGCTTTTCATAGTGTAATTTTTCAATAGCATTCTCTGTGGCTCTAAATTTTCACCTTCTACTGGTTGCATACGGCTGCTGTAAAGCCACATCGATGATGGATTTCGATAAAGGCAATAGTGCAGCTTCGGAATAAGGATATAGTGCTTCGAGATCAAAGCTAACGTGGCTCTAAAGGGTTAGCTTAGCCAGTGGAGTCTGTGCTGGCAAAGTTCCAGGCTCATTGATCTGAGAGCATCAGAACAAGGAGACACTGCAGCATCCAGCAGGCACTCAGCAGGGCTACTCTGTAATGTATGCCACAATCTATGTGTGAGCGCATGTGGGTGCGCTGGACTCCCCATCTCAAAGTGCAATCTGCAAACCCCACTTTATTCCTGCATTAGACGGTCGCAGGCAGGAAATAGCATATGAATGCATATGAGATGGTGTAGGCCAGTAGGAGGGAACTGAGGGCACGGTGGGCGGGGAGGGAGTCGCAACCAATGTGGAAAAACATGCCGACTGCCAGGTGGCATGTTAGGGTTCGTGCGCATTAGCGAGCGTCTTGTGTGTAAGAGCAGAGATTAATATATCTGTGAGAGTGTGTGGGAGGCGAGGAAGCAGCAGAGAAGCACCTGGAGCTACACGAGAACCCTGGGATTTCCACCTCAGGCAACTGGATTGCTGCCGATCAGACGCCCGTGCGCCTCAACACTAACACACAAGCACACGGATTGTCACCCTCCTTCGTGAACACACAGTCCGGCTTTGACGCTCTCATTTTAACACTTGGCAGCCTCGAAGCGCATTCAGAGAAGCAAAGGACAGGGTGGACAGAAGGCTCCAGCCCAGTCAGGAGATGGGTTAAGTGGTGGAGAGCCTGATGGTTGGAGGATGGAACTGAATACTGATTCAGACTGCAGAGGTGGCTCCTGTGGCATAAGCTGCTGATTACAGGAGAAAAGAGAGGTGGGGAGGGGGATGGAGATAGGATGGAGGAGAGGAAATGTGAGACACAGTGAGTTTGGATGGTTGAAGGAGGACAGTCAAGAAAGGAGATGGAGTAATGAGCTAGTTGGACAACGGTAGGCGAAGAACTAGGAGTCAACGACTGGAAGGAAATGAGAATGGGAGGCTGAGAAAGTAAGAGGCACAGTTGACAGAGAAGTGAGGAAGAAAGAGGCGTCGACAGGATTGCTGAAGGCTTCCTTCAGATCACACAGGCCCCTTAAGAATCTTGCGCAGACTGAGTAACACAATTGCAACACTTCAGACTCCGTCAGAGAAGTTTTTGAGTTCGTACCAGAAACAACTTTCCAGCCACATTCAGTGTTCGGAGCTGAAGGCGGCCTTGATTTGCATTCTTCAAATTATGTCGCTGACAGAGATGAGGAATGCGTGATGGGAGTGAGTGAGCATTTAATTTTTCATTGGGAGCTTCGCAAATGGATTTTCTGCTCCCTTTTAATCAAATAAAAACACATAGTCGAGCTGGGAAAATGGTGGTTAAGCTGGAAATCTCTCTCATCCCAACATTCAGGAATTATTCGTTTTCCTCCATGCTTCCTTGTTTCATTACTTAAACACCCGCTTCGGTAAAAATTATGTTGTTGGTTTTTTTTTACCACATCCAGGTGATGTTTTTTATGAGCTAAAAGACATGTTTTGATTGAAATCAGCAGTCAAAGCCATGGCTGAGTGTTTCCACCTTCAAACTGCAGCGTACCAATGACAGTCTCAAAAACACAGCTTTCCGTATCATTACTCTTCCTCAAACTTGTAAAGCTGCGTTACTCCAATATTACAAATTGCCAGCGTGTAATACAGATTAATTCAGACAGAATCATAGGTGAGCTGGTGTGCTTGTGGTGCAGCGAGAGGGGAGGAGTGAATGGAAAGATGCGTAAACTTCATAGATCCACACATTTAAAGGAAGCCATGGTGTAGAATTGCATCTGAAAAAGGATTATTTTCACAGAAAAAACTTCTACATATGATACTTTGATGCAAAGATATGAGTCTCTAAAGGTTTAATCAATGGTCAAAGAGGTACTTTTAAGCAAAAACCCACTGACTCATCATTTTGGTTGTTTTCACTCTCTTTCTATGCATTCATTGTTGTATTTGCAGAGCATTTGTCTTCTTTTTCAATTATGGAATTATTTGCAGATGGACCACCAGAACATTAATCTGAAGGAGTGACTATAACACAAAAAAATCATAATGACTGGTGAAAAAAAAATATTGACTTAGCTTTCTATTGTGATTTTTGAATGGGAGTCTAAGGGAGCCAGAGGTTTTTGGAGGTAGCACCTAGTGGCACTCAGTGGTATTACACTTTATGGCACTTCTGTATTGGTTTCACTTTTCAGAGCCAGTTGCTACGTCCATCATTTTTATACAGAATATGAGTTAGATGAGAAGATTCTCAAAGTCCGTTCATGAAATACAAATCGACCACCAACAGCTAGCTCAACTTAGCAACAAAAGAAATGTTACCCAAATTGCCAAATTTTAGGTTTCACAGACTTCCCAGATTTTTCCTCAAAGAAGGTCCCTTTTTGCACAGTATACTCAGTAACCAGAACAACCACAAGTCAAGGGGTTACGAATATCTTGAACGCAGACATACACACACACACACACACACACCTTATTAGCAAGCTTGTGTCTGTCATCCTTCCATGAACAGAAATGTATCTCGTCTCCTGCAGCACTGACAGCACAGCGACACACCATCATGTCTGACCAGAATCAATGCTCTAAGAGGAAATTACAATGCCGCTTCACGTCTTCTGCATTTCATGTATCGTTGCTTTTACATTATGAGACAGTGTACAGTATGCTGTCTTGAGGGTTTTTTTTCCTCTCTTCATCTCTCTGTCTCATTGTTCATCATTCTGCTGAACTGTCAGGGGCCATGCTTGGTAAATCACAAATTAATGTACTTATTGAATCCTCCTCTGACATTTATTTTGTACAGCTCATATCATGGGGGTTTTGTATGCGCTCGTCAATGCATTCGAAAGCAGCTTTGTGGGGGTTTTTCTAGTATCCATGCTAATGTATACTATTCCTGACCCGTACTCTTTAGGAATTATGACTTAATGGCACGATAAATCAATCTGGATTAACAGAAACAATGCAAATGCAGCCGAGTGGAACAGATGGGGCTCAGCGCGGTGTGTTGTGATTGTAACTGTGTGTGTGTGTGTGTGTGTGTGTGTGTGTGTGTGTGTGTGTGTGTGTGTGTGTGTGTGTGTGTGTGTGTGTGTGTGTGTGTGTGTGTGTGTGTGTGTCTCTCTGGCAGAAGCAATTCCTGTGACCTTGATGACGGCAAGCAAAGAACATCCAGCACCATGGACAGCTCTGAAGCACGTACAGAGCGGAAGTTATCCTGTTTTATTGTTTTAGCACACTAAATTGATGTGTATTTAATGTGACTTTTCTGACACACAACAAAAATGCTGTGCGTCTGTGCAGAGAGTCATGGAGGGATAGTGAGAGTAGGAGGTTCTAGAGAAAAACCTAATGCAATCACCGGCAGCGCTGTGGAAGATTTGTTTTCTACCCAGACAGTAAGAGCTGCACAGAAGTGACTTAGAATCCAGATATTAGTCTGATCTCGCGTTTGTGGTTGCACTTGTTGGAGTTTTACAATGCAAACAGTAAATTAGTTCATTTTGATCACGCTGTCCTAGAGCAAAAAATCCATGTTCAAGCCTCTACACAAATGTACAAGACTCATCAGACTCCGATCACTGCAGAAGCTCCAGCTTTTAACGAATGCCAAGTAAGCTGCATAAAGCTGATTACTAAGGAAGTTTCTGGAAAAGTAAAGTATATAAGCATGTGTATTGACATATAATACACTATATAAATTCTAATTTATAGAATGACACTAGAAAACCAAAAAGAAGTTGACGGTAGATACTTAATTCCTGATATTTGAGAGACAATATATAGATTTTACTGCTTTATCTGCCTGTATCTACCCACTGTTCCTGTATGGCTGTAACTCAGTAGTGTTTATTTAAATTTTTGATTATCTGCTCAGGTAGCCCATTAATCATTTGGTCTATATGCGGTCAGAAAACTGAAAAAAAAGTACTACAAAACCTCAAATCAAATTGAATCAAGTTTCATTATATAGCATGCTTAAAACCAAGCAGAGTTGGTAAGAAGTGCTGCAGATGTGCACGGTCACGCAGCAACAAAATAAGTGCAAAAAGCAGTCAATTTGTAAAAGAAAGCCAAAACAAGATAGTAAGATATAAGATCAAGATAAAATAAATAAAAGCCAAAAAAAAAAGAATGGTTTTTTTTGGATTTGTATGTCTTCATTTAGCTTTTTTTGTCTTATCGACAGTCTTTAATGTCAAATTTAGCATTTTACTATCAAATAAGCATATGATAATCAGTGAATACAACTGATGAGCTGGAACATGTCTTGACTGATCAATCAATTATCAAAATATAAGGGGACGATTTTTTATATTTAATACACATATTGATTTGTCAATTTAAGTTCTGAATTCAATTTTGAAACCCTAAACTGGGAGTAATCGCAACACACCTACGGAACAGTTAGATTGAAGGCGTGTCAGGGGCTCTGAGGTGGCTGTAAGGTGATTTAAAAGCAACCTGTCTTCCTGTCTCCGCTCTCATCCCTCCCAGACATGTTCCTACAGTGTAACATCCTTCAGCTTGTGTCTTAATGAGCAATAAGCTGCTGTAGTCTCTTCGCCTGCAAGCCTGTACGATCAGACTTCCATGTGGGTGTTTCAAACAAAAAGCGCTGACACTCGTCTCAAAGTCAAGTGCTTTGCCTTCAGGAGTTTGCTTGTTTCCAGGCGTGTGTTTACAATGTCGCCACGCTCTCCTGATACCTGTGAAACATGCATTTTAAAGAACAGTCTCCTTATTCGGTATTCAAAGTGTGGAAACACACCGGAAAATCTCTAAAGGAACAAAACCTAGACTTCAGTTCTAAAAAAATATCACTTTATCTCCAGGTTTAAGCCCAACCGCACAGTTTTCAGTGCAGAATTAACACACCACTACTGCTAAAAGTGCCAGCCTAGGGCCTTCAAAAATCAATATCCATTAAGTATTCAATTGATTGAGCGAGGCGAGTGAATATTGTGGAAAATGCAGTAGGAGCTTGAATCACCTGTCAGAAAATTAAGCTTCAGCTTGTCAGGGAAAGGAGGGGGGAGGATGTGAAGCTAATTAAAGTCATATCATGTGCAATCCAGACTCATATGGAGTCTGTGGGAAATGTTGAATGTAGTTTCACAATAATGTTTATATGGTGCAACATGTTTACCGCATTGATAATAGACTGTGACATTACATGTCCCTCCAGGATGCCACATAAATAGTTGCTATATTTAGATTAGAAAACGTGCAATCTGGGTCACTGATTATATTAATCCTTGTAATTGTATTTCATGTGACAGGCAGTGGTTACATGGTGGATTAATGTCACTTGACTGGCAAATTCAGGCTTGCATCAGACTGCTGATTTGCATTAAGCACCTATTATTGCAACTACTGTAAAGATGTGAGAGCTCCTAGTGATTTCTGGCTGTATTTCTGCAGTGCACACAGCACGAAAGCTACTTACTCCGCTTTCCTGGCCAGTCCAACTGAGCGGCAGAGCGTGGTGGGAGTCTGCGGAACCAGGGACTTGCAGCAGGGGCTCCTCTTGTCCTCCTCGGCTGAGTCGGGGCTGGCTTGGCTCGCTTTGGGCGACTGTGGCGAGGTGGGGACGAGCTGCAGCTGCTGGGGGTGGTGGGAAGACGGCACGGGAGGAGCGTGGTGCTGCTGAGGCTGGGCCGAGAGACCGGTGATCTGCTGCTGCTGCGGCGGCGGCGGCTGCTGCTGCTGCTGCGCCTGCTGGCCGAGGTGAGCCGCAGCTTTGTTGCTCCCCGGGTGCGGATGGAGGTGGGCCGGCGCCTGGGGACTGGCGCTGCGGTGAGTCGGGGGGTGGTGGTGGTGATGATGGTGGTGCTGAGGCTGGGGGGGCTGCTGGACGTAGTGGTGGGGGTCCCGCAACTGTCGGTTCTCTCCGATCAGGTCCTCCACCTTCCGCTCGAGTTCGTCGATGCGTTGGCGCTGCGTCTGGATCAGGCTCTGCTGGTTCTGCACGATGGTGGTGAGCTCCTTCAGGTAGAGAACGGCTTTCATTGGATTATCCAGCAGGCTCTCCATCACTGACTGCAGCTGTGGCTGTGTGCGCGGCGATGTTGACTTCCTTCTTCAGCTGTTTGTGGCGCTGCGATCCGACGATGGGGCCTCTGAGCGGTGCGTAACCGGGATGCTGTGGCGGCGGTCTGACGCCTCTACGCTCCGGTGAGGGTGGGTAGTCTCTCTCTCTCTCTCTCTCTCTCTCTCTCTCTCTCTCTCTCTCTCTCTCTCTCTCTCTCTCTCTCTCTCTCTCTCTCTCTTCTCTCTCTCTCTCTCTCTCTCTCTCTCTTTCTGGTGCTGATGCAAGGGGGGTGTCAGCATCAGCGTAGAGAGGAGGCGGAGTAGTAGTGGACCAGTGATGTCAACACGTACAGCAAATAGTCAAGCAGTTTGCACATGATTTTTTTTGCCAGTCTGAAAAATAAGAGACACCCCTTTAGATTTTTACTTGCTTTTAAAAGCGTTTTAATGGAGCAGAACTAGTCAGCATGCAGTTGTACTCCACAGTAAATAAACATCCACATAATTAAAAGCTCCTTGCTATTGATCTAATGTAAATGTCTGAATTTGGCTAATGTCAGATTTTATAAACATGACCTCATCAGAATGGCTCACATTGAATTTATTGCTAAAAAAATAACTTAATCCCATCTCAAAACCCACCTGTTCAAACACGCATACTAACTTTGACTTCCATTCCTCTTTTTTCCTCTGTTTTATTTTAAATTGCTACATTTCCTTCTTTCAAATCTTTTGCACCTTTAAGTTTGATATTGTAAATGTGAATGTGTTTTAACTTTGTTTACTTTGCAAGGTGTCCTTGGGTATTTTGAAAGGCAGCTATATATAAAAGGTATTATTATTATTATTATTATTATTATTATTATTATTATTATTATTATTATTATTATTATTTATTATTATTATTATTATTATTATTATTATTATTATTATTATTATTATTATTATTATTATTATTATTATTATTATTATTATTAAAGAGCTGGGAAATTCCAAACCTGTATTCATTTACCTTAATATCTATCCTTTGTTTGAATGAAGTCATGTCCCCAGAAAATGTCTTTCAGTTTACAATTGTAACAGTTTTCAATACTGATGATTCATTTCACCATGACTGCAACTAATGGTAGCTGAGCTGCTGCTGTCCACACTGCCTTCAGGAAGAAGACTCTCTCTGCCTCTGTAACTGACATTAGGGGGCAAAATAGTTTGCCACATGGCAGCTGATAAAGACATGAATGTGTATGACACTAGTACATTGTGTCTCTTCTAATTTTGCATCTTTTTTCCCCTCAGAATATCCCCAAATTCCCGGCACAGTCCTTATTTTTTTAACTGTGACAAATTTTCCATGTGATTGTAAAAGCAGTAGCTTAAAATTAGTTCTGAAGTGGCTGCTGTTAATATATATTCCTAATGGGCTACATTTCAGTCACTATTTCATACTTATTCCATTATCTGACAACAGCAACTGAAAATGGGAACAACTTTATTGGAAATTCGACTGTTTTTAAAAAAAATATATGTGCACAGAGAGCAGGAATGAAGCAAACAGATGTAAACACAGTCTGAAGCTGAAAGGCAACATGGGACATGGAAACAGAGTAGCCCATCCAGTTCTTTTCATTGGTTTCAAATTGGTCCTAAAGTTCCTGAATGTTTCTCAGATTGTAAGTTTTCACACAACTCTGACTTGTGGGCATATGATCACAGCTAATGGTACTGTTAGCCACATTAGGTAACACTAATGACTTTCCTGTTGCTATGGGGACATTGCGAACAATAAGAAAATGATCTGACTGGATCTGCAGTACCTCAGATGCTGGGATTACCTGAAGACTCTTGTGTTCACTCTTACAGGAAACAGCAGAACATTTGGTGAGCTTTGCTTGTAGTGAAGACATTTTAGAGTTAGCAGAAGCAGCCCAAAAACCCAAATAGGAGGAGAAGCCCCCCCAAAAATTGATGGACTGTAATTCAGCTGCTCATTCTGAATGGCTCAACTGGAAGCACCAATGAGTGAGGAGGGAGTTTTATACAAAGTTTTAGCAAGATGACTGTTGGTTCATTAGCCAATATTTAGCAGCTCAGTAAAATTCTTACCGGCTTGTAAAGCAGAAGTACACATCTTCATATCTTAACAGCCTTTACTTTACATTTCAAGTGTCTAACAACCACAAAACACAATTTGAAACAGATTTTCGCCATATACGGCATTTAAATTTGCTGGAATTACAATTAGCGATAAATCTGTAGTTATACTCTGGTCCTGTCCACACTATGTTTGCCATCATGGTTTCATACAGTCTTCATCCTTTGTATTCTTTATGCATGTTAAAAAAAAAAAAAACTCCAGTATGATTTTTATCACAGTCAAAGCAGAGAGATGTATTCCATTTTTGACTGCAGCATGTGAATTAGACGAGTTAAAGCTCAGAAAGTCCCATCTCTCCGTGGGAATGTGTGATGCGATTAGTATCGCTCGTGGTGATCTTTTTGTTGCACAGCAGTCTTTGTGTGTTAGGTGGTGGCTCGTTTTTTAGGGGGTATGTTCCCCTGCAGGGCTGGAAAATAGTGGCATGGTGGAGAATGTAATAGCTCCCTTCAATTTCTCTTCACTTAGCAGCACAGTATGAAAATGATTTGAAGAAATATGAATGGGAGGCTGGGAGGTTTCTATGCAAACAAATCATTAAGTTTGAAGGGAAAATACTATAGTCTCCTCCTGCTGCGTGGAGATAGCAGTATGACTTTTCTTGCAAATTGAATCTGGCAGGGCGGGTGCTGTTCAGTTTGTTCCTTGGATTCTTTGACTTTACCAAAAGGGAAATAAAAACAAGTCAACCAGACAGTTGGCATGCAGGAGAGAAGAAGAAGGGAAAGGGGTTTTAGGCTTGCAGAGTTGATCCCTGCTGATATACACTAAAGTGATACTTCACTGAGGGAAACCTCAGCTGTTATTCAGTTGTTGCACTGAAAATGTGCAACTAAACAATGGTTTTGTATGCAATAGGCCTGATAAATTGAGCTTTTGTTTGACAAAGCTGCCCGAATCTTAATGATATGCTCTGATTATACTATTTTTATGAGATCACAAAAAGGTGAAATATATATCGCTATTTTTTTATCTCTTGTTCACAGTCATTACACTTTCTTAAAATGGGTCAGAGGAAATATAAATATCATATGACCTTGAGGCAGTGAAATATTAGGCCCAGATCAGTGAGCCAGTGGGGGAGCAGCCAGGTCCTTCCTTCCATATGGCTGCTTTACAAGCTGCATGAAGTGAAAAATGACTCCCGTGCCCGATCAGCAACACACGGCTGGATAGAGCCAAAAATGAGTTTTGCGGTGGGATTGTAAAAATGGAAATGGTGCCAGCAGTGACTTTGGTCGGCGGGCGGACATCTGCCAGGTCCGGCTTCACTTATTAGGGACTCTCTGCTGGGAGAGGTGCCCACCTTTAACACCAATTATCTTACAGCCGAGTCCGATTTTATCACATTAAAAACCTTTAGCACCTTAGAGAGGGCACTGATATTGAAATTCCAATTTCAAAACTCTTCTTTTCTGAAAGAGAAAAGTTTAAAATTTAGCTGTCAGTGTTAGAGTTTTGCCCCCTCTTCGGATCCTCCTCCAGAATTTTTGATTTCAAAGCTGTGTTATATCAATATAGGCTTACTCCCCAGAGTGCTGTTTTATCGCGGGTTTGTTGCTAAGTTGAAAGTAGACCAGCTGTATTCTCTCTCATTATTCAGTGGCATTTGATGCAGAGCCTTACAGACAAAGACTGAGTGCACTGTTGTGAACCCAAAGCAAGACTCAGAGAAAAAGAAAGTTGTCTGTCGCACAAAAAAGGAAATAAAAAAGTGTCTGGAACAAACAAGGTATCCTGTCTTTGTTTTTGAGTAGCCATGACACTCAGCACCTACATACATATTTGAAAAGTTTCCCTTTTAAACGATGTCTTTCTTTTCTCATCACTAAAGCACTTAAAATGATTTCTCACTTTGTTTCAATCTTCAGACTCCACAGTAAAAGAAAACGGCTCTGTTCTACAGCTCTTTCTGGGGCAGCGTTTCTCATTAATGCTGATAAATGGCTTGTTGCATGCCCTCGACTTGAGTCAGAATATGAGACACTTATGCCATAAGATGACTCATTGGTTATGGCTGTTACGTGTCATCGTTGTGACTTCAGTGTTTCTGACAAAAAAAAAATGACATTAAAGCAGGAATGACTAGTCCAGAAGAATCCGTCATTGTCTCCTTATGCTCGTAAATGGCACCAAAGACGCAATTTCACACAGTAAATACCTGCTAAAGAGGAGAAAGTTACATCCTGATGAAGTGCGGAGAAGAAATAAAAAAATTTTTCAAGGACTTTAGCGCATTAATGACATTAAGAGACGCGATAAGAGCAAACGGCACGATAAAGCAATTAGCGTCAGGTAGAGATTAATTACTTGCAACGACACACTTCATTAGTGACACTTCACTGTGGAGTCAGTTGAGATGAGCAAGTCAGCAATCATTGACACCATGAGCATCTGGCATGAACAGCACTCTGAATGATTTAGGCAAGTGGCAACAATTATTGTTTAGTGTTCACACAGCATGGAAACGTCTCAATACAACATCTGAAAGGTGTTTTGATTCCTGCTTGAATATTAACACAGGAAAAACTTTGATTTTAAAGGAAATCTTTAATATAAACCAAGGCGAGAGTCTGCAGACAGGTAACCTGCTGTGAAGTTGCACTTGGGTACAACAACATGTCAATATAAATGTTTTGCAAGTATAATGTTTAGCATGTACACAATCTCGGGTTGCAGTCGAATTGTCAGAAAAATTAGGTCCAATGACTTTAACTAGACCCTTTTCCTTGACCTCAGTGGAAGATGATATGGAGGAGAATTCAAAAGGACTTGTTGATGTGGGTCCGTAGTGTAGTGGTGTGTCGCCTTGAAGGAACTGTGCGACCACATTACTGAATTTCCTTTTACAGAGGATGTAGTATCTTATGCTGAATAAGATGAAACAGAACACACTGTAGCACCTTTCCATAGTATTAACAGAATGCAACTGGTTTCAGTAGTGGCACTTCAAGACTTCCAGATCAATTGATTCGGTTAGAAACCTTCCTAAGCAAAAAGTACCATTCAACTGTAACCACAGTTTGGCATGTTAGTGTCCCTCAAATTGTAGTCCTTGCTAATTTGGCCTAAACATAAAGTACAACTGAAGCTGACAGAATTTGTAATTTATTTGGCACATATTTGATGATACCCCAAAGTGGCAAACAATGAAAAATTTGGATCAGACTGGTGTCCCACAAAACAAGTTTGACATAGTCTGACTTTCTTAGTGTTAGCTGGTTTAACAAAACCTAAAAGCCCAATTACAGATAATGGGTACTGCAACCATGTTTATCTTCTTTCTTCCATATGTACTACAATGAAAGGGGGCGTTTGATGCATTATTTGTCTCTTTCTGCACAAAATTAACCAGTGGCATGCTGCCTTCTTCAGTCATGACAAACAGGTTGTTAGGCTGATAAAACTGCCATATGGTAGAAAGCACTGTTTCTGCAAATGTTGTAAGAGGGTTAACTAGAAGAGAATAGTTAATGGTCTAGGTTAAAATATTGCATTGAGCTGCATTGAGAGTGCACTGAGCACTGCTTATTTCTAATGTGACAGCTGCACATTAAAGTTCAGAAACTTCTGGCCAAATTAAAGTGAAATAATGTGATTCATTGCGTGTTCTTTGGAATAAATACAAATAGACTAATAAAATGTCTAGTTTGTATTGCAATAGCTTCAGTATCAACACTGCAAAACAGACTTGGCAGCAAATCAAGACCAAACATAAAAGCACATTTCTGCACATTTCTGTAAGAGGTCTATTGTTTGTTGTCATATGTGAAGAAAATCAGACAGTTACACTGTACAATGAAATTCTTACATTGCTGCTCCTCCTTAACCAATACATATAGGTTCCAGTGGCAATCCAACACATACAGTTTGCCTGTGTTTACATGTCTTTATTCAGTGGGTTTGCTTACGTAGTAGCTCAACAGGTTTGCAGATATAACACTTTCCCTCAGCTCAGAATCTGTATCAATCACGGAGAATATCAAAAGGAGAAGACTTGGTGAAAGTATGGCTGATTTAAATCCCAAACTCTAAACATAACCTCCTCAAACAAGCTAGCTATACAACATCGGTTACCATGGTGATCTAGCAGGTTAAAAGAGAGCCACCTTTGTGACATTGATGAGACTCAACACACTTCACTAACTCATGAATTTCATTTCTTAGTACAGCCCTCTGGTTATGGTGCCAGAAAAGCAAGGAGATCATGAAAGGAATTTCAGTTCACCCTAAGGGGAAAATTAATGTTTGTACCCAATTTCATGGTTGTCCATTTAATAGCAGAGACATTTAAGTCAAAAATATCAGCGCTGGTTGTATTGGATGTAAAGTTTGGATCCTCAAAGTCACTGAGATACAACTTCTGATGCCCTGTACCAAACACTTGAGGTGTAAATGTAGAGTGTAGATGAAAACTAAAGGGAAGTTAGTACAATTCATCCTGAGGGCCTAAAGATTCAGAAATCTCAGCTTCATCAAGAGTCAGGTATAGTATTTGGAGAGTTTAATCATCAACATTAGATTTTGTTGTTCCGGTGTATATGTGTATATCTAAATCAAGCCAGAGAATCACGGAAGTCATCAAGATTCATCCTCTGGGACCATAAATATTTGTCATTGCTATTCATCCAAAGGAACAGTCTTTTAGTCTGGACCAGACAGATGCAACATTTCCCTTCTCTTTTTCACTCTGCTGGGGTGAACAGACTGAAGGCAGAAAACACTGCAGACTCTTTCCATAAAGTGCACTGCTGAGGTGAGTCTCGGTAAAATCCATTATTCTTTATTGATTCTTCTTAGTATCTCTACACCGAGGAGGAGATGGAGATGAAGGAGAAGCATATAAGTAAGTAACAGAGGGAGTTTTAGGTTTTGATACAAGTAAGATGTGGGTTATAAAAAAAGAGGTTGCGATTTAATGTCTTCTATATTTTGTAAATTCAATTTAGTCGGCGGTTTTATTTAGTGCCAGCAGTGTCAGAGGTTACTTCTTCAAGTTTTGGGCAACAACAGCTTACACAATGTTGACGCTGCTGCCAAAAAGTGGTTGCACTTTTTCAGCATCAACATCGCTATTAATAATCTGAGATAGGCTGTTCACACAGTTGCTCCAGGGACACCCGAGGCAACGCAGGATCAGCCCAACCAGTTTCTTTCTGTTTGCCGTGTCGAGGGTTTTGATTCCAGTAGCAATATGTCAGCACCTAGATTTAGCTTCTCCAGAAATTACCAGTTGCTTTACAGTGTGTGTCAAATGAAATACGCATTTTTAAAACATAACGAAAAAAAACAGCCAACAACAGAAATGTATCCTTCTTAAGTTGCTTCATTTGTTTTTGCAGCTCTTTTGAAAGCTTCCACCTGATTAGGGCAAAGAGAATCTTTAATGACTGCATCTTGTTGACCCCTGGCCAACTTTGGTGTCCAAAACCAATACCCATCAGCCCCCTCTCCCTCCCCGTTGGCTCAGAGGCGATCAATAACGAGAAGGGAGCGAGGCCACAGGCACCTTTTGTAGATTAACTTCAACCATTAGAGGTGAGAGGAGGAAGGATGCAGGGCTGGACTCACACTGGCGGTGTATATTTAGCAAAGAACGTTTTTGAGGATTTTGATTGAGAAACTCTTTAACACATTGTGTAGTACAATACATCATGACGAGAATATATTCTCACTGGAAACGGAATGCTTCTTTTTTCTTTAAAGGTCCCACGTTTTGTCTCTTTTCAGAAAATTAATGAATGTCTTTTAGTTTGTCAGCTTAAAACACTACAAAGATGGTTCATTTCACTTTGTCCGTATGACTCCTGGTTTTAGTGGTGTTCTAAACGGACTGTTTGAGTGTCTGTAGCTTTAAATGGAGCTGAGCTGCTGCTGACCACGCCCCCTTCAGGAAGAAGACTCTCTCTGCATCAGTGAGTTGCCCACACAGTAGCTGACAGAGACGTGAATAAGTTTGTGAGACAAGGGCTTTCTATCACTTCTACATGTTCACAGCAAAGCTATTATTTTTAACTTGTGCATGGTGAGTTTGTCAGACAACGTTGTGGTTCTAAAATTGTCATTTAACAGTACAAAGCAGCAGTTTGGAAATGATTGTAAAGTGACTGCTAGTCCTAATCCTAGTCCTAGTGATGTGTTTTGGTCAGTTTTTCTTATTCGTTCTATTGTCTTACAATAGAAACATAGAACTCTAAACGAGAACAGCTTTGTCTGAAATGTGGCTGTACTAAAATGCAGTATATGTGAGGTCAGAGAGCAAGAGATAAGCAAACACATAAACACTGGCTTAGGTCACACTGAAACACAACAAATGACATGAAAACACCCATCTTTGTTTATAGAATTGAAATTAAAGTCTGCAATAGCTCCCTCAGTATCACAATTTTTCAACACAGCTCTGACCTGTGAGCACATGGTCAGAGCTAATGTTAGCATTAGCCACACTAGCATGCTAACACCAAGGGTTTTCTTATTGTTATGGTGACATTGCCATCAACAATGAAAGTAATCCACTGGATCGCTCAGTTACTCAGAAGACCTGGATGTAGTGTGCAGTCAGAGGAGTAGGATTATGCAAAGTTTATTCTTGGTGGTTTGTGCAGCTGGAGGGCCATCTAGTTGGGGGTGTCTAGAGGAATGACAATATTAAACATTTTCCTATTTTCACAGCTCTTTTTTTTTACAGTGCAAAGTTTCTAAGATATACAAAACACAAAAAAGTTCACCTGTGAACAGGTCTCAAAGCAGCAAAGCTTCGCTATTCAAACAGTCCGTTAAAAAGTATATCAATACTGCATGTCACTGCTGAGAAAAGTTCTGCAGCTCGTTCCCACACTGACTAACTTTGGTGTGTGATTTATTATTGTGAATACACAGTACACCAGCAACAAAGCCAGACCAAAGCCTGTCGCAGGTGGGCAGGACGAGGCCTAACCTGCTGTGAACCACCATTGAAGGTGATGAAACAGCCCTGAAACAGCTTTGTGGGTAGAGGCACACGCAAACACAGAAAATGCTCAGATGTGGAAAGAACCTCTCACTCTTGTCTGCTTAATGTGTCCCCTCTGACACCTTAAAAAACATTTTTAGAAAACACAATGCGGAGTGAATTTAAAGTAGTCCAACACAGTGGCAAACCCATTTAGATGTATTAGCAGATTCTACAGCTCCCCTCAGGTCTGCGGAGCGTTTTAGCATCTTCCCTTTACAGCTCAATGACTTAAATTATTTCCGTTCACTCTCACTGCTCTCATCAACTTCTTTGGCTACTGTTGTTTATCAGAGGTATAGCAATAAATATGCTTCCTGCCCAGCACCAGACAGATGCAATTAACTGCTGGCTGTTGAACACAAAGACATAAAGGTGAGACTCGCCACTTAAAGATTCCTGAGTAGGAATCTGTGGGAGGATTTCATAATACCAAAGAAGGGGGTTGAATGACATACATCCCATCCCTCCCTCCCAAAAGGCCAACCTTCTGCTTTGTAAAGGGCCTTTCGCACAAGATGGTGATGGAATGCACTGTACTCACAGTGTGATTCAGTGCACTGCTTGTGAGAAGTTGTGGATAAGTGAGAAAAACTGTTTTCAAAATGTCCAGCAGTGCGACGTCACCATTGTCTCAAGCTTTCAGTTTGTTAAAAACACTTCAGTAGCAAAGATGCATTTTTCCCATGCTAGGAAGTAAGCATTAGCACTGGCCTTGTTAGTACAGAGGAAGGGTTAGCATTAGCCTTGCTAGCCTGAAAGCTTTCCTCCCTTAGTCTTGATACAACCGCAAAGTTGTGTCATCTAATTCAGGGATTTCAGACACGCACAGTACCAGCTTTTCTTCTCTCCATGGCAGGTAAGATGCCTCATTTTTATTGACCATGTAATAGCACGCAGGGGTCACTGGTCAATATATTTAAACTTTGACGACAGCGAACCTGGCCTCTTCGATCTGTGTGCAGCATACCATTCTTGCGTTATGCACACCACTGAAATGAATGAGTTTCAGAGCACAACGTGTGTGAAAGGCCCTTCACTGCTAAACCAGTGCATAATTGTGTTTTTGCACTGACTCAAGTGCGCTGCCACGACACCGTGTATATGCACCAATGAAGCATAACATTACGACCATCTGCCTGTTATTGTGTTGGTCCCCTTTATGTTGCTAAAACTCCTCTGACCCAGTGGGGTGTGGACACAGGACCTCTGGGAATGTCCTGTGGCACCGGGATGGTGGCAGTGAATTCTGTGGATCCTGTGGGTTGCAGGATGGAACCTACCTAGATCAGCATTATCCTGGCACATCCCATGGATGCTCAGTAAGATTTGGATCTGGGGAATGTAGGACCCGGGTGAACAGCTTAGCTCTGCCATGTTCCCCAGGTCACTCCTGAGCAGTTTTTGCAGTGTGTCAGGATGCATTGACCTGCTGAGGGTGGCAACTGGCATCAAGGACTACTATGGGGTTGCTTGACCTGCAATGCTTAGGTGGGTGGTAAATGCCAAACATCCAAACAAATGTCAGGACTCAAGGTGTCCCAGCAGAACATTGCATTATAACAAGATGATCAATGTTTTTTTGTCAGTCGTCATAATGTTGTGGCTGATCGTTGTATGTATAAATGTACCCTGTGGGAAAAATGCTTTTTAAACTTTATTATAGCCCAAAGACACCAATTTTTTAAAGTCATTATCAACAGATTTGCAGTTTTGGTGGCCATTAAAGCTGCATTAATGTCTCTCTTTCTTACCATTTCTTTAGGTCTTTTTAGTCTGAAATAACTACCAAGATGGCTGCAGAATAGTGACACTTGTCCATGAGGACTTTATTGTAGTGAGGCATTTTGGAGATGGTGGAGCCCAAAATCAGAGTTATAAGGGGAGTGAAAATTGGATTGACATGAATGAAATAGTCAGAAACACAACTTTAAATGAATGCTAATGTTACTCAGTTTCTCATGGATAGGTTAAGAAGTGACTGCTTGTTTGCAATAATGACTTTGTGTTTGTTTCAATGCCCCTAAGTGGCCACAAAATCTATTAATGCTGTTGAAGAAGAGTCTCAAATAGGACAAAATTGAGGTAACCTTCTATTAAATTCAGCCCCTATTCAAAACTTGCATTATCCAGGCTGAGCCAACAGTCCAGCAAAATATTATTTCCTAATGCATGTGCCAAATATTATTCTGACTCGCATGTATATATTTTTGGAAACCATTATAATATGGATATTTAAATGTGGGGAGTGCTGGTTCATTACAGATTCAGTGAAAGCTCAACTAGAATACAAAAAAACTGAAATGAGTGCAGCTCATTAGGCGACTTGTAGTTTTAGTTCGAATGAGGCAAATTTAACCCCCGAACCTCATCGCTGCTTCAAATGGATTAGCAGTGAATAACAAATGCACATCTTCATTATTTTGTTTCCAGTCATTTCTATCTGCTGCCTCTGAGGTTGAAAAGAGATTCAACCCTCAGTCCAAATCCAATTAACACTTTTTGACTGAGGGGAGCATACTGCATTTTGTGTGTGTGTGTGCATGTGTGTGTGTGTGTGTGTGTGTGTGTGTGTGTGTGTGTGTGTGTGTGTGTGTGTGTGTGTGTGTGTGTGTGTGTGTGTATGTGCATGAGTGTGTGTTTTTCTGCCTGTTTAAACCCTTGAATCCACCAGTCTAATGCTATTTTAAAGCTCCTTTTCAGTGTCATTACCTCCAAATATAGTCTGTGGTTTAGAAAAGAAACAGGATTTGCCTCAAGCTGCTTATTTGTCACCTCTCCGCAGAAAGCTATTAGCACATACAGTTTGTAGCTGGTGCAGCTGGAGCCCAGAGGTCACAGAAACAGGCTTGACATGAAAGGAAGGTCACTGTTTTTTAGCCCCAAATCAACAAGGGAAAGTGGAAGTGAAGTAAAAGAACAAATCACTCTCTTCTCAGGAAACAAAAGTAGCACTGTTCCCTGCACTTTGAGGCGAGTACAGGCTGTATCTAATAACCACAACTCCTCTAAAAAGGGTATATTATTTTGCTCTCAGTGAATTTCACACCATAAATCAATTTCAGTTCATTCAGCTTAGAAATGTTCTTGAGATGAAAAGTTTTGAAAACAAACTGAAAATGAAAAGTTTCCTTGCTGCCTGAAAAGTGAGTCAACTGCACTGACGCTGACTAATTATTCAAAGCCATCTTATGAGTTTAGAAAATGTAAAACCTCCTGAGTTAAATTAATTGGACTTGAGAAAACAAGTCCATTAAACTTAAGACAATAAGTTGGATCAACTAGTCACATAAACAGTGGTTACAGACAGACCTGTTTTCTTTGTACATTTTTTAAGTTTAGAGTCAGTTGATTTGGCTGTTGCTGCTTAATATGAGACACATGATAAATATACAGGTGTAGGGACTGAATTCATTACTAGCATGTTATGAAAAGAAACAATTATAATTTAAAAGACACATATCAAGTTTCCAAGATGTTGCTTTCTACAAACTATAAAAGAAAAGTTTCTAGGGACTTTTAACTCTGTAACAGCGTATCACGCAAAATCTGCTTTTATGCTGTTTTGTTTTTATAAACGTAATTTAACGAGTTGAGTGAATGCATCATTTAAGTCAAAATGTCTCAAATTGTACAAAATCCCAGAAATAAAAATCACACATTTTAATTTCAATCAATAAGAAATTAGCAAATCTCATATTTTTTATGTTAATGTAGAAAAGATGAGTTGATTTGACTCAGTTCCTTTCTGATGTTTTACAGTGCATTTATATCTTTTTATGGCAACACTGCAAACTGTTTGCAACGTGCCTGGAAGGAAGTTTACCCCTGCAGAGTTCTCCACCTTTTGAAAGCAGGTTCAAGAGAATATTAAGGGAGGCCTTCACTGAGCTTCTACTGCAGCTCGGTATCATCTGCAGCAGCTCCTTCTATAGTCTGTCCAGTTAAAGAACACATTTCAAATGTGGATCACCTCTTTTACAGAGAAATGCAAAAGAAAACTAAAATTAATTGAAAAACAAATAGGTAAATAACTAACAGAGAAAACTGAAACTGTTTAATGGATAGTTAAAGGGACACATTGGAAGTCACAAAATTATGAGATAGGTAAAATCATCCACAGCAAAATAAAAGCAGAATGTGTATCAAAACTTAAAACGTGGATTCATTGTTAATGTCGTGTTGAGAGCTGCAACCTCAGACTCCTTCGGGGCGGCTTGGCTCAGTGGGTAGAGTGGCCGTCTTGTAACTGGAGGGTTACTGGTTCAGTCTATGGCCTGATGAGCTCATGTCAAGGTGTCCCTGAGCAAGACACCAAACCTCTAACTGCTCCTGATGGGTCATGGTTAGCATCTTGCATGGCAGCTTCCGCCATCAGCGTGTGAATGTGATGTATAATGTAAAGCGCTTTGGGTATCATTTGAGGTATAGTAAAGCACTATATAAATACAGAACATTTATCATATTCTTCATGGAACTTTTTGGATCGTTGTCTTTCCCAGTCAGATAATTGAGTTCCTGACTATCCACCTGTGTTCACACCTGGTCCTTATTAAACACTCATTAAGCCCAGGTATATAAACCAGCCACTTTCTTGCTTCTTGTTCCCAGACCTTCTATATTGTTGGTTCCATCCCTGTACCTTTTACCTCTCTCAAAAACTGTTGACTATTAGTCACTTGAATCTTAAAACCTGCTGCTGTCTGACTGTCCTGCCCTCGTCTTCGAATTGTTTGTCTGATTTTGTGTCTCATTTCAGTCCGTTCATTAATCACAATCCTTTAATCCAACCAGTACTGCCTGCTGGTGTCTGCATTTTGTTCCTCTTTCCCTGAATGGCAACAAGGGAAGAAGATTCGAATAACTTGACAAATGCCTCTGCTTTATGAGAGTTTTGTTGAAAAGCCTGGCTCTGTCAATCCTGCTTCATAGTACACCTGTTGGATGTGTTCCTTTGTTTCTGACTTGGTGCTGGGGTGTGTTTTGTCACTCAGATTCTGACAACCTTTGAGTTTATTTTCCAATAGATTTGAAACCCTGTTCAACCAATTATCCAAAGAGAATTGTACACCTGGTTTAAGGTTACTATCAAGTCTTTGCAGTGAACTAATCTGAGCACTCCATTCCCCTCTTTGTCCTATTAAAGTTTGCCATCTACAAGCTGGGAAGCTTTTTATTCAGCTGCATTTTGCTGAAAAGTGCACAAAGATGCCTGCTTTTACCTGATTCACAATACAACTGTCAAACTGATGGAGTGCCGCAGCCATAAAGATGTAAAAATATACTTCTGTGATTCACTGTTTCACTTGTCTAAATGTCATATAGCTGAGAAGCAGAGCTAGAACAGAACATGTGATACTGTTGGGCTGGAATACGATTATTTTTCCAGCTATAATGCACCAGAAAGGGGAGGGGGGCAGGAGGTGCAGTGCATCACATTACAGAAGCAATATGCTCTCAAAATGCCATTTCACTGTGAGCGAAACCAGAACAGGCAGGCTGGATGTATGAATGTACACTATCTCGCAGATAACACACATGACTGCTCGCATACACAACACAAAGAGGACAGTCTGTCTCGTCACCAGACCACCTTCTGTTAACGTTGACCCGCCTCCCTGCAGCAGTAAATACACTGTTCGTGCTGCAAGATGAATGACATCAATCACACATCCTGATCGGGCCACACAAGCTGCAAACACATTGTAATCCGCTTGCTCTTTCGCAGACTAATTCTCATTTTTCTTTTCCTTTGGGTTGTTTCATGAGTGAAATGAACTGGCACTGCTGAGAGCCAAAACAGTAATTATTTATTGTCAGGCTCCGGTACTTCCATCCTACAACTTGTAGGAATGTGTTTTTCTTCCTCTGAAAGAAGAGTCACTTGGCACACAGGAGGCAATAAAGGGAAGAACTTTGTTGTGAGTTTTTCTAAGTTTAGTGAAGGCATTTTTATGAATTAATTATTAAACAAATTAATTTCTAGGTACTGCCAAAACACGAGTCACAAATCTCTTCTCTCTACAATATAGACCTCAAAGGTTAAACATTGTAAGTTTAGTTTTCTGCTCAAACAGGCAGTATATGATTTAAATTTCTATGCACAAAAATAACATTTTTACGCTGAGGATTTAAAATAAAAAATGTGACTTCCTTTTTTTTCCACCTGTTGTTGAAAAATCCATATTAGAATTTTCTGCCATTCTTCTATTAAAAATTACCAGATAAAATGTGTTCATGTTGAAAGTCAGACAACTTTAATGAGGATTTCCAATCTCAAGACTAATTATCTGACAGTTTCTAGAGAATTTTCAAAGCTGAATACATGCTGTTGCTACAATTATTGCAACTGTGTGCTGCCACCAAGTGACACCAACAAAGAAGTGCAGTGTGGCTGGTGTGTTTGCTTCTCCTGAGCAACACCTAATACTGACCCCGATGTAGGTTTTGGCACATCAAAGCCACAACTGAACATGTTTGTCATCTCACTGAGGTTCAAGACTTCAGCGCCATGACCTTTTTGCATTTAACAATCCCCATCATGCAGCGTTGACATGAATGCACTCTGGATATCTCCTCATATCTGGAGCATTTGCTCTATACGAAGGTCACTCTCATCAGGGCCTATTTATAGGTGCAGGGTCCATATCAAGACCTGGGTTGCTTTTCATTATCAGCTTGCAGAGGCTTAGTCCAAGGGCACAAGAGGTTATATAAGAGCTTTTAAACAAGGGCCCAAATCTCAGCATGACACACGTATTTCATGCTGCAGGAGCAGACTGACGACAGGACAAACTAAGAAGGACGCTTGACATTTCATAATCCATATTTCGCACAATCACTGGGCATTGTTTCCCTACATATTGCATACTGTCAGGTACATATGACATGCTGGTGAGATGTGCATCAGCTGTTTAAACACACAGATTCTTCCATAAGTGTCCAATAAACCCGCTGAAGTCCACTTTCAGAGATCTTGAAGCTATTGTTGGTGTTACTGTCATACTTCAAATAACAATAGCTGGGCATAAACCCAGTAACACACACACACACACGCACACGCACACGCACACGCACACACACACACACACACACACAGATGGAGCAGAGGAATGTGTACAATGTGTTGTCAGTGGTTTGTGCAGTGCAGCTCAAGTTTTGCTTTCCAAGGCTGGGAGTTATGGAGGACGACGTCACGGCTAAAAATACCCAGTCCAGGTGTTCCGAAATCTAACATCAGCTAAGCAGTGATGCTTCATGTGGTTTTATTTCTACCATCAAGCTGCTTTTCAAGCTGTTTTAGCTGCAACTTACCAAATCCCTAACAAACTCCAAAGTTGATTTCTGAACAGCTTAAAAGCAGTCTTTGTTTGAATGTACTCACCTTGTTAATTTATTATCCAAAATCTTTACTGAAATTCTTCCGGTTTGAGGTAAAAGCATTTTTTTAAAAAACAGCATCATTTGTTTTTTTCCGGATGAATATGGTGATTCATTCATAGTGATATTTCTACGAGATCTATTTCAACCTTATGAAGTTGAGTGCATGTAGGTAACAGCTGTTGCCCCCCCCACCCCACCCTCCCCTGACTTTTCATCCTTCTTTTTTAATCCATCATCAGCTAAGCTGCTTCCCGTACGTGCCGCACATAAACCAACGGGTGCCAATAAAATGAAACACGATAAAGCCAAGTACAGATATGGAACATCAAAGACTGAAGCAGCAGCAGGTTTATTCATATCCACTTTAATTGTCATAAGGTGTCATAGCAAAACAAAATATTCCATGGCAATAAAAAAAAAACAACAGGTATCTACTCATCCTTCACTTTAAGTGCTCTGAGTCATTGCACTGAAAATGGCCATCAAGCAAATGGCAGTACAGCTGACGGGGGGTTTATACGTGCTTTTGCTTTGTGCCAAATTCCAACAGTTTTCAAGCCGATTAGGCTTCAGATTTCATTTTTCTTTCTAGACAACTTCCTTCCTTTTTCCTGCTCTCAGGTGATCAGCTTTATTGCTTGTAGAGTCTCACTGAGCTCCACCGCCGGTATCGAACATCTTCTTGCGGCCTTCCATGCCGGACATGGCCTCCACGTTCTTACGCCAGTCGCCCACTTCAGTAGTGAGAACCTGAGAATGATGAAAAAATGTAAATACAGAGCAATATCAATATTAACATGTATCTTTCTGCAATCCTAGACATCATGGGAAAACAGAGGATTTAGAGAGCTGTGACTGAAGATACCTTGTCCTGTTTGACGTCCTCCTTCTTCACAGACTTGAGGTTGGCTCTCAGGTCCATGGAGCCCTTGTGTTTGGAGCCCAGCAGAGCTCTCATCATCTCATCTGCTGACACCCTCACCTTTCTCAGGGCAGGCTTTTTGAACTTGCCCCCAAGGTCCTGTACCTTCAGTTTCAGCTCATGGATCTAAAACAATAACACACAAAATATATAAAACTGCAAATAAAAAATAGCTCTTTGCACTCACACCTCTGGGAAAATCTGCCCATTAATGCACTTTTAAACATCTTTGGAGGTATAAATATGCTAATACAGCAGCAATAATACTTCAGGAAGATTTTTTTCTGACACAGTATGTTCTGTTTTGAACTAAAATTGTTGTGTTTAACAAAGTGAATAAGGGATTTCAGCTCTGGTGTTGAGACTTAAACTCTTTTTTCAATTTTAGAGGTACAATATGTGCTTTATGCAGGAGGAGCGTAAGAGACACTTACATCTTTGTTGTGTTTGCCCACTTTGCTCTCACAGTCATATCTCTCCTCGTCCACAATGTCAATCTTTCCATGAAGCTCCTTGCATAAGTTCTAAAACACATAATATAACATATTTCAAGCACATTAGTTAAATATGCTCACCCATTTTCTGCACAAAAGCTGATCTGCTGTGGTTTGTAACTCTTACTTGTAGCTCTTCCAGTGACATTCCAGACAGCTGCAATGGGGGAAGCTTCTCTCCTAGATATCGCACTTTCTCCTCCTCCCTGTCCTGCCTCTCCTTCTCCAGATCCTCACAGGCTCTTGTGAGGAGAAGCATCTGATTGGACATAATGGAGTTAAATACACAACAAACTGGCCACGGAAAACTATTCTACAGACTCCCAACATGAATTAATGTCAATACACAGGGTGGTAGAATGACGTCTTTTTCATATACAGCACATTTTTTACTACAGATAAGTAGCTTCACAGTATACACAATCTACATGACTGCGATTTGCCAGAAAAGGTGTAAACCAAAGGGTACTAATATTGAAAGCTTGTCTGTAGAAAGACTACAGTGTCTTTTAACTAATATGTAAAGATATAAATTGTGTTTTGATGAGAAAAAAATCTGATCTAAATAGTCACATTGAGCTGTAAACCCGGGTAGCCACCAAATCAACCTAAACGCTGCAGTTCCCTTATCTGAATCCAATTGAAAATAATTTGAAATGAGCACTTCTCAACATGACATGTTTTCAGTGGGTACCTAAGTACATCTGACAGGGCCGTGGGAGTATGTCAAACTAAAAGTACATAATAACCACTTACTTTGAGGGAGAGCTTGCGAGAAGCCGAAATCTTCGACTTCGGCTGTGGAGAAAGGTATTTGTTAATACATTTTCACAACAGATATTACAATTTAGAATCCTGACACTGTGGAAAAAAGTTGTACAGCTTGCACTAAACAAAACATGTGTTGCACCTTCCAACAATAGTCAAGCATATTAAAAGCTTCTTTTAGGGTCTTTAAAACTCTCATGTGTCCATCTTTAGCTGCCCAGCAGCGGGTCCATATACAGTAAACTTGCATGGAAAGAGACCAGTGTCACACTCTACACCGCTTACTGCAGCTGCATGTGCAAAGATAATGCTTTATTATTAGGATGGAGTCAAGGGGAAAGCTCTCACGGATGCTGATAACAATTCTGAGAGATAACCACTGTCAGATCTTTGCCATGTGCATAAGGACAATGTGTCCCCACTCCATGCATGCAGGATTAACACAGTGGAATATAGCTGGCTCACCTTATCCCCTTTGGGATTCATCGCTGTGAGTATGTAGAGCTCCTGAAACAGGGACAAATGAGGGTGATGATGCTGTAGGCAATCACAGGTCCGGTTATATTAGAATATTATTTTTATATATAAATGAATACAACTTTCAACTTTGAATTCAGCAGTTAGACAAATTTGAAACAGCAATCAGGGATAGAGGAGAACAGGAGTTTTCTTACCTCACTACAGCTGTAATCGCGCAAAAACAAACACATGAAGGGGAGACAGACGTGTGTATTAGTAAAGTTTTGGGATAAAATGTCATACCATTGAGCTACAATGTAATCCGAGCCATCAAGGCTTCACATAGCACACAGTCGTCAACATCCTTTGACAAGAGGATTAAGCAAGGACAGGACAAGAGCAATTTTGCTCCATTGTATTCAGCATCATCAGTTGTTTTGCAGTATAACTAAAGACATCTCAGCTGATTTCTTAATAGATTATACCAAGTACAGTAGAAATCACAAGCAAACCTAGCTGATCAGATCATCAAAATAGCTTGAAGGTAATGTACAAACATTTAGCAATTAAAAAACTGATGAATAAAATAGTTTCACTACAGTAGCCCTGGTGAAATATTATCCTGTTGTCTATATTATCTTAAATTTTTCATCATTAGTTCCTGAACATTGCAAGAAAATCTTAAAATTATATTGAAGTAGCTTTAAACATTAATTATTCACCTAAAGTAGAAGAAAAAAAAAAACACATTTAGAAACTACATTAAAATTAGAAAATGTACTTAAAGCCAACATCTAGTAAACCAGTTGTCGTTTTACCTGTGAATGTGTGTCTGCAGAGGTGTCGGGAGTCAAACAGTGGCTGCCGAAGACAATGGGGAGCTTTTTATGTGAGGTGGGTGGCGAGTGGGCAGCAGATATAACGTCTGGTCCCAAGAATGTGCTGGCAGGAGACCAAGCATGAAATATCACCTCCCCTGACACTGTGACAACACTAGGAAGTGTAATAATACATCATGACCATTGCCTTAATGGTATTGTCCAAATATTGCCACTTGGTGAGTAAAATTATCTTATTTTGTCCCTAATGAACTTGTAATGGCACCATTGTATCTTCTCATGAGGGAAATGTTTGAATTGTTGAGGAGTTTTTATGTTTAGCTGGAGTCAGCAGCAGCTTAGCTTAGCTTAGCATAATGACTGTAAACAAGGACAAACAGCTAACATGGTTGTGTATAAACATAATGGAATTGGCTAACCAGCACCTTTAAAGTCGGTAATAAACTTGTTTTTGTGTGTTTGTTTAAACATTACACATACCTAAATATACAAACACACTTACTGAAAATGTATGATTTACACTCTACACTTCAGTTGTCTGAGATATATGGTAAATTATTGAATTAGGAATTATGTTTATATAAAACAGTATTGGAAACTGGGTGTGATGAAAAACCGAAAAGGTGAAGTCATGTTTGAATTAATTATTAGCGTCAGTTGCAGAGACAGAGGGTGACATCCAGATTCCCACTTAAGGTTAGGTGTATACAACAAAAGCTGTTAAACCATTGCAAACCCAACCACCTTTCAACAGCATGTAGTCTTAAAATTGCCAAAACTGCTGATGTATCAGTCAAACTGTAAAAACAGAAACAATCACTGCAGCTGCAACATTTGTCTTTTTTAAAAAAAATGTTTTTATGGTAATTCAGCTGTCACAAAAGACAAATTTCACTTCTTTCTACTTCTTGCCATGGTTGTGTTGTTTCCTCAAAGGTACAGGACTTATATTGCAATGAAAAATAAGCCCACAGTGGGTAAAAATGTGACAGGAGAAAACAATGTCCCGGATCTGTTTGGGGTTCAGAGGGTTAAGAATAGACTAATGCTGTGGTTTTGGTTAGATAGTAATGAACACATACTGTCTCAAGTCCCTGGACTTTGTATTAAAGACTAGGTCTCTTTTTAACTCCTGTAATCTAAACATATAATCACAGTAATGACATTCATGGGTTCAAGATAAAGAGTCCATTATTTTAGTAACAATGATGCAGTTGATGAGCATCCAAAGCCCTCATGTATGGCAAAGCACACAATCATATTCTAAGAATAGGTCATGGCCCTTTCCCATTATAGGCTGCTTTTAACTGTGGTAACACTATCAACACATCAGACAAGATCCAAGGAAATTACTGACTTCAATTAGGCTACTTAGCATTTATTTTCTGACCATTTCCCTGGTACCGAGTCAGAAATGTAAGTAAGTGGCAGCAAAGGTCAGTCAAATGTAGGGCGTTTATCTGTATGGGAACCATGCTGTGCTGATGGTGCTCTTTTTATTATAAAGTGTAAAGTGCTATAATCTAGGTTGAATAACAGGAATTGGCTTGTATGACACCAAAGCTATTCTAATCACATTTGCTATGATAAAAAATACTGGTTGGTGTGATTATATATAATAGAAGAATAATAAGTTGTTGTTCTGCTTTGCCAGTTTGGCTCTGAGTTCAATGGAGGATAATGAGGAGGAGTAATAACAGGGTTAAATAGTTGATATTGTGAAGATCTGTAATTTAAGTTAGACTGCATATGAACTGGGAAGGGGGAAAAGGGTAAGGAAAGGAAAAAGACCACTTAAAAGTGTTGGGACAATATCACCCACTGAGAGACATATGAAAATTATAAGAAAATATGTCATCACATTCACATGTCATAACCATGAAAGTCTATGTGCTTCTGCTGGGATAAAACAAGCTTAAGAATACAAAAGTCCCCTTTCCAAGAAATGACTGAATGTTTGTAGGAAGATAGTTTTTTTTTTTTTTTTTTTTTTTAAATATTAGAACATCAAATACAAAGAACTTGAGGTGTTTGTTTCTTATATTATCATCTACATAAAGTCAGATAATGTAAATCACATCCTTGGGGAGTTATAGTTTCAGTCCTCAATGCTGCAAAGATAAATATTAATTTGTTTACATCCAAATATGAAACTTTACGTGTACTGGTAATTAGAGTTTCCCTGCTTTAAGCCCTTGACCCTCTGAGGTCTGTTTGAAACTTCAGGTGTTAAAAAATATAGCTTGGCGCCCGGTTAGCTCAATGGGTTAAGTGGGCGGCCCATGACCCTGGTCCCCGATGCAGCAGCCTGGGTTTGATTCTTGCTCACGGCCCTTTACTGCATGTCTTCCCCCCACTCTTCTCTCTCCTTTCCTGTCTGTCTCCACTGTGCCTATCTAATAAAGGCAAAAAAAGGACATATATACATCCATCCATTATCTATACACCGCTTAATCCTCACTAGGGTCGCGGGGGGGGCTGGAGCCTATCCCAGCTGACTCGGGCGAAGGCAGGGGACACCCTAGACAGGTCGCCAGTCTGTCGCAGGGCCACATACAAAGACAAACAAGCACTCACACATTCACACCTACGGGCAATTTAGAATAATCAATTAACCTCAGCATATTTTTGGACTGTGGGAGGAAGCCGGAGTACCCGGAGAAAACCCACGCATGCACAGGGAGAACATGCAAACTCCATGCAGAAAGATCCCGGGAAAGCCGGGACGCGAACCAGGGACCTTCTTGCTGCAAGGCGAAAGTGCTAACCACTACGCCACTGTGCAGCCCCCGCCATATATATATATATATATATATATATATATATATATATATATATATATATATATATATATATATATATATATATATATATATATATATATATATATATATATATATGTATATATATATGTATATATATGTATATATATATATATATATATATATATATATATATATATATATATATATATATATATATAGCTTGGACTACTGTTTTATCTTAAAGACTTTAAACAAACCATCTTTGATGTCATTCATAGGTTATCTGAAAAGTGGATTTAATGCACAATGTGGTGGCTCCAGCCTTTGCCATTTTGACATTACACTTGACTCCTATCTCCTACCTAATCCTAAAATGAACAAAGAAGTGGAGCAGGAGTGGACCCAAGATGGACCATGCAACTGTCTCTGGGCCATGAACTGTCCTATGATACCTGTCACTCAAAGCAGTCTTGTCAAATTTTGAGCCTTAGTCCAATTTAAATAGGAGAGCTGTATAAATATTCATCCTCTCTACTGTAGTCATTAACAGGGAAATTAACTATAGAGACTAAAACTTTTTCTGTACTGAAGCTGTGAACATGTTTATTTCTGCTGTAAAGCTGGACATTTTAACACAGGGGTCTATGGGTATTGACTGGTTTCTGGAACCAGCCTCAAGTGGCCATCAAAGGAACTGCACTTGAGAATTTTCTTCATTTTTCAGCTCTGGAGGTTGTCACTTGAATAAAACAGTCAGCTAGATATAAAAATCCCACTGGAGCAGAGCGACTTCATATAATATAGCCTGTATTGAAAAAAAAAGTAGACCCACAACACTGCCTTGTGGAACTCCACTCCATTTTTGTCCAATGAAAATCTATAAACCAATAAAAGAGATTCAAATAATAATTACCATGATTAAAGGCAACTTAAAGCTGGAATAAAATAATATACTCTTTTATTTATATTATGTGTACTACTGCATTGATGTGCAATGAAACACACAATGCACCATAGGGAACTGTCAGAAGCTTTGCTGCTGCAGTCTTGATTGACTTGTTATGAACTGTAGCTTACTGCAGTTAATTTTAGAAAATGTCCGCAAACCTTTTGTTAAATTGCTATGATTCTGACATTGCTGAGCCACTTTCGTGACATTGTGATTCTTTGTTTGTTGTGCTGCTGTTACAGAACTTTCCAGCAATCACATCATTTCATCACTGTTGCTCTCTCAGACCTCCTCTGACCTCCTTCGCTTATGTTTACATCTGTGTTTTTGTATTCACATGTGCTGTCAACAATTCCTTGGCATGACCTGATGAAGCGTTCCAAGCATGAGTGCTAATCTTGACCTGAGTGCTGACGCTTCTTGCAAATCACTTAACCCCAAAGCATCAAGTTTCTAATCTTTCCAGTGGCTTACACTGGAATAAAGCTGATGCAAGCGCTAAGATGTTTTTGGTAAACTGAGCATTAGCTGCAAGGACATCATTACTAGAGCCACATGAAATCTGGAAGGGTCTATGCTAAACCTTTGCTCTCCTGAGTTGTTGAGGCTTCTCAGAGATCAGAAAGAAGAGTGGTAAGAATGAGAAGATTTGTCTGCAGCAAGACCACCACCTTAAGTGATTTCTTGAGTCTGTCTTTGGGTTAACTGTGATTTTCACTTCAAATACCTTGACCTTATGACAAGAAAACTATCCAATGAAACAAATATTAGGGCGTGTATGAAAATGAATTGGCATACAGAACAGGTTAAAGTGGGAGGGTGACCTTCTTTTTGCCAACAGGAGGGGGTCTAATCATTTGTTTTCTCACCACAGATTGATATATTCCCAGTCCTGCACAGTCAGCTGGTAGCTAATAGGGCCAGTACATCAGGGTGAACGAAAGCGAAGCGAGGGTAAATGATCATACGTTGTCTCTTCTAATACTCAGAGGATGTCATATAAAGTTGATCCATAAGGATTCAAGTTCAGCATATCATGTTGGTTAAACTTACACTATTTTATTGTTAAACTGTGCATTCAATTTAAGAATAGTGACTAGAAGAGTGACTGAATTTTTCCACAGAGAATCTTAAATTGTACATTTTTTTGTACTAGTTATGAATAAAGACAATATTAGTTAAATGATTTCACTGTTGTTGCATGATTTTTACATTTAGATAGGGTTTTGCCATTTGTTTCTAAGTCAAAAGGCAACATATCAGCCTTTACTACATGAAATTATTGCACCACATGCCTCGAAGTAAAACTTTTGGGTGCAAATTAATTGAATTTCCCAGGTTTTGTCAAGGAGCAGAGCCAGATGAATATTCCTTTGACAGACATCCTCAGAGTCCCTGTTATATTAGCGCTACAGGATAAAATACCATCCAGTGTTGTTTTCAGCTGCTGTGCAACAAAAAGAGAGCAGAGCTAAAGAGACAATACCTCGATGAGCAATGAGAGGCAATAAAAGGAGGAAGACGCGGGGGACAACAAATGTTCTGTCATCATTTCTTTTTTTTTTCAGTGATCCTCAGCAGGTGGGAGCGCTATTTCTGATGCAACCCAACTCCCTTCTGTTTCCACACAGACACATACACATTAAAAAAAAAGGCCTCAGTATTGCTTGTAATGCACTTTCTACTGTTGCTGCTTTCAGAAATAGGTAGCGTTTGGGATGGAGAGAAAGAAAATAGAACAACACAGCTACAGCTGCAATATTCTGTAAAGGAGGCTGGTTCTGGTGTGTGATCTTCAAAGCTTTGCATTTATTCTCACCTGCTATTTAAAGTGTTTTGTCAGTTGTCTGCTATATAATCCACCTGAACCCGTTGTCATGACTGAACCAGAGCAGCTATGAGGCGAGTAGATGTTGACTTTGGGGTCTGTGTTATTACTTGAAACCAGTTTGTATTGTTAGAGTGACCCAAACAAAGTTCAAGCCTATTTATATAGCGCAATAGATAAGAGGAGTACTATATGTCAAATGAATAATGCAGTACAGTGGCAACAAGACGGAGTGGTAAAAGTAAACAAGTGCAATCTCATATTCACAATTCAATTTTCAATAACTTGATCACTGTAGCATTTGTTTAAATTTAATTTACACCTGTTCCCTCATAAAATATAATTCATTATAACAGATTAAACTACCAACATATAGTATGTGTAATGGTGGATAAAGCATTTAAAATCATCTCCACTTAGACTGCCTACAACATTAAAATACTGCGTGCACATCAGGACATCAGTAATAGTAATAAAAATAATATTAATATAATACTTATTACAATATCTAAAATATTAGACCACCATTGATGGGGTCTTCATCACAATGAAAGCTCAAAATAATTATCTCTAAATTTAATACTTCACTGGGGAAAAGAATTATATTTTTTTTCCATTTCATTTTAACATATTTTATTTTGAAATACACAAATATGAATACAATTACAATTATGTCTAATGTAACGTTATATGAAAAACTTCGAACTATGAATAAAAACTTTTTTCAAGAAAATTCTTATTTTTCACATACATTTGAAAATGTGGTGTAATTTAATAAATATTGCCTTTAATTTCTAAATTTATACACAATTAGCAACATTTAACAGTAAGAGAAGTATTGTTCTGTAATTTTACATGATTTGATTGTTAAATAAGAAATCTTGCACTACAGAAAATTTTTTAAATGTGTTCATAAGTATATAATATATATATATAAATATTGGCAATCGGTCAAATTACATTTTGTAAAGGTATCTAAGGTAATTGTATTATTTTGACACATTTCAAGCTGATTTTACACATGCAAACATAATTTATTACACAATAAAAAGCCCAATAAATACACATTATCTCATATATCTTACATCACCATATTATTATAAAATGGTTATTTTCCATTATTTTATAACATTATTTTCTATTTTTTGGCAACCCCAGCTGCCAGAAAAATACAATTTTGGATAGTTTATTTTTACAGTGTATTCTTATTTCATCAAATATGTTCAATAAATCATTTTTAAAAAATTATGAATCATTAAAATGATCTCCATCTCAACCAGCTACAATGAAAAAATACATACATAGATATTAACATATAAAATATAAACTATTGTAACTTAACAGTAGAGCATATATGCTGGTACTAGAAGCTGTTTTGTTAATTATTCTAATAATAATAATCAAGTGACATTTTTAAAGCAGGGGTATTACTAGACTGCTGCATCATTTATTATTTAAACAATTTGAGTACTTCATACACTATCTTTATTTGCCCTTTTTAAAAAAATTCATTTTACCTTTTTATTCCCAGAATATTGCAGTGTCAATATCTGCCATGATAAAGGTATTTTTCCATATACCTCAGCAGTGCTGCCTGACCGCCTCCTCACACTTTTTGGATGCTGTACAAACCTCCATACTGGCACCTTTGTTTGGACATCAGACACAGAGAACAGCTGACACATGACTTCAGCCAAGTGGCCTGCCATGGCATCCCTCTGCCCGCTGCTCCAACCTTGACTCTGCCCTCCAAGATTCCCAATAGGGGGCAGCCTACATTTCCCAGCTACGCTCACTTCTATCGGCCTGCTTTGTATATCCAGAGAAAAGCTTTAAGGCTGCTTTTTCCTTCCCTTCTGTTTTATTTTGTTATGGCCTCTTTGCCCTTTACAGTTTTAATTAAATGCATATGTTTGTCCTACCTTGTAGGCCCTCATAAGCAGGTACAAGACATACAGAGAAAAGCACAGATGGCCAAGTTAAAAAGTTCAAGTTACTAAAAATGCCCTCCACTCAGCGGATTAATCTGCTGCTGTCGTGAGTATTTGTGGCAGCAGGCGGGTGTGTGTTTGTGTGATCTAAATAAACTAAAGTGTGTGTTCATGGTAAAGAAGGAACATGTCAGTCAGAGACTCACTGATGTGTTTTCACAGTTTTTTGGCAATAGTAAGGATGTAAACAATTACCCCTACAGAAAAATCACATGAATTTCGCACGGGAAGCGTGATTTTGCAACACTTTTAATGGGATATATGTGTGAAACCCATGTGTATCCCCATGTGAGTGGATTACATATGGAAAAAAATAATTTATCATCACTGCACCAAGTAGCTATATAGTCTTTTTGCACAAGTCAATGGTCAAAGCTCAAGGTCACACTCCAGGGCTCCTGGGGCAGATAGAGGTTAAGCTTGGCAGTGCTGTGGCTTGAACCCTGAACTTGTGATTAGTAACCCAGATTCTCCACTGAGCCAACGCTACCCATAACCTATTTAGAGGGAAAGACAACAATCGCTACAGGACATAGTGATGCTACTACAGATAAATGTCACAGCAACTGTATGTCACCAATTTCACTATAAACTATGGGAAAGTCCCTCAGGAAAGTCTGCAGACATGCAGATTCACAGTAAGAGCACACAATAGTATCAAAAAGTCCACATCAGAGCCCTCATGGAGTTGAACACTGGAGGGTCTGACAGTCAAAAGTCCTCACTTACTGAGCTGGAATGCAAGTCTGTGAGTCTATGAGTATAAACATTTGAACTGGGCTAGAAACAGATTCAGACTGTGTTCGAAATCACTCACTACACACCATGTAATGCATTTTGTATACAGGATACTCAAAATATCCTTCATGCAATGCACAGCCAATGGTCATTTACCAAGCCACATGTACCATCATGCATTTACACAACTTCTGACAGCTATTTTCCATCCATTCAATACACTGCTTTGTCCTCTGTTAACACTTAAATTCTACAGAATATATCTTTTCTAAATGTGTAGCATCCCGCGACCCTAACGAGGATTAAACGGTGTATAGATAATGGATGGATGGATAAATGTGTAGCTTGTCAAGAGGAAAACAGGCATGAGACAAATCCATGAGTTATCGCGCGAAAATACTGAAATTAAAAATAATTCGTATTACTATATTTAATGGAAGCAGAGCGATGTATCACAACACAAATAAAGGGGAAAAAAAAGCTATTTTCATATGTTAATTATGGAAAATACACTGAGTATAATATGTATTTATCAGAAAAATGCCAGTCAGTTCAGTACCCTGGCCAGCATCAAGGTAATGTTTGTCTGTTATGAGTAGTGTCTGAAAGTGATTCTTTTACGGAAATCCCTTCATAGTTCACCAGATAGTGGTCCCTATATAAGGTTTAATATTAGCAACCTGCTTTTGAGGATGACGTGGTTCTGTTAACTTTATTAGATAATGACCTTAAACACACAGTTGAGTGTGAAGCAGCAATGTGCACCCTTATTATCTAAATTAGTCGGGTAAATATACACCATTAATAGTATTGTAGGTTCTTAACCTTAATATATAGTTCCTTGAGATGACACATGTTGTTAAAAATGGCACTATATAAATAAATTTGAATCAAATGAATGTTTGAATTGATCAGGAAAATTTATATAGGCAATACTGGAGGGCCTCAACCTTAATATTTAAATTAATTTGGTAAATTTATATAATAAACAATGGTGTGGGTTCCATTTTTGACATTGTGATTTGATTTGCAATGTAATTTTTGCTTCAGTTCAATATTTACTGCAAAGGATTTAAAACAGGTGTTGAATTGTTATGTGAAAGTCTAAGTGCTGGGTCAGAAATGCTGTATTGTAAATCCTATGTTGCAGCATTTGTGATTTGATTGTTTTAACTCAGATCAACTAATTGTTCAGTCCTGATTTAATTTTTTTTCCCTTTAAAGGCTTAGTAATTACTTTAAACAAGAAAAAAAAGTGTTTTTTGGGGGGACTATTAATAGGATCTATTTTGAAAAAAGAAAATTTCAGCAATGACTTTGTCCACAAGAGGTCAGCAGAGCTTTATTTTACACAGAAGAATCCTGCATGTACACAAAATCTTCATAAGAAAAGAACATAGAGCATCATTTACTATTGCAGGGTAAAGTGTAAGCTTTCTTTGATAGAAGAGAGTCACGAGTAGTCTAAAGAATAGGCCTGGTAGAATATGTCTGGATTAAAATGAGATTATAAAGTGGCTCTGGTGTGGAGTTAGGGTGTGGTAATCCAGTTGACAGCTTCAGCAGCATCTCAATCATTTTAAATCCTTTATTCGTGTTGCAGACTGAGTCCAGCAGGGGGAGGAAGCAGCTCACAACACCGGAGTCAGCATGAGGCCAGGAGACGCTGCTATTCTGCAGCAGCCAGAGTCAAGTTAGCGGAAATCAAAGCAGGAGTTACTAAATAATAGCATCAAAAACAATGGTCCTTGTGGAGGAATTGTGAATGAAAACATTGTGAGGGAGCCTTGCACAAAGAGAGCCATGCACACTGACTGATTTGCATGCCTTTAATTGTGGAAACAAACATTTTATTATGAAAGTGGCACTTTTTGCAGTGGGTTTTATGAGACAACAGACACCCTGAGTGCATATAATAATATATGAACGTTCTCCTCAAGTACTCCTCAAAAGAGGATTAAATCAGCACCAGGGACAAACAAAACAACTTTTTTAGGACTAAAATGTATTTATTTTGAGCTGCTCAACATTTTTCAGTTCAATTCAACTTTATTAGCACCAATGCACAACCTAAGTCATCTCAAGGGAATTTACATAATACCTTGAAGACGTTTAAATATCATATGAAAGAAAGAAACTCAACAAATCCAAAGATTCTCTTTGAACAGGCTTTTAGTGATCGCAGGGAGAAGAATTGCCCTTTAACAGGAAGAAACCCCCAGTCAAATCCCAGCTCAGGGAGTGTAGTCGCAGGAGGACAAAGAGGAAATTATAAAGGATAACAGATTAAAATCAAACAACCAACCTGTAACAGGTCAGCAAACACTGGGGAGGTTGGTGAGGATAGTAACTGCACATCCGTGTGTTCTGATAAGAAAATATAGTCGGAAACGTGTAGATGATATCCAAAATATTTCAGCTGATACGCTGGTGCAGCTTTTGTTTTACAGTCCTGGCTCTATCCTTCGCTTCATTTGGTTTGAAATAATTTGAATGCTATGCAAACTGGTTCTGTTATATTTGTAAATCTTTTCAGTTTTACAAGACAATATGAACCTGAAAGCATAAGTCTTATTATTATGCAGCATGTTTAACAAATAACACTTCAGGTATATTTTTATTTACAAAACTGTACTGTGATGCTAGCACTGCTAAGTAATACTGCTGTTTCTTCATTTTTAGCAGTATCAAGTCATATCAAGTCAGAAGAGTTTTAACTGTGCTATTAGCTTAGGTTAGCTGGACAAGAACTAGCTACAGCTAAACAATAGTGTACTTTTTAGGCTACAGTGTTTACTTTTGCCTGCAATTAAATATCTCATGGTTTACTGTGAATTTAAAGAGATATTTCCGTCTTCTGTTTGTCAAAATTTCAACTGCTTTAAAAAAAAAATCATACACTGTGATAGCATATGGCTAATTAGCACTGCTATGCAATTCTCAAACTTCGACTCCTTTGTTTTTTTTTAGCATAAATGTCCGATACTGTATTTGTAGCCATCACCTGAAAATGTAAAGGACTTTTATTGGGCTCTTATTTTAAAATAAATGAGGTGGAAACAACAAAAATCTTTTTTTTAATGAAGGACTTTTAGCTGTAGCACTACTTAGGTGCTACTAGGTTAGCTGGAGGTCATCTAGCTACAGCTAGTATAATATGCTAGCTGCAACTGAAAAGTCATTAATGCACTTTTTTCTTACAAATCTGCTTTATCTATCTATCTACTAAATATTTTAATGGTTTGCTGTGAGGGCTGCACAGTGGTGTAGTGGTTAGCACTTTCGCCTTGCAGCGAGAAGATCCCTGGTTCGCGTCCCGGCTTTCCCGGGATCCTTCTGCATGGAGTTTGCATGTTCTCCCTGTGCATGCGTGGGTTTTCTCCGGGTACTCCGGCTTCCTCCCACAGTCCAAAAATATGCTGAGGTTAGATGTAGTTTACCACCACCGAGTGAGAATGTGTGAGTGAATGAATAATGGATTCAAGGTGAAGTGCTTTGAGTGCCTTGAAAAGCGCTATATAAATCTAATCCATTATTATTAATTGATCATTCTAAATTGCCCGTAGGTGTGAATGTGAGAGTGATCCAGCCCCCCCCGCGACTCTAGTGAGGATTAAGCGGTGTATAGATAATGGATGGATGGATGGTTTGCTGTGAATTTAAAGCAATTAATCTGTCTCACGTTGGACAAATAACATTTAAATTAAATTTTTATTTGCAATATTGCACTGCGACACTATATAGCTATCTAGCAATACTTTGCAATACACAGACAGCTGCTCCTTGATTTTCTTTGCATTATTTTTCATGCCATGTAGGTAATGTATTTATGAACCTTTTAATGTGTTCTCATTTTGAAATATATAATTTTGAAATATTTAAAAGTCCTGTTTTTTTTTGTTTTTTGTTTTTTTACAGAGAAATCTTAGCTATAGCATTAGGTTAGCTGGAAGACAACTAGCTACAGCTAATATAACATGCTAGCTACATTAGGAAAATAAAGTATTATTTCTTAGAAGTCTGCTTTCTCCTTTATTAAGATATTTCGTGGTTTGTTGTGAATTTAAAGAGATTCATCTGTCTTATGTTGGACAAGTAACATTTCAATTACATTTTTATTTACAATTTTGCTCTGTGACACTACATAGCTAACTAGCAATATTATGCAGTACGCAGACAGCTGCTCCTTATTTTTTATTGGGGAGCTGACTGACTTTGCGTATGCTTTTACATTGAAAGCGACGTTGCATCCTCCCCTGTGCAAATTTAGCGACGTTGACGCACCTCCAGCAGCACAAGAAGCACTTTGTCTCGGCGGAGGGGGGTGTTGACAGGAGAAAGAAGGGGGAGGTGGAGGGAGAGTGAATTGGACTGGCCCGGCTCATTTGCACCCCAGACCCTGCTGCAGGACAGCGGAGGCCCGGAGGAGGTTACCGAGGAGGGCTGCGGAGAAAAGGGGGATCTCCAGGTGCACAGGACACGAGGGGCACCCTCGGGGGATTCGGGATGCAGCGGGACGCCGGGCTCGGAAGCAGCCCGCTCGATTCCTCACATTCCGCAGGGCTGTAATGATGGTGGTGATGCACCGAGAGCAGAGATTCAGCCCGACACACTGCAGCACAGCCCCGCAACCCGGCAGGGACAGATGCAAAACTGGATTTCCATGCCGATGCTTGAGCCAAACAAGCGGGTAAAGCTAGACCACCTTGCGGCTCCATTCATGCTCGTCGGCGGGGATGCGACGGAGGTTTGCCGCGGACGGAGAGACCAGCTCTGAGGGGAGCCTGCTGCGTTTTACTCCACCGCTGTGGATGAGCATGCACGGGTTGTTTTGAGCGGACAAGAAGCGGGGGAAAGATGTTGGTGCGATGCTACCGGGCCAGACTGTCGGTGTGGGCCGTACTGTGCGTGCTGGTGCTCTGCTGGTTCTACGTGTACCCCGTTTACAGACTCCCCCGTGATAAGGACATAGTGGAAGAGGTGCTGAGGCAGGGGGAGGCATGGCAGAAGAACCAGACGGGCATCGATTTGTACAGGTCAGACTTGGGGCTCAGATTTCACTGTTTAGTGCGGCCCTTTGCTGCCAAGACTCCCTCAGTGGGTCAAAAAAGCATCAATAACACCTAAAGATGAGATTTTGTGAATGATGGCTGGCTTAAAATATGTTTGTCACCTTTGAGCATTATAAAGTGCTTTTATTGATTGATTTTTAGAAAGGGATCTTAGGAGAAATTGTTATCATTGTGGGCCTTATTTGTGTGGGCATAATGTTAAAAATGAAATTAGAAGCTTTTAATAAGTACACATTGCATTAATAGTAACTGTGATGCTTGTAGAAGGCCTTCTTAAAGCTTTCAAACTGTCACATCAGTGTGCAGGATTATCACAGACACACAAACACATCATTAAGAGGCTTTATTAGGTGCCACAACCCTGTGTGGGTCATTCATTTGGACACTGTTTTTCCAAATGGATCAACAGAGTATGTTCCTTACACTGTGGCAGTCTTGTTTAAATCTTATTCAGCTGGGAATGTGACAGTCCTCGGAGGCAAAGCCGATTAGGATAAACAGAGAAAGTGACACCTGCAGAGCAGAGGGACGGGCCTACTGGAGGATGTGGTGCTCACTTTTCCTTTCAATAGAACTATTAAAGACCCAACTGCCTCCTAATGTTTTCATAGGAGAGAGTAAAAAAGCTGAAGATAGTCCCAGTTAGCAATCAGCCTCGTTTTGAACTTTCTGATCTGTGCAACTCCAGTGTAATATTTAATTTATTTTACTTTTTAACCTGATATCCTCTCCCTCTTTGTACAATAACTGATTTCAGCGGTTCTTTTTCTTCTCGTAATAATATACACTACCGTTCAAAAGTTTGAGGTCACTTAGAAATGTCCTTATTTTTGAAAGAAAAGCATTTTTTGTCAATGAAGATAACATTAAATTAATCAGAAATACAGTCTAGACACTGTGAATGGGATAAATGACTATTCTAGCTGGAAACGGCTGATTTTTAATGGAATATCTACATAGAGGTACAGAGGAACATTTCCAGCAACCATCACTCCTGTGTTCTAATGCTACATTGTGTTAGCTAATGGTGTTGAAAGGCTAATTGATGATTAGAAAACCCTTGTGCAATTATGTTAGCACATGAATAAAAGTGTAAATTTTCATGTAAAACATGAAATTGCCTGGGTGACCCCAAACTTTTGAACAGTAGTGTATGTAACTTGTTAGTCTGAGGTCATTGTTTTCTGCCAGAAACCGCTGGATCGCTCTGTCTGGGCTGGTGGCACGTTGCTACCTCAAGTGAAAAGAGTTGGCATGTCTTTAGATCTCTGTTTATGAACAGACAGGACATAACTAAACTATCGTGATGAAGGTGGAGCAGAGCCAGAAGGCAAATTTGCCAGTTGATCTACATTCCAACCCTCATAGAAAGAATCAAGTCGCGACCAGAATGAATCTGTTTGCATTTAATGGAAAGACAAAAATCAATTCTCATATATGACTGATTTCAAATAATACCAGACAGAAAGTGTCTGTGTGAAGCTGCTTTACCCTCTGCCTTAAAGTGAGTTATGACAAAGTTTGTCTCGTCAAAAGCATCATTTTGAAATGCACTGACTGGATTCAAACTGAATAAACTGATGCACATACACAGAAATATGATTTACATCTATTTTAGAAAACCTTCACTTCCATTTTGTTGATCATTTTGTTCAGTGCACATCGTTCAGTTAAGGTGAAACACTTGCAGACGTCCAAAAAAAATGTGAAAGTGAAGAAAACTGAAAGAAAATTTCAAGTCGGGGGAGTGTTTTCTTGAAATTGTCTGGGTGACAACACAATTTTGAAAGATGGTGTACATCTTACTCAGGCCAATTACTTTCAGCAATAATTAAGGCCCATCACTTGCCAGCATCCCAGCTGTCCTGTTGAATCTGATTTACACTGTCTAGAGATAAGACTCATTTTATTATCCTCCCTGTGCAGGAAGTTGCTGACGGAATGCTGCGATCCGAAGCGGATGTTTGCAGTAACAAAAGAGAACTCGCCGATGGGGAAGGTCCTGTGGTACGATGGCGAGTTTTACCACTCACACACAGTCAACAACGAGACCTACTCGCTCTTTGTGCAGGTATGTGAACATAAAAAAGCTGGAATACAAGAGGCTGCTCTCATAATTATAACATAATAGGTGCTGACTACATTGGAGTGACAGTCTGTTTAGGCATAAGGGTGTGAATCTTTTACTCTGTGTTGGGCATTTGAGGTTTTCCCCTCAGAGCCACAGATTTCAGTGGAATCCTCAACATGACTTTTAGAGCAGGCAGCTGTGTTGTCAAGGAGTAACTAAGACCAGATGATGGAGAACGATTTCTCTCCCACTCAGCGCAATACGACACTCGTTCTAGAGACTGTGGGTTTTAACAGGGATCCTTGTTGATCCATAACAGTGGAGGGGAGGAGGCAGGGGGGGAAGACAGACATCCTCCAAAGAGACGAGGGGAGAGGATTACCAGTACAGTTGACATTAAGATGTGGAGATGTGAGATGAGGAGCAGGTTGGAGCAATGACACTACTTAAAGCACGTGAAGTACAAGAATGAAAGCGACAACATTCACAGTCCTCTTTTATTTTCATTCATTCATCTGCATGCTTTCGATCGCCGTGCCACCAAAACAACGCTGTGTTTTTGTAGAGAAAGGATGTGGAGGTGCAGATAAGGACAGATTTGAAGTGTTTGCAGATCATTTGTATATATTTATTTTACATGTAAAACAAGCCTCCTTTGCTGTGTTTACCTTTCAAAAGGACGTCTCCTGTGTTTTTTTCCACTTCAGCCTAAGATATGTGTGTTTAAATCATGCAGATGGGAGGATGTGTTCCCAAGTTATTTCCCCTTTCCTATGTTGAAAAAGCACTGCGGCATAGCTCAAAAATCTACCCAGTGTGTATATCTGCCTCCGTGCATGTGTATCTGCACCCAGATAAGGACTGCTAGGTCTATTTTTAAAGAGATCTGTGTGTGTGTGTGTGTGTGTGTGTGTGTGTGTGTGTGTGTGTGTGTGTGTGTGTGTGTGTGTGTGTTTATGTGTTTGTGCCCGGAAACGGGACAAAATGAGAAACTCGGGGGTGAGTGCTGTTGCCATGGTTTTTGTGTCCAGGGTCAGTAGATCTCAATAATAATCAAGACTGAATCCCGCTACTGAGGCCCCGCACATCTGCAGTGTAATATCCTGGATGGTAAAACGTGATGAATATCTGACCCTAATTTGCAGGCGAGAGCTATGCATGTTCATTCAGGATGGAGGGGGGGAGGTGAGGGTGAATAATTAAAGAGGTGAGAATATGAAGAGAGAGCGGCCAAGCTAGACCATAGCATGGGTGTGTGCACATTAATGTACAGCAGTGGGTTTAAACCCAGACTTCTGTTTAGCTGGGCTTTTATTTGCGTGGTAGAATTTCATGTTGTTTTATTGCTCAGCATAAAAGTGTCACTGCACTAATATCAGAATAATGCAATAAGAAAATTTCATTATTAATCTTCAGTTATATTCAGGTTGATAATTCAAGTCATTTTTAAAAGCAACAGTGCCAACGAGTGTTTCGTTGCAGCTCTTCAAGTGTTGCTCTTTTTCATTGTTTTATAGGATACTTAACTAAATACGTATGGATTTTGACTTCAAATGGAGCGAGGGATAATGTTCGATGAGGTGTCCATAATCAGGAATTAAATCCTGATTATGGACACCTCTAATCGCTTTATCCTGCTCACACCATAATCTCTTGTCAAAGAAAAAAAAACAGCACAACTAGTATATATTTTGATGCATTTTGCAGAAATCAGAATTTTTTTACAAGCCAGAGTTCACTCCCTGGTACCACGTGAGGGTTTGACTGATATCTGGAACAATCAATATGATCCCTTAAGCTTCTAATGCAGTGGAAATGTTGTGTACTTATGAGCTATATATATGACTTGGCAGTGGGAAACTTTTCTATTCCACACAGGGAGGAAGCTTAACCTATGCAGCTTACATTCTGCTTGCAAGATTCAGTATAACGCTATGTATGTGTTGTACCCCCTGAATGAACAGCCAAAAACACCTTTTTTTCATTTTTGCAACATTTAATGAATGAAAGCTCACAATCCAGTACATGCTATTTTCTTTCAGTTTAAACACTGTATATGCTCAGCTATTTCTCTTAAAGGCATAGTGCATTTCTTTACAAAGAGGGTCAGTCCACTCAATTTACTGTAATAAAAAGTAGATACATATGCAAATAACATTTTTTAACCTTGTTTCAGCAGAGTTATGACTCAGCAATGGACTGACACATTAAACTGATTAAGAAATGTCGTTGTCCCCAAACCAATACCAGGATATGCACAAACAGTTGATAGGGCAGGTGAACTGCCGGCTGCAGCCTTAAGCAGGGAACTGAATAACAAATGGGATGTCATACGAAGAATCAATAGGCTCTGACTGCATCCCTGTTGTTATGGTTACCCTAAAGACACACAGCTGGGCTGAGCTCGCCCATTAATTTAGAATTGGCAGGAATGACTCCGTAAATGCCCTTTAACAGGAATTGATGGTCGTCCTGTGGCAGATCAGAATCAAGTATTCACCCAGACTGTAGGATAAGCAGTTTGAAGACATTGTGAAGTCAGTTTTGAATTTGAATTGAATCCCAGATGAAACTAATGAGGAATTAAAGTTATAGTTATTGCAACCCTGATCCAAATCACACACACACAAAAAAATATATTTTTACAAGGAGTTTTCACATACTTTATCCACCACTGAGGTTCATGACAAAACCCTGTTGTTGATTAAGTTTCTGTATTTGAAAAACTCACTAAACTCTCACTGTGGCCTTATTTTTGATTGCAATATAAAGTCCTGCAACCCCTACAGAAACAGCACAACGTCTAAAAGCAGAGTGAACCCCAAAACATCTTCTGTGTAAAATTAGGATGCTATAAATCATAAAAAAGAAAAATGAAAGTCCAATTTTTCTCAGTGTTCACAAGTATTAACAACACTGGAATGGAAAAATGGCAACCACATGTTTTCTTAATTTCTTTCTATACTTATATCCCATCTTCTCTGTATAAACACAGCCTGCAGTCCAGCCGAAAAGCCCCTGAATTTTTGTCACATGACTGTTCAGTCACAACTGCGTCACTAATGGCCTCATAAATGTGACAAGGAGAGTGGAATTCTTTGTTTTTATTCACAGAATCTAGTTGATGCCAATGGTTCATGTTTGGCAAAATTTGTAGAATGAAGAGATTTTTTTATTTTTTTTTAGAAGTATCACTATTTTCAGCTTAGATTTGGTTAATTTTCCAACAGAAAGTTTCTGTCTCTTAAAGATGGTGTTATTTGGGTGATTCTTTTAACCCTTTTAAAACCACAGGGATCATCGGTGACACCGCTGCACATGTGCATTTCAAATTACTGTAACTCCTTGCTACTTCGTCCAATTTTAATAATTCAAACTGCCCCTGAAAGCTGTGAAACGGGGCTTTCTGGTGCTATTACATGCATTACGGTAATGACTGAGTGCTGTGTGGGGAGAGGGAGGAAATAAGTATTATAGTGCTAAAAGGGTTAAAGATAACATGCCTTTTTAACACGCCAGCGGGTTCAGCGGGTTGTTGTTTTTTATATTTTGGTAAAGTATAAAAGTTACTAATTTTCTCAGCATTTCTTTTACTCTCTGTTCTAACATCACTGAAACCTGTCACTAGCGTAATCATTAAACCGTCTGTCTCTTCTCTGCTCCATGCCTGTGGGATGTAGCTCGTAGTTATTTCTCTCCGTCTCTGACTCCAGTGTGTTACTTTGCCCAAGGTTATGCCAACACTGTGCTGCACTGTACAACTCTGTGCTTGTGCGTGTCTCTAGCTACCATCTAACGCTTGCGTGGACTATTTTTAGTAGCGCTGTTGCACTACCCTTAGGAGCCCGTACTGCAGCCAGTTATGTGTTTCCCAGAAAGAAGGTAACTGGTAGTTAGGTGGGATGGACGACGTTCAGACTCACATACATAAGTGCTCTTTCTTCTCAACTACCACTGCTGTGATTGCAGGTCTTAACACAGACAACCAGTAATGCTACACCAGGCTGGCAGCAGCGACAGTATCTGGGCATCTGCCAGGGAATGTGCCAATTAGGGCTTTGACAGTTAATTACTGGTTAGTTCAATGGCTCTATTGGGGCATATATACATCCGGCTCACTGGGCTGAACTGGAGAGTCCCCTTGTCTCATCTTTTCTGATGTTCTGATGCCTTCTGTAACCCTTTTGGCAGTGCAGATAGCGGAAATGACATAAGAAAATAGTGATTTCACACATAATTCTGAATATTACAACGGAATATTGCTGATTTCCAGGTTATGACGACACTTTCACACCCACACTGAGGGTCTGCTTTCTGCTATTTAGGAAAACAACGTAGAAAAAATGAGAAATTTGCTGCTTTTCTCTGTTTCATATCAACCTAAATTGAATATATTTTCTTAAACAAGTAATTTGAAAGCTTTAGTTCCGTGAAATTGAAATTACAGTAGTTGCAGACTTACGTTACAATTACCAAACTGAACCAAAATATGTAAGACTTTTTTCTATGTGTGTGTGTGTGTGTTAGGTTTGGATTAATAGCTTTTCACAAGTAGTAGGACCTTGTGCTACAGTAATAAGTGTCTCCCTCTCAAGTTTTAGCCCCACTTTCTTTCCCCCTCCCCTATTTGATGCGCTGTTAGCAGGGTATTGTCCTCTGACTCAACCCCCTGTCACGGTCCAAAAGAGACCCCAAGGCAAAGAGGGTTGTGTGTGTTGTGTGTCTATTTTCAAGTGAGTGCACTCCAAGAGGAATAGTGAACGCAATTGTTTCCGCCGTCTCACTTAATCCAAGCCTCCGACTTAAATGCAGGCAAGACGAAGAGAAAGGGGCATTTTTGGCCTTTGCCTCTTGAAGTGTGGTGGTTTCTGTGTCCTCAGACACACTTTTAGTACTGTCCTAAACAAGGCTTTACTTTAGATGATGACAAGGCAGTGATTCATGACTGCAGGCAGTGGTAGTGAGTCAGTAGTTACTGTCAAGTGTCTTCCCACTTTCAATGACCAGCGATTTTCATTGACCAATTGAGAATTATTGTGCAGTTTCCCCTCTTGAAAAAGGATGATTTCATCTACCCGAGGTTGAGCTGGACTCCACTCATTCATCAAACAGTTGCTTTTTCTTTTGTTCTTTTATTTTGCAGTTAGCCGTTTTAGTTCAGCAAGTGGCAGCAAAGAAACAGATTTACAAGATGATGTCTTCAGAAGTTGATAAGTCAATAAGGTGAAAAACCTTTAAACAGAAACTCAGAGGAACAGTGTTCACATTATTGCAACTCAATGTAAATAGTAACAAACATTTCCTTCTATGCAACAATTTCACCTCTGACAAATGTTGTACTCAATTTATGCTTGTCAATTTTCACATAAAATAACACTGAAGCAAACAAATGGCATGACTAATGTTTAACCCAGCCATGTACCACATGGATTTTCCTGCATTTTAAAAGAGGCAATAATAAATATAACAAGTGCCAATAACAAAGCGTTTGCAATAACCTTCAATAAACCATTTTAAATTGTCCACCTTACAAATCAGAATGAATGAACTGGTATAGCTAGAAAACTCTAATTAGCACCATCATCTGCCTGCAATCTTATTTGCAATTGACCCATTGCAAAACAGATGACAGCTTTTCACACAGACATGAAAAAATGAACTGCAAATCGCTCGTGAATGGCGCCAGTCTCCGTGGCTAAAGCTAATGCTAACACAAACTGCAGTAGCAAACATCGGCAGGTTAAACAGTCGCTCAGCTCGTTCAGAGCTCTGCTCTCACCGGCTGCTATCCGGATCTTGTAGACGAATCAGTCCTGCACAGTTGGCTGCGGAGCTTAACGCGTTTTTAAACCGAAGCTCACGGCAACTTTGTTTAAGCGTGGTCTCGCCCCCTTCGGCTTAAATCCAAGGGTGACCGGGCTTTCTCCATCAGGGCTCCTCGGCTTTGGAACGACCTGCCTGAGAAGATAAGGCTCGCCCAGTCAGTAGATTCTTTTAAATCACTTCTTAAAACCCACTTTTATAGACTCGCCTTCCTGTAAAGTTCTCTTTTATTTCGCTTTTATCACTATGTTCTACCTGTCAAAGCACTTTGTGAATGTTCTTCTGAAAGGTGCTATACAAATAAAGTTATTATTATTATTATTATTTACTAGTTCCTCCTCAGGTGCTGTGTGCATCCCTTTTTATGCCCCGGGTAGCAACCCTGCTACCCCTAAGATTTCATTTTCTTCAAAAAACTTCCAGTTTGACTTGACAGTTACTGTGGAACATGCACAAAGATGGTGGAATAATTTTGAAAAAAATTTGATTTGAGTAAAAAGCATATAACCAGAAATCCAGTCAGCTGTAGCACAACGCGTTGTGATTAAATCAGTTAGCATGGAAGCAGAGAAGTTGAAACAGCTGAACAAATGATTGGGGAAAAAGAGGGCAAAACTTCTTGGAAAAGTGGTTAAAGTAGTTAAATGAAGGGTTGGATTGGTAGTAGTTGCTCAGCTCTAGAGAATGTTGAGTCCATCTGACAAGACTGTGTGGAACCACCATGGGAATGAGACACAAACACAGTCCAGAGATGAGAGTAAAGACATTAGCCAGGGCACAGATTTAATTATATTGAAAGAGCAGGAGAAGAGATAAAGTTTTTATGAAATATGCCTGTTTATTATCATAGATTGTTATCATAATGGACATTGATTTTATGTGACAAATAATGTGGGTGTGTTTGAATAATTTGTGTCCAGAGGAAATCGGAGGTAGAGTTTTTACTCTTACTACAGGCATGGAGACAAGTGTTAACAGATCATCCTTTTTCATTCGCTGCTTCTGCTTGGTATTTTCGATTAGATCATTTTCACCACACATGATATTGTATTTTCCAGCAGTGTAATACGACAGAAACAGAGTCTGTGTCATAAATTGTATGACCTCAGCTTGCTTTAGTGAACGTTCTTGCTTTCTGTCTCCTTGCTGGTTTCAGCACATCCCAGGCTGTGAAGGCGAATCAACACTAGGCCGAGGGTGAAACAGTGTGACTCATGCACCGGCCTCAAATTTAGAATCTAAGTCAAGAGATAATATTTGTTTCGGCGCTTCTGTGTGTAACTGGCTGCACATGTTTGTGTCTGCGTTCTCTGAACTACATGTTGTTTCTTCTGCCCAGGACAACCCTCTGCAGCTGCCCCTGAAGAAGTGTGCGGTGGTGGGCAACGGTGGCATCCTCAGGCACAGCAAGTGTGGACGGGACATCGACCAAGCCGACTTCATCATGCGGTGAGAAACAGGAGCTCTGGGGCTCCGTTAGTGCGAGCAACTGCTTCTTTAAATTTGCCTCAGACACGCCCAAGAGAGCAGCCAAACACCATCAGCCATCAGTGATAATGAGAGCTGGTGTCGACTGTAGCAAAGAGAAAGAGATAAAAAATGGGTCACAGTGAGGTCAGGAGGGAAAAGAGGTTACAGTAGGCATGAGTAAGCAAAACGAGTAGAGGAATGAGATGAGACAAAAAGGAAAAAAGCAGAATTAAAATATCTGGGGAAGCTGGATCCTGGATATTAATAAAGGAGTGACAATATCAGGTTTAGGTGGAAACATTAATGAAGCATTATTATTTATAGACAGTATTAGGAAGAAGATTGTTACATCCCGACTGTCTAGGGTAGTCAGGAGGTAACCAAAAGCGAGAGAGAGAAGAAAAAAAAAAGAAAAGGAAAGAATCAACAGGAACGGGCTTATAGGGTGACGGGCTGTGATTTATTTTGAACAACAAAAGGTGTACATGAAGGTAACAAATGATGGGGGAGTTAAATGCAAAAGCGAAAAAAAAAACGGGTGCTACAGAACTAAAAGAACCAAACATAACCAAAAGCGAACTGTCCTGACAGTTGTTGAACCCAATAAAAAGGAAAAAGTATAACGGGGAAATAATGTACACAACTGACGAAACTCAAACATACAAAGGCTGCAGCACCCCTACCTAAACTAACAAGGAGCATATGACTGAACCTGCTAATTGCTAGCGTTTATCTCCCCCACAGACACTAGGTTCACCAGAATTCCTCAAGCCAACACAACACCGGACAGCTCAGCGTCACCTACGAGCTGCCACCGACATACTGCGGGACTGAATCTTTTGACAGCTCTCCCGTCATCATGGTAGGAGGAGCCCTCTGGTCCTGGACCTATCCGGCAGCTCCTCGGACAGCAGGCGGGCCCAACCCCAGAGCCACGGAGGAAGGATGCCTCTGATGGCAGACTGCTTACAGCTGTTCCTGATGGAAAAATTAAGAGAGGAGGAGGAGCGCAACGGCCCAAGGCCGTAACACTCCCCCCCATAAAACACAAACCCAGGGTTTGAAACTCAAATATCACACACATAAAACAAGCACACTCACATCCTGGACAGGGCATCCGCAAAGGTGTTCTCCGAGCCCTTCTTGTGGCAGATCTTTAAATTATAGTCTTGCATCAATAGAGCCCAGCGCATCAGCCTCTGATTGTGGTTATACATACGAGACAGGAACACGATTGGATTATGGTCAGTGTAAACAACAGTAGGCAACGGGCTAGATCCAACATAGACCTCGAAGTGTTGAAGTGCCAGTAACAGTGCCAGTGTCTCCTTCTCAATAGTCGAATATTTTACCTGATGACTGTCAAATTTACGTGAAAAATAACACACTGGATGATCCAACCCTTGGGCATCCTCCTGCAAAAGCACAGCACCAGCGCCCACGGCGCTGGCATCAACCTCCAACTTAAAGGAACGGGCCATATCAGGTGCAGCCAGCACAGGAGCATGACAAAGAAGGGACTTGGCACACTCAAAAGCATGCTGACACTCAGAAGTCCACAGAAAGTCAACCTTCGGACTAAGTAAGCTGGTAAGGGGATGTACAACAGAAGAGAAATTACGACAAAATCCTCTATAGTATCCCACCATTCCCAAGAACCGGCGCAACTCACGCCTAGTGGAAGGGGCAGGGTATGCGAGAATGGAAGCTATCTTCGCCCTCACAGGTCGCACCTGACCCTGTCCCACCTGCCGCCCTAAGTATGTGATGGTGGCTCTACCAAAGTCACATTTAGCCAAGTTCAGTGTGAGGGAAGCCCTATCCAAACGACTGAACACCTGACGTAATATCCCTATATGGTCTTCCCATGTGCTAGTGTACACCACAATATCATCCAGATATGCGCTGCAATTGGGGAGTCCACGCAGAACTTCATTCACCAGCCTCTGAAATGTAGCAGGTGCGTTGCACATACCAAAAGCCATAACTGTGTACTGTAAAAAACGGTCAGGCGTCACAAAAGCAGAAATGCTGGAGGCGCGCTCGGTGAGGGGGACTTGCCAGTAGCCCTTCAGGAGGTCAAGTTTACTCACATATCTGGCATTTCCTACGCTGTCAATGCAATCCTCCATCCGTGGTAGAGGATAGGAATCAGGAACGGTGACAGAGTTCACTCTACGGAAATCAGTAATAAAACGAGGGGAGCCATCTGGCTTCGCCTCCAGCAAACAAGGGGAGCTCCACGGACTGGAACTGGGCTTGGCCATACCATGCTCTAACAAATAATCAGTTTCTGCAGTCATTAGGGCCCTCTTCATGGCATTCACCCGATATGGGTGCTGCTTAATAGGTGTAGCATTCCCTACATCAATGTCATGCTCAACCACGGTTGTTTGTGTGGGAATATCATTAAATAAACACCGAAAGTCACTTACTAATGCCAAGACATCCTCCTTCTGATCACCAGGTAAGTGATTCAGTTGCTCAGGGAGAGCCTGCAGCATCTCCGAATTCGGTAGTCGAGTGCTTGGTGCAGGAACATGGGGCATGCGCAAACCATCATCACCATCAGGAGCCACTGCCTCCGCAGATATCGCAGCAACTTGAGCAGGTTTCAGGGCACCTACACTGGGTGTCTGACCACCATGATATAGCTTCAACATATTAACATGGCAAACCCGTGTCTTGCGCCTCCTATCGGGAGTGCATAAAACATAATTGGTCTCCCCATGCTTCTTGAGGACCTCATAAGGACCAGAGTACTTGGCGGCAAGTGCAGAACCAAGGACAGGGAGCAGGACCAGGACTTTATCACCAACCTGAAATTCCCTTTTAACGGCTGACTGATCAAACCGACGCTTCATAACGACCTGGGAGGCCTTTAGAGACTCCTGGGCCATGAGATTTGCACGGCGCAAACGCTCACGAAACTGACTCACATACCTCGCAAGTGATCTATCGCCAGCCTCCACTGGAGACAGAAACTTCTCCTTTAACGCCCTCAGCGGTCCTCGAGGTGTATGGCCAAACACCAGCTCAGCAGGACTGAAGCCAAGCGATTCTTGCACAGCTTCACGTGCAGCAAACAATAAAAATGGGATCCCCTCATCCCACCCTCTCTCAGTCTGCAGACAATATTTACGCAGCATCGACTTTAAAGTCTGATGCCATCGCTCTAACGCACCTTGCGATTCCGGATGATACGCACTGGAGACAACATGCTGCACGTCCAAGGACTTAACCACCTGCTTAAATAAACGAGACTGGAAGTTCGTGCCCTGATCCGTTTGGATTATTTTCGGGAGCCCAAATGTAGAAAAAAACTTAGTTAGAGCCTTAACAATCGCACTGGCTGTAATTTTCCGCAGCGGAAATGCCTCAGGAAAACGCGTCACAGCACACATTATAGTCAACAAGTACTGGTTGCCACTTTTCGTCCTGGGCAGCGGACCAACACAGTCGACTATGACCCGGTCAAATGGCTGTCCAGAAGCAGGAATCGGCTGCAGAGGGGCTACAGGTATAACCTGATTCGCTTTCCCTGCAACCTGACACACATGACAACTACGGCAATATTGAGCCACATCACGTTTCAACCCGGGCCAAAAGAAATGTCTAAGCAAAAGTTGGTATGTCTTGTTAATCCCCAGATGTCCCGACCACTGACTTTCATGAGCCAAGGACAGAATAGCTGTGCGATAGCAAGCAGGAACCACAATCTGCTTTACAACATTCCAGTCAAAAACAGCAGCACCATAGGGTGACCATTTACGCATCAAAATGTCACCATCAATAAAATAAGCCGCACCGGCACTGTTAGGTTCCTCAGCACTTACCACACTGGAGAAACATTTGAGCAATGTTGGGTCAGCCCTCTGAGCCGCGCATAACTGATCGCATGTCACTGGGAGAGACCCATCGTCAGGGAGAGGCTCCGAAGCACATAGCTTCACCGGGTCAGCCCGCTCGGACGAAGACGCGGGAGTGTCCCCCGCCGACGGCTCCGCGGGTGCTTCACCTGAAAGAGCTGACATTAATACAGTATCCGACAACGAAACATCGGATCGATTGCGCAACTGAGCACGAGTAACCACGCACGCCGGATACAACGGAGACGGCGTGGATGCCGGCAGATCCGTGACTGCAGGATTGTCCAAAATTTCTAAACTGTGCAACACTCTGCCGCCAGCCACATCGTTCCCCATTAACATTACAACACCTTCAATCGGCAGCGCCGAACACACCGCAACAGGGAAAAACCCACTGACAAGTTTGGAGTCAATATGAACTCTGTGTACAGGCCGCGGAATATTTCCCATCTCTATACCACGCAAACAAATATTGTAACCGCAAGCTGACTGTTCGGAGAACGGCAATGCACTGGACAAAATTACGGAGTACGAAGCGCCGGTGTCTCGCAAAATACGCACAGACTGCTGATCAAACGATTCACCAGTTAAGGACACACGACCCTCGAAAACAAACGGCTCAAAACAAGAGTCAAATTTCCCATTGCCATGTACATTTGTGGGCTGGATGCGGGGCTCTGCTCGGACGAGCCCAACGCCTTTTGGTTGCGGAGGATCTCCCTGAGTTTTTCGCCGTAGTACACCACAATCTGCGATGACATGTCCAGGATCGTGACAATAATAACATCCACGACTCCCCCTCTTTGGACTCCCAGCCTTAACAGAAGGAGGACGTTGCCGCAGACGATAATCATCGGCACTATCATCAGCTACACCAAAGGATGCTCTGTGTGTCAGCACATATTCATCAGCGAAAGTGGCAGCAGTGGTGAGTGACATGACCTTCTGCTCATTCAAATACATAACAATGCGATCTGGCAGACACCTTTTAAATTCTTCTAGCAATAATAACTCTCGCAAGGAAGCAAAAGTATCAGCTTTGGAAGCTACACACCACCTATCGAAAAGAACTGCTTTTTCCCTAGCAAACTCAACATAACTCTGATCAGACGCTCTTTTCTGGTTCCTAAACCTCTGTCGATAAGCCTCGGGTACCAATTCATAGGCCTGCAGTATGGCAGCTTTCACAGAGTCATAATCCAAACTAGCCTCAAGAGGGAGCGAAGCTACAACCTCTTGGGCTTTGCCATGTATTTTACTTTGAATCAGTAGCGGCCAAACGTCCCGCGGCCACCGTAGGGCGCCAGCAATGCGCTCAAAGGCTGCAAAATATGAGTCAACCTCTGACTCTCTAAAATTCGGAACAATCGGAATGTACTTACAAACGTCAAACGTGGCGGCCGGCAAACCGGTGGAAGCGGACCCAGCAGCTCCATCAGAGGCAGGCAGCGACCGAGCAGCCTGAGCGTCTAGCTCCAGCTTACGCAGCCTCACAGCCGTGTCGGCTTCAATCTGCAGTCTTTTTACCTCCAGCTCAAACTGTCTTGCCTGCTCCTTCTCCTGGGCGTCTAAGCGGAGACGAGCAAGGCGAACTTTCAGCCGCGCCTCATCCCGCGACCCAGCACTTACAGGTGAAAGTGGATCAAAACGGGGAAGTGTGAGCGGAGTTTTCACCCGCTCACCTCCACCCACATCCACACCAGCACCTGAGGAAGCGTGAGGCACCTCCCCATCTTTAGAGCTTCCCCCATCCAGGGAGCCATGTTCCATCACAGCAGGGACAGCAGACGCAGACACCTTAATCACACCCATTTCCACCAGCCTACCCGCAACGATAGCCTTCAGCTCACGTTTGACTGTTTGCTTCGGAATATCAATGCCAAAATGCTCGGCAATTTGCTGCAAATCACATTTGCGGCAGCACTCAAGCAGCTCGAGAGACGGGCCGGCCACAAACTGATCCCACCTGAATACAGCTGCCATACTCGCCTCACAATAACCCCCCCTCCAAAAGAAACCACAGCCTGGCCAACTCCAGAAGGGACGAGCCCCCACTTGTTACATCCCGACTGTCTAGGGTAGTCAGGAGGTAACCAAAAGCGAGAGAGAGAAGAAAAAAAAAAGAAAAGGAAAGAATCAACAGGAACGGGCTTATAGGGTGACGGGCTGTGATTTATTTTGAACAACAAAAGGTGTACATGAAGGTAACAAATGATGGGGGAGTTAAATGCAAAAGCGAAAAAAAAAACGGGTGCTACAGAACTAAAAGAACCAAACATAACCAAAAGCGAACTGTCCTGACAGTTGTTGAACCCAATAAAAAGGAAAAAGTATAACGGGGAAATAATGTACACAACTGACGAAACTCAAACATACAAAGGCTGCAGCACCCCTACCTAAACTAACAAGGAGCATATGACTGAACCTGCTAATTGCTAGCGTTTATCTCCCCCACAGACACTAGGTTCACCAGAATTCCTCAAGCCAACACAACACCGGACAGCTCAGCGTCACCTACGAGCTGCCACCGACATACTGCGGGACTGAATCTTTTGACAGCTCTCCCGTCATCATGGTAGGAGGAGCCCTCTGGTCCTGGACCTATCCGGCAGCTCCTCGGACAGCAGGCGGGCCCAACCCCAGAGCCACGGAGGAAGGATGCCTCTGATGGCAGACTGCTTACAGCTGTTCCTGATGGAAAAATTAAGAGAGGAGGAGGAGCGCAACGGCCCAAGGCCGTAACAAAGATAATAATCTTTTCATTGTGGAAAAGCAGCCAAATAGATTTATTTGTATGGGTTTAGATAGAAGGAGGCCAGTTCTGAAAAAGAAAGTGATAATTTCACCCATGCTGAAGCAGAACTTATGTAAAAGATACAGTTCAGATCAGATGTTGTGCATCTTGAAAAATGCATGACATATGAACTCAAACTGAACTGGTGAGAGGAGCAGCAAATAACTGTGAAAGATACATAGTCACATGAGTTTCCACAGAAAAGAATAAGTTGGACAAATATGCATGCAGCGAGCACAAACAAAAACATGGCTGTAGTGCATTAGGCACAGGGCTACAGACTAACTTTTTCACTGGTAGCACTGATGCGACCAATTTTGTTCCCTATATTTATATATAGAAGTATATGTGTATATATTTATACATAAAAAATATACATTTTCAAAAATTGGCTTATTTTTGGTAACCTTTCACTATTTTACGCTCAGATTTGGTTAAGTATCTCTTAGTTTAAGAATTCCTTCAGCTTTTATAGTTTCTGACTCGGACAAATTATGTCTTTTTGGTGAATTTTTTTTTTTTTAGGGTTCACAGGGTAAAACTCAGATTTTAGGTGAGCTCAGAGAAACCTTCTGGCTTCAGAAGGTGAACTGAGTGGGAAACTGTCCACGTGTCATTCTATGACGTTTCATTGTGGGAGTAGGGGAACCTTTAAATCCTACTCTGCCTGAGGTAGAGCTTCATAAATGTTGCAATCCAAAATATCTGCATCTCAAACCCTTTCATGTTTTCTTCAGGCCAGAGAGTGCCTGTTTTTGAAAAATCACATTAAATTCTCTAATTCTGTCCTTTTTTGTGAGTATGGCTGACCTGTTTATTGGCTGCAGCCCCTGCAACAGGGTAACACATGGAGGGATGAGGGCATTTTGGGTGACTTTACCTCCAAAGTTCAGTGCATTTCATTGCATCATGGTGGTGTCAATTTTGGGGCCAGTGGGGTAGAAAATGCTCGGTAAAGTGGAATCTGAAGCTGTTTAAACAAGATAATTTTAGCAGGCGACATTGCCTGACAGATAAGAAAGTGTCTTGTAATCATTTATCCTGATTTCTGCCAAACTATGACATAGCACTTTTAGGCCCCACTACCAAGAGCAGAGTTTTAATTATCAGGGATGAACAGACAAATGAAACGGTAACCCAGCAGCATCGGAAAATAGAGCAATCGAACCTGAACCAAAGTAGAAACTCATCAAAAGTTTAGAAGCAGAGCAGGTCTGATGCACCCTGAGGGAAGAAACCTTTGAAGGACATGATGCTTTCTCAGAAAAACAAAGAATCCTGACTAGATTTGCTTCATTTCCTCAATCTCCAGGACTTAAAGAACTCTAACGTGATGGATGTGATTATTTCATAATGATAATTTGCTCAACACTAAGCGCATTATCTTGTCAATTGAAACTGTAAAACTGAAATGTTATATAATTTAATCATCATTTGTGCTGTCAGTGAAGCCGAGTCACTGTGGTTCTATGTGTGACAGAGGGAAAAAAAATGAAAGAGAACATTGTGTTATGTAAAATATGTAATATGTTTAACTATTCATCACTGAAATGTGGGTTGAAATGCCACACAGGCGTTGTCGCTCCAGTTTTTACTGATTTAAAACATGGCAACTACTCTGCCAGCTTTGACAAACCAAAAGTTGTGTAATCACTTCCCCATGCATTCCACTTTCTAATATCTGTTCTGCTGCTGCTGCCTGAGTTATAATCATTAGCTATGATTTCTTAGCCTCTTCACAAGCAGAGCAATATCTCTGACATGCTGCTTTTAATAAAAATGCATGATTAAATACACATTCGTCTGCTTCCCTGCTTGCTGGCATCATCAAATCTAATCAGTAGGAAAAACATGCCATAAACGATTTAATTAGCTTAGATAAGTCAATTTGTGTCTCATTTTTACTACAGTGTGTGGTTGTGAGAGAGAGTGTGCGAGTATGTGGAAAAAAACACCCAAATATATCATGTGTGTTTGGTTCATGTAGGTGTAACCTTCCACCGCTCTCAAAGGAATATGTGGAGGATGTGGGAACCAGAACACATCTGGTCACAGCCAACCCCAGCATCATAGAGAAAAGGTAACCGGATATAAAAGCAACACAGGGCAATGTGACAAAGATAAAATAAAGTATGAATTAAAAGAGAGCAAGGGAAAGCCTTTATTTACCTTAAAGTCAGTATAATTGCCAGCACTACTATTTACTGATATCTTCTGACCTTATTTAAACTCACTGAGTTTATCTCAATACTGTGTCATACTTGCGTATTATTGCTTTTCTACTTATACATTTCTTGTGTGATGTCATTTTGATTTTTTTTTTCAGCAGTATCTGGTAAAAGAGTTCTGTTCAGGAAGTTTTTTCTTGTCTTAACCTTTTTCCTTGTCTTACCTTCCTGTTTAAACTGTAAATGGCGCATTTTAGCAAATAATTTGCCCTCTATTTGCCCATCCTGCACCAACCCATTATGCCTTCAGGCTGTTTTTGTAACCACACCGGATACTCACTTCCCTAATAGGCAGTAAAGTGGAAGAGGGAGCAGATGACTGTACAGCTGACCACTCATGACACTATGATTGACTCTAAAATGTAATCTGAATATTTTAAAATAACCACTACACTTCCTCTGTTGAATTTTGTCTTTGTTATTTAGATTTCAGAACCTCCTGTGGTCAAGAAAAGCTTTTGTGGACAGTATGAAGGTGTACGGCTCCAGCTACATCTACATGCCGGCGTTTTCCATGAAGCCTGGCACCGACCCGTCGCTGCGGGCGTATTATGCGCTGGCCGACACCTCCTCCAACCTCACCATGCTCTTCGCTAACCCCGAATTCCTGCGCACCGTGGGCAAATTTTGGAAAGCCCGCGGTGTGCATGCCAAACGCCTCTCCACGGGGCTCTTCCTGGTCAGCTTGGCCCTGGGGCTGTGCGAGGAAGTGACGGCCTACGGCTTCTGGCCATTTTCCGTCGGCCTGGACGAGCAGCCGGTCAGCCACCATTACTACGACAACATCCTGCCCTATAAGTGGTTCCACGCCATGCCGGAGGAGTTTGTGCAGCTTTGGCACCTGCACAAAAGCGGCACGCTGCGCATGAGGGTGGGACACTGCCCCGCTCAGGAAGGAGGGACTTAGACCGCCTTGAGGAGGGAAGAGATAGTGGTCGGCTGATGCTTAGAGGAGGAAAATGAAGACATTTGGTTTGTCAGGAAGGTGTCATGGTGAAATAAATGAGTGCACATAGTTCCTCTGAGAATCCTTGGTGTCTATAAACACTCCCGCTGTACCCCCAGCTAATCCCTAATTATCATGAGAATGTCCTCCACCCAAACCAGCCACATCAGGGCCAGAATACACAGAGACACATGCAGGCACACACAGTGTAAAATATTCATACATTCCCAAAACCTGCCATATAGCTACCCTCATGTGTGTGCATGGATGTGTGCTTTTATGGAAGGCATCAGCTGGGACTAATAATTGTGAAAGTGTGTGGGGGATGGATTTTGTGTGCTGACTACTGTATCTGACTGACATATGGGGCAGCTGGACCAAACCGCCCTCGGGGTCTTTGTTAAACAGAGACAGAAGGAGTGGAGGACCGGGGGGAATAATAAAACGCACTGAAAGACTTGCAAGATGCAAGAAACGGGGGAGAGATAATGGCGTCCTGGTACCTAGTAGCTTGAATAGATGTGAAATTTAATGCACGGAGAAAGAAAAGAATGGCAGGGGGGAGAAGGGACTGAAAGCTGACTGGTATGTGTATGAAAGGATTTTTTTTTTCTCTGCTTTTCTTCAACCAAGCGCTTGATTGGCATTCTGTAGTGCCAAATAGAGCTTTAGTTCAGAGAAGGAGCCATTAGAAATGGAGTCTTAAGTACTATACCCGCTAGAATGTTTAGCCAAGTTGCATTTTTAACACGAGTACACCCTGAGTGTATTGTTTTTGTTTGCCAAATGTGATTTTTTTTTTCAGGAATAATGTGAATTTTGTTTTAGGTACATCATCAAGGGAGAAAACATTATCAACATACATAATCAGAAAAGGACATTTGCTGCGAAAACACATAGGTACCTCACCTTTCATGTTGCTGTCAGTGAGTGACTCTTTGGTACAATTCAATCACTGGCAGGTTCCTTAGATAAGAAACAGCCTAACCCACTTCTTTCGAGGTTCTGCTGGAAGTCATCTCTTGGTAACTGTACTATACTCGTCAAGTGCCAAGCCAAGGGAACAGTGGTCTCTTTCATACGCAGTCTTGCGCTGCTCTTGTGCTCTGAGATGACAAGACACTGATCTAAACTGAGACAGTGACAGAAAAAGACAGAGGACTCCATGTCACAAAGTGGCATTTTAATCTTTTGTTTTTAGATGCAGAACACCTTGTAGGGTAAATTGTGATTTGTTCATGTAATTATTATCACTTTGCGTCGGAGCACAGGAGTAACTGAGCCTGTCTTATGCTCCAGTTAAAGGTTTTTTTTGTTTGTTTTGCATTTTTATTTGCACAAGGGAAAAATAACTTGCTCGTGTAGAAGCCAAGGCAACAGATAGATGGTTTTTTTTTATACTTGCAGGCCTTGCAGCGGGAAAACAATGTACTTGATTTGATTTCTTTAAAATGTTATCTAAGAGTGATAAATGTGACCGTGCCATAATGTCGATAACAAAGGACGACTCTGCATGGAAAGTGCATGGAGTGTACCACAATCCTTAAAAATACTCCTCAAACTCAAGGTACAGAACATGTTTATAGGTTAGTGCTTTATGGTCTTATCTACTCTGTCTGTTAAACTGAACAAGGTCCAGTGCCTTTATGATGCATTAAGGCAAAAAGAATCATTGAAACGAGGGATATTTCTAATGATCTTCTGTGTTTGATTTCCTTGGCTCGTCTTCGGGTCACTCGTCAATGATATCAATAATCCCTGACGTAAAATTAACTTACAGCGAACACACAGCTGGGCCAAGCTATAAAGTGAAACAAAATCAAGTTTTGTCCAGTCCAAATGCACATGAGGCTCTTCAAGACTGGGAACTGAACTTTATGAACACTTTGACCAATTCATTTTACTACTTCTACTTTCTCTTGTGATGTTTCTTATTTGCACCTTGATTTTTTCCTGTTTTGTCTCCTGCCCAGTATTGTGAATGAGTGAGATGTGACATAGTGTGAATTTTCAGTAAGCATGATGGTTTTTAAATGTGTATGTGCTTTTGGTACACAGATTTTTTATATATTTTCATTATGTTCTGATCCGTGCCCCTCATTCCATGCTATCTGAGTGCTCAGCTGAGATCTCTCGTGGAAAGGGAAGTGAATCTGTAATGTAAATATTGGTCCATTAGCAAAAATGACCAGTTAGTTTTAGATCCCCATTTAAAAGTTTTTCAGAAGCTACTTTACTGAGCTCAAGTTCAAGCTCAAGCTCACATATCATCTGCAACCTGCGAGTCAGCATTTAAAACTCTTGACGTCATTGATTCTGTTATTGATACAGCGCAGAAGAACATATAAGAGCAACGTTGTTACCATCAGCAACGAGGGCAGCATATTGTTAACAATTATTTCTCATTAGCATTCCACTCACAGGTTTCATATCAAGTCAGGAAATATGCAGATTTATTTTCTTTCTCTTGTGTTTGTGGATTAAATTTGAAGCTACAGCAAGCGGACTAACTGCGCAGTTTAGCGTCCAGCGACAACCCTCCCCTCAAAAACCACATCTTGCCAATTTTACACTCCATACACAATAAACAAAAAAGATATTTTTTTCGACCGACCACACTAGCAGCCCTGGAGGGTCAGGTTAGCTGTTTTCAGTCTTTATGCTAAGCTAAGCTAACTTACTGCCAGCTGTAGCTTCACATTTAGGATACGAGAGTGGTAGTACTATTTACTGTTTATTTAAAGATGCCAGCGAAAAGCAAGAAAGAGAAATGGAACAGACCAAAATAGAGCATGGCATACACACAATGGCAGCATTGTCGTCTACTGTCTTTCCTGTCTCTGGCCAACTTCTCATATTCATCGGTGTACAGTATGTGCAACCAATTAGTTAGGTTCTGGTCATGGAAAGGTCACATGTTCCATCACCACAGCGACCACATGATCAGCCTGCTAGTGTCCTGAAAGCAGACGTTCCACTGCTGTGTGATTACAAAATGAAACCTGCCACTGTGTGTGTGTCAAACTATTAGTTGTGTAACCTCCTGATGATCATGTCTTATACTTTCCAGTCCTGGTAGCAGGAAAACAACCAGTTGCTCATGTTTATGTCAGACTGCAGAGTCCCAAATGTAGATGTAATTGCTTCAAACCAAGCTGTTCCGATTGTGTGTCTTCACCTAAAATGTGAGGGCAAACTGTGTCTGAAATGATATGATCAACTTAATATATGGTGGGTCAAATACCATGAGAAATGATTTTGTTTTAATCTGATGAAACTTTTTAATGTTTTGACAGAAAGTATTATCAAGTTAATGCCACTATGTGTTGGATCCTTTGTGATTTTAGCATCTTTCAGATTCTTCTAATCACATTTGTGTGTTGCTTTCAGCATATTATTAGAAGGATAGTGGCATAAATTTTGCTTTTTTGATGTGAATTTTCAAATTCACAATGCATAGTGGCTTTAAATCCCAAACAAATAGTGAAGGATCAAGTATATTTTATGTTAAACTATTCATTGGTTAAACACATCTTTAGTCGTAAATCATGTTAAAACGAATAATCAAATGTAAATACAGTTTGACCCAAGTTGGATGAATATGGGTCCAGAGGGCTCAACTTTCCTACATGTTTGAATATTTAATGTTATGCCAAGCTTTTTGTTTTAAACATGTAAATGTGCTTTATTTGCTTTGACTGACTGAATTTGATACAAAAAGATGAAGGAAAAAAAAAACTTTTTGAAAGTATTGCGCTTTGCGCCACTCCGGCTTCCACCTCCTTTGCTCATTCAAATCATCAGATGTGAACAACCCTGCCTGAGCATGTTAAAACTAAATCAGAACTGCTGTTAAAAATAAACCAGTAGTATTTGCCACCTGGATCAAACTGTGAAGGGTAAATAAGAAAAAAATGAATGAAAACAACTCTATCCATATACAAGGTGAACACTGGAATCCAATAAAAAAAAAAAAGGAAAATAATAAAACATCCTCACCCGTGTGGTTTTCTTTGAGATTGTTTTGATGGTAAAGTGATGCCAGATGTTGCTTTTTTTCTTCTGTGGTCATTTGTAGGTGATAAGTCTTGTTTTATAGCTACATATGAATGTGAAACAGACAGCAAATGCAGAGCAGATGTGCTTCAAACTAAGTGTTTCATCTTTGAAATTCTCATGAATCTGTGCACAAGCAGTTTCTTGTGAATTGATATTTTCCCAGACTTTTCGTGCTTTCTGTTTATGTGGCTGCAGAGGAATTTGGCTGTCCATATTGTTTGCTCGGTGGTTATGAATATTCCTGCTCCTGGGTAATGGCATCAGTGAAACCTTCTGCTTGCCACAGCGTCTGTCTGCATGGCTTGTTCTTGTGGGCCATGAATTTTTAAAGACGTGTCAGCAGAAGCTGTACAGCTGACTCTCAGGCTCCTGTTCCCTGCTGGACCACTGAGCTCCACATGCTCTGTATTTATGATCAAGGCCCTAATTTGTCTATCTGGTGTGGGGAGATAGCTAAGAGGAGAGGGCATATTAGGGATGATGGAGATTTAATTATGGAGGTTTCAAGAAAATTGGACGCCATTGATCTTCTGTGTGCATGTATTTGCGTTTACACACACGTAAGGTCTTGTATTACTTGAAAAGAAACTGGCATCTATAGAGAATTATAGTATTTTTAGCGGCACTAGTGTTGCGGCTCTAGAGACGGCACAACACTGAAATATCTCAACTATGACAAGATAAATTCAGTGGCATTTTGGACATTCATAGTCCCAAGAGTATGAATGGAACAACTTTGGTAATTTCATAGACATTTCATTTACTATCACCAGCAGGTCAAATTTTCACTTATCCTACAAAGTATTATAAAGTCTGTTTGAATTGCCATGAAATGTACAGACATTAATAAGTCTTCCGAAGACAAATCTTCCGGACTTTGGGGATCCTCATTGAGGTTTGCGTTTTGCCTCATCCATTTTTCCATCTTTTTCAGCTTATTGTTGGGTCATGGTCGCAGCAAGCTACGCAGATCATTCTGGTCATCCTTAGCAATGTTTTCAGCTCCTACTGAGGCTTTCCAAGGGCAACTGAGCTGTGTAGTCCCTCCAGCAAGTACTGGGTCTACCCTGGGATTTCTTCCCTGCTGGACATGCCCAGAAAACGTCCTCTTGTTTATCTGAAGTCAGCTTGCGGGTCATTCTGGTTATCCTTCTCAGCAACATTTTCTCCAGTAAGTTCTGGGTCTATCCTGGGGTTTCCTTGAAGTTGGAATGCTCAGGAAACATCCAAAGGAAAGCACCCAGGAGGCTTTTAATCAGACATCTACACCACCTCAGTCATCTCATTTTCACACCACGGAGCAATGACTACTCTGAGCTTCCTTCAGGTGTCCAAGCTTCTCTACCCAGTCTCTAAGGCTGAGCCCAGCCATTCTGCGGAGGAAACTAATTTCAACTGCTTGTATCCACAACCTCAATCTTTCGGGCACTACCCAGAACTCATGACTGTAGTTGAGGATTGGAGCATAAACTGACTTGTAAATCGATAGCTTTGGCTTCCCTGCTCAGCTCCTTCTTTACTACAGTGGTTCAGTGCAACATCTATGTTACTGCTGTTACAATCTGTCTGGACAAGATCTCAAGATACCTACATTTCCTCACAAAAAGGGAGCAACTTACCAACAATCCAAAGGGAGCAATCCACTGGTTTCTAGCAGAGAACCATGACCTCAGACCTAAAGGTGCTGATTCTAATCCCAGCTGCTTCACACTCAGACGCACACTACACACGCTGAAGGTCATGGCTTGATGAAACAAACAGAACTACATCATTTGCAAAAAGCAGACAGCAAATGCCAAGGTTCCCAAACCGAAGTACCCAGTCTTCTTGGAGTCTTGTAGGCATCCTTTAAAACCACTATCATGGTAAATTTGAATTTGAATACTTTAGTTCATGACCAGAGACAGCATTTAGAAGCATATAGATGGTGAACTACAGGGAACCTACATTCTTTCTAATGACAAACTTTAGTTGCTAAAACAAGTCAGACTGTATGTAAATGTGTATGAAAATCACCCTATGTCTTCCTTGATCTGCTACCTCAGTAACCATTTTCCTATTGGGGTTATGGTTCAATCACTACTTTCAAGTCTCCTTAAAAACAGCATGATGTCAGTTTTGTAAATTATGCTCCCATTTTAAGGAAAACAGACAAAAAAGCAGGGATTGCTTTGGGGCGGGGCCACCTTGTAATTGACAGGTCACTACCATGCATAGCATGCTCAGGTTCTCAGTCAGATCAAACCTTCACTTGTTATGCGCAGTTTCAAAAGAAAAGGGGAACTTTAACAGGTAATTTGCTAGCATTAAATACTACAATGTTTGTAAGTGAGATTACCTCAATTATTACTTTGATGTCTGTTTGGTATTATGCAATTTTTCTTCCCACAAGCACAGATTTTTAAAATCATTTTCTCTACACCTAATTCTCAGTTATTTTTAAGCAGTGTAGCAGTCTGACAACACACTTCCCTGGCTTCTCCTCCACTGTATTTCATATTTCTATTTCTGGCATTTGAAAAACCTGCCCATAGAAAGTAGCAAAAACTTGAGTGGGATTAAGAAACTCCATCTCATCCACAGTGTCTGTGACTATTTAAGCTTATAATAGCAACACTTAGACATGGATGAAGTACTTTCCAAAGTATGCACCTAGGACTCACTCAACATTCAGTTCAAGAATATAAAAACACGCAACAGAAACCTGAATTCCAGTTTCTGTGTGCCACTCGAAACAGCTTTTTCTAGGTGTCAGTTAATAAAGCTGCATTTTCCTTGCCTTTTTTTTTTTTTTTTTTTTTTTACTGATGTGCTTCAAAACAGACCTGTATTCATAGAGCTTAAGTGTAGCAGAGACTCATGCTCTGCTGTACGTAGGGCCTGGACAGAGAAGCAACTGTAAACACTATTTTGGACCAACAAATCACCTCCTTTAAGTCTATAATGAAAGACTGAACGATACTGAGTGCCTGTCTAGCTACATCCTGTTTTTATTTGCTCTTAGCAAGTGACTGTCTTTAGCTTCGTCTTGCAGCTTAATAAACAGATTCATTTATTCGAATACAATCAGGTAAATCTTCTATTTAATGCTCTCAACTTTCTCCAAATTAGTGCGCATAACAAGATGGATCGTACTGTTTAGTGCTCTGGTAAGATGTGTGGTTCTACTAAGTATCAGTATTTCATAGCTCTTTATGGTAACTGATGTGGTGCAGGATGACACTGTGCTGCAGACACCAGCCCACACTCACTCACACACACATCGTCACTCCATTTCTTCATCCAATAGAGATGTGACCACTAAAACGCTGGAGTTTGTAAATGAGCCTTTGGTTTTCCCCTAGATTCCATTCCTCCATTTCCTTCCATTCCACTCCTGACCTCAGAAAATATCATCTTACTGTCTAGCACTTCAGCCGTCTCTGCTGGTCTTTAACATCCATCCACCCATCGCTTAATCCTCATTAGGGGCATGGGGGGTCTGGAGCCTATCCCAGCTGAATTAGAGTGAAGGCACAAAATTCCACTCAACATTTTAGAGTTACCAATTAAACTCAGCATGTTTTTGGACTGTGGGAGGAAGCCGGAGTACCCGGAGAAAACCCATGCATGCACAGGGAGAACATGCAAACTCCATGCAGAAAGATCCTGGGAAGGCTGGGACAAGAACTGGGGATCTTCTAGCTCCAAGGCGAAAGTGCTAACCACCAAGCCACTGTGGAGCCTGAGCTTGCTTACTTTAAAAATCTTCAAATAGCAGAGGACTTCGGTTGAAGGAAAGGAGGCCGGAGTTAGATCAATAAACACTCAAGCCGCTCCTTTTCTTACAAAGGCACCACCCTTAGCATGTGTACAGACTGCAGCTGATTTACACTGAAATCTAAATGTTTATTACAATTCAGACTGAATTTTTTTCCACAGCTGTTACATTCCAATCCCTTGTTTTATTCCAAATAGTATGTTACAAAGTGCATTGTTATGTAATATGTGCAAGTTGAATTTTGAACCTACTGCTAAGGGTGTTACTTGGGTGTTTATCAAGGCCATTAGCCAATATGTTAGTGCAGCCATTTTACTTTTAGCCAAAGGAGCATCTGTGCATTTCAGTTTTGCACAGTTTGTCTGCAATCATCTCATCCGCGCCATTTAGCTTCGTGTCCTAGTCGATCAGGTCCAAATGGTCCGAGCTCACAGCTGCAGATGTACTGCTGTATACATGCACACACTGTCACATTCATGCCATTTAACTGACAATGCTTCCTCCTCTCCTCTTGGATGCGAGTGATATTTTTAGGCGATGACAAGGTTGGCGTCGGGAAAACAAATTAAAGCAGTGCTTCTGCTGCGCCACCTCTATTTTCTCGGCTTATGTAAATTCACCCCTCAGTGCAAACCAATCTCGCAAGCAGAGCCTTTGTCGACATCTGTTCTGGTATGCCACAGAAACATCATGTGCTTTCAAAAATGTAGATTTCTCCAAACACTGACAACTAAGCTGCACACCAGCCTGTGAGATGAACTGGTGTCAGATAACTGTGAGTGTCAGGATTTGGTTGTGAACACAGATCATTGCCACTTCATGATATACAGTCATAATCAACATCTCATGCGTTGGGCTCTCTTGGTGCAGGACTACAACTGGATTTGTGAGGAAGCTACAGTATACTTGTGTGTGTGTGTGTGTGTGTGTGTGTGTGTGTGTGTGGTGTGTGTAAACCAAACTGCACTCCTTCTCCTCTACTGCCATAATGACCTGTATTGTGTACAGCTGCGTACCTATGTTCCTGCACCGCGACTGGCCCCTTCGTCTACCCAGCCTTTGTTGTCCCGCCTGCCCTCTCAGGAGCTGAATCCTGATTGGACCAGACCTGACTACAGCTTCCAATCAAGCTGCACACCTGACTTTAAAAGTCTCATTCACCCGTCACTCTGAGGCAGCTTTTTGTGAGAAGATGTGCTGGATCAGGGTGAGTTCTTTGTTTCATTTGTGGGTTAAGGGCCTAGATAGCGACAATATGACTTTTTAAACATTTTGAGTTTGTGTACCATTGTTTGTTTTAGTTACAGGTGCTTCTTTAGAGTACTTAGGGTTTTTTTATTGTCAGGTAGTTTAAATCCAGTGCAACTTCAAGCAGAAGTCCTCTTTTTTTAATTGTTTCAATCCTTTTGCCCTTAATTCCTCGCTTTTGTGTTGTGTTAAAAATATCTTCCTTTCAACAAATCACTGCAGCTCACTCTGGTAGACAACATCCATCTGCTGCTTCTGTTACACCTAGTTCACCCTAGACAGCTGGGTTCTAACAGATGGTTATTTCACAATATATTTAACAAGATTATTCAATTTTGCAATTAGTATCAATGTCTGAAGTTGTTCTTTCAAGATCACCTCTCTTCTTACAGATGCCTCCTCGCTTTAGCACCTTATCTTTGAATCCAAAAACGTGCAGCTGTGGCTACGTACATGATATGGCATTAAACACAACATCAGAGCATTTGCATGAGCACATTTGGACAAATGGACATATTGTAATCAAATGTGTCTTATTTATTTAGTCTCTTTCTTTGTTGGTGCAATCCATCTTCATTACTTCCTCTTTCTGCTCCTTCGTACTACTTCATGTATGTTCAATATCCTCTCATGCCCTTCATATGTGCACATTCATGCACCGTGGCCTTGTCTGAGCTCTTTGGCTGCCAGTAAATACACATGGGAGCAAGAGGTGGGGGACACAAACCCAAAGAGAGGCCTTTAGGGACACTCAAACGCAAACATGTTTCCTCACTGGCGCCTGATGTCAGCTCTCGTTACATCCAACAGCAGGGCCCCTGGGCCAATTAGAGCACGGCCCTGCACTCCTCCAAGATATAGGATTGGCCTGTCACCAGTAACGCCCTCCCTAGAGGAAGCGTTATGGACGAATAACAAGAGAGGCTGGTGGAAGGTGAGCAGTGCACAGGAATGTTTCAATTAGCGAGAGACGAGGCAGTGAAACACATTTGCAGAGCTGCTCTGGGAGATTCTTTAAATGCTTTTTCAGTATCAGTCAACAGAAAAATGAGGAAAACTTTTCACATTGCACATAATGAAACACATTTTTATTTCCCACAACAAATGCTAAGAAATAAATACACAAATGTAGCAGTTTATTGATGCTGGAACTGTGCAGATATGAGCCACACAATGAGAGATTGCTTGGTTTTTCCAGTGTTTGTCTAATTAACATTGGCGAGTCTCTTCTGAGTCTCTGCAAGAAAAATTGAAGGGTTCTTCGGTAAAATAAAATGTCTCTCCCCACAAAAGCAAGAAATACAAATCGAATGAAAGAAAAGCGCTATCATGTGTCGCTCTCCAAGCTCTCTCCCTGGTGGTCTGCCATTTCTTTCCTCCATCCAATCCATAATGTATCACATATCCAAGCCAGCAGAGTGGGGGGAAAGCAGAAAGCCTCTGGGATGCTTTCCAAAGAACGGAGGCTAATTTGGAGATGGCCCATGTGGTCCATCTGAACTGACTAGAAGGAGATGAGATTTAGGGGCTGCAGTATAACTTGAACCACTTTAGAACTGAGCAGATTTATCTGATTGAAGTTATGGAGCCATTATTCAAACCTAATAAGGGAACTAGTGCACAGACTAAATGCACAAATAAATCAGTTAGAGCTTCTGTAATCAATATTTTATATTGTGGGTTAAACCACACGGCTCTTTGTGATGTGAAGGTTGCTGTGTGACAAACCCACAGATAATGACCACTTAAATCAACAGTTCACCGGAGCTTTGCTTTGTTTTCGTTCTGTCCCACTAATTCTCGTCGACATTGTTTCCAGATGGAGCTGCAAGCAGCAACGTTTCAAAAAGCCGCTGTAAGCTAACTGAGCAGCACCAAACACCAGGCAGATGGTAGAAGTTAGCAGGTAAACATAGCAGCGCATTTAGCAGTGAAACATTTGTGGAGTTGGTAGAGAGCAAAATGAAGCTAAATGATGGGGAATGCCGGATCTACTTTTATTAAACAGACAGTCAGCTTGTTCCGGTTGCCTCCATGTGGGCAAAAAACTAAGTTAAGGTAAAGTAGGCCATCATTTTTCTCTTCCTGCCTCGGTTGTTTTTGTCAGAAAGTTGTTTGTCATTGTGAAATCCAGATTTCATTCACGGCCTTTTAAAGAAACCACAATCACAACTGGACAAAGTAAAATTTTAGCAGTTTTCTGTTGTTCAATGTGTTCAGTGACAATGAAAATAGTAAAATCCTGATTTCTTTCTGTCCATTCTTCTTGTCTTGTTTGGATCCATCTTGTAGAAAGTCCCAAGTACACCTTTGGTAATTGTGAAGATCAAACTGTTCTTGCTTTTATCGCTGGTTCAGCAAGAGACTGGGCCAAAGATGGAATGTGAAAGTTGGACAGAAGGAAGAGAAAGTGGCAGCAGTGAGATGCCATCTAGACCAATCAAGCTGCTCTTATCTTTCTAGACCAATGAGAGGAAGCAGGACTGACTGTATCTGAGTAAACTTCCTGGCTTGGTGCCCCTTGTGGGCAGACACAAGCCAGAGTAAATGGAAATTGCTAATTTGATTGGGCTGTGGTATGGCCCTCCCAAGCGCAAACTGAAATATATCAATGTGGGGAAAAACATTGGCATTTGGAAGAAAGATGAAAAAATTATAGGCACTGACGTACAAGTCCAGCCAGTCTCTACTGGCTAATCAATGAGCAGCACTCTAAATCTGAAAGAGGGTTCAGGAAATTAACTGGCAGGTCAGGACTGTGCCAAACATAAATTTTCAGCAGTGTCACATTACTGTAAAAGGCTATTTGCAGTGAGGAAGTCTAAAGAAACCACTCACAAAGTTACTCCTCTGCTTGTGAAGCGTTTCCATCTGTATGTGACATAATGAGATATATATATATATATATATATATATATATATATATATATATATATATATATATATATATATATATATATATATATATATATATATATATATATATATATAGTCATAATGATACAGGTTTGTGACCGTACTAGTACAGCCATTTTTGAAACAGTAGGTCTCGAATGTCACTTTGAAGTAAACAAATAAATTAATTATTGACTTTCCTCTGATGTTCACTGATTTTGTAGACTGGCACAACCATTTTGTCGGTTTTATGAGTTTAGCCAGAGGTGACTTTCCAGTCTTTTCACAGCAATGGCTTACGTAAGAACAAGCGATATGTCTATGATAGAATACTAAATGAAAGAGGCTAAAGTTGCAAATATAAGGCAACAAGTCAACGTCCACATAGGAATAAAGGAACAGAGTTCATCAATATCTCCATATAAAATGATTCCTCAGAGAGAAAGTGCAGTCAACTGTTTTGCTCTGTGCCATAAACCACAGACACAGAGAGAGTCTTCTTCCTGAAGGGGGTGTGAACAGCAGCAGCTCAGCAACAGATACTGAAAAATCTAGTTTAGAAAAGGGCTAAAACCAGAAGTTATGCAGTCATGGTGAAATGAGCCATACTTGCAGCATCATGAAGAACAAATTTATCACTAGCTGATGACTGTGGATTTTGTCAGCTGGTGTGACGACTGTCTGGCTGTCAGTTTTATCAGTCTAGCAAGAGTTAATGTTCTGGCTTTTTAACCAAAAGCCTGTAAATGGGGTTTATTTTAACAATGGCTTATGGATATGATATAATGCTAAATGAAAGCGGCTCAAGTTGCAAATCTAGGACAAGAAGTCAGTATTAACATAGGAGTAAAGGAACTGAATTTGTCAATATTTCCACATAAAAAAAATTACTTTCAAAGTGCAGTCAGCTGGTTTGCTCCATGCTGTCAACCACAGACACAGAGAGAGTCTTCTTCCTGAAGGGGTTGTGAACAGCAGTAGCTCAGCTACAGATACTGAAACAACCCCATTAGATTAGAAAAGGCTAAAACCAGAAGTTATACAGTCATAGTGAAATGAGCAATATTTCCGTATTTCCAACAACAATAAATTTATCATAAACTGATGACCATGGATTTTGTCAGCTGGCATGACGACTGTCTGGTTGTCAGTTTTGTCAGTCTAGCAAGAGGTAACTTTCTTGCCTTTTCTTTGTAAACCAAAAGCCTGTTAAAGAGTCTCATATTAGCAATGGCTTATGTACGAACAAATGATGTGATGGCTATGATACAATGCTCAATAAAAGATGCTGAAGCTACAAATTAAGGCAACAAGTCAGCTCCCATATAGGGAACAACCATAAAGGAACAGAATGCATCGATATTTCCACATTAAATGATCGCTCAGAGAGTAAATGAAGTCAACTGTTTTACTCTACACTGTCAATCGCAGACACGGAGAGAATCTTCTTCCTGAAGCTACAGATATTGAAGCATTCTGTTTAGAAAAGGGCTAAACCAGGAGTTATGCATTGATAGTGCAATTAACCATTTTTGTAGTACTTTGAGCTGAAAGACGTATTCTAGGGATGGGTGAGACTTTCATTAATTTGCTGAAAAGAGGCATAACATTGGATCGGTGTAGGAACTAGTAGTGTTCCTTGTACAGCTCTTGTTTGACTGATAATAGACCCTTGTGTTCTTGTCTGATTGATGATTTAAACGTGTAAATGAACCTGCCTTCTTCAGCCTATTTGCACGCTGCCCTGAAGAAGGCATTAGCTTCTACACGTGGTCACCCAGTACTGATGGTATTCTTTAGCCAATATCGTTGCTCAGTAAAATTGGCTGATCAATATCGCAGCTATGCTTTTCACTTTGTTTTGTTTGTTTTTTAACAGAACATAATGTTGTGAAAGATAAATGGGATAATATTGTGTTGTGGTGATTGTCTATTAAGCCTGCCTGGTCCTGTCGTTCTTCGTCACATGTTGTCTCATTCGTCTGGCTCTAACTCCAGTGTTTACAGAACTCTCAGCATTATCTGCAGCACATGTAGCAGAGCAGATGGTGGTGCAGAGTCAAGAGGTGTCCCCACAACAAGCCACTATCTAGTTTGTGAAATACAGTGCTGGAAAGTTAAAAAGAAATACATTTTAAATGAATCTAATTTGGTTTGGAGAGAAACTTTTAATATAGAGCACAAGAAAATACATTAGAATAACATAAAAACCCCACATAATAATAGTAGTTAGTAGCTGTAGTAGTTGGCTGTTATCATACACCTAATTTCCTTTAATGTCAGGTTACTGCTAATGTTAGCATGCCTGGCTATCTAGTATGTGTATGCTAGAGAATGCTAAAATGTGTGGTTCTATCTTTTACAGCTAAGAGTTGAAGTTTAATCCCCTCATCAAACCCTTTGTTCATGAATTTTTAGGTTTTGGATTGGTAATTTTAAAAAGAAACCCCTGAAACTCTCCCCCCCCCCCAAGTATTAGTATTATTACAACCCAAAACACATCTCATGAGGAAAAATCCTGCTGTGCTGAGTTGATTGTTAAGCGATGATTGGACAATCATAGCTTAACAATCATGGATGGAATTTAGAGTTTGTGGCAAAGAGAGGGTCTACTTCAGGAAAATTATAGTGAATTTAAAATGAAGAAAGGGCTTCAAAAGCATAGGAAAAACATGAACAGTGAGTTTTTGTTGGCAGCTGTACAAAAACACATGGCAATCTTGATCAAATGGGTCATTTGGTGTTGTAGTTTCTGGGATAAAAACAACCTGGAAACATTTTTGATAACATCATAAAATTACTCCAAGCTAAAGTATCATCAAGTCTTTGTTTTAATTGGAAGTCTTCTCTGCCTGCTTCGCATGTGTTTGCAGAAAAGTTCAAAAAGTTTCACTCTGCTAAAACCAAATCCTCTTCTTCAACATATGTGACATGCAGAGACAATACTCTATTCAAGTAATCCAGTTCCTGTGTTGGTATCGTAACTGGGTCACAGGGGCGCTCCTCTCAGCTGGGGAACACATGAACCGTGAAACCATCATGTAACTGCAAATTCTGCAAAATTGCATATTTCATGGCCGTGGGAGTCCATCCTTTACTGCAATGTTAAATGAAACATTGGGGCTGCAGTCTCTAAGAGTACAGTACAAACTCAAATCATATTTATATGCTAAGTTATGACTTGGAAGTGTGACATTTCTGCCTCATTTTTATGCACAAGTTTCTATGTAGTGACATTTAAATTATTTTTGACCTTTTCAGCGCGGCCATTTGTATACATGCAAACTGATGTGTTAGCCAGTGAACTCCTTATTTACCTGAATTACATCCAGTTACTTTCCATTGTACGTTCCTTTTATTCTGCTTGCTCAGGTTTTAGGGGACACAAACCTAAATTGGTGGACAAATTATTCTCTTTCTAAAGTAAAACTATGACAATCTCAGTCTATCCCATGAGCCAACCAGAGCCAATCTAAAGATCCCTCGAAATCAAAACTGTCTCTTTGATTTTCAACATCTTGCCAAACGAGAGAAATAGTTACATTTCCACAAGCAATTTCTAATTCTGACTTTAAATGTTGATCATTTCTTTGATCAAACAGTCAGATAACATACCTGAATATAAATAATCAAAACAAGCTCTCTCAAAGCCCATTCAGGCTTTATGTGAACTGTATGATTTAGAGATTTTTCAGGTGTGGCTAGGTAGGAAAGTTATTAACTTTAAGAATCTTTTTCAGGGTGAGGATGTACCTGCAGATATCAGAAATGCTAAAGAAACAATTCATATACACTACTGTTCAAAAATTTGGGGCCACTTAGGAATGTCCTTATTTTCGAAAGAAAAGCATTTTTTCAGTGAAGACGGCATTAACTTAATCAGAAACACAGTCTAGTCACTGTTAATGTGGTAAATGACTATTCTAGGTGGAAACGGCTGATTTTTAATGGAATATCTCCATAGGGGTACAGAAGAACATTTCCAGCAACCATCACTCCTGTGTTCTAATGCTACATTGTGTTAGCTAATGGTGTTGAAAGGCTCATTGATGATTAGAAAAAACCCTGTGCAATTATGGTAGCACATAAATAAAAGTGTGAGTTTTCATGGAAAACATGAAATTGTCTGGGTGACCCCAAACTTTTGAACGGTAGTGTACATACTTAAATATTATGCAAACATGTATTTCATGCATTTTCTGAGGTGCCAGCATCAGTTTCTGCATCTCCAGGAACAAACACAAGGGTCAACTCCCATAGCTAACAATTTAAACTGTTTTTCATACTTTTAGGTATCTATTTCAGCCATCTGTTAAACACTGTCAAATGTACTTATTTATTTATGCATTTCTTTATCTATTTCTATTGCTTGGTTAACTGTTAACTTTTCTGCTCAAACTTGCTCACGTTAACTCATTTCTTGCTGACTTAGGGTGAAAGCAGAGACCTTGGAAAGGTCACCAGTCTATCATAGGGCTACATACAGAGACAAACATTTTCATATTCACACCTCCAGACAAATTGAGAGAAATGGTTTTTATAGCATGGTGACAGACAAAGATTGAGCTTTAGTGTGGTGAAAGTGAGGCTCAGTGAGGACAGAAGCTTCTCAAATGTCACAGCCAGCTTCCCTGCTGCTTGTTAGTTACCCCAGAAGTCAAAAAGCAAACGGCAAAACCCCTTAATTCTAATTACAGTGATCCTATTTACAATTCCACTTATGTGTACATGTGCACATGCTATAAATGACCATTCCTGAGCACTGCAAATTTTCCTTCTCCTCTGCCCACCCAGCCATCCTCCCCCTCTTTAAATTACTGCTGTTGATAACACAATCATAGTTATTGATAGAGAACGTCTGACTCCCACACAAGCTGCCGTGACTCATGTTGCTGGAGCTGGAAGGCTTGCAGGCAGAGTTTTTTGGAGAAGAAATGGCAAGTGGGTGGAAAGACGAGTAGGTGGGAGAACAGGCAGGGGGTCTGCATCTGAGTGCCGGGGAGCTTTGTTCATAATTTATTGGTTTTCTCTCCCACCCTCCCTCTTCCTCGGCTCTTCTCTTGTCATCTTCTGTGGGCATGCATGGCTTTGTGCGTGTGTGCGTGTGTGCGTGTGTGCGTGTGTGTGCGTGTGTGTGCGTGTGTGTGCGTGTGTGTGCGTGTGTGTGCGTGTGTGTGCGTGTGTGTGCGTGTGTGTGCGTGTGTGTGCGTGTGTGTGTGTGTGTGGAGGTTATGGTCTTGTGAGCGCCAGCCAGGTCTGTTCCAGGATATTTATAGCTCTCATTAGCCACATCCCGCTAGAGCCTGGGTCACAGCACAGTGAGGTGAACGCTAAGAGAGACTGCATTTGTCTCACACCAGCACACATACACACTGTGATGCACTGCACACACACAGTGGCACCTGACACAGGAACACAACGTACTACAACAACAAGCTGTAACCGTCCACTTCACACAACAGAAAATCTTTGCCTGGAAATCTTATTCACAGAAATGTGCTTCTCCCAAATCGACATTTTAAGCCCATTCGGCGTGTCGACAGATGCACACATGAATGTGCTGTCTGGGCCGATCATCTGCTCAATCTGTCTGGCTGAGAGGTCCCAGCATGCATCGCTGCAGCAGGTGGTCAGTGGGCGCACAGGGGCTGGGGAAGTTTACTATGGCCAACACAGACATGGTGAAATGAATGGAACAAAATTGAATCTCACACACAAGAGGCATTTTGGTAAACCCTCACAAAGGCTGCTGATGATATCCCCTCTGTTTCCAGATTGAAGGATGGACAAGGAGCCTGCGCTGCTCGGTCTGTTGGCATGGCAACAAGTATCAGATCTGATGGAGCTAGTCTTTTTTACTGGGTACATGTTGGTTCTGGCACAGTAAAGCGTTAAAAAAAAAAAAAAAACACTAAATCATGTGCTGATTTAGCGGTGAAACCAAAGGAGCGCTGAAGTCTGTTTGGGTTTAATCTTAAAAATGTCATTGTAATCCATTTGAAATGTATCAAGAAATTTCACTCAAAAATGGGGAACTGGCCAATATAGTAGCCAAACTAGAAGCAAAACCCACAAATAACACTCATTGTTACTGTTCAGTGTGTGTTGCATCACCATTTCCTTGGTTGCTCCAAATGTTTATCCACTGAGGAAGCTCAGCTGACTCCCTTGTAAGTCAGGTCATTTTCAGGTTGTTTTTTTTTTTTTTTTTCAACTCCAAAAACCTCTTTAAAATGCAGTTTATGAATGCCGAAATGTTGCAGATTGATTCAGTTATTGTGATATTATTGCACTGATTGGCCGCATTTGGTCAAAACAAAGAAGCCATTTCAATGCATTCAGCATTTCATATAAAGTATTACAAATGTGGAAGTCTATAGCCTGTGTGCTGCAAGCAAGAAGCTTCCACACCATTGTAATGGGAGCACTTGTATACATTATTGTAAAATTAGCAGTTGTGCTTACTGCTGCACTGTGCATGCATAAGTAATTAGTGCTTGCAGCTTGGATACTCCATAGGTAAAAAGAAGTGCCCTCTGCCCTTTCAATTAGTAATCTCAGCTTGTGGTGTTGATTTTTTTTCACGCAAAAGCTGTTAAGTTCATTAGTTTAGAATGTAGTTAATAATAACGTGAATGCAGGTATTATCGCTGCTTATGTAACTGTTTATGTTATTAGTCCCACTTGCTATATATATATATTTTGTGTTAGGTTTTTTTTGTCATAATATAGGCTTAAAAATGACAATAAGCCATTTTTATTTGCAAATCACAGGATGAAAATTTCCCCTTTTGCAAATTCTGGGTAAATAGGATCTAATTGTGGACCTTTAATGAACGTCTTCACAGTCTGTGAAAAAAACTCTTTCACTTTTGAACCTGTTCACTCATGACTGTGGTATTTGTTTTTTGTTGTTGTTATGTTTTGGGTATTTTTTTTTATCATATGAAGGACATGGAGTTCTTTATCTTCATTCCAGCACAAGTATTTACATGAGATGGCACGAAATTAAAAAATAATAGAATGGGGAGACGAAAAGGGAAATCACAAAGCACTATTGTCTTGTTTGTCTTGATTTCTAATCCCTGATTCTCTCTGATGAGGAGGATACTCCCATGACCACATGAATGCCTCCTGCTCCACCAGGTGTTGGAAATGTGGACTGTACCATGTGGGTTTTGGGTTGGGGGAGGAAGTAGTGGGGGGGTTGTATTTGTCTTTTACCAACTTGAATAAAAGTAACTCCAGTCTGAATAGTTTGTTGCAAAGTTATTGTGTATCTTAATGCAACAATAGGAAGACATACAGTCATGGAAAGATTACTGGACCGCTGTTGTTTTCTTCAATTTCTTGTTCATTTTAATGCCTGGTTCAACTAAAGATACCTTCTTTGAACAAACATAATGATAACAACAAAAATAGCTCATAAGAGTTTAATTTAAGAGCTGATATCTAGACATTTTCTATGGTTTTCTTGATAACGACCAAAATCATTTAAGTTCTTCCATTAATAGCTATGACATTGTACTGCCAAAAACAGTGATTTTTAGGAATTCCATGTTTTCTTTTCTGTCTGTTTTAGTTACATGATACACAGGAGTTGGTAGTGATTCATAACCATTGTTTCTGATGACTGCAGCCATGCATCTTGGCATGCTCTCCACCAGCTTCTGACATTGTTCTGCTGTCACAGCAGTCCATTCCTGTTGCATTAATTCTAACTAATTTGCTCTGTTTTGGGGCTTGTGGTTCTCCATTTTGCATTTGATGATTTTCCACAGGTTTTTAATTGGATTTAGATCTGGTGATTGAGCAGGCCAAAGCATGGTTCCAGTGTCCTGGTTCTCCTTCCAGGCTTTACCTGACCTTGCTGTGTGGCAAGGAGGATTGTCTTGTTGGAAAATCCAGCCATTGGAGGCAGGAAAGCGTTTTCCAGCTGATGGAAGAAGACTGTTTTCAAGAGTAGCCCTGTACATGACCTCGTTCATTCACCCTTCACATAACTGCGTTTGCCCTGTTCCACCCATCCTGAAACAGAACCTCACTGATCCACCCTCATGTTCTACTGTAGGGGCAGACAGTCTGGTTTGTAGCTTCTCCAGGCTTCCTCCTAACCAGTAAGTTGGCTAGAGTGGGCATCAACTGAAAACTGGATTCATCACTGAAGAGAACCTTAGCCCAATCATTAACAGTCCAATCCTTGTGATCCCAGCAAAGAATAACCAGACTTTCCTCTGCCTTTTGTTGATGAAGGGCTTCTTCCTGCCCTGTGTAACTTCAGACCAACTTCAAGAAGTCGGTTTCCAACTGTACTTGCCAAACAAGTCACATTTCTCCAGTGCCCACTCCTTTTTAAGGTCCCTAGAGGTCTGAGGACGATTCCCGACAGCAATGGATGAGTACACGGTCATCTCATGGGGTAAAAAGACATTGCCTGCTGCGACCAGCTAGCAATTTGGTAGAACCAAGTTCTGCTTGTTTTTTCTTGATTTAATGAATGGCTGTCTTGGAGATCTTCAGTTTTTTTGCTACCTGTCTCTTACTCATGCCAATTTCCAGCAGTGCCAAGATGGCTGCCTTTGTGGCATCACATAATTCTTTTGTTTTAGTCATTATGTGAGAGCCGACAACTTCTGAGTTGTGCTACGGCTTGAATGTAAGCAGGAAACCACTCTAGTATTATGTAATCGGCTGCATTTTTTTGTAGTGTTCATTGTATTCTTCAGGTAATATACCTTTAGTGGTACCAGGCATTAAAATGATGATTGAACAAGAAATTGAAGAAAACAGTGGTCTAATTGTTTCCATGACTGTATATATTAAAAACATTCTTATTAGCTTTATTTGTGTTTTTAATTACCTCTTTGCCATTAGTAATGTAATTTGACCAGGAAATATTTAAAGGAAATATCTGATTTTTTGGCTTCTTTGCCTACCCCTGATCTCCACCCAGAGACAAAAGATCTACAACATCACAGACTTAACTGATTTCACAGGTGTTGTTGCTCAAGTGTGTGTTAGTGAGAACTTGAAATGGTATCATAAGGAGGAATGAGACACACGATATGTTGCTTGGAAACAACATATTTCTTTTAAAAATAATGAATTTTGACTTTTGATGCATTCACTGGTTGACTTGCTGCTCAGTTCATCTAGTTACAGTGTTATGGAATTTTAGTAAACTACCAAAAAATGAGAAAAGCCACAAACATCTGCAAATCTTATGTGAAGGCTGGGCTGAGAATACAAAGAGCTCCACAAAGCGTGCAATAAATAACCACAACAGCGAGCAGACAGATGCTGTCACTTTGAGATAAACGTCCTGGTGGATTCCTTCTCTTAACGGTGTTCATGCTTGTTTGTGTTTAGTCTGTGGGGAGGACAGGATGACCGTACGTCATCAATCTCACTTTGAACTATGGAAAAGTCTCTCAGGAAAGTCTGCAGCTGTGTGGGTTGACAGGCAAATCTACATCAGGGACCTCTCAGTGAGACAGTGGGACACACACTGAACAGAAAAACATGGCTCAGAGTTTGTGCAGTGGGAATTGGGATGGGGCCAATCATTTGTTTTTTGTCCTTTCTGCTGGGAAGCCCATTCTTTTAGGACTGTTGACACGCCCTAATCAACAGGATCTGAAATCTTAACCACAAAAGCCAGGAAGACAAAAAGCTCCTTTAATTCGTCTCTAATGTTGAACTGCCTTTAGCTTTGAGTATGGCACGCATTCACTCGAGCTTCGTTTTTATAAGCTTCTGCAATGTTACAGCATTTATTTCTGTCCAGAGATGCGTTCATTTTCAACCAAGATCTTATACTGATGATAGGAGAGTCGGACGCCTGCACAAAGTCTTCTCCTGCACATCCCAAAGATTCTCAACGGGGCTGAGGTCTGGACTCTGTAGAGGCCAATTCATGTGTGAAAATGATGTCTCATGCTCCCTGATTCACTCATTCACAATGTGAGCCCCATGAATCCTGGCATCTTCATCTTGGAACATGCTCATGCCATCAGGGAAGAAAAACTCCACTGATGGAAAGACCTGGTCATTCAGTATATTCAGGTATCAGCTGACCTCATTCTTTGGGAACATAATGTTGCTGAACCTGACCAACCCCAGAACATAACTCTAACCCCTACAAACTTGTAGGTACTAGCCATGATGAGTGCATCACTTCATCTGCCTCTCTCCTTACCCTGAAGCACCCAACACTTTAGAACAGGGTAAATCTGGACTCATCAGACCACATGACCTCGTTTGTTCTTCGAAGATGATGGTTCATCACTATCTTTCCAGGTTTTAATAATGCGTTGGATGGTTCTTAACTTGATTTTAGTAGTTTCAGAAATCTTTTCTTTGCATGATGCAAGTCAACAATTTGACCCTTCTGAGACAGATTAATATTCTTTCTATGATCACAGGATATGTCTTCCAACATGGTTGTTTAAGAAATGAGAAGCTCCTCAATGCATCAGCTAGGGTTAAATAAGTTGTTGCAGGTGAAACACATTCATCACTTTAGTAATTATGCAATGGAAGACTCTTACTTATGTGCTTAGTTAAATCCAGGTGGTGACATTTTTTTTTTTGGCCAGGAAGTGTATAATATAGTACATCAAACCACGCCATCACTGTCTGTCGGTGTGTAATTCCATCAGATTTGGATGCTGGTCTGGAAAACCAACCACCAATCATTCAGCCAGTTGCCATGACTAGAGATGAAAAATGATGGTTCAGACTTCCAGGCAAAGCTATAAATTTTTCATTTTGATATTCAGATGACCTTTGTTGCCTTTAGATAAACGGGGCAGCTGTGTGGCTACTTGAGACCGGCGTGGATGGACATCCATCCTCTAAATGAGAAGGTGAGATTTGACAATCAGCGAAACGAACTTGCATGCAAATGGCATGAAAATTGAGCATGTATTTCATGGCATGTTGCTCATACATAAGTTGCTCACTGAAGGTCACCAAGTTGCAAAGCGTCGACTCAAATGCAGGGTGTCAACAGTCAGCGGGCACATCTCGCGCACACACATGCAGAGTCACATCAGATGATACAAATGTGTGCTTGATAAAGCTGCTGGTGGCTTTGCGCGAACATGCAGTGAATGATGTGTTTTTAGGGTGTGCGGTCGGGTGGTTCTTTCTCGGTTCGTCTGTCCTCCATTCCTCTCTTCCCTCGTCTCTCTCTAGAGAGCTGCTGCACTGCGGAGGAAACTTGAACTGTGCCCAGCTCCTGTAAATATCACGCACACACAGCTCTGCACAGACCTAACGCACGCAAACACACACCTACATGCAACTTATAAACACAGTGGATAAAAACAGCACCATGTCTATCTAAGGTCTTTTGTTTTCCCTTCTTGTTCTTCCTTGGAACTGTTGTTCAGAAATAGTTCCTGGAAAGATGAAAAAAAATCACCTCAATACATGTCATCACAAGTTCTTTTCACAAGCATTTTTACATTCTGCTTTTTGCATCTAAAGCAGCTGTGTTTTCTCAGCTTGCTGTCATTGGAGCTTTTAAAAAGGCATCTTGGGAAATTCTGAGGATTAATTCCCTTCCGCCATTCTCCATCATAATCTTTTGCCATATCCTGATCTGCCCATTCATCTGCAGAAGTGAATAATAGATGTTTTTCTCCAAGGCTGTGCTTTCATTTCAGTGGTGAACACAATTTAAAAAGTTTCATTGAGACTAAAAGTGATAATAATAAAAATCTTGTCATCGGAAGGGCGCAAAATTTTGCTGAGGGCAAACGTCTCTAAAAGTGTTATTAAGTGAAGGGTGTGGTCATAATCTCATGTAACTCTGTTCGCTTTACAGTGAAATCGGCAGCTTCAAAGACAGACAAAAAGTCCAGGGTTGAAAAAAAAATCACCAGGAAGAGATGGTTTTGCAAGCATACAAGTCTTTCACAAGAAAAGCACTCACAGAGTACTCCGCCAAGGCTGTTCATTCCCCATATGGCATTGTCAGAAATGAAGCATCTTTTTTTTAATAAATGAGGCATTTGTTTATTAGTTGTTGATGATCAGAAATCACGGCAACATAGAATGTGTCCATTTAATATACAGGGTTATTCAAAAAGAATGAACCGATTTCATTACGCAGTATCTTAATAGGGAAAAGCAATAGAAAATTCCAATGAAGTCACAAGTATTCTACTCACAATCCATTTTTATATGATGTTTAAGGTCATCAAATGACATCGAATAACAACAGTGATTAACTCGTTGGATCGTGATATGCTGATACGCGTCTGGGAGGAATTCCCTTATCGCATTGATGTTGTCTGTGCTGCAGGTGGTGGCCACATTGAACATTTGTAAAACAGGAAATAAAAGTTGATTGTGAGTAGAATACTTGTGACTTGGTTGGAGTTTTCTATTGCTTTTCCTTATTAAAACACTGCGTAATGAAATCGATTCATTCTTTTTGAATGACCCTGTAGATTTATCCTCAAACAAAATGGCCTTGCGTTGAGCACAGGCTTGTGTTACACATGTGTACATTATGTACGGATGCTGAATTGCGTGACCTAAATTTGTAGCGAAGGGAATTGATGTGACTCGGAAACACCCCCACTATTTAATCAGTTGTTCCTTGTATCATTTCCAACGGACAAGTCCGGATGGATCTGCAGCAATCGATTTGTAGTAGGATCGCAACCATGTGATCGTCAGCAGGCAGCTGACGTAGTGTTCACTTATAGTCATAGTTACAATGACGCTGTGCCGCTATCTCACAATGATACAGAAATCTTTTAAAAATCCACGGATCCAGACTATAAGTCACATCACTGCTAAAATCTAATCATTTGGTCCTTTTTGACCTTCCCTGAAAATTTCTTCCAAATCCGTTGATCCGTTTTTGAGTAATGTTGCGGACAGACAAACCAGCGCTGATCGTAACATAACTCCACCGCTTTCCTTGGCGGGGTAATAAACTTCTCAAAGTACATTTGGCAAAAGCAGCTGAAGTGCATTTTGAGGCTCCCTTTCTGCTCTCCAGAGTGAATGTTGAAGTGCGATGCCATGCAAACATCAAGTAATCCAAGCCCAAACTAGAAATGGGAAATGAGAGTGAACATCGAGGAGTGAGTATATGTTTTGTTGTGGATTGTCGGAGAAATACATTCTGTAGTTCCCCAAGAGAGATATTCATGTTTTGGCTATTTGCCCTCCACTGAGTGTGGGGCCAAACCCCACAAAAATGCTTCATTAATGTTTCAACATCTTCCTCAAAACTCCATCAGCTTCGTGAGAATTCAGTTAAACCCTTCCCAAAATTGCAATTGTCCTCATTCTCAATCAGCTTTGCACAATGCATAAACATGTGGAAACAGTGATTCATAGTGGAAAGAGTTGGGGTAAGGACTTTTCATGAACAAACACATAAAAGAAAAGTGTATAGAGTCAATTAGTATATTTGTCATAAGCTGCTAATAGTAGCATGCTTACTTACCAAAAGCAATTATTTTGAAAGGCATGCAGACCAATTCTTCCCCCTCTAGTAGTAGGAGTAGTAGTTGTTCTTCTTCTTCATTCCTCTTTAGTTGGTGTAGTTCTTTTTGTAGTTCTTCTCCTTCTTGTACTTCTCTTTATGGTTATTCTTATTATTCTATTTCTTTTTGTTGTTCCTTTTTTTGTTCTTATTTTTGTTCTTGTTGCAGTTCCTCTTCTTCTTTTTTTTGGTTCTTCTAATAGTTCTTCTTCTTCTGGTGCTTCTTGTAGTTCTTCTTTTTGTGGTTATTCTACCTGTACTACTTATTTTTGTAGTTTGTTCCTCTAGTAGTAGTTCTTTCTTTTGTAGTTCTTCTTATTGTTATTCCTATTCATTTATTTATCCTTGTAGTTCATTTTCTTCTGTAGTTCTTCTTGTACTTCTTCTTTTAGTTCTTCTCATTCTTTTTTCTTTTTGTAGTTATTTTTCTTCTGTTTGTCGTTGTAGTCCCTCTAATTCTTTTTTCTTGTTGTAGTTCTTTTTCTTCTTCTGTCTGCTTTTTCTTGTAGTTATTGTGGTTGTTATTGCAGCTGTTTTCATTTGTGTAGTTCTATTTAGGGTTCTTATTTTTTTGTCATTGTAGTTCCTCTTCTCCTTACAGTTATTTTTCTTCTTTTTGTAGTTCTTCTTCTTCTTGTAGTTCTTCCTATTCTTGTTTTTCTTTTTTTCAAGCTCTTCTCATTCTTTTTTGTTGTTGTTCTTTTACTTGTAGTTCTTGAAGTTCTTGCTGTAGTTGTTCTCCTTGTAGTTCTACTTATGGCTATTCTTACTATTCCTTTGTCAAGTAGTGGATCCTCTTCTTCTATTTCTTCTTCTTCTTGTACTTCTTCTACTTGTAATTCATCTTGTAGCTCTCCTTTTTCTTTCCCTTCAGCTTGTGGCCCTTCTTCTAGTGATTCTTCATTTTGTTCTTTTCCTTCTTGTAAAATCTCCTTCTTCATCTCTATCAATACCCCAGGTTATGGGTTAGATTTCACAAATACCTATTTACTACAAATAGATTCCATGTACACTCCAGCAACTCCAGTCAGACTTAGAATAGACAGTGTTACATTTTTAGGCTCTCTGGTTGTTATTTATCCTCCAAACTGGAGCATAATGTTGACAAATTTGAAAAATAATGAAGCATAAATCTGCGATTTTCTATAGTGAGCTCTCAAACCTCCAATAAGTAAATAACATTTAAACAATGCCTGGGTGATTGGCAACTAGTGCTACCTGCTGCCTAGCTATAGCATCCATCTTCTGCTAATTGCAGCTCGAATTGCGGCAGCATATGATTTAGAATGCAGGATCTATCTGTCGCTACCTGATGTGAGTCAGGCACGCACAAGCTAAGGCAGTTTAAAGCACGTCCACTATCTGTAATGGATTAAATAAAAGCATGGGCCACTTTCCCGCAGGGTTGAATGCAAACTCACTGCTGATCTCAGCGATTAAAAACTGGAAGAACACTAGATGAACTAAAACTCAAGGCCTCTGTTTTATTCATAACATAATAAAGTTATATTGTAGGGTTGTAGCAGCAATTTACATAAATCACAAAAACGCATATTACAAAAGTGCACGACCAGCTAGGCATAGTAGAGAATACAAGCAATGTAATGTAGTTGTTTTGGCTGTACTTTCAAGAGTTCTCCTTGATGTGAGTCATGCATGCGGAATTTTAAATTGTTTTACCATTTATGCTTGTGCAACTCACATCTGTGGTGATATCAAGTCATGCTGTGTAACTTTCATATGCATATTTAAGACCCTTCTCATTCTAAAACAAATCATCTGGAATTACTCATAGTCATCTAAAGAAAGATGCTTAATTCTCACGGTGTTAATAATAGCTCACATTGGGAAGCAACAGCTGGTAAAATCTGTGAGCAATCGTGATGATTTTAGCTCTAAAAATCCACAGTCGTGGTTGGAAATGAGAGGTTTTCTTTTTGTTTTACAGGAGACCCATTGCTTGAAGTTTCCTGTGAAATGAAAATGCTCATGGCTTCATGAAAATGTAAAACGTGAGGCATGGCTATATTAAGAGAGCTGGATGCAGCCCTTCTGTAAATGTGAAAAACTGCTGCAGCCCAGACGAATTTTCTCCAATAAACTGCCTTATAAAAGAGACGTCTGTAAAACTGGACTCCTCCAACTGCAAATATTTTTACCCTTGCTTCTATTTTAAAAAAAAGAAAGAAAGAAAGATGTATCACAGCTGTAAAAGTTTCCCAAAGCCAAAGTGAAGTGGGTTTTAGTCATTCAAGACTTCATCCCATTGTAAGGTCTATGGGCCAAGCGGAAACGCACAGGCAGGGGCCGGCAGGGGAAAACACTAATGTGTACTCTATGTGCAGTGACCTGCACAGCATAGAAGCAAACCCAGAAGCTCGGGAATGTATTTGGCTCTTGCACCAGGAGAGAAATTGTCATTCGCCATCTTTGAGTCCAGCATCTAGTTGCTATAATACATCCATGAACTACAGAATTCAGACCTTCTGCAAGTACTGATGTTCCAAACAGAACAATCATGAAATGAAGCTGTTTAAAAAGGGACAGTAACATAAAAATCAATGCATGTCTTCTTTTACAATCCACACACAGCAGATGATTGAGGATATCACTGGTTCAAGACACACCTAAAGATCCATAAAAGATCACAAGACAAACCGGTATCCTCAGGAGAGCGTATGCAATTATAACACATCTCTCATCTATATGCTGCCCTCTGGTGTGACTCAAGATGCATTTCATGTTGGAGTCTGCCATCTAGTGGTGCACAATTATGCAATACCTCCAAACGGTCTGTCAACTATTGAAGACTGTCACTTTAATGTTTCTCTTTTGCGTCTTTTACATCAGACTGCAGTCTAAAGGCTGATCAAATGGGTGTTTCCGCAACCTGACCCAAAATTACTAAAAGGTGCAAAGATTTTGTTGTTGTGCTTACTGATTTGTTTACTGATACCATTATTTGGAATTTCATTGCAGTATTAGAATTGCCTATTATGATTCCGCAACGTGATTGGTACAGAAGGATTGTGAGCTCAGAATGACACTGTTTTTATTAGAGCTCAAGATTATATTAAATGTGAAATAGCACAACAGTTTTGTGTTTAATCAAATTGTTCACTTGGTGCTACTGCAAAAACAAATCAGACACGATAAAGACAATAATGAAATAAAGGACAGTGCTAAAAATGTATTAAATAAACAGAAACAAGTTTAATTTTTACAAGTAGCCACTGGGATTTGGAATATGTGACAATGAATGTGTGCTGAAGACTAATAATAACTGTCAGATTTAACATTTTTAGAAAAAGGAAAATAAAATGGTGGACCTCCCATATCAGCTATAAACTATAGTAACTCTTCTAAACTGTGAAAATGACAGAATCACATTTTATAGCTTAATTTAATAATGTAATGGTTCTCGTAGCATCTATTTAAGAGCACTGCAGCTAAAATAATAATAATAATAATAATATATTTTAGATTTCAAGAAATATTGATCAATTTGTTTTGTCCATGAATAAAACAATCCAGCTGCACATTATTATTAAGTTGATTACTTATTGATGAATTCACTGGCTAGTTTCTACATTTACTCATGCATGTCCTTATGTCATTATGTAGAAACTAGCTGGTGAAATCATCAATAAGTAATCCATTTAATAACAAAGTGCAGCTAGATTGTGTTATTCATGGACAAAACAAATTGGTCAATATTTGTTTTGTCCATGAATAAAACAATCTTGCTGCACTTTATTATTAAGTTGATAACTTATTGATGAATTCACTGGTTAGTTTCTACATTTACTCTTGCAAGTATTTTTGTCATAATGTTCTATTTATTTGATATTTGACACTGACTGTACACAGCAGTGAAAACACTCTCTAGATGCACAGAAAACCAAAGTATTAAAAAAAAGTGCAATAAAAATGCAAACATTGTTCTATACATCCATTCAATTGGGAAACCATTCATTTTCCCCCATCTCAGCTCATTATTAAAATTATTTTTACTATTATTTTTGCTTCTTTCAAGAATAGCAGTTTTGAGAAGGCTGTTATTATTTGTGAGCTTATTTATTTGTTTATTTAAAACATCACTTTTCTTATTTAAAATAATCTACCTAATCAATAAGGTCATTTTGATGACAAATTATGTGAGGACGGTGTATTATTTATTTTTATTAAATTTATCTATGTTTTGAATTCCAGTAATTTTCAATATTTTTGTCTGTATTTACTGTAATTTTAATTTACTTGTAAGAGTTAGAGTATGTACATGTCATTCCACACCAGTAGCTGGCAGCACCGTCGCTCAGCCGCACTGTTATTGTCAGAGCGCAAAGGATTGTGGGTGGGGGGGTTTCATAAAAAGCTACGTGAGCATTACGTTTTAACGGACTTTGCAGGAAGATAAGTGTGGGTAGGATGTGTAGTCAGAGCTCCGATACTTTAGGGACTATTAGTTGTTTTTTGCAGTTTTATTCATTGTTAGAAGTATAGTTTGTTAGAGAAGGTTACTCCTGACTTTTTTGTTAAAACTTTTTAGAGTTTAGAAGATTTTTTTTAACGTAAAAAGACTGAAACCGCCAACTCACTAATCGAGAGTCGACATTTTCCCCCAGTTTTTGGTCAGAAATGTGCAGGGAAACGATGGCTGCCAAGTCGAAACACATTAACAGCCACTATCTGAGGAGAACCACCATGAAACCCGGCTGTAAGTTGAGATGGAGACTCCTCCGTGTGTCCGGTGACGAGGACGAGGCCCTGAGGCAGAGTCGAGCCACCGCCAGAAGAAACCTCCGCCTGGAGCAGAGGCGGCTACAGCTAGCTAACCTAGCTAAAATGTTGGGAGACGTGGGCAGACAGGAGGAGATTGAGGCAGCGGAGGAGGAAAACCACGGTGAGGCCTGTGTGTACCGTCATCCAGCGGGCTCAATGGCGCCGCGGAACACCACGCAGTACCTCATGAGTAACGTGTACGAAGACATGAAGGCAGATGTTGAATCACCTTCACATGAAACATCCGCACATTTATATGACGAGTCTCTTTCGCCCAGCAGTGTTTCTGCAGCTCTGGACGCAGACTGTGAGAACTGCCTGGATTTCCAGCTGAGGGACTTTGAGGAAGTGTTCGCACTGACTTGCTGACTGGAATAAACTGGTCTACGTGGCCTACGTGACAAACTGGTGCGGCTCCTTCCCCAGCTGTGACTTTTCAATAAGGGCGAAGGAAAAGGTGTGAAGGGTTCCATTGTAAATATGTTGCATGAGTGTCGTGTTATGCATCTGACATTTTGGTTGTGTAGCCCTGCACATGTCATGTAATCTGATGTGCCGCATGATTCATGGTTGGGCTTTATTTATCCCACAGCGGTGCCTCGATGCGCTGCCCGCCCAGTAGGGGGCGCTCCTGAGCCCGGAGGAACCGCCTCAGCTCCGGCCTGCACACGGATTGTGAAATCCAGGTAAAACCCGGGCAGGTATCTTGTTGCTCTGCGTTGTCATTGATGGCACTAGTCGATTGTGATGAATAAAAGTGCTTTCCACAGTCACTGTTGTCTCAGCGTTTTCCAGGTGACCCTGCCAGGACACACAGCTCGGCTGAGGGAGCAGCAGAGCAAAGGTGGTCGGTCTTCACCTGGCTGATACAAGGTGACATTTAATGCCACATTAGTGATTCTGACTGTTTTCATGAGGTTAAATAAGTATCTGTTTATTCCTGGTAAAAATGTTTTTGTAATTTAATGCTGGAACAAGTGAAATTGTATTTGATTGAGAAGATGACTGATGCAGATTTGAATTTAAAGAATGTCTTTGTTCAATAAATGCACTTGGTTATATTGGAAATTGAAACGTTTTGTGTGTGACTTTTGAAGTGTTGCATTTAATGGTGTTGGACCCCGAGCCAAACAGTCTTCCAATACAGGAATAAGATGGGGATTTTTAGTAAGTTTTAGATTTAAGACACTGCAGTATTGTGTGAATTTGCCTGAGTAACTTGGTGACATTAAGCTATAAAATCTGAATTGACATTACTAGTTTAATTGCAAGGTTGAGACCCCATGTACAATACAAATTTATACATAGGTCTATTTTCATATTAAATGTATTCCTACACCACCTTTTTTGATAGTGAAATTTCAAAGGTGAACCCTTGTGTCGGTAAGGGACAACTTGTTTCAGAGCTTTTGGGCTAAAACAGTTAAGTTTAAAGCCTGGGAAAATATATGATGGAAATTGGCCTGACCAATACAAAAGTTAAAATTATGACTATTACAAATTACCTATTTAATTTAAAAAATATGATTAGTAGCCCCATAAAGTTACAGATGGAAAAATCCCCAAAATTAGGACTCTCCTTTTGAGAGAGCATATTAGTGGTGGGGGAGAGGAAAAGTCCCTCTCAGATCTCCAGCAGACTTGACTCACCCTCTCTCTCTCTGTGTCTATATATATATATGTGTGTGTGTGTGTGTGTGTATATATATATACACACACACACACACACACACACACAAACCTGAAGCTTAAAGCATCACCCTGTGTGTGTGATGCTACATGGGTGGATTGAGTTAAATATCTCTCCGTTTCTGCAACTGAAACCTTACTGCATGTGTCATTTATTTTTGTTTACTTTTACAAGGATGTCGCACAATTACAAATAATTGCACCAGAGTTAGCTTGTAGCTAATTTACGTTTAGATAAACATCCACCAAACAACAATTACACGACATGGAACAACACAATGCATACAAATGAATCAAAATAAGATAAATTGAATCTAATTAATACAAATTATTTCCTACTTCTACTAGGTTATGAAGAATTTTTAATAGCCATGCTTTAGAATAAAAGAAGGGGCAGCAAATTATTGAGAAATATTGCAGTGATGGTGCACGTGCAGTAGTTAGAAATACTGTAATATGTTGCTATTTAACAGTTTAGTCCAATTTACTCCCCTTTACATGGACCCCAAAGTTGTTTCAGGTGTGTGCATAGAACATTAGATTCCCCTCATTTAGTAATGTGCCTACACATTTAGTCAATTTTTAACTTTCACACTTTACATTTACGGTGTCATTAATAACACATGAAACGTGGACTTCATAACTCCCAGCGTAGATCATTAAAAATGTAAGTGGAGGCCTTTTCTACTGTATTATGTAAAAAGATCTGCGGTTTATCTTTGTAGGAGACTTTATTGAGCAGACTATAAATGTATTACCAATTAAAAAAACGTCTTTACAAAACATCTGTGTAACTAACAAACAGCGGATGGTCATTTCTTCCACACTAAAATGTCCCTTTACTTATTCATCAGTAGCAGAATTGCTCTGACACACTTTGAACAAGTCATTGTGAGTCCCCAGAGTGTTGCAATTAAACCCATGAAACTATGCTGACCAGAAAAACCGTCACCGCACTCCACCCTTAGTGACGCTCTGCTCTCATGTGGCGTTTGAGTAAACCAGAACATTCATGTTTGCGGCTACCACATGGTGGCGCTGGTGGACAACAGATTTAGAGACAACAGAGGGGAGAACTTTTGCAGGTCACTGAGTCGCTGCCAGAGGAAGAGGTGTTGATTATTGGATGGTCCACATTTAGATCATGTCGCATGGCATTTGTTTCAGAGGGGAACACTGCGACACATGCTTCAGATGGAGTCTTATGGCGGCACGCCGGCAGGGACAAATGACTCGGGTTACTTGTGCTGCAACTGACTCAGATTGAAATCTTTCCCCTCTTTTGTCTTAGCTGTAGTTTACTGTATGTCAAGTTAATCTAAATCTGATACAAATGGGGTTTTAATGGTAAAACTTTTATGGTGTCTTTAAAGAGCAGCACACTCAATGTTCCATGTCTTTTTAAGGGAGAAAACTCATGTGGAAAAGGGTTTGTGTGCAGTTATCTTGATTCTGTCTGATGCAGGTGCAGATAGCTGTGAGAAAAGGCCACAGTTGTTGCTGTGCAGTGACGCATCGGCTGCAGCCTCTTATTGCTGCTGGGCCGAGGTCCGGGGTTCAGAAGCTGTCAGGCTGAGAGGCTCACTCTGTGGTCCGACTGCCAAGTGTGATGGTCAGCAATTACACCTATGGGTGCGCCGTGTGTGTGTGAGTGTGTTTCACATTGTTTGTGTGGGCAGAGACTTGGACAGGACTGCTGCTGGCTGATTAATGGAGGCCTCTGTGGGCTGTCACAGCATCGATCCACCTGTGATTGGTGCAGGCCTCAGTACAGCTCCAGCTGTAGGCTCGTCTCACTCCTGTGTCCATCTGGGCATTTGACACAATAGTCTATTGTTCTTCAGCTTCACTGTGTCTTCTACATCGACTGCATATTTCACTAGCACTGCTTTATTTAACAGACCTTGTTGTTTGTTATCCTCCCCGACCTCAACTCCGCCTTCAATGTGTCAAATCACATCTTGATCAGCCGTTTTAAGAAGGTTGTTGGCATCAGTGATATGGCTTTGAATTAGTTTATATGTCAAACAAGTCCTTTTCATAATGCCTTAAGTTTCCTGTCTTCATTGTAGTCTCCCAAGGTTCTACTTAGGATCCCATTTTTTTCACTCTATGCACGAAAAAAATTCTGTAAAAAAACCCTGAAAATCTGACAGTAAGGATGACAGGAGAAAAACATTTTTTAAAAATGGTGGAATATTGTAAAACTTTACCAACAGTGAAAATAACAGAAATTATTTGTAAAATAATGCTAATTTTTAGCTGATTTAAAAGGAGTAAAATTGTATAAGTACAGTCATGGAAAAAATATTAGACCACCCTTGTTTTCTTCAATTTCTTGTAAAGTTTAATACCTTTAATGCCTAAAGGTATATTACCTGAAGAATACAATGAACACAAGAAAAAATGCAGCTGATTACATAATACTTTATGTCCTATTTGACGGGCTTAAGCTTAATTGCATTCCCAGGGTATATAAGAGGCCATTTCATGTCATAAGCAGCACTGCACATGTAAAGGCCTAGAGTGGTTTCCTGCTTACATTCAAGCCGTAGCACAACTCAGAAGTTGTCAGCTCTCACACAATGCCTAAAACAAAAGAACTGTGTGAGGCCCCAAAGGCAGCCATCTTGGCACTGCTGGAAACTGGCATGAGTGAGAGACAGGTAGCAAAAAAACTGAAGATCTCCAAGACAGCTGTTCATTACACCAAAAAAAAAAAAAAACAAGCCCAACATGGTACTACCAAATCGCTAGCTGGTCGTGGCAGGAAACGTCTTTCTACCCCACCAGATGACCGTGCACTCATCTGTTGCTGTGTCAGAAATCCTCTTCAGACCTCCAGGGACCTTAAAAAGGAGTGGACACTGTGGAGAAATGTGACTTGTTCAGCAAGGACAGTTGGAAACCGACTTCTTGAAGTTGGTCTGAAGTCACACAGGGCAGGAAGAAGCCCTTCATCAACGAAAGGCAGAGGAAAGCCTGGTTACTCTTTGCTGGGATCACAAGTATTGGACTGTTGATGATTGGGCTAAGGTTCTCTTCAGTGATGAATCCAGTTTTCAGTTGATGCCCACTCCAGCCAACTTACTGGTTAGGAGGAAGCCTGGAGAAGCTACAAACCAGACTGTCTGCCTCTACAGTAGAACATGAGGGTGGATCAGTGAGGTTCTGTTTCAGGATGGGTGGAACAGGGCAAATTGTGTGAAGGGCCAATGAACCAGGTCATGTATAGGGCTACTCTTGAAAACAGTCTTCTTCCATCAGCTGGAAAACTCTTTCCTGCCTCCAATGACTGGATTTTCCAACAAGACAATGCTCCTTGCCACACAGCAAGTTCAGTCAAAGCCTGAATGGAGAACCAGAACATTGGAACTATGCCTTGGCCTGCTCAATCACCAGATCTAAATCCAATTAAAAACCTGTGGAAAATCATCAACCACACACAAACACAAGCCCCAAAACAAAGCTAATTTGTTTGAATTTGTGCAACAGGAATGGACTGCTGTGACAACAGAACAATGTCAGAAGCTGGTGGAGAGCATGCCAAGATGCATGGCTGTAGTCATCAAAAACAATGGTTATGAATCAGTACTAACTCCTGTGTATCATGTGACTAAAACAGACAGAAAAGAAAACATAGAATGCCTAAAAGCACTGTTTTTGTCAGTACAATGTCATAGCTATTGATGGAAGAACTTAAATGATTTTGGTTGTTATCAAGAAAACCATAGAAAATGTCTAGATATCAGCTCTTAAATTAAACTCTTATGAGCTATTTTTGTTGTTATCATTATATTTGTCCAAACAAATGTACATTTAGTTATACCAGGCATTAAAATGAACAAGAAATTGAAGAAAACAATGGTGCTCTCACATGGTCACACATTGTAAAAGCACAAATGACTATCTGTATGTAGTCACATATTTATACAGATTTGGTTTACAGTCAACATTTAAATAGATTATTTATGCCATTTTACTAGATAATATCTGTTAACAGAACAGTGAAAAACTTCCATTCTTAATATGCATATTTTTTCTTTAAAATAATAGTAAATATCTGTATAATGTCCATGTTCTTGCTCATTTCAGTACAGTTTTTAAAAAGCGTTTAAAAAAAAAAAAAAGATGGTTAAATGCTGTAAAAGAATAACATTTGTAAAAATATTATGTACCGTTTTAGCCATTTTTTTAAAGTTTACAATTAACATTTAATTTAATACCTTAATACTTTCATACTATTTTTTGAAATTTTAGTAGTTATTATCTGTAATTTTTTTTTTTAAAGAAGAAGAATACAAGAAGTTGCACCCAAGTTGACAAGATTGATTCCTTTGGTTTGTTACACATGAAAACCACAAGTCTGCATCTTTATTCCCGAGACTCATCTTTCTTGTTATGTCCTCCAATTTATGTTAAAAAAACAGACATCATACAGACATGTAACCAAGGTAGAAGACATGATTTCCACTCTTCAGCTATCTAACCCAGAATAATAGTTTCAGAGCATTGTCTCAATTATATATGCAATTATTTTTTTCATTTTTTGCAAATTTCTCAGACAATTTAGAAGTTGTGGTGTCACAAAACAAACTGTTACCCTACAGTATGTAATTTCTGCTGCTACCAGTCTTATTCAACAATACCAAAAGTCATACGTTGCATCAATGAGTGACCTCTGACCTTTCTCCAAAGCCTTATTCATGCGTCTTATTATTTTGTTTCCAGTAAGAGCCATTTTCAGCCGTCATCCGTCCCCACCGCGGCCCTCCAGGGAGGTAGTTTGGCCACTTGGAATGAATTAAAAGGGCAACAGGCCAAGAGTTGGGATTTGTCCCTGACAGGTCTTTGGACACAGCCTGCTTTTAATTGAAGGTGTTAAAAGAATCTGGTGTGCGTCTGTGAGTTTGAGCCCTCCTTAAAGTGTGAAAACGCATCATGGGTAAATGTCAGGCTGCAGTACGTGTGGAGGGAATTCAGAGGTAATCTCCATCCTTCAAGCCCTTCTCTGGACTCAAATTATTGAGTCGACGACCACTGATGACTGTCTGTGCTTTTTCGGTGTGAACTTCAGAACTCACCCCGGAGAAATCAGATTAGAAAAGTTCTTCACATGAATCAAAACAAAGGAAGCGACTGTAATTTAAGCTCCCATGAGAAGAAGGAATTCTGGCTTAGATCCTTTGTTGAGAGAAGTGACTAACTAAAGTGTAAATATTTCAGTGGGGGTTTTTTTCCACTCAGGGGTGGAACTTCAAAGTGATTTCTAACTGGAATCTGGGAAGTGGTGGGGGGTGGATGTAGGTGAGTAATCAGGACGATGAATGATCTGCATTAAGAGCATATCCGGGGCTTGTAAACACTGGTGAAAATGGGCTTCAGTAGGCTTAGCACCTTGATTTGAAAATCTTTTGGCTTGGAAAACATGCTGTCCACAATATCCAGGGACATATAAAACAAAGGTGAATCTGGATACTATTAACCTGCCATTTCAATTTAAATCAGGAAACCACTTTAAATATGACTGAAAGCTCCCTGACACTGTGCAGTAGGTGGCAGCAGAAAGACTGACACATGGCAGCCATGTTGTGGTTTAAAGACAAACAAGATCATTTTATAGTCTGATATGTGTTTGGGTTTTGATTTTTGAACATCAGACTTTCAGATCTAAACAACAATATCAACATTATTTGCATTTTGCTTCTCAATAGTTTGTGCAATATCAGATAGTGTAACATTTTATTTCATGTGCAGTATATCATATTCCCATTTGGGAGGTGTAATATCTCAGCTTAATGTGCAATATTTTATTTTCATTCGCAACATGTTCATTACATATGCAATATTTAAATTTTTATGCACAACACTGTTGATGTAAAGTGCAATATTTCGTTTTAACCTCATTTTTCAGGTACAACATTTTATTATTTCATTGTCATGTGTGATATTACTTCTGCCAACATTACTTTTTACTTTTCTATTCTAGTCTTCACTTATTTTATTTCTGCAAAGTATCATACTTGTATTTATTGTTTTGTACCTTAAGGAATTGCAGTAACTGGCACAAGAATTTCCTTCAGGATTAGTAAAGTTTTATTTTATCTTAGCTTAGCTTAACTTAGCTTAATTTAACTTTTTACTTTTCTATTCTAGTCTTATTTTAGCTTTACTTATTTTATTTCTGTAATGTAGTATACTCATGATTATTGCTTTCTACTTTAAGGAATTGCAGTATCTGGCACAAAGCTTTCCCTCAGGATTAATAAAGTTTTATTTTATCTTAGCTTAGCTTTATGTAGCTTAGCTTAACTTAGCTTTGTTTAGCTTAACTTATCTCGGCTTAGCTTAGCTTATCTTGTCTTAACTGAGCTAACTTTAACTTAACTTAGCTTTGTTTAGCTTAATTTAACTTAGCTTAGCTTATCTTTGTTGGTTTTCCATTCATGTCATCTGTGTCTAATAAATCTGATTTAAAATCACTAAACTTAAAAGACTTTGCTTCTGCACCAAGTATAAAGAAAATGAAACAACAGTCACTTTTATATTGCAAAATTCAGTCTGTTCTGCAAAGGTTGTCACATTATTTTCTTTTTTTTACTTTCCTTTAAGATGTTTTGGGGTTAATTGCGTCGATGCTGATCATTTTTACTGCACAGTTTTGTCGGGACTATTTAACCTCTTGTGGATAAAAATGAAAACGTGTTTTTGTATGACAATCACAATCGTTAATATATCGATTTTCTGTTTGGAAACAAAATGAATTCATACGATGGGCCACAAAGGTCTGTGTTGCATTTTAAAGCTCTGAACAAACATGAGCGATCTCAAATTCAAGAGCGCACTCAGGAATCTCACTGGAACTATAGGTGGGAGAGAAAAGTGGGGACGGAGGGTGAGGAGGAGGAGGTGGTGGCGTCTTGTTTGCTGTGACCTTCACCATGAAATGACAGAGGGAAAAGCGCCAGGGGACGTTCAGGTGGTCGTGTTAACCCGCCGACATTCAGGGTGACCACACAATCGCACACAAACACTCCTGTTGAAACACCCTCATGGTAAAGCCGGCTGTGACCTGCAGTATGGGAACACGTAGAGACTCGCACAGACACACAATCATTTCTTATAAGTGGTGTGACATAGTGTCCTTCTTTTATAAAAGCCCTCAGGACACTGTAGCCTGTTTATCATTACTGTTTCTTTTCCTTTATTTGTCCAGAAGAGCTGTTTTCAGACTTAAATTTACACTTTGCTGAGATTTTTACTGCACCTTTGGATTGGGCTATTATATGTCGCTTTTCTTTTTGCTACAACTCTGTTCTATCTAATTTGTTCTGACCTTCCAAGGGACAACAGATACAATTTAGTTGGAAGTTATAAATCTAGATTCTAGAATAATCTAGATTCTAGATTATTTATTTGAATCTAGTTTATATCCCAGTGGTTGCTAGCCATTTTTAAACTGGACTTGAGAAAAATGTGCTGAGAATGTATTTGAAGGAATGCGGCAAAGAATGGCAATATAAAAAAAGTACTGCTTTTTTTTATAAACACAAGTAAACCTTAGTGAAGCTTAATTTCAACAGTGAACCAGAACAAACTGGCATCTAGATAATGAATCTCATGTGTGGCATGTGCAACAGTGTCCTTGCGACTGGACATTTTGTTTTTTGACCTTTATTCGTCAACGATAAGTGTTTGCTTGGCATGAATGTTCTATTCCAGGAACCTTCGACATCGCAGTCACACAGCAACAGTTTGGGGTTAAAGATCAGCTCAAAGGCACCTCAGCGCTGGTAACCAGGAGAGGAAACGTGCTACTTAAGAACCTCCCAGATTTATTCTCTCTGTCTGGAGATCAAATGTAGTCATTTTCCTTGAAGCTTTTAAGCCAACAGTTTGACTTTGTGCTGATGTTTCCAGTTTCTGGTTTCCATCTCGCTGTGATTTTCAGGGTTGTTAATATGCGACAGCGAGCTGGTCCACTTTCTGCCGACAGTTAGGGGTTTGAATTATGACCCGGAAAAGAGACCAGCCAGCGCAGGGTGAACATTTCATGTCAGCCATTAAAATACAGTCAGACGAGCACACACGAGAAATAGGGCAAGGAGAAGGGGGCACTGACGTTACCCTGCGCATCCTTTGGGAATTAACCCCTCTGCAATACTGGCTCATTAGTCAAAACGGTCTGAGGCGAGGAACTGAGGGATGTTGTGCCACATCTATTTCCATCCTCTGCTCTTTTTTTGCCTCGCTTCTCTGCAGAGACCGAGCAGAGGACGTTATCGGCCGTTGACCCAGCAGTTTGGGGGGAAACGGGCAGGTAGAAAGTGTCTGTGTGACACTGACATTGTATCCAGAGCTGGAATCTGCCGCATGCAGTGACGTCTTTCTAACTGTGTCAAGGACATAAGCAGACAAACCTGGTGGAGCCAGAGAAGAGACAATCAAAGCACCCACTTCAGAGTGAAAACTAAATCATCTTTTGCTGTCTGATCTTTCATAATTTGCTCATCTTTCAGTGTTTTTGCGTGGATATTTTGGTAAATACTGAGCTGCTTTGTAAGCAGGAAGCAGGATTCACACAACTTACTTATTTAGTGTCCTTGTGATTGCACAGAAAATACACAAAGCTGCCATCTTTCCAATTGACCAATCCTGAGTAGTGTGACTCATCATGGGCTGACAGTCTTGTTCAGTACTTCTACAACTGCTCTGTACCCTGGTTTGTGGACTGTCAGACCTCATTTCGCAACTGCCCACGAGGTCAAAGGTGTGGACTGTCAGTCACGTCTTCTGCTGGCCTGTGATTGGTGGATGCAGGTGTGGAGGAGGGGCCACATATTATATCTGGATTGGAGATTGGAGTTCAGCCGAGCTGTTGTTCATGTCAGCTGTCATTTTCTGCCTGGCCGAGTTGCACACTCTGGCAGGAATTTACACCGTCCTTCACTGAGATATGTTGCTATGCACCAGACTACATATCAGGATTTACTGAGTCTGTTTTGTGCCAAATGTCTAAAGAATCATTACCCCAAAGATCAATAAGTTATAACTTATCTTTATCATTCATTACATTGCTTTTGTTACTCTGCAGAGCTCAGAATCTTCCACATTTATGTCTTCTGTGTTTAATAAAATTGGAAGCAGGAAATCTACAAAAAAAAGACAATTCAACCACCAAATCGTCAAACAAAGCTTTACTTGGATGAGTAAACATTGAATGAAATTGCAGATTTTTTTTAGCTGCAATTCCTTTCAACACTCATTGTTTGAAAAAAAAGAAAGGTGAATGCATCATGATAGCAGTTCACTAAAGCTGCTTTGTAAAAAATATACATAAGTAGAAGTAGTTTCACAGAATTTTTTTTTTACATTTTTCTTTTCTTTATTTTTGAAATACACAAAAATATCAATTAAAGTACAAAATTAGACTGTGATTTTTCATGTCTAATGTAAGACAGCAATGATAAATAACTTTTAAAAAATAATAGATGAAACTAACTGCTGAATCCAAGTTTAATACTGTAAATAAAAATTTCTAAAATTAACAGAAAAATAGACATTTGGTCAGCAATTTTACATATATTATGTGTGCTATACAACTATCTATATAATATTAATAAATCATTTTAATGAATAAAATAAACTAGTGTTACATAATATAGGTAATTTCATCGTTTTTACACGCTAATAATTTTAATTATATTCTTTAATTATACTCTGTACTATTTTTTATGAAGTAACGTAAAAAGTCACCTTTTTGACCCGTTTAATCATCTTTTACGAACAAGGATTGTTCTGCCAACACTGTAACGATTAACTGAAATCAGTTTTGTCCAATAGAAAATACAATAAAATTTATTCAAAGAAGACGATCATGTTGACGACAGAAAGACAGAAAAGCACAATTACTTTGTGCAAAACTATAGAAAAATAAGATAAAACAAAAAACAAAACAAATAAAAAAATATTGAAAGATACACTACCAGTCAAAATTTAGACACACCTTTTCATTCAGTGGTTTTTATTTAATTATTTTCTACATTGTAGATTAATACTGAAAGCATCAAAACTATGAAAGAATACATCTAAAATTATGTTGTAAATAAAAAAGTGTTAATCTTCAGTATTAATCTACAATGCAGAAAATAATACAAATAAATAAAAAGCATTGAAAAAGAAGGTGTGTCCAAACTTTTGACTGGTAATGTATCACACCAGTCTTGGTCAAAATCTTCAGCCACAACATGTAAAACGCCACTTCAGTACTGTTAAAGTTCACAATTAAAGCTCCTTCTGAGATTCATTCTTTGACAGGCTCTTGGAGACAAATTGGACCTCAGATCAGCTTAAACTGCAGGACAGGAAACTCGGTATTTCTGCTCTGCCACTGCTTAATCAGGTATCGTGACCCTCCTCAAATTACATGTCAAACGACCACCGATGTGGCAGAAAATCAGCCCGATTCTAAGATTAGTAGATGGTGTCTATTTGAGGCTGAAATTGGGTTCAATGAAATGCTGTCAGCCTGAGTAAAGTGATGTGTTACTGCACATGTCTGGCCACGAGAAAAATATTAAAACAGACATTCCTACTCAGAAGATCTTTTCTGACATTATTTATCCTGAGGAATTTCTATATTTGAACCGATAAATCACATTTATATCAATTGAGTCTATATATGTGATATTTCATTTCTTTTGATCTCTTTAAAAGAAATATGAATGTAAGATGAGGTTAACTATTAGTGCTGTTAATCTTTGTCAGCACACAATAAAATGCAACAACCACAACAGGTGTCTGCTGTAAAAATAACCAAGTTTTCACAAGACGGACAAGTAAATTAGTCAAACATTGCAAAAACATCACGCAAACTGCTGATATTAGAATGCAAATCACTGATTTAATGGAAATGCTGTGTTTTTTTTTCCCTGTTTGGGTTTATAGTGTCTTGCAGCTGTGCTCATTTGTTTTTATCGTTGTCCTCCCTCCATGCAGGGAGAGCAGATCGGCCTTTGACAGAAATAGTATCATTATTTTGTGCACCGGCTGGAACAGAGCAGTCAGTGAACCATCAACCATCTTTGTTGGACCAGTGCAGCTGAGAAGAAGCTCAGAGGGAATCAGCGACAGTGAAACTCTGTCGACAGCTGTGTCGTTGTCAGATACTGTTGATGGCAGCAGAATGCAAACAGATGGTTGAGTTTGTACCTGAGCAGCAGGACAGCTTCAAACTTCCAACGCTCAGCTCAGCCTGGAGATACAGTACCTGTCTGTGCACCTCAGTCTCTCACTAGAAACTCTCTGGAGTATAGTTTATAGACCTGAGACCTTCCAACCGTCACTTCATTCGATAAGGTGGAAACGCCTTCTTCAATAAGAACAGGCAGCCTTTGTGCCCGGAGCTCAGAAGTTGCAGAATATTAGCATCACAGTGAGATTTGAATCCAACTGGAGCTGAATATTTGTGAAACATGACACCTTCATAGTGCTGTGAGGCAACAAGTGTCCACTGAGCCATATGATGACTTCAAATAAAGCCAAATAACCTGTTAAAACTCCTCCTGGAAGTGCATTGTATTGAATCATGTGTAAAATAACCATTTATCCCTCTAAAGAAGAACAGGGCTTGGCAGTGAAGATTAAATCTAATCCATAAGTATGAATGAATGATGAGAATGGATGCGTTTGTTACCTCAGTCTTTGTACTGGCTGTAGCTCCATAATTACTACACATGAGAATGATATCAATCATCTCATCTGACTCTCAAAGAGAAAATGAATAAGTTGCATAAAACAGCTCTTCATTTCTTTTTATATTATTAAACTGACATTTTAATGTAATTTAAAGCTGATTATATATTTGCCGTCTACTGTATTTCTAGATTTATTTTCACTTTTTCCTTGCAAATTTAAATTTTTTATCAATAATTTTTTGTTAACTGCTCTGCAACTGCAGTAAGACATTCAGATAATTATGAACCTGAGTCTTTCTGCAACGGAATTCACCAAACTAATGTTTGAATGAGCCTGAACTTGTAGCTTTAATTTGTATTTTAATGTAGAAGGGCTTGTAGAAAATTTATGTTTTGCTTTCATGTCCCCCTTGATTATCACTGCTAGAAACGTATTAACTCGTTTCTTTCAGGGACTAAATTAGAAACAAGAAAAGCACTCAGAAAGCGCAGTATTCCGCCAAGGCTGCTCAGTCGTTGGTGGTCTGCAGCAGTGGATTTGTAGCAGGGTTGCAATCACGTGGTTGTCAGCAGGCAGCTCATATAGCGTTCACTTGTTGTCATAGTTACAATGACGTGTGCCGCTATCTCGCAATAATACAGAAATCTTTACCAAATCCATGGATCCAGACTATAAGCAGCATCACTGCCCAAATGTAATCAACTGGTCATTGTGTCATTTCTGAATTTCCCTGAAAAGTTGATCTAAATCCGTTAGTCCACTTTTGAGTAATGTTGCTAACAGACAGACAGCCAGACAAACTAATGCCGATCATCACATAATTCAACTGCATTCCTTGGCGGAGTAAAAAAACTAAGAGGCTTACTTTTCTAGCATATAACAAAACCAATTAATTGGATTAATTATTGTGAAAAATTGAATTATTTCCACTAAACTGTTTGGGAAAAAAGACTACTGACCCAAGTAGTCGCTTCAGATGCGTTCACAGTTGTAGTTGGCTTGATCTTGAGATTTGAACAAGTGTGAAAACTGCAAATAAAACAAGGAGCGACTCCCTGAAAACGTGGGTCTCGGTCCAAACAAATTCTGGTCTTGTTCGAACAAAATGAAATATGGAGGAATATGACGAACCAAAGATGTCTAAAGCCACCAAAAACGAGACTGAATATTTAATAAATTTATTATCATGTTTGGTTCTTTTCACCTATGTTGCCCATTACAGTTCAGTTCTCCTGGTATCACACCTCATTTGAAAATCCCTTGTGCTGTTTAAATTGAATTTTATTTGACTTCTTTCAGACATTCCACAGTATTATAAAGGCAAAACAAAAAAATCAAAAAACAAAAATAACCAAACCAAATCCAAAACCTAAAACAAAATAATGTGTGAGTAGGATGAAGTTTATCTTATTAGCTTCTACCCGCTACACGTCTATACTTCTCATATCTTACTGTTTCCTGTGTGCATCAAACCCTATACTTTTACACCTCTTTAGAAACCCCAAAAACACATTTACTGTTCCACACTATTATATTCTTCAAGCAATCTTTCTTCGTATTTGTTATTAAATTGCTTTGACTCCTTTGTACATTTTATAAGCTCTTTGTGAGTTCTCATCTAGTAAAAAAAATGTCACCATATATCCACAAATCCAACTATTAACCCTGCACACAGCATTGCTTTTGCAGTTTGGTAAATTCCAGGTTGACCTGGTGACCCTATCTATATGTGTTTTATTTTTTATCTTGTGGTTTCATAGTAAAAACGCAAGTCTAGACTTAAATGTACAGTTTTTGCTTCAGAGAACCGAACTTAAAGAATGAAAGTTTTCCCAGTCACCTGTCAGATTTATCTTGAGAAAACATAGATGGGCCTTGAACTAATCCAAATGTGACTTAATAATCAGCAACAGCAAACTCTCAAGAGGGCAGCGGCTGATAATGAGGAGTGGGATTCAGCCTTGTTTCACAGTTAGCCTCAGAGCTAATATATCCAATTTAGTTTTTGCACTCATTTGGATCATGTTTTATAATGGCTGAAACCCAAACTTAACCAAAAGCAATGATAATGAGTTTCCCCGCTGTGAGTAAATCGTGAATGTTTTGGTCTCAAAGCTCCCGGCTCCTTAAAGAAGAAATATTCTCCTGAGGCCAGATAAAAACACTTGTTTCGGGTGACGATTGAGCTGCTTTGTTCTGACTTTTGTTTCGCGGCTGGGTTAAAATGAGGTGTAATAAGCTTGAGTCAATGCGGAGCTTTGAGTTTTGGCAGGAGCTAAACAAGATGGAGGGAGATCGATATGAGGAGAGAGCCGGGGACGGCGTGAGCCCTGCCACCCCTCCACCCACCCGTCAACCCACCCGTCAACCCACCCATCACCTGCTGCAGGGCACGCTGCCTGCCAGCTATTTGTCACCCAATGCACACACACACTCACGGAGGTGTGATCGCAGAGACACAGCGTCTCTCACACACACGCACACACACATCATTCTGTCACTGTTAAACCCTCCACACACAGCCCAGTTCTGTTTTAAAGCACATACAGTAAAGCGTCGGGGCGTGTGCACGCATACAGCGCATGTCTGACAAATTATGCCGCTCGTGTTTGATCGATATGTTCTCATGGATTCATAAGTGAAACAATAAACAGCCACACTGTCCAAACAAATAGAAAAAAAAAACCCACATAGGAAGAAGAAGAAGAAGCCTCGAGGACAAAAAGCGTTGGAATCGATCATGCTTTATTCTGTGGCAGGGAGAGAAGAAGAAAAAAAATAGAAGAAGAAAATTGATTTTTGTTCAATTCTCTGCGGTGAAGGATGACTCAGTGTCTCGCCGCCTCAAGATGATGTGCGAGGGAAAATGGGAAAGTGACAGAACAGCAGCAGCAGCAGCACACAAACAATCCTCCTGCACTTAGAAGACGGACCTTCATCGGCCAAAGATTTTACGCCGTTAAACGAGGGAGAAAAAAAGCTCCATTTAAGCGTGCTGTGTCTATCAGCGGGTCTGTAGCTGTTCATGAGGCGGCATACATCTCAGCCCTCAGGGGTGCTTTCGCCCTCGGAGCTTTTCCTGTCACACACCGTCCACTTTCTCTTTCTCGAAATCTAAATTTGTTCCGTTTCTATCCTGACACTTTTGTGCTTCTCTGAGCTCTCCCAGAAGAAATGTGTCAGCCTGTCGTTCTGGATCTGCCTCAGAGTCATTCATAAATGCCTCTGCAGCCGGGATAATCTGCAACGTTACATTATGTGTCCAACAAATTGTGCTCATGCAGGGGGGATGATATTGAAGGATTGTCAGCAGAAAAAAAAGCACAGAAAACAGCTCAGGGACAACATGACGGCACATACAGCAGAGGGTAGCGGTGGACTGCACTTCCTGTCATGCTGTTTCTGGGTCATGTGCTGTTTTCTATCATTTGTCAGTACATTTGTGTCTTCAGGTAGCATTTCAGTGGGACAGAAGAGTGATTCTCAGACACATAGCTGCAAGAAAAAGCTGTTGCAATTAAAATATATCTTTCCAGAAAGATAAGAGACTAAAAATACATCAGATCAGTGGAAATCTATTTTATTGCTTGGTAACTGAATACTATTGAACATAATGCATGATGGCATTATAAGGAGACCCAAGAGCCAAATCTTTCTGTGCCGTTTCCTCCAGTTAATGACATAAGAGCTGCATCTGAGAAGCTTTTCATGTCCCCTTGGCTTTGCTGCCTTCTTGCTCACATGTGTGATTGCTTCGATTTGGCCAGTAATTAGTTTTCCAACAGTCATTTGCTGTGGAAGAGTCACTCGAGGAAAGCTTGAATCACTTTGAGGAAACCACAGTTAAACACAAATCATTCAGCGACGTTTTAATTACTGGAAATATGAATCACCATTAGACAGGTTCATAAAACCAAGTAACGGGAAGTGGTGGATAAAACTAAGTACATATCTGGGGTACTTGTAGGTTTTTGTTTGCTTTTCTTTTCATTACTTCTACTCCACCACATTTGTGTGACAGATTTAGTAACTTTACAAATTCAGACTTTCACACACAAAACTAATGAAGAGTTTAATAACTGCAGTGTTTTGTGATCATTTAAATTACCAAGCACAGTTCAAAACAATTGGTCAATTAATCAATTACATACATGAGTGACAGATGTTTTGGCAACGTTTTTATGAAGTCATTTTTCATGTAAAAGCATGTCAGCTTTATAAATATGAACATTTGACGGTTTAATTATTAATCATTTTAATAACTTTAAATGTATTTTCTTCATTTTTTCCCCTACATCATTGTGAATGTGTCTCTTTGGGGTCTGGGTATTTGTTTTTCACTATTTCCAGAATTTTTACAAACCAAACAATAAATGGACAACAATGAACAAAAATGAACAATGGGTAAATAATGGAGAATCAGCAGATTAATTCATAATGGAAACAGTCGCCAGTTGCGGTCTTGTTCAAAATACTTTAAAATGAGCTCTGCTTTAAAATCCTGCCTTACATTAATGTAAGAGTAATAATAATCTAATGATATAATATTTTGAAGAATATAACATTCACAGGGAGCCTTTTTCTGCTTTTATTTGGAATATTTTAGCTACATTTTCTGATTATTTACATCTAATGTAATACATCTAATGTAATATAATGTATACTTGAGCCAGGACTTTGGTTCAAGGACACAGCTTTCAGAGCTAATGCCAAAACTTACTGAGAATTTTCTGAGTGGGAGCAAGTGTCTAAGGAACAGTTATCTAGCAGAAGGACAGTGAGATTTGCAGTTATATTTTCTGAGATCCCAAAGTATCAAAAGGCACTTTCTTCTTCTTGATAAGGATGAATAATAAACCAAATCTAGCACCAGGAGCGAGGCCTTCCTCTGATAAACACCAAACCTCTCAGTGACCTTTGATTTATTGGCGTTTCGGATTTCAGAAAAAGACCTAAACAAGCAAGAAAGAAAGTGTCTGTAACTTTAAATACAGCTAAGCTGCTGCTGCCCACACCCCCTTCAGGAAGAAGACTCTCTTTTGACAGCACAGGAAAGTAACTGTTGAGCACATGGCACCCGACGCAGACGTGAATGAGTAAGTAAGACCAAGACTTTCTATCATTTGTACCTTTCTGTCTGAACAATCATTATAAACAGAAATGTCAATTATAAAATCAGTTGGTTAACATGCAGTATAAAAGGGCTGCATTTCAGTCACTATTTTATTCTTGTCTCATGGTTGGACAACAGAAACAGAAAAATATGTAAATGAGAACAGCTTTATTGGGGATTTCGCTTTCTTAATATTGAGTAAATGTGAGCACAGAGAGCGGGAGACAAGCAAGAAGATATAAACACTGACTAAGTTTAGATTTCCCAACAGCTGACAAAGAAACTCAGTGACCTGCACGGTCCTTGTTTATTGGCTTCAAATCTCTCTTAAACTTTGCACCATCTCTGAATATGTCCCTCAGCACCTGATCTGTGAGCATAACATCAAAGCTAATGGTACGGTTAGCCACATTAGCCACACAGCATGCTAACAATAAGGGATTTTCTATTGGTTTTGGAATATTGCAATCAAAAATCAATCAAAAATTTAAATAAACCACAGTGTGTTCTTGCATATAAGACTCTTGTGTTCATGTTTGCAACCAACAGCAGACCGTTTGATGTGCTCTGCTCATGGTTGAGACACTTTAGCATGAGAGTTCTAGAAAGCAAATAGGCCTGATTCACCTGGAAGCATTGGGCAGTGAGGTGACAGGATCATACAAAGTTTGAGCTTGACAACTACTGGTTCCTCAAGTTTTTAAAACTTGCAAAACAACAAGAAAATGGATTTTCACCACATGGGACCTTTAAACGAATGATGTGAATACTTCCTCTACCGCTGTTTTAATGGTTTTCAGCACTTATCGCATAATCTGGGGTGATTAAACATTAAATGACCTCATGATAATTCACAGCTTGTACAATAAAATCATCAGGTTTAGCAGCAAACTTTAACACTCGGTTTAGTTCTTTATGACTGGGCACCTTCCACACTTTAATCAAGACCAGATTTTCTGGCGTGAGGGTCGGTTGAGTTATGTTGAGTGGATTTCAGCTGTTTACATTCTGTTTCCTCTGCCATTTTTGCTAGATTAAGTCCAGACAGTTTACATTGTTCATTGTTTAGCCCACATTGCGAGCACTGAAATGTCATGCGAGTGAAAGATCGCTGATTCATTCGCTCATAAACCCTCTCTCACTCAACACTGCGCTTTGATCAACTGCATGACAGATGTTCATTGAAATCAAACCCTATTAAGAAACGTGATGATGGTTAACATATTTTCAACGTGGTGTTTAGATTCAATTTACAATCTATTTGGATCATTTAGAGGAGATTACCGAGGGTTTTCTCACCCCTGAGTACATTGTTCATAGCTGATATTAACCAGCGCTGCAGCAATCTCTGTCTCTCCAACATCCCACCAGTCTGTTTCCCTTGACAACCATTATCTACTGTTCATAATTATGCAAATGATACGGATCTCTGGGCCAAATAGATGCACATAAACATCCAACCCCTTCAACTATCCCTGTGTTTGTCTATCTAAAGTGGCTATGATTACCGTTGGAGGTGGAGGCGTGAGTTTAATCAAATGTCACAACTCATTTCTTTTCCCATATTTGCGAAAGGTCACGTTTTAAATGAACATGATTGTACACAAGGACACGCCGGTGTGTAATTCCTTTTTCAAATTTAAGCCTCCTCCTCATCAAGAACTGCAAATAGACTGACATTTCCTTCCCATCTACTGTTTTCATTCCCACTCTCTGGAAGAATCTCCTCCTGCAGGGTCTATTTCTGTCGCATGTACTGCAAGTTAAGTCATTTCTGTTCCAAATACTGAATATCAACCGACCCAAACTGTTTCTTTTTTCTTTCTTTCTTTTTTCCACTCCAACTTCCATGTCCACGCAGAACAAACAGTCCTTTCTTTCCTTCCATTTTTCCCTCATTCGTCCATCAGTGTAATTGCCCTCTTTCCAGGAATAGAAAGGAGCTGCCACAGTCTGTCAAAGAGCCCCGTGTTTAAAATGTCCTTCAGGAGGCCATTCGTGAAGTTGTCCGCTCAAGTTATTTTTCTGTCCTTGAAGTCGCCACAAGTAGCTGAATCATTCATGTCAGAGTGAACAGATTGAAATATTGGATTTTCCTGCATTAATGAGTTGTTAGCTAAGTTTACAGCAACCTCAATAGATTAAAAATAACCGTAATGCATTAAATAGATCAACAAAAACTGGTTTATCCACCTATTTGGCAGCGCAAGTCGGTTGAAACAACCTACTAAACAACTGTGCAAATCCCACTCAGTCCTGTGTGGTGCAGTAAACTTAAACATCTTGGTCAGGTGGGGCAGACAGCTGTGACTCACTCTAATTACGTCCAGCAGTTGCTTCTTTTCATCCAGTTTCGGTTCTGAAACTCAGTCGATTGAAAGTATCATCTAAAAGCATTTTTAAGCTGCAGCAAGGACACCTCGCGCCGAAGCTGCCTTGGAAGTGTTTTTCAGTGCCGCTGTTCTCTCGGCTCGCTTTGTCCACAGTTATTATCCTCTTGTCCTCTCTCACACGTCTTTTCCTTCCACTGATCTCCATCTTGTCGGTCACTCATCCCGTGTTTTCCACTAGATTTAGATGTCTTGTGTGGTTCCTGAAACATACGATCCATGCTGAAATATACATGATGGTTCATGATAGTCACACATTTCCATCAAAATTCTCTGTTTTGTTCATTTATTCTGTTCTGTTGCTGAGTCTTAATGCCACCCTGCTGCACTGGAGGCTACACAACTGCAAAAAATCTTCCTTAATTCTAAGTGATGTAAAAATATTGGATGGATAATATGACCCTGTGTGGCTCCACTCAAAGCCAGTGTGTTTTATTTGTACTAATTTCCTTGAGGTGACATTTAATTTGTCTTTGTCCCTTTTAACTTTCTGTGTACAGTATGTGTGGTTGGAGGGCAGCGGTAGTAACACACACACACACACACACACACACACACACACACACACACACACACACACACACACACACACACACACACACACACACACACATTGCGAGAAGCCATCGCCCTCCCTGTAAATTAACTCATCTCTGTCATTAGCCAATCTCGTGAGTCGGCCTCCCTGCCAGGCTTGCTGCTAAAATGCTAATGAAGCCTGTGTACTGCAATTACAAAACGCACACAAATGTAGAAACACACACCTCTCACCGTCACCCCTCAGAGGGGCATAGCAACCCCTGAGCTGAGACTGAATGAAATAGATGAAGAGACTTCACTTCACGCTGCTTTAATCAGACACAAAATATTAGAGCAATTAAAGTCCAATCAAGAGGTTTTGTTTTGTGTTCAAGAGGTCAGAGGACTGAGAAGTGGCGATGTCCGTCAATCTGTCCGATACCTCTGCGACTCCTGGGACGTTTTGAACAAGTATTCAAATTTTCCAAGATGATTTATACTAAAGACTTCAGTGATCATTTGTGGGTTTGTCTATCACAACTACTGGATGGATAGCAATGAGATTTGTAGACACTTTCATGAGAAAACGTCAAGCACTGCCATCATGTCAAAGTTTTAATTTGTTCTACTTTGGTTTAAGATAAAATTCCTGCAAAAAAGTAATTGTCATTGCCCTCAGTTGTACATATATTACCCTTTCCAGGGGTGGAAAGTAACTAAGGATGGTCCAGTTTTGATGTGCTTTTAGTTTAAAAATGGAATTATTCCATTTTATGCTACTTTATTATATTATATTTACTATATTATACTTTCAACCAAGTTGACAGCTTTATCAACTTCTCAGATAAAAGCTGTATACAATGCTTTGATAATAATACAACAACACATTTTTAAAGATCAATCCAGTGGTTTCCAACCTGTTAGTCCTCCATTTTGTGATTTTTTTTTTTTTTTTTGCTCTAACCTTCTCATCATTTTAATAAATGCTCAGGCAATCCAATATCTCAAGTCAAAGATTACAGAAAAAGCCCAAAAACAGAAAACAGATTTGTCTTGTCAGGACGTTGTTTTTTCTTCTTTCTTTTCCTCCTCCGTTAATCATCTGAGAGCAGCTTCTCTGATAGTAACATGCTGCTGACACACTGATGCTTCACTGTTAGTAAAATAATGACATAATACATAATAATTTATCAGTTAGAGGGACCAAACCATTACTTTAACTTTGATATTTCAACTACATTTAGCTGCTAATATTTCTGTACTTTTCTTCATTACACAGTAAAAAAAAAAAAACAACAAAAAAAACGGAGAAAAAGAATGTAATTTTACATATTTTTCTTTATATTTTACATGTTTTTCCCCCATAATTTTTAGGAATGCACAAAAAATGTACATATCTAAAGTGAAACAACAACAGCCTGTTGCTGTAAATAACTACACAATTTCCATTTTAGTAAAGATTGACATAAAATATCTTTAAAAATGTATTGTAATTTCAAAATTATGGATAAAAAACAATTCGGTGGCATCACTGTTCTCTTTAAAAATATATATATTTCTTTGAGTTTTGAATGCTTCTTAGATCTTTGATTTATCAAGTTAATCTTTAAATACCCCAATAAATCAGCACCACAGCCACTCTGTGGATTCATCCAAAGACAGGACGGCAGCAGGGTCACCAGAAGCTCCACCTTTTCAATCAAAAGTTCACATCTGGAACACATTGCCAAACAAAATTAATAGGATAGCAGATTTAAAAATTTTTACAGCAAAAGTAGTGGCTGAAAGAAAAACAAGAATGTACCCACCTATTTCATTTTCATTTCATTTATTTATTTTGAACATGTAATTAATAACATTCAACAAATGTTTCACAAAAACAACTAAAATAGTCCATCATGCTTCTCATATAAGGAGAATGAGAGGAAAACAAAAACTTCAACATGTTCAAAAGGGAGTGGGAAGTAGTTAAAACTTATTTAATCCCACCCCTAAATTCATTCACCCATTTCAATCAGTTCCATGAAAAATATTCAATGAAAACAAATTCACCACCAATAATTTCGCTGAGGCAAAAAGACAAATAACTTCAACACTATACATCAATTAATCAGTTGCAAATCAATACTACTGTGCCCCCTAGTGGTCATTATGTTCATCTTCACTATACCTTCCAAAAACCTATGACATCTATAAGGTCCGACTGACTGTGGATTGTGTCATTGTGTGTGTTTGTGTGTGTGTGTGGGTGGGGGTTGTAGGTTTATAATGATGTCTGTGCTATTCGTATTGGTTTTGTTGGTCCTCTGACTACTTTTACTGAAAAGCGCAAACAGGGACGGGAGTTAAAAATTAGCTTAATGCTATACACTCTATATGTAAGACATCAGACGTGTTCTATGTTAATTGCATGGTCCCTGATCAAATAAATGAATAAATAAATAAACAAAAACATCTCATTTTAATTCAGCATTTTTTCTAAAATTAGATACAATTAGTGACAATTAACAGAAATGATCATTCCTATTCCTATTCTTATTATTCTTATTGTCATCCTAGATAATTTTTGTTTTTCAAGATGTAAATATCCCTATTAAACATTAGAAATCCCAAAACATGGATGCAATTTCATCTAGATCTCAGCTAAAAAATACATTTTAATTGTGGAAAACTGCTGACGTTTTATAGGATGGTGACGCATCCTTTGGATCAATTTAAATAACTCCAGTGAAATGCAGTAGCATCTCTGAGACACCTGCTCTATAGCTGTTGTAAAGCTGTTGTAAATGTAAAGCTCTTTTTCTCCATCTAACTATTCGTCTTTTCTTCTTCACAAAAACACAAACACCAAGAGAAACTTATCCAGAATAACAAAAAACATAACTTGGCTGGAGAGTGAGGCAGTTTTTGAGTTTTAATTTCCTTTTATGAAGTTTTTATTTTTTTTAATCTTTAGCTCAGAGACAGAGTGAGGGAGGAAGGCAAATTACATGTGACAAAGGTCCTACTCTGGACTCAAACAGAGGACGTCACAGCCACATGATAGGCGCCTTTAGCCAGCCCAGCCACCCACACAGGGATTATTGTTGCAAAAAAAAAAAAAGAAAAATTAGATGTGGAGACACTAAAAAATGTTGGTTCGATGTGGCTGGGGATGGTGGCTGACTTAATTTATGCTGATTAATCAGCAGCGCTCATAAACACATTCCTCCCAGTGCTCAGTGACTCCTCAAACAGCAGGAGGATTCTTGTTAATAACACGTATCATGTTACATTTTCAGCTTATTTGTTACTGTAATTTTCCATACTGTGCGTTTCAAATCAACACACGAGCCAGCAGTGAGAGCGTCGAGTCAGACGGTGCATGTTGTTTTGTGTGAGACAAAGGGAAAAAATCCTGTTTGCATGCTGTTGCCAGGTAGAGCTCCACGGGGATTTTGGTTTGTGTAACTCTGCATGTATGTGTGTATTTTGGAGAAATTACTATGGGAGGTTGTGTATTTACCCTGCATGGCAAAATCATTCTGTTGACTGTGTGGAAAATCAATGACAAGCCTCTTTCTCTGCGGCGCCCCAGAGGCGGCTGTGTGAGCACACATGGTGGCGCTCTGACTCAATTTCTCCACTTGTATCTGCACTCGCTGCCTGTTCTCACCTGATTCCCTCTTCTCTCCCACTTCCTCTATCAGCAGCTCTCATGTCCTCTTGTGCTTCTGTCTGTTTTCCGTCCACAGAGGCTGAATGTCACACCATCTGGCCGTGTTTGGAGTCAATGAGAGGAAATGTTTTTGGGTCGTGGTCTCACTTCTTGGTCCTCAACATACACGTACATACGTATGAAAGGCACTTGTATGAGCACGTGAGCTGAAGTGGGGTGAAATTTTCTCATTTTCAGTGGAGGGAAGTGCAATGGGGGTGGAGAGAGATGGCCAGAGTTGGTTAATTCTGTCTGAGCTGGAAGCCTCAGCCCCCCAGTCAGAACATGGGGGCTTGTCTCTTCCAGTTCCAGAGAGCTCAGTGAAATGCCCTGTGGAGGAGATGCAGCAACCAAAGGAAAAGTCCGGCCGATCACAGCTCACATGCCTGCGTCAGGGAGTGGAGTGGGGCTTTAATAAGGCTATCTACATGTGTTTGGTTGTGAGCGAGCAGTCAGGAGTAGAACAGCTTGATAAAAACACATATAAAGCACACGTAGCCGACACACACTGGGGCTATTTATAGCCACTCTTCGCCAACCCCTGTGCTCTCACACAAAGACCCCCCTCCACAGCAAAAAGGAGGAGGACAGTGCATCAGTTGTTATTTTTATGGACAAATATCTTTATTTTTTTCCCCCTATGTGACAGCTTTTCTGCTCCTGCTGCTTAAATTACCAGGATGCGGTGTTCCAAAGAGTTCGTAAGGATCAGGAGAAAGCATATCTATCTATCTATCTATCGATCTATCTATCTATCTATCTATCTATCTATCTATCTATCTATCTATCTATCTATCTATCTATCTATCTACCTACCTACCTACCTACCTACCTACCTACCTACCTACCTACCTACCTATCCATCCATCCACCCACCCACCCACCCACCCACCCATCCATCTATCTATCTATCTATCTATCTGCATGGAGTTTGCATGTTCTCTGGGTACTCTGGCTTCCTCCCACCGTCCAAAAACACGCTGAGGTTAATTGGTCACTCTAAGTTGTCTGTAGGTGTGAATGTGAGTGTGACTGTTTGTCTGTATATATGTAGCCCTGTGATAGACTGGTGACCTGTCCTAGGTCACAAATCCCTCCATTAGCTTCAACCGGTCCAGAACTCAGCTGCTCGCATCATCTCCAAAACCCCCTCATTTCATCACGACGCCCCCGTCCTACAGCAACTCCACTGGCTCCCTGTCAAATCCAGAATAGATTTCCAAAATCCTCCTGTATACATTCAAGGCTATCCACAACCTCGCCCCTCCCTATCTGTCTGATCTCCTTCACATCGCCTCCTCCACCCGCTCTCTCAGATCCTCTTCCTCCATCCACCTCACATTGTCCTCCGCCCTCCTCAGCACCATGGGGAGCAAGGCTTTCAGTCGCTCTGCTCCCAAACTCTGGAACTCACTCCCACTGAACATTCGAAATATTGACTCTCTGCCTCTCTTCAAATCCAGACACTAAACTCATCTGTTCAAGACTATTTATTCTCTCTAACTGCCTCTTTCTTTATGTATGTTTTTATTTATTTTTTTTTAAATCTCTGTGTATGTTTTTTTTATAAATCTTTTTGTATGGTTTTTATCTGTTCTGTTGTATTTGTTTTTCCTGTAAAGTGACCTTGGGTGTCAAGAAAGGCGCTTACAAATAAAATGTATTATTATCTATTAGGTGTCCCCTGCTTCCACCCTAAGTCAGCTGGGATAGACTCCAGCCCCCCTACGACCCTAATGAGGATTAAGCGGTCTATAGATAATGGATGGATGGATTTTTTTCGTGCAGGATTTTCACTTGTAATAGAGTAAAAGACAATTCTATCATCATTTTATATTATAAGTAATTTAGTTGATTTTATAGACATAAAATCCGTAACTGAACATTTAAAATCCCCCAATTTATATATTTTTTGGTGTCCCAGCAGCATATTTCTGTTATTTATTAGTTAGCTGGTTAGTTGGTTATTTGTGAGCACTGAATTTTTTTTTCATGCAGATTTTTTATTTGTAACAGAGTTTTTATGTTGCTGTACTGGTGCTTTTTACTTAAGTGAATAATCACAATATTTCTTCCACCACTGAGCTTTGCCATTTTGTGCATGCTAGTGTTAGCATTTGGCTCAAAGCCTCACAGAACTCTTTAGTTTGTGTTAGAAAGAGTTCATAAAGATCAGTGAAAGTCAGTCCTCCCTCTTTTTTGGCATCTGTCCATCCCTCCTGTGGTCTCATTTACTCACACAGCGAGGATATTGATATGTGTGTGTCATCTAATGCACCGCTATCGAACAGTGATCATTAATACAATCAATCATATATCACACTTTAACAGATTTCGGAGCTTAGCTGTTCTGTCCGTTCGCACACAATATCGGCCTATTTCCACCTTGTACAGTTTGGATCGACCAGTTTGTGAAGCAAACTTACTTGAAGAAACCCCCCAGTGAGTGATCCTGTCTTTGCAGTAAATGAGGCAGTTTTCTATTTTAGGCAATGCGCTCACTTTTCCCATGTAACATGATGTGGACAGTCGATGAGAAACTGTAATCCAGACATGTCCCTCCGATCAATATGTTCTTGTGCTGCGATTGATTTGGGCTTCAGTATTACTACAATTAACTGGTCCCGCAGGTTTATCGAGAACTCAGCTCATCTGTCACATGGTCAAGCAGAAGCAAATATGCATAATGTGGGTCACAAAGAAGCTGTTGTCTCCTCTGTCTGATTAAATCCTCTTAACAGCTATACATCATCAGTCGGAAATTATTGTGCAGAGGTTGTCTAGTCTAACTTTGACAGCAGGATTATTTTCATAAGTGTTTGTGTCTGTTAGTGCAAATTGTGTTCTATTAATGCTGCTTTATGTGTCTATTCCGCTTTCTATATAAACTACTGTATTTATCTAATATCTTTTTTTGAAGACTGAAAATTGACACGCAAGACAAGTTTAATACTTCAGCATTATAAAATAGCTGAGATTTGTTCCCATCATTCTACATATGTTAATACATAAATAGGACTAATATTATGTGAATATATATATACTTTGCAAAAGGAGTCATCTTACATACTTACTTTGATAAATGAAATACATTTTGCTGCCAATACCTATGTGCGTTTAGTTTATTTGTAATTTGTCAAAGCTCAAAATGAAATATTACTTTTTTTTTCTTTTTTTTTTTTTTACATCAGGACATTTCAGCTTTAAGGTAATATAAGTGCAAATTTTCCATTAAGAATGCTGATTGACCCAGTGGTGGTATATTCAAATCATTGCAAAAATACAAAAAATTACACATAAAAATAAATTAATAAGACCAATAAAAGAGCTAATAAGGAATAAAAAGTTGACATCACACAAAAACCAAGTCTATATAAATAGGCTTTAAGAAGTTTTTAGTTACTCCTCAGGCAAATTGTTCCAAAGCTCAGGGGTCCTGATGGCAAAATCGTGGCCACCTTAAGATTTAGGCCTTAACTTTGAAACAGCCATGGGATCCCACCAGAGGATTTAGGCTGCAAACTGGTGCATATAAAGCCAACGTTTCAACTGTGTCGCTTAGGGCCAGACCCAGACAAGCTTTAAAAATGATCACTAAAGTTGTAAAATGAGCAGGAAGCAAATGTCATCTCCCAAAACCAGGAAGAAGCTGAGCTGCTGCTTGAAGGTAAGACAGTGACTTTTTGTTCATCTGTGGTTCAAATCAGGTCTGAAGGCCACTCTCATCTTTTGTTTTACATTTACATTACATGCTTTAGCTCTCTTTGTATCAGCGAGTTAATGAAGCTCACTTATTCTATTTTCTGTTCTCCTGAGGCCTGTACTACGAAGCAACTTCAACATATCCAGGGTATATCCTTTTATTATCTGGCTGCACTAAAAAACTAACACAAAACTAGCTATCAACTCGGAGACCAAATTAACATTAATGTGAAGAGTTTTACAGGTAAAACGGGCTGAAAACAACACAGTTGTTGCAGCTAAAGCTATGAAAGAAAGTTGCAAACTGGCTCACCAATTATACTGCTCCATTGTGCATAAGATACTCAGACCTAGGTTTCTTATTCAAGATTCAGTTTAATTATACCACAAGTTTGTACAGTGAAATTACAGATGTAATCTCTTTATGCTATACACACACACACAAAAAAAATAGGGAATGAACAATTAAGCCATACAAATACAACTATTTTCATAGTGATGTAGAGGATGAATTCAGTAATCTCACATTAGCTTTGTTATTTCAGCTGCAACCCTGGTGGTGTTTGAGCGTTCTTGGAAGCACAAAACAAATATGAAAACATCATTCAAACCGGTAAGTAGACTCACTGCAAATTTTGTAAGGCTTTAGTACTTTAATTAGTTCCTGTTTTACTATTATATTTCAATATAGAAGAATGAAATGTGTTTGAAATAGCTTGAAATACTCTTACCTTCCCCTCTCACTATCTGTGCACTGAGCTCACCTTCACCGTCTAGGAATGGTGATGCTGTTTTCTAAGAGTGGATTAGTCAGTGGTCAGTGTTTAAAGGAGCAAGTTAGGTGGTCAGCATAAGTTACCATGGTGATGTACCCAGGTAAGACATGAAACGGAGAACCTGAAGCCTGTTGAGCTGTATGTTAGTACAATTAGCCCACTGTAGGAAGCTGAGGAGTTACAGTAGGCAAACAGCCACTGGAACTTGCTTTCAGTTTGTGATGCGGAAAATCTAAAAATATGTTTTTATGGACGCACAAACAAAGTCTGGTTAAAAAACAAAAAAACAAAGAAATTTGAAAACCACCGTTGTGTGAATTATCTCTGACTGGGCTTTTAGGTTTAGTCAAGCAAGCTAACACAACTAAAGCCTGGCTATGTTGAACTTCCTTTAAAATACAGTCCTCTGGGACCTTTGTGTTTCCGTTGCAAAAATACAGTTTCTCAATGCAAAAAAGGCACAAATTGGTAAACAAAACTTCCCCAGAATTCAGGAAATGCTGCATTTGCCTCTGAACCCTGCAAACTAAACCTACGTCCATGCAGTATCCAATTATTTTACACTGCTGAACTCCAGTATATGAAATATTAGTTTAAATATTGGCCAAATCAAGCCTAAAATGATGCACATTTATATTGCTAATCTGTCCTTACCAATGTTTTTTTACATGTAGAAAATCCCTAAAGTATATTTTATCTGCTACACAATGGATTAATTGTAAAATGTTACCGCCACAATCAATCAATTGATTTACCTCACTGTTGAAGCTTCAGTTGTTGACATTGTAGAGAGCATTATGACTTTAAAAATTAACTTTAACTTTAGTTAATGTGGCCCTATTTTTATAAATTTGAAATTGAAATGAATTAACATTTACATAGCATAACTGAAAGCCTAGCTTAGCTTACCTAGCATGCACCATTCCTTGACCATGTTTAAATTCTGGAGTTTTATTTAGTGTCACTAGCACAGAGTAAATTAGGCTACAAACTAAGTCATGCAAATGAACATTTAACTAGTGTAACTGAAAGCTTAGCTAGTATATACCATTCCTAGACCATGTTTACAATTTGGAGTTTAATGTAGTTTAACAAGGTAAGTTAGGCTACAAGTTAAATTGTAAATTAACATTTAATTAGCATAACTGACTGGACTTTGTCCAGGCCTGTTTCATGAGTTTATTTTTAAAAATAATTCTGTTGAACCACAGTTCAAAAGCAATGCCTGATTTTCATTGGTTAATTTTCATAGAATTTTTATTTATTATTACTTTTGTCAGATTCAAATTATTTCTGTGACCATTGTGGGTTTTTCTTTCATTAACCGAGGGGTACCAACAATTTTGTCCACGTGTATACCATCGCTTTAACTTAAGAGAAGTTATATAATCACCATAAAAGAATTTAATCCATAGAGGATGAAGTCTAAAGAGTAAAAAGCAACAGCAGGTTATTACCCTGCTTTATTTTTAGCTTAAACATTAGCAGGGTCCTAGAAGAAGCAGCAGCAGAGTTGCAGGTGTTTTCAATGATGTCCATCCATATAACAGTAAATCCTTAATGATTTATAAAAAATGTTGTCATATTCCTGGAGTACAATTACTACTATTTCCTTATAACCTCACCCATTATAAAATGCTTCATTTATACTGTGCAAAACAACAGGACAGACAATAAGACAGAGGCAGATGAGAGCGAGCAACAAGATCTCAGGAAAGTGCAACTGGGTGGCAATTATAGTGATTATAACTGTGCTATATTTATGTGCTTTTAACATCTTCTTATGGAATACCACATTGCTTAGAAAAGTAGCTTTTACATGAGTGCCACTTTACCTGCAGGGATGCTGTGAAATGTGTGTGTTGCAGGGTATAATGTTTGAGAATGATAATTTTCTCTGCAGCTTAAAGGGAAAAATCTTTAATTACACATTCATTTTTCTGCAGAATTTCACTCCGTAGGGAATCTATTGACATGCCTATTTGCTTGACAAGCTCAGGAAATTGGCAAAACTGACTTTGGCATTAGTTTTGAGCAGCGCTTCTGCAATTGTTCGTGCTTGAAGTCAGTGGTAATAGTTTGTTTTTCCCCATCGTGGGTGTGGCTCTTTTTCATGAGGCAATGCAAACTGCTGCTGTGGGCTTCAGGTAATTAAGTGTCCACTTATTAAACAGCACACTCATATTGTCAATAAAGTTGTGCTGCAGTCTGGCTCATGTGACGCTTATTGACAGCTGGTGAAATGCACCCTGTGTCCCAAAGCTCTGTGCACATATGCGTCATGTTGTAGAAATACCCGATTTACCTCATGTTGAACCCCTGACCTTTTCTTGTGGTATTGTACTGCACTTCTACACATCTCCACTGAAGTAGAAATGCATACAAAAGCACACTCCACCACTCTGCCTCCTGCAGTCATTATTTGTTGTACATTTCAGTCATCATCCAAGAGAACATTATTATACACAAAAAAAAATGCGATCCCTGACCCCAGGCCTTCTATTATGGCTAAAATAATATATTTTTTTTCTCTGTAATGAAATTGTGATTATTTATTCTTTTATCAGAACAGAAGTGCTCTCTATGCTGTCTGACATTTAAGATTGTGGAACTAGAGTATGAATAGGAAGTATGTGGTTTGATCTGCTAGAGTTGCAAAAGTGAACAACGTAAATATGTCACTAAATCTAGTTCATTCCAGATTTGCAATCGAGTATCTGTATGACACAAACACGTTTTGCTTGCTGTAATCAATACTCCTGCTCATACGGGCCGTTAAAAGATGCCTTTTTTTTGATGTGCTTCTGATGTAAGTGATCAGAGAGAAAAATCACCATCGTCTTTCTGTAAGAAAATATATTCCAAAGTTTGTCAAGCGTAAGAGATGAGTCCTTTATCACTTCCCACGTCAGGGGAGATTTCCAGTGTTACAGCAGCAAAAATCTTTCAGAGCAGCACTAACCGTATGTACAGTAAAGATAATAATTGAAATAACAATAATATATACAAGAATGAAGAATGAAAAATGAATAAATATAGCATGTGTATTTCAAAGCATTGCTGGAATCAACCAAAGATAATCTCAGCTGACTGAACTCATACCACTCTCCAAATGATTTCTCTCCACCTGCTTGAATTATTAGCTTAAATGAATTGTAAATAAGCACATTTCATGCATATCCAGTCATTTTTAACTAGCTGGACTATTCTATACGAGATTTGGAGCAAGCCAGACTGGATTTCTGAAAATAGAGTGTTATTAACTCACCATCCCAACACAAGACATGTTAAGGAATATAATGCACACACGTTATCCTACTGTTTAGAGATGATAGCCAGTGGTGATCATTGAGTTGTGATATACAAACTGCTGTTTTTAGCAAAATGCAACCGCACTGATGGCTTCTTTTATATGATGTCAAAAAATCTGGAATCAGCTTCAACTAATTATGAAAACATTAAAGAAGTTAGACCAAGCAGCACCTATTATGTTTGGTGAGTTCAAAATTGTGAATACGTGGAGGTGTTAACAGGTAGTCTGTTTTTCTTATCTCTTAAAATAATGAATTAAACCTGGAAGGTTGATGATGATGTCGTGTTTCTTTCCTTGTAGAAGTAACACTGGGATTGTCCAATGAATTAGAATTTGGTGTCCTGCACTGCAGCTTAAGAAGACTATACAAGGAAACGCCAACAGGTAAGCTACTCCTAACCTTCTGAATTTTAAATTTCATGCTCTATTTTATTACAACTTAGATATTCTGAAGTCATGGTTGATCAGGTTCTTTCCAAACTAGAGGCATTTTAGGTGCCTCACAAAGAGATTTCAGCTAAAACCAAACCAAAGTCACCACTAAGGGATTTTGTTACTCTCAATAAGAATTGAGAATAACATAAAAGGTGCTCAAATATAAACCTCATTTTTTGATCAAATGGTCAGACATAACAGTAAACTCATGTTTTTCTGTCCAATAAGGTAACACAGACTCTTTGCTCATGCATAGTCACCCCCAGAAGGCTCTTTCACAGCCAGGAAAAGTGCTGTTGATGTGATTGATAGCTGTACATGAAGATGAGTGGATCTTTTCATTTCCTCCCATCCATCATTAGTGCCACTGTAGACTCCAGGGGTTTCAGTGAGATGAGATGAAATCACCTCTGGCATTTTTTTTTGATGTTAACACATAAACTGAAGCCTTCTGGAGTTGTTTTAAGGAGCAAGAGCTTGATGAAGGTGTTTAATTATCTTGGGAGCAACACCAATAAAGCTGTATGATGTAAAGATGAATCAAATGAGTGTATTTAAGAGGAGCGATGATGTCCTTGAAATACTTACTGATCATTTCATGTTCAAAAACTCTAGAAATGATGCTTCCAGTGATGGCTTCATGATTGTCACATAAATCATTTTTGTTTTTTTAAAGTGTATGTTGTATTGATTGGAACAGTAGAGGAAGAGAGAAAAGGGTAATGATTTAAGTGATCCCACCATGCAGCTGAGTATGAAGCCAGTCCTTTGGTCCTGCTGTCTTCTATGCTGCACCTGCTCATATTAGATAGTTAAGTGAGGTCTGTTGGTATCCTGCTGTGCTGGATAGTTTGTAACATCGAACCATTTGAGAAGTCGTCCTTGGAAAATGCCTTTTAAAGGGCAGGCACTTTCAAAAACATCACTGTGTGATGATTAGGATGCCTCCTGGGTGTCTTCCTTTGGAGATTTTCCGGGTGAGTCCAACTGGGAGGAAACCCCGGGGTAGACCCAGAACTCGCTGGAGGGGATTACACAGCTCATCTGGCCTGGGAACACCTCGGGATCTCCCAGGAGGAAGTGGAAAACATTGCTGGGGTGAAGGACGTCTGGGATGCCCTGCTTAGTGGGCTGCCACCGACTATGGATAAGTGGAAGAAAATGGATAAATGCATGGATGGACTTTCAGAAAATACTTGACATGAACCATCTTATCACTGTCTGTCAAGGGCTGACAACTAAAACATGTCTGTAGCTGCCTCACTGGAAGCTATGAGGTGCTACTCTAGTTCTGACCAACTGAGTAGTGCCTCATAGCTTCCTAAGAGAGCACAGCTTGAAACTTGACCAGATAGGTAGTTGTGATCTTACAAATCTCATGAGAATCTAGCTACCTTGCAAGGTATCTATGCTTACATGAAAAAGTGAAAATAAGGCAGTTTTCATACTGACTTTGAAGGAAGGCCTCTAAAGTTAACCACAGTGTGGTTAAATGGGGGGACAAAATCCTCAGATCTTGTTGCGTTCGTTCCAACAACAAATCCTCCAGGAAGAATCTGACTGATGCTGGCAACTAGACTTGTGACAGATTCTTTTGATTAAACTGAATTTTACTAACAACACTTATTAAATTATCTCATATTATGTTTGTGGCCGTCAAATGATAATAAACAAAAGTAACTAAAATGTCCATGATTTAATTCAATTAGATTTTATTCATATAGAGTCAATTCACAACATATGTCATGTCATAGAACTTCACACATTCAGGTGAAGACCTTACGAATATTAAAAAAAGAACAGAGAACTTGAGAATCCATCCTTGCCTTTGGATTCTCTTTGAGCAAGCAGTCGGCGACGGTGAGAAGGAACAAAAAAAAAAACCAAAAACAAACCTTTTAACATTGACAGAACCAGGCTCAGGGGAGGCGGCCATCTGCCTCAACCAATTGGGGTGAGAGTTGGGATGAGAGGGGTGGGGAATAGCAGGATAACAGATGGACAGCAGGATCATGTATTCATTTGATTGCTTTGTTCCATCACAGCCCAAAACTGAAGGATTTTTAATAAAATTATATTTTAAGCATTCTTTTTAAGTATGTGTGCACAAAGAATGACTTGAATGATGCATCAGTTAAAAAATACATTTGTCAATTCACCAGAACTGCAATGGTTTGATAATTAATCAGTTAGCTGATTGATAGAAAATGAATGCTGAACTCTTTTTCAGAAACAGTTAATCCATCTTTCAAGCAAGCAAAAAATGAGACTCGATGGTGATGATGATGAGAAGATGGCGCACTATAAGACAATTTTCTTAGCATTCGATGCAGCATCTGTGTGTGTTGTGGTCTGGCATTCCAACCTCCACAACACATGAAGGATATAACTGTAACATACTGTCAAAGGCTGTTGGCAAGAAGCTAATTTTACTGTTTGGTGTATATCTCCCTCCTGTCAACAGACCAGCACACACATACCAGCATCCTTAGGGAGTCAGTGCTAAGTTTGGGTGCTGCTAAGTCTTGCCAGGAAACCCTATACCGTTCATTGTCCCCCGGACGCGAGTTCTTCACATATGACATTTGAAGATGATGCTACAAGAGGGCGGGTGACGTCAGTGTAGATCTCATCAGCGCATATTTATATGCCGCTGAACGTAGAAAGAGCCGAGTGCGCTCTCCGTGTGTTTGTGCTAATTGAAAGTTGACTGTATTTAATCGGTGTGAAGCCAAACATGCTAGGTGTGAGGTGTTTGACGCTGGAGGGTTCAGGAAGGGAATCGGGGGAGGTGGGGTGGGAGCACCTCACGGATTCTGTCTGGGGGAAGGTTGATGTGGTTGGCTGCAGGGAGGGTGACATTTGTCCAAAATAACCATTGGCCATTGTGCTTTATCCTGTAGCTGCGAGGGTGTAGCCAGGTGATGCCGCTTCAGATCTGCCCTTGTCGGCTCAAAGCTCAAAGGTCACATCAGCAGTTGTTAAAACCTGAAATGTTTGAGGTCAGCCAAAGGTCAGACGAGTGTTCAAACAATGCATTTAAACCAAGCATTTCAGCTATGCAAACAAAATGCTTCAATGGCACTGCAAAAAAAAAAAAATGTACATATTATTTTATGCTAATTCTAACAAATTAGCCGTTAGATTAAGAGACCTCAAAGGGGCTCGTACTTGGCTGCCTCCTTGTATTATGATGGTATCTTTTGCCTGGATACCATTATGGGAATTGGGGAATTTCTGTAAACAGACCTCTGTTGACCTGCTGGCCGCAATGCCAAAATGAATAAACATGAGAACTCTGTTACTGCAGAATATGATACACTGGATCAGCTCTCCGTCTGCATCCAACAAAGCTGGCTAATCTTTCCCCACGAGTGTTTTTCCAGCCATGATTCTTTCCCGTCACTGATTCTTTGACGTTTCATTTTTCCCTCAGAAGTACTTCTCCCTTATCTCGGTAGTGAGATAAACACCACTACGCTCTGTTGGCTCCACATAATCTCACCTCATAGTGTTTGTTCATTGCTAATTGACAAAAATAGACGCATAATAAATAGCAGGCATTCTGTAATTAAGCCTCGAGGTGAAAAATACAATTAGAAATAATTTACTTCACAGGGCTTAAGCTCATGATACAGGCTTAGTTGTAATGAGTGTGTTATTTATGATGTGTGCTCGCAGAATGATTCATCACTGTAGAGAAAAGCTGTTGGTTTGTTGGTATTTTATGTGCAATGACAGACGTTTAAAACACTACATAAGTATATAGGGGCAGTCTAAGAGAAGCCCACTCCAATTTAACTTGTACCAGGATTGACTCATCACATAACATAATACGTGTGGCTAGCTTCTTTCTTGATGCAAAGCTGAGAATTCATCCAGACATTTTTAAAAGTACAATAAGACGTGTAAGTATATAATATAACATCAAGCAAAAAAATTGTATGTGCAAGTGTATCTAAAAAACAGTGGGAGATCTTTTAAAGATAGCTTATTTGGTACATTAGGAAGTATAAAAACAGTAGTTTAACTGATATTGCACTTCTGGATATTGCACATTTGCTAAACATATGTGTAATGTGTGGCTTAATTAGTGCAAAAATTGGTGCAGTTGTATGTAAACATATGACAAAATCATTATAAATATGCTGAATGTGTCTGCTAAACATTCCCTAATAATGTATTTGTTTTGTTTAACTGCCCTTGGAATATGGCATCCAGTTGTAGAAACTGAGCCATGATGTTTTTATAGATTTATATTTTGCCACTCAGTAATTGGTTAGGGTTAGAGAATGACCAGTGTTCTGGTTAAATGTTGACAGAAATTTGACCTCCAACCAAAAATCTTTCCCTGATCTCAACCAAAGTGTTGCCTTTAACTAACCACATACAGAACTCTGGATCAATTTCTGGTTTCTGCTGCCAAGCTTTTGTGCTTCTGCGTCCACCATCTAATCAGCTTCCTTTCTTGGAGGCGTAGATGATCTTGATTTTGGTGCATAATCTGCTTTCCAGAGGAATCTTACAGATCAGGTGTCCCTACCTGCTACCCAGGCTGGCCTGATTGCTATTGTGGTCCATGATATCTTTCAGAAGGTTCTCCAGCAAATCTCTCGTCTCGCAAAGTGACTCCAAATCCACCATCTTGGACTGCAGCTGATGATGATTGTCCTTGAGTTTTCTAGGGTCTTCAGCCAGTACCTGCAGATGGAGAACTGGTTTGTTCTGCTTTACTTCACCCATGATGAGATGGGCAACTACCATCTCCATAGCTCCAACCCAAGATGCTGGAGTTGGAGTAGGTTCGTGGCCCAAGGGTTTCATTGGAAAAGCAGCTGAATGACATCAAGGAATGCCACGACACCAACCTTTCAGTTTATTCTGTAAACAGAAGAAGACAAAGAATAACAAGAGGGACCAAAGTGAAGTTGAACCACCACAATACAATCCAAGTGAGTACAAGTTGCAGAGTTTTGTGAAATGAGCCTTTTAGCCCTGAGCTGAAGTGCCAGACTTTGTATCCAGGCAGTTACCTAAACATGTGATCACAGCTTAATCCACGGGGAATGAATGGGGGAGAACGGATTGTGATTCTACCCTCAAAGATCCTGATATGATCCCTTTGCCTCCCAATGCCTACAACGATGTAAAAATAACAGTCAACATAATTGAGGCTGCAGTTGAATTTACTGTGAATTGTTATAGGCAAACAAATTAATAGCATATAAACATAATTAATTTTAGATAGGGCTGCCTTTTTCTATGAACATTGGTTACTGTTTCTGTATCTCCTAAAGTGGTTCACTGTACTGAGCTGATACTAAGAATATACCACTGCATCATGATTACGTTGCAACCGTTTCATGCACCTTTTTGTTCCCTTTTGTAGAGCAGAGCATCATCCCACTAAACAGACAGGAAGCTACCTGATAGTGATTAGAAATGTGCCTTTAGTTCATTAATGACACACGCCAGCATCATCAGAATCCTCAAAAAGCAATTTTAATCATTATGCTTAGAGCACATTTATATTAATATGCATAGCCATGTGTGATGTTATTAACAAACACAGTCACAGTCGATGCACACTAACAAACACTGAAATTTTTATTTACTGCACTGTGCTGTGTTGTGGATGACAAATGTTCATTTTGGCTTCCTCCAAGTATTCATTACCTTCATCTCCAGCTGCTGCATAACAAGGGTTTTTTAAAAAAAAATACATTTTCAATAATGAGCTGCTGGCTGCTGCTCACGATTCTAAGCAGCTTTCATTTAAAGCGACCTCAACACAAAACTAAAAGAGAGAAACTGTAAATTAGCATATTTTGCAGCCTATTTTATGGAATCGCAAAATTACATGAGAAATTGCTTTCTTGTGATAACAAAATCCAAAAAATAAACTCAAATAATTGGCTTGGATGCAGTGTTTTGTGGAAGAAAGTGTTCTCTCCTGCCTTTAGTTGAACATTTAGTTAAAAGCAGTATTTTTTGGGACAACAGAAAGGCTGATGTTGTGGTTTTGAGTCTTCCTTGCAGTCTGAAGTCACTATGTGGCCATCAGCAGGGGGCTGGTGGTCCATCTGAGAGCTCTGTGTGGGGCAAAGTCTCCCGTAGCTGAGGACTGATAGTCTAAATGAGTGTTTCGAGGTGGAAGCATGGTGCACTTTGCTATTGATGGAACCACAAATGCACCTAAATGCATTCTCCTCTCATCTATTGTGTGCTAGAAAACAATGCCAGCATATAGTCACTGATTAATTCGTGTTTACTACAATAGGAGGGAGGCAGAAAATTCAGCTTCTTCAATGAAACTTCACAGCGAGTGTGTTGCAGCTGTGAGTCAGTGCCATGTAGCGGAGAGTGGTGCTGTTGCCATAGAAACAGTACACTTATTTGAATGGCCCATTCCAGCAATTTCTTGCATTGCAATATATTTCTATTTTTATTTTGTTTCTTGGTATTTTCAGTGGCGTCAGAGTATTGATGTCATCAAATTGACTTCCAGACAGTTCTTCTGTAGTAATCGCAGACTATTCAACAATTTAAAAAGCAACTTTCGGCCGACTTTGATGACGATGAGAAAGAAATATGTTTTGCAGAGATTGAAGTCCTTGTGAGTGACCTTCTTCTCCACCACATACAAATCATCAGTCAAGGCTTCAAATGAATCATCCAGTCCGACATTTCATCATATGCTTCATCATTGTACGAAAGTGAAAAAACACTGAAGTGGCAAGTTTTGGCACCACTGTCAAAAAAAATAAAAAATCGGGAGAAGATTGTGCAATCACATGTGCGTGTATAGAATAACGGGTTTTCTGATCTGATTTCTGAACTGAGGTCCAGGGTCTCTGTACAGAAGACTTGGCCTATTAACCCAAAGCAGGATCCTATGAAACCATCATGACAGTTTTTGGTTGATATGTTCTAATGAGATTGACCAAAAGATCTGGTTTGGGGCACAATGTCACAATGTCAGATCTTCGATTTCCTGTCAAACCAAGATTTCTTTATTGTGGGTATTTCACAAAATTATAGACTAGTAGCTACAAATACTGCCAAAATAGCCCAAATGAATGAAACAGTCTTTCTTTATTGATGCAGTTCTGAAATTAACTGCAGTTGAAAACTTAAGCATGCTTTATTTCATTCCCATATTTAGCCCTGCTGCTATTTTGAACATGGACTAAAGAGTCGACTACCCAGTCCCAGACTTATTCTGTAACATTAACATTTCTATGGCACTGGAACAGCACTACAACAATGTATAGAGATAGGTGTGACTGTGAGAGACAACATGTTAGCTAGCTAACATTTACTGTCAAACACTAAAGCGCCCAATTAAAGACTGGATAATATTTAGATTATGTCTCAGCTTTTACTGTCATTGCACAGACTACAACAAAATGCAATCTTCACATATTCCAGCTTGCTTGGATGGTTGGGTGAGTCCTACCACCGCGTCCTTGGAACAGACAGGGTTAGGCGCCTTGCTCAATGGCCCAACAGTGGCACCTTGGCGATTGTGGGACCTGAACCCCCCCAATTAGTGACCTAAAACCTTAAACACTAGCCACCACTTTAGGACAATTAAAAGTCTTACCATAATTAAATCGATGATATTTGTTTGGTGGCAAAGAGCTGAATACTTTTGTGCTTGTTCGCTTCCTTTAACAAAATCATGATTTGCTTTTAGCTGTCCAAGGTTGTGTTTGAGTGGATGAGTCGTGCGTGCTTTACAGAAGAGGAGAGGTGTCTTATTCAGTTCTTTAACACTAAGCCAGTCTGTTTTTCAATTGTAAAAGTGGAAACTGTGGTTGGCATCTTATTTACTGGAGGTAGCACTGTTAGCCGAGGTTCTGGGTCGCTTTGTGTGGAAACAGAACTGTTTTTTCATGACGTCTTGGCCCACTGCAGCTGCCAACTTCACTGCATGTGCGTGTTAGAGACAGAAATGGAAATTAAATGAGTTGAATGAAAATAAATGAATATATGGGATTAGGACATTTGTCTTTAATAGTAAATATCTACACTAAATTTAGGGTTTGTTTTTATCTTTGGTGCATTTTTTCCCTCAATCACTGGTTATTTGGGGCATTTTTAGCACTTTGCACTCTGTTTCCAACATTGTAGTGAATATGTGGCTTGTGATACCATTTTTAGCATATTTATCGTCATTACAGGCCAGACTGAGCATTTAGTTATACATGTACCCAAGAATATCATACATATTTCAACAATGTCAAAGGAGAAAAAACAGCAGAAGCAGTTAAATCTAACGTTATATTCATCAAATATACATGTAAAACTGCGGCGGTGTGGTTTGTCAGCAGGAACAGTTTACTTTGTCTTCATCTGCAAGTAAACACAGCAGTCTATCAATATAAAACATCAATTAAAATGGATCACGCTACACTGCAGCTGACTCTTTCAATAAATGTTGATTCAAAACTCTGGTTTTTTTCTATACCGTCTTGTTTGTAGAACATGTCACGTCCTTCAGCATATCCACTTATGAATTTCCAATGCTGACGACAGACACTAAAAGTCCTCTCCAAGGGAGACATGTTTGCTGAAACTCGACATTCATAGCTGACTAAACGCCCTTGAAAAAGAAAGAAGTCAACAGTGGTTTGTTTTCACATAGGGGATAGTCACCTGGGTTCACCCAGATGGATTATTAAGAAAAAAAAAGGCCACAAACACACAAAAATGACTGCACTCCCTTCAAAGGAGACTGAATGTGTTGCATTAGGGCTGAAGCGTTACAAAGACCTCTATTGAAAAGCAGTGCATAATCGAGTGACGGCAGCAGAGTCTAAAAAAGAAGTACACTTTATTATTTGCCAAGGTAGCATCTTTTCATCAAGGAAGAGAAGCAGTATGCCCTCGAGACTGGGGAATAATGTACTGCTCAATCTTTATTAGGAAAATGGCTTTCATTCACTCTCTGAATGCCAGGGTCATGATAAAGCGTGGTTTGAATAAATGCAACAACCCTGATTTACTGTCCCAAATTCAGGCATATGGTAGTTTCAAAGGCTATAAAACGCCTTATGCTCATGAGCCTATTTTGGCCTCATTTTTTTTCCTTGCAAGAAGTCATTCACTTCCCGTAGGAATGTAGTTTTAAACTCATCCAACCCTGCTGAAGGCTTTTTAACAAAAACTTTCAGACTTTCTTTCTGTGTGTTGCTATGACGTAACTGCAACATGTAAGGGCCAAAATCAGTGGACGTTGTGCTTGATGGCATAAAACTCACTGCGGCCAGAACAAAAGCAGCGTTCTATTCATGAGCCAGCTCTGGAATCAATTTAATGCTGTATACCATGTTGGCTTCATTGAATATTTCATGCTATCTGCAGGAGACAAAATGCGCCTCTGAGGAAACAAATACAATACATAAACTAAACACACACACATTTACACAGCTGCATTCATCTTTAGAGATTGCATTTGTAGTCTCGAGGCTCGTCTCCCAAAGGACACACAATAGTTTCGGCTCCGAGGGATACGACAAAATCTCACAAACATTCAGACAACAGCAAGCACTTACCCCTCGCTTCACTTTTTAATCATCCTCCTCATTACTATATGCAAATGAGCAGCACGTATTAACATCTGGGCTGGCTAACGACCGGCCTGTTCAGAAAGATTGGCTTGGATTGAGTTCAGGGTTTCATGTTGCTCAGGGGTCTCAGTCAGTGGAGTCCAGGAGGAGCGTTTGTCAGGAAAGATGGATTACATTTTTTGGATAAGTGGGATCATTTTCTTGTACTACTCTGAGAGATCCACCAGTGAATTGGGTAGCAGTGAATGATATCATCATTTGTACTCATCCTCAATGAAAGCCAGTCAGGATTGGATGAGCTTAAACAGATTTGGGTATCAGGACGAGGGCTCTCGGTGTTAAGCAGTATGTCTTTCTTTTTATAGAGGCCTTACTGGGATTTATGATGGAGGGTTCTGATATAGAAAAAGAATGTTGACTGTGTTTATCTACTTTTTTATGTCAGCAGTTGCTTGTTCAGTGTGTTTTAGCAAAAGGAACAGCTGCTGTGTAACATTTGGCTCTAGGGATGACAATATTAGTCTGCTGGCTAGTTGGTTAGTCAGGCCACCACTCCGATCTGGACTGGAATATCTGAACAATGGTCATGTTGAAGTTTTTTTTTCACACATTTATGGTGCCCACTTGCAAAAATGCACCAGCAAAATTCAGGTCAAAAAGTTACAATTGCCATTTATTCTGAAAAAAATCCCTGCAAAGTTCTATTGGATGTAGATGTCAATATTCATATCGGTTTGTGGTACAACTCGGGCTCCTTCAACCACAGATTTTCCTAGTTTACTAGTTATACAGTAATTCAAGACACTGGTTGACTAGTAGCTGCATATTTGTGGTATTCAGTTCAATTTATTGTCATTCAAACATGTAAAAACATGCAGGAACAAAATTTGTACCAGGTCCATCAGTGTAGAGCATAAATAATATTTTGCAGTAAATTGTAAGTTAGACCTATGATTAAAAAAACAAACAAAAAAAACTAAATAAATAATCTAAAAACCTTAATTTGACTATCTTAATATATATCTTTTATGTGGAAAATTATATTAGGTCCAGAGTAGAAACAGGATAATATAAGCAAGCTGACATTTTTAATACTGTCCTACATCTGTGACTAATATTGAACCTTCAAAATACATATAGGATAAATATTACAAAATTTACTAAATGAGCTTGAAATGTTATACGCAATGCCAGCAAAACCTCACTACTGTAATCATTCTGTTGCAGCCCTCTGGCAAAAATAACTTAATTGTAGATTTTTATCAGCAAGAGCAAACACAATACATGCACAACCGTAACAGAAAAATGCACAATATGCAAGTAAACTATTTTATTTCATCGTTCTCCTTCCAATAAATGCATTTAAATGTGCAGAACTTCAGCAAATAGGTCTGCATTTATATGTAAATTAACATGAGCGATTCTTGGAGTGTCTGTTATCCACAGCTGAGTTCTGCTGCTCTGCTGTTCATTACATTCCTGCAGCCATCTGAAAACAACAGGACACGTATGTCGACAAATCTGCAGCCTCTGATTGCTGAAGTGCCACGTCGGAGCACAGAGCCATCATGCCTTGACATGTTTACCTTGATTAAATCACGTGCATTTGTTAATCACAGGACCCTCTGATTTATAGTCCTCATCACCAAGACCTCCTTAATTTTGAGCAGTGAACAAACTCATTTTGAAATTCAACAGTTACTTTTTTTGATGTTTTTTTTATTTTGGTTTGATTCATGACATAGACCATTAATTGTGCAATAATTTTCCCATCAATAAACTATTTGCTTTAGTCCTGGTGTATATGTCCTGACCACAGAGAGCAGAATTGCTATGGTTAATATGAGCTCTACTACAGCTTAAATTTCCTTCAATTCAGAGCAGACAGGTTAGGACAGGGCGATGTAAAATCCTTAAATAAAACTCAGCACCTTTCAAAAAAACATCTATTGTTGATGTACCTTGCATTTCTGCCAGATATTTTAAAAGCTGCTTAAAAGCTATAAAGACGTAGTCTCTCAATTTGTGAATCCCGCACGCTAAGATTTGCATGTCTGTGCTCAGGTAATACAGACGAGTCTATTCAAGCCAGTGGAGTCTGAGCCACATAAAATGTCTCTCCAGTGCTGCTTCTCATCCTCTAAGTCTCCAGTGACTTATGAATTAAGAGAGATTAACCTGTAACCTTAGTTTTCTGCCCTGCTTGGCAGCAACTTGGCAGAGCAGGAAGAAATCCTGAAGAGTTTTTATACATTTCAGTAGAAATGCGTTGACACAGATTTACTAGTGTGTGGATGTTTTTCTGTCTTGAAATAATACTGAATATTAGTGAAAGAGGAGCTTTAGAGGACTGGCGATCGTAACCCTGTCAAAGTCACACTCTGTTGAATGTCACCGTCTGTGTTCGTTTGCTCCATTTTCTACACAGACCATCCACCAGGGGAGATGCTCCACATTTTATTCTTAGCATTTATTCTCTCCAGACCCCACCAATGATGTTTTTGATGTGAGAATACCAAAGGTTCACGGTTCATCTCTCTCACGCATCGACCGCCGACCACCCACCATCCGTCCCCTCCCTCTCGGTTAATTTCAGTCGCCTCCAAATTCCCAGTGGCACAGTGATGCACACTAATTCAGCGTGTACAGTACAGCAGCGCATGCACAGAAACTATAGGGTGTGTGGCTGAATTACACCCACAGCGGCCTCTACTCTGTCTTTCCTATTCAAGCACATGCACTCGCAAACACTCGATTCACCCCATGATGTGCTACAGGCCTGTGATGTGAGTCCATGCTAAGAAAAGCTCCTGCATCCATTGATTTCTCCGATCTATTTCTCTTTCTAGCTCATCCCCACCACTGAGTGCGCCGCTATTTCCTTTACAGTGTCATGGTGACATGTAAAGACACATGTGGCGTCGCTGACGTTGTGTGTTCTAGGCAGATTACCCGTCCTGAAATAGATCAACCTTTTTGTCTTTCTCTCCCCAGTTACCCCTTCATTTATCTACTGCATCCGTCTCACTGTCCTACCGTCAAACGGTGTTTTTCTTAACAAATAAGATGGATAACACCGATGCTGGATGAGATTGTGAGGAATTATGGATTTGTATCAAAGGTCACGGCCGTCTTATGTCTTCTAAGGATTAAATGCGGTACTGAAAGTCTGTAGGAACAACAGTGAGGGGGATAAAAGAAACAACAATGTAAATTTATTGAGACTATCCTGTTACATGTGTGGAACCACAGATACTTCTCTCTTATATCTGCTTCTTAGTGTTTGCTAGAGCTGCAGCGATTGGTTGAATAAGAAAAATGATAGTATCTTCTGACTGCAGGTTCTTAAATGTGAATGTTTTCTGGTTTCTTACCTCCTCAATGACAGTAAAATGAATATCTTTGGATCTGAGGACAAAACAAAACATCTGAGGATGTCATCTGTCTTTTCTGACATTTTATAGAACAGCAAACCCATCAATCGAGAAAATAACTGACAGTTTAACCAGCAGTGGAAGTAACTGTATGCTGTATACATACAGTGTGCAGAGCAAAGTGGTGATAATATTTTCATTTTTTACAAATTACATGAAGAGACCAAAACCAACAATGAATGTATCTTCCTAACAAGTGTTACATGGAGCCAAACACAGTGACTCACTTAAATATACTGTATATTAAAAAGAAATATACCTCTGAGTAACTTTAAAGTGTATTGATGTTAAAGGTTACAGGAAATGGAAACAGCAAAAATGACAATGATTATGACAAAAAAAGACGATAACAATAATAAAAAGGCAACTATGATGATCTTGGTAAAAATGCTAATAAAAAATAATGATGCTATTAATAATAATAGAAATAATCAGGATGTTTTTTATTTGCTAAAAACACAATTTTACAGCTTCATTTAACAATCAATAAAAATACAGGATATTGCTATATTCTTCAAGCTATTTTTAGTACATTGAAAATGAAGGTGAAGGTCCAGATATAATAAATATATTTGTCGTTGCACAGTTCAGTAAACTAGCTGGATGCTAAAAGGAGCCTTATATTTGGTCTTGCTAGTAAAGCTGTACAATGATCAAATTTTCTTTTAGCAGAATCATATTGCACCAGGATAACCTTTCTGCAGTTCAGCGAACAAGTTGTAGTTACTTATTGAAATTTTTGATTTGTAGCTTGATTTGATATAGTGAATAAGAGATCTTTGGATACGTTTGTCATGTCATGATAAATTGACCTTTATTAAACCAGGAGAAATCCCAGTGAGATTAACAGCCTCTTTTTCAAGGGAGTCCTGGCCGAGATAGGCAGCAGCAAATCCAAAACATTCACAAAATTACACAGTTAAAACATAATTAAAACACGAGGCAAAAAACAAATGAGAAAAGAATAAGTTTACAGGCAAGTTATACTCTGATATACACTGATAAAGTACAATAAAATGTTTAATTACAGTTCATATCAATAACTTCTGATAATTTAAAATGATCCATTTTTGATAAAGACCAGGAGATTAAAAGTTTAGATACTTTAATTTAAGTCCTTTTAGCCTTTTTTTAAATCAAGATAAACTGGTAATAAATTAAAGACAACAATGAAACCTGCACAAATAAATGTACACATAAATAAAAATAAAGAAGGATAAAGAAATGATCTCACCTTGTTACACATTGAATTTTAAAAAGTCAAACATGGAGGCGCACAGAGGACGACCAGGTTGAAGCCACCACAAAACACTTTGGACTGTTAATGCTTTGCATTTGCATGTAATGTATTTAGGTGAAACTCATCTATTCCATCTGACAATATTCTTTTTGTCATTGATTAAGTATCCATCGCCAGCACATATCACAGTCATGTTATCACCCAGTCTGCTCTTCATAGGTCTTCACATTGTTTACGTCTTCACATCAGCATAATTCCAGCATGACTATTTTCAAAGAGAAATATCAATAGTACTTTATGGCGTTTTGCAGCTTCTTGTTGTTGAAGTTTAGATTGCTCCTACAATTTCGATTTTACACATATTTACATGTTTATTTTAATGCAAATTCTGCACAAATTCGGCAAAAAAAGAACAGAAATTGTCCTCACATATATCCCAGCTACATGGTTGGCATCTTAGGCCGCCTGTCCACAAGGACACATCTATACCAGAGTTGTGAAATTTGTTTATCACCTCATGATCCGTCTGAAATAGGCGGGGAGTGAAAGGAGGACAGCGGAAGGAAAGTGTCTCAATGGAGAGGCATAAAGACGGAGAGGACGGGGACGGAGTGGAAGCTGAAGTGTTTGGCACTCTGACAGTTGGTATTGTCGACTTGGAGACACCCCTCCCCTCCTGCCTCCACTATGTCCAGGAAAAACTAATTACCAGCACGTCAGATCTGCAGCTAGCTGCAGCTACCGGCTCAGCTAACGTGACACCAGGCCTTCATCGCAGAACAATGCGGGAGACATGTCACATCCTGGTCGATTACACCCGAGAAAGGGAAGCGTTGCCTATCACGCTCATTCAGACACAGCTTGGAGAGGAATTCGGTTTCGTGGCGTGACATTTAATTGAGTCAAAACTTGTGCTTTCACCCTGTTTTGTTCGCCACAATTCCTGACTGACATCCTGAAAGCAGAGAGTGAAGAGTCTTTATTATGTAACGCTGAAATAGATGCGTGTGAAGCAAGTCACAGTCTCTCTCCGTCGCTGTGATGGAATGCCAAGGTAAAAAGGGTCACTGACTCACGTTGCCGCTTTGAGGTTAAATTTACTATCTCACCACGCATGATTATGAAATGCAATTTCATCAAATAAAACAGGGGGCATTCATAATGCTGCTTTGATTCACTAAATTATTTAATCCACTGCAAAGGCCATTGTGTACATACTCTCACACACGCACATTGAATATATCCGCTGCTTTAATAATGTCAGACCAAAAAAAATCACAAATAGACGTGAGCTGGTTTACCTTCACCTAAGTGCCTTCTCGCATCTTTTGCTGTTTCTTGTGTAACGAGTGAATCTTGCAAGATAAGTTGGTGAAATTTCCATTTATCGGTTCTTTTGTAATTTTGCCAGTTTTCATTCACACCTTTTGTGGTCACACAGTCAAATTAGAAGCATTTTGATCCTTAATGTGCAGAAACCGCCAGTAAAACAGCCTTATATGTGATGCCAGCCAGCATGCAGTGCTTCAGATAGATAAATGCAATTATATAAATTTTAAAGTCACACCAGCAGCTCTGAGGCTCTATGGCAATCTGAACATGATGAAGATCCACAGGTGTCATGTTTAGTTGCGGCTTCTTCTGGTTACTGCTACAGTTATTCCATAGTTGTCTGCTAACGATTATGTTGCGCAGTTGTTGGAATCATTTTCATTCGCCTGTATAAACACAGATAACTATGAAACAAACAAAAACGTCACATTTCAATCACTTTGTCCACATTGTTTGCGTCCCATTCTTCTGCCTTGGTGTAATGGCACCAATTGTTGATCTTGAAGCACTTAATTTCTAATATTCAGCTGATTTATTTCCGTCTGAGCATCTATTGACATCAATGTCATGGATTTAGTTGCAAAGTCAAGCACCAGAGCACTGCTGATGATGCATTTTGGTTTGAGACCAAATATAAAGAAAAAAAGAACTTAGAGAGTGCAGATCTCTGCCAAGGCTACTCAGTCATACCATTTCCGACTGATAAGTCCAGATAAGTCCGCAGCAGTGGATTCGTAGTAGGATCACAATCATGTGATCCTCAGCAGGCAACTGGCATAGTCTTCACTTGTTGTTATAGTTACAGTGATGCTGTGCCACCATCTTGAGATAATACGGAAATCTTTAACAAATCCATGGATCCAGACTATAAGCCACATCGCTGCCAAAATCTAATCAGCTGATCCTTGTGTCATTTCTGACCTTCCCTGAAAATTTCATTCAAATCTGTTATTCCATCTTTGAGTAATGTTGCAAAAGGACAGACAAACAGACTGACAGACGACATACGACGATCATCACATAACTCTGCCGCATTCCTTGCCGGAGTAACAAGCGTCCAATAACTTGGAGGAGGCAATATGTTTTTCATTTTTGTGGCGGTCAATCTAAGATAATCTAAGATAAATTCTGCAAAAAAGGTAAACAGAATAAAACAAACCAATGACAATTATTTGCATGACAGTTAATTGCCAAGTAACATTTCATAATTTTAGTATGATTTGTTATTTAGCACGACAACACAAATGCAGATTATGGCAATTAGGAATGTCTCTAGTTTTGCATGGATTTGATCATAAACCAAAATACTGGCCAAGCTGAAATTTTATAATGGCACAAGAAGAAAAGTCATGCAATTGGGATATATCCTATAGGAATTGCATGACAACCCATCCAAGTCAGATCTGTTCTGTAGCACATATAAAACAGCTGTTGAGCCAAAGGGCTTTCCATCAGAACAATCAGATTATGAATTCAGCTAATGTGTTAATATTAAGGTCATCACCCTATAGTGTTATTTCTAATGTGAATTTACCTGAGTATAACAAATGTTGTCAAAAGTCTACAAAACTGTATAAAATACATACTAACCAGACTAAATTAAATAATAAAGTTTAAAGATCAACCGTTATGGGTTTTCCAGATGCTGATTATTGGTAATCAAGAGAGATTGATAAGTTGGAACCGACATACATGAAATGTCATATTTTATTTTTGATGTAATAGCAAAGAACCTGTCATTCATAGCTAGGCTTCTTCATTAATAGGGATTACTAAAATATGAACTGGATATCTATAATAGGAAAATGAGTGCTGACATCAGAGCATCACAGGTTGTTCGAATGCTCTCCTGTTTACTGTGAGATCAATAACAGTTTCTCTTGCTGTTCTTTCTCTGTTCTATTACTTTTATTGCCCACTTAGGCCCAGTTCTTAAAGCATTATTATTTATTGTTTTCCAGACTCTGTTTCCTGATAATCTGTAGCTGCCTTCTAACTTAGCCGCTGGCCGTTGGCATAGCCTCAGCCACTGTGAGAGCAGCTAATTTCATGATTTGTGGTTACAGTTTGTGTTTCTTGTCCAGTTTTTGCAGGTTGTGTCTCTGCTTGGGAGACATTTCTGAATGAACTTAGAGAGAGAGAGGCTGCTGCATCAGACCATAAGTAGTGCATTTAATTTATCAATAATCCGCTCATGAACATAACAATAAATAGTCAGAAAATGTCAAATATCAGCTCCGTTAATTAGTCTTTGTCTAGTAAGGTTAAGACCCTATAGTATTAATGATGCTGGGATTCGTGTGGCTAATTTAAATATCTAACCCTAGAAAGTTATGCATGTAAAAAGTCAACGAATTCAAAGATTCACCATAAGAAGGCAGATTTACGACAGTAATTGGCTAACTGACTGACATTTCCGACTCCCAGAGCCACATAAGTAGCATGGCTTACATATTTATATATGAGATTCTGTATACATTGGTGAAGTGTCTTCTGGGCTGTCAAAAATCAAGCCTAAATATAGAATATATGCCTTATAGAAGCAACAGTAAATGTACTAAATTTCAAATAAAAAATTACCTGCCTAAACTGTCTGCATAACATATTGCAGTCCTAATTGCACCGTTGATGAATAATGTACGACATGGAAAAAAATAATTATTTTTTTACAGATGCTGTGGCTTTATGTGTGAAGAGGTGAGCATGACAAATTGTTTTGTTCCCAATCTACTGTGTACCGTCGAAGTTCACCGAGGTCTGGGCCTTGTGATGAAACCTGCTGTCAGTTGGAGGGTGTGGGTGGTGTCAGTTTTAAGCATATCATCTGTCAACATACACACACACACACACACACACACACACACACACACCCACACACACACGTAGCCACTTCCCTGTACTCATTTTGGCATCCAAGGCCAGAGGATAATAGTGTCACTGTGTGTAAGGCTTGTGTGCACTCTGAACCTGCCTCCAGGCTGCATGAGTGTGTGCTTTTGTGCTCTCCATTGTGTGTGTGTGTGTGTGTGTGTGTGTGTGTGTTGCATGCTGTTGGCAGGGGAGACAGCCAGACACATGGTACATGGCAAGTGTGTAAGCAAGTCCCAGGAACACCTGAGCCCCAGTGTTTGCGTGCGAGTAGGTGGGTTCCCATGTTGAAGGGGTGAGCTCCTCACTGCAGCACCTGTCACTGGGTGCTGATGGTCCGTCCTGCTATTCCTACCAGCTCCACTCTAATTGGTCATTAGTGGGCCTCACTTCATTCTGTTGGAAAATCTTCTGCAGAAATCTGCTTGTTTGCAGGTTTTTGCAGCACTTTTATTTCTCCATGCTTCAGCTTTGCACTTTGTCAGACGCTGGTGGAGCATCCATCCAGCTGCAGGGTTGTCAAATCCTTTTTTCAAAGCATTGTATTCTGTTAGTGAAGGCGAACTGCGTGGTTGTAGTAAGTTCATAATTAATACAGTATATTTTAGTATATTTTTGGCAACTACCAACTATTTTCTTAGCCACATGCAGGTGCGTATGGTGGCTAAATGGATTGACAGAGCAGAGATTCAGGCATGTCCTGACTTCGGGGTCTCTAGGCGTCTTGCTCTGTTTACAACACACAGTTTCCTCAGCAAATTAAAGGCTTTCTGTATTGTGCTTCTCCAGACCTGTCTGTCTCCTGCTAGTTGATCCCACTCGTTCGGGTAAATTCCACATTTCAACAACGAGTGTTTTAGTGAGTCCTTGTGCCTTTTCTTTGGCTCGCCAACTGATCTTGTACCGTGGGGGAGCTGTGAGTAGAATCGCTGTTTTGGTAGGTGATGGTCCGACATTCTGCAGCTATTTTCATCACTATTGTAGGAGCAGATTAGGAAATGCTAGTAATTATTTTGGTGTCAGTGGGTTTCATTCCTTTATTGGTTAATTGTCAGTTTGCCTGTACAAGGCAGGAACCTTTGTGTCCAGGTAGGGTTTCCAACTGGAAGGACACAAACCAGTTCTTGACTGCTGAACGCCGAACGCTGAATGGCAACTTGTGGATGTATGAATTTATGCACTTTGGAGATTTCTGGGCAAACAATAAAGACACTGTGTGCATCGCAAGGTAAATCGAGTTAGACTTTCATTCATTGGTACGGTTATTAAGCACATCAAATTAAGTTTTTATGTTTCCTGGTTGGATATTTTCAGTGGCTTAAAGCATTGGCTTAGCCTCTTTAACAACTATATTATCTAACAGTAGTGTTCTTGATTGATCAATTAGTCTGTCAAAGTCAAGTTAATTTTATTTTGTAAAGCACATTTACAGCAACAGGAGTTGAACCAAAGTGCTGTGTAATTATAAAAAAAACACTCCATAACACATAAACACAATGACTGAAAGAAAGATCTGAATAAAAACACAATAAAATAAGTTTTTAAAAAAAAAAAAAAAAAACGTAAGAAAAGAAAGAGTGGCAGACTCTACTTAGATGGAGTCTTCAGAGTAGCAAAGCCAGAACTTACCCTCTGCTCCTACATATACAACGTTTGGCAATTGAAAAAGAGACAAACAACTCTTCTGGACTCGTCTCAACTGGGTAGCCATGTTTTTCATTTTTAGAATCATTCTCCATAGGTTGTACAAAAGCATGTACCCATCATCATAATCATCAATCTTTAATTACAATAGCTGTATCTTGTTAGCCGCGCTAATGGCATCCACATGCAAATGCATGGTTTATTTATTATTTTACTGTTCTTGTATGCACAATGGTTTTGCTGTTGGTTAGGGCCTGTTTTATGTCTCTGTGATTTGCTGAGCTTCTCTTTTTAACTCAGTAAAGCGTCATTCCAACTAAAATCTTTCAGGGATTTCTGCTTGACCATCTCTGAATTTCTTGAAACTTTTCTGGATCGAAAACAATGGATATTTACAATGGTATCTGTTAAATTTTAGACTGATTTATTAAATGCTTTGACATTGATTTGAAATCTGCAATATGTACATATATATATTTTTATAATAGCTATATTTTAGAACCATTTTCAAACTCCAGAACTTGGATTTACTTGGACTAGGCTGTCTACTAATATTTTTGTCACTAACTTGCTCAATCAGTTGTGAAAGCTTAATGAATCATTTTTGTGACCAAATATTTCATTTTAAAAGTGTTCTATATGGGGTTAACCTTAACCCTAACCCTTTTTTGTACTTTGTGACATGCAACTACATACGGATCAAATATGACTAGTTAACTTCAATCATCTTTTTTTTTCTTTTTGATATTTCAATTTACCCCTAATAAAGAGATCATTAGATCTATATTTACTGTATTGCAAATCAAATCAATGACATGATTAGAATGAACAGTGAAAATTTCAAGCTTTTTTCTTTAATAATTCCTGAGAAGTTGTCATTCAAAGATAGCCTCGGATTTCAATGTGCGAAAAATGTGCTAAAAGGTGGTCAACGGTTAATTTTTAAGAGAATGTTATCTCAAAAAATATTTGATGTGTCACTCTAAAATTCCACAGATATCTTTATAAATATCCATATTCCATGCTATAAAACATTCAGACAAATCAGAGATGGTTGAGCAGCAGTTGTTTTGAAAATTTGATGATTTGAGATGAATGACCCTAAAGTAAATTCGCAACAACTGTGATGAAATGTGAGCAAAGTCCAGCAAGTAAATTGACCGCAATAAACCAAAGAGCTGTTATTAGATATCTGTATTGAATGTGAATCTGTGGAGGAAAATGTAACACATTTTCAAGCTGAAATCTTTTTCTTAGTTGCAATATTAAATGCCATACCTCCTCACACAGACTCTTTTCGCGTCACATTTGATGGGATGATAGTAATTCTAGCGCCTTCCTACGCATGACTGACATGATAATTTCATACACTTATCAATAATTAGAACGTCGATACCGAAACTGTCTTTGCAGATTGATGCAGCGTGATAGTGTACTTCTGTGTATTCTGTGTAAAAGGGGGGAAAATAAATACATATATTTCTTGAAATGTCATCATCTGCTTTGATGCAGAGGGCAGCTTGCATGCTGCTGTGCATAAACCAGCTCTGAATTCTAAATATAGACCTTAAAACCCTCCTCTGCTAAACCGGAAGCCTCTATATTTAACTCATCTAAGTCTGGTTACCATGACAAATGAGGGACATGCATCCCATATTGCATTATGAGGGTACTGTTATAGACTCCTATCTGGCCTCAAATTGGTTTCAAGATCAGATCAATAGATTGTAGATGTGGGAAGGTCGTTGATGTCTTCGCAGTCAAACAATGATGATGCTATAAAGCTGCTGCTGCATTATTCATTCTTGGATGTTAGCTGTAGTCCAATAGGATTAATCTGCCTCATGACTGCTGACGTAATTTCTCCTCTTCTTGTGGGCCACTGTAATTCAGTTTTGAAGCATGCGAAAGGCACCACACCTACGGAACATGAAAGGAGAACAGAAATGCTTTCAAAACTATGTTTAAAGACGCTTTGATGTCATATTTAGGTTGGTTTATTCATGGTCACAGCTAATGATCTGCCTCAGGCAACAAGACACACGTTGCAGTCACAATACACATTTGTTTGTGTGTTAATGTGAATGTGTCATTATGTGTAGTGTTCTGGAGGCTATAAATATTCAGCAAATATTCCTCTGCTCCCTCAGACGGGTGAATGAATGCAGATGCAGCCAGTTTTAGTATTATGGCAGCTTTGTTTTAACTAGATAATGTGCAAGATGATAGAAATATATATTGACATGTCAACATCATGTATTTGTTGCGTTTAACTAATATAATAGAGGCAGAGGAAATGGTCAGATCTGATAATGGAACCTAAAAATAGTATAAGTAATAATATCATCAGCTGAATATACTTCACTTTCAGTGTCATGATACTGTAAATTACATTACCGAGTAAACATTACTGATGCATTAATGTCTAATTAGCATTTTAGTGTTGAAGCAAATTTTTATAGCATATTATTATTTTATATAGCTTCAACAATTAATTGATTAATCGACTTAATCATCAATAATTCTGATGATCACTCACTTGGTTTGAGCCATTTAAATATGAATATTTTCTGGTTTCTTTACTCCTCTATGATCCTAAACTGAATATCTTTGTGTTGTTGACAAAACAAGACATTTGTCATTTAGGGATTTGAAAAATCACACAATTTTTCACCATTTTATGATATTTTATAGACCAAAGAACTAATCGACAAATTGGGAGAATAATCCACAATGAAAATAATCATCAGCTGTAGCCTTAATATTATTTACCATTATTAACATATTATTTATTTTCATTTTACATTTTGCTACATAGCTTCACTTGTAAAAATTCATAAAAATTTTGCATTTAAATTTGAATTTTTTCTGGTTTCTTTACTCTTCTATGATCCTAAACTGAATATTTTTGTGTTGTGGATAAAACAAGACATTTAAGGACGTCATATTGGGATTTTGGGAAACACCGATCAACAGTATTCACCATTTTCTGACATTTATAGGCAAGACAACTGATCAATAATAAAAATAATCATTAGCTCTAGCTCAAATTTTTTACTATGTATTATTAATATTTTGCTATATATTATTAATACCATTCCTAATTTTATTTTACATTTTGATGGCTAGTTTAAGCCATAAAAATACATGATTTTATTTTACAACTTTAAGATTTTTTCTGTAAAATATTTACTAGGTATATAAGTTCTAAGCATAGTGTAAAATTAATAGTAGTGAGACTAATTTTTTTTTTTTTTAAAGATGGCACAAAGCAACAATTAATCAGCCAGTTGATTAGCTGATTGGCAAATCATCAGCCATACTGATAAATGACCAACCATTTAAATGAAAATGATAGATTCAGTAGTTCCAGGTTATCATTTGTGAAGAAGGGTTTTTTATTCGTCTTATGTGATCATAAATTCAATATGCTTTTAGTTAGTTTTTTTTTTTATCTTGGACTGTTGGTCAAACACAAGAGGCTTGAAAAAGTTGTGCGTCATGAAGCAGGCATAATCAGTAATGACAATAATTACAAGAAAAGCACTCAGAGAGCGCAGTACTCCGCCAAGGTTGTTCTTTCCCACACATGGCATTGTTAGAAATGCAGCTTTTTAAAAAAAAAATTTTTATTAATGCAGCATTGGTTTATTAGTTATTGATTATCAGAAATCATGGCACCATAGAATGTGGCCATTTAACATAAATGTACCCACAAACAAAATGACCTTGCGCTGAGCACAGGCGTGTGTTATGCATCTGCACGCTATGTACGGATACCGAATCACGTGACCTAAATATATAGCAGGCGGCTAGAATTGATGGGACTCGGAAACACCCCCACTTATTCCGGCAGATAAGTCCAGATAAGTCTGCAGCGGTCACTTTGTAGTAGGATTGCAGTCATGTGATCATCAGCAGGCAGCTGATGTAGTGTTCAATTGTTGTCATAGTTACAGTGACACCATGCCACTATCTTGCAATGATACAGAAATCTTTAACAAATCCGTGGATCAGGACTACAAGCTGCATCACTGCCAAAATCTAATCACTTGGTCCTTGTGTCATTTCTGACCTTCCCTGAAAATTTCATCCAAATCCGTTCAAGTCCATTTTTGAGTAATGTTGCTAACAAACAGACAGACGTCGATAGTCAAATAACTCCGCCGTGTTCCTTGGTGGAGTAATTAGCTCCTGCGCTATAATTAAGGTATTAGGTAACAGAGATGTACTCAGATAAAGTAAATTATGCTACAGTACTTTCAGAAATGTTCTTTTTTTTAAGGTTAATTTTCTCATCAACCTTTTTTTTAAATAAATAAAAGTCACAAATAACTCATAAACCTCAGTAATGATACTGTGAAAATACTACACAGTTATAGTTTTAAGCAGATTTCTTTGTTATTTTCTTGTTCATGAGCCGCCTTATACTGCAACCAAAAGCAAACACCACAGTGTGGAAATATACACTTCCTCTTCAGAGCGGTACACGTCTTCTTTAGGCTTTGAAAACAGGAGACTATTAGGTGTCTGTCAGTCTCTGTCAGCATCATCTTCCGTCAATCTCAAAGTGTCTGTGTGCTCTGACCCTTTTTTTAGGTCACCTTCAGTGTAGGTCTGTTTCCCAGCAGCATCTGCACCACATCAACTCCAGCAAATAGCCTCTCGTTGCTTTTTTATGCCATTATCTGAACAATAAGATCATGGTTTGTCAAATAATTCCACTCCATGGTGAGGGGCTGGTTTCTGCAGAGGTTGTTCAGCTGTCATAATTCATTTTCCTTTGAGCAAAATAAAGCGACACAATCAGCAAAAACACAGGCTGCGTTCCCCTCGGGCTCGTGATAATGTAAAACGGGCTTGATGTTTCACCACACCAACATCTGCACAAGTCTGCTGATGTGGAATGACTTGATGCGAACTTGTTGCGTTGTGGGGCTTCAAAGATTTGTATTTTAATAGCCTGCTGCACATGCGATGCGTTATATCAGATCTCATTTATGCCACGATCATCTCAGATAACACCGAATGACATTTACTCCCTTGAATCTTTCTGGAAGATGTCCTTGAGTTTTTTTTTTTTTCCTTTTCTGTGCAGGTCTCCCAAAGTGATCGTGATAAGATTAGAAGTGCACTGTCTTCCTGTGATTCAGCTCCAACCCGAGGAGATAAAGAGCAGCGTTTCAGATCATCGGGCTGTCAGATAGGAGCCATAGTGGAGAACAAATTCAAGACAACTCCTGGTGTGCGGGAGGGATGATAAAAACATCACCGCAGGGGAGAGACAATGGGTAGCTGTGGTGTGAGTGTGTGTGTGTGTGAAGGTAAGATGAATAACACAAAACATGTACTAGGATTACAGTAATCTGAGTATATTAAATTGGTCACTTTAATACGTTTGTGTAAAAATGGGAAAATGTTGGGTCAAAGAGACACATTTGATTGGGAGATTATAATCATGTTTTATCTTACGATTGCGCCTCAGTGCGCGTAGTTTGCAGATGATGCCATTCAAATGAGTCTAGAACCGGAGTACATTGTTCATTTAGCGTCATATTCAATGTATTTTGGAGACAAAGTAATTGAGAGAAATCAGATTATGTTAGATCAACACAAAGGATTATATTGCTGGGTCAAATCTCAAGCGGGTGCTCGGTAATCCGTAACAGATTACATTTTAAAAGGAGCCTGTAGCGCGCGTGGATGGACGTGTGGCGGAGATTGGAAACGGTTTGGAAATGAGAGCCCTGTCGGTGGGGCTGCAGGAGGAGATGATAAAAACTGGTTGTGACTGTGCTCGGTTCTCACGTCCAGCCTCCCGCCCAGCGTCTGCATCTAGCTGGCCATTATGAGTGTGCAGGTAGGATGCAGCGAGAGCAGGAAGAGAGCGAAGGGCGAGGAAGCGAACAGAGAAATCATGAATCAGAACTGATGGGGGAAGATGCACGCAACACGCAGACAAATACTCCTGCTGGGTTTCATCGTAACTGAAGCTACCTCTGCATTTGTTAAATAACATTTTGGTGCGTTCAAAAAAAAGTAATGATTCTTTTGTGTGATTGAGCAGCCCTCAAAGACAATGAATCCCCTCATTTCAATTATTTCAATGAAAATCCATTGTTTTAATTGCTAGTGATTTGGCTATAGAATATCAGAAAGTAGCATCACAAGTTTCCAGTGTCAACTACAATGAATTCACATTACTTGCTGTACTGGTTTATATATTATCTATTATTTTTTTGTAGATACTGGAGATGAACTTTCTGCTCAGTGATTCACTGGTTCAAGCTCAACATGACACAGTAAAGGGTTCACACAGTGCTAGAAATCATTACACATTTACCTGGTTTTTATTTTAAATTTTTTTCTGGGTGGAATTAAGTCAATCCACCACCTTCAGTAAACAGACACTGACATTATAAGACCCTCTATGGGTGGATATCACAGCATGTAGTTTGTGTACATTTTTTGTAGCGAGCTAAGAGTCTTTTTTGGCATTTTTTCCTTTATTATATTGTGACAGTGAAGAGAGACAGGAAATATAAGGACAGTGAAAGAGATTGACATGCAGTAAAAGTCTAGGCCAACCGGGATTCAAATCGAGGACCTTTGTGATGTGCTCCCTAAATGGCTTTATGTTCTTAATGTAGGAATCTCACACTTTTCCTTGTGGATCGCTTGAAGCTGTGAGTTATTTTTAGGCTGAACACTAAAGGGATTTGTATGTTTCAGACAAAAGGGCTCTCTGAATGTTAAACACCTTCTCTCCATATGTTTCTGACATGAATTTTTTGTAACTTTCCGAATCCAACAAGCACAAGTAAGCAGGATGAAATTTTGGGCAATTGAGTGCAATGCAATCGATGCTTTGACAGAAATATTTCCTGAAAATGTGTCAGCTGTGGCGTCTTTTATGCAACTGTAAGAACAACCTGCCGTTTACTTTGCCACTGGGCTACAGTCCAATTTAGATCAGTAAATGTAATGCACCCTGTGGGGGTAGTTGTGTAGTCATGGGGCTGTAGTTGCAAGCCATCCATTCCTTGTACAACCAAACTGAGAGCTGTGTTTGTATTCTTGGCACAAGGTCAAGTATGTTTCTGCTGGGTGTTGGAATGAACCAACAGCCGTGGTGAGGATGATGGTGCTCAGTTTGGGAACCTCAGAGCTGTGCCTCCGCTCGTTGCAGATGATTTTGTTTTGGTGGTTTCATCGGGCCAAGACCTTCAGCACACACTGGGGCGGTTTGCAGCTGAGTGTGAAGTGTCTCAGATGAGAGTCAGCACCTCCAAGTCCAAGGCCACGGTTCTCTGCAGGAAACTGGCGGATTGCTCCCTTTGGGTTGTGAGTGAGCTGCTGCCCCAGGTGAATGAGTTTAAGCATCTTGTTATCTTGTTCACAAATGATGGAAAAATGGAGCAAAAAATAGCGAGATGGATTGGTGCAGCATCAACAATAATGCAGGTGTTGTACCAAACCTTCCATGGTGAAGACGGAGCTGAGCTGGAAGGTAAAGCCCTTAATTTGCCAGTAAATCTTCCTTCCAACCCTCAGCTATGGTCATGAGCTCTGGGTAGCGACTGAAAGAACAAGATTGTGGATACAAGCGGCAGGATTTAAGGTTCCTCCATAGGGTGACTGGACTCGAACTTAGAGATAGGACGAGAAGGTTGGACACCTGGAGGGAGCTCAGAGCAGAGTCGCTGCTCCTTCACCTTATAAGAAGCTAGCTGAGAACACCTCAGAACCCCACCAGGATGAACTGGAGAGTGCTACTGGTTAGAGGGACGGGTGGAATTACCTGCTGGTAGTGCAAACTGACCCAGGTTGAGTGGAAGAAAATGGATGGGTGAATATAATGGAGACCAGCAGTGGTTCATGGACAGACCTGCAACGCTGCAGTGTCACCACGAAGCTCAGCAGGGATCATTTTTATCTGCAGTAACAAATGATAAAACAATGCCTCCCTGTTTGAATTTAACCTCAGGCTAAAATCAGGGCATCAGTAACCATGAGGAAAAATTATCGCATGTTCTGCATGCAGTGGCATTAATGAACACACATACAGTGGATCACTAAACGTTGCTGCATCTGAACTGAAGCAGGGGGAAGGCAGAGTGGGCTGGATGTCTGAATGCATTTGTAACTTTGTTCGTGCACGTATCCCTGTGTGTTTGTATTGGTTTACTCTCATGATGCTAATGCAAGTTTACAAAGATTGTGGGCGGTTTGTGGCTTAATGTGGTTTTCACATTTGATTACAGTCACATCACAGAGCCCCTTAAAGGATAATGCTTGCTTTGCATCGCCCTCTTCCTCTGTAACACACAAACACATAATGCACACATGTACTGTAAGCTCACAACAAGTGTAGGTACGCAATAAGCTAAAATATGACAGGACATGGGAAAACTGATGAAAATAAAAAGGAGTTTAGTAAGAAACAAAACACTAAGTAAAAGGTGTATAAAAGGTTACAGACATCTGGTAATTGTTTTAAGTCTTTCCTGACCTTTTAACTTCACCTTCTTTGTATTTGATAATGGAGGGAAGCTGAAGATTTAAGCAGTCATTTCAGACAGTTTAAATATGTCATATTTTTGTATTTTGGACAGTAGAAAATTACATTCTAACTGGCAGCTGCTGCAGATGTTTGAGTGGTCACCTATTTCAAAGCTACAGTATATTGTTGCTACAGCACAGTATACAACATTAAGAAAAGTAAGAAGAATTGTTTTTAGGTGCATGTAATAGCTACTAAGTAAAGTCGCAAAAGTTAGAAATATTAATTTAAAAAATAACTTAAATGTTTGTGTCTGTGTGGGTGAGAGGCCAATAAACACAAATATGAAGAATAATAATTGAGCAAATACATTTTCAGGATAAAACATAAATGAGTCAACATAATAATATGATAATAGTGAGGGCAGTCACAGATGAAAGATAAAAACCCTCTCTCTGTGGTTGTGCTCATATTGTACAGGCAACTAAATGTTCATCTCCATTCTTTAGTTAAGTGCTAAATTGAATACTTATGTTGAGACGGTTTTACATCTGAGCTGCTCCCACTCACACATGTAAATGCTGAATTAATTGCGTAAACTAAGTGCTTTGCTTCACCCATTAACACCTGCATGTGTGTTTCTAGGACACCTCAGGTTTTAATGGGCTGAAAGCAGAGACTTTGGCAATAATAAAAAATATCAGTATTGATGTGTATATATTGTGGATATTCTGTTGCCGGTTTCTGTTTCTCTGCAGTATATTTGGGCCTTAGCAGAGGATGTTTTCTTCACGGATGAGGCCAGTTGGAGCAAAAAGCAACACAATAGTCCTGAAATTTCACAGAGATGGGCTTACTTCACACTCGGTTGTACGTGTGTTTGTGTGTGAGAATGTGTCTGCAGGGCCGGTTGGAGCTCACACTTCACAGAGCATCGAATGGATAAATCAGTTCGGAGGCTTGCGGGAATAAATAAATGTATGTTTTTGAGCGTATGTGTGGAGTTACGCAAGCAAAGCTGCACGAGCGTATTGGCATGCCCCAGTTCCTGTGTGTTATAATGTGCATGTTGCTTTGCACATACCACACTACTGCACATACCACTGCTTAACGTGTGCAAATGTGATTTTTTTGTGTGTGTGTGTGCACATACAGATTTATTTGCATATTCACACAGCTGCATGCATATCAGACGTGCAGCATCCGTCACATGCAGGGTCTGGCGAGAGAAAACAGCCCCTAATGGGTCATCCTTGCAGCCATAAAAGACACCTGTCAAAGTGTCTCTCCTGCAGAGCTGTCATTACATTGAACATGTGCATGCCACTTTCCTCCTCGATGCACAAATTGACAGTCCGCTCGGCTGTAATTTTATTTCATCTGTGTTATCAGCCTACGTACATGTACTGAGAATCTTCCACAGCAGTAAGAGTGAACATCACAGTGAGTTAAGTTGAAACTCAGCTGTTCAAGCTGCACAACTAGAGCTGACATCTGACTTGAGGTCAGGAGTTCATGTGTTTTTCCCAGCTTTGTGTGTTGGGTTCTGATTTTCAGAGCAATGATTGCCTGCTACTGACACTAGATAATACACTTTCAGAGAGTTATAGTACAGAGTGCAAGTGCAGAGATATTTTCCCTTTACCTCTTGAAAATAATGTCATCTTTCAGCACACATAACCTTGCAATACTACCAATATGATTTTTAACTACTTACTATGATGATTTCAAAATGTGCTCCATAATCTTTGATTGGTAACTAGGTCATAAATTCATGAAATGTTTACACTCTTAATTTATTCTAATCAATATTTTAGCACTAATGTACTGTAAAGTGTTATCAGGCAGTGTTTGTTCTTGTAAATGTAAGTAGGGCTGAAGTAACGAGTTGATTTATTGATGAGATAATTAACAGAAAAAGTCTATAACCGCCTGTGTGAGAGTGAACTAGTCAGAGTAGAGCTTTGAGCTAAATGCTAATACTCTCATGACTGCATGATCACAGTGATAATGCTAACAGGCTAATGTCTGACAGTATAAGGTTTCCTGTGTTCACCGTTTTAGTTTAGGATGTTAGCATTAGGGATGCAAATTCTGAATTATTTCTTGATAGCTGGGTGTATTCACAATCAGTAATAGATTAATTGTTACACTGAGTGTAACAACAAAATCTATTGATTTACATTAGAAATGGATGTATAAATGAAAAATGGATATAATAAAACACCAGACTACTTAAAATTTAAATTAAATAGCAAAAAAGTATTGACCTTATATAAAGTTTCAATTCAACAAGTGGCCTTACAGTTGATAGGGCTTGATTAGATATGAAGGGATAGCTGTCATCATCATATTTTTATCCTAAAGGGAGCACAGAAATTTCTTCAGCCTCATGGCCGTGTTGAGAAAAAGTCACATAAGTAATTTGAATCCAATCTCTTCTGACCTTGAATGTACCAATTTTCACATCAATCCATTCAAGGTATTTGAGATGTGACGCTCTCAACCAAACTATTGAACAAAACAGCACTTCAAGTCACAACTGTTTCGCTATCAGTTAAACCACTGACAATTTTACAGATCAGTCAGTTCATCTAAAACATAAAATTCTTTCCATTAAAGCAAAATGACCGTTTCGTTTAAGCTCAAGCAAAAAAAGTACACATATTGCAGTCCAAAACTGTAGAGTTAAATTGGAAAGTCCAACATGATAAAAATAAATAGAGGGTTGATTATTTAAGTCAATGGTGCAGCTCCAAAAGAAATTCAAGTTTCTATCAAACCCCATAATGGTGAAAAAATTTAGTCTGTATAGTAAAATTTTTAAAAAATGATTGCAACATGAACACTGTGGAAATCTTACGAGAACGGCCTTCAGTTTCTCTCTTCCTCATATTGTGAGGCTGTTCTCTGACTTTGGTAGTGGCCTTGAATCCTGTGGAAACACAGCTGAATTCATAGCAGAGCAGTCGTTTTCAACATCTTTGTGGTGATTTTCTTGCAGCTGTAAAATCAGGACTTTAGTGTTGCAGAGCAGCACCTTGGAACTGACATGTAATCTTAATTTGCTGCATCTCAGTCACTATTTCATACTCGTTTCTGATAAAACAGAAAAAATATATAAATGAAAGCAGCTTTATTGGGAGTTCAGCTGCAAATGTGAGCAGGGGAGAAGCAAATGGATGTAAAGTTTTCCTCCTGCCATCCAAACTCCGCACAGTGTACAAGCCGCCTAATTTGAAATACTTCCACACTTCCAAATTCTTGGGTGTTTGGAAAGCTTTACATTTAACTAAATCAGTCATCATTGTCTAAAATTGTAGCACTGACTGCTACAATAGCAGGAGCCAAAAAGCAACTAATGTGATGACACAATCGCAGAAGAACAGCATTTGTCAGCTGCATACGGTGGTTAAAAATACCGATGTCGACTTATTTTCAGCTTCAGCCTTTTGCAGAGCAATTGTGGCAACTTTAGAACAAAACTGACACTGAAACGCTGCTAGAAATCCCTGACAGGAACATGTGGTTCGCATTTTCTTACTTTAATAGTTGCCGCTCTACTTGTAAATATCCATTTGGTAGTCAGAGAAAATTCACACACATTCACGGTATGTACAGGAGTATTTTGAGCTACTGTAAAATAGTGTGTATTTTTGTCTGTGTGCCGTACTGTTTTCTGTTCATGCTCCAGTACAAGTCGGTGTAAGATGACACCAGTGTTAACACCAGGATCTAACTCCCTCGCCCTGGCTGCTTCTCATCCTCCGTAACATACAAAGTAATTACATCTCTTTCCACTACACACCCGTCCCTCGCACACACCACACCCTCGTCTCCAGGCTCCAAATGTCAGCCTCATCAGCTCAATTATCCACTGACTTAAACAACATCCTTACATAACCCATTTAGGTCTCTGCTGTCTGAGAGCTCGGAGGTGACAAACTTCCACCGTCTTCCACCGTCCAAATTATTGCTTCTATGTTTTCTCACCTGCAAGAAACGGCCATTTTAATTACACTGTGTCATATTAATTACATGCATTTTACTCATGTGCTCATTTACCTGCACTCTGACGTTGTGCATCATAACCCCATGGAGGATATACTTAAATAAAACCTGTTTACATTTCTTTTGCTTCCTTGTCTGTATGCATCATCAGTCCAAAGGTCATTGAATAACTAAATCATTCCTGTGAATACATAATTGGCTTATTCATGAACTTCCTTAAATACGATCCTGTCACTCAGCCGTTTTCATTCACATTTCCCCGACTCATTTTATTTCCATTTCTCTGCCGAGCATAGCGTCATATTTATGGATCAGCATTTATGGGGAATAGATTCACTTTGATGAGGCAAAGCTCCACTGGAGAAGACTTATGATCTATTTTTGTGCAATAGCACATGGGACTCACGTGCCTGGTAATAAAACGCCCTTGATGTGTGCCCTTTGTCTCATAGAGGGAGAAAAAGCCGCACATGCATACATAATAGGTTGGGGGGGCGGGGATTGGGGAGGGTAACTATTTTGAGATTACTTTTTTTTTCTTTCTTTTGACTGTGCGATTCATTTGCCTGCTGGTGGAAAATAGATGTGAATCACTCACCATGGCTGCTCTCCAACATCCATTCACTCTCTGCTCTCCATTCTTCTGCCCTGATTTACTGTCACTGTGTCGTTAAGTCACTCTGCCTCTCCTCCTTTGCTCCAGGTTTTCATCTCCTTATTTTACCCTTTTGATTTCTTTCAAATGTTCTTCTCACTACTCAGGCATCAAAAACACAAATATATCTGTGCCAGTTTCGATTCTGGATGTCATTCTACTCCACAATTCGCCTGCCTCCCTCCTGCCCTCACCCCTTTCTCCTCTCTGAGGGCACCCTGAGTGGCCTCTGTGATGTAATTGTCTATGAGAGTCATGTCACTGGGGCTGAGCAGGAGATTACAGACAGAAATGGAGTGGAGTGCCGACAGGAAAGTGAGGGCCAGGAAAAGGGTTCTCACCGCTGCCTGTAATGTTTTTAGAACTCCATGTCATCCTCTTACTACAACCTTTTCCAATCAATCTGTCAGCCTTTAGAGTTTTTTTGTCACTGCTGTACCGTTACAAGAAACGCCTATATAAAGTTCGATCCAGAACACACCATTATGACATTTTGGAAAGTGTACTTACAGTTGTGAACGAAAGTCTCCAGACACTTGCAAAGATCATTTATATCATGGCAGTCTTGAGTCTCCAGTGATTCCTACAACTTTTAATTTTCCATTATCAAATGATGCAAAAACTATTTACATTTGGTTATTTAAAATAAAGAAAGGTCTTCTGGAAATCTGACAAAATTTGCTGGGTCAAAAATAAACATGGAATAATTCCAATATTTGATTAACTGTCTCTTGGCCATCTTTACCTCAGTTAGACCATTTTGATACCTAACTGTCTGGTTGCATTTCTCGACAGAATCGGTGCAATTTCACTAAATTTGTTGGCTTTTTTACACAGACTTGTTGCTTCTTCACGGTCCACAGGTTCTTATGTGATTTACATCAGAAGGCCAGTCTAAAATCTTAATTCTAGCCTGATTTAATCATTTCTTTACCACTTTTCATGTGTGTATGGAGTCATTGTCTTGCTGGAACACCAAACTGTGTCCAAGATCCAACTTTCTAGCTGATGATTTTAGGTTTTCCTCAAGAATGTAGCGGTAATCCTCCTTCTGCATTATTTCCTTTACGTTGTGTAAAGCACCAGCTCCAGTGGCAACAAAACAGCCCCAGAGCATATTGCTGCCAACGCCATGCTTGATGGAAGGTTTGGCGTTTTTGGAGTTTAAGACTGTACCTTCTCTCCTAACATATTTCTGGTCATTGTTGCCAATTATCAAAATTTGTGTTTCATCTGACCACAGAAATTTCCTCAAGAAGTCATTTTCTTTGTTGTACAGTTGATTTTTGAATCTGTAGCTGCTTTCAAATGGCTCCAAATGACTTTCTTAACTTGTTCAAGGCAAAGACTTGAAATAGAATGAATACAGTATGCACTTGAAGAGTGATCAAAAAAGTCTTCTGTATAATACAGGGTGTTCCTAAAGTCTGAAAACATAGGAAATCTCATCAACTATATATTTTTTTGCCTCCACAGATTAAATCTGGCTTTGTTGGTAGAGTAAAGAGTTGAAGTTATAGTTCTCAGTGGACGTGAAGATGGACATATCGAAACATAGGTTAGGGAAGTGATTTTTTGGGGGGCTAGCATGAATTTTATCCATGAGTAATTCTTTAGATTTGGCCAATACATTTGTTTGTTTTTAACCACCTTCACCACCGTGGAAAAGCCAAGTGGAATCCTCCTTAAATTCATCTGCTATCTTTTGATATGTCCATCATTCATAACCACTGAGAAGTACCAGTTCAACTATTTCTTCTTTCAACAAAGCCACATTTAATCTGTGGAGGCAAAAAAATGGAGTTAATGAGATTTCCCATGTGTCCAGACTTTAGGGACACCTTGTACAATTGATATTGAAACCTAAACTGTGTCAGTAGGTTATCGATTCAAACTCATACTCACACCTATGTAACTTAGGGCAAATAATTTTACTAACTTACAATTTATTACAGTTGAGGTCTCAGAATTAACGCTTGTTTGAATCCTATGTCTCAAGAAAAACTTACATAGGAAATGCTAAAATGGTAGCGCGACAGGAAGCTGTATGGCAGAAAATATAAACTGACATTGTCATGCTTCATATGTGCCTGCCTTCTCCTTGATTTTTCCAGTCACAGCTTCTCCTGATTCCTAAACTGCCTCGTGGCTACTGTACCGCCACGTTTAGCCTGAGCATCCTCAGCCATGACACCTCACATCCTCTGTAGCATCGTACTAATGAAACCAGTTAGGTTAAGGAGCTTTAGCTAATCGCTGCATTTTTCTAGGTTTTATTCCTCTCTCAGTCTTCCCGAATCACTCTCTCTCTTCCCCCTCTCATTTTCCCTGCTATTCCCTCGCTCAGTTTATTGCCCATTCCAGCTAAATCCACACAGCCCTCTGTGCTATTGTAGATAACGCTGCCTTGGCTCGGAGTCTCGGGGATCTGTCACTACGGCATTACAGAATGCATAATGTGCAGCCATGACACGGGCCTTGACACCTACTGTAAGGTCTGTTTTATGTGGAGTGTGAGTTACACGCAGTGATTTCACGCAGGGGCAAATATTAAACGGTTTTTTAGCCGAATTTGGCTAAAGGGAGCAAATGGCTGGGGTTCATTACTGTACATAGCTTTGTGGTGTTGGAAGGCTGCGTATGTATATCAACACTGTCCGCTCCTATCATCACTGTTTACTCTGCACAGAAGCATTTAGGCGTTTTGAGAACAGGGAATATAAATTTTCAGCATTTTAATGCCTTGTCACACTTGGAGAGACTGTTTTCAGCTTAATTGTGACCTATTGGCACAGTCAGTTGAAGCTTGATCAATTCCCTGCATGAAAACATATATTCTAAAAACTTTTAGAATAAGCCAACAGACTTTAAGTTCGGACTTTGTAATCTTCTCTATACCTCAGAAGTCCACTATTCATGGTGCCACAACGAGGCAATGGATCATCACTGTGGAGGCTGAATTTCCGAGCAAGCCGGAGACTGAAGGTGCTGCCAGCTAGTCTCTTTAACCTTTGTCAGACTACAGATAGCATCGCAGATAACCTTAAAAGACAGAGGGAGGGAAGGAGTAGGAGTGAGTGGGATGGATGAAAAGAGGACTTAAGAGGAGTGAGAAAAGAATAAAAAGAAAGTAGTATGGAGTTTGTTGCAAAGTGTTTCCCCCTCGGGGGTTTACAAAGTAGTAAAGTAAGTAAAGTTTATTTATATAGCACCTTTCTGGATCAGACGTCACAAAGTGCCTCACAGGAGAAGATAAAAGACGAGGCAAATAGAGAGCTTGTGTAGGTAGTCGGTACAAAGTCAATGAATGGCCTATAGTGTGCAGTGAGAGCCAAACAATGTCCTTTACAGCCTGTCCATTATGTTGAAATGTTATTTGTGTTTCCTGTTTTAAACCCTCACACCGCTATCTTTATTTTCTCTTACTCTTGCCCTTTCAGTCCGGCCGTCGATCCGTCTGTCTGTCTGTCTCGTCTCTTACTGCCTCGTCTGTCTCTGTGGCGGACTGATAAGAAAAGAGCCCGCCCTGTCTCGGAGGAGAAACCATGGAAACGTACCAGCCACGTGTTGACATCACAGCATGTTAAATATAACCGCCTCCCGTGCCACACAACTAGTTGTTCTGCCGTTGATCCTCAGCCGGCTATAAATACATGGTTTCCTTCCCATAATTGCAGCTCTAACAGGCTTGTTTGGATGGAGGGAGGACTAGGAAATGCCAGAGAGAAAGAACGAGAGCACCTTCTTCTCTCTATCTGTGCCTCACCACTCTGTGTGTGTTTTTGTCTATGTGTGTGTGTGGTTTTGTGTGTTTTTGTGTGTGTGTGTGTGTGTGTGTGTGCATGTTTATCCGCTCATTTGATTCTTTCTCATTACAGTCCAATCAAGGAGATCGGTAGAGATTGCAGAACTCTCTGAGATAATCTCATTTAGGACAAACAGACTCTGAAATGACCTAATATAAAAAGACAGAGTATACTAGCAGCATTTTTGCATTCTCTGAGGTCATATACGTGCCCCTTTTGCAAATATAAATTTAACATATCATAAGCTGATGTTTTAGCCCTGTGGTCGATATACTTTAAAGAAGATGCCAACATGTAGACTTCCACATTTAACTTGAATAAATTGTTGGACTCTTTGGGGAAATGCAGTCAGCTTTTACTGCAGCATGGTGATGTGCCTAAACACAAAACACTCAAGATTGGTGTGAGGAGCATGACAAAGAGCTAAAGGTCTCGATTTGGCTTCTACGTACCTGAGATCTCCATCTAACTGAGGATTTTTGGGATGTGCAATCCATAGAGACCCGGCAATGTAAAGAACTTAAAGGATCTGCTGTTAACATCTTGGTGACACATTGAGAGGTCTGTGCAGTCCTGACATTGACAGATCAGACCTGTTTTGACTGCACAATGCTAGACAAGTGTTTTTAATGTTGTGGCTGATTGGAGTATAACCCATTTTGGTCTGAATATTCATCTAAATGTAGGTAGAATTTTAAGTAAGTAGAGATAGACCGATTACTGGCCCCATTATTGATAAATTAAATGCACTACTACAGGTTTGATGCAGCTTCCTTTCTCTGCCTGTAGTCACTCTGTGGTCTCAGAAATGTCTTTAAAGTATACACTGCAAAAATTAGGAAATTAGCTTCTCTCACAGTGGCTAAGGCTATGCTAATGGATAGCAGCTAAGTTGGAAGGCAGTCACAATTTAACCTGAAACAGAGTCTGAAAACCAATAATGAATAATGCTTCAAGAACTTGACCTTGAAAGATTGAGAAAATAGAGAAGAACAGCAGGAGACAAATTGATAAATTCGGAGCGCCCTAATTTAATCACTCTTATTTCAGTTGTACATATTCAATTATAATCACCCTTATTAATGAAGAAGCCTAGGTATGAATGACAGGTTCTCTGATTTCACATGCTGTTACAACATTACATTTAAGTTATATCGATTCCAAATATCAGTTATCAATCTGTCTTGATTACCAATAATCACCATCAGTATCGGCCCTAAAAAAACCAAACAAACAAGAAAAAAACATATCAGTCGATCTCTAATAAGAAATACCTAAACTGCTGACAAAAATTTTATTTTGAACATCCGGTCTATTCCAAGAAGTGATTTGCTACTTGTCATTTCATGCCTCAGGCTTATTTTTTAGGCAGTTATGTTGTGTAAATGCAGTTAAATATTAGCCACGGCACTGTTGTAACTGATGTGAAGCCCATTTATAAAAAGCATATTTAACACAGCAAACCTAAAAGACACAGAAGGGAATAAATCCAGAGTGTAAAGTGTTTGTCTTGAGCCTGTCTTCCTGTCTTTATGTAACCGTCACTGGTGTGCACGGGAGATGTTGGGAGCACAGAGGATTGCATGTTGTGACTCAGTCTCTTAGCAGCCACCTCATCTTCACAACCCCGCGGGTCCCCAGAGGCTGGAGCGGGGCCGACCAATCAGACAGAGATGCCACAATGACCAAGAAGGCCGGTGCTATGCTGTCGCCAGCCGAGAAATGGTTCCAGTCTAGGAAACGGACATGTTTATGTGCGTGCAGTATATGTGAATTTAATAGTCTGTGACTGTGAAGAGAGAGAGGGACTACCTCTGTGGGCTCTGACGGTCTATGTGAGGATGACTGAGCCTGTGCATGTGTCCTTTTATATCCCATTGTCTTCTAATGCAGTTTAATCTCCATTAAACCCAGATGATTTGTTAGTTACCCTGCCTTGCCACACACACATGCATGCGCAAATATACATTGAAGAACACAAAATCCTCATGTGCCTCGTAGAGTTTGAGATACTGAAGGTTTGTTTTGTTGTCATGACTTGACATGCAAACTCCACAATGACTGATGTAGATATTCACATCAAATACACAAATATTTGAGCTCCCGATTAAAGGAAATTCAATATTTTTTCTATTATATATGCTTCGCTGGATCATACCGTTGTCCCTGTATCATTTCATTTAAACCAATGCATGCAACTTCAAGCTTTTAGGGACATACCTCAGCCAGATTTGATTCTGCATTATCTAGTAAATGTCTACATTTATCTGCACGTTACATATACAACAGAGAAATTTAAGTCAATTACTACAGTAGAACACGATACTCTAATTGCAGTACTGTTAAATGGGATATGCTGGTTGTGTATTCGTGTCATTGATCGGGAAAAGATGTGCAACTCCGTCAAAAACATTCGCTGTATAGAATTTCCATTTGCAGCATGTTGATCGATTTCAATTATTTATTCATGGATTCTTGTTCATGATGCTGCTTCTCTCTTGAGGTAATAATGTGTTATTGGTTTTTTTTTTTGCTTGGTACCAAAAATAGTTCAAAAGCAGCTCTAGTAATTTTCTGCTGACTTTTCCCTATTAAATATATAATGATTGAAAATAGGCCTCCTTCATACGAGGGATTATTTTGAGTATTAAAACAGAACATGTTCTACTAAAGTAATGACTTCACGAAGCCAGTTACCTTGTTCCAATCGTGTAGATTAAATTAAATATTGCTTTTTCCGTTGATGAACAGACTTAATATGTGTCTGTCATACTAGCTTCATTCATGAGTTAAATTGAAAAAGGCCAGTTTTTAGGACATTGTATTAATTTTATCAGAGTTGAATTGATTAAGTAAAAATAATTTCTCAAGGTATTTTTTTCTGTCTTAAATGAAAAGAGTTTGATTTTCATTTTTGCCTGGTGAAGTATGAACGTCCTAAACAAAGTTAGTTTCAAATTGGAGTTTGATAAATTGTTCAGCCCTAATTCAAACACATTCAGATGTAGTGTTTCTGTGGTGGATGAAATTAAGTTAAAAAAAAAAAGTTTTAGGGAAATTTAAGGCTTTAAATATGCAAATGAACTTTTGGATCCAGAGACTCAAATGAAGCATCAGCAGAATAGTGATGTTGAAGGAGCATCACAAGTGTTAAGACAGCATTTATTCAGTGTTTATGTTTTGAGCTAAATGCTAATGTCTGCATGCTCACATGCTTGCAGTTATGATGCTAACACGAGTCTTTTTCAGCCATGACCTATAAAACATTGCTGGTTTATCAATCTGTCAAAGTGACTGTATTCAGACAGAGTTCACTTTAATGTTAATATCCCTCACGGCTTCATTCAGACAAAACAGAGAGACAGAAGGAGCCACAGTCCCATGAGATATTATCATACATGTGAGATTAGACAGTACATTCGGTGACATAATGCATAATAAGAGCTCTCCAAATAGCCTAATTTATTTACATTGAAAATTCAGTCCATGTGTGATGATAATCTGACCACTCCTTTACCAGCAGTATAGTAAAATATTCCAGCAGCTGTGGACTTGACCTGAGGACAATCATTACGTAACAAATTATTTCACAGCATCTTATCTGAGCTGAACTGTGACTCTGTGACAGCTCACCTGTCTGAGGTGAGGAAAAGTTGTGTATCCACATTGGTGGTAATTTACGATCATGAGTTATTACTCCGCCAAGGAACATGGCGGAGTTATGTGACGATCAACGTTGGTTTGTCCGTCTGTTAGTCTGTTTGTCTGTCTGTTAGCAACATTGCTCAAAAAATGCGGAAAGAAGTTCTTGGAGTTCAGAAGGTTAAGACAGTTAAACAGGAATATGCATTTAAACAAACGTCTCCAGACCTTGCTCTCTGGCTGTGCAGGAGGGAACAGTGTGTGCTCCTTCTTCACTATCTTGGTCTCCTTGGAGAGGTTCTTGTGGCAGAAGTTGGGCAGGAAGTGTTCCCAGCACTGCATCTGGAGGTTGAGGTCTTTGGACAGCTCCTGTTTGATCATCAGTGTCTGATGGTCATGGGAGGAGAAGGTTTTGCAGTGTTAAACTAGTGATGCTTTACATTCTTGCTATATTCCCTGCCTGTGTCGCATTTGTGATGATCGGCGTTGGCTTTTCCATCTGTTTGTCTGTCTGTTCGCATCATTACTCAAAAACAGACGAAAAGATTTGGATTAAATTTTCATGGAAGGTCAGAACTGACACAAGGACCAAGTGATTAGATTTTGACAGTGATGCAGTTTATAGTCTGGATCCACGGATTGTTTAAGATTTCTGTATCACTGCGAGATAGCGGCACGGTGTCACTGTAACTATGACAAGTGAACACTACGTCAGTTGCCTGTTGACGATCACATGAATGCTATCCTATTACAAATCGACTGCTGCGGACCACGAATTGTTTAAAGATGTCCATCAGAAATGATACGACTGAGCAGCCTTGGTGGAGTACTGCGCTCTCTGAGTGCTTTTCTTGTTAATGAAAGTTGCTGCTATTGTTCAACATGCATAGATGAGCCCAACTCTTTTGCTTTTCTCATATGGATCCTCCTACAACTCCTGCAACAGGTGAAAGCAACAAACCAAACTTTGCATTAATGTTTTGTCCAAACCCCGATCATATTGATTATTGGTATTATTACTCTAACTGGTCACAGACAATGTTGTCATTGCAATAACGTTTAGCATACCCTGCTATCCTCACCCCAACCACTCCTCCACCACCTTCATCCTCGCTCTCACCCCAACTGGTCGAGGCAGATGGCTGCCCTCTCGTTCTGTTGGAGGGTTATTTCCTTTTCCTTCCGATTAAATGACAGCTTTTTTGTTTCGTTTCCACTGTTTCCGACTGCTTGTTCAAAGGAAATCCAAAGGGAACTATGGATTGTTCAGTTCAAAATGTCTAAGTTCTTCACCTTACTGTGTTAAGAGATAACATATGTTGTGAATTGGTGCTATAGGAATACAACTGAATTGGACTGAACTGAATTGAATGTAAGGATATTTCAGTTTCTAATAGAAGTGAAATTGTGGGGCAAGGTGAATAAGAAAGGTGTTTTGTGATTTTTGGCAAGTAAACTGTCTTTTGCATTCTCTTTGATGTTTTTGAACCAAGATTAATGCTGAAATGTGGAAAAAGCCTTCCTTAAAATACTTCACACAACTTGAATAACATTGCTTTTGCATGGCTATTAAAGTGAAGTTGCAGGTTAAACTTGTGCCTTGATACGGGAATCTTACAAGGTCAGAGCTAATAAGATTGCTGTTGTAACTTTTATGTAAAAGTGACTGAGATGCTCATTCAGGCATGAAGTCAACACACTCAGTACTATTAAATTTACAGGAGTGCATGTCTAAATGAGGCTTTGCTGATATTTATCGGGATTAATGTTTACATTGGATCCCTACTGTGGTATGTAAGCATGCTAACAGATACTAATTAGTACTAAATACACAGAATATCCTCAGTTTTGCAGGTGTTTGGCCCAACTGTACAGCACCAAAGTGGTGAACATATAAAAGCTATGACTGGCATGTATAGGTGCACTGATTATTGATTGTATCATGTAAGTGATTATGGTTGAAATGCAAGGTTCTGTATCCCCATTTGTGTGGCGATACAGACACCTAACGAACAATGAATGACAAACCAAACATAAAAATCAATCATCATCATTCATCCACTCCCAAACAATGTGGTACTTCCTTTAATAGATGAAAGTTAGGCTTTTCATACAGAGCTTGTGGACATTGCATTGCACTATCCTAAAAGGCCACAGTGCTGATTCTTGGAAACAATGATTTACTGACTCCATGTGAGCAAACAGTAACTGAGGTTTGTTGTTTTATACTCATGCTACTCGTTTTTATTACAAGTGTCCTTTGAAAATATGTTCAATCTGCAGGTGGGATCTGGGTCTTAGATTGTGCGTAATAGAAAAATCTGCCCCTTGACTTGGAATACAGTCGGCTGACCAAACTTGGATTGTTCTCTAGATGTAAGAAAATCATAAACAGGACTATCGTGCTTTTGATTTATGTCTGCTGTTCCTTTTTTTTTATCATTTCCTAAACAGTGATGCATGAGACCTCACACAAACTCGTGATTCACTGTGGCGGCAGCTAGTTCTGAGAGATAAGGGAGAGTCGTAATGTAGGTCAGAGGAGAGCAAAAGGAGGTTGAGGGTCGAAGGCGAGGAGCAGGTTCATCTCCTGTGTGAGATCCTGGAATTCCTGTCTGCTGAGTATATGCATGCATATACATGTGTGTGTATATGTGTGTGTGTGTATATACATATACACACTTTAAGAAGAAGTTGCTGTATTTAGCAACCTTGGTCTGCATAGTTGATGGTGAAGGATTGGGCAATGTAAGAGTGAAGAATCAAGTTAAAGAAGATGAACAGACGTTGGCATCCTTCTGTCTGTTCAACAGAAAAATCTGAGAAATGTGTGTGAAACTGTTTTATTCAAGTTCATCTTCAAAGTTTTTCATGGAAATGTTAATTGCATTAGTATGTCTTCGAACATTTGTTGCTCTGTTGAATTTGTTTGTTTTGGGGTTTTTTTGCTAAAAATTAATACGATTTTTGTTTGCCAGTAACGTAAAAGATTTTGAGACAGACACCCCTCAAGAAAACCAAATTTGGAAGTGATAATGCAAGGAAAAAAACACATTTTTGTTTTATTTACTATGGACAAATCATTTTCATTTTTGTAATCTTGTATTTTTGGCAAGTTTGTAGTTAATTACTGTAATTACTGTTTGCTACACTTATCCTTAAAGCAAAGACCACAGAAAGTCATCATTATCCAAAATGCTGTACGTTTGCAGGCCTTTTGAAATTAACAAAACTCTATAGTTGTTCTCTTGTGAATGTGTGTTGGTCTCATTTCTTAGTGCTGAAATTCGGTTTTCTGCTTTTTTATTTGTTACTGTGTCAGTGATGGGCTACAGCTTATTCACAAAATACTTAACGGATGTCTTGCAAAGCTAATTAGGTCGTAAATTCCAAGAAAACGCTATTTTTCCACATTGTAAAAACTCTAGAATGTGGCTGCCGCATGGTGTCTGTCAATATATCGTTATTAACTATGACAAAAATTGAGTTTTGACATTGATGAATTGATTCAGAAATGTAGTTGATAACCTGAAGCGGATCCTGTTCCCGTGCACATCTCTTATTCTGCAGGCCGATGCAATCTTTCGTTATAGCATCGGGGATAATTGCTTGAGGCTCTAACAACAGCAAGACATTACCTAGCCAGCTTTCACTTGAGCTATTGTGGGCTGTAAATTGGATGGTGAAATTGCCTTTTGGGTGAATCTCCTATACTATCTACCCAGGCTAAGCCCTTCTGCCTTCTGTTTAGATAATATACGAATAACATCCAGTGTCGGTTCCTCGCGATCGCATGAATAAATATAAGGTGTGCTTACATTTGTGCGCATTCTGCATATTAATTCTCTTTTGCTTTTTCAGCCAGCACTTATTTATAGAGTCACATCTGCATATGTATGGAGACTGTATTTGTCAAGTTTCTTATCCTATATGCACACGTTATTAGAAATGCAAAAGTGTGCGTCTTTGTGGGTGTGTGTAGTAACGGAGCTGTGTTAAATGACCTCTGGCCTCCACAGTCATTCACACCTCCATCCACTCGCACCCCCAGCATCTCCTCCCTCTATTTACAGCCACTTTCTTTGAAGTATTAATATGAGAACTCCTGAAGCTGTGCCACCTAAATGTTCGTCACTGTTTTTCTTTTTTTTTTTTACCGAGGAGTAATTTTGCACCCAGTTTGACCCAGTTTGAGTGTCTCTCCACCTCCTGCATGCTTTACAAAAAATACAGGACGGTGGTTATTAAGAGTTTAGGAGGATTGGGTAGTGGGTGCTGGAATTGTGAGATGAAGCGCATGAATAGGAGTATATTTTAACCCAAATAACACGTCTTAGGACAGTCAGTTTTAGCCAGCAGGGCTCATTTTAACTCCTACTTTGTCTCTGGCCTGTTTTTCCTTTGGGTCCACTTAGGGCTGAATAAACAAGTGTTTTCATAAATAGCGTGTCTGTTCCGTCAAAGTGAGAGTTTTAGGAGAAACACATGTGATGTGTCTGCCGCAGTATTTATTATACACTTTATCTTTATAAACTAACAGGAAATGATTCACTATGTGGCTCTCCGATGTCGACCAAACCACAGCTTTAAAATGCCACTGCCAGTTAAACTTAACAACCTTTCTTTTTTATTTCAGTTTGAATTCTTTCTGGCATCTTTCTGTGGCTATCTCACCATCACCTGCAGTTTATTTGGAGTTTTCACAGCTGCAGTCAGTCCTTCCATTGCCTTTTTACATTGCACTTAGGAAGACTAGTATATTTATGGCACATTTACTGGTGATTTTTACATTCTTCTTGAAGAATGAACAAGCTGCACGCTCTGTCAAGAATTGGTGCATATGGAACTGGGATTTGGCTACTTTAATGCAGCAAAGGGAGAACAGCTTTAGGAAGTGTGTTAACTGTAATTCACACATACACTACCGTTCAAAAGTTTGGGCTCACTAAGAAATGTCCTTATTCATGAAAGAAAAGCATTTTTTTTCAATGAAGATAACATTAAATTAATCAGAAATACAGTCTAGATATTGTTAAAGTGATAAATGACTGTTCTAGCTGGCTGGTTTTTAATGGAATATCTACATAGGGTTACAGAGGCCCATTTCCAGCAACCATCACTGCTGTGTTCTAATGCTACATTGTGTTAGCTAATCGGCTAATCGATGATTAGAAAACCCTTGAGCAATTATGTTTGCACATGAATAAAAGTGTGAGTTTTCATGGGAAACATGACATTTTAGAACGGTGGTGTATATAGATTTGCTAAAGTAGCTTATAGGTTTGATGTTTGCTATGTTGGCTAATACAGTATGAAATAATACACTTTTCGATGTAATGCTACTGTACACAGTGCGAATGGGGTTGTTTTCTCATTTAGGACTGCACCTTGAAGGACAAAGTTAGAATTATGCTGCCAGTCCAGTTTCACTTCATTTTAATTAAACAACAGAGTAGGACTAGAGTCACTCTTTCACTTAAGCATCACCAGAAAGCTTCACCACACCAGCTTGGACAAATTAACAATTTCTCCTTCTCAGTTCCAAGTTAAAACACGATTTTGCATTGCATTAACATGAATTTTACATGGATTTCTTAACTATAGCAGCAGACACAATGACATTTCTTCTTGTTTCTCTGTTGTGAATATACCACTACAATGGCCCAACTTCCACCCAGCGTCTGCCTGCTTGTTGCTATATTTGTGTACATACATGTGCATTAAAAAGGGATGTTATGTGGCTGCTGTTTGGGCTGTTTTTCTGTCTCTTATTTCCCAACTTTTCCTTTCTTTTCTGACTCTCAGTACACAATATAAAAAGAAGTAACATCACAAACATCTGCATGTTTCCAGAAATCAATAGAAATGGATTTCTCATTTTTGTTTTTGAGAAAAACTATAAAGAAAGATGGAAGTGGTGCACTGCAGGGCCAACGAAGCACTATAATAGATAGTTTGTCAGTTTGGTTGTTTACTGCGCTGCCAGATGTATTTATCAACATCCTCTTAGTGAAGAATGGAATACATCTGTATGTGGATCTGCCTAAATAAGTATTCTGGGCTTTTGGCTACACAGTGAAAGCGTTACACAACTCCGACATGTGCTGGGGTCACCCTCACAAGTTCAAAATACCCATCGGCTGGGGGACGATGGCGCGGGAGGCCGGGGGTGGGAGCGTGTTAAGGACGGCGGCTAAAAGGCTGACATTTGTAGCCTGGAGTTTCCCCTCAGCTCACCCTTCCAACAAACCCGTCATGCCCCGTGAATCCCCCCCTTCCTTCACCTCCTCCTTTAGGTTGTTCCATCACATGTTCCCAAGGAGGGATTCACCTCCTTTACAGCAGGTTTTCCCCCAACTAATAAAGAGCCAAAGTTAAACCTGGGATTTCCAGGCCGTGTTCCAGACGTGGAAAAATCTAAATTGCATTGACATTTGCAATAATTAGTTTTTTAAAAAAAACAAAAATGGAGCCCTCATGGACAGTGAGTTGTGCAGTTCATTTGAAACTTTATGTAGTAAGAATTGATGTAACTTGTTCATTTAATGTTCTTTAGGCCACTGAACCCCAAACTGAATGTCGTCTTTAAAGAAAAAAAGAAGATCAGAGCTAGAAACTGTCAGAACAGAATTTCCGATGGTCCATGAACTACTCATCTGTAATTGGCAGTTCTTTTGAAAAACTAAACCAAAATCACTTTACTGTGCATGTATCATGTACAAATTTATTTTAAAAAAATGTTGAAAAGCATTTTAATGATAATCTGATAATTAATCCGATTCTGTTTAAAAAAAAAAAAAGCATTTTTTTTGTTGTAACCATAAAACAATTAGTGACTCAACTCTGACTAAGAGTGCTGTGACAAAAATTCAAGAACTTTTTGTTCGAACTGCAGAGCAGGAGGCAAATTTGGAAATTAATTAAAAAATATATGTATATATGTAGTAAAATATTTACAGCATGTAGAATCCAAATTTTCTTTTCCAGTCTTGATAACACCTGTTGACACTTGGAAAGACGTTCTACATGTTGATTTGATTTTCTTTTTCAATTTTTGTAAAATAAATAATCATTATATAATAAATCATTCTTTCATCATTTATTATTTATGGGATTAGAACTTTGTCATATTGCACAAAGAGACATGTTTGTGTTCCCTCTACTTTTAGCCATGGTTGTGTTGTGTCCATAGAGGTGCAGAACTTTATACTGCAGTGAGTAAAAAAGGAGCAAAATTGCCTTTACCCACAAATCTCAGAATCAGTCAAGTAGCAAGTCATCAGAAATCAGTCTCACTCTTGCAGACCACGTGCTGCAGAAGATACTAATTCATCTTTAATTTCAACTCAAAATACTCAAAATATAAAGTTCATTCTGAATTACAGTATAGAAAAACATAGCACTGAACCATGTGCATTAATCTGTTCTGTCCTTGGAGAGTATTATCTCTTTTACCTTGACTGTTCAAGCTAGGATTTTTCAAATAAAATCAAACATTACTAAACCCCACATGCATATTTTTATTTAAGAATGACCAGACAAATTAATGTAGCATTCATGTAAAACAGATGCCAGCTGTGAAGGGAACCCAGGCCTTCAGCTCTTTATTGCGATGTTGATATGAAAAAGCGATTGTGGGCTTCATTTCCTCTCGGGGAAATTTCATACATTTTCAGCAGCGAGGAAGAAAAAAAGTGAGGGAAGGAGAGAGTGACCTCCATTTTGGATTATACATAATTGAAAATGTCCAGCTGAAAACCGCTGTTGGCAAAATGACACAATGACTTCAGCTCAGTTGCAGAGGGCATGTTTATATTTTGGAGTGAGTGATCGCGGAGGGCAGAGACGGAAAGAGAGAAGCCTCGCTGTCTTTCTCTCACCGAGGGGATTTTCCTCGCTGTTGCTGCAGCTGCTTTCCTGACCGAAGCCGCTCTCTGCAGCTCCGAGTCCCCAAGGTCACATGATTCTCTCAAGATCCCACCTTTGACCTCCGACGACTTGTCGTCTCGGGTTGCTATGGAGACATATGTCATCAGGACCAACGTGGCGTCTCGGCCGGTTTATTTTTAACTTCGCCCACTGCCAGCTTAGCGGCCTGGAATGAGGGGCTGAAGTGGAGCTGCTGCTGCTGCTGGGGGAAGTTCTGGGGACGTTTAGGGGCTTCCAGAGTGGGGCTTCCCAGCTGTAGTAATATCATGCCAAGGGTGTCCGAGCAGGAATGTGAATCATCCATCCACATGATCTGTTAATACAACATTATGTCAGCCAGCGCTGGACACACAGTGGAACCTGGAAAGTCCTTTAACAAGTGGAGGTGGGGGGGATTTTAGCCAGCTAAAAGCGCTGCCGGTCGGTTTAGCTTGTGGATGTGTTTCCATTTCCTCGGATATAGCAGGTGTTAATGTTTAGTTTGAAAGGTTCTGTTACAGGACTGCAAGGGTAAAAATGAATGTGTGCCTAAGAGTGTGTGTATACATATGTTAAGTACAACACGTGGAAAATCTGGGCTCATAGGTAACATGAGTTAAAAATTCTTAAAGAGGGGTGGGGTCATGTTGATTTTTGCAGCCTTTTCTTCACACCAGTGTCAATGTTTGAAGTGTCATAACTTGGGAAATAGTAGCTAGAGTCTTGAGATTTTGTTGCTTCATTGATATGATCTTCAATGTAACAACCCTGCTTTGATAGAATATTACAAACCAGTTATACGATGGTGCAAGTTCGGTCAAAAAATGTCCATGTTTTTTTCTATCCCAATATTCCACCAACCATAAAACCTTTATTTTTCATCCTAAGCCACACTGCTTACCGTTGCAGTATGCACTGTATACTACTCTAATTCACATTATCACTGCAATAGTCACTACATGCATCCCGGTTTACAAATGCACAGTGCGCTTTATGACCACTGCAGCTGTCAGTTTAAGTCTGCTTATTTTTTTACCTAGTAATTGCTTTAGTTTTTGTACATTTTTATACATTGTGTCATTTGGTTAAGGAGGATCAGCAAAAATAACAATGCCAGTGGACAGTGTAACTGCCTAGTTTCTGTGCATGACAATAAACCTCTTAAATCTCGAATTTAAGAGGCTGATTTGTTTCCTGTGATTGGCACCAACAGGAGCTGTAAAAATGTAGAGTATGATCCCAGTCGGAGACATACATTATGAGGGAAAAAAAGGATTAAAATTGCGTTTTTATTTGAGCACGCATTGAGAAGGTATGATGGTGAAACCATTCCAATAGTTGTCCCAAATGGTAGAGCTATATAATATTGTTACTGGGCTGAAAGAAAAGTCATGGTTTTCCCTCTCATCCGTTATCTATACAACACTTAATCCTCATTACGGTCGCGGGGGCACTGGAGTCTATCCCAGCTGACTTAGGGTGAAGACAGGGGACACCCAGGCTACTACAGGGCTACACATGGAGACCAAGAAGCTCACTCACATGCACGCCTATGGACAATGTAGAAACACCAGTTAACGTCAGTATGTTTTGAACGGAAGAAGTCGGAGTACCAGGAGAAAACCCATGCATGCACAGGGAGAACATGCAAACTCCATGCAGAAAGATCCCAGTCCCAGGCCGGGACTTTTCATAGTGCTTCAAATAATTTAAAACATCATTACTCTAGCTATATAATTTCTCAAGTTGTGGCATATCAAGCATTGCTCCACAGACTGGCACAAAGTAATCGGTGCAAAAAACCAACATGAAGCCACACCTCTTTTAGAATTTTTAACCCAAAAACTAACCCCAGACTTTACACGTGGTCAACTCAAACAATATTCACCACTTTTTTAAAAAAATAAAATGGTGCAGAATAACTCAACGACTCACTTGAAACCCCAGATAGCCCAAATAATGTTCTCCAGCATGTTACTCTAGGTTATTTTTGAGATGCTTGGTGTGAGAATGCGATCGTCCAGTGGAAACTCCGAGCCCTTTGTTTATGGGTTTCTATCTCTTGTGGTTGGGAGTGAAAGAGGGAGTGAAACATCACTATCTCATCAGTGGTGTGTTTGTGGCCTCAGCAGCTGTTGTGTACATGAGCATTTGTGAACACCTGCATTAGTGACATTTACTCAACGTCATGGTTGCACTCTGATACTACTACACGGTCAAGCAGTATTTCCAAATATTTTCTTACCGTTCGTTGCGTCCTAATAATGTGTCGGCCGAGTTTGGTTTTCCATGCAGTGACTCACAAACACAAGTCACGACTTTTTTATATGGAGGACAAATGCACCTCAATTTTATTTTTTGAAAGGAAAATGATACAAAGAAAATTTCACATAATCCATCATACTATTGAATGATATTTTTGAATCATTTACACACAGAAAACAGAAAACAAATAGATAATTACTGCATGTCGAAGTAATTCATTTTCTCTTTCCACTTTCCTTAAACATCTTACTTCCCATTTTCCATGACACCATGTTTTTCCATTTTTAAAGACTTGGGGGGCTTTTCTGCCTTTTTTAAATTGGTCACAATAAATATGCAAACAGGAAAATTGTTAACCAAGCAAGAGGAATGACATGCATCAAAGATCCATGTCATGTCAGAGTGAAATATGTGCACGCTGGGTGACCAATACTCCATCCTGAGCCTGAAGGAAGTCTGTATAGGCTGCCTCACATGTTGCTTTCACCGCCTGTACACTCACCTTTGTAGTCACAGTGTTGCTAAGTTTCAGTGAAAACAGATGTAACTTGCACCTCAGTTTACTTTACAGTTTGTTCTTAAAATATCGCGGTCGGCTTAAGAAGCCTTGGGGGAGCCATTTGTGAAATTCCCACCCTATTAATGGAGTCAAGCGATGCCTGTGTGTTATATCACATCAGGGAACTTCAAACAGCGTTCCAAGTTGCTGTGACACCTCGGACACATTAGCGGCTCGACAAAAGACGGATTTTTAGGGCCTATGGAAACTTTTCCGTCTACCTCTGGCTCCTTTGCTAAAGTGTCACGGAGTTCAGACCAGGACTACCTAAGAGCGATCAGGCCGAGACATAAGAACACTATCGGACATACAGTTTGACTTCCGTACATGGTCTCTTTTTGTTCTTGACTCTTCTGTCTCTTTCATTTTGTCTCTTGCTCAGCGCAGATCTGCAGGTCATGACCTCGCACTTACGAGTCAGAACAAAAAGATGGAGAGCGAGCCGGAGGGAGAGTGGCAGTTTCATTCTGCTGATGTAGAGATTTTTGGAGCATTCCTTCTCCGCCCGAGGGACATCGGCACACTTTTTGTCTGCTAAAGCATCGGCCGTCCACACAAAGAGTTTGAAACAAAGATGCTGCGAAAAAAAAGCAGAGAATTACCATTGTTTGATCCTTTGGTGGGTTTCCAGAGTCTGTCTTGTGCCAAGGCTGGACTAAAAAGCTTTGATTTGTGTGTAATCTCCCCCCGGTTACTCACAATGGTCTGGTCCATGCCTACTGATGATGACTATGGTGATGTCAGAGCAAAGAGCTCAAAGCGGCTTTAGTGGGGTGCAAAGTGGAGGAGGGGTGGGGAAGCTAGAGGTTAAAGAAGTGACATAGAAAACAATCCACAAAAAGAAGGAAGATGGACAACAGTCGTACCTGAACAGTCACATTAACAGACAGGCAGTGAGGCGTGTGCACACTTTTACACATCCGTCACGCTCTGTAGTCGCTTCTTCAAAACAGCCTGCTGCACAGAGGGATTAAGACACACTCACAGCAGGATGCCAGCAGGAAATCGTCTCACCGCAAAAGTCATGATCAGATCAGCACAGAGATGCTCCTGAGATGTCGGCAGGAGGTCACGTGATTGGGTGTGGTGCAGACTGGTCAAGAACTAGCCATGATGTAATGGTCACACGCACGCCATGGCACAGCCTTATGCAGCACAGCATCGCCATAGACCCACAGGCAGGCATTCGTCCTTGTGCACCGGGGCTACTGCCCTCGCATTGGCTGAATAAACATTCACGGAGGGATTTCAGAGATTTGGGTAAACAACTGAGGTGCTCGACCATTGGATGGAGTGGCGTTTTACTCCCATCATATTAACTATTTTCCTATTGGTCAAAAATTCATGTTTGGAGGGATTTAAAGAAGCTTTAGCTACTGGATGAAACGATTTGAGTGCTCTACTCCCCTGCAGTATTAGAGCAAGTCTTCTTCAGGGACATGTTGAATATTAACATTAAATTAAGTCTTTACTTTCATGGAAAGAGCTGAAAGCGTTTCCCGGTACGGATGTCAAATTAAGTGGCTCAGCTGACAGTGTAGCTCTTTGCAGCGCTGCATGTCCTGATGAGCAAGTTTTCAGAAAGGCAGAAAATTACCCCTGTTAAACAATAGGGAGTTGAAAAGAGCCATCAGCGTCTGCCAGTTATTAGTGTTTGTTTAAGGAGGCATGTAAGTATCCACAGAACTGTACTTCAGTGAGCAGATACAACATTGTTCTCATGTATATTCATATCCACAGTGAATTTTTCATTTCATGTTTGTCTCTTTGGGGCAATGTCAATAGGCAAATGCCCTCTTTACAATTGGCTGTAGTGGAGTTGGAGTTGTGTTCATTAAGGTAAACAAGCTGTGCTTCAGAGATAGCACTGAAACTATTCACCCGACCCTGGCACTGAGCTGATAGTAATACCAGCCTGCGCTCACACACCGACACACAAGCATTATTCAACTCCTCTGTTCCCTGTTTACTTCAATGCATGGCTGCACCACCAGCGAGGTAACACGACGCAAAACAGAAACAATACAAATGCCCTACAACCTCCCCAGACAGGATCACCGCAGCTCCGGGGTCGCCCCTGGCTGTCATTCTCATTCACACTCTGTGGTTTTTTACCATTGTGTCCAGCGTTCTGCCCTGTCTGTGCTTGTGGCCCGCCCCAAGTAATGACCTCATCTGACAGCACAGCTGCCAGTAGGCAGCAGACTGCTTATGAAACCAGGCCATTCTATCCCTAAAATTCAGGGGTTGTGCAACTGGAGTGGGAGCACAGTGTGCCCGTGTGTGAGTGCAAGTTTGTATGTGGTAAAAATTCTGTGATTATGCAACAGCGTTGATATTATAGCTACAAAAAAAAAATTCTAATTTTGAGCCGCATTGTGCTACTGAAGGACAATTTGTTGCACACACACACACATGTGCACATGCACACACTATTTGAAAGTCTCTGGCCACTTGTGAATAATAGATACAGAAGTGATGTGTCAAAGTCCTTGGAGTGGCCTGGAAACAGAGAGCAGATTAAATGTGCACCAACCCTGACCTCAGCCAGACTGTGTTACACACCCCACACACGAACACGCACACACACATACACACACGCGATCCCATGCATACAGACACACACACACACGCGATCCCATGCATACAGTCTGCGATGATGACAGCACTCTCCCGCTGACCAATGAGATAAGCTGCAGATAGCAGAGCTGAGAGGAGCAGCTTCAACAACAGAATATCACAAACGTGAGTCTGTTTAAAGCTGCGCTCAGGTTTCCTTCATTGTTCCACAGAGCTGCAGTATTGGTCCAGGTGACTAATAATAGGAAGGTTGATTAAAAACAGTTAGACGTGCTGGATTGTCTCTTTGCCAGCTACTGTGAAGGTTATTTGTTTACTTGAAATCTGTAAAGTTTTGCGTTTCTAACATCCAGCAGGTGCTAGCACCTAGTTCATTCCTCTGTCTACGTATCAACATAATGTAAGACAAATCAGTACAGTTAGATTTTTTTGCAGGAACAACATAAATCAGCTACACTTGATTAACTTTACAGCCCACTGGTTCTTGTTTGCCAAAGGCAAGCGCTGTGCTTTAGGAAAAGAATGAAAACAAGTAATGCAAGATCTTGCAAAAGTTGGAACTTCATGTAAAATTCATGTAGTTAAAGTAACCTGCATCATGTTTGTTATTACAGCTCATTCTGTGCATCGTAGGCAGAGATTTAAAGGCCCCCAGTACATGAATCAATCGTATGAAGAGTGAAGATGTGCATATGTTTGATTTCTTTTACTCAATTGCTGCATGTTTGTTCTTTATATTTGCGCCTTCATTACCTGTAAAGAACATCATGCATACACCTTAAGATCGATTTAATCTTGCCAGCCCTGTTGCGCCAGGAGGAGCTCTCGTTCTTCACCTTCCCGCTGCTTCTCACCTTTTTGAGCCCCAAAGAACAACCGCGACCTCCTTGTAGATAATTGCACTCTTGAACACACTCCGTTTTCCAATGCCTCCGAACTTCTCCTGCTCCTTTAAAGAGGCCATGAATAATGGAGTTAGCTTTGCGTCATCATTTGTACAGGTAACAATGTTGGCATGTCAAGCCAAGGCATCTGATCCGCTCTTCCAGTGACATGATGGAATATGTTAGCCGGTGTTAGCTTTCACCAGGTGAGGCTGCAATATTGATGAAGCGGGTGAGACGCTTTTTCCACTGCCTCAACTCCACGGCAGCTCCTCCTCTCGTTTTGCCGCATCCCGATCATTTGATATCGACGCTGTGCCGTGGTGGTGGTGGTGGCGTCGTCGGGGCCGACGGGCGGGCGAGCGGCCGGATGGTCAGGCGAACTAGACGAAGCGGAGTGGAGAAGGGAAGGGAGGAGCGGAGCGCGGCATGCTGCACATTTTCCATCTGTCATGAAAGTGGAGCAGCTCATTATCACAGAGTGCTCTCTACTGAGCTGACCTGAAAAGACAAGAAGTGTGTGTGTGTCTGTGTGTGTGTGTAGGTTTGTGAGACTGTACATAGAGTGTTAATGCGTCCTAGTCATACCTTTCTTACCTTTTCTCATCCAAGTCAATATGGAAGTAGCTAAAACAAAGATTTCCCGCTGTAGATTCAATCATATATCCTTATATTTAGGATGAAACTCCATCATTCTAGCAGCAATCCTGCATCGATCATCAAATAGAGGCATCAAAGCGGCACAATTTTTTTTTTTACACTCGAGAAGACACTGTTTTCCTCCAGCTGCCCTTTGCTCCACTTGGATAAATCATCACCCTCAAAAACATATAAATAATGTATCGGAGGCTGCAGTAATAAAGGCGTAGGCAGGTGAAGATGTGAGGGGGAGGAGGAGGAGGAACGTGAGGAAAGTAATAAAGTGGAGTACTGTTTCTAATTGGTAAACTCTCCTCAGTTTGTGTGGCTACTTGTGTTGGATTCTTGTATATTTATTGCTGTAATATAAGCAACAAATACAAGATTTGAAGTAATGCTTTCAACTTGAGATTTCATCTGCAGTTATGACCTGAAAGGTGAGTTCTTTTAGTCCCAGAAGGAAAGTTTGTTTTTCCTCAAGTCTTCTCACAAAATAAAGAAAAGGGACACTTTAGTGTGGAAATCCACCTGGTGCACCTTGTGATGAACATAAACAATATACAAAGAGCTCTCTCTGTATGCCTGATCCCCAGGCTTTAATGTTCCAGTTGAGAATGCACCATGTCAATTTGTGACTGTGCTCAGGGGTACAAGAAGAAGCAGCGACTCTAATATAGGAGGGCAGGCAGAGAGAATGAAGCCACAACAGGCAGAGAATAAGGAAAATAAATCTAGAGGGACCTTGCAGGCTGGTAATAAAGCCTCTCAGCGCAGATGTCCATCTGAATAAAGAGCTATTTCCAGTTGTTTCTTTATTTCCCTCAGCCAACAGCCACACTAACAGGCAAGTGGAGCTTTGTCTCACACACACCAAAAAAGAAAGCTGGCAAGCGTTTGGAACTGAATCTGAAAAATGGTCCTTATAGCAGCAGAATCCAAGGTCCGAGGCCACAAACCCCAGCGAAAAATTTGCAGCTCAGTGTGAATCCTTCAGCAGGCTTTAACCACTCGCACCTCGACTGGAATTAACTTCCCCTTCTCGCTCAACCGTGGTGATTGATTTCAAGGTCTGGCTGCAAACCTGTCCAAACTGTAGTTGGCAAAAGAATCTGTTCTCAATAGCCTTTTCATAATTTGTGCTCCGTCAGTCTGACAGAAAGGATACCATAGAGGGCATAATTGATTACCTGCTGTGTCCTTGTTACGTCTACAGCCTTGGAGCTGCAGGGCGCTGGATGTTGTGTCGCACGTAGCTGCATGGCTGCCATGGTTAATCAGATAAAGGGATGCAACCTGTTTGATATTTCAAGTTTGATCCAAAAATGGAAACTGTGGGGGGCTGCGAGGATCACAACTGCTTCGTGAAATAATTCGGCTCAGAGATGCAGTTTAAACCTGAATGTTAAGCTCATTAGCAAACAATGGTTGGCCATCAGTTTGTACCGTCTGTTAGGGACTGCCCTCCTAAGAAAAACAGGACTGTCAGTCATTTCAGTAACAGTAGTTGTAACACTTGCCCGCTGGGAGCAGACAAAGAAGTAGCATTATTGCGGCATTGTCAGAAAATCAACCCTGCTGCGACAAAATTATGTTTCTGTACAACGACAGAAGTGCAATTTTCTATTGAATCAAAGTGTATTTTCTCACTTATGATGTTGTGAGAAAGGTTTCCAATATGAAAGAGCCACAAAGTCCACGTTAAAAGGAATGAATATAGGATGGAGGCTTAAGTGAGCATAAAGCTGTCACCCAGGAGACCACGGTTTGTGTCCCATATTCGACCATTATTCTTGGACTTCGGTTCATTTTCACCTGTCATTTATTATTGTTTGTCAACTTGCGCTTTGGCTAAGTCTAGGCACCAAAATTACCTGATAAGATTTAGGAAAATATCACAGTTTGGGTTATAATACGAACCTTTCACTACATGCTTGAAGCTCCTCCATGGTGATAAGTTCCACTCCTTCAAATATAAAGCTGGTTGGCTGAAAAGGAGCAGCATTTAAATAAATGACAAAGATGTGTTATTTGCATTGTGTTGTGTGACATATTACACCACAAACAAATATAAGATAGATAGGCGGGGATGCATGAGAGTGACAAAGTGTATAGGGGGAGGAGGTTGGGGTGGATGGAAGTATCAACAAAACATCAGACTTTGAAAAAGCTGCTGATGTTGTTGCTGATTGGTTCCCCTTTCTTTCCAGTAACGACTGTCAGTCTCTTTAAAACATGATTACAACAGTTTCACTACCCCTAATAATTTAAATGATGATAATATGCTCAGTCAGAACTAGTTTACATTTTTCCTACATGCTGGAAATCTGACATACAGCTGTTCTGAACGTCCACATTGGTAGGTGGAGTGAAAAGCGCAATGCATGAAAAAAGACCGACAAGACAGAAGTTTGAACAGCGCTTACTTTCTCAGCTCTGCAAAGTGGGTGTAAATGTTAAATTGTTGGTTTCAGAAAAGTATTTCTTTCAACTCGAGGCATAGTCTTTCCGTAACTCCAGCCAGTCTTCTGTCAATAGTGTCATCAGGTCCAAAACACTGATATATGTTGTTCTGGAAGGCTTATACCAGCGGTGCACATTTGTTTCGAAAGACTTGCTGTCTGCTGCTGTCCACCGCTCTGTGTTGACTGATTTGCAGTAGGTCATGATCTGTATGGGGCTTATGTCACACATCAGGCTAATCTGTTAGCAGGAAGTGAACTACAACTCAGCAAGGGACACATCCTCTTTCGCTTCCTCAAGCCCTAAAAACACAGGAGCCATAAATGTACTCAGTTGTAAAAACAGCGACAGAATTTTCTGCCTTCTCATTTCATTTCCTAATCAATGCTGCCTCTTTTTTCCATTGCTTTACTAGGGGAAAGTCATTACTTCTTGGACTTTGGCCAAAGTGAGGAGTAGGTCTCCACTATCCCTGATCCCTTTGACTCATCATATTTCCCACTATTCAATTGTTTCCTTCCTCTGCAATAAACAGGCATTACCTTTCCAAATTGCACCATCAAGCCTTCATCAATGGACTGGTAAATTGTCAACTAAGCAGGATACGGTTCCAACTTGTTTGGCCCATCTTGTGCTCATAAAGCCTGAAAGACCAAAGGTGGCACGGCCGTGAATGTGGCTCAGGGCAAAGTGTGTTCTCTTTCAGACATGGCTCAGAGTTCATTTTGTTTTGCACACATTCACTGACTTTTTTGCTGCCTTTTGCTGCGAAATATGTTACAGCAATCATCATTTTTACCTATTTTAAAATGCTGCTTTCCTTGCACTCACATTCAATAGTGCAGTGTGTGAAAGGCAAATATTTTCTCAGTATTTCATGAAAAAATGCCTCCAAAGAAGCCAAGGAGTTTGGCAGAGCATGTGTGCTCACGAAATTGACTGCAGACACTTGACCTTGTCCACTCCCTCTCAAATCTCTAGTCGTGGGTGAGACATCTATCTGGAGTTGGTTTATTGAAGAGACCCGTTATATGAGTCCTCTGAACTTTGAACGTTGGTGGAGAGGGGGGGATGGGATGCAAGTCCAGCCTGAGCCGAAGAGCTAAATAACCTTGTTGTGCTAATACAGTATGTCGATAAGCTTTTAAAAGCTCAAGCTCTAATCTTCATAACTTACAAAGCATTAAAAAATCTACAATTATCAAAAGATTTGTCTGCTCCGGCAAGTTAGTGTTGGTTAAGTTTAATCTGTGATTGGGTATGTTTGAGTCTGCAAAAGGTTAAGCCCAATCAGTATGGAAATAATTCTATGGTGAATTGACTAGACAGCTACAGTATGTCCTCAGCTGACCTAGTTAACCATGTGCATAATATCACTCTGCTCCAATTGCTGTTGACTCACAGCAGGATGACGATGTCTCCTGTATGTGAGGCAAGGGAGAAGCTGAGTCTTAATATGTGACTGAACACCATGAACTCATTTAACTTTCCAAACCTCATTTCACTTTGCAGGAGATCCATTTTAGATCAGTAGCAGTTTCATCATCAAGTGCCCTCTTGGACTCAGTGGTGAATAAGAGAAAATGTGTTTTCATTTGGAACCTGTGTTAAAACTCAGAAGTTAAATATTAACAATCTGTGTTAACCTGCTTTAGATCATCAGTGAGTGCTGCTTATACTGCATAGGTTTAAAACGTGTTCCTTTTTTTGCAACATGAATCACCAAGTAAACAGTAATATGATACCATAACGTAGTGTGTACATGTAATGCAATATTGTAATTTCACACATAGTACATCCAACATGTTCTGCTCAGCCACCAAACTTTGCATGTTTGTGCATCAGCAACAGTTGCAGGCTAAATGTCTCTATGTACAAAGGCCAGGGTCTGAATCAAAAGTAGTTTACAGACATTCAAGTGTAAACCTGTGATTGACATAATTATATAGACTGGTTATAAACTATAACAACCCAAACTGATATGCCTTTTCTCTTAATGTGGTCAGCTGATGACAATAAAATCTTTCTGTAAATGTGATTTCCTTTTTACCAGTGTCAGATACAGGAATGGTGGCGTTAGACTATCACTAAGTAGGAGAGAATATTATTTTTAATGAATTAATATGCATGCAAAGACCATCTTATCTAGCTCAACTGTTTAGCTTGAGCTAGTTTAATGTAGCATCTATCTAGCTTATATTAAGTAGGCCTATGTCTTGTTAAATAGCATTTCATCAGACTTATTTACAGTCCGTTTTGAATCATAATGAGGTCTCCATGTCCCCCCCCCCACCTTGTCATTCATCTATCCTAACCATCTGCACCATCTGACTGACAAAAAAGGAGGGGGTTGATCTGCAAGGTGGTCTTTGGGGAAACCCCTTGACAGCACAATGGGATGCCCCTATTATCACGTTGCTGTATTCTTATATATACTTTACAGCAGCATTTGGTCTGGAGTTACCAAATGGTTCAAGTGAAAACATGTTCTTGTCGTTATTTAGATGGAGCATTGTAAGAATATTTATATTGTTGAAGAAGTATGTCATGAGAATGACATTGAAGAGGGAACATGCCTTGGTTGAACCCTTGCAGTCCTCAGAGCTAAATGCAGATGTTAGCATATCAACCAAAGCACTGTAGAAATGACCTGATAATGCTACTAGGTGGAAAATTAGGAATCACCAACATTATTACAAATGTATTCTCTTGGTAACATTATTGTGATCACCAGTCCATCCATTGTGTATATTATATTTTATATATACATCATCAGCTTTAAATACATTTTCTATGAATTATGTTGTTTACTTCTTTGTTGTCTTATATTGTATGATATTGTACTGTAAAGCACTTTGTAAATCAGGATTTGAAGAGCAGTATAGCAATAAAGTTTACTATTATTATTATTTATTGTCCAATAGTTGTCAAACATAAATGTCTGGTAGCACTAGAGGAAAAGTCGGGATGACCGTCTTAAGATGTTTTACTGGATAAGTGAAAACTTAGACCTGTGTTGGCACTGGAAGTCAGATGATCACCATACTCTTTGGAAGTGATTCTCTGGAAACCATAAATGTTTTTTGGAAATCCATTTTAATAACGGCTCACACATTTTAGTTTATTTTAAGGTCAGCACCAAAATTAACCATAATGAGAGTCAGCACCTACAAGTCTGAGGCCATTTTTCTCTGCCAAACACTGGTGGATTGCCACCACTGGGTTGGGGTGAGTTACTGCCCCAGGCAAAGAAGTTTAAGCATCTCAGGAGAAAGTAGCGAACATGGACAAACGGATTGGTGCAACCTCAACAGTACTGTGGGCGTTGTGCTGGACGGTTGTGGTGAAGAGGGAGCCAAGATAGAAGGCAAAGTTCTTGATTTACCAGTCAGTCTAAGTTTCACCCCTCACTCTATAACCCCATGGACATTATCTATGGGTATTGACGAAAAGAATGACATGGTAAAAATAGGCAGCCAAATTGGGTTTTAAAGACTGGATTCGAACATCCAAAAGGAACTTGGAGTCACTGCTTCTCTATGTTGAAAAGAACCAGTTGAGATAGTTTGTGCATCTGATTAGAATGCCTCTTGGGTGTCTTCCTTTGGAAGTTTTCTGGGAGACCTTAAGGTAGTCCTAGAACTCGCTGAAAGGATTGTGTATCTCATCTGGCCCAGGAACACCTTGGTATCCCCCAGGAGGAGCTGAAAAACTATGTTGTTACCTAACCCTAGGTGGGTGGAAGACAATGAATGGACTAAAATAGCTCATGGTGGCATCAGAATAAAAGCCAAAGGGTTCACTAAAATCATTTGGATATATCCTCAGGGAGCTGGAAATGTCTGCATGAAATTTTGTGACAATCCATTCCACAGTCTGATTTCAGTCTGAAGCAAATTGAACTGTCCAACAGACGAGTTGAGCAGATAAAACGGCCTAAAAAGCTGCTCTCTGTTAGGATGATTCATGTATTGGTATACCCAACTTTGTCAAGGAGATGGGTTTAGGACGAGTGTTGGTGGGGGAGTACAATAAGTGGATGTGTGTCGAAGTGATCGTGTTCGTACACGTGCAGCAGAAGTACTATATTAGTGTAGGAGGTGGGCAAATTGAGCTTTACTGTCTTACTCTTCTCATTCTCTTGACTGCACATGAACTCACTTTGCTCACTGGTTACCTCTCTGGCTGGAAATGAGCTCTTAACCTCCAACTGAGTCTCCCAACTCTCTTACTCACACACACACAAACACAAAACACACACTCGGTCCCTGGTAGAATCTCCACTTCCCTCCCTAATTGCCCCGAGGGCTTAGTGGACCTTGGCATTCCACTCACTCAGCACTTAGACTTTAGCTGCTCACTTGTGTCAGGGCATGACAGGCTCGCCACCCCGTATGTCCAGACAGCGATACGGCTTCATGGCAACACGTTAACACTTGTGCCGCCCCTACAAGCACAGCATGATGAGCCATGGCACTGAGACAGGTAATGATGTAAGCTTCCCTGCAGTCCCTCCAGACACAGCTCCTTGTTTTGATATCATTTTCCTTGTCAGTATTGATGGATAGGTGTTGAGTTTGTCCGAGGCGATGTTTGCATTCAGACCCCTGGGATGATTGGAGCAAAATGAGAACGGAAGATACAACGTAATCTCCTGTTTGTTGGAATACTGTGAATGTATGAAAAAGCTTCACTATAGCTATAGGTTACTGGGTTTATTGTATTGTACCCAAGTATGGTAGCTCTACTGAAGTGCTTTTTATTCCTTGTTATATTTTAGTAATGGAGCAGGGGTCTATTCACATATTTAGCTCTTGACCCTGAACAATGCAGTTCTAATGCAGACAAGTGGGTACACTTGACTGCATAATGTCTAATTCATTGTGTAGCTGTGCATATCTGTGCACATATGCATGGATATATACATGCTATATAGAATAGGGCTGATAAACTGTTTTGAACCTTTGCAACAGCTGAAGCCAAAATAGTTTTTTGCTTATAGTATTCAAGTATAATGGTCGTCGGATCTTACTTTGCACTTGTCATACAGGATCCTTGTGTTACTGATTTAAACAAATAAGTCATGTTGCCTCATGTGGTGGTAACAGTTGCAAAAGACTGCTGACAATGAACCTTTTTTTGGTCAACATCATTCTTTGTGTAGCTAAAATACTTTAAAACAACAGTCTAGGACCACGGAATTATAGGCAAAATGACAATCATGATTATTTTCATAAATACTGAGAATAAGACTTAAAATAAGGCTCTTCTTCATCTGAATGAAGATCATTCCAAAGGCAAATTAAGAGTAAAATTGTATCTGCTTATTGATACACTACAATTAATTGATGTCACCTAAATTCCTCACATGCTATCTATGGGAGAAGACAACATAAATTCAGTGAACCCTTCAATCAGAGTATACCAGACAAACTCCTCTTGTAGATTAGTCATAGAAAAGGAGCGATATACAATATATTGTGTGAGCCCTACAGTATAACATTATCACTTGCTGGTTGTGTGGGTGGTCATTATTCATTGGAATCACCAACTTTCACCTCATTTTCAAAAGCAACAAGCCCTCTTTAAGATTGTAGCCTATCTTTTATATAAAAACTGTTTTACAGCAACAGCAGCTGAGCTTCACATGATTGAACTGCTCATCTCGTAACCCATTCGTCCAGTATCTACACACCACTTAATCCTTATTAGGGTTGTGGTGGGGGTGGAGCTTATCCCAGCTGACTTACGGTGAAGTCAGGGGACACCCCGGACAGGTCACCAGTCTATCACAGGGCTACACACAGACAAACAGTCATACTCACATTCACACCTATAGACAATTTAGAGTTATCAATTAACCTAAGCATGTTTTAGGAATGTGGGAGGAAGCCGGAGAACTTGGAAAAAACCCACGCACACACAGGAAGAACATGCAAACTCCATACAGAAGGAAGGCGGTAAGATGGTGACGCGAACTGAGGATCTTCTAGATGCAAGGCGAGCCACCGAGCCACTGCAGCCCTCATCTCGTAACCTTTATTTCCAATTTAAATTAAAGTTAGTGGTGGTTCAATGCTTTGACTCGTTGACTTGTTTGTTGAACTGCTCAGCAACCAACCCTCAGCAGTAATTGTACTTGGCAGCATCCAGGTGTGAACCTTTTGAGCTGCATGAATATGAAGCATGGAGCGGCTAAAAACAGAGCATTCAGGTTTGTGCAAAGGTCTCTCCCTGAATCAATCACATATTTCTTTCAGTGGCACCACCACAGTGTTTGTTTGAGTGGCTGCCTCTGTTGACTCGTGCTACTTGACGTGGGCCTCTGCATACACGCTGCTGTTTAAGTAGCATGTACGCCAAACATAAGGCTCCTCTTCAGATAAGAATATGAGTGCACAGCTTACAAGTGGGGTCAGATGGGAACAGAAGCTCACTGTTAATGACATCCTGTTATTTAGGTGACCTATGGTGAAGTGCAGAAACATATTTTTGATCATCAGTAATGTGATTCTCAGTCTTGCTGATGTTTATTAGGCCTTTGCAGAAGCTAATGAAACACAGAAATACACATAAAGGCATTAGTGAAATAAATTAGGTTGTGTCATGTTTAATCGGTTGTGCTGGTGGCTCTGTTTTTCTTCTAACTGGAGACAGTGGTAGACTATCTGACTTCTTCTCGTGTGTCTTGTCCACCAACATTCTCTATAGAAGAACAGGGTTTTTTCATCATTTGAGTATTTGGAATGGCTCCTCAGTATATCTTTATACTTTTATAATGTTGGATTTGCATTAATTTTTTCAAACTAAAATCAACCAAACATTTGCTAAGCTTTGGTTACTTAACTGATCCATCCATCCATCCATTAATTTTTTATGCTTATCTGGGGTCAGGTCATAATGATCAGTAGGTTAAGCAGGCTATTCCAGATGTCCCTCTTTCCAGCAACATTTTCCAGCTCGTCCTGGGGGATCCTAAACTATTCCCAGGCCATTTGGGATAGAATATGTAATCTCTAAAGTGAGTTCTGGGTCCATCCTGAGGTCTCCTAGCTGGGTGTGCCTCTGAAAAAAGTTGCCCAAGAGGCATCATAATCGCCTGAGCTACGTACTTAACTAGTCAGAATAATTATTTGTACCAATAAGCTGTGTGTGAAATTTTGAGCAAAGCAGCTGTAAGATTTTTAATTTCACCCAGGGCTGCCGCATAGTTTGTCAATGAGAAAAGTCTTGGTTGGTTGGTTGGTTCCTGAGGGCCACAAATCTATCTATCTATATATATATATATATATATATATATATATATATATATATATATATATATATATATATATATATATATATATATATATATATATATATATATATATATGACCGTGTAGGAAATATATGTATAGATGTGAATTATTTATTTTGTATCATACGTGTTCATTGATTAGTCAACTAATGACTTGAAATAACAACCTCCAATAAGAACATCTGTGAATTGGGGGAGTCCTGCTTTAAGATTTAGTAATAAAATATTTGACTTTTCCTGTTTAAATTTTGAGATGCTATAATGTTGTACTATTTACTTAGTTAGGGTTTTGAAGATCTGTTCACTCCAAATCTGCTAAAATGATTTGTTTTACTTAAAGTTCAATTTCAGACAGAAAATATGAATTTTGTTCATTCAGCTTGAAAATATTTGGTGCAACAAATTGCCTGAGTTGTTTAAATTGGATAAAGAACTTTTTGTGTTCGCTAAACTGCAAAATGCAGTTGGAATAACACACTGAAAAGCATCAGAAAAAAAACATATCATTATGTAGTTCTATTTACCATTTGATTCCTGAATTGGAACTGAACTGAAAGTAAAAATGAATTGCACTAATTTGTGTGCAGACAGTATTTAACATAAAACTATTGAGGAGAGAATATTTTCAGTCCCAAGTTTTGTGCTCATACGGAAAGATTTTGGTCAATTTTGCAGTTGCATGAATGTCTGTGTGTATCAGTGTGTGTGTGTGTGTGTGTGTGTGTTGTATGTAGTGTTGCTCTAAAGAGATGACATCATGGTTTGATGCTCATCATTCTCATGATGCCTCGAAAACCATTAGAAGCTAGTGGAGCTGTGGTGCCACGGTAATCTCTGCTCTGTGTCTGTGTGTGTTTGTGAACCAGAGAGAGGGGGAGTCTAATCCTGGTGTGTCTGATGGTGCAGGACTTATCTATGTGTGTGTGTGTGTGTGTGTGTGTGTGTGTGTGTGTGTGTGTGTGTGTGTGTGTGTGTGTGTGTGTGTGTGTGTGTGTGTGTGTGTGTGCTTGTCTGCCTGTCTTGTATGTGTGTGCTGTAGTATTCCATACCATGATTGATGCTCACAGACGCACGTTCTCTGTCACACACAAACGCCAACACACGAACCAACACACAACACACAACCACACAGGGATCAGACCAGCCAAATGCCTCTATCAAACCCCCTGCAGTCCACTATCATCCCATTCCCTGGCATGGCGCTCAGCTTAGCCAACAAGTCTACTTGTGTGTGTTTGTGGGTGTGTTTCTGTCCGTTTCTTTCTGTTTTCGTTCCTATCTGTGCCTTTCTCACATGTTTCTCCAACTATCTTTTCTCTCATTCATCACCTCCTCTCCCCTTCTCTCTTTCTGTTGCTCCAATTTTCTCACCTCCACTGCAATTTCTCTCTCTCCTCCTCCTCCTTCTCCTCCAGTGTGTGCGTTCTTTAACAACAGGGAGTAGACAGTGACCTTGGCAGAAAACTGAAGGCTTGTCAAGCTAAAAGCAAGAGAGGCAGCATGATAGCTGGGCCAAATCGATTCAGTCCTCCTTAAAAATTGGCCTAATCTTGTAAAAAAAAATTAAAAAACAGACGTGTCCAGCAGGATGCCCTCTCGCAGATGCATGGACATCGGTGTGAGCTAGGAAAGATAAAGAAAGGGAGACAAAAGTGTGAAAGCAAAGCAAAGTCTTTTGTAATTGAATGGTGCTATTGCTGGGATTCGCTGAATAAAATGTATGCACTTTCGTCATTTAAGGAGCAGTGAATGCATTCCTTCTACTGATCTGGAGTGCTGATGGTGTTGTACTTGGCAATGTAATTTGCGTTATTAGGTGAGGATCCATATAGAAGTCATATGTTGAAAGAAAAACATGCTAGGCTGTAAGGAAGGAGTAGCATATGACAGGCAGTAGCCACATTTTCAGTTCTAAAACTATCATGGTTGAGTGGATGATTGTCGGCATGTCAGTGGGTGATGAGGTGACTCACTGGAAGTCTTACAAACGCACGTTTCTGGAGCGAATATATATATATATATATATATATATATATATATATATATATATATATATATATATATATATATATATAAAATTTAGTGATGTAGCAGCAGAAAAAAAGCATGTTTTCGTGTTAGCACTGAGGTTATAATCTTAAAGCTGCTGTCTGTATATGATTATGTCAAAAAATGATCAAAATGTTAACGTTTTTTTTCTGGAAATCATGTATTAATAATGATTTTTTTTTTTTTTTAATTTAACTGCTTGTAAAATATGCAAAATAAGGTCATTTCATTGTGTTTTCAACTCAAAAAAGAGAAAAGTGAAAGGGAAAATGACTAGAAGATTTTTAACAATCCCCAAGTAGTTTCTGGGGTTTTTTTTGTTTTCACATTTTACTCACTGTGAGCTCATTTTTCACTGCAATAATACCTGCACCTCTATGGAAACAGCACAACCATCTCTAGAAGACGTATATTGCCATAAATCCTAAGAAGTACAAATTAAAGTTGAATTTCTTTGATTAGATATTTTGCAAAAAAGCCTCTGGAATCAGCATGTCCATCACCTGTCCAAGGGCCAACAAGTGGAAAAAAGGGCGATATTGTATAGATCAGGTGTGTCAAACATAAGGCCCGTGGACCAAGGCTGGCCTGCCAGAATGTCCAATCCGGCCCATGTGATGACTTTGCAGAATGAAGTGTAAAAGTTACACAGGTGAAAATGAATACTTACTGTGAAACATTGTGCAATATAAGGTGAGTCAGCATCTTCAGTAAGACAGAGTTTGGTTTGCTGGAACCCCACTGTTGATGCACTGTGACAAATTTTATGATTTTTTTTTATGTATACATTTTATACATTTACAAGGCAGGGGGACAACTTAACCTACTCCTTAATAGTTCCCACTATAGTTTGTATACTGTGTCAGTCTGGATTACCACATAGATGCAGAAATGAATGTAAATTTAAAACAACTTCTAGATCTTTAAGATACTATATTGTTCTGTTCCAGATACCTGCAACTAAATGTTTTGCGCCTTTGTGGATACATGTGGAAGTTGTAATACACAAATGATAAACTGAGGCATAATATTTTCAAAATTTCACTTATTTTTCTCAAGAAATTTCAGTTTGTTCGTAATATTTTGTAAAAAGATGGTTCATTAAATGTGATCATTTTCAGAATGTGCTTTTTTGCACTAAAATAAAGGAGAAGAAAAGTTGTTGTTATTTATGGGTTATTATGCTCAGATTTTACTGATCCGGCCCGCTTGAGATCAAATTGGGCTGAATGTGGCCCCTGAACTAGAATGAGTTTGACACCCCTGGTATAGATGTTTTACAAATTACATTTTGAATTTGTTTTTGTACTAACACAGCCTGCAGTTTAGGCCAGTTCACCAAAAAGGTCCCAGGATTTTTGTCATGTTTTATTTTATTTTTTTGAATAGAAAAATGATGCACATTTGTTTAATTTTTGCAATTTTTTCCAAATGATATTTGTAGGATAAAGGAATATTGATTATATATCACAATCTCAAACTCAGATTTGGCTAACTTTCCTACTTAAAGGACCACAGAAACGTTCAAGATCTGGCATCTTTTCCTGTTACTCTGATGAATAGTGTGATTTTGGTAGATTCTGGTGTCCAGATGGCTAACAAGCAATGTTACAATGGGACATATTCAGTTATTTGAAGACAAAGCAGCATTGAAGGTTGATGTATCTACTGAGAAGAGATACACATGAATATCAAGTTACTTTTTGTAAATGTCAAAGTGGATGTTTGTTTTTAAACAGAAAACTATTGCAAAAATATGTCACTATAACCCATATTTTAAAACTAGAATTACCAACTTGTAGCTACATGCTTCTGCCAACTAGCCAAGTTTCCAGACTTGACCTTTGACTTGTTGAGTAGAAAATGTCATCACTTCATCATTTTATCATATTCGACATTTGTGGGATATCTTATCTTAATTAACATATGAATTTTGTGTCATAGGCCAACTTTTCTGAGGTCACAGTAGCAGACAAAATCTAAACAGTTAATCTTCAAACTAATTTTGAAGAGATTACCTCTCAGCGTTCCTGACACTGCCTGTTCAAGATGATTGGATGGACGGATACAAAATCCGAATATATATTGTGTCCGAGGCATGAAAAAAAAACTTGTTGGAGTGGATCCAAATGAAAATTAACTTAGCTTACTTTCTCTGATTTGAAAAAGAAAAACAAAAAGAGGGAAAACTACTAACAAAAATCTGAAAAGCTCCTTTGACTACTTTGCGTGTACCTTAGAGATGGTTCTTAACTTAAACTTGTCAGTTTCCCACCTACTGTAAAGAACAACATACAATAAGACTATTAGTACACATTATTCTAGAAAAACCAGGAATTACAAATACCACGTCAACATCACAGAGCTGAAAATGGAACTGAAAAACAGGGATATATAATAATGATAGAATATATAATTAATCACACTTAATTATGTTAAAACCCTACAGTGATACAGAAACACATCTTGCAGTTTAGATACATTTAGATGGATCACAGTTCTTGCTTTATTTAAATTCAGCAGCAAATACAATCTTCAATGTTGGTGGAAAAATCAAGCTTTATTCCGTTTATTTTGGAAAACTTCTGAGAGAAAATGGGTTTTGCAGGATCACTAAATGAGGAAAAGCTTAAGCTGAAATCTTTTTTTTTAGCCGCTCCTTTTCCCTAAAATAAAGAATTTCATTGGATTTTAAGTCTTTTTCTTCCTTCCCAGGATGTGTTTTGATACAAACACACATCTGGCCAGTGGTTTTTGCTGCGTCCTGGCATGCCTTTGACGCAGGCTGAGTGGGTTAGTGGGAAAAGAAGCAGGAAGAGGGACAGTGAGGGAGGAACATCACGCACACACTCACATATACACAAAACAAAGATGAAATAAAGAAGAGATGAGGGGGAGATGGGGTAAATATGCAGAGCCTAACCGACAGGAGTAAGGGCAAACAAATGTGTATGCATGATAGAGAGGCTGAGAGATGGGGAGGCAGATGGAGAGGGAGGCAAAGAGAGAGGAGCACATTCAGTGACATCATTGGAGTTGGTTTGTGTCAGCATGCATGTGTTGAAAGTAGATGTGAGTGTACTGGAGCGCTGGCGAGGGCTGAGAGCGAAGCAGTGACGTATTGTAATCTGGAATACTGAGAAGCCCAGCTGTGCAGAATCTGGGCATAGCAGGGGCTTATGTTACGTCACGCACACATGCACAAAAGCACACAAATGCGCACATAGCCTGCCGTGAGTCCTGAAGGAACACAACTGTTACTGAGGGAGGAAGGTCAGCAGGGTTAACGCACGTGTGTGTATGGTAGATGTGTGTGCGTTTTCTAGCCCCCTGTCTTGATCCCTCATGAGTTAATACTGACGGTTGTGTCCACCCGGCATCTCCTGCTACACTAACACGAGCCCTCCTCTTCTTCTGCTGCCCTGGGAAAGACACAGCGATGCCAGATGGAGACGTGGTCAGCCTCATGTTGAGAGCCACAGTGCACGATGGACAATTTGGACCCCACTCTCTGCCAGTAATTTGTCTTGGGCTAAAATAACTCCTCTGCTGGACATGAAATACAGCATATACCAAACGACCGGTGGCACAATCTTTTTGCTAAAGAGCTGGAAAATACCTATTTCTAGCTCCGTGACCATATTAGGCAGTGACCTCAGGAAAAGGAAATAATTCTACCCATGTCACCCTCCCTTCTTCTTCTCCTTCTCCTTCTTCTTCTGTGCTGGTTATTTTTGACCCTCCCCCTACCGCTCCCTTAACCCCAAGCTCTTTTGTACTTCTTTTGATAAACATCAAATGGCTTCTTTTTTTTAAACTCTTAATGAAATGACTTTTATGGTCTGAGGAGTGTAAGGCATGCCAGCATCTGAGATGAAGACGCAGTCATGTACATAAAGTGGTTAACCCGTTCAGCCAGTGGAGGCCACGGCAGTTAATGTTTTTTCGCAACTTGCATCAGGGGCATGTTTAGCCTTGGGTTTCGTCATGAAATAAGGTCATCGAGCATGGCTGCATAATTATATGTACATGCCACATATTCATATCTATTAATAGAACATATGTATATGTTCTGTGTAGCTTCATGTGTCATCCTGATTTATTCATCCCATCCCAATACACCTGGGGGTCATTTATAAGAGCTGACAAAAAGGTGGGAGAGGAGCTCGATCATTTAAAAACACGCATCGTGATGGATGTTTCCGGGAATATTGAGGCCACCAACAGGCTCCTTCTCATTTTCTTTTCCTTTGTACGTAATGATGGGCAGAATGCTATTGTTTGTGTCGGATCACAACACTTTTCAGGGTCATTATGTCAAACCATCAGATTTTAAAGACAATTTCTGCTCGACCATCTCTGGTTTGCTAGAAATCTTTATAGCATGAAATCATTGATATTTACAAAGATATTTGTGAAATTTTAGGTTGCTATATCAAGTACTTTCCAAGATGATTCTTTTCATAATTGCCTGTCGACCCATTTTCAGCAAGTTTTTTTCACACATTGAAATCTGAGGCTCTGTTTGAAGGACAATGTCTCAGGAACTGTAAAAGATAAAAGCCTGTAATTTTTTGTGTTATTTCTGGTCATGCTCTTAAGTCAGCATCTGCAATAATGGACAAGTAGATCAAAAAGTCTCTGATTATGGGTGAGTTGAAATGTGAAAACTTTGAAGCCGTCATGAAAAGTTGCATCTTTGAGCACACATTAACAAAGAATTGATGATGCAGAAGTCTACTAGTGATGTTTTCTGAATTACAAGTAGTTGCATATCACAGTAATACAAAATAAAATGTACAGAATACATTTCAATATGAAATAAATAGTCAAAAAAACATTTTGCTTTTTTTTCCTTTTTTTTGTTGGATAGCCCAATGTAGAACAGAGTTCCAGAGTTTCAAAGTGTTTCTTCAAATACAACTAAGATTTATTAAAATATGGGCTCATATTGCCAAACTATATGCAAATATGAACTTAATCAATGGTACAATTAGAAATAGTGGTGAATAGTTCAGGCTTTGTATTCAATAGTTCCTGAGATACTGTCGTTCAAACGTCACTTAAGATTTGATGTGAAAAAATGCACTGAAAATGGGTTGACAGGGTGTTGAAAAGAATTTATCTTGGAAAGTAATTGATACGTCACTCTAAAATTTCCAAAATACCATTTCAAATCTCTATAGTTTATGATTCATAAAAGAGTCTTTTTTTTTTGTTCATTTTGGTCACAATTCATCAGCTAATGGATAGACTACATTTGCATTTGATACATTTCTGTTGGGTCCACAGATAATGAACCTCCAAAACTTTGACATTTTGTCCAGCACCACAGACAAAGCAGGTAGAATTTCTACACTTCCATTGTCTTATTGTAAAAAAATCTGCTTTTGTGAGCAAATAGTGTGAGTAAAAATCATTTTTTTACACTGTCTGAGTAGACAGCTGGATTGATTAAAACATGAGGTCTTCTCTATCAGACATCAGATGGATGAAATGTCTTTTATGTCCACACGCTGTAAGAAAAGTTTACATTTTTCATACTGGAACATGAATGATTTTTTTTTTTTCTGAAAGTGGATTCATGACTTGTGCAGCTTTGTTGATCTCATCCTTCCACTTATTTTTTTTATATCTTTCTATGTAGCAAGTTATACAGAACAATGGCATTCTTACAGCACTGTGTTTTCATGGTGTGCAAGAATTTCCCCTAAATGTCTTGATACAGGTACTCTAGGTATTCCATTAGCAGTGCACACATTGTATACTACATAGTAACACAAGTATTTAAGATGACGTTTTGGAAACAGATCTGCAGTGAAGTGTGACGGTGAAGCACTATTGATTCATTCTCTGATGCAATGGGTTGGTAATCACCGTTACAGATTCTGTAGCCTGTTGATGTGATTATAGACTTTTAAGCTGAGTCTCCACAGCCACATTTTTTCACTTGTGGGTCTCTCACACTCCTGATGGAACAGATACACTCCCGTTTTAATCAATCCAGTTGCCTGCACAGGTGGTTTAATGGCTGGCCAAAGCATATTTTTACACTTCAAGTCTATTTTCGTGCATTTTACTACACTGATGGGGCACTCCAGAACGCAAGTGACCTCCAGCTCGGTGCTCGGTGTCTCCTGTGCAGACACAGATGGAGCTGCTGCCGCTCTGCTAATGTGCTGCTCATGCTACGCCTTAATGTGTATACACAGCAATGATCTTGTTTCTGAAATAAATGTTCCTCAACTGACACTAAGACATTCTACGCTGTGAAATTTTCCATATTGTCATGTATTCAAACTACTACTACCAAAAAAGTATAAATTCTCTTACCGTCCAGCGTCCTGATTGCTCCAACATATTAAAACCTGACTGTCTGATATCTGTAATGATGTGTGTGGGAGCGAGCCAATGTCTAATAAGTGAACTTATTAGCCTAAGACCCAGCAAACAGTTAAAGTCGACCTTAGTTCTTCCTGTATTGGATGTTTCTGCGCGTTAACTGCTGACCACTCACTTAAACAGTTACAACCCACTTCACTGGACCTAAGTGGGCGCTGAGTGCTTGGCATCATGCCGGCCTCATGTCACTGCTTCACTGGTATTGCATCCTGCCTGTTTTTTTTGCACTGCCACCTCCTCCCCAAGAGTGGGCACGCTGCTGGGAAAGGCCAGATGCGTAGGCCGGTGTTGGAGATAAAGGGGCTCGGTGCCGTCTTCGCTTCACACCTGACTGACTCCATGGTGCCGCCATGCTCAGTCTCAGATCATATAGGGGTAAGGAGTGAAAATGCAAGGTTTCAGTGCCTTTGATGTGTTTGTGTGATACCGGAAAGAGCAGGCAGAACAAAGTGAAAAGGAAAGAGAAGTGAAGCAAGTGGGAATAGAAAAGCACTTAAAGTTAGTTGGAAGGTGATATGATTCAGTGGAGAGCGCTTCTGAAATAGTTGGATTTTCCCACTGTGTGCACAGTTTTCAGCAGAAAGGTTAGAAACACAAAGAGAAAAGCCTTAGAGCTACTTGTAATTTTATTTCAAGCAACTCTCCCTCCTTTTCTTCCTTCTTTCTCTTACATGCCTGACATGGAATTATTCATATTCCTGTTGTTTTTTTGGGTTTTTTTTGCTTGGGGACTGCAGACTGAAACAGCTGACATCAACAAACAAGCAAGGGAAGAATTTCTATAAAGAGGTACAGAATTCTAAGCATGGGTGATAAAATGATAGCAATCGACCCTGTTTCTATAGAATATTTGATAGTTTCATTTGAATGCTTTTGATGTAACCAACCATGAAGAATTGTAACAAAGATATAAAATTTACTTCCATGAAAGAACCTCAAGTAAGCTTCATTCCTGACTGATAACAGCTTCTAATATCTCTTGGACATGGAGCTCCTTCGCCTTCCTCAGAATGAATACTGTGCAGGTCTCCTGAGGTAGACCAGTCTGCTGCTGTTTGGGCCTGTAAGACTTCCCATGGTGTAGATTGCAGCTATTGAGACTGGAAATTGCCCTTGCAAGAAGTATTTTGCAATCTAAAGATATCCATGATCCCATGTCCACTTCGACTACCACCGAAATGAAACAGCCCCAGCAGCACTTTTCTGAGGGTTGATGAATTCCAGGTCAGTCAGAACCTCAACCTCAACACAATGTCCCAACCTTCTTATGCCTCCAGATTTTACTTGCTTTTTTTAATATAATATGTATGAAGTTGAAATCATTCCTTAATCTTTATTTTTCCATACATAATTCTTTTTATGTGTTGGTTTTTACAGTTTTTGTCATTGGTATTATATGTTTACCTTGATAAATAAGCTAAAGGAGTTAAGTTAAAAATAGATCTTTTTTTCTCCCATATGAAAATAGATCATTTAAAATTATCATATTGACTAAAATAAAACTGTTTATCTGTCTAATGGCTAATTCTACAGAATACGCAAATCTCCAGCCTGTTCTGAGCTACATACTAATGTCAGCATACCGATGTGCAGCCATTTGCAAGTATAATATTAACCATGTTCACTGTCTTAAATGAGCATGTTTCTACTGAATAAATAGGAACTTTGACCTGCTGGTCATTACAATTTCCTCCTCTGGCAACCTTTAATATTCATACTAAAAAATAAGCATAAATTTGTCAGCATCCATCAGTTGGAGCCATTTTCCATTGAAATTTCAGTTTGGACCAGTGCTGGTGGGCCAGTGGACTGACAATGTTGTCCCTAAAGCGACAGCACCAGTGCACTAACCAAATAATACATGTACTGTTAAAATTAGCCAGTGGCTTGATCTCCACTTTGACGTGATCTATTCTACATCTTCAATAAATCCATTTGCGTTTTAACGGCCGAATGTAAAGCCATAATTTGTCCCATGAGACCATCAAACAACTCAGCACACTGTGTTCCTGCCTTCTCTCGGAGAGCAAAAAGATTCCGCCTCGAGATCCTGAAATTGTACCATTTTTGGAACTTTGTGTGTCTGTAAGAGAACAGAATGAGAGAAGGATGAATAGTAGAGAGTAGGCGAATTCATTATTCTGTGGGAGAACACTGCATTAGTGGCAGCAGATTATAATAGAGGGCCCTCAAATACTTTGCCCTCAGGAACTAACTGTACTAAAAGGTTTTTGCATGTTTATTTGTATGCATGCTGCCTTTTGATTTGATCACTTACCAGCTTTAACCATCTGTCAAACATATTCAGTGATGTCATCATGTCTCCTCAGGTATTCAGCATGCCAAAAAATGTCTGGAGTCGGGAATATTTTCTAAAATGTAGCCTTTGCAGTGCAGTATCTGGCTCTTTCATGTGCACTATCAACAGTTCCTGTCATTAGCAGGAAGTCTGGATGTGATTGAAATAGATGGACGCTGGAGTGCTACTGACATAGACAGAGACAGTAAGGTCATTATTGCTTTGCCCAGAGGAGAGATACCTCTCCCAGGTCTCTTAAGTGCTTCTCCCTCTACTTTACCATCATCAGAATCTTCTTGTCACTGCCGGCCATCTTGAAGACAGGCTCCATCGAAGTGAGAGTGGGATTGAGATGTGTCAAAGTCGCAGCAGGAGATGCCTGTAACGCTTAGAGAGTTCTGATAGGCCGATGTCACGGAGAATCACATTCACTGTCCTTGTCAAGCATAAAGGGATCTGAGCAGTTTATCTTTAGTAAACATAATCTGCCAGGATTCCCTTGTCCAGGACCACGAGGAAGACAACACATTTAGGTTCGGGAAGTTTCCAGGCACAAGTGAAAGCAACTCTGTTCACTCCTTCATCTCAGAGTAGCAGCGTCCGCCGACGGAGGTTTATAACTTGCCATACGGACACCACGTTTGAACCCACAGTAGTCACGCTTGACTGTGTTTGTGCTCGCAGGCTAGCTGTGTGCTCACATACCATAATTAGCGTAATGAGTTATTTATAGCCAGCTGTGGAATTAGCTGTGGAATTGCCAGGCAGCCTCAGGGCTGATTAAGCCACTTGCCAATCAATTATTTATGGCTTCCTGGAGAAGAGTAGCTTGTCCTCTTTTGTATGCAGCACCATGGCAACACAACAGGAAGCAGAAAGCCTGTGGAGAGGAAGTAGACCCTGTGATAGAATCAGCTGTGCCACCCCTGTCTGCACCATTGCTCTCACATTCACACACAGTGCTCAACTATAAACCATGCTTTTATAAGGAACCCACCATGAACTCCCTAGACCCAATAAAAGGTGTTTATGTTCTGTATTTGAGAGAGAATAAATAAATTGGATGGATGAAAGTACATTATTCCCAGTTGGTGAGATGGAGGAACATGGCATAGAAAAATGAGCAGTCACTTTGAGATCAAGTAAACTACCTCAGCATGATAATAAACACAGTTAATGAGGTTCGCCGGGTCAATTCTATTTCACACTTTCTAATTGTTTGGAGAGAGAAGTCCCAAGAGGTGCTGTATTCCAAGCATTTGTGGCCAGGAAAAGGTTTTCTGCTCTTTTCTGAAGTCATGTTCCTTCTGCAGCTTCTACAATCTTCCATTGCAAAACTGTCATATTACAATTGCCACAGGCTTTTCTGTGAGTACGAGTGAGTCACTGGCTAGTTAATCATGCAGCCAAAAGAAAGTTTTTTTCAGTTGTAGTAGAGAACAGCATGCGAAGTCACTCCCAGTTGCAAAATTTCCCCTCTGAAATTACAAACAATACAAAAAAACGCAACTGTTACCAATAGTTGTATCATCATTCTTGTCTTGTCTTTTTGTCTGTGTTCCTGTGCACATCTCTCACTTTCCTACCTTCCACACAGACGACACACTGCATCCCACAGATGAAGGCAGATGCATCAGCCAGTCAGTAAAATAACAGCACATAACAGTCCAATGAAAGTGAGCGCAGCCTGTTCTTTTCACCTAATAAAGTAACTGGACGTAGTCTACCCTCTGCATGTCAGCGAGGGCAGAGTGAAGCTTTGAGGCGAATTTCAATCAGTCTGTCTCACTCCTACACAGCTAGTTGGCTTCTGGCTGTGTGGGAGGCCCACAGGACATTGCCATGGGCTGCATCTTCACAGATCTGCCACCGAAATTGAATCTAAAATCTAAATTCCTCTGCAGTTCTTCCTTATCCACTTTCCTCTCTATTTATAGAAACTATATCCCTGCTGAAATTGCTAAGCTTAAAGTTTGCAAACTAAATCTGTGAAAAGTTCCCCAGACAGCAAACAACAAAAGCTACATACCCAAACTCTAACACCGGAGGCTTTTGTTAGAATTAACACAGGACAGCATTTCTTTACAAAAGACAAAAGTGTTAGTGGTGCAATGCTGAACCAATTTGTTGGAATACTTGATTAGATTTGACAGAAGATAGTTCTGACAATTGATTAATTGTTGACTGTAATACTTCTAATCGAATCTCTTGTTGCTTTTGCATTGCCAGTTGGTCCAAGCAAGTTACTGGAAGACGCGGTTTTGTGATTTCTCACTATTTTGTCACATTTCTAGACTAAACAATTTATCAGCTATTCTAACAAAACAAACCAGAGTGTGAAAGTGATTATTAGCTGCAGATCTATTTTTGAAAGTACAGTTAGACATTTGCATTCGATGAGAGGATTGGAGTGATTTGACTGTAACTTATAAACTATGACTCTGTGTGACAGCTCATCTGTGTGGTACCTGGCCCAGACTGATCCTGTCTCCATTTTGGGGATAACTGATAATTAGAACTAAATATTGAAATTACTTCTGTTGCTCCATGTGTGTAAATGGTTTGATTTGAGCATGCTGTCGTTGATGGAGCTCAAATCCAGTGAGAAGTTCTTAATTCTCCAGACATCCTGTGCTAGATCCACCTTCTGATCGATCCACCTTAGGAATATTCATTAACACAAGTTACTACAGCCTAATCTGTAAGTAGCTGCTACATCCTTTAAAAATTGTCATGAAAGCATGATATCGACCTCAATGCCACTGCATGCAGTTCAGACTTGTGCCGTGTTCAAATCGATACAGAAATTTTACTTGGTTGGCCCCTTGTAAGGTGTCAATTTTACAGAAAAGTGACCAGCATGATCATTTAACCCTCCTGTTGTCCTCATTTATGGGCACCAAAAAATATTGTTTCCTTGTCTGAAAAAAATCCAAACATTCAGCAAAAAACTTCCCCAAATTTCTGAAAATTTGCAAAACCTTCATTAAGAAAATTCCAATAATTCCTTAAAAGCTTCCCTTAAAAGTTTGTTTTGAAAAAATCCCCCAAATTTGGCAAGAAAATTCTTGTAAATATTTTCAGAAAATGAGTAAAAATCCTAAAAATATCTAAAGTGATTCCATATATATCAGTAAAACTTGTAATATTTTATTTAAGAACATTCACCAAAAAAATCAACTAAAATCCAGCAAAATTTACTGGATTTTGGTAGATTTTTTGGTGAATGATCTTAAGAAACATTTTTAACATTTCTTTTTTCCACCAAAAAATGTTCAAAGATTTCCCAAAAATGTTGAAAGTGTGAACATCAGAAGTTTCACTGTGGAAATATATTTTTTTTTCCACATTTTCAAACTTTAAAACGGGTCAATTTTGACCCACAGGATGATACGAGGGTTAAACATGAAGCTGGCTCATTCAGGGGCTGTCAGATTATCTGAAAGAAGTGCCTGTCTGAAAGTAGCTTACAAGGGCGGATCAATAAGTTGCTAGACTGTACCTTTATGAATCAAAAACTGTACATGATTTAAATTTGGCCACCGTCCCTATCAAAGCAGTCTCTTAATGCAGTGATAAAGCACTCCCAGCACTTCTGCGGCACTTGTAGTGCTCTATGAAAGTCCCGTTACATAAACATGTCAAGCACCATCTGCTGCAATGGGTGCAGAATCTCCTAAACTGTGTCAAAAGGCCAACCCTTGAACTAGACTTTCATCTTGGGGGATGAAGAAGAAACCACAGGAAGCCAAATCTGGTGAGAGGGGCAGGTGGGGAGTGACAGTTGTGTTTTTGTGGTCACGAAACCTTTGCATAATAGCCACACAATGCACTCACATGTCATTGCGCCACACGTCAGGTCTGAATGTTTTCCACTTCAGGACATTACAATAGAAACTCTGCCTTGCCAGTCCAGCCCTGTGAGGTTAATTCCTGGTGCACAACACCATAAATGTAGAAGAAAACAACAAGCATGCTTCTGGTGTACTCCAGACTGGACGGCCATTGTTCCATTTGAAAAACTGCAGCTGTTCCACTGTGAAAATTGTTGTTTCTTCTCTTTATGGTAGCTGCAGACCCACTTCTATTCACGTGGTGATCCTTGACGCGAAGCTTGGCTTGCGCCAGGAGCTGACTGATGAATCTGGTGTTTTCTGCTCTGCTCCAGTTTGCGGTGCATGGAGGAGTCACAAATATCCACCTACACACCACTGGTCCTAAAAACATGTGTAACACAGGTCACACAACATCCTGACTCACAGCAGCTAAACACAAACACTTGAAACAGACTGAAAAAAAAAACATAGATGGACTCTGTCCAAAGTTAAAAGTCCTCTGCCAGCACCACTAATTGCTACCTGAAAGCTCATTAATTAGGGCTTTATATCTTATATATTCAATCCATAGAAAGCGTAAAAATGACAGATGGGTCTTTGGGGAGGGGGGTTAAGTGCAGTTCTATTTCGAGCAAAGGGAGATACAAACAGTAGCTAATTGACTGCTCTAACTCTCAGCAAGAGAGTGGAGAAGCATATTTGACAAAATGATGAAGTATCGCTTCATTTAAAAAACACAGAACAAGTTCAGAGTCCATCATAGCGCAAACACAGAGAGACATATGACCTTGCACAGTTACTCACACCTACGTCCAATTCAATATTACTAACCAACCTCCCGTGCACATCTTTGAACTGTAGTAGGAAGCTAACGCCCCCAGAACTAAACAACACATGGACACGGGGAGACCATGCAGACTCTACACAGAAAGTCCTCAACCAAGCAGCAGGTTCAAACCCAGAACCTTCTTGCTGTGCTGCATCAACACACTGCCCTCAACAGAAATAAACTTATACTTTCAATGTTAAACACTCTGTCATCGCAAACTCCCATGTGTATTTTTTTATCACTTCCTCCCTCCTTTTCTCACTTTCTTTCACACAATTTTTTCCCTCACTGAGCAGTATATTCATCGCCACAGTTGTTCTGGAAGGACATCTGTTTGCCCAGGGAGTCGTCAATTCCAGGATGCTTGACTGTTGCCTAACCTTGGGTATGTGTCTTTTTCCAACCTGCTGCTGTCTACTTGTTTGCAGACCAGTCATCACTTTCTCATTTTTGCAGCCTTTGTGGAGAGAGGATGTTCGCAGAGTTGATACCGAGATAAACATGCATTTCCAGTGTGATGACACAGACCCGCATTTAAACACACATTCAGTATGTTGTTTGTGTCTAAAAAAAAAAAAAAAAAGGTTCTCAAGAACGACACACACTGACATCTGAATACAAACCAATAATAATGAACGTTCAACATTGTGACAGTTTTGCATAGGCCACTGCGTGTCTGAGTGTGTGTACATGTACACAAAAGAGAGGAGCTTTATCTACAAGGACAAACGACTGAGTAATGTTTGCCATCACAAGAGGCTGAAGTAGCTGCTGTCGGCTTACTTACTTGCATTCACAATGGACATATGAAGAAACAAAAGCCCTTGAGGTGACTATCCTTAAATCTTTTTAGCTTTTGCCAGTCAACAACAATCTTTTTAGCATTATTTTGACCATTATTCTCTGTGAATGTTGTACAGTAGTATCTAGAAAAGAGGGATATTATTAATATGGCAGTGACGTGCGGTCGGAAGAACCAACTGCACCTGTCCAGTTGTTCCACTTGAGCCTACATAGCCAACATACAATCGGCCTGCACCTGTTGTCCATATCTGCCTTGTCACTTTGCAGCCGCTCTGCCTTGATCTTCTTGAACTCAGGCGGCTTCATGTGCGCTTTCCTGTGCCCAGAACATTGCAAGTGTACCATCGCTCCCTGAGGAATTGATGCTATTAAACACGCAGAGTTGTTGGTGTTTGATTGCAGCACTGTATGTGACTGCGCTGTCAAACGCAGACCAAAATTTTCACTTTTTCCCCCTTTTAATCACACATTATGCTCCCTCACCCACTTTTACTTGCTTTAGATTCGCTCCCGCTTCATTTGTGTACCTTGTCTACATTTCCCTCCACAGTGCACACACACTCACTGCTTGGCCTTTGCCCCTTACATCATGTTTCCATTTGCTCAATGAAAGACGACCTGTATCAAGTGTAGCAAGTGGGTTTATTTGTCACTGGAAGACAATGTCTCGCCCTTGTTATTTCCATCTCTTCTCCTCCTCACAGTCTCCACTCTTTTCATTCTGATGAGGCATTTTTGAGTCTTATTAGATGACATTTAATTGAAAAGGAATGTGCGACAAAAGTTCATAATTAAAGATTGGAACATGCAAAAGCTTGTGATTATTTTGTTATTGGCATCTGTCAATTTGATCACAGCTCAAGGGGACATCTTAAAATGTCATCTTTTGTTCGCCCGATGGTCTAATCTGAAGATGTTCTGTTTACTGTCATGTATAATAAAGAAAAGCGTGATTGAGAACATGGAACCAGCAAATGTTTGTCTATTCTGCTTAAAACCACACACAAACCAGTCATCACACACACACAATACAGTGCATTAAATACCATCTCTCACCTTGCACACACTTATTTCTGCTCTGAATTCATTTTCAAAGCCATATTAACTTATTACTAATTTATTGGGTGTTGAATATATTTGCAAGCATTTTATTAGCTTTTTTCCCCTAACTGAGCTTAAGTGTACTTTGCAGGGCTCTGCCAGGCCATTATTTAAAAAAAAAAAATCTATTTCACTCAGTTAATCACTTATCAGTAACCTCCAGAACAGCTGTAAAAAAAAAAGCCTGCAACCCCCCCTCAACACACACATAAACACACATTCCTCCTGCTTGTTCTGCCCAATTAAATCCATCATAAAGATTCCAAGGCAAGTGTATAATAGGAGCACAATATCTCGGCAGTCATTACCCAAGCAGAGGTGGCCTGGTTCTCATTATACGGAGACCTCGCACGAGCTGCCGGCTCTACAAACACACACACACAAATATACTTATGGCTGGCTTCTCGCTAATTTCAGACCTGGTTAGAATGTTTTTGAGTGGAAAACGCTCGATGTCAGCACAGCGGCTTGTAAAATGTCGTCCGAATTCCTGTATCAGCAGCTTGCAGGCATGCACAGAGGGAGGATGAGGGCCAGTCACAGAAATGCATTCCATCCTATCTGTGTTGTGCATTTCTGCAGCCACGATGTCTGTGCATTTGTGTGTGTATCTTTGCCCCGAAGCTGTATGAATCTGTGGCTTCTGTTGATACAGGCTTCTTTTCAGGCCTCCGTTAAGTGTATTTACGTTGTGCATTATGGGGAAAATACAGGGTTAAAAAAAAATTTGACTTCTTGACTGTTAGGGTTTGTTAAACATGAACAAACCACCCGCTGCAGGCACGTGCTCATACATGCAAAGACACACACAGACACAGGCTGCAGACACTCAACATGTATGTATATGTGCAAAGGCAACACACACACACAAACACACACATCTTGTAATGCATTTCAGGTGGAATGTGAGTGGCCCCGTTCATTGCCTTGGAAACGGCAGGCTGGCCGGTGAAGATAGCGGCTCTGCAAAGTAATGATGTTATCATTAGATCGGGTTCAGTTGAGGACAGACTCCCACAGACCTACTGTACATACACGCTGAAAGACACATAATCCCGCTGGCCTGTCTCCTGCATTCTCCTGTGGATGATAAACAAATGTAAGTCAGAAATGCGAAAGAATGAGTAACAGAGGCCTGAATTCATCCTGCAGTGGAAGCAGCATGTTGTCAACTGACAGGGGGCAGATAAATCAGGTCAGGGACATTCACTAAACTGATACCCCTATCTAAAGGCATATTTATAGTGCTTTTTCATATTACCATTTGCAATAACAGTTTCCCTCATTAATTCTTTCAATGCATATACACAGAAAACAAATGTAAATTTTTCCTTCAAGCAAGTACTGACATAAAAGGTCAAAAGAACCACACAGTAAAGCTGAGTTTTCTACATTAAACACAACTGATATCTGTAAGTTTACATCTGAGCATTAAAGGATACAAGACTCAGATCACGTATAAAAAATGACAAAAATACAGAAGTAAACATTACTTTTTGAAACATAAAATATTTCATCTTAAACAGTGACATCGTATTTCCTTAAAATATCTACCAATTTTCGTCATAAATGGTTGTCATATTGAAGGAAATACAAAGTGAAGTAAGCCAAGAGGCACTTTTTTTTTTTTTTTTTTACTGTTTGATACAATTTTTTCAATTTTAATTTTTCAATGACTATTCTTCAAGGGAAGTCTGATGGAACATTTACGACAGTTCAAGGGTATTTGGGGGGATTTTATTTTCCCAGTCTTTTGTTTGTTTGTTTTTCTTTCTAATATATGAAACACGGAGTTTGTTGACATGCACCCTCTGTGTGTGCACAATAAAATGAGCTAGGAACTGGAGAGAACACTAAAAAAGAAAGATTTGGTTGCAGAAAACGACAGAAAAGAAGAATAATGTCAGTTGTAGAGCGGCACAAAAAATAATCCCAGTGATGATTTTGGCCTCTCACAATTACATAAACACCACTGACGGCAATATTAATGTCTAAAATGTGACTTCAACTCGTAGAAAAAACTTGAGTAAATCTGACGTTAGAACACTTTGTGTCACACTTTTCAAGGTAGTTTTTGGTCACATATCTGTCACACACTGCAGTAACTGAGTGGAGACTTGACGGTTCTCTGTGCACAGTCGACTAGCTTCTGTTGTAGCCTGCATATGAGGCATTTAAGGAACATTGGTAAATGGTAGCGTCTATCCATAAGCAGATGTTCAGTAGGTGAAGTGTTTTGGGTATGTGGATTTTGCTTGCAGGAGATGCAATGAATTCATATCAAGAAGAAGCTTATTTTAAGTCTTATTTTAATGCATTCTTGTACATTAGCAGAACCTGAAAGTGAGAGCTGCATTCTGTTTAAATATGGAAAGTGCTAATCATTTTGGCCAAAATTGTGCAGGGATTGTCAGTTGAACAGAATGAACAATTCCTTTCAAGTAGAGTTATTCAAGTCATTTGGTGAAAATGCCTGTATTTTTTCAGAGTGCAAAATATATACCAGAAAAACATAATATTGAAGTCTCAGTTCTAAATGCTGAGTACTGATTGATCCCTAACCATTTTGTGACATACTTGCTTCTAAAAGGGATTGTGAAGCACAAGTAAGAGACTGAGTTGTCATTCTCAATAAAATGTTGTGTTTAAGGAACATTTTTGCACCTGTTGCACTCCAGTTTGGAAAAATATCAGGTCTTCAGAGACCTGTGATGTTTACACTTTCTGTTATATATCAGATTCCTGCTGAACAACAATGTCTTTGAAAGGTGTTCAGTCAATGAGTAAAAAACACACCTACACAAGTCGTCATGTTTCACAACTAAGAAATCGGTATCTGTTTTTCTTCTTTTCTCATTCCGACAGCCTGTGTAAGCTGAAATGGAAGAAACGTATTTATTTTCTGTCACCCACATTACGTCCCGTCTGTGTGCCGCTGGTCTTGCCCTCGCCCACCACCACCACCACCACCACCGCACCCACCCCCACCACCACCACCACCGCACCCACCCCAACATCCCACAGCTGCACCCCTGCTCCCGCCACTTCACATATCTCATTTCACCGCAGGGGAGGCACGCATTGGTGCTTGTTGTGGTTGTGGTCAATTCGCATTCGATTCACTCAATTCACAGTGTAAACCGAAACTGGTGTTTATTTGCTACTCACAGGGGCATTCACTTTGGATTGCGCTGCAGCAAAATGATCCCTCCCCATTCCAGCCTTCATCCCCTTCTATTGCACATTCCCTTTCTTCTGGGCATTCTTTCAAACACAGTGGTTGAGTTACACTAATCAAGCTCTGCTTTCGCCAGTATTCCTCTGACTCCCCTTTCTTACTCACATTTCTTCTCCTCCTTTGTCTGCCTCTTCCTCCCCCTATAGTAGTAGTGGCCTTGGCCTCATTGATGAGCAGAAGATAGAAAATGATGTACACTTGGCATTACTGCATGGATTGTTGTGAGATTTTGCACAAATTTGATGGTTAGATGTTAGATCGTAGTGATATTCGTGGTGTAAGTGAGAAGTTAAGAGGATGGCATGCTATGAAATTTGGTACACAACTTTATGTCACCCTGAGAATGAATCATAAAAGCTTTTGTGTTCCTGTGATGTTTCATGTAGCACCATCACGTGACCAAAATTTGTATTTGTCCATTACTTAAGTTGATGCAAAAGTAGCATGAGTTGTACTTTGTGTTGATGGGATACTAATGGAAAATGTAAACATGCTAACATGCTAAAATTAATAATAATGTAGGTAATGATATACTAGGGCAGTGCAGTTAATCGATTTCAAATCACAATCACAATGTGAAATATTGAATTTACAGACTGCCATTTAGGCTGTATGTTATGCAGTAACAGGGGTTAAACTGTTTTTGCATTGGTTTTATAAATTCATGCTGTCCTCCTTGTGTGACTGTGATGCTTGTGATTGTGTCCCATGTGGAAATGCTCCATCACATGTTTTAAATCACACTGAAGTTTGACATTTGAAAAAAATATATATAACGCGCATCAAATCACAATATCTGTCTGAAAAATCGCAATGTGATTAGTTTTTTCCTCAGGCCACTCAGCCGTACAACGTACAATGCATTGTCGTCATTGTGAGCATATTTGTATGTTGGCTTCCAAGGAGAGCCTCATGGTGCTGCTTTCGATCAGAAAGCACAAAAAATATTCACATCAGTTAGCCATGGACACACTGACATTTTGTGTGTGAATAGGTCCATTTGTGTTTGTGTCCGACTCATTCTATGACCGATCTCTGAACTCGCTCTGGTCTCTCTCTCTGTTCCTCTCTTGTTTTTGTAAAAGTATCATAAAGCCCAGGATAAGCACAAATCTTTAATCCTAGCTGAACCATTCTGAACTTTTATTTTTGTTATTTTTGTTTTCGCTCTACCTTTGGCAAATGCATGCACTCACAGGCTCACTCACTTTCCTTGCTGAAATGAAGAGAACTGTTCATGAATGAAATTATACAGGCACTGCATTTACCTTCATAATAGCAGTTAAATGCTCTCTGTTTTGCACTTGTGACTGCAAGTGAGTTATAGAAAGTAGGCGAGCCTTTATTAGGTTTATGGTCCTAATCCAAGTCACTTAATGTTGAATATCAGCCATTCAACTCCAGGTCTAATGTTGTAAAGCTGAAAATTGCACATTAACTTTAAAATAGACCTAGATTCCATTTTCCACTGAAATGTTTCTTACACTGCCTTGGATTGTCCTGCAGTATTATCAGTATTACTATCTGTGGAGAGTGGATTGTTTGTGCCGGCATCACTTTTACACACACACATTAACAAATGTGTTTGTGTGTGAAGTCCACCAAGTTTTGCTTGCAGTAACTGCTCCTTCTTATTACACATGTTGACAGTTATTAATATCTTGAATGTCCTCGGTGTGTGTGTGCATGTGTGTGCACATACTTGTGTGTTGGAATGATAATGCTAATGAGCCGCGAGCATGTGTCTCTTAGTTATTTATAAAGTGTTTTGTGCTCAAGGGTACGCACAGCTCCCTCCCTATCCTGTTACGTTCATGTCCCAGTGAGGACACGACAAACACTCCTGTTGCTTTCCAGGGTTGTCCTGCGACTGTCAGGACTGTCAGCTGTATTCAGATATGTACAGTTGTGAACAAAAGTTTACACACACTTGTAAAGACCACACATATCATTGTAGTCTTGAGTTTCCAAAACTTCCTATAATTCTGAATTTTCTGTGGTCAAAGCATTACAGCAACTTGAATTATCAGCTTTGATGATGTAGACAGTTGTGTTGATCGGATTTTCTTAGTGACATGGCCTCTTAACTTCATGTGAGTGATTGACTACAGCTGGTGACTCCTCTGAACTAATTTAAATAGGGCTCATATATTCATGTACTCATGTACTCATATTCATTAGACTCAGCTACAGATACTACAATGGGGAAGTCTGAGGAGCTCAGCACAGATCTTACAAAGCAAATCATTGCCTTAAACAACTCAGGAAGGTTACATGGAATCATTTCAAAGGAGCTTGAGATCTCCAAATCATCTGTGCAATCAAATGTAAATAAAAAGTACATGGTACAGTTGTGTCACTACCACAATCGGGAAGAAAACACAAACTATCACCTGCTGCTGAGAGACATTTGGTCATGATGGTTAAAAGTCAACCAAGAATCACCCAAAAGCAGGACTGCAATGAAACAGAAGGTGCTTTAACACAGATGTAAGTGTCCACCATCAAGCATGTTTTACATTGCCATGAACTGAGAGGCTACAATGCATAAGGATGCCCTTCCTCAAGAAATGGCACCTCAAGGTAAAGTTTGCTGCTGATCACATTGACAGTGAAACAGGACTTCTGAAGGAAAGCTAAATGGCCAAATGAAACAGAAAATGAGCTATTTGGCCATAATTAGCAGAAATATGTTTGGAGGAGACAAGTTAAGGCCTTTAGCCCCAAGAAGACCACACCTACCGCCAAGCATGGTGGTGGCAGCGTTACGCTCTGGGGCTATTTTGGTAACAGAGGAACTTTACACAAACAAAATTGAATAATAAAGGAGGATTTCATCCACATTTCCAGGGAAACCTAAAATCATCAGCATGAAGGTTGGGTTTTGAATGGAGTTGGGTGTTTTAACAAGACAATTACCCCAAACACACATCAAAAGTGGTAAAGAATTGGGTAAATCAGACTAGAACTAAGGTTTTGGACTGGTGTCCCCAAAGTCCTGACTTAAACCCCTCAAGAACTTTTGGAGTGTGATGAAGACAGAAATCCATGTCTGAGGGCCTACATCAATTTTGTCAAGAGGAGTGGTCAAAGACACATCCAGAAACTTGTCAGAAGCTTGCAGATGACTACCAAGAGCACCTAGTTGAGGCGAAAATGGCTAAGGGACATTTAACCAAATATTAGTATTGCTGTATGTATATTTTTTTAAACCCTGCTGATATTGGCATATTTCCAAAAGACCAATAATAAATGTATGAAATAACTAAAATGCATGATTGTTTTTGAAACAAAGATGCATGTATTTTAATCATTCCCCCACAGAAAATGAAGAGAGAATGGAGTCGTCGTGTGCATGTGTGTGTGTTTTAGGCCGACTGAAACAGACTTGTTCGACTGTGAGTGAGCGATGTCACCTTTGATTCTATCACAGGGGTTACATCCTCTCTACAGGCGCACTGTTTCCTGTTGTGTTACCATGGCAACACTGCATACAATAAATTACAAGCTACTCTCCTCCTTGAAGCCATAAGCTGTGTTTGTCTTCCACCACCACACCACATGGAAACAAACACACAGAGTCATAGGCACACACACACACACACACATGCCCACACGCACTTAGGAAAGAGTAAATACCACACACACATTCACTCTGCCTCTGCTCAGTTTTAAATGCTCGTGTGCACCGAGACAGCAGCGCAAATTACATTATTACAACATAAGAGACCGTCCAGTTACGGGTTTATATGATCAGTTAAGCCATGCTGGCATGCCAGTTAACTTACTAGAAAATAGGTCACTATATTGAGATATTCACCAATCACATCACTGTGGATTACCAGATGCAGCCAGAGCCCATCAGGACATTAGATATTGAAAATTAACCGGAGGATTTGCCAACAATAAAACCATTTCTCCTGGTGTACTACTGTGACCACATCAAATACTGCAGTGTCTCCTTGGCTTTATTGTGTTCAGCACCAAACCGTTTCCGTTGATTTTTGGTCTCCCTGGAAAATGTGTGACTTTTGAGAGCTAGAATTCACAGGCAATCTGTCTCACTCATTTGTCAAAACTTTCAGGCTCATGGTGAATGTGAAAGATTGCACAAACCAGATCAGATATTTCACACAGAAAAAATGAATTAATTTTTGTTCTGCAGACTGTCACTCACCCCCAGCTTGGAAACACACTCAGGCAGTCACTTAAAACCTCATATATTCTTTAAATAGTACTTTTTTTACACTCAGATATTTGCTCCAGCTGAGTATTTCAGCAAATATAAATCATACAGTCACATATTTTTTTTTTTTGATTTGATATATTTCTAGTGTACTCCACTGCCACTGTGCCAAATCCATGTATATGGGGGGAGGGTGAGTCTTGCAACTGGCTGTATTGAGGTGGCTGCGCAGGGAGCAGTTAAGCTGAGGGATGTTAAGCTGTCCGTTACTACTGAAATGAAATGACCTATAGGGGTAAAGCAGCAGCCAGCCTGCATCCGTGTGTCTGTGTATCTCAGTGCACATGTGTTCAGCCGACTGGGGCTGCGCTCATTTACAGCACGAGAGCTGTTGTCTTTTTCAATGAATACATTTACATAAAAATTTACACTAAATAGGTCCATTCCAATTTATTCCCAGCTGTAATGTCCTGTCCGTGTCTACCCACAGTTCAGCTGGGGTTTGATTCAGCCGGTGGGCGACTTTTGCCTATGATGACTCATCAATCACTGTCAGTAGTTAAACATTTAATCAGAGGGACCTTGCCTGTGTCACGTTTGGCCCGATTGATGGCAGGATTTTTCATCTTACTGGGTAATCAGAGTGAAGATGTGAAATATCTCTTGTAGCAAAGTATTTCATTTTTTTCAGGGCTGAGTAAAGATTTCATATTAACTATAGGAAGGACATTTTCAGACAAGCTTATTATGAATGATCCTCATACTGGAGAAAAAATAGAAGTAGTGGCGGTGGTAAAGATATGTTAACTTTTCCAGGAAAAATGACAAAAACAGTGGTCTCGGTTTCTCAAATGTGACAATTTGGTGCTTTTCTTTGTTTTATATATCACAATAAATTAAATATCTGGGGGATTTAGATTAGCTGTTGGACAAAACTAGCAAACTGAATCCTATGAGATGTTGTGGAGTGTGTGTGCACTGATTTTAATACTTAAGGACAAAATAATAAAGTTACTCATAGATAAAATAAGAGGCATAATCATCAAAATGAAAATAACTGTTAGTTGCACCTCTAGAATGGACTCCATTTGACATTGTAGGTGGTAAATATACCCAATACTCAGCATCTACTTACTACATTCGGTGTCACCTACTTGTCCCACCATTTTCAAAGAGTTCTTTGTAGCGGAATGTGTAGAAATGGTAGAAACCACACTTTATGATTAAAATTGCATTCGTTAATTTAGGGGCACCATCCTCAGCTTGCCTGAGGAAATGATCAATTTAAGCCAAGTCTCAAAGAGACTTTGACTAAAATGAAGTTGATCAGTCTCATTCTGAAAGTCATAAACTCTGATTTCATTGACCTCCAGTTCCCAAAACAAGGAAATACATGGTAGAACCGATGATAATTATACACAAACATTTATTAACTAATACTACAAACCAAAAATGAACAGCAATGACATAACAACAGACAGTGAATAATGAATGAATAAATGCAGATAAATAAACTAATGTACTGCGATTGTCACTGGAAGCAGTTGGTAGAAAAGATGATGAATTTAGAATGACTTTGAATATTGGAAAACCAACTGTAGCTAATTTGTAAATTCACCCGTTTAGCAGAAGGAAAATAATACTTGCGTAGCCTTTGTAGTAGTGAGAGGAAGGCCGCTGCAGGATGTGGAGCTGTGATGATCTGCTGGATGAGTTGCTTCAGGAACGCAGAGACAATCATGGTATTGTGTGTGCATCTTCCGCAAACACCTCAGATTCCATGTGTTCTTCTTCCATCCTGGTCCTGATCAACCTGGTATCAGAGACTGAGTCCAGATCGTCACTCCGAATATGATGCATTTCTTTAATGTTCTGATTTAAACTGTTCTATTCACTCCTGTGTAGAAAGTTCTGTGTGTTAGTTAGGGAGATCAGAAGGTCAGAATGTCAATCCTGCAGAGGTGTGGTTTTGCTCACAGTTGACACTTTATGACCCTTATCAGATTCTAGTGGAAGTAGGAGTTATCCTGTTGTCTCCAAAAGTGCCATGAGTGGTCCTTTAGTAGTAAACATCCGATCAGCAGATGTTCCATTTGTAGGTGAATTTTGGATTAGCTGCTCCTGAAATGGTGTCTTACCAAATTTACAGCTTTGGGAGAGGGTCTTTGGATCTTTGTGTGTTGCTCTGGAATGTTCTGCTCCTTAGTACGCTACATCTTTGTGTATCAGTTGACCACAAATATAATCTGTGTATCTGTGCAATTGACTGCAAATGCAAACTCGCTATACTGAGCATATATTAATATGTGACATAATGTGCACTTTACAGAATGACTAATGGAATTAAGACATGACTAATCCACTGAAGGTAACTATGAACTAAAGATATGAGTCAAGTGAAACAATGACTCAAACGTGGGCATCCCAATAACAAAACAGTTCAAAAAATAAGGTTTTAAAATGACCACGAGTGTCAATAAATGGTGTATATGATGCATAGTTTAAAAACTTCTTCAAGTAAAAATCATGTTGTAACTGTATAGTCACTTGTCCATATGGTGTTTCTTGTATGCTAGAGTGAGATCTGCAGTTAAAACTATTGTTGAGGATTTCCACCTTGAAACTGCTGAGTATTGATGACAGTCTCAAAAACACAGTTTCAGATTTCTGGAGTTTCATGTGTAAGAAATGTAAGAAATCAACCATGTCAACTTGCAGAGTGCATCTTTCTGTATTAATATACATCTTAAGAACTGATTTTTGGTTCAAAGATCCAGCCATCTATACACTATCTATACAACACCTAATCCTCATTAGAGTCATGGAGGGGCTGGAGTCTATCCCAGCTGACTTATGGTGAAGGCAGGGAACACCCTGGACAGGTCACCAGTGTATCACGGCGCTACACATAGAGACAAGCAATCACACTCACATTCACACCTACGGACAAGTTAGAATTACCAGTTAACCTGAGCATATTTTTGGACTGTGAGAGGAAGCCACAGTACCCAAAGAAAACCCAGTCATGCACAGGGAGAACATGCAAACTCCATGCAGAAAGATCCCAGGCCCAGGCTGTTGACGTGAACTGGGGATCTTTAAGCTGTAAGGCGACAGTGCTAACCACCAAGCCACTGTGCAGCCCTGGTTCAAACATGTATGGCTTTATTACAACTCACCATTGTGTTGCATAGAGTAGTTTAACACTGTCTGTGCAGAGTCGCAGTTGAGCTGGTGTGCACAAGCTGCATCGATAGCTTCATAGATCTGCACATCCTAAAGAAAGCAATGGTGCAGAGTTATATCTAAGCCATATTAAATCAGGAACGGATTATTTTGCAGAAAAAGAACAAGTTTATCAACAGCCAAGGAACAACTTTGAAATCGTAATTGTGACTTTGCCATTCAGTTGAAGGGCACGAATGAAGTGCTTCACAAGCGATCTCCATTGGGGCGCAGCCATACAATATGCCATTGCAGACTTGGAAAACGGATTTACAGAAATAATTTCCCTGACATGACGCTGAATGTGCAATCTGAGGGTATCAAATTGAAGTGAGATTTCATGGCTTTGCTTTATCAGCGGCACAGCAGAAATTGAACAAGTTTTTGCCAGAGAAGATGGAATCACTGATATATGGTACACACAACACCACCATGTAGTCGGCTGCACACACTGTTAGAATCTAAGGGTGCTGTTGCTGCTATAGTGCTACTACATACTTATATTATGCTGTTTGTTGACCTTCCCTTGACTTTCTGAGCCTCCCATGTGGACCAGATGCATATACACCCTCAAGAAAAGTTGTACAAGACAGTTTGCTTCAATCTTTTGAAGTTATTTTAACCTCAAATGAAATTATGTCCAACCAACAAACTCCGTTGAGTGAGGGAAATAAGGTTTTAGTACACAATCAAAGGTATTGCAAAGTTGATTTTTCATAAAAATCAAGTTGTTACAAGTAGTATTAACATGTCATACAGTACAAATATGTTAGTGTTACCATGATGATAAACACGAGTTTTTCAGTTGGCAAATTAAAATGCTAATTTGATCCTATTTTAAGTAAGTAGGGGAGGGGACTTAAAATCCCAATCTCAAGCTTAAGAAGAATTTAATTATCAAAACCAATTTAGCTCAACTTGAATTTACTTTTATATCGAAAAAAACAGATTTGAGTTAAAATTATACACAATATTAAGTGAATGTAATTACCATCATTATTATGCTAACCTAACACATCAAATAAGGTTTGCAACTTTTATCTACATCAGTAAATTTTTTTAGATATTTTTTATTTTTTTAAAATCTTTTGGTACTTTGAATTACTTTTTAGAGTATATGACTTAAGCGCTCATGGGGCAAATGGAAAACAAGATGTATTTTATAACAGCCATTCCATAGTATTTATGTTTATGAGGTTGTAGTAACAACTGCAATCTCAGGGCTGCTATAAAGTGGTTGCTCAAGATGACCTCTGTTTGGATTGCAGTTTTACTGAAGAGTAGAAAAGCTAACTTGTACTTTTATCAAATTTCAACCCATGAATCAGAATCAGTTGCTGTAGGCAAGTGCAGGTTTAAGGAGCCTGCATGGCTGATAAAGTTGCCAATGCATTAATCAGGAATCTATTGTTAAGTTTGGGCAAATGTACCAAATGTATCTGACTTGAGCTGGGCAACATATTCAGGTCTAAGGACACGCAAATCCCAAGAGCCAGTGTCTAATGTCAAACCAGTTCTTTGCATTTTAACAGCCACAGAACTGGTCCAAGAAAACTGGTAGCACCAACACTAGAACCAAGAATACTTAGGGCAGGAGGCAGGATTATTGTGAGCACAAAGACCAACTTAAACTTAGTGAAAAATTTTAGAAAACCAGATGTAGTTAAGCATCTAGTCTAGCAAATTTAAAGAAGATAAGGAAACACCAGTGCTTCTGTATGGACATTAAGTCGAAGCAGCAGTGTGAGGAACACCAGTGATGTTATTATATGTCTCATTTTTCCTGCTGTTCAGTTTTTTAAAATGCCAAAGCATAGAGCGACGTCCCACATATGCAGACTGCTGTTTGCAACAGCATTGATAAACACAGATTGGCGGCATTAAAACATAAAACTGCAAGGAAAATAAGACAGTAGTCTCATTAGCTTTCCATGAGTGAGACAAACTATCTCAAGAGAAACTCAGAATAAACTAGAGACATTCATTAATGAAACTGGTGTTCATATACACACACGTATGCAGTGACTTAATAATGTGGATCTATGGTGACTGTGGAGTCTGTGGAACAGAAAACCTGTTTACAAGGGTTGCAAGTTGAAACAACCACAACTAGCAACTTGTTTGCTTTGGTGGAAACAGCATCAGGTGTATTTAAGGCATATTTAGAGTAAAGTACTGTTTTTAATGAATCACATCTGTCTTGTTGCTTTGTTGATAACAGTTTACTCATTTCTATTCTGGTAAAAGTGCAGAAATGATGTTTAATGTTCCTTTAGCACCATTGTTGATGATGATGACGTTTCTTTAAATTTTTCTACTACCGTTTTCTTTAAATAGTACCACAGAAGACAATTAGTCTAATGACAAAATCCTATTTTATATGTTACATTTAGGTGAATTAGATATTTGAATTGGAGAAATTGGAAACTTAAAGCTGACTTTCCTTAAGAATAAATAGCAGTAATGCAAACTCTTTATTTGAGAGGAATTAAATGATTTATGTAGCTCTAACTTAAACCAGTGGCATAGATGTTACTTGTCAACTTAATATGCATAAACTTAATTCAATTGTGTGTTACCAATTTAAGCAATTCATTTGAGTTGAGCAGTTTTCTTTTTGGGTGGCACAGTTCCTCGGTGGTTAGCGCTTTCGCCTTATAGCTAGAACAGCCTCGGTTCGCGTCCCGGCTTTCCCGGGATCTTTCTGCATGGAGTTTGCATGTTCTCCCTGTGCATGTGTGGGTTTTCTCCGGGTACTCTGGTTTCCTCCCACAGTCCAAAAACATTAAGGTAGGTTAGGTTAATTGGAAACTCTTGGCCTTAGGTGTGAATGTGAGTGTGGTTGTTTGTCTCTGTATGTAGCCCTGCGACAGACTGGTGACCTGTCTAGGGTGTCCCCTGCCCTCACCCTAAGTCAGCTGGGATAGACTCCAGCCCCCCCGCGACCCTAATGACGATTAAGCGGTGTATAGATAATAGATGGATAGAGGGGTTTTTTTTGCAGTGCACTCTGGAAAAATTCTCTGATACAAGTATATATAGCTCGACGTCAAACATTTACTTATTTATTGTTTTGTTTGGTGAACAACACATGAAGGTTGCAAATCTTTTTGGTTTATATAAGTGTCAGTTTCATGTCTGAGATGTCACAGTCCTCCCCCACAGCTTCCTCTGCCAAACATCACAGGCTTTTGTGAATGACTGTACCATTGTTATTTTGCTTTTTTATCTACCGAGCCATGAACATATCTGCCTGTTCTCCCCATCTCGCTCTCTTTTTTCCCTCATAGTCACACTCACTCTGTACCGACACCTATTTCTCCCAGACTGACTCATCATTCATATGCTCACATGGCATTACGCTGCCAGTGCATGATCAATTTTCTGGCAGATTTGTGCCCACACACCCACAGCCGAAAGCTTTGCTATGTAATCACACAAAGTATGCTGGAAATCCTTTTTACTTTCACACCTAAAGGTTCATCAGCTCTTGGCCCACTCGCCAGTGACATTACCTCCGCTTTTGTGTTCCTGCAGAAATCAATCGGCAGCCACTTAGAAGTGAGGAGGGGGGCTTTAATTAAATAAATGGAGCACATCGCTGATGGAGTTGGGGAAGGGGAGGCTGACAAGAGGAGAGCGGTGAAAAAGGGAAGAGCGCGGAAGGCGGTGCAATCTGTCGTTTTGGCAGCCCACCCTCAGCGAAGCCATGAGTCAGTCACCCTCTGAAACACCCCGACTCCTGCCTGCACGCGGACACACACACACACACACACACACACACACACACACACACACACACACACACACACACATAACGCACACGCTGTTTCTCACAGCCCATCAGGTGTGTGACTAAGCATGCCATTGTCAGTGTGACTGAGGATGAGCTTCGCTAGTTTACTAGTTCCCCCCACCCCCTCTGCTACATACACAGGCACACATTGCTGTCTTTGTGAGGACATAAGACATTCTTCTGCCTCGTACACTATTCTTAACCATCACATTTCTAACCTTAAACAGCCCTTTAAAGGGTTGTGAGAAAGTGGAGATTGGCCAAAATGTCCTCACTGATGGTCTAAATCTCAAACCGGTCCTTTTAAACATAGTTGTACGAGTGTTTCCCACACACACACACACACACACACACACACACACACACACACACACACACACACACACACATACACACACACACACACACACACGCACACACACACAGAGAACCATCCCTGTTTCCCATCTGTCACCCTCTACTCAGCAGACAGCAGTGTCGCCTGTCAAAAGTGCTGGTCATTGATTGCTACTGTAAGGTGGGATGGGCCCTGTGGTGTTGAATTTCCAATGACTGCAGTAAACTATGAGGCTGGTGTGGGCAGCGGCAGCTGTTTGGGTACAAGAGCTCCCTTTGTAGAGGTCCAGCTGTCTAAAGGATCTCATCATGGACAGTAAATAGTGAGCTGGCTGATTCATCCCACCCATTTCAAGTTGCGACGACTAATCCAGCCAAATCGAACGCCTCCTTTAAAGGGATCCTTCATTGATCATTGTGTTGCACTTCCAAGTCTGAGGAATCACGAGGAGATGTTTTTTTTTTTTTTTTTTTTTTTTTTTAAAAGACATCCAGCAGTGGAGGTTAAGATATTCTGACTTTTGCTCTGTAGCTCTTGAAATATTCAATATCACAATTTTCAAAATGCTGAAATGCCCACTTCTTTCAGAGCCCACACCTCCTACAGTACAGGCTTTCTGTTAAAAATGTAAAATCTCAACATTATACAACTCTTATCACAGGCTGTGCAGTGCTATTCGTGATGGCTAAACTGAATGTGGTGTAAAGTTGGTGGAGTGGCTCTTGAAACTGAACTTGAAATCATTGAAGTTTTTTGCAGTTTTTTTTGCCTCAAAGACTGAATATTAGAAGAGTTTCATAATACATGAGAGAAAATAAATGTTACGTTTTTATTTTGGGGCGCAAGAAATAAATACATGCAAATTTTAAGCCATGATTTAATAAGACACTTGCAACTTGATTAAAAGCAGCTTGAACGTGGGCCTCACCTGACTTCGTAGCAGAGTTCCCCTCATAAATGTATCCCTGGAGTGCTAATATGGGTTTATTTGAGTGCCCCCATGTTTGTTTTCAATGCAGCCGTGTCCGGGTGAGCATCGTGTTCCATGTTTTCTGAGAAAGGCTCGTTGGCTGACAACAGGAGAAGGAGGAGGACGAGGAAAAGGAGGCTAAGGCCGAAGCAAGTCTCCATGTCCCACTGCATCCTCAGGTTACTCACCAGCCTCATCCATTATTGCTGGCCCTCATCCATTATGGATGAGCAGGTACAATGCCACATGGCTCCGGAACCGATGCTCCCAATGCTCTCTCCTTCCACCACTAACACCACTGCCACCGCCGCCCTGCCAGAAAACCCGCCTTGGAGCTTTTCTGTCGTCTCTCTGGGCTGTGACCTACATAAACGAGAAGCGGGGCAACGTCTCAGGGAGATTGAGGAAAAGATGGGATGGTGAGGCCGAAAACAGGAGGAAGGAAGTGATTCAACAGGAGGCTGATAAGACAAAAAAGAGGGAAAGTATGCGGTAATGAAGACAATGATGATTTAAAACTCCCAAAACAAGACTTCGTGTGTATTTTATCTTGTTTGGTGTTCCTGTCAGATGATCCTTTCCATTTCGCATCAGCGAACCAGAGTTTATACCTTAAGCAAACAGTCTTTCCATAATGATAGCAATTAGCATCTACTAAAACTGGCACTGTGCCTGCTTTCAGAACATCCAGCACTGAGTTCCAGATAATAACACTAATGACGAGTTGCAGCCTCCAACCGGAGTCTCCACCACCACAACTCCTCTGTCCTTTTTCTTGCCCTTTTATAGCAAAGGAGTTCCTCGATGCTACTGCTCTGGGGAATGTATTTAGTCACTGCTCCCCTGCATTTGACAGTGAAGAGGCACTTGTTTGACATTGGGAAGTAAACTGGAAAGAACCCATGTTTCATTTCAGCCTGGAGCACATCAATAGTCTTAGCTAATATTTGCCAACACAACCTTGAAAACAACTAGATGTGCTGCCATTAAAGGAAAGCATAAAATCCTATAATACATTTGGCAGAATATTTCTCACATAGTATGGCAAAAATCTGATGTTTTAGTCACAGCATCGAAGATAAATAATGTTAAGTATAGTTTATTTTTGCTAGTGGCACAGAAAGCCTTTGCAAACTTATTCCTAAAGACTGCTCGAGTGGTTAATTAAGGTTGAGGTTTGCCGAGCTGCGATACAATTTGTAGGGGAATATATGAGGCCAGACTGACACTAAAAGTTATTATGCGGCAACATCCCATAACTTCTCATTCACAGGTTTTATCCCTACAAGTGCAGTCAGTGCTCATTAACAGCCATGTGTCCTGCCAAGGTGTTCTCGATCCTGTAAGTCACCGAGGACAAGCTTGTCACATAGATGTCTGAAATATTAATGCAATATATCTCATCCCAGTTCTGGCTCCGTGTGACAAGTCTGTCCAATCTTCCCTCTTTATTTTAGGGCGAGGGTATAGCTCCAGCGTTAGCTCAGAGTTGCCATTACTTATTTGGACTCTGTTCTCATGGAGAATCTGACTCTTCTGGGTGTTTCTGTAACTGGGCTATTGGAGCTGAAAGTAGGGTAGCCCTTAACTGGGTTATAGTAGCAGAATACTCCAACTAGGCTTCATGTTGTCTGGTCACTCTAATGAGGCTAAAGTCTGTTTCCCAAAAAGTGAATTTTAATTGTCAACTTGTCCCACATAAAGACACTTAAAGGATTAGTTTGAATGCTTTCTTGCATTGAAATATCAGCTTGATAGCAATTTAGCATTTTTGATCTATTTTCTTAACACTTCCAATTATTTCAACAGGGATCAAGATTCTTGTAAACCCATGTTAGTTTGTTAAATTGTTTTCTAACAGTGTGATGTGGCTAACTAGTAGGTAGAGTTGCAAATAAACATATAATCTAAAGAAATCTTTAAAAACTGCTGTTTTTTTATGACTACTTTGACAGTGTTTGGGTTTTTTTCAGGCACTGAAAATATATTTATCTTGATTATATGGTAAGTCCTATCACAAAGCATACATATAAGGTGTCAGCATGATGTAACCACTTTGGGGTTGATGTATTTGTTGCTCTTTGGTGTGTTATTCATTTGTCTTTTGCTTTTTTGGGTCAAGTAACCCTTTAAACAACTTAAACCCAGCCTCATGTCTATGCAGTAAACATATAGCTGGAGCCAGCAGTCACCTAGCTTAGCATAATGACTGGAAACAGGGTAATAGCTGATTGGTTCTGTCCAGAGGTTATAAAATCTGCTTAGCAAGTGTAACATTGATTATGTGCAGAAATATTTCTTGGTTGGGACCAGTAACTAAATAGGTCTCCGCTGGTTGCTTGGCAACTGGTCCCGGCCAAGAAATAGAATTTTTTTTGTATGGATAAAATGAGACATAATATGTTCACTAGTTAGTTTTAGATGGTTCGTAGGTTCATTTTGTTGCGTTTTGACAGGACAAACCTAGCTGTTTCCCCTTGATTCCAATCTTGAACTAACTGGCTGCTGTCTCCAACTATATGTTTACTCCAGTATACGGCATGCATTAAATCATCCTTCTTGTCTAACTAAGCATGAAAGCAAATAAGCCAGTATCCAAATATGTCAAACCGTCTCTCTAATTTTAAGAACTGATTTCACATTTTGTTGAGAGATGATAATGGAGAGCAGGACAGACATCGTACCACTGCAAAGTGGTTTTTCACAAACTTGCCTGTCTGCCCAAACATCACAGCTTCATGATTCGAGCCTGATTCTGACTGGTACAAAGAGTCTCTGCCTGAGGAGGGAGTTTATCAAAAAGAAGAGTTGATAGAAAATCATCTTCAGCCCTTCAAAATGTCACACCTTTTATTAATGTAATTTTTCACCCATTTTTTTTCTCCAACACTGAATGTGTGTGAGTGGGCCAGTCATCTGCCACAGCAGTATTACTCAGTTCAGCTCACAGGACACTTTCCCGAGTACAAGAAACAAAGGCCAGTCTGTTTCTATGGTTTCTCACATACTGGAGATCTGAGTGGAATTTTACATAGACAAGGCTAATGGATGGACTGCACCCACCGACATTTAACAAATACCAAGGAAAGGTACGATGATGGAGAGTTCATGTTCAATGCTCTGTGACTGAATGGAAGCTATTCTCACAGATAACATTTTTAGTTGTGTCATTGCAGGGCTCATTAGTGAAATGAGGTGTAGTCATTACATCAGCGGTCACATGAAAGCAAAAAAGGCTTCTGAGAACACCCTCTGATGCTGAGACGCCTCCTTCCCAAACAGAGTGTACATCCTTGCACACAAAGCCTCGCCGTCCTGGAAAGTCAAAACAGGAAGCCCACCAAAGAGCTTCAACAAACATACCCTCCTTTCTCTGAGCTTGTCATACATCACACCAGGGATGGGTGTGTTTTTCTGCAGAAACGGCACTGGAAAACTCCTGCCGTGCCCTTCACATGACACACTAACACAGAGAAAAGTTTCCAGCAACCATTGGGCAGCAGCTTGAGGTTGTGACTTTAGTGGAAAAATAAGCCTTAAGAACAAGAAAGAGGAGAATTGAGGCAATATTTCTGAGTGAATATGTGTAAAGGGAATCTAAAAGTAACCAAAAACACCCAATATGTCAACCAGATCGCAACACGGTCCTTCAAAAAGTCATCTGAGCCTAAATAAATCCCAAAAAATGTGTCATTATTGAATGGAAAATGTTGAAGCTCAGCATCCCGTGTGTTACGACTCAGACATTAAACCACAGCCTTGTTGAACTTGTCAGTAGGTTCAGTGATTTAATTGCGGGGCACACTGTGTTCTTTTTTAAACTTAAATAGACCAAACTGACTTCCTGAATTGCACTGAAGCAGGTCACCACCATCAAGCGCTGAGATTTGTTTGCTCCCTTTGTGTTGGTGTTTTGAATCCTTGCCCAAAACCACAAAACAGAAGCCATCAAATATCACAAATGTTGTTAGCCATGCAGCTGATAATGCTCCTGGAGATGGGCACAGTTGGTTGTAACCTTAAACTTTTTTTGAGGGGGGGAGAGTTGAAACCAATTTCTTCATTCTGTCATCTTGGCAGCCACGGTAGTGGGTAATTTTTCACTTTAACCAATCAAGTAAACAAAGTTGTATTTATTTATTTCTGTCTCCTAAAGTTCTCTCTCTCTCTGGTTTCTCAGTCAGGAATCTAAGTTATAACTGCCTCTGCCCTTCTGTCCTAGCGAAGTGACTGAGTTTTCCCCAGACAGATCCAGGGTAATTGGAACAGTGGATTGAGGGGTAGGCAAACACACACACACGAACCCACACAGGTCATTACATTTACCACTAAGCATCTCCATAAGCCCAAGCAGGCATATCTGACATATCCATCTGCTACAGTGGGATCATGCTGGATCGGCCTCTCTCCCTCTAAATCGGGGAAGGGGTGTGCCGGTGGTAATGATGATGGGGACATGACATGTAATCACGGGGTTGGTCGCAGCTTGGTAACTAAGCAGAGCTATGATTTTACCCACATCTACATCTCCTCTGCAGCAACATGTCATATTGGCCTGGTTTTTGTTCAACAAAATGAAAAAGACAGTTGAAATTCTTAAAATCCTTTAATCCCATAAAGATGACTGGTTATTTATTTATGGATTGTGTTTGCTGTTGTGCACATATTCCAGATTTTTTTTTTCTCCCTCTCTGTTTTTGTGTGCATCATTTCAATTCTTCTGTGCTTAAAAAAAAGCATCAGAATGTTTTTTTTCCACATTGCTCTGGTAGGCATGTTTGATTTTTTTCCAATTTAAAATTGGCAAAATTTATACTTACCTCAACAACTGTGAAGCCAGTGGATGCCAATTTTCAGCACTAGGTACTACAGACACATTTCAGACGGTATCAAAACTATTTAGAAAGCCAAAATGAAACAAGAACTTCCAAAATCTGTTGCAAAAATAAGAAAATGTCATTCAAAACATTTACAGCTACACTAAAACTGAACCATTCTCAACAGTGATTTCAACACCTTTTCCCATATGATGTTTGCAGGCTAACGATTTGACAGAACGTTAGTCTATGTGCAAGTAAGTGGTTCACAGTGAGGTCAGGCATGTCAGTACAAATAGCAGAACTGAAAGGACTGAACACATATGTTTTTAGAAAGAACATCTGTGCACAAAGTAACTGTCATCTAACTTTGTTAAACTCACACGTTAAAATTCTTCGAGCAGGAGCTGTAGAAAGTGGAACATTAAACCCCAGGAACAGTGAAAGAAGTGCTTGAAGAAAGATTGCACTGAAGTACAGACGCTAGTACAGATGCTAATGTGAATGTGACATCATTTCTTCAGCTCTTTAAATCAAGCCTTAGTTATGAATGGAAACTGAAAGGCGTAGGTCAGTATTTTAGGATTTTTTTTTCTTGCTGAGCTGAGAAAACCGCTCTCATATTGAATGCAGCCAGTGGGAGTTGGGTTAGCTTAGCACAGTCACTGGAAACACAGGGTAACTGCTAGCCTGGCTATTTTTTTTATTAAATAAATTAACCACATACAAAATAATAATGGGGATCTTAAGAAATGTTGTTCCAGTGGGCATTTTTGTACTTGGAGCAGGTTATCTGTTTCTTCCACTTCCATTGGTTGTACTTAATTGACTTGCTGCTAAAAGATGGTTGATCAAAAAGTTACAAGACTGTGCCTATAACAATCATAAAGAGTAGATGAGTTAAATCTGGCCATCATCCCATTTGAGGCAGTCCCCTTGTTGAGTACTACAGCATTCCGAGTGCCTCTGAAACACTTGTAACGTACCCTGGAAGGCCATTATATTCAGGTCATTTGTGACAAATGTTCTCCCTCTGACGCCGCAATACGTTACAGTAGATCTCTGCCTTGACAGTCCAACCCTGAGGGACAAATTCCTGATGAACAACCACATGAATGTTGAAGAAAACGCATTAATAAAAATGAGAGCGGTATTTATGTTCTTAACTAAGCAGGGAATGGAATAATCCTGTTTATCAAAAGGGTCAAACTATCGCTTTAAAATTATAATTATGCTTTTAGAAAACAAAAAGCATATGAAATATTTTGTATTTAATCAACAGTTTTGCTAATTGAACAGATGTGATCTGTTTGATTGAAGATAAAGCTAATTATTTAAGCCTGTCTTACATCGCGTACTGTTCTTCTTTGAAACCATTGATTTTGTCCACTTCTTTTCTTAGCTGTTAAGATCAAGGCTGTTACTCACTGCAGGCTAATCTGTGTATTTGTGTGTACATCTGCATCTTGAGTGTGTACACATACATGCTCCAGGGTTCCTTTGCAGCAAGCAGCTTAGGTCCTAGTCCATAACCCCGCCTTCGTCCATTCCCAGGGGAAAAGCCCCCATGCCAAAGGGAAGAAATGGGGTGTAAAGGGCACTGAGTTCCCATTGGCTCTCGTCCTCTATGCCCCATCTGTGCCCAGACTATGCCACTCTGCTCTGGACATTGTAAACGCTCTGCCTTGACTTAGAGACACAAGCACTTTTAATGTGCCCCTCTCTTGCTCTCTCCACATTCTGTGGGTTAAGCAAAAATCTGATGTGGCACTGTAATTAAGTTGCCATTAATTGTTTTGCCTGGTCCCTGGTGGCACAGCTCAGACTTTGGGGGAAGAGAAAAGCAGATTTATAGGGCTGATGGGCTCCACGCCTAACTGAACAACTAAGCACAGTGAAAACGATTCTTAATTACTGCCTGTTGCCACTAATTTACCCAAAGTCACCTCTGCCAGCACGCTAACTAGCCCTCACCGTCGAGCTGCACTGAAACACTCAAGCATCCCTTCTATCAATAAACCATGCGTCAGGACGTTCAACTTTCTTACTTGAAACACACACAACTTGTGCTTCATTCTGCAATATTTTTGTCTTGTATGTTTTGTTTTCCAGTTTCATTCCCGCTTCTGATGGCAGGGTTTTCCATGAGCATTGAACTGAGTCTAAATGTGAAATCTCAGGTGGTTTCTGTGCTGTGGCAGTAATTGAATCAAGACTATTTATATGCCCTACATTTTATGACATGTGAAGTGTTCACTGGTCCGAATGAAATACACTTTCCAGTATCACCATGAGCCATGCCTAATGTAAATACAGAAGATATCGACGGAAAACCCGTCCGTGGAAAACACGTCTTGATGGGCAGTGGTGCAACTTGGGCAACACCCTTCCATGGCTCGTCTTCACACACACAAGTTTCTATTATGATGGCACACTGTAACCATACACACTCTACACAACCTCATATTGCACTGGGTGGGTTGCTGTCCCTACGAAGTCTGGCCTCAATGGGCACTTGAGGTGAATTATTGTTTGTGAGTGGAAACTTGGCCAGATAATCTCCGTGCTGCTGGCTCAGGGCTGAGTAAGACCACTGTCTCCTTCCCTGAACACACACCGTGCGCACACACGGCTTTTGTTTTACCGTCTCTATTTCCAGTTCACACTTATTTGCTGACTCTTTGCCTTTTACAATGACTCCTTGTGCCTTTTTTCTTTCTTTTCTTTTTTTTTTGCTCCATCTTCCTTTTCTACAACTTCTCTCTCTTCCCTCCCTTCCTCTATTTCCCTCCGCTACTCTTTTTCCCAACAACTCTGGCCTTTATCCTGCAGGCCATTCACCTCTCTGCGGCTGCCCCTCGTCTGTGCCGTGCAGTAAATTCCAGGGGTAGTTGGAAACACAAACATGCACAAACCTGGGGCAGGCAGCTCAATCATGATAGACCCCTCCTTACCGCCACCTCACCTACCTCTACCTCTCGCTCAGCTCTCCTTCACACAAGGGGTCTTTGTGTGCGAGACTGTTAAACCAGTCAAAGTCAGATCTTCTCTGTATCATAGTTCTTGTGTCACTTGTTGTTTTGCCAGTCAGCAAAGTGTGAATGATAATCATATAATTGGGAGTCCTCTTCGGCAGACATAAACCAGTGTTTGGATAAATGTGATTACAGTAATTGTAGCAAACTAATGACGTGTTGGATGAGGAAGGCTTGTTATTATGATGTGCAAGACCCATCCTTAATATAAACTTAGTCTGATTGATATAGCTACTGTCCTGTTTGAATAATGGGTCTAAACAGTCCACTTGTAATGCAGCCTTCTAAGCCCAGAAAGATGACATATAATCATAACACTGAGCAACACAAGCAAAAGCATTAGTCAATTTCTGGGCTTCTGATTAATGTGCAATTGGAAAATTCTCACACATCATCAAGGCCCGATCAGCAGTCTTTCTCTGAAGCATGCAACACAATTTTTCCTCTTCCTCTTCAAAAGGAGGAAGCCCTCCACCCTCCCTTCCCTCCCCTCCCTCCCTCCTCCACATCTAACTCTTTGCCAATGTGCTGAGCCAGTGGAAAATCCGATGTCTGTTCAAGAAACAAAGCAGTGTAGACAGATCGGTTCACCAGAGGAAGCAATATTCATACTGCACGTCCCGACTGATAGCGACCTGGTTGTGCAAGTCGCCTAATGAGACATCTTCATGTTTTTCCACTTGGGAGGCACATGATCTCCAAGTGCACCATCAGGCATTTCCAATACACTCGTGTTTATTTTAAAGAATGTTTAGGAAATAAAGGATAATCTCCCTGTGGCTTAATATTTTCCAGTCCCTTTGGGTTTTCCATTGTGCATTGTGCAAATGTCTTAATCAGTTCACAGCGGTCTGCTATCTCGAAAACTGTGATAAGATGCCGAGTCGGTAACTAAGTTCCTCTCAGTTACAACAGCAGACACATTCATGCAGCGCCAGTTGCTAGACGCTTCTCAGCTCAACCTGCAATTATTTGTCAAGCTATCTTGTCTCATGGTGTGTAGAGCTCTTACCACAGTAATTAAAGTTCTATGTTCGGATGAACAAACACACTCACAACCACAAGCATCTTGTTTATTTCAGATGTGACAACACTTTTGCCTAACTTTATATCTGCCTCTGCAGGACCGTGTGTTCTTTTTTCGACCTAAGTGAATAACGTGATTCCGTTTTGAGTGTTTGTAATAAATGCAAAAGTTACCCTGAAGGCAACATCCCCTTTTGAGAGAGTTTTCGCGTACCTCATCATTAATGCTTACTCAGACGGCATGAACAACACATTAGCATGCACAAAGGCTAATGACACTTGACATTTACTGTAGTTCACAAGATGCTCCAGAGCATATGGCAAATTTCCACCGAGAAACTGAGTCAACAGCAAGACACAGACAACAGCTGTGGGGAAAATGATTGGTCTACCCAATTTAAAAACTCAGCATGGCTCTCTGAGTATTTGCTGAGATGTAATTTCCTCATGAATTAAGAAACAGGATCATTTGAAGAAAGCTTTTTCTGCAGTGGTTTGTTTTCTGGCTCCTCATGCAGATACACATTTTCTCTTTTCTTTTAATTTCCATGAGTAAATAATTCACTGTCCAATCAAAAGACCAAACATCTCCCAGATTGCTGTGTATATTATACTAAAAGGCCCTTCGTTATGGGCTTCACTCTCGTGCTCACTTTTGCCATCCCTAAGTGTTAACTGAACAAACAGGCAGTGATAACACAAAGCAGAATTCCAATTTATTTTCTGTCAGTTTTAGAACAGACACTACAAACATCAGACTGCGAGGACAACGTTGTCACAGAACGAGTTTGGCATGAAAAACTCAGTTTTTACTTAAACTTTTATGAAGTCTGCTAATGGTTTATGCCTAAAGCGTGCATTTGAACCTCATGTTTGTGTGGTTATTTAATTTTACATACTTCTCTAAGGTATTATATGGTAAATAATGGCACTGGCAGCTGTTAAATGAAAAGCAATCAGCGTCCTGCAGTGATGTGACAATTGTGAGACTTAAGTGATTGAAGGGCGTCATGTTGTACAGAAGTTACACAGTATTGTAGTTCTACTTTTAACCACAAACTAGAGGAAAAACCTGAACCCGTGGCCCCTACGGTGAGAGGATCTATTAGTTCTGTCATGCTGTACGGCGCATTTTGTTGACATGGTTTGCAACCAATTGTCCCTTTAGAAGGAAGAATATCTGCAAACCAATACAGTTATTCTGAGTGATCACTTTTATTCCACAGTGGAACATTTATATGTGGTGGGGGTGGTGTTATCTAGGATGAAGATGCTTCCATCCATTCAGAGTGAGGGGTCACTCAACAGTTTGATGAAAATTATGCAAATCGTATGCTGTAGCTTCACCAGTCACCAGATCTCAACCCAGTTCAACACCTATGGGTGATTGTGTACCAACATTAGATAGTCCTGTCCAACACCATCATCATAAGACAAATGAGATCTTTTGGAGCATCTTTTCCAGTAGACTTCTTGGACAATCAATGCCAAGGTGCATTGAAGCTATTCTGACTATGGCCCCAAACATTTCTTTGTCTCTCTCTCTCTACATATACTACCATTTAAAAGTTTGGGGTCACTCAGACAATTTCATGTTTTCCATGAAAACTCACACTTTTATTCATGTGCTAACATAATTGCACAAAGGTTTTCTGATCATCAATTTGCCTTTCAGCACCATTAGCTAACACAATGTAGCATTAGAACACAGGAGTGATGGTTGCTGGAAATGTTCCTCTGTACCCCTATGGAGATATTTTATTAAAAACCAGTCGTTTCCAGCTAGAATAGTCATTTACCACCTTAACAATGCCTAGACTGTGCTTCTAATTAATTTAATGTTATCTTCATTGAAAAAAAAAGGTTTTCTTTCAAAAATAGACATTTATAAGTGACCCCAAACTTTTGAACGGTAGTGGACGTATAGGACTGTATACTATATTTTATTGGATTCCCTAGTGCTAAAGAAAGTTCTGGCTATTCAACATTATAGTTTGACTAGTGTTGTGTGTTTCCCAGTATCGTCTCTCCATAAATTGAATGCCCTTTCAATGTTGGCTCTAGTTTTCCCCCAACACTGGTAACATCCCCATTTGGCCAGAAGGGCTTCAGTAGATAAAACCTTTTTTGGTTTTTGTGCTGACAAAGAGTTTGTGTTATAGTCTCTGTTGTGCTGAGAACCCATCATTTGTGACGGCATTTCTGAACTAATGCTATCCAGTATTGCACACAGAACAGAGGCATTCAGACAAGGCACTTAGGAGTGGGCACAAATGACACCTCCTTTGGATTTCCCTGGAAAATTCAAGTCCTTTACTTAGAAATCAGTCCACAAACTCTTATAGATAACCCAGACAATCAGGAAAGGTCTCATTTTATTTGGTTATACTACAATCCACTCACACATTGGCAACAAAAAAGCAATTAATGCATGTAAATCGCTTCACATTCTTACACATAGTGCTTTAGTGCTGATATGTGCTTATTCACACTGAGGTCAAGAGGGAGATGAGAGGATCAAGCTCATATTTGTCTGCAGCTGATTAGCTTAAGTATCACAGATAATGCCAACAAGAGCAAACAGCTCTCCTGTCTCGGTCTAGTCGCTACAAAATCACCTCTAAAGATCCCTTGACACGTTTAATGTTGTTAAATTGCTTTTTTTGCACAAATTAAACAAACAGCATGTCAGTGACAGTCAAATAATCTATTTTCATCATTGGATATCACCAATTCAGAGCCTCAAAAGCCATGACCATTGCGCATCTACGTTTGTATTCTTGCCATTAGTTTCCTAAGAGTGTCCTCTGGCTTCTGCAGTATCTGGAAATGTAAGATAAAGAGGGAGGGATGCACTAGACTGATGGACTGACAGACAAAGATAGAGAGAGGGAGCGAGAGTAAGAAATGGGCGGCATCAGTGTCATGTTGGAGGGACATCTGCTCCGGGTTTCCCAACACAAAGCACTGCAGGCTGCCACTCAGGAAACCACCGAAACCACTGACAGTGAACTGCAAAAATGGCGGATGTAAAAATAGGTCTTGTTTCTGCTTTGGCACTGTGGAGTTTGAAGGTCTGTGGAGGAAAGCTTGCCAGTCGGCACTTGCTCAGCTCAGGCGTGCGTTGCTGTTGGTTGCACAGGAAAAACATTAGAATCTAAATGCCACTGTGGTTGAAGTTGTAGAACAGGAAATTGACAGCTCAAGAAGTGTGAAGGGTGTGAAGGATCACATATCTATCTATCTATCTATCTATCTATCTATCTATCTATCTATCTATCTATCTATCTATCTATCTATCTATCTATCTATCTATCTATCTATCTATCTATCTATCTATCTATCTATCTACAGATTTTTTTGTCATCTATCTATACATCTTGACTGATTGTTCCTCATTCTTCTTTCGACTGAATCAACAAAGTCAAATCACACAGACATAAGGTCAAATGATTGCCCAAGTCAACTTACATAAATCATGTTTTTTTTTCCCTGCCTCTTATCTTCCCCTTTCTTTCCAAATCTCTTTTTCTGACTCAGAAATTTTGACACGACATTTTCCAGCTCACAAGCCTAAACACGTTGAACTTTCCCCCTAGTTTACAGATCTGAAGCAGTAGATGCTCCTGTGCACTCTTGGCCCGTTGTGTTAATGATAAATCCCATTATGTGAAGACAGCAAGGACATTACACCAAGGTTTGACCTTACCTGAAGTTGTTTTCTGTTTATCATCTACCAAAACTGGTGCATTTTTAAGACTTAAGGTCCATCATTGAGTCATAAAAGATTAAAGTCGTATGTCAAACACCTGTTTATCTACCTGAGTTGGTTTGTGCAGAGTTGAGATGGTTGATGTATAATTCACCATGAGAGCAAAAAGTGCTTCAACTTGCTTTTTTTGCACATGCACTTTGTACTTCTTTGCACCCACTTTTTAAAAAAAAAACAAAAACAAAAACAAAACATGACAACTCTTGCTGCACAATTGTGGAGCTCAGTCCTGGATGCAAGTGCTGCTCACTTCCTTGCACATAATACAAGTATACTAGATTAGTAAATGCAGAGCTGCGTTGTATTGCAGGGCTGCAACTTTGCATTTCACTGACAGTTGGCCTCAGCAGTAAGGAGGCTGATTATCGACTGTGTGACTCCTCAGCCAGGACTGTAGAATCGCAAATAATACAAGGCATTGAATCCGGAGGAGAGAGAAGAAGAAAAAAAAAACGTCATGGAAAGAATGACGTCAGGTTTGATTAGTCGCCGAGGGAAGAGCCTGGTTGTGTTGAGGTGGAGCTCAGGCAGCCAGATAGCAGAAACGATGCAGGGAGGTTTCGTTGCGTTACTTTTTTTTTCTGCAGGCTGCATCATATGATGGTGGGAGAAACTGTTGAATAATCCTGTTATTATAAAGCGACACAGGAGCAAAGAGGGAGTACGAGGGGATCATGACGTAACCGTTTCCATAGGCGACTGATATGCTGGCTAAGCCAATGGGAATCCACACCAGCGGTCCATACCCATCCTCCTTTTGACGCGCATCACATGTCCCCGGCGGTGTTGTGACAGAAGGGAGAGAGGAGAGGCGAGATGATTCACCCCAACCTACTTCCGCTTTCGCCGGATTCGACTGGAGAGCGACGGGGGAAACATTTTTGTGCGGCTGATTGTGTTTGACGTTGTGTCCAATGCACTGTCAGCTACATTTTAATGCCCAGAACCTTGGAGAAGTGACAATGACGCATAAATTTATATTGTGTTGCATAAAAAAACAGCTGTGATCTGTCACATGAGTCTACTGTATTCAACTGTTAGATATGTGGCACATTATTTGTGGTAACATATGCCGTTAAACCTTTATTCTAGCAGTTTTAAAGGCACGTGTCACTTGATTTCCAGATGTTGTGCCAAAAATTGATTATCACCCATGTTTACATTTGCTTTTATCTGGGTCAAACAGTCAAAACATGCAATTAAAACAATTTATATCCCTAATTAAGGCTCAGTAATGTGCAGTATCTATTGTGTACTTACACTATTTTCTTACACTATTTTACATTAAGCGTATACTGTTTCTACTTATGTCTGTATTTTTAGGACATATTTTCCTATATATGTTTATATATTTTGTACTGTTTATATATCTGACTTTGAATGGGAGCAACTGTAACATAAGTAATTTCCCCTTGGCTATCAATAAGGTATTTCTGATTCTGATTCTAATCATGGCAAAGTATGTCGTTGTGAAGCTTATGATGGAATATATTTAATCAGGCATGACATTTATATGCAATAATATGGCACTATTTCTGATGTTTAAGCAGTTTGTGTTTGATATGTTTAATATCTTTGCTTATATTTGAAAACTAGGCTGTAACTGGCATGATTTCTGTTGGGAATTTGAATAAATTACAAAGAAATTGTGTCTTTTTGCAATTAATTTTGAATGAATTCTGTAATTTCAGTCACAGTGTATTGGCTGGAAGTAGCAAAATGCGTTACAGGAGTTCAATTGAGACTTTAAAGCTATTTTAGCCAATAAAAACAACAGGATTGGTTAAGATATAGGGCACAGAGCAGGTAAAGTAATGCACAGACATGAGGGTAAGTGTATACTCTCTCTGGTCCAGTGAACGCCATGCGCTCCGGTGGGATGGGAATTATCTTGACAGCTCAGGCCGGAGACTTTGGTTGTGGTTGTGACAGCGCAGTGGGCGGGATTTTACCTCAGATCAGGGGAGAGAGTCTAGTCTTTGGTGAGACTGAGGGGGAGTTAAGGAGAGAAAGGGACCTGGGGTGCTCTTCAGAGAACGGAGTAAGTATTTTTATGCTTCTTTTTGCTCCTCTGCTTGAGAGACAAAATGCCGCGAGATGAGGGCTGCTTCTAAGTCTTTTTTGGACGTTGCATATGTATTTAAAAAAAAACAACCTCGAGCGGTTTAAGTCTTCATTTTTTGCGTGCAGTGATCAACGAGGGCCAGCCACTGGTGGGGTAGCTGCCTTGGGTAGTTAGCTGTATACCAAGCTAACATCGTTAGCTATATCTTGCACAGATACTGACATTGGGCGTCTCGTTTTCCAACCCAGGTAGCTAATCAGCCGGGATGCTACCAGCTTCACTTTGCTTTTGTTTAAGTTTACTTAAGCTTCTGCGTTGCTCCCGGCTAAGTTTTGCGACTTGTCAGTGTGTCAGAAGTAGCTTTTGTGTAATTTCTCCCTCTCTTTACAATCAGCTCAAGCTAACGCATGGGAGCTAGTTGGCTAACAGTTGCACGCTAGCCAGCCGGGAACGTTGCTTTTGAACATTGGGCAGCAGATAGACGTTTAGAGGCTCTTCCCTGTTTTAAAAAAATGCCATTCTATTAAAAATATGGAGTTCCCCGTCGTTACCAGAAAGTTATCCGTATTTCATTCTAACACGCGAATGCCAGAGTTACATGCTGATTTGTCTTTCAGACCGTTGTACCGTCCCATTTTATGTGCAGACAGATAATGTCAGTAAGGTAACGGGGCGATAGTGCACAACGTTCCGGACCCGTCTACTCCGAGTGTCCGACTCAACTCGGGCAGCCCCACGGAGGCACCCAGAAAGACCCGGCTGCCTGTCACTACATTGTGCACTCAGTAAATGTGTTTTTAATGCACGTACTAGCAAGCGTTTTTATCGACCGACAACCTCCTCCCGTGCTGTCAAACTTAAAACACCCATTAGGGCAAATACCACTAGCCGGTGTTATGTCGAAATCTGCTCCCGCTTCGATTTGTGTTTATCCTTTTATCGATGCCTAACCTGACTCCTAAAGCACTTAACCCAACGAAAACACCATTGTTACCTATTTTAACTACCCTAAATGTCACGATAGTGTTAAGACAATAAACAAGGGCATGATTAGTAAATCTATAACGCTACTAAAGCAATGACACTAATTTTATGACGATTCAAAAAGACCTTGAACGCAGCACGTCGCTTTAATTTTCCATTCGGTTTCTTAATCTTTGAAAGACGATTAATATTACACTTGTAGTCTCGATGGACAGTGTGATATAGTTTTGCAGTATCCAGGTTGATGTGGAGTGCAGCCACTGAGCACCTTTTGGTGTCTAGTTGAAGGGATCACTCCTTATCCAATTAAATAGCACCCGGCTTGCTGCAGCGCCAGCGGTGTCTTCCTGTGTTTATATAATGACTTGTGATCCGACAGTGGATTGCAAGAAGGATTGTAGTCATATTTTTAAAAATATGACATTTGCACATTTAAGTTAGCTTCAAGTGCATAGACTGAGATTCAAGCTGCAGCAGTCACCTCGGTATGGAGCACTTATCTGTAGACTTATTACATAATATAATGACAGCTAAGCAATTTCATGGGGAAATATTATTGATAGAATGCCTTGCTGCAGAGTAAATGCTACATGTAATGGTAGTTGCTGGGTTTCTGTTTCATGTATGTTATAATTGTACTGCATTAGAAAAATGTTTTCCGGGCTCAGTCACGACTGAGGTTTCGTTTTAGCTGCCCAGCTCAGCATATAGAAATTCAGTTTGTTTAATGATTCACTTAAATCTTCAGTAACATAATCTGATGACTGTGTCTGAGCCCTTTGAACTCGGACTGTTGCTGTCACTCAAGAATGACAAAAATATCCTTTCTTTTTCCCTCGTACCGTCCTTTTAAAAAAAAATTTAACGGTTGACTATTGACAGTGCTGCTGGCAAAATAATAAAAGTAGTAGTTGTTGCTTTTGTTTCCCAAATTGTTCTGGAAAATTGTTATATCGCAGAGGCAAGATCATTTGACCTCCTTGGCCGTGTGGCTCGGCTGGGTTGTGCTTTCTCTGCTTGCATTTGTAGACCAACAACCTTACCAGACTGCAGCTCGAGCTTTTTTATCCTTTTGTGCAGTGCATATTAGGTTCATTAGCCATGCCGGAGAGTATGTGATTTCAACTAATCCAACGTGTTGCTTGCTGTTGAAATAAGTGCAGTTTGATTCTCATGACACAGGAGTTTGTGAAATCACGGAGCAATAGTCACTGTGAAGTAATGCGATACTTTCCTCCAGGCCGTTATTTCTTGTCAAGACCCTGCCTAACTCAACACGGATGAGTTCCCCTTACAGCTGCTAGACAAGTTCACTTAATACATTGTCATGCTCTGCACTGGGGGACAATTACAAGTGCAGCATAGAGGAAAAAAAGTAATTAACTATTGGCAATGTTTGTCCTCAGCTCTGTGTGTAAGTCAAATGTTTGTAATTGCCAAATACGCTGCATTATTTTAGGGATCATTTCGCTGTAGGTCAATGATATAAGGTGACATTGAGCCATATGTAAAGCAACATAGAAAGCTAAATATAGTCTGGTTTTGTCCCAGCACATTCAATGTATTTATGGTACTATTTACTTATAATGGAATTTTGCTTATCTTTTGTGTTTTGTGTGGATTGTAAGGCCAAGGTTATTCCAGGCAGGGGTTTTAGGTTAAATGTTTTTTTTTTGAGTCATTCATGACTACTCATTCATTCAAACCTTAACTAAGCAATCAAAATGAACCACACAGGTGTGACTACAGTTAATAAGCTTTAACCTAATAGTTTTGGGGGATCAAAGGGGCTATAATTGCCAAAACTGGCAAAACTAATTATACACTCTGACCCTGCCTACTAAACGACTCCAAGGCACACACTGCAAAGTATCATGATCTATTCTCATGTTGGGCAGAAGATCTAAATATGCTACAAGTCAGTCTGCCAGGTATTTGTATTGGCTTTGGCATCTCTTCAAACTTTCAGACTTTCTGGCTTGACAAGCAATGATGAACACTACGTTTTTATAGTCAAGCAGAAGCTTTAGCTTTCTTTTTAGTTTGTGAATATGGCTCTTTTATTTCAAAAATGGCCTATTTAAAATACTACCATACTTCGGGACTGCAATGTTATCTCTTTGTTGAGCCTTGCTTGTTGTGGTGGACAGTATTACTTGTGGCAAATGCTATAATTTTCTCCTTGCGTCCAAACTGTCATTGTAACAGTTTAGTGAAAAATTCGAGACTTATCAGCTCAGTGCAGAGAGAACAGTAATGTCACACTGGTTTATCTAATGAAATCACAATTACTGCACTTGCAAGCCTCCTAAAAAATATTTCCATGAAACAGTGACTGTCTGAAATGAGTTATTTTGTAATATTTATAATGTTAAAATCTAAGAGACGGCACTTGACAGTGACACTGAATAAGAAAATGTACATTATTATCTGATCCTCATAGCTTTTCTCTCTAGAACACATTGTCACCTTGGGGGATCTGGTGACGCTGCCATTACAGCAGTGGCTCAGTCACACTGAATACAGTTTCACTGATGGTGAAAGCATAGATAGTTATATTGAACCTTTTCTGAAGAGTTAAGGTAGCTTATGTGAATGTACATTTATTTTTAGTTCATGGAACACTAGTCTGAAATTTGTTATGACACAGTATTTGGAAGAAAAATGTGAACTTGCATTCTCTATCGCAGGGAAAAGATGTCTAAAGCTCAGGTCAAGAATACTGCATGCAAAAAGTGAAAAGAGTGGGACAGCAAGGTCAGACTGTGGCAGAAAATGGCAGGGCGGCAGGACCTCAGGCCGCTGAGCTGCTATGTAGAATCAAAATAACAAAGAACACGGGGAGCTTCTCATCTTCAAAGTGGCGCAATGAAAGATGCATCTTTTTGGAATATTTTCTATTCCACGGACATGAGAGACTCTGTATAACAGCTCAATAAAACCATCCTTACTGTTCTTCTAATCTATGATGGGGAAAATGTAATCATTTTTCCACAGTCACTTCTTAGACCTGCAGTTACATTACTGATGCCAAAAATATGAATGCAGCAGAGGGGGGTGTTGATGATTGTGTTTGATTGGAGTCTGAGGAAAAAAAAATCTTTTCATAGTTAGAAAATAACTGTACTGTTAATTCTATTGCCAATACTAAGACGAAAAGGGGAACATTTACTTTTAATATTGATATTTTGTAGATAAATGCTTAATTGTACATTTTGTTCCCAAAGAAAACATCATTTTTAATGATGTGGAAAAAAACAACAACAAATCAATCATAATTACACCTTAAAAAGAGAATAGTCTTTCAGCAATCAGGACTACTTGGAAATTGTTTAACAAATCAGAAATAAATTATATGACCACTCACCATTTGCTGTGTGATTGCAAGTTATGATCTGAAGAAACATTACATACAACACTATTAACACGATGTGACATCTTTTATTATGCTTCAAGGTTTTCAAAACAGAAAGTAATTAACGGATGACACCCTCTCCTGCTGTATTGTGTTTCACTTGAAGCCCAGCTTGATTCCATGAGAATTTAAATAAGTTTAACAAGAACACGTTTAAAAGAATAGGTCAGTCACCTTCACTTGTGAATGCAAGACCAAAATTACTTTTTTGACAGGTGTTTTTCATCCGCATATATAGTGCTTAAAATATTATTTTTAAGCACTTTGTAGGAACCTGCTGGTCATTCTTAAGGTGTATAAATGCTGCCATAGTGCAAATTATCCAGAATTTTTTGTGGATCAAAACCTAGAATTTATGTGTACTCTAATAGGACGCAAAGAGCCCTAATTCTGCCCCACTTCCAGATTGAAATTTGGTTCAGCTGCATGATTTTTGTGATGCGGCTTTAGTACCATGAAAATTCTGCAGCAATACCTGACAGAAAACACGCTAAGATTAAATCTTAACCAAGTCAAATAAAGTAGCTGTCTTAAAAATATCCTAAAAATAACAGATTTGGGTAAATTATGATACTGAGCAACTGCAACAATAGCTGTCTCATTCCTGCTTGACTGACAGCCTGAAATCTAGATGAAAAAGGTCATACTTTGCTTTCATTTTAGAGACCACGATATGTTCTCCATACATGAAGTAAGAGGAGCTGGACAGGAAAAGTAAGTTGCTGGTGACACCTCTGACTGTGCGTTCTCATGAACTGGCAGCCTGACAGCGTTTCCGAGCCGTGTAGAGGTTCCAGTCTGTGGAGTGAAGTAGCACTCTCAGCTACACGCCATGCAACACAAGGATGGCTGGGTGTCTCTGCTTTGTACCCTCCACATTTACATGGCCTGACCCAGTTCAGCAACGGCTAGCAGTGGGGGGAGGGGCAGTCTGGGGGAAGCTAAAAATACCAACTCTCGCATTAGGCAGCTCCATTGCAGAGGGATCCCTAGAATTGCTATCCTTGACTTGCATCAAGTTGTTGGCACGTAGAGGTGTTCAAACTGCCAGAGGGTTTCCTTAGCGTGGAAACAAAGACATGAGTATGGTTATGAGATGCCCACCACTGTTGTCCTGTCTACGTCTTTCCACTTGGCGCAGCCTTCTGGGTGGAGGATTCAGTGTGCCTCTAATGTGTGATAATAGCCTTAAATAGCTCGGGTAGAGGAGAGACTTGCAAGTCTTTGGTCCTCGAGTGAAGCCGGCACACATCCATGCTGAGCTGTGGCTTTGCGGCTGTAGTGTGGAAAGGGTTAACCTTAGCCTCTGTCATTCAACCATACCATGCCAGCTGTTAGCTTGGAGATCCAATCACAATGATTTTCCACTGTTGTGACATGTGACCTGCTCTGCAACCCGAAACTGACGCAGCGCAGCAAATGTTGGCACTTCCTTCATCTTGGCGTTGTTGCTGCTCGTGGGGTTAGGGGGTGTGAATGTCGGAGACGGTTCTTAGAGTAAGACCTGAAGATCTGGAAACGGAGAAGGCAAAGAATTCTATTTGTTACTATAGGCTACTGCTTGTGTTCTTTGCCTATTTAGCACCCAAAGCAAGTTAAATATTCCTGCCATTTAAGATAAGTCCCTTAGAGGTCATTAACACATTTAAAAAGCTACATGTTACTGCAAGATAGTAAGTAGTTAACTCAAGACTGCAGAAATTCACTTGTCTCATTTTGTTGGAATTCTTGGGACAAACTGTGCTAGGAAGAACTCAAAAACCTTGACTATCCATCTGACTGTGTCTACAAACTGTGTCAAAACTTGTAAACTGCAATAGCTTTTAATCAATCAATCAATCAATCAATCAATCAAACTTTATTTATATATCACTTTTCATACAGTTAAAATGCAACATAAAGTGCCTTACAACATTTAAAAACAAGGAAACCCATCCCTCCCTCCCTCCATATATACATATATGCACACAACTACACATGCACACACACACACATTCGCACGCCCACACATATACACATGCATATGCACACAGACTCTCACCACTGACTGCAGGGAGACATGGCATGGCTCTGATAGCATTACTGATGGATGAATCTGTTCTCTTGTTGGTTTTTGAATGTCCAAGAAAATTGCATGTCATTTAGTTCACTGCAAGACGCTAATAAGCGCATCAGCTGATTTGAAAGCTTTGAATGTTTGAGATAACTTTATCTCAAACCTTCGTCGATTGACATGAGTAATATTTGAATACCGTATTACTCATCCTTATTCAACAAAGTAACAGACTTGTTTCTTCCTACTGATTGCGTGTTACAAAGATGATGATTGAAAAGGCTTCGTGTAGGATTCAGCTACAACTATGCATCTTTTTTTATCCAGACTGAAGGGCAACTACCCTATACACACTATATTTCTCTCATATTTATTATTTGCTACTTTTAGGTCACATTAGAAATGTACCTTTATAGTTCATCGCCTTGCAGTCTATTGATTTAACTCGTGATGTGGAGAGATGCCTCTCCAGCTGACATTTTTGGAAAATTGGCTTATTATTCCCTGGCACTTCGACCCAAGGATATGCGTTTTTATGCTTCTTAAAACAGTGACATGGACAATATTGGTGTCACATGTTAGTGTCACCTATGTTGTCATTAAATCTCAGCATTGTTGGTTTTCTAACGGTAATGCCAACATACGTTAAAGACCCTAAATCTTTGAACAGCACAAGACACACAAAGGTGTATTTCTTTACCAAAATAGGGATTTCCACCAACTCTCCCACCTCAGTAGCACGCCCGACCCTTCAACTATGCTGTCATAAATAATAAATTCTGTCCCGTTTTCCATGGCAGATGGCTCCAAATAGAATCTCAACATGTAACAGAATAGTTTCCAAGAATCTCAATGGAATAAGCTGCAAGCATTCATTTGTGCACCGAGCCATAATAAAGGCTACATTTTCTCTCCTCCTGCATCTGCATCCCAGTTTAAAATTCCGATATATCTTTGACTTTGACATGTTAGCTTAGAGTTCTAAATCCTTAATGTGGTTTAAATTCACATGAAAGGTTAAGAAAGTGAGTACAATTGAGTAAAACGTCCCCAGCCGAGAGATAACGGCTGCATTGTTTTCAGACAAGGCTGAATGTCCCTGTCTGCCTGCACTGGTGCCTTTCTTTATGCATCAGACGGCTGAGCCCAGGTTCCCAGTGTGGATTATAGTCTGACATGGCTTTCCACCTAGAAGTACAAAATGAGTTTAGTGTTTCACAAAATTGTTCCAGACTACAAATGAAGCCCGACTTGTTAAATATGTGCAATAAATCCAGTCCTGTCCCTTGCGGTTCTAAGAAATTCATGAAATCATGTCCTCCTTTAAACTGGTTGACACCTGCTTTGCTTAAGCCTCTTTATTTTGTGATGTTGCATGCTTGTCTGAGCTGCTCCAAGACAAATTCTTATCAACCTGGCCGACATGAATGAATCAGCCTCATTGTGTTAGGCTGATTAAAGCTGAATGGACAGCAGCCTCTCATTAGAATGGACTCTCCCATGTAGAGCACCATGGAGCTCCCTCATGCCACAGATAGTCTTAATTAGATTAAACAGAAGGCTTTTCCTGAGGTAATCAGTCAGTTGGTCCTTGCTCACTACGCTACCCCACCAGTTACGCTGCAGGGAAGCTGGTGGCTGCTTTTCTGATTTCTGATTTTCTTATTCAGTGTCAGAAATTACTGCATGTTGTTTGACATGGCAGGGTACTGATGTAGTCTACAACCATGGATCTATTTTTGTTGATGAAAAGATTGCACTGTAATGCTTAACACCTGGTCATATTAGAAGAGGAAACAGCTGGGCTTTTTCATCAGCAGACTGACCTTGTAGCATGTGCAGTGATTTATGTTTTGTACTTGGAATTGAAAAAGTAAAATCGTCACCTCTTTTCCCCTAGAAGTCCCATTTTGCAGTAGGGAAAACAAAAGAGGCATTATTAATACATTTGTAGTAATAAATATAAATCTGTGACATATGAATAATAACAGTACAAAATCAAGATGGTGGTTAGTAATAAAAAACACATGAAAACTGAAAATTACTAGGACAGCTAATTCTTTAAAGAAGCTGAGGGGATATTTAAATTGAACCCACTGTTCAGGGGCTTCTACTCTATTTAGAGTTTGTGTAATCTCTATAATTAATTATAGCAACCAAATACCATTATTGTCAGTCTCTAGATATTTAGACAAACGCTTTTAAACGCTAAATTTTAAAAAGATACTTGGTTTTATTGAGAAGGTAGGCATTTGTCTTGTTGCTTAGAGGGCTTGTCCATAAGTAGGGTACCAACTACAATGTATTTTGATGCAGTCCAAAGCAGTCAGTTGATTTAAATCCAACATGTGTAAAATACGAGAAGATGCTTCTAACCCTGTACTGTGAAGCAGCTGCAGAATGTGTCGTTTGTATTACCAGCCGATGAACACAGCAGAGGAGACAGGACTACCTTTAAATTCTCTGTGATTACTAAATGCCAAAGCTCCACTCTGTTCACATACTGTGCGCGGGAAGCAGAGCGCACATTGCTTGACAAGAATTTTATCCAAATGACAAAATTATTATTTTATTACAACTCAAGTACAGCTAATCAAAATCTCTTGGCAGTGACTGTAGGCAGTTCTGCTAATTACTTTGCTACTTGTCTGAGCAGCTAAGTGGTTTTGTCTAAGGGCTTCCAGTTTTTCTTTTATGCAGATGAGATATTAAAAAAAATAATAAAACTGGCTGTGCTGGTGTATTATAGCTATGTGATGGGAGAAAGGGAAGAGAACTTCTATGGTCATATATTTTGTAACATGGTACATTAAAAACTAGATAATTATTAATGTCCAAAGCCAAAACAGTTTGTTTCTAACAACATAGTTTTTATATTGTACATAGTAAAGGTAGCTTGATGAGAAGAATTATCTGTGCTGACCAATGAGCAGATGATGGTATTTCAAAGAAATCAATAGATGAAATCTATATCAGTACTATATAGACCATAGGAAATGGAAAAATTAGATTTTAAAAACATTCTGGTTGTGTAGTACAGAACAGAAAGCTGACTTTATAACATTTCTGATTATTTTTTTGTCTCTTAGCTGCAACTTTATCCTCACAATGTGAATGTATGTCTTTTGTATTTGTCACAAAAATCAGTTGCAGTATCCACAATAAACCTATGATAAAGTTTTCCTTGATAGTTTTGCCCAAACATCAGGCATTCAGCATGAAGTGGAAATCAATAAATGTATGAGAACCTTGCTGTACATGAAATGGCACTTGGTGGTGTCACTATTGACAATTTTTTTTCCTGTTTGCTCCTCTCTTTCAGATCTGCATGCATGGTGATCTCCGGCTCTGTGGGTGATCCTCAGTCACCATGAAAGACTAGGGACTCAGCTCTCCAAGGGAAATGGGTTGTTTTGTAATACCCCTACCCAGCTACCTGGCGTATGACTCCAGCTGCCTGTGAAGGGCCTGTCTGCTGTTTATGGGAACTATCACTGTGTTCGCAAAATTGAGGATTTAAGCTTTTCCAGGACAACACCTTTTTCTTGACCCCCGCTGTCGAGTCAAAGCAGCAGCGCTTTGCAATAGACTGGGGAGGCAGTAACAATGGCGAACAACTCGTACAGTGGGGTGAAGAACTCCATGGTGGAGGCCAACCATGATGGAGAGTTCGGCTGCTCACTCAAAGAACTGCGCTCCTTAATGGAACTGAGAGGCGCCGAGGCGATAAGCAAAATTGGGGAAACTTATGGGGATATTCAAGGACTCTGCAACCGGTTAAAAACGTCACCTATAGATGGTACAGTAAAGCTTTTACTATGCCTACTGGTGTTTAATTGGCTCATTTACACGATGTTTTCACAACAGTGCTAGTAGGGAGTACTGTTGGAATGATAACGTGGTGCACACATAGTTTAGGAAGCGTGTCATTGGCCAAGTCATCCGCATTATGGATACCTTGACATCACTTCCTTGGAAAAACTCATATGCCAGACAGGTGGCCAGGCAGGCTGGCTCTGACCTGGGCCAATCCTGCTCTATTTCAAGGCCTGTGGATATGTCCCTCGCACCCTCCCTCTCTCCATTCACTCTCCTTTCACCTCTGTGTCTCTATGTGTGTGTCTCTGTGTGTAGGCCTCAGACAGACCAGCTGTTTGTCTGGGCACTGTACCAGTCTGCAGGCAGGTCAGTGTCCCACATGTGGCGGACGAAACAGGAGGCTGTGAGGCTTGAAAGTAATGACTTGAACATGTCAGCAAAAAAGTCAGGTCCTCTTTTTGTAGGTCTTCTTTGCTGCTCTTTCGTCTCTGAATTCTTAACCTCACAGTAGGGCAGTGCCAAGAAATTTGAAAAAAATTCCAGTGAAACTCCAGTAGAGCCCCACTTGGATGTTTTGGGACAGCACCTCTCTTTTTTCAAATTTTCCACTACTCTTTCTCAGTTTGTCGCTCTATAGACAGTCTGCATAATCGCCAGTATGACCTTGACTGAACTCTTATGGGAGGGGATTTTCAGTTTGATCCCAGATTAAAACGGCACCACATATTCACTGTAACAGCAACGCTCCTCTGTATGCAGTGTCTGAAAGCAAGGAAATATTTTGTTGGGCTTTATCAAATCGAAAGAAATGTGATAAGTACCAAGCTTTACAACAGTGGAAAGCATCTCTCATTTTAGCGAGAATCATTAGCTCACTATTTAATTCTCGACCTTTCATTTATTGACAGGATGGCAAGTGGTGCGCCGTGCAGTTAAGTTTGCTGCCTTCAGTTTTATGAAAGCTTAAAGGCCATCGTCTGAGCTGAATAGGAATTTCGCTGCCGAGAGAGCGTGAGATGTCTAAACATGCACACGTGTCAAGTTGGTGAATGTAGAGTTCTGTCATATTTGTAGTATGAATAACATTGTTTGTGTTGTAGTTTATTTTACCTCCATTGCTCAGTCCGCTTACTTTACACTACTGAAAAGAATGTGGTTAGGCAAGGCCCATTAGCTCTGCAACACTTTTTGTAAAGCACAAAGAAATTTCACACAGTATTGGTTGTGTTGCATACATGTGAATAGATAAGTTAACAGAATACTATGAAATTGTTTGGAATGTCAGACATACAGAATTCAACATACCAGCAGTGTCCCTTTAAACATTTTTTAGATTATCAGACTGAGAGATGAGACTGAAATTCAATTATTTCTAGATTTCAGATGGGGACAAATTAAATTATCTGCCTAACCAGCAAAGTGAAGGCAGCTTTAACCCAATTTGTAGAAATGTTACTTTTTAATTGCGTTATTTTCAACTGCACTGCACTGATAAGCTTGACTCGGTCCACGTTTTGTTTCCCCTCGCACCAGGTGCTGTTCCACTTGGTATGCAGCCACTGAGTTTTTGATACTGAGAGCTTCAATCAGCTCATTCGTCATTAGCTTGGGAAATTAAGCCATCATTTAAGATTACAGGAGCCTGACAATTGAAAAGGGATTTCTAATTAGTTGGTTGGTCATTTCCTGAAACCTCTTAAGCCAATCCTTTGCTAATCCTCCATATTTCCAGGCTCTTTCTTTTTCATTCAAATAAGTTTGACTGAACTTTCCTGTTGGGACTGTGCTCGGATATATTGCTGTGTTTTAACTAGTTTGCACAATCTAAGGCTAAAAAGCATGGTCAATTTGCTAATTCATTGTCAGTACTATTGCTGTTTATCATATTAACCACTAAGGTTAGATATCACCAGAGAGCTCCCTATTCAGTTAGATTTCAATTCACTATGGTTCAAATTGATACATTGCAATACTATGAGTTTAAAAAGAGTCAGTTATGCAGAATTGTGACAGTTAGCATTGCCAGAAGCTTATTCAAACATTTATCTATTTTACAAATGAAGACAGTTAACTAAGTGCTGTAATTTGCTGAATGAAAAGGTGAAGGGCAATAATCACAGATAGAAAAGAAAAATTCAACGGGATGTGTATGTAGCTCTGTCCATTGATCTGGTATTACTTGTATAGGTATCTACGTCCTGTGTACAGGCATACTGTTATTTCTGGTGCTTTTTTTTGATGAAGTAAGTTCCAGTTAAGTTTCCGTTCAGCCTCTCTCAGTGTCTTTTTTTTCCCCCTTAGCTGCATAGTCAGTTCTCTAAATATCAATTGCATTTAAAGGGGAACTCCACCATGTTTACACATCACAATCAATGTACTCGTCATGGGGAGTACCACTCGGCGGGTGAGAACAGCTGTATATGGTTCTCTGTGGTATTTGTGGGAGCTTTGTCAAGCCTGAAGAAGTAACATTAGGGAAGTCTAAGAGCTAGGTTAGATTTGAGATGACACATTTGTAACTAGAAGCCTATGTTACGTACGTGGGACATGATATGTGGAATTCCTTAGCAAGAAAATATAGATGTGTAAGTAATTTCCAGCTGTAATGTCAGTTGTAGGGGCAAAATCACACCTTCGTATCTATATTTTCCTCTGGCGTTACTAACACAGCAGTATTTCTGTTCTCCAAATGGAATCCTTTATTTCCTTTGCATAATGAGACTTATCAAACTGCCACCTCAAATCAGTATTATTGGCAGCATTCCCCTATTTCTCCCTTTCACAGTTATTCGTGTTCATTGCTATTTTAGTGGAGTCAAATATTTGTGTTCCAGCCTATCGATCCAATTGACTGTGGGCTGAGAGGCTTCCGTAATTGGACTTTTTTGTATCTATTATTTCAGACGCCACACCCCTCTCATTCAAAATCTGTTAAATGATAGTTTACTGTTTGCGATCCAGTGGGCTGACATATCTTGTCTGCATCTCTGAATTCACAATGACATGCTGACTCTCAGTTTTGTCTAAATGTGGTGATAGGCACATATGGTCGGATGCTGCTTCTGTTGGCGGAGGTGTGTAGAGGGAAATGGGGAGGCATGCTGATCTACTTGTAGTAATCTCTGGCTCGAAAACTGCTTTGCGGGCACAGTTGGTTTCTTGGTTGGTTGTTGTAATTCTTATTGTTTGACATTTAGAACCCTAATCTGTGAATTAGATAACAGTTAAAGCCTTATTTGTGTTAGTTATGCCACCAGTAATTAGTGATTGATCAGATTCTCTTGTACAATGCAGTTATTTAGTGTCTATGTAGACACTGTGCCTATTTGTAAACTGTCTTATGTGCTGCTTCCCCACTATGGGCAGTTGAGGTGTTGTTTTGGTAGTCTGCTCAGAATTCCTGACACACTTTATTGCTCATTTTGTGTATTTTATATTGAAACTGAATGGTATTACCCTTTTAAACGCTGTTTTTGGAAGACCATTGTTCAGATTGTTAAGCAAAGCCCCCGCTCATTAGCAGAACGTGTTTATGTGCAACAGCACATAAAATGCTTTGATCACTTGCAAATGGGGGAAATTATCGCTAATGGGAGCTCTCGCAAACATCTGTATTTTGGTATTTCATCGGAACCAATTTTGCAAAATTGCAGGAAATGTGACATGTTTTTGGTCCTTTGAAGTGACCCAACATTCAATTTAGTGGATTGACTCTCTTGATGTTGCGTTTTTTGTTTTTACACTATTCTCCCTATGTATCAGTTGCTACCCACTGGCTGCATTCATCTAAACCCAATAATCTGCTCTTCACATGATAAAAGCAGTGCTATAACTTGAGCAGAGGTGATGGAAATCCTATAATCCAGTTATCGTAATGAGACTCAGGTGGGCATAATGCCATATTAACATGCCTACCTAGATTGATGCTTAACCTTTTCGGACATGTAAACATCTCTGTATCTTTTTACTCCAGTTTATTGTTTTGACACTGAGGAAATTTATCCAAAATACTAGTAATACACAAAAGTGTTAAGCAAACCGTTTATCAGATGCAGCTGACAAAACAAAAAGCACAATATAAATGCTCTGCATTCTGTTTGTGTATCTTCTTTCTATGTCGACTGTAAATGTTTTGACACACTTTTGTCATTTAGCCATGCCGTGTATGTAGCAGAAATGTAAGCAAACTGGATTTCCACATAATGCTGTTGTCATTGCAGTAACACTCCTCTTAGAATAGAGCCCAGTTCCAGGGTCCAGTTGAAGCGCAGGATTCCTTTGCTTTTGTGTATTTTGTTTACATACTAGGTTATTGTGTGCATGAACATGTACGGAAGTAAGACTTTATTTGAAGTTTCGCCAGTGAAAGGCGTCTCCTTGCACCATGCAGTGTGCTGGCCCTTCTCTGTCTGCACAGTTATGTAAAGGCAGTAAAAGGAAAACTGTGCCCCTCTTTCATTTAATTGTGACAGACCCAAAGTGAAGGTTTACCTTGACCCCTTCACTGGAGACTAAAATGACAGTACTCACGATGAGTCAACTGGGGACAAGCATCCAATTTAAATGGTTAATGATTAGCTGCTTGACTTGAGACCCACTCTGGGTGCTAAAACGATGTGAGGGGCCAAGGCCAACCTATTTTCTGTTTGTGTATTCAATAGAGGGACAACACCTTGATCGTCCTCTGTCACTTGTATTTATTGCTCTAATACAAAGGGAAAATGTGGTGTAAAATTGAGTGGGGCATTAGCTGTCAGCATGTTGTAATTAGAGGCATAGAGAATTAAAGGAGACGGTGAGAGACAGCCAGGGAGCAGCAACAGGCATGGATAAACCCCATGGCTTTTTTTTCTTAATATGATCTGCCAGTGAGTCATCATTCTTCTCACCTCGCTTTTCGAAAAGTATGTGTTAGTGCTGGGTTGTAATCTCAATTAGCCGTGTAAATAGTGATACAGGATTGTTTTCTTCTTTACACAAGTTTTATCAGCTTGATTAGAGTGAGCAATGAGCATAAATTAGGAACATGGAACAGAAAAGCCATGTTTTAATCAAACTGGATGTAAGCCTATGATAGTGGCAGTCTGCTTTCATGATCACTTCTTGTTTTAGGAATGTATTTAAGCAATTTATTTCAGAGGAAAGCTTTTGTCCTGTTGTCACTGATGCAATTTAATTATAGGCACGTGCAGTGTTAATGTTATTAAAATAAGAATCAGCAAGGACATTGCAGTTTATCTTGACTGGGCTGATCATTTTATTTAATTGAAGTGTCTCATTATTTAGAGCTCAAAGCAGGGAGCCAATTGGCAGAAAATTATAAACAAACAACCTTCAGTGTGTTGGGTACAAATAATGCAGTAACTTTGGGCTATTCTTTTTTTCTAACCGAATAGTCTCAATCTACTTAAGAGATTAATCAACAGTGAAAATATCATTAGTTACAGCCCTGCTATTACTGAATTTATGCTGTTGCTGATTTAATGGTGATCATGGTTAATGGTTATCTAAAAAACCATGTTCAAGGACAGAAATGGAGCAATATACAGTCATTTGTGAGCACGTTAACTTATAGGAATACTTCACACTTTTAATATTTATTTTTTGCCATCGACTTCAATTACACAGCTGAGCCAGTTGGGTGGGATTGATTGAATTGTAATGTCAGTGCTTTCAGATCGCACAGCATTCTAATGAAAAAGAAGAAGGCATTATTCTCCTGATAAATAGACATACTCCACTAATTATTAGATTTTTCTAGCAGGCAGTACTTTATGAAGCTGTTGCAATCTCATCTGTCTCACTTTGCTTTGACATAACGAAATTTTGTTCCATTTCTCAGATTTAACCTAAATATGAGCACAGGCTCCACTGTTTCAACAATGCACCTCACTCTTTGTGCTGCTGTCACTGCACAGACTCCAAATGTGGTGTCATGTACCTCTAGTTTATGTGTGTATGTGTCCGTCTGCCCATCCATCCTGTCTTTTTGTCTATACACTGACCCTACTGATCTTTTTCCCTATTAAGACACTGCTATTCACGGTGCAGCTTCCGCTTAGCCGTCGGTATCTCCACACTTTAATAGCCTTTTGCACCCTCACCCCCTGACCCCCACCCACCCCCATCTGCCCGTTAGTAGCAGTTTCACACAGTCACTCCTCTCAGGCCTCCCAATTCTACTCCGCCTCCTCGGTGCCACATGCACACAGACACACACGCAGACCTCCATCCAGTCTGCACAGTCACCCACACACAGTCAGCATGAATAGAACTGAAAAACTGTCATGCATCATCAAATGTGCGAAGGCCCTTTTGAATATATGACTGTGCCTTGAATGTGGAGGCATTTGAATGGGGCTGCTGCAAACTGCTCTCTGTGCACATGGATGAATGGGTCTCAGGCCATCCAGACGTGTAGTGTGTCAGAGAGATGACTCTATAACAGGACAGTAGTGTGCATAGGCACCTGTGAGTCTAAAGCTGATTCAACCTCCAGTCAGTTGGTCATTGTATTGAAAAAAGGCACGTTGTGGGGATTAGATTTGACCTCTGCTCTCACATTCTCTGGCATGCCTAAAAGAGGTGAAATATTTGACATGCCCACAGAATGCGTGTCATTGTTGTCCAGCATTGTGCCCTCCACAGTGTCCTGTCAGAGATGCTGATTCCTTTTGGAAGTGATGTTGATGGAGGCCAGGTGATGAGAGTACAGCTCACTGAGTCTTACTTTAGTGAGACAAGCTCTCTTCCTGTGAACTAAATGCCCGCAGTGGCTCATCCATCTGTGCTCACATTATGCAAAATTAAGACTTCATTTTGTGATGGGAATATTTGGCATTTCTTGTCTCATTTTAAATTTTAAGATAGATTTAATGAATTAAATGATTTTTATATTTTTTTCTGTCTCTCCCCACACAGGTCTAAGTGGACAGCCTGCAGACATTGAGAAGCGGAAAACAGTGTTTGGGCAAAATTTTATACCGCCCAAAAAGCCCAAAACTTTCTTACAGTTAGTGTGGGAGGCGCTACAGGATGTCACACTGATTATCCTAGAAGTGGCAGCCATAGTTTCACTAGGCCTTTCTTTTTATAAACCTCCAGATGCCGAAAGAGAACGTAAGCAACATTTCATTATAATCCTATTTAATCTTCATTTTACAATTTGTGTTATGATTAATGAATATTCTCATAGTTATGTTTGGAGTCTTAACAAATGTTCATCAGTTGCTTGTCTCTGCCTCATTTATCAAGTCACTTTAACGATGAATCTGATTTCATGCTCTCTTGTCATAGTGTTTTTCTCTGTACATTTCAACATGCCTGAGAGAAGAGGTGATATAATAAGTTAGGGAAATCTATTTGTTAATGAGCTTTTTTAATAACAACATTTGCCCCCATTCCTCTACAGACTGTGGAAAAGCTGCTGGTGGCGTGGAGGATGATAATGAGGCAGAGGCAGGTTGGATTGAGGGTGCCGCCATCCTTCTATCAGTTATCTGTGTGGTGCTGGTGACAGCGTTCAATGACTGGAGTAAAGAGAAGCAGTTTAGGGGCCTCCAGAGTCGCATTGAGCAGGAACAGAAATTTACTGTTGTCCGTGGAGGACAAGTTATCCAAATTCCTGTTGCTGAGATTGTGGTCGGCGACATTGCACAAATAAAATATGGTAAGAATGTTTCTATGTTATTGAGATCATTTAATTAAACATAGCTGTGTCTGTGGTGGATAAACATAGATATGTCAGTTAAGAATGTTTAGATGTTGTGTTATTCAAGATTAATTGAAATTGAAATTGCTATTACAGTGTTGTTCCACCAAATTAAAGACCTGCTTGTGTGTGTTTTAGGTGACCTCTTGCCTGCTGATGGAGTCCTCATCCAGGGCAATGATCTGAAGATCGATGAGAGCTCACTCACGGGGGAGTCGGACCATGTCAAGAAAACACAAGAAAAAGATCCAATGCTGTTATCAGGTAACATGAAACCTCAGTTGGTTTTTTTGCTGGTTTTTTTTTTTTTTTTGAAAGGTTTTCACTTCATTATTCGGTCCCCTGAAGACGATGAATTTTATGCGTTTTGAATGTTGATATGATTGATAATTTGACTTATTTTGTCAGACAAGTTAACATGCCATTTAAGAAATGATCTGTAATACTTACGACACTGAAGAATTGGAATATATAATACACATCATCTTCAAAGACTAGTTTTATCTGTGTTCAAACTGTATTAAAATCAAATGACAGATAACCCCTGTGCAGTTTCATCACATCAAAATTAAATACATTTTTACACACTTTTAAATTTGATCACATGCACATTAAGGTGAGTGTGGAAAGTGACCCTGATCAAAATTAATTATATTTGTTATATAATCGTGTCGATCATTCTACCATATAATTAAAACTGTTATAATATTTAATTTATTAATAATATGAAATGTCAAAGGTTTTACTTAAATCTGTTAAGAACTGATTAAGCCACTAACTGGAATTACCTAGGTATGGTTTAGTTGTTCAGAAATTAGCCTATTAAAACTGCAAATTAAATATATTTGAACCCCAAGAATTCAAGAAGTCTTCAGTTTAGTATGCAGCTCCGGTTCTAATGAGAACACACATTTACTTCTAAGGAATAGTCACTATGTAATTAAAAGTAAATTGACGTCCCTTTCCTGCTGCACAGAGTAATCGGTTATCGGTTATCCGACATTCCTCAGATGTAAAGCTGTAACAGTACCTGTTTTCTGTGTAAAGAGGATATTCTATGTTCACAGCGCCCTTTCAACATTGTGTTTGTGCTGTCAGACAGTGTTCTCTTTACTGTTGTACTCAGTTCCCCAGAAAAAAGTGAGCAGAGAAACGCTTTTTGTTTAGTTCAGCTAGCTCTCTACTGGCACGCCTCCAAGACAGAGGAGTGTTGTGTGTGTGTGTGTGTGTGTTTTTGTATACACTGCTACACCACTGCTTTTTGATTTCCCTTAGCACAGTCTATATCCCTTCTGCCATCACTCTGACGATGAAATAAAAGCATCTTCTAATTAACAAAAGCACGAGAGAATTTTAAAATGCTTTCCGCTTCTCTCTTCTCAGCCTCTGGTTTTGTGGCTCTCTTTTATTTTTGCCTGCGTTCTGTTTGGTTATTTGCTTTTTTCTGTATCTTTCTGGCTTTCTGTGTCTTGAGAGGAATGTAGAGCCAGAGATGCAACCCTGCTGTAGTCTCTCACGATTCCATTAATTCACCCGGTCTGACTTACTGTTTGATTAAAGGCTGCTGATTAAGGGTTGGGAGGGTATGTGCATTAGTGACTGCGTTTCATTTTCTTCACTTTCCAGTGCATCATTCTTTTGTATTTGTTGCCTGTGTTTGAAAACCTGCCACTATTTTTTCCTTTCTTGTGTAAAGCTGAGTATACCACTTGAAAGCTTGGCTAAACCACCTTCTCAGCAAAAGAATCTAGCTGAGCATTTTCATCTCAACCAACATAGGAAAGGCAGAGCAACAAATAAGTATAGAGAAATATATTTGGTTAAGGATAAACCTACTGCCTAAAGAGAAACACTGTAGAAGTTGTAAGTATAGCGAAGCGTTGCAAATGTCATTTAGTTTAAGTGTTTTTACCTTTTTTTCCTACTTCGTTTACTGAAATTTTGTTTTCCTTCTCCTTTCAAAGGCACCCATGTAATGGAAGGCTCAGGGAAAATGGTGGTCACTGCAGTGGGTGTCAACTCTCAAACTGGAATTATCTTCACTTTACTCGGGGGTGGCGAAGATGATGACGACGACGAAGAGGAGAAGAAAAAGGAAAAGGAGGAGAAGAAGAAACAGAGAAAAAGTTAGTACACTCCACTACATGTTGACCAAGCTATTTTTATTAGTACTGAGCAACGAGCCCAGCATACAAACACATACACAGGTGGACATGTTTGCACAGACATTTTTTATTTCCTACCATTTTTGTGCTGCACAGACAGATTTCATCATCTCCTAGAGACTTTTGAAAGCAAAAAGGTGTATTTTAGAATTGTATGCACACTAAGAACACTGTTTTGACTATGTTTTATCTTGAACAATTTGTCATTCAAGCAGTAGTTCAGTGATGACAGTTGATGATTAAATTATTCGACTTAGTGTTACAGCTCTTCTTACGAATATTATGCAAGTTCTGCTTGTTTAAATCTGAAAATTATAACAGTGAGAATGATTGGATTAATATGAAGAGAACATTTGTGTACCATATATAGATTATTGCTTTATAATAATTCAGGGTTTTTACTCTGCCTTACAATTTTATACTTACTACTACTAACTCCATGCTGCATTTTTCCACAGACAAAAAGCAAGACGGATCTGTGGAAAATCGTAAAAAAGGTAAGTTACTTGCCCACACACGCACACGCTGACACACACAACCTTATATAATTGTCTCGCATCTTAGCGCCTACCTACAGGTATTAGCCCTTAGATTTGTCAGTGTCTCCCTACCCATTAAACAGAGCTGCGTGTATGTCAAAGCCTCAGTCTGTTAATAATTGGCTACATTGGTTTTATGCAAGTAATGAGGAGTTGCATATTTTTACATGACCCCATGTCGCTGTATACTTAGTACGGGCTGCTTGGCTATCTATTGTACTGTCTGGCCCTCCCTTCTGTCTCTCTCTCCTCTTTTCTCGTCTTTCCCTGGCACATTGCGCTTTGAGCAGCAGGTGCTACTGAATCCAGTTATAGCGATTAGTGATGAGGAGATTAAAGCCATGCAACAATTCTGGGGCCAGAACATCTGGTTTCCCACCCATCTCGCTCTCTGACTCTCCCTCAGGCCCCCACAATTGCATTTCTATTGATGTCCCAAACTGAAATATTCAGAGTCCCACTGTAAGACTTGCCCCGGTGCAGTTTCAGGCTGACAACAATGATAATAAAGGCAGTTGAGTGATAACTTAGCCAGCTAGCCTAGCTTGTAGTCCTGCTGGGACATTATGATCAGTAGTGTTTGGGTTTGTGACCACAACCCTGGCACTGGTCCCTGGTGCACAGATTCCCTCTGCCTGCCAGGAATCAACAGTAATCCTTTAGACTGAGATTACACCGACCATGTAAGTGCAGAGCAAGCTACAGTCCACAGCAGCTGCAGTAGCCCAGTGTTCCTGCTACATACATTCACTCACAATATCATGCTTCTGTACATAGCATCATACCACAATCTAACCTTCAGCTTAGCCTAATTAGACAAGGGCTGTCTCTGCTTAAAAAAACATTCTATACATTGCACAAAACTAAAATATTCCAAGATAATAAATTAAAATGGTGTGAGTTATCGTGTGGCTGCGGCAGTAGCTTCGTTGCCCAGCACAGCTAATGATTTTATCATGGTGAGTGACACAACAGAGACCAGCCCCTGCTGGCCTGTCTGCCGCCTTTCCTCCTCCTCTTGCCATTAGAGGCTTTGCGTCTCCAAGGTTACCTGGTTAGATGTGGGTTTGGGATTCCCGTTAGTTCTTCCGGCGAGGGAGGGTGGTCCTGTGGGATGTTGAAGGAAAGATGAAAGAGATTTATGGGAATTTAACTGGCAACGACTGCTGTGGTTGCTGTCACAGGAGGAGGAAAGATATCCGTCTAGTTAACCTGTTCTTTAAATCTCTAGGTGTGAGTATGGTAATTGCATTTTCAAATCTTTAAACTAATTATCATCCACTAGAATCACTGCAAACATAATTAGAGTGACATTTCCCAAGTTCCATGGATAAAAGGGAATCAACAAAGCTTAAGTTTTGGCTCATTTGACATCTCATGTCTTCTTGGAAATCACTTTCCATTTAATCAGTCATGTTAAAATATAGTGTTCAATGTTATAATCCTTTTAACATACCTATCATACAGCAGATTTGTTATTCTGCTCTATAACAACGTGCTGTGACTTGTTACCCGCTTAATCAGGTCAGAGTTAGATGGGGAAAAAATCTAGTCATAACTTGTTATTGATCTACTTGGTTTTTGTAATCTTGAAAATGTTTGTTCATTTAAAAGTGAGATGCAAAATAAGGTCTATTTGTTCACAGGTGTAATGTTGAGAATAGTGTTTTTATTTCAGGTCTTGCAAATGTGTACAAATAGGCAAATTAGATAAGCTTTATGTGGTATCTGACTGTAAATGACACCTCCTGTATGTTCTTTGCATTATGCAATTTTATATTTGCTCAGCTGGTTTCATTTCAGTCAAATGCTCTTTTCATAAATCCTAAAATCTGACCTTGTTGGCACATTGTTGCTTTGTATACATATCGAGTTATGTACATCATATTTGTGCACATTACTTGACACAAGTAAATGTACTGGCCAGTACGTTGTTGTAATTGTCAGAGTGTTTCATTTACCAGCTTTATTTGTTGTCTTTGCTGCAGCTAAAGCACAGGATGGTGCTGCAATGGAAATGCAGCCTCTGAACAGTGATGAGGGAGCTGATGCAGAGGAGAAGAAGAAAGCCAACCTGCCAAAGAAAGAAAAGTCTGTTCTGCAGGGCAAGCTGACCAAACTAGCGGTACAGATTGGAAAGGCAGGTGAGTCAGATAAAATCACTTGATTCTGGCATTGCTGAATGCTGTAGATTATAAAACATACTCACTTACTGAGCTTCTATTCTTGTATCCCTTTATTCAATGTGATTTTACTGCCTTTTCTCTAACTTTTTATGATGTTCTCTATTCTCACAAATACTTTCGTTGTAAGTAATATACTGGAAAATTGTCTCCTTTTGGTTAATTAAACATCATCTTTCTTTCTTTTCTCCCCATTTGATGATTACTCCAGGACTGGTGATGTCAGCCATCACTGTTATTATCCTGGTGGTGCTGTTTGTAGTAGACACTTTCTGGATCCAGAATCTGCCCTGGGTCAAGGACTGCACGCCCATTTACATCCAGTTCTTTGTGAAGTTCTTCATCATTGGTGTCACCGTTCTTGTGGTGGCTGTTCCCGAAGGCCTGCCGCTCGCTGTAACAATCTCCTTGGCCTACTCTGTTAAGGTAAAGTCTCTTAGCCAACTTAGCCGTGCCAGGAATGACCAGCTTACACTTCAGCTTATTAAAACTAGCATGCCAGGCCGTTAAGATTTGGCTAAGTGATACCCTAAAGCCAAGCTCTGATCCCCTTTACTGATGTTGTTACCCAACAGAGGGCTTTGCTCAATCAAGGAGCTATTCATTTCTGCTATATAGCCTCTGCACGCATGCTTTTGTCATACAAGATAAAAATGCATTGAGCACAGATAATTCCAGCATAGTCAATCTGTTTTTGTTTTTTTTTTAAATCTTTCTGCAGAAAATGATGAAAGATAACAACCTGGTGCGTCACTTGGACGCCTGTGAGACTATGGGCAACGCTACCGCCATCTGTTCTGACAAGACTGGTACTCTCACCATGAACCGCATGACTGTGGTGCAAGCCTACTTAGCTGAAAAGCACTACAAGAAAGTCCCTGAACCTGAGAACATCCCCTCCTCCACTTTAGACATCCTGATTCTGGGCATTGCAGTCAACTGCGCCTACACTACAAAGATCATGGTAGGTTTGTGAAAAGCAATGTGGCACTAAAAATATGTTGCGCATGATTATTGCCATGTTTGGCTTTAGGAGCTAACATTAGTGACTGCATGCTTTCTTTTTTTGTTTCCTTCAGTCTCCAGAGAAAGAAGGGGGTCTGCCACGACAGGTGGGTAACAAGACCGAATGTGCCTTGCTTGGCTTTTCTACTGACTTAAAACGTGACTACCAGATTATCCGCAATGAGATTCCCGAGGAAAAACTCTACAAGGTCTACACCTTCAACTCAGTCCGCAAATCTATGAGCACTGTCTTGAAGATGGCCGATGGCAGCTACCGTATGTTCAGCAAAGGAGCCTCAGAAATTCTCTTAAAAAAGTAAGAAAACTGTTTTTAGCTTTCGTTTTCATTTTACGTGTCCTGTGTTGGATACTTTAGATAGCATGGTTTATCTTTGTAACGGTGCTACTCTTGGGATTTTATGCTGAAGAGACAAGCACTTGTGTGCGTGACTAAATTTGTCCTTATAATTATTCTACTCAATGAAAGGGTATTCCGTAGTTTTTTATTTGTTCCAGCTGGCCAGACTTTGCAGTAAATGATATGTGTAATGGCTTAAGCAGCTAAGAAGTTCAAGTGCATCCCACCCAAGCCCCTTACGTTGCGACTTAAAAACGCTGAGAAAATGAGCCGGTAACAACTCTGTAAGCCTCTTAACCAAGCAGGCTTCTTTTTAACCCACAGAGGACTTAGTCTAACTTCTTACTACTGCAGCTCACCATTCAAATACTTTGTCTTCTCCTCTTCCTTTATCTAATCTAAATGACTTTTTACATTTTCGAGTCGGTACTTATCTCCTGCTTCATCCATGTTTCTCAACTTCCATCACCCTTAATGACTTTCTTCCTTTGGTATTTCTCCCTCCTACACTTGTTTCTTTTTTCTTTTTGCACTCTTCTCTACATTTATATTTTAATATCTCCCCTTTTCACCTCCCAGGTGCTATAAAATCCTGACAGCAAATGGTGAGTCAAAGGTGTTCCGCCCACGAGATAGAGACGACATGGTTAAGAAAGTGATCGAGCCCATGGCCTCGGAGGGCTTGAGGACCATCTGCCTTGCATACAGAGATTTCTCTGCCGCTGACGGTGAGCCTGACTGGGACAATGAAAATGACATCCTCACTGGACTGACTTGCATCTGCGTAGTGGGCATTGAAGACCCTGTGAGACCAGAGGTTAGTGGTTACATCACTGTAATCGTTGGGAGCGAGATTGACCCTAAAATTGTGCTGCATGTGTCACAGTTGGATACATTTTGCTGGATTTGCTTGTGCATATGCTATAAATACAAATATCAGTCACGATTTTACCAATGTGAGCGCTTGTTACAAAACTGTCTTCAAGGTACACTTTAACCAGAAATCCAGTGCTAAAGATAAACACATAGCAGGACAACTGAGGCATTTGACAGTTTTTTTTAGCTGCACAGTTTGCAAGATCAAGCAGCCCTGGGTTCTCCTTTTGGTTTGTAGGTCTGCACAGCTGTTTTAATCACTTTCATGCATCATACAACATCCATAACCCAGAGATGGGTTACCCACAAAAAAGAAGCAGTTTGTATAATACTGTCTAACCACTGGAATGAAAATGCAGATGTCATAGAGAGGAGAGAGACACGATGTCTTCTTCTATTTCCTAACTTATTTAACCATTTGACAAGCACTTCTGCAGAACTATGCTGACAGCTTAATGGGGCTCCCTCCACTTTTTCTAAGTGAAGGAAATAGACTGAGTGATGCGCTGTCAGCCATTTTTTAATGATGCTTGCCATCACTGCATGCCAATACTGGAGTAATAATATTGATAATTCAGAAGGAGTGGTTCCACAGTGAGACAAGAAGATTAATGTGTGAAAGAGAAGCAGATCATTAGCTTGCAAAATGATCAGCTGTCTCTTTATTTTGGCTTCTTGCCATGTTGTGCTGGACAGGTGAATCAGACATCAAGCTTGTTTGCTGGGACCTATGCATGAGGTTTGGGAGACACTTTATAAAAGCAGTGAGAGCTGTGGAGTTTGATATTCCTCGTGATGACTTCACAAATAGTGAATCATTTGATTAAATGTTGAAAAACAAGATTTGATTTGAGCCTGGCTCTCATTTTGAAGTCTCTAGTGACATGCAAAAATAACAATAATTTCCTCCTCTTTTGTGTTTCCGTTTCCTTTAGGTCCCAGATGCTATCAGGAAATGCCAACGTGCTGGCATCACAGTACGGATGGTGACTGGGGACAACATCAACACAGCCCGAGCCATCGCTACCAAGTGTGGCATCCTACAGCCCGGAGATGACTTCCTCTGCTTGGAGGGAAAAGAGTTCAATCGCAGGATACGCAATGAAAAAGGAGAGGTAGGCCACAGCAAAATACTGTACCTCAGAGACTGTTAAAAATGTTCTGTTGGGATTCTATTTGGGTTTTGTCTCGTGTTTCTAGATTGAACAAGAACGCATTGACAAGATCTGGCCCAAACTACGAGTACTGGCTCGCTCTTCCCCCACAGACAAACACACCTTAGTAAAAGGTAGTTATGGTTTTCTGATGTGGATAAAAATGAATCAAGTGTACTGTGAACAATCTAGGGACACTAGATTGTTTGTTGTTTTATGCTCTAGAGGTTTCACTTTAAATATTCGTGTTTTTCCATTCTAGGTATTATTGACAGCACAGTCATAGAGCAGAGACAAGTAGTAGCAGTGACAGGAGATGGTACAAATGATGGTCCTGCTTTGAAGAAAGCTGATGTTGGCTTTGCCATGGTGAGTTTTCTGTTTATTTTCTTAAATGAGAGTTGAGGTCCAGTCATAAATATAATCCAGCTAATTTTTTACCTTCAACATCCCACTCTGGTCGGTATTCCATGACAACCTGGCAGTCAACTAGAAAGAAGCCAAAACAGTATTTGCTAACAGTTACTTCTGGGAAATGATGCCACACAGAAACATGTGAATGTTAAATATCACGTGACCAAATGCAGAAAGATCCTTGATCATCATCTTGTTGCCTCCAGGGTATTGCTGGGACAGATGTCGCCAAGGAGGCATCCGACATCATTCTGACTGATGACAACTTTTCCAGCATTGTCAAAGCTGTCATGTGGGGACGAAACGTGTACGACAGCATCTCCAAGTTCCTCCAGTTTCAGCTAACTGTCAATGTGGTGGCTGTCATCGTAGCATTTACAGGAGCCTGCATCACACAGGTTAGCACCAACATATTCTGTGCCTCTTTGTTTAAAAAAAAAAAAACAACACACAGATTTCTAACTAGAAGACATGGAATTTCTTAAACTTTGGGAAGTTATGTTCACTGTCAGAGATTGGTGAGGTTCTCAAATCATCACATCCTTAAGAAGATATGGCAATAAAGTCCAAGGGGAAATAGTGATTTGTAAAATCTTTTGATTGCCAAAATGTTGCATATTAGTTTTAAATATTCTGCTTATTTCTCAGCTTAGATTGTCTTGATTTACATAGAGATCCTGTCCTGTAACCGTAACTCCTCATCTTTTGGCAGCATTTGTAGGTGTACTGAAACCAAATGGCTGTCATTCCGCTCTGAGCAATTTTTCCACTTGCTATTAGTCTTAACGTGCATATCAAAATACACAGTCCTTAGTGCTGTCACACTGCCGAAGTTTATAAACATGCACTAGGTTATAGAGCAAGCAGCAAAATAATTTGATTTCCACATGCATGCAGGTTCGTGCCGATTAAAATTTCTTTACTGGGTGCTCTAAATCTTGATGATATTTAACATATTGAGGAACTATAACCTGATCTTCGGTGCCTCACTCTCTGCCCCCAGGACTCTCCACTGAAGGCAGTACAGATGTTATGGGTCAACCTGATTATGGACACCTTCGCCTCACTAGCTCTGGCCACAGAGCCCCCCACAGAAGCCCTGCTGCTAAGGAAGCCATATGGCCGCAACAAGCCTCTTATCTCTCGCACTATGATGAAGAACATCCTGGGTCAGGGAGTGTACCAGCTAATCATCATCTTTACACTGCTCTTTGCTGGTAAGAAGCTCCTCTATATCTGAAGATCTCTGTGTACACTGCAGTGGTGTGCTATGATTTTATTTGTGTGTTTGTCCTGAGGGAGTCCATCTCTTTATTTGTGATTTCTCTGTAGGAGAGAAAATGTTTGACATTGACAGCGGCAGGAATGCACCGCTCCACGCGCCCCCCTCAGAACACTACACCATTGTCTTCAATACCTTTGTAATGATGCAACTTTTCAATGAGATCAACGCCCGAAAGATCCACGGTGAAAGGAACGTCTTCGATGGCATCTTCAACAACCTTATCTTCTGTAGTATTGTATTTGGTACCTTCATTATCCAGGTAAAATACACCGAGTTACTGGCTAACACAAGTTTTTTTATTGATATGGTGGTAACTCATTTTAACCATCTAACCTTAATCCAAGCCATCGACCTGCAAATGTTCCAATCCAACTCTGTCTCTCTCCCTGCTATTCTAGATTGTCATAGTGCAGTTCGGAGGGAAACCATTCAGCTGCGTGGCTCTGACCATTGACCAGTGGTTGTGGTGCACTTTCTTAGGCTTTGGCTCCCTTCTATGGGGACAGGTAGGGCAATACAGCCGAGCATCACCTTCTACTTGGTTGCATGCAAAAATATAGTAAGACACTGCCCCCGTGTGTTGGAATTAGTGTAGTGTGTGCCTCACAGTGGCAAAGAATTCTAACAGAACAGTATGTTCTACTGCTGTGAAAAGATGGATATACATTTTCTATCTGGATAGCAACTGAACATTTGGTCACTGTTTCAAATATATTTCACACTGATGATTTGTTTTCCTGTAAATGACACTAATAGCTGCATTTCTATCATTGGTTATTTAGTTTCAATGATTTTCAATTTTTATTTTAAGGATTCTTTAAATGTAGAAATTTAAAATAATGCTATGTATGTTATATTTCAAGTTTTATTTTAGAATTGACTTATGTTGGCCATATTAGTGTATTTATTCTGGTTGTATTATTTGTATAAATTATTGCCTTGTCAAATGGAGGTTGAAATTGAACTGTTGTTGATTATTCTTAATGAATATTTGTTATGTACCTTGGTCTACTCCTTGGAAAGCAGTTCTGGAAGTCATTTGATGCGTAATCTGTTAGTGAGATGGTAAAAAGGCTTTTTTTGTTTTTATAAACTACAACATTTTCTCATTTATAAAACAACCAATCCAATTTACCAGCTGCATTGGCATGGCATTGACTGCGTGTTTAGTCTGTATGGTAAACACTATATGGAGATGTTAACAAGATAAAGCAATGCTTTGATTTTCACCAAAGGAGGTCTTTAATAAGTAGACAGATTTTGTTACTCTGAAGTCCCAGAGATCTCTCCATCAAGTGAGTCTCTGTCTGAGGTTCACTCATGTTTTACTTTGCTTCCATCAGTCTCTCTTCAGATTCTCTGCCTCTTCCGCAAACAGTCTCTCTTCTTTTGCCAAGTAGTATTGCCAGGGTTACTCCAGTTGTTACTTTAACTGTAAATTTATCCTTGTTTTTCCTGGAAATTTCAGACCCAGTAGCAGACAGAATTGTATAGTGAAAGTGTGGCGCAGAGGAATCAATCTGTTCAATGATGGTGTCATTATTCTACAGCTGTTACATTGTGCAATCAACATTTATTTCATTGTGATAACTTCAAAAATACTCTGCGGATGTGGTGATAGTGCATATAGCTGCTGATAATTGTCAGGTGTCAGTACACAGCCTTTTTAGATACGCACTAAAGAGCAAAACGTTCATTTTGGTGCCTCAAAACAAACAAAATGTCATCACACTGAATGCCTCACATTTACTAGTTGACAGGACAGCTAATTTTAGGGTCACTGTATGCTTAATGTCTGTGCTGTACCCAAATATAGTTAATTACGCAATTAAGAAAAGCTACCTACCTACGCTGAAGATGGCACCTTTGTCATAAATTGGTGTTGCTCATATACATTCTTTTGTCCTCCAGGTAATCTCCTCAATACCCACCAGCCGCTTAAAATTCTTGAAAACAGCAGGCCACGGCACCCAGAAAGAGGAGATTCCAGATGAGGAGCTGGAGGAGCTGGAGGACATGGATGAGATTGACCACGCTGAACGGGAGCTGCGCCGAGGCCAGATCCTCTGGTTCCGAGGCCTCAATCGCATCCAAACTCAGGTAAAAACCAACGTAGTTTCATGTGTATCACTCCACACTGCACCAACACGAAGGGAATCAAAAGCCATAAACCCTTTAACTGTCTATTGCTCCTCCAGCTTAAAATCTGTTTTGTTCTCTCTCTCGGCACTCTTAAAGAATGGCTTGTGCCCTAAAAACAAAAAGCCCTTTCTCTCGTCTTTTTCTGTTCTGCTTCTGAGCTAAAGCAGATTCATATGCCTATTTCTGACTCCGTCTGAATCTATCTGCTAAAACCCAACTAGTTTGAAGGTACTGATGAGAAGCAAGTGAATTGGATTGGCTGGAAAGCACGATAGAGCAGCTGATTGTTCAAAGACTATTGGCATGGCTATAGCTGGAAGTATGGAAGGATTCTGCAGAGAAAAGAGTGAAAGTGAGGTCAGACCTTGGAGTCAGCTCCCTCCTATCAGTGCCTTTAAACCCAATCATCCCCCTTTTCCTCTTTCTTTTAACTATAATGCCTAAAGCCAATTTCGAAGTGACATTTTCTATGGTTACTGGTGCCTTTTCTTTATTTTTTCTCTCTTTTCTCTCTCCCCTGGCTGTGTTGTGTTTTATTTCCTCTGGGCTTTCTCCTGTCACGCTGTCTGATTCTTTGCAGATGGATGTAGTGAGTGCGTTCCAGAGTGGAACTTCCTTTCAGGGGGCTCTAAGGCGGCAGGCCTCCAACTCCAGCCAACAACAGCACGATGTAACCAATGTTTCTAGCCCTACACATGTAGCCTTTTCTACTACTACCACTACTGCCACTGCCGCCAACACCGCTTCTGCCACTGTGGGGTGTGAGTGCGTGTTCTCCTCTAGTGCATGAGACCTTTTTTTTTTTTTAAATTTCTTCTTCTCTTCTAACATCTTCCTCCTCCACTCTTCTTCTCACCTAACGTTGACACTTTGACTCTCTCATGCTTCTCCTAATGTGCCCCACTGTATTCTTAAAAAAAAAAAAAAAAAAAAAAGACACCAAAACCACATCTTCCATATTGCTTTGATAACACTGCTGTATATATATGTACCCTGTAACCAGGTCGCTTCCAGCGTCAAGGTGTTTTCTCTGTGTCATCATGTTTTCTGTTCTGCTTCTGCTTTGGTCTCACAAATGTGAACATTTTACTGTTATCTCAGAGGGGGAGGGATGATGTGTATTTACTACTTGATTACAAAAAAGCTATATTCTGGATTGACAATCACCAGGTGTGTCTGCAGCTGCGTCAGTCTGCCGTGTGCCTCTGTAGCACTCATGGGTCGTTGTAGCAGCTCTCTAGTCCCTAGTCGGGTAAATGTTTTGAGTATATGCCCATGATCACGGTCTAAAGACGATAGAGACAAACCATGACATGGACCTCTGTGAGAAAATCTAGTGTCAGTGGATGTCTTTGTCAGTCAGTGGTGCAATAATGACCCTTTCTTTTCCAGCTGTGGCTTTTTTTGGCAGTTATCAAAGAAAAAGAGGGTGTTTTAAGAGCTCGGAAGAGGCTCCAGTGGTAACAATATGCTGCAGTTAATATGGTGCAGTTTGTTGGTGTGTTTGGATACAAAGCTGTACATACTTTTTCAAGGACTGGCAGCCTATTACACCGTGCCATTCGTCCATTTACTGAAGATCGCTATGTCGGACACGGATCATTTGATGGTGGTATTTCCAAAGGCCTTCCTCTTTACCGTGCCCTTACAAGGAGTTTGTGCCTGCTCACGATGACTCTTTCTCTCTTTCAGATCTCACCAGACACATCATCTGACCAGCAGCAGATTTGAAATGTCTTACAGATGTCACAAAGAAAGAGCTTAATGGAATAAATGACTGTGCTCTTGAATGTAAACATGTGGGACTTTCCCAGACACATTAACGGCAGTTCCAATGTTGTTTTTCCCTACCATATTGAAAAATGATGCGATGCTACAGTAATTTTTAGGTCTCTGTTTTAGGTGAACTCTCCTGGGCCTGGCATTTATGGGCTGACGGGTGCTTCCCTGCTAACCTCTAAACTTTTTCCTTTCAGATGCTCTTTAAAAGAGTGTTTCTTTGTGTTTCTCTGTGTGAATACTTGTTGGTTGGCAGAATGTGCCCACATGGCAATGTGTTGCCAAAATGACTCGAAAAACAATGAATGCCACTGACTCCCCACGTATTCTTCTTTAGATTCTGTGAAATGTGTCATGGGCTATACTCAAAGGTTTACTACCATTGAAACACAAGGTAGCGCCGCGCTCTGCATGGGTTCAAAGTCTCTGGTCTCGTTTGTGAGTTTTCTCTCTTTGTGCTGTTTTTGACATGTATACCAGCTTGTAGACATGCTTGGCTGCCGCAGCTTTTTTGTTTTTATTCCACAAACATAAGCTATAACTGACCACCCCTCTCTTTCTTTCCTGTCTTTCTGTCTCTTGTCGTTCTCTCTTTCTCTGCTCTGTCTCACTCTCTCTCTCTGTCTCTTTCTCTCCTCACTCTTTTCTAAGCATGTCCAACAAACAGTGAACTCTTTTGTCCAGCCTCTGTCCCCTTTTTCTCTTTGGATCTGTTCTTGTATAAAGAACAGCATTCCTCTCGTTTTATTGGTTCCCCTTTTTTGCATTTTGATTATAATCAGAGACAGGCTTCTACCAAGTGTTTTGTGAAGTACTACTACTATACTTACCAAAAAAACCTACGCTGCATCAGGTTTGACTCTGGTTTGTACCCTCCCTGAGACACTGACTCATTCCTGAAGCCACTACTTTACTTCAAGACTAGTTTTTCTCCGAGCACAGTCAAGTGTGAGGTTTGCCTTCACCAGGTGGAAACTTTCTGTCTCTCAGAAAGATTTTGATTTTAAACAACACTCAATTTAAACTGGTTCCGTAGAGACTTTCACATCACTGCAACCTGAAACCTCTCTTATGCCTCGGTTCTAGTTTGAGAGTTTGTGCATTAGCATGTTTTACTTTCTCCTCGGTATTAAAATCAGTCATTTGATTTTCAGTCAGTATGTACTTTGAGAAACATTCAGTTAGTAAGACAGAGAGACAGTGATTCTTCTGAATAATTTTGGCTCCATTTGTTTATAAATGGAACTGGTTTTGTTGCTAACATAGTTTTGGTGATGGGTGAGGACAACAAAGCATCAGGTGATTAGTGTTACTAGTTGTAAAGTTACTACTAGAAATAACTGCATACCTGCACGTGTCGCTGATAGTTTCATCCTCACAGATTTTTGGTTTTGAAGCCCCTTAAACTCACCTATTATTGACCCAATAAAACCTGCGCCCTCGGTTTTTATCTGCAGTGTTATCCGGGTGTTAAAACAAAAGAAATGCACATGTATCATTACCGAATGTGACTAAATATGTGCCCTTCCCACTCCCTGTCCCTTCTTCCTCCCTCCAGATCCGGGTGGTGAATGCATTCCGCAGCTCCATCTCCCTCTATGAGGGGCTGGAGAAGCCCGAGTCGCGAACATCAATCCACAACTTCATGACCCACCCCGAGTTTCGGATAGAGGACTCTGAGCCCCATATTCCCCTCATAGACGACACTGACGCGGAGGACGATGCTCCCACCAAGCGCAACTCCGCCAGCCCCCGCAACGCTACACCCACGCCGCCCTCGCCCTCACCTGCCACCACCGCCGCCCCCACCACGCCGGTCTCTCCCTCCCCAAACCAGAACAATAACGCTGTGGAGAGCAGTAACCACCTCCTCCCAGAGGGCCCCAAATCAGGAAACCCCTCAGCCCCAGGGAGCCCACTACACAGCCTGGAGACCTCCCTTTGATCTGATCCCGCTCCACACGTCACCACCTCTTTTCTACCCGCCACCAAGGAGCTCAACTCAGACAAAACGAAGGAACACTTGGAGAGGAGAGACGAAGGGCTAGACGGAGAGCGGAGTCTTGTGTGAGCTTGGCTTGGGCTGGACTAAAAGAACAGCAGACATTCAGAGGAATGTATGGCTTGGTGTGGATTCTTTGGTCTTCTTTTATTTTTTTTGGTTCTTATTAATACCCCGCTGCAACACAAGGACTGTCTTCACCCCTCCCTCCATTTGTTTTTCTCGGTAACAAGGGGTGATTATAAACTCAGATTGAAAGTGACCTGTTTTTATTATTCTATTATTATTACTATTATTTTAATTGAGAAGGGGAGGTCCTCCTCCTGGCTTGAAGATCGTCTGTAAGAATTTTGAAAGAACCTTTAGCTTCTCTTTTATCTGAATGGTGTTGTATATTTATCTCTTTGGCCCTTGCTCATTCAAAACTTATTTCTGCTCCATCGGCTGTTAATATTTTGAGTTATTTATGTTTTTGGAAAAAGCAGGTCTGTTTACAAAGTTTGTAGATACTTTTTTTTCTGTTTGTAGGCAAAAGAGCTTCCTGATGTATGATGCAGAAAACCGGGACAGAATAAAAAATGAATGAGAGGATTATTTCAGATACTGCTGTATTTTCAGGAAAAAAGGGTGTTTCTATTGAAACTTAACTATTTTTGCCTGCAAGTTTTATTTGTTATATATTTGTAGATAAATATAGAACCTTCTAGCCAAACCGATAAACACTAAGGCTTGTATAGAAAAGAGGTCCATCGGACAAGGTGTTTCCACAGGCGACGGGGCGGGAAAGACAATTAGGGCCTCTGTCCACTAACATTGCTATAAATATTTACTTCTTCCATTTCTTCGATAGTTTTCATGTGCACAAAACCTTCTGGAGTTCTGGATTCTCTTATGTTGTGTTCAAGAATTTCCACATGTTGAAAGGTTCAGTCATTAAAGGGAGTGTAGAAATTACCCAGGCCCGTATTTAACAAGCATCTCGCCAGGAGTCGTGCTGGAAGTTGGACGAGGAAACAAAGTTTTGCCTCCGAAGAGTCAGACATGAGGTCCTTATGAAGCCTCCTACAGTCTCAGCAAGAAGTAGAAGTTCTCCTTTTAGATTTGTGGAACCATAAAATATCTTCTTGTGGTAGTTGATGGAGATAATTTCATGCAGGAAAGAGAAAACAGCTTCACTTGTGGGTGTATGAGACGCTAATTTATGCATGTTGAGGCTAAAAATGCTTTTCTTTCTTTCTTTTTTTTACAACTTTAGTTCAAACTAGCGCTGTATTGTGAGCTACTAAACCAGTGCGTCTATTTATTTTTCAGTAAGACGTTCATATAGACGAAACATGAATGTGCCTTGGCTACTATAATAATTTAGATGTTCTTGGTCCCATCATTTTACCGCCTTCAGGAAACTTCTTACTGATAAAATACTTCTACAGCTAAAAACAGGACCAAATATGCCTCATTCTTAACATTTTGGGTTGGTTAGGACTGATTTCCTCCCTCTGGATGCTTGATAAATATGGACCTTGGTCATCTTTTTTTTTTTTTTTTGAAAAATGGTGCATTTTATTTCTGTTTTTCTCCATAAAATGTTAGCCCCCTGCCAATGTACAATACTGATATTTGTTTACTCAGGCATAGAAAGAGTATTTAATTTAAAAGGAATCTATAAAGAAGAGAACCTTTTAACTTCAGACTTTGTGTATTTAGATAGCAAAACATTGTCTTGGTCAAAAAGCAAGTGAATTATTTTCATATTTCATTCTCTTTAAGCTCACACTAAAATTTCATTTTACTCCTCCGATTTCAGGTTTGTTGGCATTTTAAAAATCAAAAATCAAATGGGGGGAAAAAAAATCCTTTCCCCCCCCTTTAACCCTGTCCATAAGACTCCTTTCACTATAAATAAATGTTGCTGCATTTGGTTTGTTTGTAAAATATTTTTGACACCTGATGTACTGGAAACGCTAAAGAATTGGACATGTGCATTTTTCAAGAATAAAGACTAGGCATACACTGGTATCTATCTGCACAGGGTACTTTATTTCATAGCGTTCCTTGGGGAAAAAGAATTTTGATACAAATCGTAATTAAAAAAAATGTACCTTTGTATTTTTATGACAACACTGATGATACCTTTCATCACACTAAACCAATTTTGGATGATTTGACACCAATCACGTTACACGGGGAGGGTTTTGGCCACTAAAAATGTGTTTTGTTCTGGAATCTTCATCTCAGGGTGCAAATGATGTGAAAGAGAACAGGCCTCTTTTATTTTGCATATTAACACACTTCATTAAAGGTTTGGGATGGTGCTTGCCAACCACACAGGATAAACTCGGGCAGCCGGCTGCAGATTCTTCCTGCAGACCACCTGGCCGACTTCACCTGTCAGGCCGTGGACAGGGAGGGAGGCGGAGATGTTAAATCGCAGCGTTCTCTGAGGGAATAGTTTGTTTCCTTGTTTTACAGATGACAAAATAGCAGCTAGGATTGCATACAAAGTGAGAAATTTGGAAAAAAAAAAAAAAAGGCAAGAGGAATCCATGTGAGGAGTTTGTTCTGTAGCTTCTTCCTGTAATGGGAATGAATGTTTTTCCATCTGTTTTATGGATTATTATTTTTTTATCTTTTAACATTTGGAAATAAAAGTACTTCATGTCTGTTTATCTTGAGCATTTTAAATGGATATCGTGATTGGATTTACATTTGAAACTTGTCGAGTAATGTGTATGGTTTTTAAAAATAAAAAATGTATTTAGCCTAACTGCAGGGCCATGTTTTTCATTTGTTGTGCGGTATTTATTTTATTATAGCTGTGCACTTTAAAACGTGGAGGCTGCGGAGTGCAAAGCGCACAAGCAGACTTCTTTCAGAAAGAGGATTTCCTCACGAGAGAACTGAATATCTTCCAAATGTTACCATTAGATTGAAGCTGAAGAACAGCTGGTAAGCTGGTTTTAAATACAGTGTTCACTAATATAGTTTACACAAACAAATCCCATCTCTGTTTTTTTGTCAGTTTACATAACAGTGAAAGGGTTTTTTTGATAGATTTTTGTCCAGTGATCTAAACTATCTCACTTAATTGGGAAGCTTTTAACATTCAGGTTTTGTGGCTGCAACACAGTTGTTTCTTCTAGTTTAATTTAATAGGAGTCACTACTCTACTTTGTGTTTTTCTTTAGAGCTTTTTTGAATATTTAAAAAATGTGAAAAATTGTGCTTCAGTGGAAAATAACTGTATTTTGGTTCAACTCTCATCCAAGGCGCTTCTTTATTCTGTCTGACTGGTGTGGAGTTTCCGGTGTTTATAATCACCCCCAAATTGAGGTGTGGATGTTGGTGAAACCGCCTGGAGAAGGATGTCAGGACGGCATTGTAAGTATGTGAGAAATGGTCAGTTTAACATAGGACTGTGCACTCCCTGGTGCATTGGACTGCTCTGCTTGTGCTTTGGTGTTTCATCCTCAGGGTGAACCAGTTTTTGTCTTACTGTGTTGCTGGGTCTGAAATGCACCAGGATGTTGTGTTTGGAGGAAGTTTTTCCGTCCTTGGTCACATATTTTCCACAACAGATGCAGTATTCAATGGAGTAAAGTCTAGTTTAACAGATTGGCTGTTAATCAGGCAGATACAGAGTCTGACTTTACCTCAACGCAGGTTGCCAGTGAACGTTGCACAATGAATGCTTTGTAGGGGATGTTTGGCACAGCTGTGTCTCCTCCAGCCAGGCCAACTCTTAACTTTTTCTGTGCAGACATGAAGCAGGTAAATGTGCTGGGAAAGCTTATTTACAATATGCAGGTTTAGGACAGCAGTTCAGCAGTGTGTATGGCCTAATGTTTGGGTGTATGTTTTGTTGTACATTCAGCTCAAAGGAAAAGGTAAGAACTTTATTTCTTTTGTCTTCTTGGAACGATGGCAAACAATGTCAGCATTGAGTTTAAAATAGCTAAAAGGGTATTCGCTGGATATTGAATTTATATACATACACACAAATAGAACATGCTGATGTCTTTAATGTATTTGGAACTGTTGATAAAGTAAACAGAAGCAAGATTCTTTGTTTTCTCTGCGAAACACTTTACTTCAAAGTGTGTTATTTGACTAACAACTCAATGAAACACTTTACTTGACGTGTTTATCTGATAGCCCGCTTTTCATTTTTAACAAATAAAGTGACACAGTGTGTGGAGGAAAGTGATAGCAGTTAAGGAACCTGCATTTTGATAAATTTGAACACGCAAACATTTGATCTCTTCAAGATAGTGCTTACAGGTGAAGGTAATATACATTTTTAGTAATTTTCGAACTAAAAAAATCAAGCTTTCACACAGAAACAACACCTTAAAGCACTCTTTGGTATGTTGCAGCCTCAACAATTAAATTTCCATCTCCATGCTTCACAGCTGTTGAGAGGTTCTTCTTCTAAACAGCTGTCTTTGGTCTGCACCAATCATGTCTGCTTTTACTGTTGCCAAATAACTCTATTTTTAAACCATCTGTCCAGAGCACATTATTTCAAAAGGCCTGCTTTTTGTCTTTATGTTTATTGTAGTTTTACTTTATTTTTCTTTTTGAACAGCAAGGGCTTTTTGGTGACACGCCTCCCACGCATGTCAGAATTTTTCAGTCTGATTGTACTTGCACTTGCAAAAATTACTTGTAGATCCTGTCATGATTTTTTTTTGCATCAAATGCTAAACTATTCAGCAGAGTTTTCTGGTTCGGCCATTCATTTTGAAACATGCCTCTATTTTCTTTACAGTAGAATAATTTGGAGATCTGTTTAAATCTGTCACCAGAGTCACAGGCGTAGGGCTGTAATTACTTTCCCCCAAGAGGCTGCTCTGTTTTTTTGTTTATTTAAATTATGAAAATAGCAACAAAATGTCAATTCTATTCATCATTTTTTTGGAGTATGTTATGTTTATTAAATGGCACAGCTTCAAAAACTATTAAGTTTTCAGATATATTGACAAGACCAACAAATGCCATGGGATGTACTCATCTTTTCACACTACTGTGAAAATTTAAATATGTTAAGGAGTAGAACACCTTTAACCAACAATAAACCTAATCTGTATCAGACGCTTTGTAAGGGCAGCAGCTAACACTTATTTTCACCCTCAAGCTGCAGGTAATTTTCTAGATTATTCATTACATCACTATAAAATGTCAGAAAATTGCGTCAGAAAATTTCATTTTTCCAAAGTCCAAGCCAGCAGGCTTGACTTGAAGACAAGAGGAGTAAACGTCTTTATATCTTAACGGTCCATGTATGGATCTGGTAGCTGGATTTTCCGTTTTGAAACGGGTATTGAAAAACTAAAAAGGAGTGGTTATTTGATTTTCGTTTTAAAATACAAAAAATAAAATTGAAATACAAGGCGTTTTTCCTTTTCATTATCAAAAAGGGATATACGATTTTTTTTAAAAATGCTTTGATTTTCGTTTTATATTTAGGACAACAAGAAAGTAAAATCAGTAACAGACAGAAACGAAAAAAGGTCAGTTTTTCATTTTCTGAGACCGGAAGTGGTCATCAGCAAGTGTGGAGCCAAGCAGAGTACGGTGCATAGACTATATATACATTTTTTTTTCGTTAGTTTTCATGGTCAAAATGAGAGATCAGGTGGCCGATCTTAAAATAAATCAATATTGATTTTTTTATAGACCGTTAAAGTTTTGCGAAGCCAGGGGGCGGGGCTACTTGATTGACAGTCCGGTCTGGAACGATTGACAGGTTCTATGGAGGAGGCAACAGAGACTCTGTTCTCCTCCTTTGGATTAATTCTGATATAACAACTGTTGGTTTATTTATCGGTGCAGCAGCACAACATTTTCCACAGGCACTTTTCCTGCCCGTTGGCTTGTTTTAACCAGTTTTCTGCCTTCGGCTGATTCTACCAGCAGACACTGAAAGGACTCTCATAGTTCAGTAAGTAAATGTTTACTTTCGTATCGGTACTGCTTTTAATGCAATTTATATGCAACTTTAGTGTCAGATGTAATGTGTGCCATGCACTCCAGATGTTGGTGGAGTTTGTTACAGTGTGTGTTGACCAGAGAAGAAAGTTAGCACAGTAAATATTAGCTTTAATGTTAGCGATGCTAACTGAGCTAGCTGCTCAGTCGTAGCCTGATTAAAGCTAACGTAGCATCAAGCTAATGTGTTGAGTTTCATGTAAACAGCTGAAGTGTGTTGTGTTCCTGTAATGTGGTTCATTAGGTTCATAAAACTGTGGCTGGTTGACATTAATGTAACGTTCAGGAAACTTAAATGTGATTGAAACAGTAACGTTAATGGTCTCGTTGTCAGTAATCAGTTTTAATTTGTCACTAAAACAGACTGATAGTTTTAAATGACATCAGTTTCATTAATTTGTTGAAAATTGTCTCATTTGTTGTGATGATGCTGCTGATTCATTTAAACCAGATGATCCGTGTTGAAGATACGTTTGCTTCTAGTATCAGAAGCACAAGAAGGAAAATGGAAGTTTAGTTCTGCTACGTCAAAGATTTCAGGAATAAAACAACTAAATGGGTCTTTATGCCTCAAACTTTATTTTACAGTAAAGAAATAATGAAATAATGACAGATAATAAAAATATAAATAGCAGAGAAAACCTGAGAGAATAATTTCCTGAAAAGTCTGTGAAGGAAAAGCAGCTTTTTATCCTGAAAGATCAGAATCAGCTCCAACATCTGCATCTAACAGCATCAAGTCAACCAGAAAGAAAAGAAAAAAGAAAATGACTTCTTTCTGATCACATCTGCTCCGCTGCTCACATTCTGCTGCTGCTCACATTCTTCACATTTATAGTCCACTTTTAAAAGTTCAGCAGACAGGTGCTCTGCTTTGGAGTGTGGCGATGTCGTCGGTGATGTGGAGAGTGAAGTTTCTGTTTCACCCACAGCGTGCTTTAGGGCAGCCGGGTTGGACTTGATGTTTGAAATACTGACCGACAGCTCAGATTTAACTGTCTGTAGTTCCATTTTGATGGGTGTTAAACTTTCACTCAAAGCCGCCAAGAGCTGGGTCTTTAAAATAACCGCCGTCTCGTTACAGAGTGAAAGTAGCAGTTCCTCCTTAAAGTCAGAGATTGCAGCATCTGAGGGCCTCTTCAAACGAACGAAGAAACGAACGGTGGGTGTCAACGGTGTTCACGGTCAGGTCTGTGGTAATACCATCAAAAAACAAAACAGAAAAAAATGTAGATTATAAATCAACATGTAACCAAAGCACTCTGTGTATAACGCCATAGTATAGGATGTAATTCAGAAAATGTCAAAGTATAGTATACTTTTCAAGAGTAACATAGTATGGCCTGAAGTTCATAGTATAGCATGTCGCTCTAAAAACATTATAGTATAGCATGTCGCTCTAAAAACGTCACAGTATAGCATGTCACCCAAAAAACGTCATAGTATAGCATGTCACTCTAAAATTCTCATAGTATAGCATGTCGCTTTAAAAACATCATAGTATAGCATGTCACCCAACAAACATCATAGTTTAGCATGTCGCCCAAAAAACGTCATAGTATAGCATGTCACTCTAGAAACGTCATAGTATAGCATGTCACTCTAAAAACGTCATAGTATAGCATGTCGCTCAAAAAAGTCATAGTATAGCATGTGGCTCAAAAAATGTCATGGTATAGCATGTCGCTCTAAAAATGTCATTGTATAGCATGTCCCTCTAAAAACGTCATTGTATAGCATGTCGCTCTAAAAATGTCATTGTATAGCATGTCCCTCTAAAAACGTCATTGTATAGCATGCCGTCCAAAAAACGTTATCTTATAGCATGTCGCTCTTGAAACGTCATAGTTTAGCATGTCGCTCTTGAAACGTCATAGTTTAGTATGTCGCTCTAAAAACGCCATTGTATAGCATGTCGCCCAAAAAACGTCATAGTATAGCTGTCACCCAAAAAACGTCATAGTATAGCATGTGGCTCAAAAAACGTCATAGTATAGCTGTCACCCAAAAAACGTCATAGTATAGCATGTGGCTCAAAAAACGTCATAGTATAGCATGTCCCTCTAAAAACGTCATTGTATAGAATGTCCCTCTAAAAACGTCATTGTATAGCATAGGGCTGGGCGATATGGCCTAAAAAAAAATATCTCAGATTTTTTCACAAAAAATCCCGATTCACGATTTATCCGATTTTTTTTTCCCCCCAACCTAATCTCTGCACAGAGTCCAGTCTACTTTATGCAAATGAGCTGCAGCCCTCTCCAGGTAAACACACCTGATCGCAGCTGGAAATGCGCCGCATGTGGCATGCTGGTCCGGTTGCAGTGCGTTTCCAGTTGTGATCCGGTGTGTTTACCTGGAGAGGGCTGCAGCTCATTTGCATAAAGTAGACTGACTTCTACTTTATGCAAATTGGATGCAACGTGCGGTGATTCCACGCATCGTGAAACTGTCCTCAAACTTCTAAACTAGGCGTTGGTGACCTAAAACAAGGACAGATTCAGCTGCTGCAGATTATTTCTCGCTTCAAATGCTTTCAGAAATACTTTTCACTGAAGTGTTTTTTGAAATAAAAGTACAATTTGTGTTTATCTGACTTGTCTGCAGGACTGTCCAGCTGAAAGCTCGGTGACGTCACCACTAGGCGGCCTGCTGTTGCTCAGTGCTGTCATGTGACCATGTTGTGGTCCGCTAGTGACCACCGTCCGTGTGATTTTCAGATGTGGTGCGTTGCCGTGGGGGGAAATAGCATCGAGTGGACACGCGCCTTTAGATCTGCACCGCTCGCCGCCATGTTGTTTGTGTATCAAGCGCGAGGGTGAGGGGGGCGCACTCTGAACTACGGGAGCCCAGCGGGAAGGCGTTGATGGCGGATGTTGATGAGAAAATCGATTTTCATTAAAACAAATCGACATTAAGTACAAACTCGAATTAATCGCTAAAATCGATTTATCGCCCAGCCCTAGTATAGCATGTCGTCCAAAAAACGTCATCTTATAGCATGTCGCTGTTGAAACGTCCTACTATAGCATGTCACTCTAAAAACGTCATAGTATAGCATGTCGCTCTAAAAATGTCATAGTATAGCCTTTGGTTCAACAAACGTCATAGTATAGCATGTGGCTCAAAAAACGTCATAGTGTAGCATGTCACCCAAAAAACGTCATAATATAGCATGTCACCCAAAAAACGTCA